>NC_081417.1:0-1207500 GCF_949786415.1 Peromyscus eremicus | reverse complement strand
CACAAAGCAGAGTGTGTGTCTTGTAAGGCAAGCCAGTGTTTGTTTCACATTCATACATGGAGTTGAATCACATGCACTTTCTGGATCTAGGAGCAAGAGTTGTTTTCTGTTAAGGACAGTCACTCTTGGGCTCTTATGGATATACACAGTGGAAATACCACTCACGAGTGTTACCAGAAAGTACAGTGTATTGGCCTAAAGAGAAGCTACTCTTCTTGTCAGTTTCATAAGCATAGTTGAAGTAGATATGGCCCTTGTGTGTAGGAAGCACAGTTCTTCCGTTCTGAGCAAGCTCACTGTTCTTGCCCTTTAGTTCACAGAGTAGAGTAGAAGAGTTCTCTTTTCTCAAAAGCAGAGTGTTTTTTTTTTGTAAGTCAAGCAAGTGTTTGTTTCCCATTCATACACTGAGTTGAATTACATGCAGTTTCTGGTCCTACAAGCAAGAGTTGTTTTCTGGTAAGGAAAGTCACTATTGTGCTCCCATTGTCTTACACAGTGCAAATAGCACTCTCGTTTGTTCCCAACAATTACAGTGTATTGGACTGAAGAGAAGCTACTGTTCTTGTCAGTTTCCTAAGCAGAGTTGAACTAGATATGGCCCGTGTGTGTAGGAAACACAGTTCATTTGTTGTTAGCAAACTCACTGTTCTGGCACTTTAGTAAACAGAGCAGTGTAGAAGAGTGCTCTTTTCTCAAGCAGAGTGTGTTTCTTGTAAGGTGAGCTACTGTTTGTTTCCTATTCATAAATGGAGGTGAATTACATGTAGTTTCTGGTCTTGGGAGCAAGAGTTCTCTTCTGATAAGGAATGTCACTATTGTGGTCACATTGCCATACACAGTGCAAATACCACTCACGTCTGTTCCCAGCAATAACCATGTATTGAACTGAAGAGAAGCTGCTGTTCTTGTCAGTATCCTAAGCAGAGTTGAACTAGATATGGCTCCTGTGTGTAGGAAGCAAAGTTATTTTGTTCTGAGCAAGCTCACTGTTCTGGCTCTTTAGGAAACAAGAATAGTAGAAGAGTGCTCTTTTCTCAAAAGCAGAGTGTGTTTCTTGTAAGGCGAGCTGGCGTTTGTTTCCCATTCATAAATGGAGTTGAATCACATGCAGTTTCTGGTCGTATGAGCAAGAGTTGTTTTCTGGGAAGAAGAATCACTATTGTGCTCCCTTTGCCATACACAGTGCAAATAGCACTGGCATCTGTTCCTAGCAAGTACAGTGTATTGGACTGAAGAGAATCTACTGCTCATGTCAGTTTCTTAAGCAGAGTTGAACTAGATATGGCCCTTGTGTGTAGGAAGCTAAGTTCTTTGTTCTGAGCAAGCTCACTGTTCTGCCCTATAGGAAACAGAGTAGGGTAGAAGAGTGCTCTTTTATCAAAAGCAGAATGTGTTTCTTGTAAGGCCAGCTAGGGTTTGTTTCCCATTCAAAATGGAGTTGAATCACATGTAGTTTCTGGTCTTAGGAGCAAGAGTTCTTTTCTGGTAAGGAATGTCACTATTGTGCTCACATTGCCATACACAGTGCAAATACCTATTGCGTCTGTTTCTAGCAAGAACAGTGTATTGAAATGAAGAGAAGTTACTGTTCTTGTCAGTTTCCTAAGGAGAGTTGAACTAGATATGGTCCGTGTCTGTAGGAAGCACAGTTCTTTTGTTCTGAGAAAGCTCACTGTTCTGGCCCTTTAGGAAACAAGTAGAGTAGAAGAGTGCTCTTTTATCAAAAGCAGAGTGTGTTTCTTTTAAGGCGAGCTAGTGTTTGTTTCCCATTCATAAATGGAGTTGAATCATATGCAGGTTCTGGTCTTACAAACAAGAGTTGTTTTCTCGTAAGAAGAGTCACTATTGTGTTCCAATTGTCATACACAGTGCAAATAGCACTCGCGTCTTTTCCTAGCAAGTCCAGTGTATTGGACTAAAGAAAAGCTACTGTTCTTGTCATTTTCCTAAACAGAGTTGAACTAGATAAGGCCCTTGTGTGTAGGAAGCACAGTTCTTTGTTCTGAGAAAGCTCACTGTTCTTGCCCTTTAGGAAACAGAGTAGAGTAGAAGAGTGCTCTTTTCCCCAAAGAAGTTTGTGCTTCTTGTAAGGCGAGCTAGTGTTTGTTTAGCATTCAAAAATGGAGATGAATCTCATGCACTTCCTGGTCTTACGATCAAGAGTTGTTTCCTGGTTAGAAGAGTCACTATTGTGGTCCCATTGCCATATACAGTGAATAGCACTCGCGTCTGTTGCCAGCAAGTACAGTGTATTGGACAGAAGAGAAGCTACTGTTCTTGTCAGTTTCCGAAGCAGAGTTGAACTAGATATGGCTCATGTGTTTAGGATGCACAGTTCTTTGTGCCAAACAAGCACACTGTTCTGGCCCTACAGAAAAGAGAGTAGAGTAGAAGAGTGCTCTTTTCACAAAAGTAGAGTATGTTTCTTGTAAGGCCAGCTAGTGTTTGCTTCCCATTCATAAATGGAGTTGAATCACATGCAGTTTCTGGTCCTACTCTCAGGAGTTGTTTTCTAGTAAGGAAAGTCACTATTGTGCTCCCATTGCTATACACAGTACAAAGAGTACTCTCATCTGTTCAGCAAGTACAGTGTATTGGACTGATGAGAAGCTACTGTTCTTCTCAGTTTCCTAAGCAGAGTTGAACTAGATATGGACCATGTGTGTAGGAAGCACAGTTCTTTAGTTCTGAGCAAGCTCACTGTTCTGGGCTAATAGCAAACACAGTAGAGTATAAGAGTGCTCTTTTCTCAAAAGCAGAGTATATTTCTCGTCAGGCAAGCTAGTGTTTGTTTCCCATTCATAAACGGAGTTGAATCACATGCAGTTTATGTTCCTATGTGCAAGAGATTTTATCTGGTAAAGAAAGTCACTATTGTTCTCCCATTGCCATTCATAGCACAAATAGCACTCGCGACACTTCCCAGCAAGTACAGTGTATTGGACTGAAGAGAAGCTACTGTTTGTGTGAGTTTCCTAAGCAGAGTTGAACTAGATATGGCCCGTGTGTGTAGGAAGCACAGTTCTTTTGTTCTGAGCAAGCTCACTGTTCTCGCCCTACAGGAAACACAGTAGAGTAGATGAGTGCTCTTTTCTCAAAAGCAGAGTGTGTTTCTTGCAAGGCGAGCTAGAGTTTGTTTCCCATTCATAAACGGAGTTGAAGCACATGCATTTTCTGGTCCTACGAGGAAGCGTTTTTTTTTCTGGTATGGAAAATCACTATTGTGCTCCCTTTGCCATACACAGTGCAAATAGCACTCACATCTTTTCCCAGAAGCACAGTGTATTGGACAGAAGCGAAGCTCCTTTTCGTGTCAGTTTCCTAAGCAGAATTGAAATAGATATGGCCCGTGTGTGTAGGAAGCACAGTTCTTTTCTTGTGAGCAAGCTCACTTTTCTGGCCCTATAGGAAAAACAGTAAATTTGAAGAGTGCTCTTCTCTCAAAAGCAGAGTGTGTTTCTTGTAAGGCAAGCTAGTGTTTGTTTCCCATTCATAAAAGGAGTTGAATCACTTGCAGTTTCTGGTCCTAAGAGCAAGAGTTGTTTACTGGTAAGGAAAGTCATTATTGTATTTACGTTGCCATACAGAGTACAAATAGCACTCGTGTCTGTTCCCAGCAAGTACAGTGTATTGAACTGAAGAGAATCTCCTGTTCTTGTCAGTTTCCTAAGCAGAATTGAACTATATATGCCCCGTGTGCATAGGAAGCACAGTTCTTTGTTCTGAGCTAGCTTTCTGTTCTGGCACTATAGGAAACATAGTAGAGTAGAAGACTGCTCTTTTCTCAAAAGCAGAGTGTGTTTCTTGTAAGGCGAGCTAGAGTTTGTGTCCCATTAATAAATGGAGTTGAGTCACATGCAGTTTCTGATCCTATGACCAAGAGTTGTTTTCTGTTAAGGACAGTCACTATTGTGCTTTCAATGCCATACACAGTACAAATAGCACTCAGGACTGTTCCCAGCAAGTACAGTGTATTGGACTGAAGAGCTGCTGCTGTTATTGTCTGTTTCCTAAGCAGAGTTGAACTAGATATGGCCCGTGTGTGTAGATAGCACAGTTATTTTGTTCTAAGCAAGCTCACTGTTCTTTCTCTATAGGAAACACAGTAGAGAAGAAGAGTGCTCTTTTCTCAAAAGCAGCTTGTGTTTCTTGTAAGGTGAGCTAGTGTTTGTTTCCCATTCATAAATGGAGTTGAATCACTTGCAGTTTCTGGTACTATGAGCAAGAGTTTTTTTTCTGGTAAAGAAAGTCACTTGTAGCTAGAGTTTTCCTGCCTGGCCCACAGTCAGGACAAATCTCTCTCACTTGCCAGTCCCACAGCCATTCAAACTCGAGCAAGTAAACTCAGAGACTTATATTGCTTACAAACTGAATGACTGTGGCAGGCTTTTTGATAATTGTTCTTACAGCTTAAATGAATCCATTTCCATTAATCTATACCTTGCCACATGGCTTATGAATAACTGGCATCTTCACACGCTGTTTGTCATTATGGCGGCTGGCTGTGTCTCTCTAACTCAGCCTTCCACTTCCCAGCTTTATTCTTTTCTTGTCTGACCTACACTTCTTGCCTAGCCAATGGCCAATCAGTGTTTTATTTATTGAATAATTAGCAACACATTTGCCATACAGAACATCCCACAGCAGTCACTATTGCCCTCCCATTGCTATACACAGTGCAAATAGCACCTTGCATCTGTTCCCAGGAAATACAGTGTATTGACTGAAGAGAAGCTACTGTTCTTGTCAGTTTCCTAAGCAGAGTTGAACTAGATATGTTCCTTGTGCGTAGGAAGCACAGTTTTTGTGTTCTGAGCTAGCTCACTATTCTGGCCCTATAGGAAACACAGTAGAGTAGAAGAGTGGTCTTCTCTCAATAGCAGAGTGTGATTCTTGTAAGGCGAGCTAGTATTTGTTTCCTATTCATAAACGGAGTTGAATCACATGCAGTTTCTGGTCCTATGAGCAAGAGTTTTTTTCTGGTAAGGAAAGTCACTATTGAGCTCCCATTGCTATACATAGTGCAAAGAGCACTCGTGTCTGTTCCTAGCAAGTACAGTGTATTGGACTGAAAAGAAGATTCTGTTCTTGTCAGTTTCCTAAGCAGATTTGAACTAGATATGGCCCGTGTGTGAAGGGAGCAAAGTTATTTCGTTCTGAGAAAGCTCACTGTTCTAGCCATATAGAAAACACAGTAGAGATGAAGGGTGCTCTTTTCTCAAAAGCAGATTGTGTTTCTTGTAAGGTGAGCTAGTTTTTTTTTCCATTCATAAACAGAGTTGAATCACATGCAGTTTCTGGTCCTATGAGCAAGAGTTGTTTTCTGGTTAGGAAATTCACATTTGTGATCCCGTTACCATACACAGTGCAAATAGCACTCACGTTTTTTCCCAACAAGTACGGTTTATTGGACTGAAGAGAATCTTCTGTTTGTGTAAGTTTCCTAAGCAGAGTCGAACTAGATTTGGCCCGTGTGTAGGAAGCACAGTTCTTTTTTTCTGATCAAGCTCATTGTTTTGATCCTATAAAAAAAATTGTGGAGTAGGAGAGTGCTCTTTTCTCAAAAGCAGAGTGTGTTTCTTGTAAGGCAAGCTAGTGTTGGTTTCCCATTCATAAACCGGGTTGAATCACATGCAATTTCTGTTCCTACAGTCAAGAGTTGTTTTCTAGTACGGAAATTCACTATTGTGCTCCCATTGGTATACACAGTGCAAATAGTACCCTCGTCTGTTCAGCAAGTACAGTGTATTGGCCTGAAAAGAAGCTACTGTTCTTGTCAGTTTCCTAAGCAGATTTGAACTGGATATGGACCGTGTGTGTAGGAAGCACAGTTCTTTAGTTCTGAGCAAGCTCACTGTTCTGGGCTAATAGCAAACACAGTGGAGTAGAAGAATGCTCTTTTCTGAAAAGCAGAGTGTATTTCTTTTAAGGCGAGCTAATGTTTGTTTCCCATTTATAAATGGAGTTGAATCACATGCAGGTTCTGGTCCTACAAGCAAGAGTTGTTTTCTGGTAAGAAGAGTCACTATTGTGTTCCAATTGCCATACACAGTGCAAATAGCACTCGTGTCTTTTCCTACCAAGTCCAGTGTACTGTACTAAAGAGAAGCTACTGTTCTTGTCATTTTCCTAAACAGAGTTGAACTAGATAAGGCCCTTGTGTGTAGGAAGCACAATTCTTTGTTCTGAGCAAGCTCACTCTTCTTGCCTTTTAGGAAACAGAGTAGAGTAGAAGAGTGCTCTTTTCTCAAAAGAAGATTGTGTTTCTTGTAAGGCAACTAGTGTTTGTTTCACATTGAAAAATGGAGGTGAATCTCACGCAGTTCCTGGTCTTACGAGCAAGAGTTGTTTCCTGGTTAGAAGAGTCACTATTGCGGTCCCATTGCCATACACAGTGCAAATAGCACTCACGTCTGTTCCCAGCAAGTACAGTGTATTGGACAGAAGAGAAGCTACTGTTCTTGTCAGTTTCCTAAGCAGAGTTGAACTAGATATGGCTCATGTGTTTAGGATGCACAGTTCTTTGTTCCGAACAAGCACACTGTTCTGGCCCTCCAGGAAAGAGAGTAGAGTAGAAGAATGCTCTTTTCTCAAAAGTAGAGTGTGTTTCTTGTAAGGCCAGCTAGTGTTTGTTTCCCATTCATAAATGGAGTTGAATCACATGCAGTTTCTGGTCCCACATGCAAGAGTTGTTTTCTAGTAAGGAATGTCACTATTGTGCTCCCATTGCTATACACAGTACAAAGAGTACTCTTGTCTGTTCAGCAAGTACAATGTATTGAACTAATGAGAAACTACTGTTCTTGTCAGTTTCCTAAGCAGAGTTGAACTAGATATGGACCGTGTGTGTAGGAAGCACAGTTCTTTAATTCTTGGCAATCTCACTGTTCTGGGCTAATAGCAAACACAGTAGAGTAGAAGAGTGCTCTTTTCTCAAAAGCAGATTATGTTTCTTGTCAGGTGAGCTAGTGTTTGTTTCCCATTCATAAACGGAGTTGAATCACATGCAGTTTATGTTCCTATGTGCAAGTGCTTTTTTCTTGTAAGGAAAGTCACTATTGTGCTCCCATTGCCATTCATAGCACAAATAGCACTCGCAACTGTTCCCAGCAAGTACAGTGTATTGGACTGAAGAAAGCTAGTGTTCTTGTCATTTTCCTAAGCAGAGTTGAGCTAGATATGCCCGTGTGTTTAGGAAGCATGGTTCCTTTTTGGGAGCAAGCTCACTTTTCTGGCCCTATAGGAAAAACAGTAATGTTGAAGAGTGCTCTTCTCTCAATAGCAGAGTGTGTAACTTATAATTCAAGCTAGTGTTTATTTTCCATTCATAAATGGAGTTGTATCACATGCAGTTTCTGGTCCTAGGAAAAGAGTTGTTTTCTGGTAAGGAAAGTCACTATTGTGCTCCCTTTGACATACACTGTACAAATAGCACTCGTGTCTCTTCCCAGCAAAAACAGTGTATTGGACTGAAGAGAAGCTACTGTTCTTGTCAGTTTCCTAAGCAGAGTTGAACATGAAAAGGCCTGTGTGTGTTGGAAGCACAATTCTTTTGTTCTGAGCAAGCTCACTCTTCTGGCCCTATGGGAAACACAGTAGAGTAGAAGAGTGCTCTTTTCTCAAATGCAGAGTGTGTTTCTTGTAAGGCGAGCTAGTTTTTGTTTCCCATTCACAAATGGAGTTGAATCACGTGCAGTATCTGTTACTATGAGCAAAGATTGTTTTCTGGTAACAAAAGTCACTATTGCGCTCCCATCATAATACACAGTGCAAATGGCACTCCCGTCTGTTCCCAGCAAATACAGTGTATTGGACTGAAGAGAAGCTACTGTTCTTGTCAGTTTCCTAAGCAGAGTTGAACTAGATAAGGCCCTTGTGTAGGAAGCACAGATCTTTTGTGCTGAGCAAGCTTACTCCTCTGGCCATAAAGGAAACACAGTAGAGTATAAGAGTGCTCTTTTCTCAAAAGCACAGTGTGTATCTCATAAGGCGAGCTAGTGTTTGTTTCCCATTCATAAACGGAGAGGAATCACATTCAGTTTCTGGTCCTATGAGCAAGAGTTGTTTTCTGGTAAGAAAAGTCACTATTGTGTTCCCATTGCCATAAACAGTTTATAGAACTCACGTCGGTTCAAAGCACGTACAGTGTATTGGACTGAAGAGAATCTACCATTCTTGTCAGTTTCCCAAGCAAAATTGAACTAGAAATGGCCCATATGTGTATGAAGCACAGTTCTTTTGTGCTGTGCAAAGCTCACTGTTCTGCAACTTGCAGATTCTGGACCTACGAGCAACAGTTGTTTTTTGTTACGGAAAGTCACTATTTTGCTCCCATTGCTGTACACTGTGCAAATAGCACTCGTGTCTGTTCACAGCAAGTAAAACTGTATTGGACTGAAGAGAAGCTACTGTTATTGTCAGTTTCCTAAGCAGAGTTGAACTAGATATGGCCCATGTGTGTAGGGAGCACAGTTTTTTTGTTCTGTGCCAGATCACTGCTCTGGCCACATAGGAAACAGATTAGAGTAGAAGACTGCTCTTTTCTCAAAAGCAGAGTGTGTTTCTTGTAAAGCGAGCTAGTGTTTGTTTCCCATTCATAAACAGAGTTGAATCACATGCAGTTTCTGGTCCTACGAGCAAGAGTTTTTTTCTGGTCAGGAAAGTCACTATTGTGTTCCTATTGCCATACACAGAGCTAATAGCACTCGTGTCTGTTCCCAGCAAGGAACAGTGTATTAGACTGAAGAGAAGCAACTATTCTTGTCACTTTCTTATGCAGAGCTGAACTAGATATGGCCCATGTGTGTACAAAGCACTTTTCTTTTGTTTTTTGCAAGTTCACTGTTCTAGCCACACAGAAAACACAGTTGAGTAGATGAGAGCTCTTTTCTCAAAAGCAGAGTGTGTTTCTTGTAAGGCAAGCTAGTGTTTTTTTCCCATTCATAAATGGAGTTGAATCATATGCAGGTTCTGGTCCTACGAGCAAGAGATGTTTTCAGGTAAGGAAAGTCACCATTGTGCTCCCACTGCGTCTTTTCCAAGCAATTACAGAGTTGAACTAGATATGGCCCATGTGTGTAGGGAGCATAGTTCTTTTGTTCTGTGCCAGATCACTGTTCTGGCCACATAAGAAACAGATTAGAGTAGAATCACATGCAGTATCTGTTACTATGTGCAAAGATTGTTTTCTGGTAACGAAAGTCACTATTGAGCTCCCATCATATTACACAGTGCAAATGGCACTCCCGTCTGTTCCCAGCAAATACAGTGTATTGGACTGAAGAGAAGCTACTGTTCTTGTCAGTTTCCTAAGCAGACTTGAACTAGATAAGGCCCTTGTGTAGGAAGCACAGTTCTTTTGTTCTGAGCAAGCTTACTCCTCTGGCCTTAAAGGAAACACAGGAGAGTAGAAGAGTGCTCTTTCTCAAAAGAAGAGTGTGTTTCTTATAAAGCGAGCTAGTGTTTGTTTCCCATTCATAAACAGAGTTGAATCACATGCAGTATCTGGTCCTACGAGCAGGAGCTGTTTTCTTGTAAGGAAAGTCATCACTATTGCGCTCCGATTGCCCTACACTTTGCAAATAGCACTCGCATCTTTTCCCAGCAAGTACAGTGTATTGGACAGAAGAGTGCTCTTTTCTCAAATGCAGAGTGTGTTTCTTCTAAGGCGAGCCAGTTTTTGTTTCCCATTCATAAATGGAGTTGAATCATATGCAGTTTCTGGTATGACGAGCAAAGACTGTTTTCTGGTAAAAAAAAAAAATCACTATTGCGCTCCCTTGCCACAAAGAGTGAAAATAGGACTCGTGGCTGTTCCCAGCAAGTACAGTGTATTGGACTGAAGAGAAGCTACTGTTCTTGCAAGTTTCCTAAACAGAATTGAACTAGATATGGCCCATATGTGTACGAAGCACAGTTCTTTTGTTCTGTGCAAGCTCACTGTTCTGGCACTATAGGAAACTCAGGAGAGTAGAATAATGCTCTTTTCTCATAAGCAGAGTGTGTTTCTTGTAAGGCTAGCTAGTGTTGGTTTCGCATTCATAAACGGAGTTGAATCACATGCAGTTTCTACTCCTCTCACCAAGAGTTCTTTTCTGGTAAGGAAGGTCACTATTGTGCTCCCATTGCCAAACACAGTGCAAATTGCACTTGCCTCTGTTCACAGCAAGTACAGTGTTTTGGAATGAAGAAAAGCTACTCTTCTTTTCAGTTTCCTTAGCAGAGTTGAACTAGATATGGCCCGTATGTGTAGGTAGCACAGTTCTTTTGTTCTGACAAGCTAACAATTCTGGCCCTGTGGAAGCACAGTAGAGTAGAAGAGTGCACTTTCTCAAAAGCAGAGTGTGTTTCTTGTAAGGCGAGCTAGTGTTTGATTCCCATTCATTAACGGAGTTGAATCACTTGCAGGTTCATGTCCTAGGAACAAGAGTTTTTTTCTGGTAAGGAGAGTCACCATTTCGCTCCCGTTGCCATACACAGTGCAAATAGCACTCACGTCTGTTCCCAGCAAGTATAGTGTATTGGACTGAAGAGAAGCTACTGTTCTTGTCACTATCTAGGAGAGTAGAACTAGATATGGCCCTTGTGTGTAGGAATCACAGTTCTTTTTATCTGTGCAATCTCACTCTTCTGGCCCTATAGGAAACAGAGAAGAGTAGAAGAGTGCTGTTTTCTCAAAAGCAGAATTTGTTTCTTGTAAGGCGAGCTAGTGTTTGTTTCCCATTCTTAAACGGAGTTTAATCACATGCAGATTGTGGTCCTATGAGCAAGTGCTCTTTTCTGGTAAAGGAAAGACACTATTGTGCTCCTATTAACATATACAGTGCCAAAAGCACTCCTGTCTGTTCCCAGCAAGGACAATGTATTTGACTGAATAGAAGCTACAGTTCTTGTCAGTTTTATAAGCATAGTTGAACTAGATATGGCCCGTGTGTGTAGGAAGCAAAGTTATTTGTTCTGAGCAAGCTCACTGTTCTGGCTCTTTAGGAAACAAGAATAGTAGAAGAGTGCTCTTTTCTCAAAAGCAGAGTGTGTTTCTTGTAAGGCGAGCTGGCGTTTGTTTCCCATTCATAAACGAAGTTGAATCACATGCAGTTTCTGCTCCTACGAGCAAGAGTTGTTTACTGGAAAGGAAAGTCACTATTGTGCTTTCATTGCCATATACAGTGCAAATAGCACTCGCGTCCGTTCCTAGCATGTACAGTGTATTGGACTCAAGAGAAGTTCCTGTTCTTGTCAGTTTTCTAAGCAGAGTTGAAATAGAAATGACCCCTGTTTAGGAAACATACTTCTTTTGTTCAGAGCAAGCTCACAGTTTTGGCCCTTTAAGAAATACAGTAGAGAATAAGAGTGCTCTTTTCTCAAAAGCAGAGTGTGCTTCTTGTAAGGCGAGCTAGTGTTTGTTTCCCATACATAAACGGAGTTGAATCACATGCAGTTTCTGGTCCTATTAGCAAGAGTTTCTTTCTGGTAAGGAAAGTCACTATTGTGCTCCAATTGCTATACACTGTGCAAATAGCACTTGTGCCTGTTCCCAGCAAGTACAGTGTATTGGACTGAAGAGAAGCTACTCTTCTTGTCAGTTTCTTAGCAGAGTTGAACTAGATTTGTCCAGCATGTGTAGGAAGCACAGTTCTTTATTTCTGAGCTAGCTTACTGTTCTGGCCCTATAGGAATCACAGTAGAGTAGAAGAGTGCTCTTTTCTCAAAACCAGAGTGTGTTTCTTGTAACGTGAGCTAATGTTTGTTTCCCATTCATAATCTGAGTAGAATCACATGCAGTTTCTCATCCTATGAGCAAGTGTTGTTATCTGGTTACAAAAGTCTCATTTGTGCTTTCCTTGCCCTACACAGTGCAAATAGCTCTCATGTTTTTTCCCAACAAGTACAGTTTATTCGACTGAAGAGAAGCTTCTGTTCGTGTAAGTGTCCTAAGCAGAGTTGAACTAGATATGGCCCGTGTGTTTAGGAAACATAGTTCTTTTTTTCTGTGCAAGCTCACTGTTCTGGCCCGATAGAAAACAGAGTAGAGCAGTAGAGTGCTCTTTTCTCAAAAGCAGAGTGTGTTTCTTGTAAGGCAAGCTAGTGTTTGTTTCCACTACATAAATGAAGTTAAATCACATGCACTTTCTGGACCTAAGAACAAGCGTTGTTTTCTGGTAAGGAAAGTCACTGTTGTGCTTCCATTGCCATACACAGTGCAAATAGCACTCGCCTCTGTCCCAGCTATTGCAGTGTATTAGAAGAAAGAGAAGCTACTGTTCTTTTTAGTTTCCTAAGCACAGTTGAACTAGATATGGCACGTGAGTGAAAGAATCAGTTTTTCTGTTCTGAGCAAGCTCACTGCTCTGGCCCTCTAGGAAAGAAAGTAGAGTAGAAGAGTGCTCTTTTCTCAAAAGCAGAGTGTGTTTCTTATTATGTGAGTTAGTGTTTGTTTAACATTCACAAAAGGAGTTGAATCACATGCAGTTTCTGTTCCTATGATCAAGAATTGTTTTCTGGTAAAAGAAAGTCACTATTGAGTTCCTTTTGCCATACACAGTGCAAGTAGCTCTCACGTCACTTCCCAGCAAGTACAGTGTATTGGACTGAAGGAAATCTATTGTTCTTGTCAGCTTCCTAAGCAGAGTTGAACTAGGTATGGCCCATATGTATAGAAAGCACACTTCTTTTGTTCTGAGCAAGCTCACTTTCTGGCCCTATGCGAAAACAGTAGAGTAGAATAGTGCTCTTTTCAAAAAGCAGAGCATGTTTCTTGTAAGGCGAGCTATTGTTTGTTTCCCCTTCATAAACGGAGTTGAATCACATGCAGTTTCTGGTCCTATGAGCAAGAGTTGTTTTCTAGTAAGGACAGTCACTATTGCGTTCCCGTTCCTGTACACAGTGCAAATAGCACTTGCGTCTGTTCCCAGCAAGTACAATGTATAGGACTGAAGAGAAGCTACTGTTCTTGTCAGTTTCCTAAGCAGAATTGAATTTGATATGGCCCGTGTGTGTAGGAAGCACAGTTCTTTTCTTGTGAGCAAGCTCACTTTTCTGGCCATATAGGAAAAACAGTAAATTTGAAGAGTGCTCTTCTCTCAAAAGCAGAGTGTGTTTTTGTAAGGCAAGCTAGTGTTTGTTTCCCATTCATAAAAGAAGTTGAATCACTTGCAGTTTCTGGTCCTATGAGCAAGAGTGGTTTTCTGGTAAGGACAGTCACTATTGTGCTCCCATTACCATGCACAGTACAAATAGCACTCGCATTTGTTCCCAGCAAGTACAGTGTATTGGACTGAAGAGAAGCTACTGTTCTTATCAGTTTCCTAAGTAGAGTTGAACTAGATATGGCCCGTGTGTGTAATAGGCACAATTCTTTTCTTCTGAGCAAGCTCACTGTTCTGGCCCTTTAGGAAACACAGTAGAGTAGAAGAGTGCTCTTTTCGCAAAAGCAGAGTGTGTTTCTTGTAAGGCGAGCTAGTGTTTGTTTCCTATTCAAAAACGGAGTTGAAACCCATGCAGTTTCTGGTCCTACAAGCAAGAGTTGTTTTCTTGTAAGGAAATTCACTATTGTCCTCCCATTGCCATACACAGGGCAAATAGAACTTGTGTCTGTTCCCAGCAAGTACTGTGTATTGGACTGAAGAGAAGCTACTGTTCTTATGAGTTTCCTAAGCAGATTAGAACTAGATATGGCCCTTGTGTTTAGGAAGAACAGTTCTTTTCTTCTGAGCAAGCTCACTGTTCTGGCCCCATAGAAAACACAGTAGAGTAGAAGAGTGCTCTTTTCTCAAAAGTGGAGTGTGTTTCTTATAAGGGGAGCTTATGTTTGTTTCCCATTCATAAAAGGAGTTGAATCACATGCAGTTTCTGGTCCTATGAGCAAGAGTTGTTTTCTGGTAAGGAAAGTCACTTTTCCTCCCATGCCATACACAGTGTTAATAGCACTCGCGACTGTTCCCAGCAAGTACAGAGTTTGGACTGAAGGGAAGCTACTGATCTTGTCAGTTTCCAAAGCAGAGTTTTACTAGATATGGCCCATGTGTGTAGGAAGCACAGTTTCTCTTTCTGAGCAAGCTCACTGTTCTGGCCCTATAGGAAACACAGTAAAGTAGAAGTGTGCTCTTTACTCAAAAGCAGAGTGTGTTTCCTGTAAAGCGAGCTAGTGTTTGTTTCCCATTCATAAAAGGAGTTGAATCACATGCAGTTTCTCGTCCTATGAGCAAGGGTTGTTTTCTGATAAGGAAAGTCACTATTGCACTCCCATTGCCATACACAGTGCAAATAGCACTCGCTATTTGTTCCCAGCAAGTACATTGTATTGGATTGTAGAGAAGCTACTGTTCTTGACAGTTTTCTAAGCAGAGTTGAACTAGATATGGCCCGTGTGTGCAGGAAGCATAGTTCTTTTGTTCTGAGCATGCTCACTGTTCTGGGCCTGTAGGAAACACAGTAGAGTAGAGGAGTGCTCTGTTCTCTAAAGCAGAGTGTGTTTCTTGTAAGGCACGCTAGTGTTTGTTTCCCATTCATAAACAGAGTTGAATCTCATGCAGTTTCTGGTCCTATGAGCAAGAGTTGTTTTCTGGTAAGGACAGTCAGTATTGACTCCCACTGCCATATACATTGCATATAGCACTCACGACTGTTCCCAGCAAGTACAGTGTATTGGACTGAAGAGAAGCTACTGTTCTTGTCAGTTTCCTAAGCACAGTTGAAGTAGATATGGCTCGTGTGTAAGGAAGCACAGTTCTATTTTTCTGAGCAAGCTCACTGTTCTGGCACTAATGGACACAAAGTTGAGTAGAAGAGTGTTCTTTTCTCAAAAGTAGAGTGTGTTTCTTGTAAGGTGAGCTAGTGTTTGTTTCCCATTCATAAACTGAGTTGAATCACATGCAGTTTCTGGTCCTTCGAGCAAGAGTTATTTTCTGGTAAGGACAGTCACTATTGTGCTCTCATTACCATACACAATGCAAATAGCCCTTGTGTCTGTTCGCAGCAAATACAGTGTTTGGTCTCAAAAGAAGCTACTTTTCTTGTCAGTTTCCTAAGCAGAGTTGAACTAGATGTGGCCATGTGTGTAGGAAGCACAGTTCTATTGTTCTGAGCAATCTCAAGGCTCTGGCCCTATTGAAAACCCAGTATAGTAGAAGAGTGCTGTTTTCACAAAGCAGAGTGTGTGTCTTGTAAGGCAAGCCAGTGTTTGTTTCACATTCATACATGGAGTTGAATCACATGCACTTTCTGGATCTAGGAGCAAGAGTTGTTTTCTGTTAAGGACAGTCACTCTTGGGCTCTTATGGATATACACAGTGGAAATACCACTCACGAGTGTTACCAGAAAGTACAGTGTATTGGCCTAAAGAGAAGCTACTCTTCTTGTCAGTTTCATAAGCATAGTTGAAGTAGATATGGCCCTTGTGTGTAGGAAGCACAGTTCTTCCGTTCTGAGCAAGCTCACTGTTCTTGCCCTTTAGTTCACAGAGTAGAGTAGAAGAGTTCTCTTTTCTCAAAAGCAGAGTGTTTTTTTTTTGTAAGTCAAGCAAGTGTTTGTTTCCCATTCATACACTGAGTTGAATTACATGCAGTTTCTGGTCCTACAAGCAAGAGTTGTTTTCTGGTAAGGAAAGTCACTATTGTGCTCCCATTGTCTTACACAGTGCAAATAGCACTCTCGTTTGTTCCCAACAATTACAGTGTATTGGACTGAAGAGAAGCTACTGTTCTTGTCAGTTTCCTAAGCAGAGTTGAACTAGATATGGCCCGTGTGTGTAGGAAACACAGTTCATTTGTTGTTAGCAAACTCACTGTTCTGGCACTTTAGTAAACAGAGCAGTGTAGAAGAGTGCTCTTTTCTCAAGCAGAGTGTGTTTCTTGTAAGGTGAGCTACTGTTTGTTTCCTATTCATAAATGGAGGTGAATTACATGTAGTTTCTGGTCTTGGGAGCAAGAGTTCTCTTCTGATAAGGAATGTCACTATTGTGGTCACATTGCCATACACAGTGCAAATACCACTCACGTCTGTTCCCAGCAATAACCATGTATTGAACTGAAGAGAAGCTGCTGTTCTTGTCAGTATCCTAAGCAGAGTTGAACTAGATATGGCTCCTGTGTGTAGGAAGCAAAGTTATTTTGTTCTGAGCAAGCTCACTGTTCTGGCTCTTTAGGAAACAAGAATAGTAGAAGAGTGCTCTTTTCTCAAAAGCAGAGTGTGTTTCTTGTAAGGCGAGCTGGCGTTTGTTTCCCATTCATAAATGGAGTTGAATCACATGCAGTTTCTGGTCGTATGAGCAAGAGTTGTTTTCTGGGAAGAAGAATCACTATTGTGCTCCCTTTGCCATACACAGTGCAAATAGCACTGGCATCTGTTCCTAGCAAGTACAGTGTATTGGACTGAAGAGAATCTACTGCTCATGTCAGTTTCTTAAGCAGAGTTGAACTAGATATGGCCCTTGTGTGTAGGAAGCTAAGTTCTTTGTTCTGAGCAAGCTCACTGTTCTGCCCTATAGGAAACAGAGTAGGGTAGAAGAGTGCTCTTTTATCAAAAGCAGAATGTGTTTCTTGTAAGGCCAGCTAGGGTTTGTTTCCCATTCAAAATGGAGTTGAATCACATGTAGTTTCTGGTCTTAGGAGCAAGAGTTCTTTTCTGGTAAGGAATGTCACTATTGTGCTCACATTGCCATACACAGTGCAAATACCTATTGCGTCTGTTTCTAGCAAGAACAGTGTATTGAAATGAAGAGAAGTTACTGTTCTTGTCAGTTTCCTAAGGAGAGTTGAACTAGATATGGTCCGTGTCTGTAGGAAGCACAGTTCTTTTGTTCTGAGAAAGCTCACTGTTCTGGCCCTTTAGGAAACAAGTAGAGTAGAAGAGTGCTCTTTTATCAAAAGCAGAGTGTGTTTCTTTTAAGGCGAGCTAGTGTTTGTTTCCCATTCATAAATGGAGTTGAATCATATGCAGGTTCTGGTCTTACAAACAAGAGTTGTTTTCTCGTAAGAAGAGTCACTATTGTGTTCCAATTGTCATACACAGTGCAAATAGCACTCGCGTCTTTTCCTAGCAAGTCCAGTGTATTGGACTAAAGAAAAGCTACTGTTCTTGTCATTTTCCTAAACAGAGTTGAACTAGATAAGGCCCTTGTGTGTAGGAAGCACAGTTCTTTGTTCTGAGAAAGCTCACTGTTCTTGCCCTTTAGGAAACAGAGTAGAGTAGAAGAGTGCTCTTTTCCCCAAAGAAGTTTGTGCTTCTTGTAAGGCGAGCTAGTGTTTGTTTAGCATTCAAAAATGGAGATGAATCTCATGCACTTCCTGGTCTTACGATCAAGAGTTGTTTCCTGGTTAGAAGAGTCACTATTGTGGTCCCATTGCCATATACAGTGAATAGCACTCGCGTCTGTTGCCAGCAAGTACAGTGTATTGGACAGAAGAGAAGCTACTGTTCTTGTCAGTTTCCGAAGCAGAGTTGAACTAGATATGGCTCATGTGTTTAGGATGCACAGTTCTTTGTGCCAAACAAGCACACTGTTCTGGCCCTACAGAAAAGAGAGTAGAGTAGAAGAGTGCTCTTTTCACAAAAGTAGAGTATGTTTCTTGTAAGGCCAGCTAGTGTTTGCTTCCCATTCATAAATGGAGTTGAATCACATGCAGTTTCTGGTCCTACTCTCAGGAGTTGTTTTCTAGTA
Organism: Peromyscus eremicus; assembly: GCF_949786415.1. NCBI lineage: Eukaryota > Metazoa > Chordata > Mammalia > Rodentia > Cricetidae > Peromyscus > Peromyscus eremicus. The sequence continues at coordinate 1,189,843 of NC_081417.1, read as the reverse complement.
AGGAAAGTCACTATTGTGCTCCCATTGCTATACACAGTACAAAGAGTACTCTCATCTGTTCAGCAAGTACAGTGTATTGGACTGATGAGAAGCTACTGTTCTTCTCAGTTTCCTAAGCAGAGTTGAACTAGATATGGACCATGTGTGTAGGAAGCACAGTTCTTTAGTTCTGAGCAAGCTCACTGTTCTGGGCTAATAGCAAACACAGTAGAGTATAAGAGTGCTCTTTTCTCAAAAGCAGAGTATATTTCTCGTCAGGCAAGCTAGTGTTTGTTTCCCATTCATAAACGGAGTTGAATCACATGCAGTTTATGTTCCTATGTGCAAGAGATTTTATCTGGTAAAGAAAGTCACTATTGTTCTCCCATTGCCATTCATAGCACAAATAGCACTCGCGACACTTCCCAGCAAGTACAGTGTATTGGACTGAAGAGAAGCTACTGTTTGTGTGAGTTTCCTAAGCAGAGTTGAACTAGATATGGCCCGTGTGTGTAGGAAGCACAGTTCTTTTGTTCTGAGCAAGCTCACTGTTCTCGCCCTACAGGAAACACAGTAGAGTAGATGAGTGCTCTTTTCTCAAAAGCAGAGTGTGTTTCTTGCAAGGCGAGCTAGAGTTTGTTTCCCATTCATAAACGGAGTTGAAGCACATGCATTTTCTGGTCCTACGAGGAAGCGTTTTTTTTTCTGGTATGGAAAATCACTATTGTGCTCCCTTTGCCATACACAGTGCAAATAGCACTCACATCTTTTCCCAGAAGCACAGTGTATTGGACAGAAGCGAAGCTCCTTTTCGTGTCAGTTTCCTAAGCAGAATTGAAATAGATATGGCCCGTGTGTGTAGGAAGCACAGTTCTTTTCTTGTGAGCAAGCTCACTTTTCTGGCCCTATAGGAAAAACAGTAAATTTGAAGAGTGCTCTTCTCTCAAAAGCAGAGTGTGTTTCTTGTAAGGCAAGCTAGTGTTTGTTTCCCATTCATAAAAGGAGTTGAATCACTTGCAGTTTCTGGTCCTAAGAGCAAGAGTTGTTTACTGGTAAGGAAAGTCATTATTGTATTTACGTTGCCATACAGAGTACAAATAGCACTCGTGTCTGTTCCCAGCAAGTACAGTGTATTGAACTGAAGAGAATCTCCTGTTCTTGTCAGTTTCCTAAGCAGAATTGAACTATATATGCCCCGTGTGCATAGGAAGCACAGTTCTTTGTTCTGAGCTAGCTTTCTGTTCTGGCACTATAGGAAACATAGTAGAGTAGAAGACTGCTCTTTTCTCAAAAGCAGAGTGTGTTTCTTGTAAGGCGAGCTAGAGTTTGTGTCCCATTAATAAATGGAGTTGAGTCACATGCAGTTTCTGATCCTATGACCAAGAGTTGTTTTCTGTTAAGGACAGTCACTATTGTGCTTTCAATGCCATACACAGTACAAATAGCACTCAGGACTGTTCCCAGCAAGTACAGTGTATTGGACTGAAGAGCTGCTGCTGTTATTGTCTGTTTCCTAAGCAGAGTTGAACTAGATATGGCCCGTGTGTGTAGATAGCACAGTTATTTTGTTCTAAGCAAGCTCACTGTTCTTTCTCTATAGGAAACACAGTAGAGAAGAAGAGTGCTCTTTTCTCAAAAGCAGCTTGTGTTTCTTGTAAGGTGAGCTAGTGTTTGTTTCCCATTCATAAATGGAGTTGAATCACTTGCAGTTTCTGGTACTATGAGCAAGAGTTTTTTTTCTGGTAAAGAAAGTCACTTGTAGCTAGAGTTTTCCTGCCTGGCCCACAGTCAGGACAAATCTCTCTCACTTGCCAGTCCCACAGCCATTCAAACTCGAGCAAGTAAACTCAGAGACTTATATTGCTTACAAACTGAATGACTGTGGCAGGCTTTTTGATAATTGTTCTTACAGCTTAAATGAATCCATTTCCATTAATCTATACCTTGCCACATGGCTTATGAATAACTGGCATCTTCACACGCTGTTTGTCATTATGGCGGCTGGCTGTGTCTCTCTAACTCAGCCTTCCACTTCCCAGCTTTATTCTTTTCTTGTCTGACCTACACTTCTTGCCTAGCCAATGGCCAATCAGTGTTTTATTTATTGAATAATTAGCAACACATTTGCCATACAGAACATCCCACAGCAGTCACTATTGCCCTCCCATTGCTATACACAGTGCAAATAGCACCTTGCATCTGTTCCCAGGAAATACAGTGTATTGACTGAAGAGAAGCTACTGTTCTTGTCAGTTTCCTAAGCAGAGTTGAACTAGATATGTTCCTTGTGCGTAGGAAGCACAGTTTTTGTGTTCTGAGCTAGCTCACTATTCTGGCCCTATAGGAAACACAGTAGAGTAGAAGAGTGGTCTTCTCTCAATAGCAGAGTGTGATTCTTGTAAGGCGAGCTAGTATTTGTTTCCTATTCATAAACGGAGTTGAATCACATGCAGTTTCTGGTCCTATGAGCAAGAGTTTTTTTCTGGTAAGGAAAGTCACTATTGAGCTCCCATTGCTATACATAGTGCAAAGAGCACTCGTGTCTGTTCCTAGCAAGTACAGTGTATTGGACTGAAAAGAAGATTCTGTTCTTGTCAGTTTCCTAAGCAGATTTGAACTAGATATGGCCCGTGTGTGAAGGGAGCAAAGTTATTTCGTTCTGAGAAAGCTCACTGTTCTAGCCATATAGAAAACACAGTAGAGATGAAGGGTGCTCTTTTCTCAAAAGCAGATTGTGTTTCTTGTAAGGTGAGCTAGTTTTTTTTTCCATTCATAAACAGAGTTGAATCACATGCAGTTTCTGGTCCTATGAGCAAGAGTTGTTTTCTGGTTAGGAAATTCACATTTGTGATCCCGTTACCATACACAGTGCAAATAGCACTCACGTTTTTTCCCAACAAGTACGGTTTATTGGACTGAAGAGAATCTTCTGTTTGTGTAAGTTTCCTAAGCAGAGTCGAACTAGATTTGGCCCGTGTGTAGGAAGCACAGTTCTTTTTTTCTGATCAAGCTCATTGTTTTGATCCTATAAAAAAAATTGTGGAGTAGGAGAGTGCTCTTTTCTCAAAAGCAGAGTGTGTTTCTTGTAAGGCAAGCTAGTGTTGGTTTCCCATTCATAAACCGGGTTGAATCACATGCAATTTCTGTTCCTACAGTCAAGAGTTGTTTTCTAGTACGGAAATTCACTATTGTGCTCCCATTGGTATACACAGTGCAAATAGTACCCTCGTCTGTTCAGCAAGTACAGTGTATTGGCCTGAAAAGAAGCTACTGTTCTTGTCAGTTTCCTAAGCAGATTTGAACTGGATATGGACCGTGTGTGTAGGAAGCACAGTTCTTTAGTTCTGAGCAAGCTCACTGTTCTGGGCTAATAGCAAACACAGTGGAGTAGAAGAATGCTCTTTTCTGAAAAGCAGAGTGTATTTCTTTTAAGGCGAGCTAATGTTTGTTTCCCATTTATAAATGGAGTTGAATCACATGCAGGTTCTGGTCCTACAAGCAAGAGTTGTTTTCTGGTAAGAAGAGTCACTATTGTGTTCCAATTGCCATACACAGTGCAAATAGCACTCGTGTCTTTTCCTACCAAGTCCAGTGTACTGTACTAAAGAGAAGCTACTGTTCTTGTCATTTTCCTAAACAGAGTTGAACTAGATAAGGCCCTTGTGTGTAGGAAGCACAATTCTTTGTTCTGAGCAAGCTCACTCTTCTTGCCTTTTAGGAAACAGAGTAGAGTAGAAGAGTGCTCTTTTCTCAAAAGAAGATTGTGTTTCTTGTAAGGCAACTAGTGTTTGTTTCACATTGAAAAATGGAGGTGAATCTCACGCAGTTCCTGGTCTTACGAGCAAGAGTTGTTTCCTGGTTAGAAGAGTCACTATTGCGGTCCCATTGCCATACACAGTGCAAATAGCACTCACGTCTGTTCCCAGCAAGTACAGTGTATTGGACAGAAGAGAAGCTACTGTTCTTGTCAGTTTCCTAAGCAGAGTTGAACTAGATATGGCTCATGTGTTTAGGATGCACAGTTCTTTGTTCCGAACAAGCACACTGTTCTGGCCCTCCAGGAAAGAGAGTAGAGTAGAAGAATGCTCTTTTCTCAAAAGTAGAGTGTGTTTCTTGTAAGGCCAGCTAGTGTTTGTTTCCCATTCATAAATGGAGTTGAATCACATGCAGTTTCTGGTCCCACATGCAAGAGTTGTTTTCTAGTAAGGAATGTCACTATTGTGCTCCCATTGCTATACACAGTACAAAGAGTACTCTTGTCTGTTCAGCAAGTACAATGTATTGAACTAATGAGAAACTACTGTTCTTGTCAGTTTCCTAAGCAGAGTTGAACTAGATATGGACCGTGTGTGTAGGAAGCACAGTTCTTTAATTCTTGGCAATCTCACTGTTCTGGGCTAATAGCAAACACAGTAGAGTAGAAGAGTGCTCTTTTCTCAAAAGCAGATTATGTTTCTTGTCAGGTGAGCTAGTGTTTGTTTCCCATTCATAAACGGAGTTGAATCACATGCAGTTTATGTTCCTATGTGCAAGTGCTTTTTTCTTGTAAGGAAAGTCACTATTGTGCTCCCATTGCCATTCATAGCACAAATAGCACTCGCAACTGTTCCCAGCAAGTACAGTGTATTGGACTGAAGAAAGCTAGTGTTCTTGTCATTTTCCTAAGCAGAGTTGAGCTAGATATGCCCGTGTGTTTAGGAAGCATGGTTCCTTTTTGGGAGCAAGCTCACTTTTCTGGCCCTATAGGAAAAACAGTAATGTTGAAGAGTGCTCTTCTCTCAATAGCAGAGTGTGTAACTTATAATTCAAGCTAGTGTTTATTTTCCATTCATAAATGGAGTTGTATCACATGCAGTTTCTGGTCCTAGGAAAAGAGTTGTTTTCTGGTAAGGAAAGTCACTATTGTGCTCCCTTTGACATACACTGTACAAATAGCACTCGTGTCTCTTCCCAGCAAAAACAGTGTATTGGACTGAAGAGAAGCTACTGTTCTTGTCAGTTTCCTAAGCAGAGTTGAACATGAAAAGGCCTGTGTGTGTTGGAAGCACAATTCTTTTGTTCTGAGCAAGCTCACTCTTCTGGCCCTATGGGAAACACAGTAGAGTAGAAGAGTGCTCTTTTCTCAAATGCAGAGTGTGTTTCTTGTAAGGCGAGCTAGTTTTTGTTTCCCATTCACAAATGGAGTTGAATCACGTGCAGTATCTGTTACTATGAGCAAAGATTGTTTTCTGGTAACAAAAGTCACTATTGCGCTCCCATCATAATACACAGTGCAAATGGCACTCCCGTCTGTTCCCAGCAAATACAGTGTATTGGACTGAAGAGAAGCTACTGTTCTTGTCAGTTTCCTAAGCAGAGTTGAACTAGATAAGGCCCTTGTGTAGGAAGCACAGATCTTTTGTGCTGAGCAAGCTTACTCCTCTGGCCATAAAGGAAACACAGTAGAGTATAAGAGTGCTCTTTTCTCAAAAGCACAGTGTGTATCTCATAAGGCGAGCTAGTGTTTGTTTCCCATTCATAAACGGAGAGGAATCACATTCAGTTTCTGGTCCTATGAGCAAGAGTTGTTTTCTGGTAAGAAAAGTCACTATTGTGTTCCCATTGCCATAAACAGTTTATAGAACTCACGTCGGTTCAAAGCACGTACAGTGTATTGGACTGAAGAGAATCTACCATTCTTGTCAGTTTCCCAAGCAAAATTGAACTAGAAATGGCCCATATGTGTATGAAGCACAGTTCTTTTGTGCTGTGCAAAGCTCACTGTTCTGCAACTTGCAGATTCTGGACCTACGAGCAACAGTTGTTTTTTGTTACGGAAAGTCACTATTTTGCTCCCATTGCTGTACACTGTGCAAATAGCACTCGTGTCTGTTCACAGCAAGTAAAACTGTATTGGACTGAAGAGAAGCTACTGTTATTGTCAGTTTCCTAAGCAGAGTTGAACTAGATATGGCCCATGTGTGTAGGGAGCACAGTTTTTTTGTTCTGTGCCAGATCACTGCTCTGGCCACATAGGAAACAGATTAGAGTAGAAGACTGCTCTTTTCTCAAAAGCAGAGTGTGTTTCTTGTAAAGCGAGCTAGTGTTTGTTTCCCATTCATAAACAGAGTTGAATCACATGCAGTTTCTGGTCCTACGAGCAAGAGTTTTTTTCTGGTCAGGAAAGTCACTATTGTGTTCCTATTGCCATACACAGAGCTAATAGCACTCGTGTCTGTTCCCAGCAAGGAACAGTGTATTAGACTGAAGAGAAGCAACTATTCTTGTCACTTTCTTATGCAGAGCTGAACTAGATATGGCCCATGTGTGTACAAAGCACTTTTCTTTTGTTTTTTGCAAGTTCACTGTTCTAGCCACACAGAAAACACAGTTGAGTAGATGAGAGCTCTTTTCTCAAAAGCAGAGTGTGTTTCTTGTAAGGCAAGCTAGTGTTTTTTTCCCATTCATAAATGGAGTTGAATCATATGCAGGTTCTGGTCCTACGAGCAAGAGATGTTTTCAGGTAAGGAAAGTCACCATTGTGCTCCCACTGCGTCTTTTCCAAGCAATTACAGAGTTGAACTAGATATGGCCCATGTGTGTAGGGAGCATAGTTCTTTTGTTCTGTGCCAGATCACTGTTCTGGCCACATAAGAAACAGATTAGAGTAGAATCACATGCAGTATCTGTTACTATGTGCAAAGATTGTTTTCTGGTAACGAAAGTCACTATTGAGCTCCCATCATATTACACAGTGCAAATGGCACTCCCGTCTGTTCCCAGCAAATACAGTGTATTGGACTGAAGAGAAGCTACTGTTCTTGTCAGTTTCCTAAGCAGACTTGAACTAGATAAGGCCCTTGTGTAGGAAGCACAGTTCTTTTGTTCTGAGCAAGCTTACTCCTCTGGCCTTAAAGGAAACACAGGAGAGTAGAAGAGTGCTCTTTCTCAAAAGAAGAGTGTGTTTCTTATAAAGCGAGCTAGTGTTTGTTTCCCATTCATAAACAGAGTTGAATCACATGCAGTATCTGGTCCTACGAGCAGGAGCTGTTTTCTTGTAAGGAAAGTCATCACTATTGCGCTCCGATTGCCCTACACTTTGCAAATAGCACTCGCATCTTTTCCCAGCAAGTACAGTGTATTGGACAGAAGAGTGCTCTTTTCTCAAATGCAGAGTGTGTTTCTTCTAAGGCGAGCCAGTTTTTGTTTCCCATTCATAAATGGAGTTGAATCATATGCAGTTTCTGGTATGACGAGCAAAGACTGTTTTCTGGTAAAAAAAAAAAATCACTATTGCGCTCCCTTGCCACAAAGAGTGAAAATAGGACTCGTGGCTGTTCCCAGCAAGTACAGTGTATTGGACTGAAGAGAAGCTACTGTTCTTGCAAGTTTCCTAAACAGAATTGAACTAGATATGGCCCATATGTGTACGAAGCACAGTTCTTTTGTTCTGTGCAAGCTCACTGTTCTGGCACTATAGGAAACTCAGGAGAGTAGAATAATGCTCTTTTCTCATAAGCAGAGTGTGTTTCTTGTAAGGCTAGCTAGTGTTGGTTTCGCATTCATAAACGGAGTTGAATCACATGCAGTTTCTACTCCTCTCACCAAGAGTTCTTTTCTGGTAAGGAAGGTCACTATTGTGCTCCCATTGCCAAACACAGTGCAAATTGCACTTGCCTCTGTTCACAGCAAGTACAGTGTTTTGGAATGAAGAAAAGCTACTCTTCTTTTCAGTTTCCTTAGCAGAGTTGAACTAGATATGGCCCGTATGTGTAGGTAGCACAGTTCTTTTGTTCTGACAAGCTAACAATTCTGGCCCTGTGGAAGCACAGTAGAGTAGAAGAGTGCACTTTCTCAAAAGCAGAGTGTGTTTCTTGTAAGGCGAGCTAGTGTTTGATTCCCATTCATTAACGGAGTTGAATCACTTGCAGGTTCATGTCCTAGGAACAAGAGTTTTTTTCTGGTAAGGAGAGTCACCATTTCGCTCCCGTTGCCATACACAGTGCAAATAGCACTCATGTCTGTTCCCAGCAAGTATAGTGTATTGGACTGAAGAGAAGCTACTGTTCTTGTCACTATCTAGGAGAGTAGAACTAGATATGGCCCTTGTGTGTAGGAATCACAGTTCTTTTTATCTGTGCAATCTCACTCTTCTGGCCCTATAGGAAACAGAGAAGAGTAGAAGAGTGCTGTTTTCTCAAAAGCAGAATTTGTTTCTTGTAAGGCGAGCTAGTGTTTGTTTCCCATTCTTAAACGGAGTTTAATCACATGCAGATTGTGGTCCTATGAGCAAGTGCTCTTTTCTGGTAAAGGAAAGACACTATTGTGCTCCTATTAACATATACAGTGCCAAAAGCACTCCTGTCTGTTCCCAGCAAGGACAATGTATTTGACTGAATAGAAGCTACAGTTCTTGTCAGTTTTATAAGCATAGTTGAACTAGATATGGCCCGTGTGTGTAGGAAGCAAAGTTATTTGTTCTGAGCAAGCTCACTGTTCTGGCCATATAGGAAACACAGTAGATTAGAAGAGTGCACTTTTCTCAAAAGCAGAGTGTGTTTCTTGTAAGACGAGCTAGAGTTGGTTTCCCCTTCATAAATGGAGTTGAATCACATGCCGCTTTTTGTCCTATGAATAAGAGTTGTCTTCTAGTACAGAAAGTCACTATTGTGCTCCCATTGCCATACACAGTATAAATAGCACTCGTGTCTGTTCCCAGCAAGTAGAGTATATTGGACTGAAGAGAAGCTACTGTTTGTGTCAGTTTCCTAAGCAGAGTTGAACTAGATATGGCCCGTGTGTGTAGGAAGCACAGTTCTTTTGTTTAGAGCAAGCTCACTGTCCTAGCCCTATAGGAAACACAGTAGAGTAGAAGAGTGCTCTTTTCTCAAAAGCAGAGTGTGTTCCTTGGAAGGCGAGCTAGTGTTTGTTTCCCATTCATAAAAGGAGTTGAATCACATGCAGTTTTTGGTCCAATGAACAAGAATTGTTTTCTGAAAAGGAAAGTAACAATTGTGCTCCCATTGCCATACACTGTGCAAATAGCCCTCTTGTCTGTTCCCAGTAAGTACAGTGTATTAGACTGAAGAGAAGCTACTGTTCTTGTCAGTTTCCTAAGCAGAGTTGAACTAGAAGTGGCTCATGTGTGCAGGAAGCACAGTTCTTTTGTTCTGAGCAAGCTCACTGTTCTGGCCCTGTAGGAAACAGAGTAGAGTAGAATAGTGCTGTTTTCTCAAAAGCAGAGTGTGTTTCTTGTAAGGTGAGCTAGTGTTTGTTTACCATTCATAAACGGAGTTGAATCACATACAGTTTCTGGTCCTACGAGCAAGAGTTGTTTTCTGGTAAGTAAAGTCACTTTTATGCTCCTTTGCCATAAACAGTACAAATACCACTCTAGTCTGTTCCCATTAAGTACCCTGTGTTGAACTGAAGAGAAGCTACTGTTCTTGTCAGTTTCCTAAGCAGAGTTGAACGAGATATGGCCCATGTGTGTAGGAAGCACAGTTCTTTTGTTCTGCGCAAGCTCACTGTTCTGGCCCTATAGGAAACACAGTAGAGTATAAGAGTGCTCTTTTCTCAAAAGCAGAGTGTGTTTCTTGTAAGGCGAGCTAGTGTTTGATTCCCATTCATAAACTGAGTTGAATCACATGCAGTTTCTGGTCTTAAGAGCTAGAGTTGTTTTTTGGTAAGGAAAGTCACTACTGCCCTCCCACTACCATACACAGTGCAAATAGCACTCGCGTCTGTTCCCAGCAAGTACAGTGTATTGGACTGAAGAGAAGCTACTGTTCTTGTCAGTTTCCTAAGCAGAGTTGAACTAGATATGGCCCGTGTGTTTAGGAAGCACGTTTCTTTTGTTCTGTTCCAGCTCACTGTTCTGGCCCTATAGGAAACACAGTAGTGTAGAAGAGAGCTCTTTTCTCAGAAGCAGAGTGTGTTTCTTGTAAGGCAAGCTAGTGTTTGTTTCCCATTCATAAACTGAGTTGAATCACATGCAGTTTCTGCTCCTATTAGCGAGAGTTGTTTTCGGGTAAGGAAAGTCACTATTGTGCGACCATTGCCGTACGCAGTGCAAATAGCACTTGCGTCTTTTTCCAGCAAGTACAGTGTATTGCACTGAAGCAAAGCTACTGTTCTTGTCAGCTTCCTAAGCAGAGTTGAACTAGATATGGCTCGTGTGTGGGAAGCACAGTTCTTATGTTCTGAGCAAGCTCACTATTTGGCGCTATGGGAATCACAGTAGGGAAGAAGAGTGCTCTTTTCTCAAAAGCAGAGTGTGTTTCTTGTAAGGCAAGCTAGTGTTTGTTTCCCATTCAAAAACGGAGTTGAATCACATGTAGTTTCTGGTTCTACGAGCAAAGGTTTTTTTCTGTTGAGGAATGTCACTATTGTGTTCCCATTGCCATACAAAGAGGAAAATAACACTCTCGTCTGTTCCCAGCAAGTACAGTGTATTGGACTGAAGAGAAGCTACTGTTATTTTCAGTTTCATATGCAGAGTTGAACTAGATATGGCCCGTGTGTGTAGGAAGCACAGTTCTTTTGTTCTGTGCAAGCAAACTCTTCTGGCCCTATAGGTAACAGAACAAAGTAGAAGAGTGCTCCTTTCCAAAAGCAGAGTGTGTTTCTTTTAATACGAACTCGTGTTTGTTTCCCACTCATAAATGGAGTTGAATCACATTTAGTTTCTGGTCCTAGGAGCAAGAGTTGTTTTCTGTAAGGAAAGTCACTGTGCACTCCCATTCTCATACACAGTGCAAATATCACTCGCGTCTGTTCCAAGCAAGTACAATGTATTGGACTGAAGAGAAGCTCCTGTTCTTGTCAGTTTTCTAAGCAGAGTTGAACTTGATATGGCCCGTGTGTGCAGGTAACACAGTTCTTTGGTTCTGAGCAAGCTAACTTTCCTGGCCATGTGGAAACACAGTAGAGCAGAAGAGTGCACTGTTCTCAAAAGAAGAGCCTGTTTCTTGTAAGGCAAGCTAGTGTTTATTTCCCATTCATAAACTGAGTTGAATCACATGCAGTTTCTTGTCCCATGAGCAAGAGTTGTTTCCTGGTAAGGAAAGTCACTACTATACTCCCTTTGCCATACACAGTGCAAATAGCACTTGCGTATGTTCCCAGCAATACAGTGTATTGGACTGACAACAAGTTACTGTTCTTGTCAGTTTCGTAAGCTGAGTTGAACTAGTACAGTCCATGTGTGTAGGATGCACAGTTCTTTTGTTCTGAGCAAGCTCACTGTTTTGGCCCTTTAGGAAAAAGACTAGAGTAGAAGAGTGCTCTTTTCTCAAAAGCAGAGTGTCTTTCTTGTAAGGCGTGCTAGTGTTTGTTTCCCGTTCATAAACAGAGTTGAATTACATGCAGATTTGGGTCCTACGAGCAAGAGTTATTTTCTGGTAAAAAAAGAAAATCACTATTGCCTTCCCATTTCCATAAACTGTGCAAATAGCACTCGTGTCTGTTCCCAGAATGCATAGTGTATTGGACTGAAGAGAAGCTACTGTTCTTGTCAGTTTCCTAAGTAGAGTTGAACTAGATATGGCACGTGTGTGTAGGAAGCACAGTTCTTTTGTTCTGAGCAAGCTCACTTTCCTGGCCCTATAGGAAACACAGCAGTGTAGAAGAGAGCTCTTTTCTCAAAAGCAGATTGTGTTTCTTGTAAGGCGAGCTAGTGTTTGTTTCCCATTCATAAACGGAGTTGAATCACATGCAGTTTCTGGTCCTACAAGCAAGAGTTGTTTTCTGGTAAGAAGAGTCACTATTGCGCTCGCATTGCTATACACAGTGCAAATAGCACTCGCGTCTGTACCCAGTAAGTAGTGTATTGGACTGAAGAGAAGCTGCTGTTCTTTTCAGTTTCCTAAGAAGTGTTGAACTAGATATGACCCCTGTGTATAGGAGGCATAGTTCTCTTATTATGAACAAGCTCACTGTTCAGGAACCATAGGAAACACAGTAGAGTAACAGAGTGCTGCTTTCTCAAAAGCAGAGTGTGTTTCTTGTAAGGCGAGCTAGTGTTTGTTTCCCATTCATAAACGGAGTTGAATCACATCCAGTTTCTGGTACTATGAACAAGACTTGTTTTCTGGTAAGCAAAGTCACCATTGCGTTCCCATTGTCATACACAGTGCAAATAACACTTGCGTCTGTTCCTAGCAAGTACAGTGCATTGGACTGAAGAGAAGCTACTGTTCTTGTTAGTTTCCTAAGCAGAGTTGAACTAGATGTGGCCCGTGTGTTTAGGAAGCACAGTTCTTTTGTTCTGAGCAAGCTCACTGTTCTGGCCCTATAAGAAATACAGTAGAGTAGAAGAGTGCTCTTTTCTCAAATGCAGAGTGTGTTTCTTGTAAGGCAAGCTAGTGTTTGTTTCCCATTCATAAACGGAGATGAGTGACATGCAGTTTCTGTTCCTACGAGCAAGAGTTGTTTTCTGGTAGAAAAGTCACTATTGTGCTCCCATTTCCATACACAGTTCAAGTAGCACTAGCGTCTGTTCCCAGCAAGCACTGTGTATTGGACTGAAGAGAATCTACTGTTGTTGTCAGTTTCCTAAGCTGAGTTGAACTAGATATGGCCAGTGTGTAGGTAGCACAGTCTTTTGTTCTGAGCAAGCTAACTTTACTGGCTCTGTGGAAACACAATAGAGTAGAAGACTTCACTTTTCTCAAAAACAGAAGCTGTTTCTTAAAAGGCGAGCTAATGTTTATTTCCCATTCATAAACGGAGTTCAGTCACATGCAGTAAATGGTCGTATGAGCAGAACGTGTTTTCTGGTAAGGAAAGTGACTATTGTGCTCCCATTGCCATACAAAGTGCAAATGGCACTTGCTCTGTTCCCAGCAATTACAGTGTATTGGACTGAAGAGATGCTACTGTTCTTGTCACTTTCTTAAACAGATTGGTACTAGATATGGCCCGTGTGTAGGAAGTACAGTTCGTTTGTTATGATCAATCTCATTGTTCTAGACATGGAGGAAGAAGAGTAGTGTGGAAGAGGGCTCTTTTCTCAAAAGCAGAGTGTGTATCTAGTAAGGCGAGCTAGTGTTTGTTTCCCATTCATAAACGGAGTTGAATCACATTCAGTTTCTGGTCCTATGAGCAAGAATTGTTTTCTGGTAAGAAAAGTCATTATTGTGTTCCCATTGCCATACACAGTTCATAGAACTCACGTCGGTTCCAAGCAAGTACAATATATCGGACTGAAGAAAAGCTACTCTTCTTGTCAGTTTCGTAAGTAGAATTGAACTAGATATGGCCCGTGTGAGTAGGAAGCACATTTCTTTTGTTCTGAACAAGCTCACTCTTCAGGCCCTATGGGAAACACAGTAGATTAGAAGAGTGTTCTTTTCTCAAAAGCAGAGTGTGTTTCTTGTAAGGCAAGCTAGTTTTTGTTTCCCTTTCGTAAATGGAGTTGAATCACATGCAGTTTCTGGTCCTACAAGCAAGGGTTGTTTTCTGGTAAAGAAAGTCACTATTGCCCTCCCATTGGATACACAGTGCAAATGGCACTCGTGTCTCTTCCCAGCAAGTACAGTGTATTGAACTGAAGAGAAGCTACTCTTCTTGTTAGTTTCATAAGAAGAGCTGAACTAGATATGGCTCAAGTGTGTACGAAGCACTTTTCTTTTGTTTTGTGCAAGCTCACTGTTCTGGCCATACAGGAAACACAGTGGAGTAGAAGAGAGCTCTTTTCTCAAAAGCAGAGTGTGTTTCTTGTAAGGCGAGCTAGTGTTTGTTTTCCATTTATAAATGTAATTGAATCACAGGCAGTTTCTGGTCCTATGAGCAAGAGCTGTTTTTTGGTAAGGAACGTCACCATTGTGATCCCATTGCTATACACAGTGCAAATAGCACATGCGTCTGTTCGAAGCATGTACAGTCTATTGGACTGAAGAGAAGCTACTCTTCTTGTCAGTTTCCTAAGCAGAGCTGAACTAGATATGGCCCGTGTGTGGAGGACCTATAGTTCTTTTGTTTGAACAAGATCACTCTTCTGTCCCTATAGGAAACACAGTAGAGTAGGAGAGTAATCTTTTCTCAAAAGCAGAGTGTATTTATTGTAAGGCGAGCTAGTGTTTGTTTCTCATTCATAAATGGAGTTGAATCACATGCAGTGTGTGGTCCTACGAGCTGGAGCTGTTTTCTGGTAAAGAAAGTCACTAATGTGCTCCCATTGTCCAACAGTGCAAATAGCACTCGCGTCTTTTCCCAGCAAGTACAGTGTATTGGTCTGAAGAGAAGGTACTGTTTTTGTCTCTGTTTCATAAGCAGAGTTGAACTAGATATGGCCCGTGTGTGTAGGAAGAATAGTTCTTTTGTTGAGTGCAAACTCATTCCTCTGGCCCTGTAGGAAACACAGTAGAGTAGAAGAGTGCACTTTTCTCAAAAGCAGAGTGTGTTTCTTGTAAGGTGAGCTAGTGTTTGTTTCCCATTCATAAACGGATTTGTGTCACATGCAGTTTCTGGTCCTATGAGAAAGAGTTGTTTTCTGGTAAGGAAAATCACTATTGTGCTCCCTTTGAGATACACTGTGCAAATAGCACTCGTTTCTGTTCCCAGCAAATACAGTCTATTGAAATGAAGAGAATCTACGGTTCTTGTCAGTTTCCTAAGCAGAGTTGAACTAGATATGGCCCGTGTGTGTAGAAAGCACAGTTCTTTTGTTCTGAGCAAGCTCACACTTCTGGCACTATGGAAAACACAGTAGAGTAGAAGGGTGCTCTTTTCTCAAATGCAGAGTGTGTTTCTTGTAAGGCGAGCTAGTTTTTGTTTCCCATAAATAAAAGGAGTTGAATCACATGCAGTATTTGGCCATACGAGCAGGACCTGTTTTCTGGTAAGGAAAGTGACTATTGCACTCCCATTGCCGTACAAAGTGGAAATGGCATTCGCTCTGTTCCCAGTAAGTACAGTGTATTGGGCTGAAGAGAAGCTACTGTTCTTGTCAGTTTCCTAAGCAGAGTTGAGCTAGATATGGCCCTTGTGTGTAGGTAGCACAGTTCTTTTTTCCGGGAAGCTAACAATTCTGGCTCTGTGGAAACACAGAAGAGTCTAAGAGTGAACTTTTCTCAAAAACAGAATGTTTCTCTACGGCGAGCTAGTGTTTGTTTCCCATTCATAAACGGAGTTGAATCACATGCAGTTTCTGGTCATATGGGCAAGAATTGTTTTCTGGTAAGGAAAGTCACTATTACACTCACTTTGCCATACACAGTGCAAATTGCACTCGCGTATGTTCCCTGCAAGTAAAGAGTATTGGACTGAAGAGAAGCTACTGTTCTTGTCAGGTTCATGAACAGAAGTGAACTAGATATGGCCCATGTGTGTAGGAAGCACAGTTCTTTTGTTCTGAACAAGCTCACTTTTGTGGCCCTATAGGAAAAAGAGTAGAGTAGAAGAGTGCTCTTTTCTCAAAAGCAGAGTGTGTTTCTAGTAAGGCAAGCTAGTGTTTGTTTCCCATTCATAAACGGAGTTGAATCACATGCAGTTTCTGGTCATATGAGCAGGAGTTGTTTTCTGTTAAGGAAAGTCACTATTGCGCACCCATAACCATACACAGTGCCAATAGCACTTGTGTCTGTTCCCAGCAAGTACAGTTTATTGGACTGAAGAGAAGATATTGTTCTTGTCAGTTTCCTAAGAAGAGTTGAACTAGATATGGCCCATGTGTGTAGGTAGTACAGTTCTCTTGTTCTGAACAAGCTAACTTTTCTGGCCCTGTGGAAACACAGTAGAGTAGAAGTGGGCACTTTTCTCAAATGCACAGTGTGTTTCTTGTAAGGCGAGCTAGTGTTTGTTTCCCATTCATAAATTAAGTTGAATCACATGCAGTTTCTGGTCTTAAGAGCTAGAGTTGTTTTCAGGTAAGGAAAGTCACTACTGCCCTCCCACTACCATACACAGTGCAAATAGCACTCGCGTCTGTTCCCAGCAAGTACAGTGTATTGGACTGAAGAGAAGCTGCTGTTCTTGTCAGTTTCCTATGCAGAGTTGAACTAGATATGGCCGTGTGTTTAGGAAGCACGTTTCTTTTGTTCTGTTCCAGCTCACTGTTCTGGCCCTATAGGAAACAGAGCAGAGTAGAAGAGTACTCTTTTCTCAAAAGCAGAGTGTGTTTCTTGTAAGGCGAGCTAGTGTTTGTTTCCCATTCATAAAAAGAGTTGAATCACACGCAGTTTCTCGTCCTATGAGAAAGACTTGTATTTTTGGTAAGGAAAGTCTCTATTGCGCTCCCATTGCCATACAGAGTGTAAATAGCACTCGTGTCTGTTCCCAGCAAGTACAGTGTATTGGAATGAAGAGAACCTACTGTTCTTGTCAGTTTCCTAAGCAGAGTTGAACTAGCTATGGCCCGTGTGTGTAGGAAGCCCAGGTCGTTTGCTCTGAGCAAGCTCACTGTTCAGGCCCTATAGGAAACACAGAAGAGTAGAAGAGGGCTGTTTTCTGAAAGCAGAGAATGTTTCTTGCAAGGCAAGCTAGTGTTTGTTTTCCATGCATAAATGGAGTTGAACCACTTGCCGTTTCTAGTCCTATGAGCAAGAGTTTTTTTCTGGTAAGAAAAGTCACCATTGTGCTCCCATTGCCATATACAGTGCAAATAGCACTCGCATCTTTTCCCAGGAAGTTCAGTGTATTGGATTGAAGAGGAACTACTGTTCTTGTCAATTTCCTAAGCAGAGTTGAACTAGATATGGCTCGTGTGTGTAGGAAGCATGTTTCTTTTATTCTGATCAAGCTCACTGTTCTGGCCCAATAGGAAACAGAGTAGAACAGAAGAGTGCTGTTTTCTCAAAAGCAGAGTGTGTTTCTTGTAAGGCAAGCTAGTGTTTGTTTCCCATTCATAAATGGAGTTGAATCACATGTAGTTTCTGGTCCTACGAGCAAAGGTTGTTTTTTGGTGAGGAAAGTCACTATTGTTCTCCCATTGAATTACACAGGGGAAAATACCACTCTCTTCTGTTCCCAGCAAGTACAGTGTATTGGACAGAAGAGAAGCTACTGTTCTTGTCAGTTTCATATGCGGAGTTGAACTAGATATGGCCCGTGTGTGTAGGAAGCACAGTTCTTTTGTTCTGTACAAGCAAACTCTTCTGGCCCTATAGGTAAAAGAGGAGAGTAGAAGAGTGCTACTTTCTCAAAAGCGGAGTGTGTTTCTTTTTAGGCGAGCTAGTGTTTGTTTCCCATTCATAAACAGAGTTGAATCACATGCAGTTTCTGGTTCTATGAGCAAGAGTTGTTTGTTGGTAAGAAAAGTCACTATTGCTTTCCCATTGCCATACACAGGGCAAATAGCTTTTGTGTCTGTTCCAAGCAAGTACAGTGTATTGGACTGAAGAGAAGCTCCTGTTCTTGTCAGTTTCCTAAACAGAGTTGAACTAGATATGGCCCATGTGTGTAGGTAGCACAGTCTTTTGTTCTGAGCAAGCTAACATTCCTGGCCCTGTGGAAACACAGTAGAGTAGAAGACTGCACTTTTCTCAAAAACAGAGGCTGTTTCTTATAAGGCAAGCTAGTGTTTATTTCCCATTCATAAAAGGAGTTGAATCACATGCAGTTTCTGGTCCCACGAGCAAGAGTTGTCTTCTGGTAAGGAAAGTCACTATTATACTCCCTTTGCCATACACAGTGCAAATAGCACTCGCGTAGGTTCCCAGCAACTACAGTGTATTGGAATGAAGAGAAACTACTGTTCTTGTCAGTTTCATATGCGGAGTTGAACTAGATATGGCCCGTGTGTAGAGAAAGCACAGTTATTTTCTTCTGAGCAAGCTCATTGTTTTGGCACTATAGGAAACACAGTAGAGTAGAAGTGTCCTCTTTTCTCAAAAGAGTGAGTGTTTCTTGTAAAGTGAGCTAGTATTTGTTTGCATTCATAAACAGATTGAATCACATGCAGTTTCTGGTACTATGAGCAAGAGTTGTTTTCTGGTAAGAGAGTCACTATTGTGCTCCCAATGCCATACACAGTGCAAATAGCACTCGTGTCTGTTCCAAGCAAGTACAGTGTACTGGACTAAAGACAAGCTTCTCTTCTTGTCATTTTCCTAAGCAGAGTTGAACTAGATACGCCCCGTGTGTGTAGGTTGCCCAGTTCTCTTGTTCTGAGCAAGCTAACTTTTCTGGCCCTGTGGAAACACAGTAGAGTAGAAGACTGCACCTTTCTCAAATGCAGAGTGTGTTTCTTGTAAGACAAGCTAGTGTTTGTTTCCCATTCATAAACAGATTGAATCACATGCACTTTCTGGTCCTACGAGCAAGAGTTGTTTTCTGGTAAGGAAAGTCACTTTTACGCTCCTTTGCCATAAACAATGAAAATACCCCTCTCGTCTGTTCCCAGTAAGTACAGTGTATTGGACTACAGAGAAGCTACTGTTCTTGTCAGTTTCCTAAGCAGTGTTGAACGAGATATGGCCCATGTGTGTAGGAAGCACAGTTCTTTTTTTTTTCTGTGCAAGCTCACTGTTCTGGCCCTATAAGAAACACAGTAGAGTAGAAAAGTACTCTTTTCTCAAAAGCAGAGTTTGTTTCTTGTAAGGTGAACTAGTGTTTGTTTCCCGTTCATAAACGGAGTTGAATCACATGCAGTTTCTAGTCTTAAGAGCTAGAGATGTTTTTTTGGTAAGGAAAGTCATATTGTGCTCACATTGCCACACACAGCACAAATAGCCCTTGCGTCTGTTCCCAGGAAGTACAGCGTATTGGACTGAAGAGAAGCTACTGTTCTTGTCAGTTTCCTTAGCAGAGTTGAACTAGATATGGCCCGTGTGTAGGAAGCACAGTTCTTTTGTTCTGAGCAAGCTCACTCTTCTGGCCCTATAAGAAACAGAGTAGAGTGGAACAGTGCTTTTTTTTCAAAAGCAGAGTGTGTTTCTGTTAAGTCAAGCTAGTGTTTGTTTCTCATTCATAAATGGAGTTGAATCACATGCAGTTTCTGGTCCTACGAGCAAGAGTTGTTTTCTGTTAAGGAAAGTCACAACTGCGAGCGATTTGCAAAACACAGTGCAAAAGCACTCGCGTATGTTCCCAGGAAGTACAGTGTACTGGACTGAAGATAAGCTACTGTTCTGGTCACTTTCTTAAGCAGAGTTGAACTATATATGACTCATGTGTGTAGGAAGCACAGACCTTTTTTTCTGAGCAAGCATACTGTTCTGGCACTTTAGGAAACACAGAAGAGTAGAAGAGTGCTCTTTTCTCAAAAGCAGAGTGTATTTCTTGTAAGGCGAGCTAGTTTTTGTTTCCCATACATAAACGGAGTTGAATCACATGCTGTTTCTGTTCCTATAAGCAAGAGTTTTTTTCTGGTAACAAAAGTCACTATTGCACTCCCATTTACATACTCGATGCAAATAGCACTCGCGTCTCTTCCCAGCAAGTACAGTGTATAGGACTGAAGAGAAGCTACTGTTCTTGACAATTTCCTAAGCAAAGTTGAACCAGATATGGCCCGTGTGTATAGGAAGCACAGTTTTTTTTTTTCTGAGCAAGATAACGTTTATGGCCCTATGGAAACACAGTAGAGTAGAAGAGTGCACATTTCTCAAGAGCAGAGAGTGTTTTTTTTAAGTCGAGCTAGTGTTTGTTTCCCATTCATAAACGGAGAAAATCATACGTAGTTTCTGGTCCTATGAGCAAGAGTTGTTTTCTGGTAAGGAAATTCACTATTGTGCTCCCATTTCCATACACAGTGCAAATAACACTCTCGTCTGTTCCCAGCAAGTACAGTGCCTTGGACTGAAGAGAAGCTACTGTTCTTGTCTGTTTCCTAAGCAGAGTGAACTAGATATGGGCTGTGTGTGTAGAAAGCACAGTTCTTTTGTTCTGAGCAAGCTCACTGTTCTGGCCTTATATTAAACACAGTAGAGTAAAAGCGTACTCATTTCTCAAAGCACAGTGTGTTTCTTGTAAGGCAAGTTAGTGTTTATTTCCCATTCATAAACGGAGATGAATCACATGCAGTTTCTTGTCCTATGAGCAAGAGTTGTTTTCTGGTAAGGAAAGTCACTTTTGCGTGCCCAGACTATAGACATTTCAAATAGCACTTGTGTCGGTTCCCAGCAAGTACAGTGTGTTGGACTGAAGAGAAGCAACGATTCTTTTCAGTTTCCTAAGCAGAGTTGAACTAGATATGTCCCGTGTGTGTAGGAAGTTAAGTTCTTTAGTTCTGAGCAAGCTCACTGTTCTGGTCCTATAGGAAACAAAGTGGTATAGAAGAGTGCTCTTTTCTCAAAAGAAGAGTGTGTTTTTTGTAAGGTGAGCTAGTGTTTATTTCCTGTTCATAAACGAAGTTGAATAATATGCAGTTTCTGGTCCTAAGAGCAAGAGTTGTTTTCTGGTAAGGAAAGTCATTATTGTGCACAAAGTTCCATACACAGTGCCAATAGCACTCGCGTCTGTTCCCAGCAAGTACAGTGTATTGGACTGAAGAGAAGCTACTGTTCTTGTCAGTTTCCTAAGCACAGTTGAACTACATATGGCCTGTGTGTGTAGGAAGCACAGTTCTTTTATTCTGAGCAAGATAACTTTTCTGGCCCTAACAAAACACAGTAGAGTAGAAGAATGCACTTTTGTCAAATCAGATTGTGTTTCTTGTATGGCAAGCTAATGTTTGTTTCCCATACATTAATGGAGTTGAATCACATGCACTTTCTGGTCCTACAAGCAAGAGTTGTTTTCTGGTAAGGAAAGTCACTATTGCGCTCCAATTGCCCTACACAGTGCAAATAGCACTCGCGTCTGTTCCCAGCCAGTACAGTGTATTGGACTGAAGAAACGCTACTGTTCTTGTCATTTTCATAAGCAGAGTTAAGCTAGATATGGCCCTTGTGTTTAGGAAGCACAATTCATTTCTTCTGAGCAAGCTCACTGTTCTGGCCCTATAGGAAACACAGTAGAGTAGAAGTGTGTTCTTTTCTCAAAAGCAAAGATTTTTTCTTGGAAGGGGTGCTAGTGTTTGTTTCCCATTCATAAAGAATTTGAATCATATGCAGTTTCTGGTCCTACAAGCAAGAGATGTTTTTTGGTAAGGAAAGTCACTATTTCACTCCCGTTGCCATACACAGTGCCAATAGCACTCTCGTCAGTTCCCAGCAAGTAGAGTGTATTGGACTGAAGAGAAGCTACTGTTCTTGTCAATTTCCAGCTGAATTACACTAGATATGGCACGTGTGTGTAGGAAGCACAGTTCTTTTTTCTGTGCAAGCTCACTCTTCTGGCCCTATAACAAACACAGTAGAGTAGAAGAGTGCTGTTTTCTTAAAAGCAGAGTGTCTTTCTTGTAGGCCAGCTATTGTTTGTTTCCCTTTCATAAACGGAGTTGAATTACATGTAATTTCTGGTCCTACAAGCAAAAGTTGTTTTCTGGTGAGGAAAGTCACTATTTCACTCCTGTTGCCATACACAGTGCAAATAACACTCGAGACTGTTCCCAGCAAGTACAGTGTATTGGAATAAAGAGAAGCTACTGTTCTTGTCAGTTTCCTAAGCAGAGTTGAACTAGATATGGCCCTTGTGTTAAGGAAGCACAGTTCTTTTGTTGTGAGCAACCTCACTGTTCTGGCCTTATGGGAAAAACAATAGAGTAGAAGAGTGCTCTTTTCGAAAAGCAGAGTATGTTTGTTGTAAAGCAAGCTAGTGTTTGTTTCCCATTCATAAACTCAGTTGAATCACCTGCAGTTTCTAGTCCTACTAACAAGAATTGTTTCCTGGTAAGGGAAGTCACTTTTGCGCTCCCGTTGCCATACATAGTACAAATAGCACTCACGTCTGTTCCCTGCAAGTACACTGTATTGTACTGAAGAGTAGCTACTGTTCTTGTCAGTTTCCTAAGCAGAGTTGAACTAGATATGCCACGTGTGTGTATAAAACACAATTCTTTTGTTCTGAGCATGCTCTTCTCTTCTTGTTTTGTAGGAAACAAAGTAGAATAGAAAAGTGCATTTTTCTCAAAAGCAGAGTGTGTTTTTTGTAAGGCAAGCTAGTGTTTGTTTCCCATTCAAAAACCGAGTTGAATCACATGCAGTTTCTGGTCCTATGAGCAAGAGTTGTTGTCTGGTAAGGAAAGACTTTATTATGCTCCCATTATCATACACAGTGCAAATAGCACTCGCGTCTGTTCCCTGCAAGTACAGTGTATTGTACTGAAGAGTAGCTACTGTTCTTGTCAGTTTCCTAAGCAGAGTTGAACTAAATATGCCACGTGTGTGTATAAAGCACAGTTCTTTTGTTCTGGGCAAGCTAACTTTTTTGGCCCAATGGAAACACAGAAAAGTAGAAGAGTGCTCTTTTTGAATAGCAAAGTGTGTTTTTTGTAAAGCAAGCTAGTGTTTGTTTCCCTTTCATAAATAGAGTTGAATTACATGCAGTTTCTAGTCCTACGAACACAGTTGTTTCCTGGTAAGGAAAGTCACTACTGCACTCCCTTGGCCATACATAGTGCAAATAGCACTCTCGTCTGTTCCCAAAAAGTACAGTGTATTAGACTGAAGGGAAGCTATAGTTCTTGTCAATTTCTAGCAGAGTTGCACTAGATATGGCCCGGGTGTGTAGGAAACACAGTTTTTTTTTTTCTGAGCAAGCTCTTTGTTCTGGCCCTGTGGGAAACACAGTAGAGTAGAAAATTGCTCTTTCTGAAAAGCAGATTATGTTTCTTGTAAGGTGATCAAGTGTTTGCTTCCCATTCATAAACGGATTTGAATCAAATGCAATTTCTGGTCCTACTAGCAAGAGTTATTTTCTGGTAAGGAAAGTCACTATTATGCTCCCATTGCCATACACAGTACAAATAGCACTCTTGTCTGTTCCCTGCAAGTACAGTATATTGGACTGAAGAGAATCTACTGTTCTCATTAGTTTCCTAAGCAGAGTTCAACTATATATGGCCCGTGTGTGCAGGAAGCACAGTTCTTTTGTTCTGAGCAAGCTAACTTTTCTGGCCCTAAGGAAACACAGTAGAGTAGAAGAGTGCACTTTTCTCAAAAGCAGAGTGTGTTTCTTGTAAGGCAAGCTAGTGTTTGTTTCCCATTCAGACACAGAATTGAATCACATGCAGTTTCTGGTCCTAAGAGCAAGAGTTGTTTTCTGGTAAGGAAAGTCACTATTGTGGTCCCATTGCCATAAACAGTGTAAATAGCACTCTCGTCTCTTTCCAGCAAGTACAGTGTATTGGACTGAAGAGAAGTTACTGTTCTTTTCAATTTCCTAAGCAGAGTTGAACTAGATATGGCCCGTGTGTGTAGGAAGCACAGTTCTTTTGTTCTGAGCATGCTAACTTTTCTCGTCCTATGGAACCAGAGCAGAGTAGAAGAGTGTACTTTTCTCAAAATCAGAGTGTGTTTCTTGTAAGTCGAGCTAGAGTTTGTTTCCCATTCATAAACGCAGTTGAATCACATGCAGTATCTGGTCCTACGAGTAAGAGTGGTTTTCTCGTAAGGAAAGTCACTATTGTGCTCTCATTGACATACACAGTGCAAATAGCACTTGCTTCTGTTCCCAGCAGGTACAGTGTATTGGACTGAAGAGAAGCTACTGTTCTTGTCAGTTTCCAAAGCAGAGTTGAACTAGATATGGCCCGTGTGTGTAGGAACACAGTTCTTTTGTCCTGAGCATGCTAACTTTCTGGCCCTATGGGAACATAGTAGAGTAGAAGAGTATACTTTTCTCAAAATCAGAGTGTGTTTCTTGTAAGTCGAGCTAGTGTTTTTTTTCCCATTCATAAACGCAGTTGAATCACATGCAGTTTCTGGTCCTACGAGCAAGAGTGGTTTTCTGGTAAGGAAAGTCACTATTGTGCTCCCATTGACATACACAGTGCAAATAGCACTTGCTTCTGTTCCCAGCAAATACAGTGTATTGGACTGAAGAGAAGCTACTGTTCTTGTCAGTTTCCTAAGCAGAGTTGAACTAGATGTGGCCCGTGGTGTAGTAACCACAGTTCTTTTATTCTGAACAAGTTCTATGTTCTTGTCCTATAGGAAACAAAGTAGAGTAGAAGAGAGCTCTTTTCTCAAAAGCAGACTGTGTTTCTTGTAAGGCGAGCTAGTGTTGGTTTCTCATTCATAAATGGAGTTGAATGACCTGCAGTTTCTGGTCCTATGAACAAGAGTTGTTTCCTGGTAAGGAAAGGCACTATTGTGCTCCCGTTGCCATACACAGTACAAATAGCATTATCGTCTGCTCCCAGCAAGTGCAGTGTATTGGACTGAAAAGAAGCTACTGTTCTTGTCAGTTTCCTAAGCCGAGTTGAACTAGATATGGCCCGTGTGTGTAGGAACACAGTTCTTTTGTCCTGAGCATGCTAACTTTCTGGCCCTATGGGAACATAGTAGAGTAGAAGAGTGCACTTTTCTCAAAAGCAGATATTGTTTCTTGTAAGTCGAGCTATTTTTTTTCCCATTCATAAATGGAGTTGAATCACATGCAGTTTCTGGTCCTATGAGCAAGTGTTGTTTTCTGGTAAGGAAAGTCACTATTTTGCTCCCTTTGACATACACTGTAAAAAGAGCACTCGCATCTCTTTCCAGCAAATACAGTGTATTGTACTGAAGGGAAGCTCCTGTTCTTGTCAGTTTCCTAAGCAGAGTTGAACTAGATGTGGCCCGTGGTGTAGTAACCACAGTTCTTTTATTCTGAACAAGTTCTATGTTCTTGTCCTATAGGAAACAAAGTAGAGTAGAAGAGAGCTCTTTTCTCAAAAGCAGACTGTGTTTCTTGTAAGGCGAGCTAGTGTTGGTTTCTCATTCATAAACGGAGTTGAATGACCTGCAGTTTCTGGTCCTATGAACAAGAGTTGTTTCCTGGTAAGGCAAGGCACTATTGTGCTCCCGTTGCCATACACAGTACAAATAGCATTATCGTCTGCTCCCAGCAAGTACAGTGTATTGGACTGAAAAGAAGCTACTGTTCTTGTCAGTTTCCTAAGCAGAGTTGAACTAGATATGGCCCGTGTGTGTAGGAATACAGTTCTTCTGTCCTGAGCATGCTAACTTTCTGGCCCTATGGGAACATAGTAGAGTAGAAGAGTGCACTTTTCTCAAAAGCAGATATTGTTTCTTGTAAGTCGAGCTATTTTTTTTCCCATTCATAAATGGAGTTGAATCACATGCAGTTTCTGGTCCTATGAGCAAGAGTTGTTTTCTGGTAAGGAAAGTCACTATTTTGCTCCCTTTGACATACACTGTAAAAAGAGCACTCGCATCTCTTCCCAGCAAATACAGTGTACTGTACTGAAGAGAAGCTCCTGTTCTTGTCAGGTTCCTAAGCAGAGTTGAACTAGATGTGGCCCGTGGTGTAGTAACCACAGTTCTTTTATTCTGAACAAGTTCTATGTTCTTGTCCTATCGGAAACAAAGTAGAGTAGAAGAGAGCTCTTTTCTCAAAAGCAGACTGTGTTTCTTGTAAGGCGAGCTAGTGTTGGTTTCTCATTCATAAACAAAGTTGAATGACCTGCAGTTTCTGGTCCTACGAACAAGAGTTGTTTCCTGGTAAGGAAAGGCACTATTGTGCTCCTGTTGCCATACACAGTACAAATAGCATTATCGTCTGCTCCCAGCAAGTGCAGTGTATTGGACTGAAAAGAAGCTACTGTTCTTGTCAGTTTCCTAAGCAGAGTTGAACTAGATATGGCAAGTGTGTGTAGGAAGCACAGTTCTTTTTTTCTGAGTAAGCTCACAGTTCTGGACCAATAGGAAACACAGTAGAATAGAAAAATGCTCTTTTCTTAAAAGCAGAGAGTGTTTCTTGTAAGGCGAGCTAGTGTTGGTGTCCCATTGATAAACTGATTTGAATCACATGCAGTTTCTGGTCCTACGAGCAAGAAATGTTTTCTGGTAAGGAATGTCTCTATTATGCTCCCATTGCCATACACATTGCAAGTAGAACTCGCGTCTATTTCCTGCAATTACAGTGTATTTGACTAAGGAGAATCTACTGTTCTTGTCAGTTTCCTAAGCAGAGTTGAACTAGATATGCCACGTGTGTGTAGGAAGTACAGTTCCTTTGTTCTGAGCCAGCTCACTGTTCTTGCCCTATGGAAAACACAGTAGAGTAGAAGATTGTTTTTTTTGAAAAGCAGAGTGTGTTTCTTGTATGGCGAGCAAGTGTTTGTTTCCCATTCATAAACGGAGTTGAATCACATGCAATTTCTGGTCCTACTAGCAAGAGTTGGTTTCTGGTAAGGAAAGTCACTATTATGCTCCCATTGCCATACACAGTACAAATAGCACTCTTGTCTGTTCCCTGCAAGTACAGTATATTGGACTGAAGAGAATCTACTGTTCTCGTTAGTTTCCTAAGCAGAGTTCAACTATATATGGCCCGTGTGTGCAGGAAGCACAGTTCTTTTGTTCTGAGCAAGCTAACTTTTCTGGCCCTAAGGAAACACAGTAGAGTAGAAGAGTGTACTTTTCTCAAAAGCAGAGTGTGTTTCTTGTAAGGCAAGCTAGTGTTTGTTTCCCATTCAGACACAGAATTGAATCACATGCAGTTTCTGGTCCTAAGAGCAAGAGTTGTTTTCTGGTAAGGAAAGTCACTATTGTGGTCCCATTGCCATAAACAGTGTAAATAGCACTCTCGTCTCTTTCCAGCAAGTACAGTGTATTGGACTGAAGAGAAGTTACTGTTCTTTTCAATTTCCTAAGCAGAGTTGAACTAGATATGGCCCGTGTGTGTAGGAAGCACAGTTCTTTTGTTCTGAGCATGCTAACTTTTCTCGTCCTATGGAACCAGAGCAGAGTAGAAGAGTGTACTTTTCTCAAAATCAGAGTGTGTTTCTTGTAAGTCGAGCTAGAGTTTGTTTCCCATTCATAAACGCAGTTGAATCACATGCAGTATCTGGTCCTACGAGTAAGAGTGGTTTTCTCGTAAGGAAAGTCACTATTGTGCTCTCATTGACATACACAGTGCAAATAGCACTTGCTTCTGTTCCCAGCAGGTACAGTGTATTGGACTGAAGAGAAGCTACTGTTCTTGTCAGTTTCCAAAGCAGAGTTGAACTAGATATGGCCCGTGTGTGTAGGAACACAGTTCTTTTGTCCTGAGCATGCTAACTTTCTGGCCCTATGGGAACATAGTAGAGTAGAAGAGTATACTTTTCTCAAAATCAGAGTGTGTTTCTTGTAAGTCGAGCTAGTGTTTTTTTTCCCATTCATAAACGCAGTTGAATCACATGCAGTTTCTGGTCCTACGAGCAAGAGTGGTTTTCTGGTAAGGAAAGTCACTATTGTGCTCCCATTGACATACACAGTGCAAATAGCACTTGCTTCTGTTCCCAGCAAATACAGTGTATTGGACTGAAGAGAAGCTCCTGTTCTTGTCAGTTTCCTAAGCAGAGTTGAACTAGATGTGGCCCGTGGTGTAGTAACCACAGTTCTTTTATTCTGAACAAGTTCTATGTTCTTGTCCTATAGGAAACAAAGTAGAGTAGAAGAGAGCTCTTTTCTCAAAAGCAGACTGTGTTTCTTGTAAGGCGAGCTAGTGTTGGTTTCTCATTCATAAATGGAGTTGAATGACCTGCAGTTTCTGGTCCTATGAACAAGAGTTGTTTCCTGGTAAGGAAAGGCACTATTGTGCTCCCGTTGCCATACACAGTACAAATAGCATTATCGTCTGCTCCCAGCAAGTGCAGTGTATTGGACTGAAAAGAAGCTACTGTTCTTGTCAGTTTCCTAAGCAGAGTTGAACTAGATATGGCCCGTGTGTGTAGGAATACAGTTCTTCTGTCCTGAGCATGCTAACTTTCTGGCCCTATGGGAACATAGTAGAGTAGAAGAGTGCACTTTTCTCAAAAGCAGATATTGTTTCTTGTAAGTCGAGCTATTTTTTTTCCCATTCATAAAAAGAGTTGAATCACATGCAGTTTCTGGTCCTATGAGCAAGAGTTGTTTTCTGGTAAGGAAAGTCACTATTTTGCTCCCTTTGACATACACTGTAAAAAGAGCACTCGCATCTCTTCCCAGCAAATACAGTGTACTGTACTGAAGAGAAGCTCCTGTTCTTGTCAGGTTCCTAAGCAGAGTTGAACTAGATGTGGCCCGTGGTGTAGTAACCACAGTTCTTTTATTCTGAACAAGTTCTATGTTCTTGTCCTATCGGAAACAAAGTAGAGTAGAAGAGAGCTCTTTTCTCAAAAGCAGACTGTGTTTCTTGTAAGGCGAGCTAGTGTTGGTTTCTCATTCATAAACAAAGTTGAATGACCTGCAGTTTCTGGTCCTACGAACAAGAGTTGTTTCCTGGTAAGGAAAGGCACTATTGTGCTCCTGTTGCCATACACAGTACAAATAGCATTATCGTCTGCTCCCAGCAAGTGCAGTGTATTGGACTGAAAAGAAGCTACTGTTCTTGTCAGTTTCCTAAGCAGAGTTGAACTAGATATGGCAAGTGTGTGTAGGAAGCACAGTTCTTTTTTTCTGAGTAAGCTCACAGTTCTGGACCAATAGGAAACACAGTAGAATAGAAAAATGCTCTTTTCTTAAAAGCAGAGAGTGTTTCTTGTAAGGCGAGCTAGTGTTGGTGTCCCATTGATAAACTGATTTGAATCACATGCAGTTTCTGGTCCTACGAGCAAGAAATGTTTTCTGGTAAGGAATGTCTCTATTATGCTCCCATTGCCATACACATTGCAAGTAGAACTCGCGTCTATTTCCTGCAATTACAGTGTATTTGACTAAGGAGAATCTACTGTTCTTGTCAGTTTCCTAAGCAGAGTTGAACTAGATATGCCACGTGTGTGTAGGAAGTACAGTTCCTTTGTTCTGAGCCAGCTCACTGTTCTTGCCCTATGGAAAACACAGTAGAGTAGAAGATTGTTTTTTTTGAAAAGCAGAGTGTGTTTCTTGTATGGCGAGCAAGTGTTTGTTTCCCATTCATAAACGGAGTTGAATCACATGCAATTTCTGGTCCTACTAGCAAGAGTTGGTTTCTGGTAAGGAAAGTCACTATTATGCTCCCATTGCCATACACAGTACAAATAGCACTCTTGTCTGTTCCCTGCAAGTACAGTATATTGGACTGAAGAGAATCTACTGTTCTCGTTAGTTTCCTAAGCAGAGTTCAACTATATATGGCCCGTGTGTGCAGGAAGCACAGTTCTTTTGTTCTGAGCAAGCTAACTTTTCTGGCCCTAAGGAAACACAGTAGAGTAGAAGAGTGCACTTTTCTCAAAAGCAGAGTGTGTTTCTTGTAAGGCAAGCTAGTGTTTGTTTCCCATTCAGACACAGAATTGAATCACATGCAGTTTCTGGTCCTAAGAGCAAGAGTTGTTTTCTGGTAAGGAAAGTCACTATTGTGGTCCCATTGCCATAAACAGTGTAAATAGCACTCTCGTCTCTTTCCAGCAAGTACAGTGTATTGGACTGAAGAGAAGTTACTGTTCTTTTCAATTTCCTAAGCAGAGTTGAACTAGATATGGCCCGTGTGTGTAGGAAGCACAGTTCTTTTGTTCTGAGCATGCTAACTTTTCTCGTCCTATGGAACCAGAGCAGAGTAGAAGAGTGTACTTTTCTCAAAATCAGAGTGTGTTTCTTGTAAGTCGAGCTAGAGTTTGTTTCCCATTCATAAACGCAGTTGAATCACATGCAGTATCTGGTCCTACGAGTAAGAGTGGTTTTCTCGTAAGGAAAGTCACTATTGTGCTCTCATTGACATACACAGTGCAAATAGCACTTGCTTCTGTTCCCAGCAGGTACAGTGTATTGGACTGAAGAGAAGCTACTGTTCTTGTCAGTTTCCAAAGCAGAGTTGAACTAGATATGGCCCGTGTGTGTAGGAACACAGTTCTTTTGTCCTGAGCATGCTAACTTTCTGGCCCTATGGGAACATAGTAGAGTAGAAGAGTATACTTTTCTCAAAATCAGAGTGTGTTTCTTGTAAGTCGAGCTAGTGTTTTTTTTTCCCATTCATAAACGCAGTTGAATCACATGCAGTTTCTGGTCCTACGAGCAAGAGTGGTTTTCTGGTAAGGAAAGTCACTATTGTGCTCCCATTGACATACACAGTGCAAATAGCACTTGCTTCTGTTCCCAGCAAATACAGTGTATTGGACTGAAGAGAAGCTCCTGTTCTTGTCAGTTTCCTAAGCAGAGTTGAACTAGATGTGGCCCGTGGTGTAGTAACCACAGTTCTTTTATTCTGAACAAGTTCTATGTTCTTGTCCTATAGGAAACAAAGTAGAGTAGAAGAGAGCTCTTTTCTCAAAAGCAGACTGTGTTTCTTGTAAGGCGAGCTAGTGTTGGTTTCTCATTCATAAATGGAGTTGAATGACCTGCAGTTTCTGGTCCTATGAACAAGAGTTGTTTCCTGGTAAGGAAAGGCACTATTGTGCTCCCGTTGCCATACACAGTACAAATAGCATTATCGTCTGCTCCCAGCAAGTGCAGTGTATTGGACTGAAAAGAAGCTACTGTTCTTGTCAGTTTCCTAAGCCGAGTTGAACTAGATATGGCCCGTGTGTGTAGGAACACAGTTCTTTTGTCCTAAGCATGCTAACTTTCTGGCCCTATGGGAACATAGTAGAGTAGAAGAGTGCACTTTTCTCAAAAGCAGATATTGTTTCTTGTAAGTCGAGCTATTTTTTTTCCCATTCATAAATGGAGTTGAATCACATGCAGTTTCTGGTCCTATGAGCAAGAGTTGTTTTCTGGTAAGGAAAGTCACTATTTTGCTCCCTTTGACATACACTGTAAAAAGAGCACTCGCATCTCTTTCCAGCAAATACAGTGTATTGTACTGAAGAGAAGCTCCTGTTCTTGTCAGTTTCCTAAGCAGAGTTGAACTAGATGTGGCCCGTGGTGTAGTAACCACAGTTCTTTTATTCTGAACAAGTTCTATGTTCTTGTCCTATAGGAAACAAAGTAGAGTAGAAGAGAGCTCTTTTCTCAAAAGCAGACTGTGTTTCTTGTAAGGCGAGCTAGTGTTGGTTTCTCATTCATAAACGGAGTTGAATGACCTGCAGTTTCTGGTCCTATGAACAAGAGTTGTTTCCTGGTAAGGAAAGGCACTATTGTGCTCCCGTTGCCATACACAGTACAAATAGCATTATCGTCTGCTCCCAGCAAGTGCAGTGTATTGGACTGAAAAGAAGCTACTGTTCTTGTCAGTTTCCTAAGCAGAGTTGAACTAGATATGGCCCGTGTGTGTAGGAATACAGTTCTTCTGTCCTGAGCATGCTAACTTTCTGGCCCTATGGGAACATAGTAGAGTAGAAGAGTGCACTTTTCTCAAAAGCAGATATTGTTTCTTGTAAGTCGAGCTATTTTTTTTCCCATTCATAAAAAGAGTTGAATCACATGCAGTTTCTGGTCCTATGAGCAAGAGTTGTTTTCTGGTAAGGAAAGTCACTATTTTGCTCCCTTTGACATACACTGTAAAAAGAGCACTCGCATCTCTTCCCAGCAAATACAGTGTACTGTACTGAAGAGAAGCTCCTGTTCTTGTCAGGTTCCTAAGCAGAGTTGAACTAGATGTGGCCCGTGGTGTAGTAACCACAGTTCTTTTATTCTGAACAAGTTCTATGTTCTTGTCCTATCGGAAACAAAGTAGAGTAGAAGAGAGCTCTTTTCTCAAAAGCAGACTGTGTTTCTTGTAAGGCGAGCTAGTGTTGGTTTCTCATTCATAAACAAAGTTGAATGACCTGCAGTTTCTGGTCCTACGAACAAGAGTTGTTTCCTGGTAAGGAAAGGCACTATTGTGCTCCTGTTGCCATACACAGTACAAATAGCATTATCGTCTGCTCCCAGCAAGTGCAGTGTATTGGACTGAAAAGAAGCTACTGTTCTTGTCAGTTTCCTAAGCAGAGTTGAACTAGATATGGCAAGTGTGTGTAGGAAGCACAGTTCTTTTTTTCTGAGTAAGCTCACAGTTCTGGACCAATAGGAAACACAGTAGAATAGAAAAATGCTCTTTTCTTAAAAGCAGAGAGTGTTTCTTGTAAGGCGAGCTAGTGTTGGTGTCCCATTGATAAACTGATTTGAATCACATGCAGTTTCTGGTCCTACGAGCAAGAAATGTTTTCTGGTAAGGAATGTCTCTATTATGCTCCCATTGCCATACACATTGCAAGTAGAACTCGCGTCTATTTCCTGCAATTACAGTGTATTTGACTAAGGAGAATCTACTGTTCTTGTCAGTTTCCTAAGCAGAGTTGAACTAGATATGCCACGTGTGTGTAGGAAGTACAGTTCCTTTGTTCTGAGCCAGCTCACTGTTCTTGCCCTATGGAAAACACAGTAGAGTAGAAGATTGTTTTTTTTGAAAAGCAGAGTGTGTTTCTTGTATGGCGAGCAAGTGTTTGTTTCCCATTCATAAACGGAGTTGAATCACATGCAATTTCTGGTCCTACTAGCAAGAGTTGGTTTCTGGTAAGGAAAGTCACTATTATGCTCCCATTGCCATACACAGTACAAATAGCACTCTTGTCTGTTCCCTGCAAGTACAGTATATTGGACTGAAGAGAATCTACTGTTCTCGTTAGTTTCCTAAGCAGAGTTCAACTATATATGGCCCGTGTGTGCAGGAAGCACAGTTCTTTTGTTCTGAGCAAGCTAACTTTTCTGGCCCTAAGGAAACACAGTAGAGTAGAAGAGTGCACTTTTCTCAAAAGCAGAGTGTGTTTCTTGTAAGGCAAGCTAGTGTTTGTTTCCCATTCAGACACAGAATTGAATCACATGCAGTTTCTGGTCCTAAGAGCAAGAGTTGTTTTCTGGTAAGGAAAGTCACTATTGTGGTCCCATTGCCATAAACAGTGTAAATAGCACTCTCGTCTCTTTCCAGCAAGTACAGTGTATTGGACTGAAGAGAAGTTACTGTTCTTTTCAATTTCCTAAGCAGAGTTGAACTAGATATGGCCCGTGTGTGTAGGAAGCACAGTTCTTTTGTTCTGAGCATGCTAACTTTTCTCGTCCTATGGAACCAGAGCAGAGTAGAAGAGTGTACTTTTCTCAAAATCAGAGTGTGTTTCTTGTAAGTCGAGCTAGAGTTTGTTTCCCATTCATAAACGCAGTTGAATCACATGCAGTATCTGGTCCTACGAGTAAGAGTGGTTTTCTCGTAAGGAAAGTCACTATTGTGCTCTCATTGACATACACAGTGCAAATAGCACTTGCTTCTGTTCCCAGCAGGTACAGTGTATTGGACTGAAGAGAAGCTACTGTTCTTGTCAGTTTCCAAAGCAGAGTTGAACTAGATATGGCCCGTGTGTGTAGGAACACAGTTCTTTTGTCCTGAGCATGCTAACTTTCTGGCCCTATGGGAACATAGTAGAGTAGAAGAGTATACTTTTCTCAAAATCAGAGTGTGTTTCTTGTAAGTCGAGCTAGTGTTTTTTTTTCCCATTCATAAACGCAGTTGAATCACATGCAGTTTCTGGTCCTACGAGCAAGAGTGGTTTTCTGGTAAGGAAAGTCACTATTGTGCTCCCATTGACATACACAGTGCAAATAGCACTTGCTTCTGTTCCCAGCAAATACAGTGTATTGGACTGAAGAGAAGCTACTGTTCTTGTCAGTTTCCTAAGCAGAGTTGAACTAGATGTGGCCCGTGGTGTAGTAACCACAGTTCTTTTATTCTGAACAAGTTCTATGTTCTTGTCCTATAGGAAACAAAGTAGAGTAGAAGAGAGCTCTTTTCTCAAAAGCAGACTGTGTTTCTTGTAAGGCGAGCTAGTGTTGGTTTCTCATTCATAAATGGAGTTGAATGACCTGCAGTTTCTGGTCCTATGAACAAGAGTTGTTTCCTGGTAAGGAAAGGCACTATTGTGCTCCCGTTGCCATACACAGTACAAATAGCATTATCGTCTGCTCCCAGCAAGTGCAGTGTATTGGACTGAAAAGAAGCTACTGTTCTTGTCAGTTTCCTAAGCCGAGTTGAACTAGATATGGCCCGTGTGTGTAGGAACACAGTTCTTTTGTCCTAAGCATGCTAACTTTCTGGCCCTATGGGAACATAGTAGAGTAGAAGAGTGCACTTTTCTCAAAAGCAGATATTGTTTCTTGTAAGTCGAGCTATTTTTTTTCCCATTCATAAATGGAGTTGAATCACATGCAGTTTCTGGTCCTATGAGCAAGAGTTGTTTTCTGGTAAGGAAAGTCACTATTTTGCTCCCTTTGACATACACTGTAAAAAGAGCACTCGCATCTCTTTCCAGCAAATACAGTGTATTGTACTGAAGAGAAGCTCCTGTTCTTGTCAGTTTCCTAAGCAGAGTTGAACTAGATGTGGCCCGTGGTGTAGTAACCACAGTTCTTTTATTCTGAACAAGTTCTATGTTCTTGTCCTATAGGAAACAAAGTAGAGTAGAAGAGAGCTCTTTTCTCAAAAGCAGACTGTGTTTCTTGTAAGGCGAGCTAGTGTTGGTTTCTCATTCATAAACGGAGTTGAATGACCTGCAGTTTCTGGTCCTATGAACAAGAGTTGTTTCCTGGTAAGGAAAGGCACTATTGTGCTCCCGTTGCCATACACAGTACAAATAGCATTATCGTCTGCTCCCAGCAAGTGCAGTGTATTGGACTGAAAAGAAGCTACTGTTCTTGTCAGTTTCCTAAGCAGAGTTGAACTAGATATGGCCCGTGTGTGTAGGAATACAGTTCTTCTGTCCTGAGCATGCTAACTTTCTGGCCCTATGGGAACATAGTAGAGTAGAAGAGTGCACTTTTCTCAAAAGCAGATATTGTTTCTTGTAAGTCGAGCTATTTTTTTTCCCATTCATAAATGGAGTTGAATCACATGCAGTTTCTGGTCCTATGAGCAAGAGTTGTTTTCTGGTAAGGAAAGTCACTATTTTGCTCCCTTTGACATACACTGTAAAAAGAGCACTCGCATCTCTTCCCAGCAAATACAGTGTACTGTACTGAAGAGAAGCTCCTGTTCTTGTCAGGTTCCTAAGCAGAGTTGAACTAGATGTGGCCCGTGGTGTAGTAACCACAGTTCTTTTATTCTGAACAAGTTCTATGTTCTTGTCCTATCGGAAACAAAGTAGAGTAGAAGAGAGCTCTTTTCTCAAAAGCAGACTGTGTTTCTTGTAAGGCGAGCAAGTGTTTGTTTCCCATTCATAAACGGAGTTGAATCACATGCAATTTCTGGTCCTACTAGCAAGAGTTGGTTTCTGGTAAGGAAAGTCACTATTATGCTCCCATTGCCATACACAGTACAAATAGCACTCTTGTCTGTTCCCTGCAAGTACAGTATATTGGACTGAAGAGAATCTACTGTTCTCGTTAGTTTCCTAAGCAGAGTTCAACTATATATGGCCCGTGTGTGCAGGAAGCACAGTTCTTTTGTTCTGAGCAAGCTAACTTTTCTGGCCCTAAGGAAACACAGTAGAGTAGAAGAGTGCACTTTTCTCAAAAGCAGAGTGTGTTTCTTGTAAGGCAAGCTAGTGTTTGTTTCCCATTCAGACACAGAATTGAATCACATGCAGTTTCTGGTCCTAAGAGCAAGAGTTGTTTTCTGGTAAGGAAAGTCACTATTGTGGTCCCATTGCCATAAACAGTGTAAATAGCACTCTCGTCTCTTTCCAGCAAGTACAGTGTATTGGACTGAAGAGAAGTTACTGTTCTTTTCAATTTCCTAAGCAGAGTTGAACTAGATATGGCCCGTGTGTGTAAGAAGCACAGTTCTTTTGTTCTGAGCATGCTAACTTTTCTCGTCCTATGGAACCAGAGCAGAGTAGAAGAGTGTACTTTTCTCAAAATCAGAGTGTGTTTCTTGTAAGTCGAGCTAGAGTTTGTTTCCCATTCATAAACGCAGTTGAATCACATGCAGTATCTGGTCCTACGAGTAAGAGTGGTTTTCTCGTAAGGAAAGTCACTATTGTGCTCTCATTGACATACACAGTGCAAATAGCACTTGCTTCTGTTCCCAGCAGGTACAGTGTATTGGACTGAAGAGAAGCTACTGTTCTTGTCAGTTTCCAAAGCAGAGTTGAACTAGATATGGCCCGTGTGTGTAGGAACACAGTTCTTTTGTCCTGAGCATGCTAACTTTCTGGCCCTATGGGAACATAGTAGAGTAGAAGAGTATACTTTTCTCAAAATCAGAGTGTGTTTCTTGTAAGTCGAGCTAGTGTTTTTTTTCCCATTCATAAACGCAGTTGAATCACATGCAGTTTCTGGTCCTACGAGCAAGAGTGGTTTTCTGGTAAGGAAAGTCACTATTGTGCTCCCATTGACATACACAGTGCAAATAGCACTTGCTTCTGTTCCCAGCAAATACAGTGTATTGGACTGAAGAGAAGCTACTGTTCTTGTCAGTTTCCTAAGCAGAGTTGAACTAGATGTGGCCCGTGGTGTAGTAACCACAGTTCTTTTATTCTGAACAAGTTCTATGTTCTTGTCCTATAGGAAACAAAGTAGAGTAGAAGAGAGCTCTTTTCTCAAAAGCAGACTGTGTTTCTTGTAAGGCGAGCTAGTGTTGGTTTCTCATTCATAAATGGAGTTGAATGACCTGCAGTTTCTGGTCCTATGAACAAGAGTTGTTTCCTGGTAAGGAAAGGCACTATTGTGCTCCCGTTGCCATACACAGTACAAATAGCATTATCGTCTGCTCCCAGCAAGTGCAGTGTATTGGACTGAAAAGAAGCTACTGTTCTTGTCAGTTTCCTAAGCCGAGTTGAACTAGATATGGCCCGTGTGTGTAGGAACACAGTTCTTTTGTCCTAAGCATGCTAACTTTCTGGCCCTATGGGAACATAGTAGAGTAGAAGAGTGCACTTTTCTCAAAAGCAGATATTGTTTCTTGTAAGTCGAGCTATTTTTTTTTCCCATTCATAAATGGAGTTGAATCACATGCAGTTTCTGGTCCTATGAGCAAGAGTTGTTTTCTGGTAAGGAAAGTCACTATTTTGCTCCCTTTGACATACACTGTAAAAAGAGCACTCGCATCTCTTTCCAGCAAATACAGTGTATTGTACTGAAGAGAAGCTCCTGTTCTTGTCAGTTTCCTAAGCAGAGTTGAACTAGATGTGGCCCGTGGTGTAGTAACCACAGTTCTTTTATTCTGAACAAGTTCTATGTTCTTGTCCTATAGGAAACAAAGTAGAGTAGAAGAGAGCTCTTTTCTCAAAAGCAGACTGTGTTTCTTGTAAGGCGAGCTAGTGTTGGTTTCTCATTCATAAACGGAGTTGAATGACCTGCAGTTTCTGGTCCTATGAACAAGAGTTGTTTCCTGGTAAGGAAAGGCACTATTGTGCTCCCGTTGCCATACACAGTACAAATAGCATTATCGTCTGCTCCCAGCAAGTGCAGTGTATTGGACTGAAAAGAAGCTACTGTTCTTGTCAGTTTCCTAAGCAGAGTTGAACTAGATATGGCCCGTGTGTGTAGGAATACAGTTCTTCTGTCCTGAGCATGCTAACTTTCTGGCCCTATGGGAACATAGTAGAGTAGAAGAGTGCACTTTTCTCAAAAGCAGATATTGTTTCTTGTAAGTCGAGCTATTTTTTTTCCCATTCATAAACAGAGTTGAATCACATGCAGTTTCTGGTCCTATGAGCAAGAGTTGTTTTCTGGTAAGGAAAGTCACTATTTTGCTCCCTTTGACATACACTGTAAAAAGAGCACTCGCATCTCTTCCCAGCAAATACAGTGTACTGTACTGAAGAGAAGCTCCTGTTCTTGTCAGGTTCCTAAGCAGAGTTGAACTAGATGTGGCCCGTGGTGTAGTAACCACAGTTCTTTTATTCTGAACAAGTTCTATGTTCTTGTCCTATAGGAAACAAAGTAGAGTAGAAGAGAGCTCTTTTCTCAAAAGCAGACTGTGTTTCTTGTAAGGCGAGCTAGTGTTGGTTTCTCATTCATAAACAAAGTTGAATGACCTGCAGTTTCTGGTCCTACGAACAAGAGTTGTTTCCTGGTAAGGAAAGGCACTATTATGCTCCTGTTGCCATACACAGTACAAATAGCATTATCGTCTGCTCCCAGGAAGTGCAGTGTATTGGACTGAAAAGAAGCTACTGTTCTTGTCAGTTTCCTAAGCAGAGTTGAACTAGATATGGCAAGTGTGTGTAGGAAGCACAGTTCTTTTTTTCTGAGTAAGCTCACAGTTCTGGACCAATAGGAAACACAGTAGAATAGAAAAATGCTCTTTTCTTAAAAGCAGAGAGTGTTTCTTGTAAGGCAAGCTAGTGTTGGTGTCCCATTGATAAACTGATTTGAATCACATGCAGTTTCTGGTCCTACGAGCAAGAAATGTTTTCTGGTAAGTAATGTCTCTATTATGCTCCCATTGCCATACACATTGCAAGTAGAACTCGCGTTTATTTCCTGCAATTACAGTGTATTTGACTAAGGAGAATCTACTGTTCTTGTCAGTTTCCTAAGCAGAGTTGAACTAGATATGCCACGTGTGTTTAGGAAGTACAGTTCCTTTGTTCTGAGCCAGCTCACTGTTCTTGCCCTATGGAAAACACAGTAGAGTAGAAGATTGTTTTTTTTGAAAAGCAGAGTGTGTTTCTTGTATGGCGAGCAAGTGTTTGTTTCCCATTCATAAACGGAGTTGAATCACATGCAATTTCTGGTCCTACTAGCAAGAGTTGGTTTCTGGTAAGGAAAGTCACTATTATGCTCCCATTGCCATACACAGTACAAATAGCACTCTTGTCTGTTCCCTGCAAGTACAGTATATTGGACTGAAGAGAATCTACTGTTCTCGTTAGTTTCCTAAGCAGAGTTCAACTATATATGGCCCGTGTGTGCAGGAAGCACAGTTCTTTTGTTCTGAGCAAGCTAACTTTTCTGGCCCTAAGGAAACACAGTAGAGTAGAAGAGTGCACTTTTCTCAAAAGCAGAGTGTGTTTCTTGTAAGGCAAGCTAGTGTTTGTTTCCCATTCAGACACAGAATTGAATCACATGCAGTTTCTGGTCCTAAGAGCAAGAGTTGTTTTCTGGTAAGGAAAATCACTATTGTGGTCCCATTGCCATAAACAGTGTAAATAGCACTCTCGTCTCTTTCCAGCAAGTACAGTGTATTGGACTGAAGAGAAGTTACTGTTCTTTTCAATTTCCTAAGCAGAGTTGAACTAGATATGGCCCGTGTGTGTAGGAAGCACAGTTCTTTTGTTCTGAGCATGCTAACTTTTCTCGTCCTATGGAACCAGAGCAGAGTAGAAGAGTGTACTTTTCTCAAAATCAGAGTGTGTTTCTTGTAAGTCGAGCTAGAGTTTGTTTCCCATTCATAAACGCAGTTGAATCACATGCAGTATCTGGTCCTACGAGTAAGAGTGGTTTTCTCGTAAGGAAAGTCACTATTGTGCTCTCATTGACATACACAGTGCAAATAGCACTTGCTTCTGTTCCCAGCAGGTACAGTGTATTGGACTGAAGAGAAGCTACTGTTCTTGTCAGTTTCCAAAGCAGAGTTGAACTAGATATGGCCCGTGTGTGTAGGAACACAGTTCTTTTGTCCTGAGCATGCTAACTTTCTGGCCCTATGGGAACATAGTAGAGTAGAAGAGTATACTTTTCTCAAAATCAGAGTGTGTTTCTTGTAAGTCGAGCTAGTGTTTTTTTTTCCCATTCATAAACGCAGTTGAATCACATGCAGTTTCTGGTCCTACGAGCAAGAGTGGTTTTCTGGTAAGGAAAGTCACTATTGTGCTCCCATTGACATACACAGTGCAAATAGCACTTGCTTCTGTTCCCAGCAAATACAGTGTATTGGACTGAGGAGAAGCTACTGTTCTTGTCAGTTTCCTAAGCAGAGTTGAACTAGATGTGGCCCGTGGTGTAGTAACCACAGTTCTTTTATTCTGAACAAGTTCTATGTTCTTGTCCTATAGGAAACAAAGTAGAGTAGAAGAGAGCTCTTTTCTCAAAAGCAGACTGTGTTTCTTGTAAGGCGAGCTAGTGTTGGTTTCTCATTCATAAATGGAGTTGAATGACCTGCAGTTTCTGGTCCTATGAACAAGAGTTGTTTCCTGGTAAGGAAAGGCACTATTGTGCTCCCGTTGCCATACACAGTACAAATAGCATTATCGTCTGCTCCCAGCAAGTGCAGTGTATTGGACTGAAAAGAAGCTACTGTTCTTGTCAGTTTCCTAAGCCGAGTTGAACTAGATATGGCCCGTGTGTGTAGGAACACAGTTCTTTTGTCCTAAGCATGCTAACTTTCTGGCCCTATGGGAACATAGTAGAGTAGAAGAGTGCACTTTTCTCAAAAGCAGATATTGTTTCTTGTAAGTTGAGCTATTTTTTTTCCCATTCATAAATGGAGTTGAATCACATGCAGTTTCTGGTCCTATGAGCAAGTGTTGTTTTCTGGTAAGGAAAGTCACTATTTTGCTCCCTTTGACATACACTGTAAAAAGAGCACTCGCATCTCTTTCCAGCAAATACAGTGTATTGTACTGAAGAGAAGCTCCTGTTCTTGTCAGTTTCCTAAGCAGAGTTGAACTAGATGTGGCCCGTGGTGTAGTAACCACAGTTCTTTTATTCTGAACAAGTTCTATGTTCTTGTCCTATAGGAAACAAAGTAGAGTAGAAGAGAGCTCTTTTCTCAAAAGCAGACTGTGTTTCTTGTAAGGCGAGCTAGTGTTGGTTTCTCATTCATAAACGGAGTTGAATGACCTGCAGTTTCTGGTCCTATGAACAAGAGTTGTTTCCTGGTAAGGAAAGGCACTATTGTGCTCCCGTTGCCATACACAGTACAAATAGCATTATCGTCTGCTCCCAGCAAGTGCAGTGTATTGGACTGAAAAGAAGCTACTGTTCTTGTCAGTTTCCTAAGCAGAGTTGAACTAGATATGGCCCGTGTGTGTAGGAATACAGTTCTTCTGTCCTGAGCATGCTAACTTTCTGGCCCTATGGGAACATAGTAGAGTAGAAGAGTGCACTTTTCTCAAAAGCAGATATTGTTTCTTGTAAGTCGAGCTATTTTTTTTCCCATTCATAAACGGAGTTGAATCACATGCAGTTTCTGGTCCTATGAGCAAGAGTTGTTTTCTGGTAAGGAAAGTCACTATTTTGCTCCCTTTGACATACACTGTAAAAAGAGCACTCGCATCTCTTCCCAGCAAATACAGTGTACTGTACTGAAGAGAAGCTCCTGTTCTTGTCAGGTTCCTAAGCAGAGTTGAACTAGATGTGGCCCGTGGTGTAGTAACCACAGTTCTTTTATTCTGAACAAGTTCTATGTTCTTGTCCTATAGGAAACAAAGTAGAGTAGAAGAGAGCTCTTTTCTCAAAAGCAGACTGTGTTTCTTGTAAGGCGAGCTAGTGTTGGTTTCTCATTCATAAACAAAGTTGAATGACCTGCAGTTTCTGGTCCTACGAACAAGAGTTGTTTCCTGGTAAGGAAAGGCACTATTGTGCTCCTGTTGCCATACACAGTACAAATAGCATTATCGTCTGCTCCCAGCAAGTGCAGTGTATTGGACTGAAAAGAAGCTACTGTTCTTGTCAGTTTCCTAAGCAGAGTTGAACTAGATATGGCAAGTGTGTGTAGGAAGCACAGTTCTTTTTTTCTGAGTAAGCTCACAGTTCTGGACCAATAGGAAACACAGTAGAATAGAAAAATGCTCTTTTCTTAAAAGCAGAGAGTGTTTCTTGTAAGGCGAGCTAGTGTTGGTGTCCCATTGATAAACTGATTTGAATCACATGCAGTTTCTGGTCCTACGAGCAAGAAATGTTTTCTGGTAAGGAATGTCTCTATTATGCTCCCATTGCCATACACATTGCAAGTAGAACTCGCGTCTATTTCCTGCAATTACAGTGTATTTGACTAAGGAGAATCTACTGTTCTTGTCAGTTTCCTAAGCAGAGTTGAACTAGATATGCCACGTGTGTGTAGGAAGTACAGTTCCTTTGTTCTGAGCCAGCTCACTGTTCTTGCCCTATGGAAAACACAGTAGAGTAGAAGATTGTTTTTTTTGAAAAGCAGAGTGTGTTTCTTGTATGGCGAGCAAGTGTTTGTTTCCCATTCATAAACTGAGTTGAATCACATGCAATTTCTGGTCCTACTAGCAAGAGTTGGTTTCTGGTAAGGAAAGTCACTATTATGCTCCCATTGCCATACACAGTACAAATAGCACTCTTGTCTGTTCCCTGCAAGTACAGTATATTGGACTGAAGAGAATCTACTGTTCTCGTTAGTTTCCTAAGCAGAGTTCAACTATATATGGCCCGTGTGTGCAGGAAGCACAGTTCTTTTGTTCTGAGCAAGCTAACTTTTCTGGCCCTAAGGAAACACAGTAGAGTAGAAGAGTGCACTTTTCTCAAAAGCAGAGTGTGTTTCTTGTAAGGCAAGCTAGTGTTTGTTTCCCATTCAGACACAGAATTGAATCACATGCAGTTTCTGGTCCTAAGAGCAAGAGTTGTTTTCTGGTAAGGAAAGTCACTATTGTGGTCCCATTGCCATAAACAGTGTAAATAGCACTCTCGTCTCTTTCCAGCAAGTACAGTGTATTGGACTGAAGAGAAGTTACTGTTCTTTTCAATTTCCTAAGCAGAGTTGAACTAGATATGGCCCGTGTGTGTAGGAAGCACAGTTCTTTTGTTCTGAGCATGCTAACTTTTCTCGTCCTATGGAACCAGAGCAGAGTAGAAGAGTGTACTTTTCTCAAAATCAGAGTGTGTTTCTTGTAAGTCGAGCTAGAGTTTGTTTCCCATTCATAAACGCAGTTGAATCACATGCAGTATCTGGTCCTACGAGTAAGAGTGGTTTTCTCGTAAGGAAAGTCACTATTGTGCTCTCATTGACATACACAGTGCAAATAGCACTTGCTTCTGTTCCCAGCAGGTACAGTGTATTGGACTGAAGAGAAGCTACTGTTCTTGTCAGTTTCCAAAGCAGAGTTGAACTAGATATGGCCCGTGTGTGTAGGAACACAGTTCTTTTGTCCTGAGCATGCTAACTTTCTGGCCCTATGGGAACATAGTAGAGTAGAAGAGTATACTTTTCTCAAAATCAGAGTGTGTTTCTTGTAAGTCGAGCTAGTGTTTTTTTTCCCATTCATAAACGCAGTTGAATCACATGCAGTTTCTGGTCCTACGAGCAAGAGTGGTTTTCTGGTAAGGAAAGTCACTATTGTGCTCCCATTGACATACACAGTGCAAATAGCACTTGCTTCTGTTCCCAGCAAATACAGTGTATTGGACTGAAGAGAAGCTACTGTTCTTGTCAGTTTCCTAAGCAGAGTTGAACTAGATGTGGCCCGTGGTGTAGTAACCACAGTTCTTTTATTCTGAACAAGTTCTATGTTCTTGTCCTATAGGAAACAAAGTAGAGTAGAAGAGAGCTCTTTTCTCAAAAGCAGACTGTGTTTCTTGTAAGGCGAGCTAGTGTTGGTTTCTCATTCATAAATGGAGTTGAATGACCTGCAGTTTCTGGTCCTATGAACAAGAGTTGTTTCCTGGTAAGGAAAGGCACTATTGTGCTCCCGTTGCCATACACAGTACAAATAGCATTATCGTCTGCTCCCAGCAAGTGCAGTGTATTGGACTG
This sequence comes from Peromyscus eremicus, assembly GCF_949786415.1. Lineage (NCBI taxonomy): Eukaryota > Metazoa > Chordata > Mammalia > Rodentia > Cricetidae > Peromyscus > Peromyscus eremicus. The sequence continues at coordinate 1,146,454 of NC_081417.1, read as the reverse complement.
AAAAGAAGCTACTGTTCTTGTCAGTTTCCTAAGCCGAGTTGAACTAGATATGGCCCGTGTGTGTAGGAACACAGTTCTTTTGTCCTAAGCATGCTAACTTTCTGGCCCTATGGGAACATAGTAGAGTAGAAGAGTGCACTTTTCTCAAAAGCAGATATTGTTTCTTGTAAGTCGAGCTATTTTTTTTCCCATTCATAAATGGAGTTGAATCACATGCAGTTTCTGGTCCTATGAGCAAGAGTTGTTTTCTGGTAAGGAAAGTCACTATTTTGCTCCCTTTGACATACACTGTAAAAAGAGCACTCGCATCTCTTTCCAGCAAATACAGTGTATTGTACTGAAGAGAAGCTCCTGTTCTTGTCAGTTTCCTAAGCAGAGTTGAACTAGATGTGGCCCGTGGTGTAGTAACCACAGTTCTTTTATTCTGAACAAGTTCTATGTTCTTGTCCTATAGGAAACAAAGTAGAGTAGAAGAGAGCTCTTTTCTCAAAAGCAGACTGTGTTTCTTGTAAGGCGAGCTAGTGTTGGTTTCTCATTCATAAACGGAGTTGAATGACCTGCAGTTTCTGGTCCTATGAACAAGAGTTGTTTCCTGGTAAGGAAAGGCACTATTGTGCTCCCGTTGCCATACACAGTACAAATAGCATTATCGTCTGCTCCCAGCAAGTGCAGTGTATTGGACTGAAAAGAAGCTACTGTTCTTGTCAGTTTCCTAAGCAGAGTTGAACTAGATATGGCCCGTGTGTGTAGGAATACAGTTCTTCTGTCCTGAGCATGCTAACTTTCTGGCCCTATGGGAACATAGTAGAGTAGAAGAGTGCACTTTTCTCAAAAGCAGATATTGTTTCTTGTAAGTCGAGCTATTTTTTTTCCCATTCATAAAAAGAGTTGAATCACATGCAGTTTCTGGTCCTATGAGCAAGAGTTGTTTTCTGGTAAGGAAAGTCACTATTTTGCTCCCTTTGACATACACTGTAAAAAGAGCACTCGCATCTCTTCCCAGCAAATACAGTGTACTGTACTGAAGAGAAGCTCCTGTTCTTGTCAGGTTCCTAAGCAGAGTTGAACTAGATGTGGCCCGTGGTGTAGTAACCACAGTTCTTTTATTCTGAACAAGTTCTATGTTCTTGTCCTATCGGAAACAAAGTAGAGTAGAAGAGAGCTCTTTTCTCAAAAGCAGACTGTGTTTCTTGTAAGGCGAGCTAGTGTTGGTTTCTCATTCATAAACAAAGTTGAATGACCTGCAGTTTCTGGTCCTACGAACAAGAGTTGTTTCCTGGTAAGGAAAGGCACTATTGTGCTCCTGTTGCCATACACAGTACAAATAGCATTATCGTCTGCTCCCAGGAAGTGCAGTGTATTGGACTGAAAAGAAGCTACTGTTCTTGTCAGTTTCCTAAGCAGAGTTGAACTAGATATGGCAAGTGTGTGTAGGAAGCACAGTTCTTTTTTTCTGAGTAAGCTCACAGTTCTGGACCAATAGGAAACACAGTAGAATAGAAAAATGCTCTTTTCTTAAAAGCAGAGAGTGTTTCTTGTAAGGCGAGCTAGTGTTGGTGTCCCATTGATAAACTGATTTGAATCACATGCAGTTTCTGGTCCTACGAGCAAGAAATGTTTTCTGGTAAGGAATGTCTCTATTATGCTCCCATTGCCATACACATTGCAAGTAGAACTCGCGTCTATTTCCTGCAATTACAGTGTATTTGACTAAGGAGAATCTACTGTTCTTGTCAGTTTCCTAAGCAGAGTTGAACTAGATATGCCACGTGTGTGTAGGAAGTACAGTTCCTTTGTTCTGAGCCAGCTCACTGTTCTTGCCCTATGGAAAACACAGTAGAGTAGAAGATTGTTTTTTTTGAAAAGCAGAGTGTGTTTCTTGTATGGCGAGCAAGTGTTTGTTTCCCATTCATAAACGGAGTTGAATCACATGCAATTTCTGGTCCTACTAGCAAGAGTTGGTTTCTGGTAAGGAAAGTCACTATTATGCTCCCATTGCCATACACAGTACAATTAGCACTCTTGTCTGTTCCCTGCAAGTACAGTATATTGGACTGAAGAGAATCTACTGTTCTCGTTAGTTTCCTAAGAAGAGTTCAACTATATATGGCCCGTGTGTGCAGGAAGCACAGTTCTTTTGTTCTGAGCAAGCTAACTTTTCTGGCCCTAAGGAAACACAGTAGAGTAGAAGAGTGCACTTTTCTCAAAAGCAGAGTGTGTTTCTTGTAAGGCAAGCTAGTGTTTGTTTCCCATTCAGACACAGAATTGAATCACATGCAGTTTCTGGTCCTAAGAGCAAGAGTTGTTTTCTGGTAAGGAAAGTCACTATTGTGGTCCCATTGCCATAAACAGTGTAAATAGCACTCTCGTCTCTTTCCAGCAAGTACAGTGTATTGGACTGAAGAGAAGTTACTGTTCTTTTCAATTTCCTAAGCAGAGTTGAACTAGATATGGCCCGTGTGTGTAGGAAGCACAGTTCTTTTGTTCTGAGCATGCTAACTTTTCTCGTCCTATGGAACCAGAGCAGAGTAGAAGAGTGTACTTTTCTCAAAATCAGAGTGTGTTTCTTGTAAGTCGAGCTAGAGTTTGTTTCCCATTCACAAACGCAGTTGAATCACATGCAGTATCTGGTCCTACGAGTAAGAGTGGTTTTCTCGTAAGGAAAGTCACTATTGTGCTCTCATTGACATACACAGTGCAAATAGCACTTGCTTCTGTTCCCAGCAGGTACAGTGTATTGGACTGAAGAGAAGCTACTGTTCTTGTCAGTTTCCTAAGCAGAGTTGAAATAGATATGGCCCGTGTGTGTAGGAACACAGTTCTTTTGTCCTGAGCATGCTAACTTTCTGGCCCTATGGGAACATAGTGGAGTAGAAGAGTATACTTTTCTCAAAATCAGAGTGTGTTTCTTGTAAGTTGAGCTAGTGTTTTTTTTCCCATTCATAAACGCAGTTGAATCACATGCAGTTTCTGGTCCTACGAGCAAGAGTGGTTTTCTGGTAAGGAAAGTCACTATTGTGCTCCCATTGACATACACAGTGCAAATAGCACTTGCTTCTGTTCCCAGCAAATACAGTGTATTGGACTGAAGAGAAGCTACTGTTCTTGTCAGTTTCCTAAGCAGAGTTGAACTAGATGTGGCCCGTGGTGTAGTAACCACAGTTCTTTTATTCTGAACAAGTTCTATGTTCTTGTCCTATAGGAAACAAAGTAGAGTAGAAGGGAGCTCTTTTCTCAAAAGCAGACTGTGTTTCTTGTAAGGCGAGCTAGTGTTGGTTTCTCATTCATAAATGGAGTTGAATGACCTGCAGTTTCTGGTCCTATGAACAAGAGTTGTTTCCTGGTAAGGAAAGGCACTATTGTGCTCCCGTTGCCATACACAGTACAAATAGCATTATCGTCTGCTCCCAGCAAGTGCAGTGTATTGGACTGAAAAGAAGCTACTATTCTTGTCAGTTTCCTAAGCCGAGTTGAACTAGATATGGCCCGTGTGTGTAGGAACACAGTTCTTTTGTCCTGAGCATGCTAACTTTCTGGCCCTATGGGAACATAGTAGAGTAGAAGAGTGCACTTTTCTCAAAAGCAGATATTGTTTCTTGTAAGTCGAGCTATTTTTTTTCCCATTCATAAATGGAGTTGAATCACATGCAGTTTCTGGTCCTATGAGCAAGAGTTGTTTTCTGGTAAGGAAAGTCACTATTTTGCTCCCTTTGACATACACTGTAAAAAGAGCACTCGCATCTCTTTCCAGCAAATACAGTGTATTGTACTGAAGAGAAGCTCCTGTTCTTGTCAGTTTCCTAAGCAGAGTTGAACTAGATGTGGCCCGTGGTGTAGTAACCACAGTTCTTTTATTCTGAACAAGTTCTATGTTCTTGTCCTATAGGAAACAAAGTAGAGTAGAAGAGAGCTCTTTTCTCAAAAGCAGACTGTGTTTCTTGTAAGGCGAGCTAGTGTTGGTTTCTCATTCATAAACGGAGTTGAATGACCTGCAGTTTCTGGTCCTATGAACAAGAGTTGTTTCCTGGTAAGGAAAGGCACTATTGTGCTCCCGTTGCCATACACAATACAAATAGCATTATCGTCTGCTCCCAGCAAGTGCAGTGTATTGGACTGAAAAGATGCTACTGTTCTTGTCAGTTTCCTAAGCAGAGTTGAACTAGATATGGCCCGTGTGTGTAGGAATACAGTTCTTCTGTCCTGAGCATGCTAACTTTCTGGCCCTATGGGAACACAGTAGAGTAGAAGAGTGCACTTTTCTCAAAAGCAGATATTGTTTCTTGTAAGTCGAGCTATTTTTTTTCCCATTCATAAACAGAGTTGAATCACATGCAGTTTCTGGTCCTATGAGCAAGAGTTGTTTTCTGGTAAGGAAAGTCACTATTTTGCTCCCTTTGACATACACTGTAAAAAGAGCACTCGCATCTCTTCCCAGCAAATACAGTGTACTGTACTGAAGAGAAGCTCCTGTTCTTGTCAGGTTCCTAAGCAGAGTTGAACTAGATGTGGCCCGTGGTGTAGTAACCACAGTTCTTTTATTCTGAACAAGTTCTATGTTCTTGTCCTATAGGAAACAAAGTAGAGTAGAAGAGAGCTCTTTTCTCAAAAGCAGACTGTGTTTCTTGTAAGGCGAGCTAGTGTTGGTTTCTCATTCATAAACAAAGTTGAATGACCTGCAGTTTCTGGTCCTACGAACAAGAGTTGTTTCCTGGTAAGGAAAGGCACTATTATGCTCCTGTTGCCATACACAGTACAAATAGCATTATCGTCTGCTCCCAGGAAGTGCAGTGTATTGGACTGAAAAGAAGCTACTGTTCTTGTCAGTTTCCTAAGCAGAGTTGAACTAGATATGGCAAGTGTGTGTAGGAAGCACAGTTCTTTTTTTCTGAGTAAGCTCACAGTTCTGGACCAATAGGAAACACAGTAGAATAGAAAAATGCTCTTTTCTTAAAAGCAGAGAGTGTTTCTTGTAAGGCAAGCTAGTGTTGGTGTCCCATTGATAAACTGATTTGAATCACATGCAGTTTCTGGTCCTACGAGCAAGAAATGTTTTCTGGTAAGGAATGTCTCTATTATGCTCCCATTGCCATACACATTGCAAGTAGAACTCGCGTCTATTTCCTGCAATTACAGTGTATTTGACTAAGGAGAATCTACTGTTCTTGTCAGTTTCCTAAGCAGAGTTGAACTAGATATGCCACGTGTGTGTAGGAAGTACAGTTCCTTTGTTCTGAGCCAGCTCACTGTTCTTGCCCTATGGAAAACACAGTAGAGTAGAAGATTGTTTTTTTTTGAAAAGCAGAGTGTGTTTCTTGTATGGCGAGCAAGTGTTTGTTTCCCATTCATAAACGGAGTTGAATCACATGCAATTTCTGGTCCTACTAGCAAGAGTTGGTTTCTGGTAAGGAAAGTCACTATTATGCTCCCATTGCCATACACAGTACAAATAGCACTCTTGTCTGTTCCCTGCAAGTACAGTATATTGGACTGAAGAGAATCTACTGTTCTCGTTAGTTTCCTAAGCAGAGTTCAACTATATATGGCCCGTGTGTGCAGGAAGCACAGTTCTTTTGTTCTGAGCAAGCTAACTTTTCTGGCCCTAAGGAAACACAGTAGAGTAGAAGAGTGCACTTTTCTCAAAAGCAGAGTGTGTTTCTTGTAAGGCAAGCTAGTGTTTGTTTCCCATTCAGACACAGAATTGAATCACATGCAGTTTCTGGTCCTAAGAGCAAGAGTTGTTTTCTGGTAAGGAAAGTCACTATTGTGGTCCCATTGCCATAAACAGTGTAAATAGCACTCTCGTCTCTTTCCAGCAAGTACAGTGTATTGGACTGAAGAGAAGTTACTGTTCTTTTCAATTTCCTAAGCAGAGTTGAACTAGATATGGCCCGTGTGTGTAGGAAGCACAGTTCTTTTGTTCTGAGCATGCTAACTTTTCTCGTCCTATGGAACCAGAGCAGAGTAGAAGAGTGTACTTTTCTCAAAATCAGAGTGTGTTTCTTGTAAGTCGAGCTAGAGTTTGTTTCCCATTCATAAACGCAGTTGAATCACATGCAGTATCTGGTCCTACGAGTAAGAGTGGTTTTCTCGTAAGGAAAGTCACTATTGTGCTCTCATTGACATACACAGTGCAAATAGTACTTGCTTCTGTTCCCAGCAGGTACAGTGTATTGGACTGAAGAGAAGCTACTGTTCTTGTCAGTTTCCAAAGCAGAGTTGAACTAGATATGGCCCGTGTGTGTAGGAACACAGTTCTTTTGTCCTGAGCATGCTAACTTTCTGGCCCTATGGGAACATAGTAGAGTAGAAGAGTATACTTTTCTCAAAATCAGAGTGTGTTTCTTGTAAGTCGAGCTAGTGTTTTTTTTCCCATTCATAAACGCAGTTGAATCACATGCAGTTTCTGGTCCTACGAGCAAGAGTGGTTTTCTGGTAAGGAAAGTCACTATTGTGCTCCCATTGACATACACAGTGCAAATAGCACTTGCTTCTGTTCCCAGCAAATACAGTGTATTGGACTGAAGAGAAGCTACTGTTCTTGTCAGTTTCCTAAGCAGAGTTGAACTAGATGTGGCCCGTGGTGTAGTAACCACAGTTCTTTTATTCTGAACAAGTTCTATGTTCTTGTCCTATAGGAAACAAAGTAGAGTAGAAGAGAGCTCTTTTCTCAAAAGCAGACTGTGTTTCTTGTAAGGCGAGCTAGTGTTGGTTTCTCATTCATAAATGGAGTTGAATGACCTGCAGTTTCTGGTCCTATGAACAAGAGTTGTTTCCTGGTAAGGAAAGGCACTATTGTGCTCCCGTTGCCATACACAGTACAAATAGCATTATCGTCTGCTCCCAGCAAGTGCAGTGTATTGGACTGAAAAGAAGCTACTGTTCTTGTCAGTTTCCTAAGCCCAGTTGAACTAGATATGGCCCGTGTGTGTAGGAACACAGTTCTTTTGTCCTAAGCATGCTAACTTTCTGGCCCTATGGGAACATAGTAGAGTAGAAGAGTGCACTTTTCTCAAAAGCAGATATTGTTTCTTGTAAGTCGAGCTATTTTTTTTCCCATTCATAAATGGAGTTGAATCACATGCAGTTTCTGGTCCTATGAGCAAGAGTTGTTTTCTGGTAAGGAAAGTCACTATTTTGCTCCCTTTGACATACACTGTAAAAAGAGCACTCGCATCTCTTTCCAGCAAATACAGTGTATTGTACTGAAGAGAAGCTCCTGTTCTTGTCAGTTTCCTAAGCAGAGTTGAACTAGATGTGGCCCGTGGTGTAGTAACCACAGTTCTTTTATTCTGAACAAGTTCTATGTTCTTGTCCTATAGGAAACAAAGTAGAGTAGAAGAGAGCTCTTTTCTCAAAAGCAGACTGTGTTTCTTGTAAGGCGAGCTAGTGTTGGTTTCTCATTCATAAACGGAGTTGAATGACCTGCAGTTTCTGGTCCTATGAACAAGAGTTGTTTCCTGGTAAGGAAAGGCACTATTGTGCTCCCGTTGCCATACACAGTACAAATAGCATTATCGTCTGCTCCCAGGAAGTGCAGTGTATTGGACTGAAAAGAAGCTACTGTTCTTGTCAGTTTCCTAAGCAGAGTTGAACTAGATATGGCCCGTGTGTGTAGGAATACAGTTCTTCTGTCCTGAGCATGCTAACTTTCTGGCCCTATGGGAACATAGTAGAGTAGAAGAGTGCACTTTTCTCAAAAGCAGATATTGTTTCTTGTAAGTCGAGCTATTTTTTTTCCCATTCATAAAAAGAGTTGAATCACATGCAGTTTCTGGTCCTATGAGCAAGAGTTGTTTTCTGGTAAGGAAAGTCACTATTTTGCTCCCTTTGACATACACTGTAAAAAGAGCACTCGCATCTCTTCCCAGCAAATACAGTGTACTGTACTGAAGAGAAGCTCCTGTTCTTGTCAGGTTCCTAAGCAGAGTTGAACTAGATGTGGCCCGTGGTGTAGTAACCACAGTTCTTTTATTCTGAACAAGTTCTATGTTCTTGTCCTATCGGAAACAAAGTAGAGTAGAAGAGAGCTCTTTTCTCAAAAGCAGACTGTGTTTCTTGTAAGGCGAGCTAGTGTTGGTTTCTCATTCATAAACAAAGTTGAATGACCTGCAGTTTCTGGTCCTACGAACAAGAGTTGTTTCCTGGTAAGGAAAGGCACTATTGTGCTCCTGTTGCCATACACAGTACAAATAGCATTATCGTCTGCTCCCAGCAAGTGCAGTGCATTGGACTGAAAAGAAGCTACTGTTCTTGTCAGTTTCCTAAGCAGAGTTGAACTAGATATGGCAAGTGTGTGTAGGAAGCACAGTTCTTTTTTTCTGAGTAAGCTCACAGTTCTGGACCAATAGGAAACACAGTAGAATAGAAAAATGCTCTTTTCTTAAAAGCAGAGAGTGTTTCTTGTAAGGCGAGCTAGTGTTGGTGTCCCATTGATAAACTGATTTGAATCACATGCAGTTTCTGGTCCTACGAGCAAGAAATGTTTTCTGGTAAGGAATGTCTCTATTATGCTCCCATTGCCATACACATTGCAAGTAGAACTCGCGTCTATTTCCTGCAATTACAGTGTATTTGACTAAGGAGAATCTACTGTTCTTGTCAGTTTCCTAAGCAGAGTTGAACTAGATATGCCACGTGTGTGTAGGAAGTACAGTTCCTTTGTTCTGAGCCAGCTCACTGTTCTTGCCCTATGGAAAACACAGTAGAGTAGAAGATTGTTTTTTTTGAAAAGCAGAGTGTGTTTCTTGTATGGCGAGCAAGTGTTTGTTTCCCATTCATAAACGGAGTTGAATCACATGCAATTTCTGGTCCTACTAGCAAGAGTTGGTTTCTGGTAAGGAAAGTCACTATTATGCTCCCATTGCCATACACAGTACAAATAGCACTCTTGTCTGTTCCCTGCAAGTACAGTATATTGGACTGAAGAGAATCTACTGTTCTCGTTAGTTTCCTAAGCAGAGTTCAACTATATATGGCCCGTGTGTGCAGGAAGCACAGTTCTTTTGTTCTGAGCAAGCTAACTTTTCTGGCCCTAAGGAAACACAGTAGAGTAGAAGAGTGCACTTTTCTCAAAAGCAGAGTGTGTTTCTTGTAAGGCAAGCTAGTGTTTGTTTCCCATTCAGACACAGAATTGAATCACATGCAGTTTCTGGTCCTAAGAGCAAGAGTTGTTTTCTGGTAAGGAAAGTCACTATTGTGGTCCCATTGCCATAAACAGTGTAAATAGCACTCTCGTCTCTTTCCAGCAAGTACAGTGTATTGGACTGAAGAGAAGTTACTGTTCTTTTCAATTTCCTAAGCAGAGTTGAACTAGATATGGCCCGTGTGTGTAGGAAGCACAGTTCTTTTGTTCTGAGCATGCTAACTTTTCTCGTCCTATGGAACCAGAGCAGAGTAGAAGAGTGTACTTTTCTCAAAATCAGAGTGTGTTTCTTGTAAGTCGAGCTAGAGTTTGTTTCCCATTCATAAACGCAGTTGAATCACATGCAGTATCTGGTCCTACGAGTAAGAGTGGTTTTCTCGTAAGGAAAGTCACTATTGTGCTCTCATTGACATACACAGTGCAAATAGCACTTGCTTCTGTTCCCAGCAGGTACAGTGTATTGGACTGAAGAGAAGCTACTGTTCTTGTCAGTTTCCAAAGCAGAGTTGAACTAGATATGGCCCGTGTGTGTAGGAACACAGTTCTTTTGTCCTGAGCATGCTAACTTTCTGGCCCTATGGGAACATAGTAGAGTAGAAGAGTATACTTTTCTCAAAATCAGAGTGTGTTTCTTGTAAGTCGAGCTAGTGTTTTTTTTCCCATTCATAAACGCAGTTGAATCACATGCAGTTTCTGGTCCTACGAGCAAGAGTGGTTTTCTGGTAAGGAAAGTCACTATTGTGCTCCCATTGACATACACAGTGCAAATAGCACTTGCTTCTGTTCCCAGCAAATACAGTGTATTGGACTGAAGAGAAGCTACTGTTCTTGTCAGTTTCCTAAGCAGAGTTGAACTAGATGTGGCCCGTGGTGTAGTAACCACAGTTCTTTTATTCTGAACAAGTTCTATGTTCTTGTCCTATAGGAAACAAAGTAGAGTAGAAGAGAGCTCTTTTCTCAAAAGCAGACTGTGTTTCTTGTAAGGCGAGCTAGTGTTGGTTTCTCATTCATAAATGGAGTTGAATGACCTGCAGTTTCTGGTCCTATGAACAAGAGTTGTTTCCTGGTAAGGAAAGGCACTATTGTGCTCCCGTTGCCATACACAGTACAAATAGCATTATCGTCTGCTCCCAGCAAGTGCAGTGTATTGGACTGAAAAGAAGCTACTGTTCTTGTCAGTTTCCTAAGCCGAGTTGAACTAGATATGGCCCGTGTGTGTAGGAACACAGTTCTTTTGTCCTGAGCATGCTAACTTTCTGGCCCTATGGGAACATAGTAGAGTAGAAGAGTGCACTTTTCTCAAAAGCAGATATTGTTTCTTGTAAGTCGAGCTATTTTTTTCCCCATTCATAAATGGAGTTGAATCACATGCAGTTTCTGGTCCTATGAGCAAGAGTTGTTTTCTGGTAAGGAAAGTCACTATTTTGCTCCCTTTGACATACACTGTAAAAAGAGCACTCGCATCTCTTTCCAGCAAATACAGTGTACTGTACTGAAGAGAAGCTCCTGTTCTTGTCAGGTTCCTAAGCAGAGTTGAACTAGATGTGGCCCGTGGTGTAGTAACCACAGTTCTTTTATTCTGAACAAGTTCTATGTTCTTGTCCTATAGGAAACAAAGTAGAGTAGAAGAGAGCTCTTTTCTCAAAAGCAGACTGTGTTTCTTGTAAGGCGAGCTAGTGTTGGTTTCTCATTCATAAACAAAGTTGAATGACCTGCAGTTTCTGGTCCTACGAACAAGAGTTGATTCCTGGTAAGGAAAGGCACTATTGTGCTCCTGTTGCCATACACAGTACAAATAGCATTATCGTCTGCTCCCAGGAAGTGCAGTGTATTGGACTGAAAAGAAGCTACTGTTCTTGTCAGTTTCCTAAGCAGAGTTGAACTAGATATGGCAAGTGTGTGTAGGAAGCACAGTTCTTTTTTTCTGAGTAAGCTCACAGTTCTGGACCAATAGGAAACACAGTAGAATAGAAAAATGCTCTTTTCTTAAAAGCAGAGAGTGTTTCTTGTAAGGCGAGCTAGTGTTGGTGTCCCATTGATAAACTGATTTGAATCACATGCAGTTTCTGGTCCTACGAGCAAGTATTGTTTTCTGGTAAGGAATGTCTCTATTATGCTCCCATTGTCATACACATTGCAAGTAGAACTCGCGTCTATTTCCTGCAATTACAGTGTATTGGACTAAGGAGAATCTACTGTTCTTGTCAGTTTCCTAAGCAGAGTTGAACTAGATATGCCACGTGTGTGTAGGAAGTACAGTTCCTTTGTTCTGAGCCAGCTCACTGTTCTTGCCCTATGGAAAACACAGTAGAGTAGAAGATTGTTTTTTTTGAAAAGCAGAGTGTGTTTCTTGTATGGCGAGCAAGTGTTTGTTTCCCATTCATAAACTGAGTTGAATCACATGCAATTTCTGGTCCTACTAGCAAGAGTTGGTTTCTGGTAAGGAAAGTCACTATTGCGCTCCCATTGCCATAAACAGTGCATATAGCACTCTCGTCTGTTCCCAGCAAGTACAGTGTACTGGACTGAAGAGAAGCTCCTGTTCTTGTCAGTTTCCTAAGCAGGGTTGAACTAAATATGGGAAGTATGTGTAGGAAGCACAATTCTTTTGCTCTGAGCAAGCTCACAGTTCTGGTCCTGTAAGAATCACAGTAGAGTAGAACAATGCTCTTTTCTTAAAAGCAGAGTGTGTTTCTTATAAGATGAGCTAGTGTCTGTTTCCCATTGATAAACTGAGTTGAATCATATGCAGTTTCTGTTCCTACGAGCAAGAGTTGTTTTCTGGTAAGGAAAATCACTATTATGCTCCCATTGCCATACACAGTGCAAATAGCACTCTCGTCTGTTCCCTGCAAGTACAGTATATTGGACTGAAGAGAAGCTACTGTTTTTGTCAGTTTCCTAAGCAGAGTTGAACTAGATATGACCCGTGTGTAGAAAGCACAGTTTTTTGTTCTGAGAATGCTAAATTTTGTGGCCCTATGGAAACATAGTAAAGTAGAAGAGTGCACTTTTCTCAAAAGGAGAGTGTGTTTCTTGTAATACAAGCTAATGTTTGTTTCCCATTCATAAACGTAGTTGAATCACATGGAGTTTCTGGTCCTATGAGCAAGAGTAGTTTTCTGGTAAGGAAAGTCACTATTGTGCTCCCAATTACATACACAGTGCAACTAGCACTCACTTCTGTTCCCAGCAGGTACAGTGTATTGGACTGAGGAGAAGCTACTGTTCTTGTCAGTTTCCTAAGCAGAGTTGAACTAGATATGGCCCGTGTGTGTAGGAAGCACAGTTCTTTTTTCTGAGCAAGCTCTCTGTTCTTGTCCTATTGGTAACAAAGTAGAGTAGAAGAGTGTTCTTTTCTCAAACACAGATATTGTTTCTTGTCAGGCGAGCCAGTGTTTTTTTCCCATTCATAAATGAAGTTGAACCACATGCAGTTTCTTGTCCTACAAGCAAGAGTTGTTTTCTGGTAAGGAAAGTCACTATTGTGCTCCCATTGTCATAAACAGTGCAAATATCACTCTCGTCTGTTCCCAGCAAGTACAGTATATTGGAATGAAGAGAAGCTACTGTTCTTGTCCGTTTCCTAAGTGAACTTGAACTAGATATGGCCCGTATGTGTAGACAGCACAGTTCTTTGTTCTGAGCAAGCTCACTGTTCTGGCCCTAAAGGAAACACAGTAGAGTAAAAGAGTGCTCTTTTCTCAAAAGCAGAGTGTGTTTCTTGTAAGGCGAGCTAGTGTTTGTTTCAAATACATAAACGGATTTAAATTACATGCAGATTCTGGTCCTATAAGCAAGAGTTTTTTTCTGTTAAAGAAAGTCACTATTGTGCTCCCATTGCCATTCATGGTGCAAATAGCACTTGCGTCTGTTCCGAGCAAGTACAGTGAATTGGACTGAAGAGAAGCTACTGTTCTTGTCAGTTTCCTAAGCAGAGTTGAACTAGATATGGCTCGTGTGTGTAGGAAGAACAGTTCTTTTTTCTGAGCAAGCTCACTGTTGTGGCCCTATAGGAAACACAGTAGAGTAGAATAGTGCTCTTTTCAAAAAAGCAGAGTGTGTTTCTTGTAAGTCGAGCTAGTGTTTGTCTCCCTTTCATATATGGAGTTGAATCACCTGCAGTTTCTGTTCCTACGAGCAAGAGTTGTTTTCTAGTAAGGAAAGTCACTATTGTGCTCCTATTGCCATACACAGTGCAAATAGCTCTCTCGTCTCTTCACAGCAAGTACAGTGTATTGGACTGAAAAGAAGCAACTGTTCTTGTCTGTTTTTTAAGTAGAGTTGAACTAGACATGGCCTTGTGTGTAGGAAGCAGAGTTCTTTTGTTCTGAGCATGCAAACTCTTCTTGTCCTATAGGAAACAAAGTAGAATAGAAAAGTGCTCTTTTCTCAAAAGCAGAGTGTGTTTTTTGTAAGGCAAGCTAGTGTTTGTTTCCCATTCAAAAACCGAGTTGAATCACATGCAGTTTCTGGTCCTATGAGCAAGAGTTGTTTTATGGTAAGGAAAGTCTCTATTGTGCTCCCATTGCCATAAACAGTACAAATAGCACTCTCGTCTGTTCCCAGCAAGTACAGTGTATTGGACTGAAAAGTAGGTACTGTTCTTGTCAATTTCCTAAGTAGAGTTGAACTGGATATGGGAAGTGTGTGTAGGAAGCACAGTTCTTTTGCTCTGAGCAAGCTCACTGTTCTGGCCCTGTAGGAAACACAGTAAAGTAGAACAATGCTCTTTTCTTAAAAGCAGAGTGTGTTTCTTATAAGATGAGCTAGTGGTTGTTTCCCGGTGATAAACTGAGTTGAATCATATGCAGTTTCTGGTCCTATGAGCAAGAGTTGTTTTCTGGTAAGGAAAGTCACTATTATGCTCCCATTGCCATACACAGTACAAACAGACCTCGTGTCTGTTCCCAGCAAGTACAGTGTATTGGACTGAAGACAAGCTACTGTTCTTGTCAGTTTCCTAAGCAGAGTTGAACTAGATATGGCCTGTGTGTGTAGGAAGCACAGTTCTTTTGTTCTGAGCAAGTTAACTTTTCTGGCCCTATGGGAACATAGTAGAGAAGAAGAGTGCACTTTTCTCAGAAGCAGATATTATTTCTTGTAAGGCGTGCTAGTGTTTTTTTTTTTTTCCATTCACAAACGGAGTTGAATCACATGCAGTTTCTGGTCCTACGAGCAAGAGTTGTTTTCTGGTAAGGAAAGTCACTATTGTGCTCCCATTGTCATAAACACTACAAATAGCACCCTCGTCTGTTCCCTGCAATTACAGTGTATTGGAATGAAGAGAAGCTACTGTTCTTGTCAGTTTCCTAAGCAGAGTTGAACTAGATGTGGCCCGTGGTGTAGTAAGCACAGTTCTTTTATTCTGAGCAAGCTCTATGTTATTGTCCTATAGAAAACAAAGTAGAGTAGAAGAGTACTCTTTTCTCAAAAGCAGACTGTGTTTCTTGTAAGGCAAGCTAGTGTTGGATTCCCATTCATAAACGGAATTGAATCACATGCAGTTTCTGGTCAAACAAACAAGAGTTGTTTCCTGGTAAGGAAAGTCACAATTGCGATCCCATTGCCATACACAGTGCAAATAGCACTCTCGTCCGTTGCCATCAAGTACAGTGTATTGGACTGAAGAGAAACTACTGTTCTTGTCAATTTCCTAAGCAGAGTGTAACTAGATATAGCCCGTATGTGTAGGAAGCACATTTCTTTTGTTCTGGGAAATCTCTCTGTTCTTGTCCTATAGGAAACAAAGTAGAATAGAAGAGTGCTCTTTTCTCAAAAGCATAATGTGTTTCTTGTAAGGCGAGCTAGTTTTTGTTTCCCATTCATAAATGGAGTTAAATCACATGCAGATTCTGTTCCTACAAGCAAGAGTTGTTTTCTAGTAAAGAAAATCACTATTACACTCCCATTGCCATACACATTGCAAATAGCATTCGCTTCTGTTCCCAGAGGGACATTGTATTGGACTGAAGAGAAGCTACTGTTCTTGTTAGTTTCCTAAGTAGAATTGAACTAGATATGTCCTGCGTGTGTAGGAAGCACAGTTCTTTTGTTCTGAGCAAGATAACTTTTATGGTCCTATGAAAAAACACTAGAGTAGAAGACTGCACTTTCCTCAAATGCAGAGTGTGTTTTTTTGTAAGTTGAGCTAGTGTTTGTTTCCCATTCATAAACGGAGTTGAAACATATGCAGTTTCTGTTCCTATGAGCAAGAGTTGTTTTCAGGTAAGGAAAGTCACTATTGCGCGCCCAGTGTCATACACAGTTCAAAAAGCACTTGGGTCTGTTCCCAGCAAGTACAGTGTATTGGACTGAAGAGAAAATACTATTCTTGTCAATTTCCTAAGTAGAGTTGATCTAAATAAGGCAAGTGTATATAGGAAGCACAGTTCTTTTGTTCTGCGCAAGCTCACTGTTCTGGCCCTATAGGAAACACAGTAGAGTAGAACAATGCTCTTTTCTCAAAAGCAGAGTGTTTTTCTTGTAAGCAGAGCTAGTGTTTGTATCTCATTCATAAACTCAGTTGAATCACACGCAGTTTCTGGTCCTACGAGCAAGAGTTGTTTTTTGTTAAGGAAAGTCACTATTGTGCTCCCATTGCCAAACACAGTGAAAGAGCACTCGCGTCTGTTCCCAGCAAGTACAGTGTATTGGACTGAAAAGAAGCTACTGTTCTAGACAGTTTCCTAGGCAGAGTTGACCTAGATATGGTCCGTGTGTAGGAAGCACAGTTCTTTTGATTTGAGCAAGCTCACTGTTCTGGCCGTCTAGGAAACACAGTAGAGTACAAAAGTGCTATTTTTTCAAAAGCAGAGTGTGTTTCTTGTAAGGGGATTCATATTTGTTTCCCGTTCATATACGGATTTGAATCATATCAATTTCTGGTCCTACGAGCAAGAGTTGTTTTCTGGAAAAGAAAGTCACTATTGCGCTCTAATTGCCATACACAGTTCATATAGCACTCTCGTCTGTTCCCAGCAAGTACAGTGTATTGGACTGATGGGAAGCTACTGTTCTTGTCAGTTTCCTAACCCGAGTTGAACTAGATATAGTCCGTGTGTGTAGGATTCACAGTTCTTTTGTTTTGAGCAACCTCACTTTTCTGTCCCTATAGGAAACACTGTAGAGTAGAAGAGTGCTCTGTTCTCAAAAGCAGAGTGTCTTTTCTTTAAGGCGAGCGAGTGTTTGTTTTCCATTCATAAACGGAGTTGAATCACATGCAGTTTCTGATCCTACGAGCAACTGTTGTTTTCTAGTAAGGAAAGTCACTATTGTGCTCCCATTGCCATACACAGTGCAAATAGCACTCAAGTCTGTTCCAAGCAAGTACATTGTATTGGACTGAAGAGAAGCTACTGTTCTTGTCAGTTTCCTAAGCTGAGTTGAACTAGATATGTCCCGTTTGTGTAGGAATCACAGTTCTTTTTTTCTGAGCAAGCTCATTGTTCTGGCCTTATAGGAAACACATTAGAGTAAAAGAGTGCTCTTTTCTCAAAAGCAGAGTATGTTTCTTCTAAGGCGAGCTAGTGCTTGTTTCACATTCATAAACGAAGTTGAATCACATGCAGTTTCTGGTTCTATGAGCAAGAGTTGTTTTCTGGTAAAGAAAATCACTATTGCGCTCCCATTGCCATACATAGTGAAAAGATCACTCCCATCTGTTCCCAGCAAGTACAATGTATTGGACTGAAGAGAAGCTAGTCTTCTTGTCAGTTTTCTAAGCAGAGTTGAACTAGATATGGCCCGTGTGTAGGAAGCCCATTTCTTTTGTTCTGAGCAAGCTCTCTCTTCTCGCACTATGGAAAAAACAGCAGAGTAGCAGAGTGCTCTTTTTAAAAGTACAGTGTGTTTCTTTTAAGGCGAGTTAGTGTGTGGTTTCCCATTCATAAACTGAGTTGAATCACATGCAGGTTATGGTCCTATGAGCAAGAGTTGCTTTCTGGTAAAGAAAGTCACTATTGTGCTCCCATTGCCATACACAGTGCAAATAGCACTCCCGTCTGTTCCAAGCAAGTACATTGTGTTAGACTGAAGAGCAGCTAGTGTTCTTGTCAGTTTCCTAAGCAGAGTTGAACTAGATATAGCCTCAGTGTGTAGTAAGTACAGTTCTTTTGATTTGAGCAAGCTCACTCTTCTGGCCCTTAAAAAAACACAGAAGAGTAGAAGACTGCTCTTTTCTCCAAAGCAGAGTCTGTTTCTTGTAAGATGAGCTAGTGTTTGTTTCCCATTCATAAACGGAGTTGAATCACATGCAGTTTCTGGTGCTATGAGCAAGAGTTGTTTTCTGGTAATGAAAGTTATTGCGCTTCCATTGCCATACACAGTGCAAATACCACTGGTGTCTGTTTGTACCAACTACAGTGTATTGGACGGAAGAGAAGCTAATGTTCTTGTCAGTTTCCTAAGCAGAGTTGAACTAGTTATGGCCGTATGTGTAGGAATCACAGTTCTTTAGTTCTGAGCAAGTTCACTGTTCTGGCCCTATAGGAAACACAGTAGAGTACAAGAGTGCTATTTTTTCAAAAGCAGAGTGTGTTTCTTGTAAGGTGATTCATATTTGTTTCCCGTTCATATCCGGATTTGAATCATATCAATTTCTGGTCCTACGAGCAGAGTTGTTTTCTGGAAAAGAAAGTCACTATTGCGCTCTAATTGCCATACACAGTTCGTATAGCACTCTCGTCTGTTCCCAGCAAGTACAGTGTATTGGACTGATGGGAAGCTACTGTTCTTGTCAGTTTCCTAACCCGAGTTGAACTAGATATAGTCTGTGTGTGTAGGATTCACACTTCTTTTGTTTTGAGCAACCTCACTCTTCTGTCCCTATAGGAAACACTGTAGAGTAGAAGAGTGCTCTGTTCTCAAAAGCAGAGTGTCTTTTCTTTAAGGCGAGCGAGTGTTTGTTTTCCATTCATAAACGGAGTTGAATCACATGTAGTTTCTGGTCCTACGAGCAACTGTTGTTTTCTAGTAAGGAAAGTCACTATGGTGCTCCCATTGCCATACACAGTGCAAATAGCACTCAAGTCTGTTCCAAGCAAGCACATTGTATTGGACTGAAGAGAAGCTACTGTTCTTGTCAGTTTCCTAAGCTGAGTTGAACTAGATATGTCCCGTTTGTGTAGGAATCACAGTTCTTTTTTTCTGAGCAAGCTCATTGTTCTGGCCTTATAGGAAACACATTGGAGTAAAAGAGTGCTCTTTTCTCAAAAGCAGAGTATGTTTCTTCTAAGGCGAGCTATTGCTTGTTTCACATTCATAAACGAAGTTGAATCACATGCAGTTTCTGGTTCTATGAGCAAGAGTTGTTTTCTGGTAAGGAAAATCACTATTGCGCTCCCATTGCCATACACAGTGAACAGAGCACTCCCATCTGTTCCCAGCAAGTACAATGTATTGGACTGAAGAGAAGCTACTCTTCTTGTCAGTTTTCTAAACAGAGTTGAACTAGATATGGCCCGTGTGTAGGAAGCCCAGTTCTTTTGTTCTGAGCAAGCTCTCTCTTCTCGCACTATGGAAAAAACAGCAGAGTAGCAGAGTGCTCTTTTTAAAAGTACAGTGTGTTTCTTGTAAGGCGAGTTAGTGTGTGGTTTCCCATTCATAAACTGAGTTGAATCACATGCAGGTTATGGTCCTATGAGCAAGAGTTGCTTTCTGGTAAGGAAAGTCACTATTGTGCTCCCATTGCCATACACAGTGCAAATAGCACTCACGTCTGTTCCAAGCAAGTACATTGTATTGGACTGAAGAGCAGCTAGTGTTCTTGTCAGTTTCCTAAGTGAACTTGAACTAGATATGGCCCGTATGTGTAGGAATCACAGTTCTTTGTTCTAAGCAAGCTCACTGTTCTGGCCCTATTCGAAACACAGAAGAGTAGAAGAGTGCTCTTTTTTCAAAAGCAGAGTGTGTTTCTTGTAAGGTGAGCTAGTGTTTGTTTCCCAATGATAAACTGTGTTGACCCATGCAATTTCTGGTCCTACGAGCAAGAGTTGTTTTCTGGTAAAGAAAGTCACTATTGTGCTCCCATTGCCATAAACAGTGCAAATAGCACTCACGTCTGTTCCCAGCAATTACAGTGTATTGGAAAGAAGAGAAGCTATGTTCTTGTCAGTTTCCAAACCAGAGTTGAGCTAGATATGGCCCATGTGTGTAAGAAGCACAGTTCTTTTGTTTGGAGCAAGCTCACTGTTCTGGCCCTATAGAAAACACAGTAGAGTAGAAGAGTGCTCTTTTCTCAAAAGGACAGAGTGTTTGTTGTAAGGGGAGCTAGGGTTTGTTTCCCATTCATAAACGGAGTTGAATCACATCAGTTTCTGGTCCTATGAGCAAGAGTTGTTTTCTGGTAAAGAAAGTCACTATTGTGTTCCCAGTGACATACACAGTTCAAAAAGCAATCTCGTCTGTTCCTAGCAAGTACAGTGTACTGGACTGAAGAGAAGCTACTGTTCTTGTCAGTTTCTTAAGCAGAGTTGAACTAGATATAGCCCGTGTGTAGAAAGCACAGTTTTTTGTTCTGAGCAAGCTCAGTCTTCTGGCCCTATACGAAACACAGTAGATTAGAAGATTGCTCTTTTCTCAAAAGCAGAGTGTGTTTCCAGTAAGGCGCGATAGTGCTTCTCATTCATAAATGGAGTTAAATCACGGGTACTTTCTGGCCATATGACCAAGAGTTGTTTTCTGCTAAGGAAAGTCATGATTGCGCTTCCACTGCCATACACAGTGCAAATCGCACTCACGTCTGTTCCCAGGAAGTACAGTGTATTGGACTGAAGAAAAGCTACTGTTCTTGTCAGTTTCCTAAGCAGAGTTGAACTAGTTATGGCCCGTGTGTGTAGGAACACAGTTCTTTTGTTCTGAGAAAGCTCACTGTACTGGCCATATAGGAAAAACAGTAGAGTAGAAGAGTGCTCTTTTCTCAAAAGCAGAGTGTGTTTCTTGTTAAGCAAGCTGGTGTTTGTTTCCCATTCATAAACTGAGTTGAAACACATGCAGTTTTTGGTTCTTCAAGGAAGAGTTGTTTTCTGGTAAAAAAAAGTCACTATTGGGCTCCCATTGCCATACACAGTGCAAATAGCACATGTGTCTGATCCCAGCTAGGACAGTGTATTGGACTGAATAGAAGCTACTGTTTGTGTCAGTTTCCTAAGCATAGTTGAACTAGATATGATCCGTGTGTAGGAAGCACAGTTCTTTTGTTCTGAGCAAGCTAAGTCTTCTCGTGCCCTAGGAAAATAATAGAGTATTAGAGTGCTCTTTTCTCAAAAGCAGAGTGTGTTTCTTGTAAGGTGAGCTAGTGTTTGTTTCCCATTCATAAAAGGAGTTGAATCACAAGCAGTTTCTGGTCCTACGAGCAAGAGTTGATTTCTGGTAAGGAAAGTCACTATTGTGCTCTGACTGCCATACACAGTGCAAATAGCACTCACGCCTATTCCCACCTAGTACAGTGAATTGGACTGAAGTGAAGCTACTGTTCTTGTCAGTTTCCTATGCAGACTTAAACTAGATATGGCCCGTGTGTGTAGGAAGCACAGTTCTTTTGTTCTGAGCAAGCTGACTGTTCTGGCACTATAAGAAACACAGTCTAGTAGAACAGTGCTCTTTTCTCTAAAGCAGAGTATGTTTCTTGTAAGGTGAGCTAGTGTTTGTTTCCCATTCATAAACCTAGTTGAATCACATGAAGTTTCTCCTCCTACGAGAAAGACTTGTTTTCTGGTAAGGAAAGTACTTTTGCGCTCCCGTTGCCATACACAGTACAAAGAGAACTCGTATTATTCCCAGCAAGTACAGTGTATTGGACTGAAGAGAAGCTACTGTTCTTGTCAGTTTCCTAAGCAGAGTTGAACTAGATATGGCCCGTGTGTGTAGAAAGCACAGTTCTTTTTTTCTGAACAAGCACACTGTTCTGGCCCTATAAAAAACACAGAAGAGTAGAAGAGTGCTCTTTTCTCAAAAGCAGAATGTGTTTCTTGAAGGCGAGCTACTGTTTTTTCCCATTGATAAACTGTGTTGACCCATGCAGTTTCTGATCCTACGAGCAAGCGTTGTTTTCTGGTAAGGAAAGTCACTATTGTGCTCCCTTTGCCATACACAGTGCAAATAGCACTCGTGCCTGTTCCCAGCAAGTACAGTGAATTGCACTGGGGAGTAGCTAATGTTCTTGTCAATTTCCTAAGCAGAGTTGAACCAGATATAGCCCGTGTGTGTAGGAAGAACAGTTCTTAGTTCTGAGCAAGATAACTTTTATGGCCCTTTGGAAACACAGTAGAGTAGAAGACTGCATTTTCCTCAAAGGCAGAGTGTGTTTTTTGTAAGTCGAGCTAGTGTTTGTTTTCCATTTATAAATGGAGTTGAATCACGTGTAGTTTCTGTTCCTAAGAGCAAGAGTTGTTTTCAATCAAGGAAAGTCACTATTGCGCGCCCAGTGCCATAGACAGTTCAAAAAGCACTTGAGTCTGTTCCCATCAAGTACAGTGTATTGGACTGAAAAGAAGATACTGTTCTTGTCAGTTTCCTAAGCAGAGTTGAACTAGATATGGGAAGTGTGTGTAGGAAGCACAGTTCTTTTGCTATGAGCAAGCTCACTGTTCTGGCCATATAGGAAACACAGTAGGGTAGAACAATACTCTTTTCTTAAAAGCAGAGTGTGTTTCTTATAAGAGGAGCTAGTGTTTGTTTCGCGTTGATAAACAGAGTTGAATCATATGCAGTTTTTGGTCCTATGAGCAAGAGTTGTTTTCTGGTAAGGAAAGTCACTATTATGCTCCCATTGCCATACACAGTGCAAATAGCACTCTCGTCTGTTCCCAGCAAGTACAGTGTATTCAACTGAAGAGAAGCTACTGTTCTTGTCAGTTTTCTAAGCAGAGTTGAACTAGATATGGCCCGTGTGTGTAGGAAGCACAGTTCTTTTGTTCTGAGCAAGCTAACTTTTCTGGCCCTATGGAAACACAGTAAAGTAGAAGAGTGCACTTTTCTCAAAAGCAGAGTCTGTTTCCTGTAAGGCGAGCTAGTGTTTCTTTCTCATTCAGAAACAGAGTTGAATCACATGCAGTTTCTGGTCCTACGAGCAAGAGTTGTTTTCTGGTAAGGAAAGTCACTATTGTGCTCCCATTGCCTTAAACAGTGCAAATAGCACTCTCGTTTGTTCTCATCATGTGCAGTGTATTGGATTGAAGAGAAGCTACAGTTCCTGACAGTTTCTGAAGCAGAATTGAACTAGATATGTCCCGTGTGGTAGGAAGCACGTTTCTTTGTTCTTAGCAAGCTCTCTGTTCTTGAGCATAAAGGAAAAAAAGTAGAGTAGAAGAGTGCCCTTTTCTCAAAAGCAGAGTGTGTTTCCTGTAAGGCGAGCTAGTGTTTGTTTCCCATTTGTAAATGGAGCTGAATCACATACAGTTTCTAATCCTATGAGGAAGAGTTGTTTTCTGGTAAGGAATGTATCTATTGTGCTCTCATGGTCATACACAGAACAAATACCACTGGTGTCTGTTCCCAGCAAGTACAGTGTATTGGACTGAAGAGAAGCTATTGTTCTGGTCAGTTTACTAAGTAGAGTTGAACTAGATATGGCCCGTGTGTGTAGGAAGCACTGTTCTTTTGTTCTGAGCAACGCTCTGTTCTGGCCCTATGGGAAACACAGTAGAGTAGAAGAATGCTCTTTTCGAAAGCAGAGTGTGTTTCTCTTAAAGCGATTTAGTGTTTGTTTCCCATTCATAAACTCAGTTGAATCACATGCAGTTTCTAGTCCTACAAACAAGAGTTTTTTCCTTGTAAGGAAAGTCATAATTGCGCTCCCATTACAGAGTTGAACTAGATACGGCCCATGTGTGTAGGAAGCACAGTTCTATTGTTCTGAGCAATCTCTCTGTTCTTGTCCTATAGAAACAAAATAGAATAGAAGAGTGCTCTTTTCTCAAAAGCAGAGGGTGTTTCTTATAAGGCGAGCTAGTTTTTGAACTACATATGGCCGGTGTCTGTAGGAAGCACTGTTCTTTTGTTCTGAGCAAGCTCACTGTTCTGGTGCTGTAATAAACACAATAGAGTAGAAGTGTGCTCTTTCTCAAAACGAGATTGTTTCTTGTAAGGCGAGCTAGTATTTGTTTCCCATTTATAAAAAGAGTTGAAGCACATGTAGTTTCTGGTTCTACGAGCAAGACTTGTTTTCTGGTAAGGAAAGTAACTATTGAGATCCCATTGCAATACACAGCACAAATAGCCCTCGCTACTCTTCTTGTCAGTTCCTAAGCAGAGTTGAACTAGATATGGCCGGTCTGTAGGAAGCACAGTTCTTTTGTTCTGAGCAAGCTCACTTTCCTGGCCCTATAGGAAACACAGTAGAGTAGAAGAGTGCTGTTTTCTCAAAAGCAGAGTGTGTTTCCTGTAAGGCGAGCTAGTGTTTGTTTCCCATTCATAAACGGAGTTGAATCGCATGCAGTTTTTGGTCATACGAGCAAGAGTTGTTATCTGGGAAGGAAAGTCACTATTGCGTTTCTACTGCCATACCCAGTGCAAATAGCACTCGCTTCTGTTCCCAGGAAGTACAGTGTATTGGACAGAAGAGAAGCTACTGTTCCTGTCAGTTTCCTGAGCAGAGTTGAACTAGATATGTCCCGTGTGTGTAGGAAGCACAGTTCTTTTGTTCTGAGCAAGCTCACTGTTCTGGCCCTATGGGATACTGAGTAGAGTAGAAGAGTGCTCTTTTCTCAAAAGCAGAGGGTGTTTCTTGTAAAGCGAGCTACTGTTTGTTTCCTATTCATAAACGGATTTGAATCACATGTAGTGTCTGGTCTTTCGAGCAAGAGTTGTTTTCTGGTAGGGAAAGTCACTATTGCGCTCCCATTGTCATACACAGTGCAAATAGCACTCACTAACCAGCAAATACAGTGTCTTGGACTGAAGAGAAGCTACTGTTCTGAGCAAGCTCACTGTTCTGGCCCTATAGGAAACACAGTAGAGTAAAAGAATGCTCTTTTCTCAAAAGCAGAGTGTGTTTTCTGTAAGGTGAGCTAGTGTTTGTTTCCCATTCATAAATGGAGCTGAATCACATGCATTTTCTGGTCCTAAGAGCAAGAGTTGTTTTCTGCTAAGGAAAGTAACTATTGTGCTCCCATAATCATACACAGTACAAATACCACTGGTGTCTGTTCCCAGCAAGTACAGTGTATTGGACTGAAGAGAAGCTACTGTTCTGGTCAGTTTACTAAGTAGAGTTGAACTAGTTATGGCCTGTGTGTGTAGTAAGCACTATTCTTTTGTACTGAGCAACGCTCTGTTCTGGCCCTATGTGAAACACAATAGAGTAGAAGAGTGCTCTTTTCGAAAAGCAGAGTGTGTGTCTCTTAAAGAGAGTTAGTGTTTGTTTCCCATTCATAAACTCAGTTGAATCACATGCAGTTTCTAGTCCTACGAACAAGAGTTGTTTCCTGGTAAGTAAAGTCACAGTTGCGCTCCCATTGCAGAGTTGAACTAGATATTGCCTGTGTGTGTAGGAAGCACAGTTCTTTTGTTCTAAGCAATCTCTCTGTCCTTGTCCTATAGGAACAAAATAGAATAGAAGAGTGCTCTTTTCTCAAAAGCAGAGGGTGTTTCTTATAAGGCGAGCTAGTTTTTGAACTACATATGGCCGGTGTCTGTAGGAATAACTGTTCTTTTGTTCTGAGCAAGCTCTCTGTTCTGGCGCTGTAATCAACACAGTAGCGTAGAAGTGTGCTCTTTCTCAAAACGAGATTGTTTCTTGTAAGGCGAGCTAGTATTTGTTTCCCATTTATAAAAAGAGTTGAAGCACATGTAGTTTCTGGTTCTACGAGCAAGACTTTTTTTCTGGTAAGGAAAGTACCTATTGAGATCCCATTGCAATACACAGCACAAATAGCCCTCGCTACTCTTCTTGTCAGTTCCTAAGCAGAACTGAACTAGATATGGCCGGTCTGTAGGAAGCACAGTTCTTTTGTTCTGAGCAAGCTCACTTTCCTGGCCCTATAGGAAAAACAGTAGAGTAGAAGAGTGCTGTTTTCTCAAAAGCAGAGTGTGTTTCCTGTAAGGCGAGCTAGTGTTTGTTTCCCATTCATAAACGGAGTTGAATCGCATGCAGTTTTTGGTCGTATGAGCAAGAGTTGTTTTCTAGGAAGGAAAGTCACTATTGCGTTTCCACTGCCATACCCAGTGCAAATAGCACTCGCGTCTGTTCCCAGGAAGTACAGTGTATTGGACAGAAGAGAAGCTACTGTTCCTGTCAGTTTTCTGAGCAGAGTTGAACTAGATATGTCCCGTGTGTGTAGGAAGCACAGTTCTTTTGTTCTGAGCAAGCTCATTGTTCTGACCCTATGGGATACTGAGTAGAGTAGAAGAGCGCTCTTTTCTCAAAAGCGGAGTGTGTTTCTTGTAAGGCGAGCTACTATTTGTTTCCTATTCATAAACAGATTTGAATCCCATGTAGTGACTGGTCTTTCGAGCAAGAGTTGTTTTCTGGTAAAGAAAGTCACTATTGCGCTCCCATTGTCATACACAGTGCAAATAGCACTCACTAACCAGCAAATACAGTGTCTTGGACTGAATAGAAGCTACTGTTCTGAGCAAGCTCACTGTTCTGGCCCTATAGGAAACACAGTAGAGTAGAAGAAAGCTCTTTTCTCAAAAGCAGAATGTGTTTTCTGTAAGGTGAGCTAGTGTTTGTTTCCCATTCATAAATGGAGCTGAATCACATGCAGTTTCTGGTCCTAAGAGCAAGAGTTGTTTTCTGCTAAGGAAAGTAACTATTGTGCTCCCATTGTCATACACAGTACAAAGAGCACTGGTGTCTGTTGCCAGCAAGTACAGTGTATTGGACTGAAGAGAAGCTACTGTTCTGGTCAGTTTACTAAGTAGAGTTGAACTAGATATGGCCCGTGTGCGTAGGAAGCACTATTCTTTGTTCTGAGCAACACTCTGTTCTGGCCCTATGGGAAACACAGTAGAGTAGAAGAGTGCTCTTTTCGAAAAGAAGAGTGTGTTTCTCTTAAAGCGAGTTAGTGTTTGTTTCCCATTCATAAACTCAGTTGAATCACATGCAGTTTCTAGTCCTACGAACAAGAGTTGTTTCCTGGAAAGGAAAGTCACAATTGTGCTCCCATTGCAGAGTTGAACTAGATACAGCCCGTGTGTGTAGGAAGCACAGTTCTTTTGTTCTGAGCAATCTCTCTGTTCTTGTCTCATAGGAACAAAATAGAATAGAAGAGTGCTCTTTTCTCAAAAGCAGAGTGTGTTTCTTATAAGGCGAGCTAGTTTTTTGAACTTCATATGGCCAGTGTCTGTAGGAAGCACTGTTCTTTTGTTCTGAGCAAGCTCTCTGTTCTGGCGCTGTAAAAAACACAGTAGAGTAGAAGTGTGCTCTTTCTCAAAACGAGATTGTTTCTTGTAAGGCGAGCTAGTATTTGTTTCCCATTTATAAAAAGAGTTGAAGCACATGTAGTTTCTGGTTCTACGAGCAAGATTTGTTTTCTGGTAAGGAAAGTAACTATTGAGATCCCATTGCAATACACAGCACAAATAGCCCTTGCTACTGTTCTTATAGGTTCCTAAGCAGAGTTGAACTAGATATGGCCGGTATGTAGGAAGCACAGTTCTTTTGTTCTGAGCAAGCTCACTTTCCTGGCCCTATAGGAAACACAGTAGAGTAGAAGAGTGCTGTTTTCTCAAAAGCAGAGTGTGTTTCCTGTAAGGCGAGCCAGTGTTTGTTTCCCATTCATAAAAGGAGTTGAATCGCATGCAGTTTTTGGTTGTACGAGCAAGAGTTGTTTTCTGGGAAGGAAAGTCACTATTGCATTTCTACTGCCATACCCAGTGCAAATAGCACTCGCTTCTGTTCCCAGGAAGTACAGTGTATTGGACAGAAGAGAAGCTACGGTTCCTGTCAGTTTCCTGAGCAGAGTTGAACTAGATATGTCCCGTGTGTGCAGGAAGTACAGTACTTTTGTTCTTAGCAAGCTCACTGTTCTGGCCCTATGGGATACTGAGTAGAGTAGAACAATGTTCTTTTCTCAAAATCAGAGTGTGTTTCCTGTAAGGTGAGCTAGTCTTTGTTTCCCATTCATAAACAGAGTTGATACATGCAGTTCCTGGTCCTATGAGCAAGAGATTATTTTGTGGTAAAAAAATCATTAATGTGCTCCTACTGCCATAACCAGTACAAATAGCATTCACGTCTGTTCCCAGCAATTTCAGTGTATTGGACTGAAGAGTAGCTACTGGTCTTGTCAGTTTCCAGAGCAGAGTTGATCTAGATATGGCTGGTGTCTGTAGGAAGCACATTTCTATTGTTCTGAGCAAGCTCAATTTTCTGGCCTTCTAAAAAATACAGTAGAGTAGAAGAGTGCTCTTTTCTCAAAAGCAGAGTGTGTTTTATGTAAAGCGAGCTAGTATTTGTTTCCCATTCATAAACGGAGTTGAATCACATACAGTATCTGGTCCTTCAAGCAAGAGATTTTTCTGGTAAGGAAAGTCTCTATTTTGATCCCATTGCCTTACACAGTGCAAATAGCACTTGTGTCTGTTCCCAGCAAGTACAGTGTATTGGACTGCAGAGAAACTACTGTTCTTGTCAGTTTCCTAAGAAGAGTTGAACTTGATATGCCCTGTGGGTGTAGGAAACACAGTTCTTTTGTTCAGAGCAAGCTCACTCTTCTGTCGATAAAGGAAATGCAGTAGAGTAGAAGAGTACTCTTTCTCAAAAGCGAAGTGTGTTTCTTGTAAGGTGAGCTAGTCTTTGTTTCCCATTCATAAACGGAGTTGAATCACGTGCAATTTCTGGTCCTACGAGCAAGAGTTATTTTCTGGTAAGGAAAGTCACTGTTGTGACCCCATTGCGATACACAGTGCAAATAGCACTCAGCGTCAATTTCTAGCAAGTACAGTGTATTGGATTGAAGAGAAGCTACTGTTCTTGTTAGTTTCCTAAGCAGAGTTGAAGTAGATATGGCCTGTGTTTTTAGGAAACAATGTTCTTTTTTTCTGAGCAAGCTCATTGTTCTGGCCCTATACAAAACAGAGTAGAATAGAAGACTGCTGTTTTCTCATAGTAGAGATTATTTCTTGTTAGGCAGACTACTGTTTGTTTTCTATTCACAAACGGAGTTGAATCACATGCAGTTTCTGGTTCTTCAAGTAAGAGTTGTTTTCTGTTAAGGAAAGTCACTATTGCACACCCATTGCCATACACAGTGCAAATAGCACTCGTGTCTGTTCCCTATATGTACAGTGTATTGGACTGAAGAGAAGCTACTGTTCTTGTCAGTTTCCTAAGCAGAATTGAACTACATATGGCTGGTGTCTGTAGAAAGCACAGTTCTTTTGTTCTGAGCAAGCTCACTGTTCTGACATTATAGGAAACACAGTAGAGTAGAAGTGTGTTCTTTTCTCAAAGCAGAGTGTGTTTCTGTAAGGAGAGCTAGTGTTTGTTTTCTTTCATAAACAGAGTTGAATGAAATGAAGTTTCTGGTCCTACGAGCAAGAGTTTTTTTTATGGTAAGAAAAGTCACAATTGCGCTCCCATTGCCATACACAGTGCAAATAGCACTCGCGTCTGTTCCCAGCAAGTACAGTGTATTAGACTGAAGAGAAGCTGCTGTTCTTGTCAGTTTCCAAAGCAGAGTTGAACTAGATATGATGGTTTCTGTAGGAAGCACAGTTCTATTGTTCTGAGCAAGCTCAATTTTCTGGCCTTCTAAAAAATACAGCAGAGTAGAAGAGTGCTCTTTTCTCAAAAGCAGAGTGTGTTTTATGTAAAGCGAGCTAGTGTTTGTTTCCCATTCATAAACGGAGTTGATACATGCACATCCTGCCATACACAGTGCAAATAGCACTCAGCGTCTATTCCTAGCAAGTACAGTGTATTGGATTGAAGAGAAGCTACTGTTCTTGTTAGTTTCCTAGGCAGAGTTGAAGTAGATATGGCCTGTGTTTTCAGGATGCACAGTTCTTTTGTTCTGAGCAAGCTCACTCTTCTGGCCCTATAGGAAACACAGTAGAGTAGAAGAGTGCTCTTTTCTCAAAAGCAGAGTGTGTTTCTTGTAAGGCGAGCTAGTGTTTGTTTCCCAGTCAGAAATGGAGTTGAATCACATGCAGTTTCTGGTCCTATGAGCAAGAGCTGTTTTCTGGTAAGAAGAGTCACTATTGCGCTCCATTTGCCATACACAGTGCAAATAGCACTCGCGTCTGTTCCCAGCAAGTACAGTGTATTGGACTGAAGAGAAGCTGCTGTTCTTGTCAGGTTCGTAAGCAGAGTTGAACTAGATATGGCCCGTGTGTGTAGGAAGCACAATTCTTTTTTTCTGAGCAAGGTCACTCTTCTGTCCATAAAGGAAACACAGTAGAGTAGAAGAGTGCTCTTTTCTCCAAAGAAGAGTGTGTTTCTTGTAAGGCGAGCTAGTGTTTTTTCCCATTAATAAATGGAGATGAATCACATGCAGTTTTGGTCTTACAAGCAAGAGATTTTTGTGGTAAGGAAAGACACTTTTGTGCTCCCATTGGCATGCACAGTGCAAATAGCATTTGCGTCTTTTCCAAGCAAGTACAGTGTATTGTACTGAAGAGGAGCTACAGTCTTCTCAGTTTTCTAAGCAGAGTTGAACTAGATATGGCCCGTGTGTGTAGGAAGCACAGTTCTTTTGTTCTGAGCAAGCTCACTGTTCTGGCCCTGTAGGAAACACACTCGAGTAGAAGAGTGCTCTTTTCTCAAAAGCAGAGTGTGTTTCTTGTAAGGCGAGCTAGTGTTTGTTTCCCATTCAAAAACCGAGTTGAATCACATGCAGTTTCTGGTCCAGTGAGCACAGTTGTTTTCTGTTAAGGAAAGTCACTATTGTGCTCCAATTGCCATTCACATTGCAAATAGCATTCGCGTCTGTTCCCAGCAAGTACAGTGTATTAGACTGAAGAGAAACTACTGTTCTTGTCAGTTTGCTAAGCAGAGTTGACGTAGATATGGCTCTTGTGTGTAGGAAGCACGGTTGTTTTGTTCTGTGCAAGCTCACTGTTCTGGCACAATAGGAAACAGAGTAAAGTGGAAGAGTGCTCTTTTCTCAAAAGCTGAGTGTGTTTCTTGTAAGGCAAGCTAGTGTTTGTTTCCCATACAAAAATGGAGATGAATCACATGCAGTGTCTGGTCCTAAGAGCAAGAGTTTTTTTCTGGTAAAGAAAGTCACTATTGTGCTCACATTGCCATAAACAGTGCAAATAGCATTCGCGTCTGTTCCAAGCAAGTACAGTGTGTTGTACTGAAGAGAAGCTACAGTTCTTGTCAGTTTCCTTAGCAGAGTTGAACTAGATAGGGTCCGTGAGTTTAGAAATCACAACTCTTTTATTCTGAGCAAGCTCACTGTTCTGGCTCTATAGGAAACACAGTAGAGTAGAAGAGTAGTACTCTTTTCTCAAAAGCAGAGTGTGTTTCTTGTAAGGCAAGCTGGGGTTTGTTTCCCATTCATAAACAGAGATGAATCACATGAAGTGCCTGGTCCTATGAGCAAGAGTTGTTTTCTGGTAAGGAAAGTCACTATTGCGTTTCTACTGCCATACCCATTGCAAATAACACTCATGTCTGTTCCCAGCAAGATCAGTGTATTTGACAGAAGAGAAGCTACAGTTCTTTTCAGTTTCCTAAGCAGAGTTGAACTACATATGTCCCTTGTGTAGGAAGCACAGTTCTTTTGTTCTGAGCAAGCTCACTGTTCTGCTTCTGTGGGATATTGTGTAGAGTAGAAGAGTGCTCTTCTCTCAAAAAGAGAGGGTGTTTCTTGTAAGGCAAGCTACTATTTGTTTCCCATTCATAAACAGAGTTGAATCACATGTAGTGTCTGGTCTTTCGAACAAGAGTTGTTTTCTGGTAAGGAAAGTCACTATTGCGCTCCCATTGTCATACACAGTGCAAATAGCACTCACTAACCAGCAAGTACAGTGTCTTGGAATGAATAGAAGCTACAGTTCTTATCAGTTTCCTAAGCAGAGTTGAACTAGCTATAGCCCGTGTGTAGGAAGCAGAGTTCTTTTGTTCTGAGCAAGCTCACTGTTCTGGCCTTATAGGAAACACAGTAGAGTAGAAGAGTGCTCTTTTCTCAAAAGCAGAGTGTGTTTTCTGTAAGGTAAGCTAGTGTTTGTTTTCCATTCATAAACGGAGTTGATACATGCAGATCCTGGACCTATGAGGAAGAGATTTTTTTGAGGTAAGGAAAATCACTATTGCACTCCCACTGTCATAACCAGTGCAAATAGCATTCACGTCTGTTCCCAGCAAGTTCAGTGTGTTGGACTGAAGAGTAGCTACTGGTCTTGTCAGTTTCCAAAGCAGAGTTGAACTAGATATGATGGTTTCTGTAGGAAGCACAGTTCTATTGTTCTGAGCAAGCTCAATTTTCTGGTCTTCTAAAAAATACAGCAGAGTAGAAGAGTGCTCTTTTCTCAAAAGCAGAGTGTGTTTTATGTAAAGCAAGCTAGAGTTTGTTTCCCATTCATAAACGGAGTTGATACATGCAGTTCCTGCCATACACAGTGCAAATAGCACTCAGCGTCTATTCCTAGCAAGTACAGTATATTGGATTGAGAGAAGCTACTGTTCTTGTTAGTTTCCTAGGCTGAGTTGAAGTAGATATGGCCTGTGTTTTTAGGAAGCACAGTTCTTTTGTTTTGAGCAAGCTCACTCTTCTGGCCCTATAGGAAACACAGTAGAATAGAAGAGTGCTCTTTTCTCAAAAGCAGAGTGTGTTTCTTGTAAGGCGAGCTAGTGTTTGTTTCCCAGTCAGAAATGGAGTTGAATCACATGCAGTTTCTGGTCCTATGAGCAAGAGCTGTTTTCTGGTAAGAAGAGTCACTATTGTGCTCCATTTGACATACAGAGTGCAAATAGCACTCACGTCTGTTCCCAGCAAGTACAGTGTATTGGACTGAAGAGAAGCTACTGTTCTTGTCAGGTTCGTAAGCAGAGTTGAACTAGATATGGCCCGTGTGTGTAGGAAGCACAGTTCTTTTTTTCTGAGCAAGGTCACTCTTCTGTCCATAAAGGAAACACAGTAAAGTAGAAGAGTGCTCTTTTCTCCAAAGAAGAGTGTGTTTCTTGTAAGGCGAGCTAGTGTTTGTTTCCCATTAATAAATGGAGATGAATCACATGCAGTTTTTGGTGCTACAAGCAAGAGATTTTGTGGTAAGGAAAGACACTTTTGTGCTCCCACTGGCATGCACAGTGCAAATAGCATTTGCGTCTTTTCCAAGCAAATACAGTGTATTGTACTGAAGAGGAGCTACAATTCTTGTCAGTTTCCTAAGCAGAGTTGAACTAGATATAGCCCGTGTGTGAAGGAAGCACAGTTCTTTTGTTCTGAGCAAGCTCACTGTTCTGGCCCTGTAGGAAACACACTCGAGTAGAAGAGTGCTCTTTTCTCAAAAGCAGAGTGTGTTTCTTGTAAGGCAAGCTAGTGTTTGTTTCCCATTCAAAAACGGAGTTGAATTACATGCAGTGTCTGGTCCTACGAGCAAGATTTTTTTCTGGTAAGGAAAGTCACTATTGTGCTCACATTGCCATACACAGTGCAAATAGCGTTTGCGTCGTTTTACGAAGCAAGTACAGTGTATTGTACTGAAGAGAAGCTATAGTTCTTGTCAGTTTGCTAAGCACAGTTGAACTACATGTGGTCCCTAAGTGTAGGAAGAACAGTTCTTTTGTTCTGAGCTAGCTCACTGTTCTGGCCTTCTAGGAAACACAGTAGAGTGGATGAGAGCTCTTTTTCAAAAGCAGAGTGTGTTTCCTGTAAGGGGAGCTAGTGTTTGTTTCCCATTATTAAATGGAGTTGAATCACTTGCAGTTTCTGGTCCTACGAGCAAGAGTTGTTTTCTGATAAGGAAAGTCACTATTGTGCTCCCATTGCCATACACAGTGCAAATAGCACTCACGTCTGCTCTCAGCAAGTTCAGTGTATTGTACTGAAGAAAAGCTAGGGTTCTTGTCAGTTTCCTAAGCAGAGTTGAACTAGATAGGGTCCGTGAGTGTAGGAAGCACAGTTCTTTTGTTCTGAGCAAGCTCACTGTTCTGGCCCTCTAGGAAAAAAACTCGAGTATAAGAGTGCTCTATTCTCAAAAGCAGAGTGTGTTTCCTCTAAGACAAGCTAGTGTTTGTTTCCCATTCATAAACGGAGATGAATCACATGCAGTTTTTGTCCTAATAGCAAGAGATTTTTGTGGTAAGGCAAGTCACTTTTGTGCTCCCATTGCCATGCACAGTGCAAATAGCATTCACGTCTGTTCCCAGCATGTTCAGTGTATTGTACTGAAGAGAAGCTCCTGTTCTTGTCAGTTTCCTAAGCAGAGTTGAACTAGAAATGGCCCGTGTGTGTAGGAAGCACAGTTCTTTTGTTCTGTGCAAGCTCACAGTTCTGAACTTTGGGAAACAGAGTAGAGTAGGAAAGTGCTGTTTTCTCAAAAACAGTGTGTGTTTCTTGTAAGGCGAGCTAGTGTTTGTTTCCCATTCAAAAACGGAGTTGAATCACATGCAGTGTCTGGTCCTATGAGCAAGAGTTTTTTCTGTTAAGGAAAGTCACTATTGTGCTCACATTGCCATACACAGTACAAATAGCATTCGCGTCTGTTCGAAGCAAATACAGTGTATTGTACTGAAGAGAAGCTATAGTTCTTGTCATTTTCCAAAGCAGAGTTGAACTACATGTGGTCCCTGAGTGTAGGAAGCACAGTTCTTTTGTTCTGAGCTAGCTCACTGTTCTGGCCTTCTAGGAAACACAGTAGTGTGGATGAGAGCTCTATTTCAAAAGCAGAGTGTGATTCTTGTAAGGCGAGCTAATGTTTGTTTCCCATTAATAAATGGAGTTGAATCACTTGCAGTTTTGAGTCCTATGAGCATGCGTTGTTTTCTGATAAGGAAAGTCACTATTGCGCTCCCATTGTCATACAGAGAGCAAAAAGCCCTCGCGTCTGTTCTCAGCAAGTACAGTGTATTAGACTGAAGAGAAACTACTCTTCTTGTTAGTTTGCTAAGCAGAGTTGAAGTAGATATGGCTCTTGTGTGTAGGAAGCACAGTTCTTTTGTTCTGAGCAAGCTCACTGTTCTGGCAAAATAGGAAACCGAGTAAAGTAGATGAGTGCTCTTTTCTCAAAAGCAGAGTGTGTTTCTTGTAAGGCGAGCTAGTGTTTGTTTCCCATACAAAAGCGGAGATGAATCACATGCAGTGTCTGGCCCTAAGAGCAAGAGTATTTTTCTAATAAAAGAAAGTCACTATTGTGCTCACATTGCCATAAACAGTGCAAATAGCATTCGCGTCTGTTCCAAGCAAGTTCAGTGTATTATACTGAAGAGAAGCTACAGTTCTTGTCAGTTTCCTTATAGAGTTGAACTAGATAGGGTCCGTGAGTGTAGAAAGCACAATTCTTTTGTTCTGAGCAAGCTCACTGTTCTGGCTCTATAGGAAACACAGTAGAGTAGAAGAGTACTCTTTTCTCAAAAGCAGAATGTGTTTCTTGCAAGGCGAGCTAGTGTTTGTTTCCCATTCATAAACGGAGTTGAATCACATGCAATTTTTGATCCTACCAGCAAGAGATTTTTGTGGTAAAGAAAGTCACTATTGTGCTCCCTTTGCCATACACTGTGCAAATAGCATTCGCGTCTGTTTGAAGCAAATACAGTGTATTGTACTGAAGAGAAGCTATAGTTCTTGTCAGTTTCCTAAGCAGAGTTGAACTACATATGGTCCCTTAGTGTAGGAAGCACAGTTCTTTTGTTCTGAGCTAGCTCACTGTTCTGACCTTCTAGGAAACACAGTAGAGTGGATGAGAGCTCTTTTTCAAAAGCAGAGTGTGTTTCTTGTAAGGCTAGCTAGCGTTTGTTTCCCATTAATAAATGGTGTTGAATCACTTGCAGTTTCTGGTCCTACGAGCAAGAGTTGTTTTCTGATAAGGAAAGTCACTATTGCGCTCCTATTGCCATACACAGTGCAAATAGCACTCGCGTCTCTTCCAAGCAAGTTCAGTGTATTGTACTGAAGAGAAGCTACAGTTCTTGTCAGTTTCCTAAGCAGAGTTGAACTAGATAGTGTCCGTGAGTGTAGGAAGCACAGTTCTTTTGTTCTGAGCAAGCTCACTGTTCTGGCCATCTAGGAAAAATCTCGAGTAGAAGAGTGCTCATTTCTCAAAAGCAGAGTGTGTTTCCTGTAAGACAAGCTAGTGCTTGTTTCCCATTCATAAACGGAGATGAATCACATGCAGTTTTTGGTCCTAATAGCAAGAGATTTTTGTGGTAAGGCAAGTCACTTTTGTGCTCCCATTGCCATGCACAGTGCAAATAGCATTTGGTCTGTTCCCAGCAAGTTCAGTGTATTGTACTGAAGAGAAGCTCTTGTTCTGGTCAGTTTCCTAAGCAGAGTTGAACTAGATATGGCTCGTGTGTGTAGTAAGCCCAGTTCTTTTGTGATGAGCAAGCTCACAGTTCGGGTCTTTAGGAAACACAGGAGAGTAGGAAAGTGCTCTTTTCTCAAAAGCACAGTGTGTTTCTTGTAAGGCGAGCTAGTGTTTGTTTCCCATTCATAAACGGAGTTGAATCAAATGCAGTTTCTGGTCCAGCGAACTGAGCTGTTTTCTGGTAAGGAAAGTCACTATTGCGCTCCCATTGCCATACACAGTGAAAATAGCACTCGCGTCTGTTCCCAGCAAGTACAGTGTAATAGACTGAAGAGAAGCTACCGTTCTTGTCAGTTTCCTCAGCAGAGTTGAAGTAGATAAGGCTCTTGTGTGTAGGAAGCATAGTTCTTTTGTTCTGAGCAAGCTCACTGTTCTGGCCTTATAGGAAACACACTAAAGTAGAAGAGTGCTTTTTTCTCAAAAGCAGAGTGTGTTTCTTATAAGGCGAGCTAGTGTTTGTTTCCCATGAAAACAGAGTTGAATCACATGCAGTGTCTGGTCCTACGAGCAAGAGTTTTTTCTGGTAAGGAAAGTCACTGTTGTGCTCCCATTGCCATACACAGTGCAAATAGCCCTCAAGTCTTTTCCAGGAAGTACAATTTATTGGACTGAAGAGAAGATACTGTTCTTGTCAGTTTCCTAAGCAGAGTTGAACTAGATGTGGCCCGTGTGTCTAGGAAGCACATTCCTTTTGTTTTGAACAAGCTCATTGTTCTGGCCTTATAGGAAACACAGAATAGTAGACGAGTATTATTTTCTCAAAAGCAGAGTGTGTTTCTTGAAAGGCGACCTAGTTTTTTTTTCACATTCATAAACGGAGTTGAAAGTCACTATTGTGCTCCCATTCCAAACATAATGCAAATAGCACTCACGTCAGTTCCCAGGAATTACAGTGTATTGGACTGAAGAGAAGCTACTGTTCTTGTCAGTTTCCTTAGCAGAGGTAAAATAGATAGGGCCAGGTGTATAGTAAGCACAGTTCTTTTGTTCTGAGCAAGCACACTCTTGTGGCCCTATATTAAACACAGTAGAGTAGAAGAGTGCTCTTTTCTCAAAAGCAGAGTGTTTTTCTTGTAAGGTGAATTAGAATTTTTTTTCCATTCATAAAGGGAGTTGTATCACATGCCGTTTCTGGTCCTACGTTCAAGAGTTGCTTTCTGGTAAGGAAAGTCACTATTGTGCTCTCATTGCCATAC
Source organism: Peromyscus eremicus (assembly GCF_949786415.1). Lineage (NCBI taxonomy): Eukaryota > Metazoa > Chordata > Mammalia > Rodentia > Cricetidae > Peromyscus > Peromyscus eremicus. Next base: position 1,109,695 of record NC_081417.1, on the reverse strand, counting down.
ATAGTGCAAATAGCACTCGCGTCAGTTCCGAACAAGTACACTGTATTGGACTGAAGAGAAAATACTGTTCTTGTCAGTTTCCTTTGCAGAGTTGAAATGGATATGGCCTGTGTGTATAGGAAGCACAGTTCTTTTGTTCTGAGCAAGCTCACTGTTCTGGCCCTATAGGAAACACAGTAGAGTAGAAGAGTGGACTTTTCTCAAAAGCAGAGTGTGTTTCTTGTAAGGCGACCTAGTGTTTGTTTCCCATTCATAAACGGAGATGAATCACATGCAGTTTTTGGTACTACGGGCAAGAGTTGTTTTCTAGTAAGGAAAGTCATTATTGTGCTCACATTGCCATACAGAGTGCAAATAGACCTCGTGTCTGTTCCCAGCAAGTACAGTGTATTGGACTGAGGAGAAGCTAATGTTGTCAGTTTCCTAAGCAGAGGTTAGGTAGATATGGCGTGTGTGTAGGAAGGACAGTTCTTTTGTTCTGAGAAAGCTCACTCTTCTGATCATATAGGAAACACAGAAGAGTAGAAGAGTGCTCTTTTCTCAAAAGCAGTGTGTGTTTCTTTTAAGGCAAGCTAATGTTTGTTTCCCATTTTATACGTATTTAAATCACATGCCATTTCTGGTCCTACGTGCAAGAGTCACTATTATGCTCCCATTGCTTACATAGTGCAAAAAGCACTCTCGTCAGTTCCCAAGAAGTACACTGTATTGGACTGAAGAGAAGATACTGTTCTTGTCAGTTTCCTTAGCAGAGTTGAAATGGATATGGCCTGTGTGTATAGGAAGCACATTTCTTTTGTTCTGAGCAAGCTCACTGTTCTGGCCCTATAGGAAACTCAGTAGAGTAGAAGAGTGGGCTTTTCTCAAAAGCAGAGTGTATTTCTTGTAAGGCGAGCTAGTGTTTCTTTCCCATTCATAAACGGAGTTGAATCACATGCAGTTTCTGGTCCCAGGAGCAAGAGTTGTTTTCTGGTAAGGGAAGTCACTATTGTGCATCCATTGCCATTCACAGTGCTAATAGCACTCACGTCTGTTCCCAGCAAGTACAGTGTATTGGACTAAAGAGAAGCTACTGTTCTTGTCAGTATCCTAAGCAGTGTTTTACTAGATATGGCACGTGTGTGTAGGAACCACAGTTCTTTTGTTCTGAGCAAACTCACTCTTCTGGCCCTATAGGAAACACAGTAGAGTAGAAGAGTGCACTTTTATCAAAATTAGAGTTTGTTTTTTGTAAGGCGAGATAGTGTTTGTTTTCCACTCATACACAGATTTGAATCACATGCAGTTTCTGGTCCTGCAAGCAAGAGTTGTTTTCTGGTAAGGAAAGTCACTATTGAATTCCATTGCCATACACAGTGTAAATAGCACTCTCGTCTGTTCTCAGGAAGTACAGTGTATGGGACTGAAGAGAAGACACTGTTGTCAGTTTCCAAGCCGAGTTGAACTAGATATGGCCTGTATGTGTAAGAGGCACAGTTCTTTTTCTGAGCAAGCTCACACTTCTGGCCCTATTGGAAACACAGTAGATTAGAAGAGTGGACTTTTCTCAAAAGCAGAGTGTGTTTCTTGTAAGGAGAGCTAGAGTTTGTTTCCCATTCATAAAGAGAGTTGAATCACATGCAGTTTTTTGTCCTTCGAGCAAGACATGTTTTCTGGTCAGGGAAGTCACTATTGTGCTCACATTGCCATACACAGTGCAATTAGCACTCGCGTCTGTTTCCTGCAAGTACAGTGTATTATACTGAAGAGAAGTTACTCTTCTTGTCCGTGTCCTAAGCAGAGTTGAACTAGATATGGCCTGTAAGTGTAAGAACCACAGTTCTATTTTCTGAGCAAGCTCACTCTTCTGTCCCTATAAGAAACACAGTAGAGATGAAGAGTGCTCTTTTCTCAAAGCAGAGTGTGTTTCTTTTAAGGCGAGCTAGTATTTGTTTCCCATTTTATACTTAGATGAATCACATGCAGTTTCTGGTCCTATTAGCAAGAGTTGTTTTCTGGTAATGAAAGACACTATTGCACTCCCATTGCCATACACATTGCAAATAGCACTCACGTCTGTTCCTAGCAGTTACAGTATATTGGACTGAAGAGAAGGTACTGTTCTTGTCAGTTTCCTAAGCAGAATTGAACTAGATATGGCCCGTGTGTGTAGGAAGCACAGTTCTTTCGTTCTGAGCAAATTCATTGTTCTGGCCCCATAGGAAAAACAATAGAATAGAAGAGGGCCCTATTCTCAAAAGCAAAGTGTGTTTCTTATAAGGCGAGCTAGAGTTTGTTTCCCATTTACAAACAGGGTTGAATCACATGCAGTTCCTTGTCCTACAAGCAAGAGTTGTTTTCTGGTAAGGAAAGTCACTTTTGTGCTCCCACTGCCCTCCACAGTGCAAATAGCACGCGCATCTGTTCCCAGCAAGTACAGTGTATTGGACTGAAGAGAAGCTACTGTTCCTGACAGTTTCCTAAGCAGAGTTGAACTAGATATGGCCCGTGATTGTAGGAAGCACAATTATTTTTTTTGAGCAAGCTCACCTTTCTGGCCCTAAAGGAAATACAGTAGAATAGAAGAGTTCTTTTTAATCAAAAGCAGAGTGTGTTTCCTCTAAGGTAAGTTAGTGTTTGATTCCCATTCATAAATGGAGTTGAATCACCTGCAGTTTCTGGTCCTACGAGCAAGAGTTGTTTTCTGGTAAGAACAGTCACTATTGTGCTCCCATTGCCATAAACAGTGCAAATAGCACTCGTGTCTGTTCCCAACAAGTACAGTGTATTGGATTGAAGAGAAGCTACTGTTCTTGGCAGTTTCCTAAGCACAGTTGAAGTAGATATGGCGCGTGTGTGTAGGAAGCACAGTTTTTTGTTTTGAGCAAGGTCACTGTTCTGGCCCTATAGGAAACACAGTAGAGAAGAAGAGTGGTCTTCTCTCAAAAGCAGAGTGTGTTTCTTGTAAGGTGAGCTAGGGTTTGCTTCCCATTCATAAATGGAGTTGAATCACATGGAGTTTCTTGACCTACGAGCAAGAGTTGCTTTCTGGTAAGCAAAGTCACTTTTGTGCTTCCACTGCCCTACGCAGAGAAAATAGCACTGGAATCTGTTTCAAGCAAGTACAGTGCATTGGACTGAAGAGAAGCTTCTGTTCTTGTGAGTTTCCTAAGCAGAATTGAACTAGATATGGCCGTGTGTGTAGGAAGCACAGTTTTTTGTTCTAAGCAAGCTCACTCTTCTGGTCCTATAGGAAACACAGTAGAGTAGAAGAGCACTCTTTAATCAAAAGCAGAGTGTGTTTAATGTAAGGCAAGATAGTGTTTGATTCCCATTCATAAACTGAGTTGAATCAGATGCAGTTTCTGGTACTACGAGCAAGAGTTGTTTTCTGGTAAGGAAAGTCACTATTGTGCTCTATTGCCATAAACAGTGCAAATGGCACTCATGTCTGTTCCCAGTAAGTACAGTGTATTGTAATGAAGAGAAGCTACTGTTCTTGTCAGTTTCATATTCAGAGTGGAGAAAGATATGGCCCGTGGGTGTAAAACGCACAGTTCTTTTGTTCTGAGCAAGCTCACTGTTCTGGCCCTATAGGAAACACAGTAGAATAGAAGAGTGCCCTTTTCTCAAAAGTAGACTTTGTTTCTTGTATGGTGAGCTAGTGTTTGTTTCCCATTCATAAACAGAGTTGAATCACATGCAGTTTCTGGTCCTATGAGCAAGAGTTGTTTTCTTGTAAGGAAAGTAACTAATGTGCTCCCTTGACATACACAATGCAAATAGCACTCTCGTTTGTTCCAATAAGTACATTGTATTGGATGGAGGAGAAACTGCTGTTCTTGTCAGTTTCCTAAGCAGAGTTGAACTAGATATGGCCCGGGTGTGTAGGAATCCCAGTTATTTTGTTCTAAACAATCTCACTGTTCTGATTCTATGCGAAACTCAATAGAATAGAAGAGTGCTCATTAATCAAAAGCAGAGTGTGATTCCTGTATGGAGAGCTAGTGTTTGATTCCCATTCATAAACGGAATTGAATCACAGGCAGTTTCTGGTACTATGAGCAAGAGTTGTTTTCTGGTAAGGAAAGTCACTATTGTGCTCCCAATGCCATACACAGTGAAAATAACACTCGTGTCTGTACCCAGCAAGTACAGTGTATTGGACTGATGAGAAGCTACTGTTCTTGTCACTTTCTGAAGAAGAGTTGAACTAGATATGGCCCGTGTGTGTAGGAAGCACAGTTCTTTTGTACTGAGCAAGCTCACAGTTCTGGCCCTATAGGTAACACAGTAGAAAAGAAGAGTGGTCTTTTCTCAAAAGCAGAGTGTGTTTCTTGTAAGATGAGCTAGGGTTTGCTTCCCATTCATAAATGGAGTTGAATCACATGCAGATTCTTGACCTACGAGCAAGACTTTTTTTCTGGTAAGCAAAGTCACTATTGTTCCCCCATTGTCATACAAGTTCAAATAGCACGCTTGTATGTTCCCAGCAAGTACAGTGTATTTGACTGAAGAGAAGCTACTGTTCATGTCAGTTCCTAAGCAGAGTTAAACCAGATATGGCCCGTGTGTGTAGTAAGCACTGCTCCTTTGTTCTGAGCAAGCTAACTCTTCTGGCCCTATGGAAAACACAGTAGAGATGAAGAGTCCTCTTTTCTCAAAAGCAGAGTGTGTTTCTTGTGAGATGAGCTAGTGTTTGTTTCCCATTCACAAACGGACTTGAATCACATGCAATTTCTGGTCCTAAAAGGAAAAATTTTTTTCTGGTAAAAAAGTCACTATTGCGCTCCCATTGCCATACACAGTGTAAATAGCATTCACGTCTGTTCCCAGCAGGTACAGTGTATTGGACTGAAGAGAAGCTATAGTTCTTGTCAGTTTCCAAAGCAGAGTTGAACTAGATATGGCACATGTGTGTAGAAAGCACAGTTCTTTTGTTCTGAGCAATCTCAGTCTTCTGGCCCTATAGGAAACACAGTAGAGTAAATGAGTGCTCTTTTCTCAAAAGCAGAATGTGTTTTATGTAAGGCGAGCTAGTGTTTGATTCCCATTCATAAACGGACTTGAATCACATGCAGTTTCTGGTCTTACAAGCAAGAGTTGTTTTCTGGTAAGGAAAGTCAATATTGCGCTCCCACTGCCATACAAAGTGCAAATAGCACTCGGGTCTGTTCGCATCAAGTACAGTGTATTGGATTGAGGAGAAGCTACTGTTCTTGTCAGTTTCCTAAGCAGAGTTTAACAAGATATGGCCGGTGTGTGATGGTAGCACAGTTTTTTTGTTCTGAGCAAGCTCACTGTTCTGAGACTATAGGAAACACTGTAGAGTAGAATAGTGCTCTTTTCTCAAAAGCAAAGTGTGTTTCTTGTAAGGCAAGCTACTATATGTTTTTACCATTTTATACTTAGATGAATCACATGCGGTTTCTGGTCCTACCAGCAAGAGTTGTTTATGGTAAGGAAAGTCACTATTGCGCTCCCATTGAGTTTAACTAGATATGGCCGGTGTGTGATGGTAGCACAGTTTTTTTGTTCTGAGCAAGCTCACTGTTCTGAGCCTATAGGAAACACTGTAGAGTAGATGAGTGCTCTTTTCTCAAAAGCAGAGTGTGTTTCTTGTAAGACGAGTTAGTATATGTTTCCCATTTTATACTTAGATGAATCACATGCAGTTTCTGGTCCTACCAGCAAGTGTTGTTTATGGTAAGGAAAGTCACTATTGCGCTCCCATTGGCATACACAGTGCTAATAGCACTCGTGTCTGTTCCCAGCAGTTACAGTGTATTGGACTGAAGAGAACCTACTGTTCTTGTCAATTTCCTAAGCAGAGTTGAACTAAATATGGCCTGTGTTTGTTGGAATCACAGTCCTTTGTTCTGAGCAAGCTAACTGTTCTGGCCCTACAGGAAATATAGGAGAGTAGAAGAGTGCACTTTTCTAAAAATTAGAGTTTGTTTCTTGTAAGGCGAGATAGTGTTTGTTTTCCACTCATAAACGGATTTGAATCACATGCAGTTTCGGGTCCTACAAGCAAGAGTTGTTTTCTGGTAAGGAAAGTTACTATTGCACTGCCATTGCCATACACAGTGCAAAGAGCACTCGTGTCTGGTCCCAGCAAGTACAGTGTATGGGACTGAAGAGAAGATACTCTTCTTGACAAATTCCTAAGCAGAGTTGAACAAGATATATCCCGTATGTGTTGGAAACACAGTTCTTTTGTTCTGAGTTAGCTCACTCTTCCGGCCATATAGGAAATACAGTAGAGAAGAAGAGTGCTGTTTTCTCAAAAGCAGAGTGTGTTTCTAGTAAGGAGAGCTAGTGTTTGTTTCCCATTCATAAAGGGAGTTGAATCACAAGCAGTTTCTGGGCCTACGAACAAGAGTTGTTTTCTGGTAAAGAAAGTCACTATTGCGCTCCCATTGCCATACACATTGCTAATAGCACTCGTGTATGTTCCCAGGAAGTACAGTGTATGGGACTGAAGAAAAGACACTGTTGTCAGTTTCCAAGCAGAGTTGAACTAGATATGGCCTGTATGTGTAAGAAGCACAGTTCTTTTTTCTGAGCAAGCTCACTCTTCTGGCCCTATAGGAAACACAGTAGAGTAGAAGAATGCTCTTTTTTCAAAAGCAGAGTGTGTTTCTTGTAGGGCGAGCCAGTGTTTGTTTCTCATTCCTAGAGGAAGTTGAATCACATGCAGTATCTGGTCCTACAACCAATAGTTTTTTTCTGGTAAGGAAAGTCAATATTGCGCTCCCACTGCCATACAAAGTGTAAATAACACTCGGGTCTGTTCCCATCAGGTACAGTGTATTGGACTGAAGATAAGCTACTGTCCTTGTCAGTTTCCTAAGCAGAGTTTTACAAGATATGGCCCGTGTGTGAAGGACGCACAGTTTTTATGTTCTGAGCAAGCTTACTGTCTTGAGCCTATAGCAAACACTGTAGAGTAGATAAGTGCTCTTTACTCAAAAGCAGAGTGTGTTTCTTGTAAGGCGAGTTAGTATTTGTTTCCCATTTTATACTTTTATGAATCACATGCAGTTTCTGGTCCTACTAGCAAGAGTTGTTTTCTGGTAATGAAAGACACTATTGCGTTTCCATTGCCATACACAGTGCAAATAGCACTCGTGTCTGTTCCCAGCAGTTACAGTATATTGGAATGAAGAGAAGCTACTGTTTTTGTCAGTTTCCTAAGCTGAATTGAACTAGATATGGCCCCTGGGTGTAGGAAGCACAGTTCTTTTGTTCTCTAAAAGTTCATTGTTCTGGCCCCATAGGAAAAACAATAGAATAGAAGAGTGCCCTTTTCTCAAAAGCAGAGTGTGTTTCTTATAAGGTGAGCTAGTGTTTGATTCCCATTTACAAACGGAGTTGAATCACTTGCAGTTTCTGGTCCTACAAGCAAAAGTTGTTTTCTGGTAAGGAAAGTCACTTTTGTGCTGCCACTGCCCTCCACAGTGCATATAGCACTCACATCTGTTCCCAGCAAGTACAGTGTATTTGACTGAAGAGAAGCTACTGTTCTTGTCAGTTTCATAAGCAGCGTTGAACTAGATATGGCCGTGTGTGTAGGAAGCAGAATTCTTTTGTTCTGAGCAAGCTCACTCTTCAGGCCCTATAGGAAACACAGTAGAGTAGTAGCGTGCTCTTTTCTCTAAAGCAGAGTGTGTTTCTTGTAAGATGAGCTAGTGTTTGATTCCCATTCTTAAACGGAGTTGAATCACATGCAGTTTCTGGTCCTACGAGCAAGATCTTGTTTTCTGGTAAGAAAAGTTCCAATGTGTTCCCATTGCCATACACAATACAAACAGCACTCGCCTCTGTTGCCAGCAAGTACAGTGTATTGGATGGATGTGAAGATACTGTTCTTGTCAGTTTCCTAAGCAGAGTTGAACTAGATATGGCCCGTGTGTGAAGGAAGCACAGTTTTTTTGTTCTGAGCAATCTTATTGTTCTGGCCCTATAGGAAACACTGCAGAATAGAAGAGTGCCCTTTTCTCAAAAGCAGAGTGTGTTTCTTGTAAGGCGAGCTAGTGTTTGTTTACCTTTCATAAACGGAGTTGAATCACATTCAGTTTCTGGTTCTACGATCAAGAGTTGTTTTCTGGTAAGGAAAGTCACTATTGTGCTCCCATTTCCATACACAGTGCAAATAATACTCGCATATGTTCCCAGCAATTACAGTTATTTGACTGAAGAGAATCTACTGTTCTTGTTAGTTTCCTGAGCAGAGTTGAACTATATATGACCCCTGTGTAGGAAGCACAGTTCTTTTGTTCTAAGCAAGCTCATTGTTCTGGACCAATAGAAAGAGAGTAGAGTAGAAGAGTGCTCTTTTTTCAAAAGCAGATTGTGTTTCTTATAAGGGGAGCTAGTGTTAGTTTCCCATTAATAAACTGAGTTGAATCATATAGGTTTTGGTCCGACGAGCAAGAGTTGTTTTCTGCTAAGAAGAGTCACTATTGCGCTCCCATTTCCATACACAATGCAAATAGCACTCATGTCTGTTCCCAGCAAGTACCACGTATTGGACAAAAGAGAAGCTAGTGTTCTTGTAAGTTTCCTAAGCAGAGTTGAACTACATTTGGCCGTGTGTGTAGGAAACACAGTTCTTTTGTTCTGGGTCAGCTCATTCTTCTGGCCCTATAGAAACACAGTAGAGTAGAAGAGTGCTCTTTAGTCAAAAGCAGAGTGAGTTTCTTGAAAGGCCAGCTAGTGTTTGTTTACCATTCATAAACGGAGTTGAATCACATGTAGTTTCTGTTCCTACAAGCAAGAGTTTTTTTATGGTAAAGACAGTCACTAATGCCCTCCCATTGCCATACAAAATGCAAATAGCACTCGTGTCTGTTCCCAGCAAGTACAGTTTATTGGACTGAAGAGAAGCTACTGTTCTTGTCATTTTCCTAAGCAGAGTTGAAGTAGATATGGCCCATGTGTTTAGGAAGCACAGTTCTTTTGTTCTGAGCAAGCTTACTGTTCTGGACTTTAGGAAACACAACACAGTAGAAGAGTGTTCTTTTCTTAAGACAAAGTGTGTTTTTTGTAAGGCAAGCTAGTGTTTTTCCCATTCATAAATGGAGTTGAATCACATGCAGTTTCTGGTCCTTAGAGCAAGAGATATTTTCGGTTAAGGAAAGTCACTATTGCGCTCCCATTGACATTCACTGTGCATATAGCACTCGTGTCAGTTCTCAGCAAGTACAGTGTATTTGACTGAAGAAAATATACTGTTCTTGTCAGTTTCCTTAGCAGAATTGAAATGGATATGGCCTGTGTGTATAGGGAGCACAGTTCTTTTGTTCTGAGCAAGCTCACTGTTCTGGCCAATTTAGGGAAAACAGTAGAGAAGAAGAGTGCTGTTTTCTCAAAAACAGAGTGTGTTTCTAGTAAGGCAAGTGAGTGTTTGTTTCACATTCATAAAGGGAGTTGAATCACAAGCAGTTTCTGGTCCTTCGAACAAGAGCTGTTTTTTTGGTAAAGAAAGTCACAATTGCACTCCCATTGCCATACACATTGCTAATAGCACTCACGTCTGTTCCCAGCAAGTACAGTGTATGGGACTGAAGAAAAGACACTGTTCTTGTCAGTTTCCAAGCAGAGTTGAACTAGATATGGCCTGTATGTGTAAGAAGCACAGTTCTTTTTTCTGAGCAAGCTCACTCTTCTGGCCCTATAGGAAACACAGTAGAGTAGATGAATGCTCTTTTCTCAAAAGCAGAGTGTGTTTCTTGTAAGGCGAGCCAGTGTTTGTTTCCCATTCCTAAAGTGAGTTGAATCACATGCAGTATCTGGTCCTACAACCAATAGTTTTTTTCTGGTAAGGAAAGTCAATATTGCGCTCCCACTGCCATACAAAGTGCAAATAACACTCGGGTCTGTTCCCATCAGGTACAGTGTATTGGACTGAAGAGAAGCTACTGTCCTTGTCAGTTTCCTAAGCAGAGTTTAACTAGATATGGCCCATGTGTGAAGGACACACGTTTTTTATGTTCTGAGCAAGCTCATTGTTCTGAGCCTATAGGAAACACTGTAGAGTAGATAAGTGCTCTTTTCTCAAAAGCAGAGTGTGTTTCTTGTAAGGCGAGCTAATGTTTGTTTCCCATTTAATACTTAGATGAATCACATGCAGTTTCTGGTCCTACTAGCAAGAGCTATTTTCTGGTAATGAAAGACACTATTGCGCTCCCAGTGCCATACACAGTGCAAATAGCACTTGTGTCTGTTCCCAGCAGTTATAGTATATTGGAGTGAAGAGAAGCTACTGTTCTTGTCAGTTTCCTAAGCAAAATTGAACTAGATATGGCCCGTGTGTGTAGGAAGCACAGTTCTTTTGTTCTGAGCAAATTCATTGTTCTTGCCCCATAGGAAAAACAATAGAATAGAAGAGTGCCCTTTTTTCAAAAGCAAAGTGTGTTTCTTATAAGGCGAGCTAGAGTTTGTTTCCCATTTACAAACGGAGTTGAATCACATGCAGTTTCTTGTCCTACGAGCAAGAGTTGTTTTCTGGTAAGGAAAGTCACTTTTGTGCTCCCACTGCCCTCCACAGTGCAAATAGCACGCACATCTGTTCCCAGCAAGTACAGTGTATTGTACTGAAGAGAAGCTACTGTTCTTGACAGTTTCCTAAGTAGAGTTGAACTAGATATGGCTCGTGATTGTAGGAAGCACAATTATTTTTTTTGAGCAATCTCACCATTCTGGCCCTAAAGGAAACACAGTAGAATAGAACAGTTCTCTTTAATCAAAAGCAGAGTGTGTTTCCTCTAAGGTGAGTTAGTGTTTGTTTACCATTCATAAACGGAGTTGAATCACACGCAGTTTCTGTTCCTACAAGCAAGAGTTGTTTTATGGTAAAGATAGTCACTAATGCCCTTCCATTGCCATACAAATGCAAATAGCACTCGCGTCTGTTCCCAGTAATTACAGTGTATTGGACTGAAGAGAATCTACTGCTCTTGCCAGTTTCCTAAGCAGACTTGAACTAGATATGGCTCATCTGTATAGGAAGCACAGTTCTTTTGTTCTGAGTAAGCTAACTGTTCTGGCCCTATAGGAATTACAGTAGAGTAGAAGAGTGCTCTTTTCTCAAAAGCAGAGTGTGTTTCTTCTAAGGTGAGCTAGTGTATGTTTCCCATTCATCAACGGAGATGAATCACATGCAGTTTCTGGTCTTACGTGCAAGAGTTGTTTTCTGGTAAGGAAAGTCACTACTGTGCTCCCATTGCCATGTACAGTACAAGAAACACCCGCATCTGTTCCCAGCAGGTACAGAGTGATGTGGGATGTTCTGTATGGCAAATGTTTTGCTAATTAGTCCATAGAGAAAACACTGATTGGCCATTGGCTAGGCGGGAAGTGTAGGTGGGACAAGGAGGAGAATAAAGCTAGGAAGTGGAACGCTGAGTCAGAGAGACACTGCCAGTTGCCACGATGACAAACAGCATGTTAAGATGCCGGTAAGCCTCAAGCCATGTGGCAAGGTATAGATTTATAGAGATGGATTAATTTGAGCTGTAGGAACAATTAGCAAGAAGCCTGCCATGGCCATAAAGTTTGTAACCAATATAAGTCTCTGTGTTTACTTGGTCGGGTCTGAGTGGCTGTGGGACAGGCAGGTGAGAGAGATTTGTCCTGACTGTGGGCCAGGCAGGAAAACTCTAGCGACATATGGCGTCCAACATTGTGGCAAGAGTTTCCGCCTAAAACCTGAGAAAAAAGATTCTAAAATGGAGCTAAAAACAGTTCCTAATTGTCTCTCTCAAATGAGTGGCAGCTGCCGGTTTGAGCTACTGCTGGGTTCCTAGTGTGTGTGCTCGACCTGCAGTATGGCAGGAATGAGGCCTCTGCAAGTGGCACATTAAGCTGCATGGTGAATTTAGACTTTGCTAGTACAAAACAAAAAAAAGAGGTTTCTGGACTACATGCTGCTTGGATAAAAGCATAGACCCACGATAGCTCCCAGAGCCAGCGGTAAAGTACCATGACAATGTTGGGAAGCTGAGGTGGGCAGAGCCAGCAGCCACAGCTGCTGCAGTTTAAAGCAATAGATTCTCAATAAGACAGATTCAGATGTAATAGTTTACAATGTGTGTAAAATATATGTAGGCTTGAAAGAGACAAAAAGGTGATATATACAGTTACATAAACAAATACATAGTTTTAAAAAATAAGTCTTTAAAGAGACAGTAAAATAATACAAAAAATAAGCCACGTGAAGATGAATATTACACAGAGAGTCTGGATTGTGTTGTCTATAGGATTTTTAACTACAGAAAAACATTTGATTGTAAAAGCTGTTGAGTTAAACCAATATATATATATATATATTTTAAAGTTACCTTGATTTCAAAATTTGGATGTAAGGATGTGTTGCTTTGGAAAGGAGACTCTGCTTTTGTTCCCACAGAAAGCCAAAGGCTACGGATTTGTTCCAGATTAAGATACATCTGGTTTGACCAGCCAAGACCACCTGAAAGGTCTCTGAGGACACCATGTCCCAGCTGATCCAACATCCAGAATGATTTCAAGGCAACTGGCTCAGACGATACAGCCTCACTGACTACTCCATAATCCTAAAATTTTCTTTATGTCCCCATAAGATACAGCGCCCCCCTCAAGCAGGAAGTAGTAAGAGAAACTATGCCCAAATTCCCAAATTCTATGTAATTTTACTTTGTTAAGGTTAAAACCTTCCTTTTTGAAAAAAGAAAGGGGGAGAAGTGCTGTGGAATGTTCTGTATGGCAAATGTGTTGCTAAATAGTCAATAAATAAAACACTGATTGGCCATTGGCTAGGCAGGAAATGTAGGTGGGACAAGGAGGAGAATAAAGCTGGGAAGTGGAAGGCTCAGTCAGAGAGACACTGCCAGTTGCCATGATGACAAACAGCATGTGAAGATGCCGGTAAGCCACAAGCCATGTGGCAAGGTATAGATTTATAGAGATGGATTAATTTGAGCTGTAGGAACAATTAGCAAGAAGCCTGCCACGGCCAAAAAGTTTGTAACCAACATAAGTCTCTGTGTATAATGGGTCAGGTTTGAGTGGCTGTGGGACTGGCAGGTGAGAGAGATTTGTACTGACTGTGGGCCAGGCAGGAAAACTCTAGCTACAACAGTGTATTGGACTGAAGAGAAGCTACTGTTTGTGTCAGTTTCCTAAGCAGAGTTGAACTAGATATGGCCCAGGTGTGTAGGAAGCACAGTACTTTTGTTCTGAGCAAGCTAACTGTCCTGGCCCTATAGAAGCACAGAGGAGTAGAAGAGTGCTCTTTTCTCAAAAGCAGAGTGTGTTTCTACTAAGGCGAGCTAGTGTTTGTTTCCCATTCATAAATAGAGTTGAATCACATGCAGTTTCTGTTTCTACGACCAAGAGTTGTTTTCTCATAAGGAAAGTCACTGTTTAGCTCCCATTGCCATACACAGTGAGTAGCACTCGCATCTGTCCCCAGAAATTACAGAATATTGGACTGAAGAGAAGCTACTGTTCTTGTCAGTTTCCTAAGCAGAGTTGAACTGTATATAGCCCGTGAGTGTAGAAAGCACAGTTCTTTTGTTCTGAGTAAGCTCACTGTTCTGTCCCTATATGAAACACAGTACAAAAGAAGAGTGCTCTTTTCTCAAAAGCCGAGTGTGTTTCTTGGAAGACGAGCTAGTGTTTGTTTCCCATTCATAAATGGAATTGAATCACATGCATTTTCTGGTCCTACGGGCAAGAGTTGTTTTCTGGTAAGGAAATTCACTAATGCACGAAAATTGCCATACACAGTGCAAATAACACTCGGGTCTGTTCCCAGCAAGTACACTGTATTGCACTGAAGAGAAGCTACTGTTCTTGTCAGTTTCCTAAGCAGAGTTGATCTAGATATGGCCCGTGTGTGTAGGAAGCATAGTTTTTTGTTTTGAGCAAGCTCACTGTTCAGGCCCTAAAAGAAACACAGTAGAGTAGAAGAGTGCTCTTTTCTCAAAAGTAGAGTATGTTTCTTGAAAGACGAGCAGGTGTTTATTTCCCAATCTAAAACGGAGTTGAATCACATGCTGTTTCTGGTCCTTACAGCAAAAGTTGTTTTCTCATAAGGAAAGTAACTATTTTGCTCCTGTTGTCATACACAGTTAAAATAGCACTCGTGTCTCTTCCCAGCAAGTACAGTGTATTGGACTGAAGAGAAGCTACTGTTCCTGTCAGTTTTCTAAGCAGAGTTGAAGTAGATATGGCCCGTGTGTGTAGGAAGCACAGTTCTTTTGTTCTGTGCATGCTCACTGTTCTGGCCCTATAGGAAACAGAAGAGAATAGAAGAGTGCTCTTTTCTCAGAAGCATAGTATATTTCTTGTAAGGCGAGATAGTGTTTGTTTCCCATTCATAAACAGAGTTGAATCACATGAAGTTTCTGGTCATCCAAGCAAGCGTTGTTTTCTGGTAAGGAAAGTGACTATTGCGCTCCTATTGCCATACACATTGCAAATAGCAATTGCGTCTGTTCCCAGAAAGTGCAGTGTATTGAACTGAAGAGAAGCTACTGTTCTTGTCAGTTTCCTAAGCAGAGTTGAACTAGATATGGCTTGTCTGTGTAGAAATCACATTTCATTTGTTCTGAGCAAGCTAACTTTTCTGGCTCTATGGAAACACAGTAGAGTAGAAGAGTGTTCTTTTCTCAAAAGCACAGTGTGTTTCTTGTAAGGCAAGTTAGTGTTTTTTTCCCATTCAAAAATGGAGTTGAATCACATGCAGTTTCTGGTCCTACGGGCAAGAGTTGTTTTCTTGTAAGGAAAGTCACTATTGAGCTCCCATTGCCATACACTGTGCATATAGCACTCTTGTCTCTTCCCAGCAAGTACAGTGTATTGAACTGAAGAGAAGCTACTGTTCTTGTAAGTTACCTAAGCAGAGCTGAACTGTATATGGCCCAGGTGTGTAGGAAGCACATTTCTTTTGTTCTGAGCAAGCTCACTGTTTTGGCCCTGTAGGAAACAGAGTAGAGTAGAAGAGTGCTCTTTTCTCAATAGCAGAGTGTGTTTCTTGTAAGGTTAGATACTGTTTGTTTCCCACTCATAAACAGAGTTGAATCACATGCATTTTCTGGTCCTACAAGCAAGAGTTGTTTTCTGGTAAGGAAAGTCACTGTTGCGTTCCAATTGCCATACACAGTACAAAGAGCATTCGTGTCTGTTCCCAGCAAATACACTGTATTGCACTGAAGAGAAGCTACTGTTCTTGTCAGTTTCTTAAGCAGAGTTGAACAAGATATGGTCCTTGGGTGTAGGAGGCACAGTTTTTTGTTTTGAGCAAGCTCGCTGTTCGGGCCCTATAAAAAACACAGTAGAGCAGAAGAGTGCTCTTTTCTCAAAAGTAGAGTGTTGTTCTTGAAAGTCGAGCTAGTGTTTGTTTCCCATTCATCAATGGAGTTGAATCACATGCTGTTTCTGGTCCTTACAGCAAGAGTTATTTTCTTGTATGGAAAGTCACTATTGGCTCCCGTTGTCATACACAGTTAAAATACACTCGTGTCTGTTCCCAACAAGTACAGTGTATTGGACTGAAGAGAAGCTATTGTTCTTGTCAGTTTCCTAAGCAGAATTGAACTGTGTATGGCCTGTGTGTGTAGGAAACTCAGTTCTTTTGTTCTGAGTAAGTTCACTGTTCTGTCCCTGTAGGAAACACAGTAGAGAAGAAGAGTGCTCTCTTTTCAAAAGCAGAGTGTGTTTCTTGTAAAGCAAGCTAGTGTTTGTTTCCAATAGATATACGGAGTTGAATCACATGCAGTTTCTGGTCAAACAAGCAAGAGTTTTTTTCTGGTAAGGAAAGTCACTATTGTGATCCCATTGCCATACAATGTGCAAATAGCACTCACGTCTGTTTTCAGTGAGTACAGTGTATTGGACTGAAGAGAAGCTACTGTTCTTGTCAGTTTCCTAAGCAGAATTGAAGTAGATATGTCCCGTGTATGTATAAAGCCCAGATCCTTTGTTCTGTGCATGCTCACTGTTCTGGCCCTATAGGAAACAGAGTAGAGTAGAATAGTGCTCTTTTCTCAGAAGCATAGTATATGTCTTGTGTGGCGAGGTAGTGTTTGTTTCCCATTCATAAATGGAGTTGAATCACATGCAGTTTCTGGTCCTATGAGCAAGAGTTGTTTTCTGGTAAGGAAAGTCACTGTTGCGTTCCCATTGCCATACACAATGCAAATAGCACTCACTTCTGTTCCCAGCAAGTACAGAGTATTGGACTGAAGAGAAGCTACTGTTCTTCTCAGTTTCTTAAGCAGAGTTGAACTAGATATGACCCGTGTGTGTTCTAAGCAGAGTTTTTTGTTTTGAGCAAGATCTCTGTTCGGGACCTATAAGAAACACAGTAGAGTAGAAATGTGCTCTTTTCTCAAAAGTAGAGTGTGTTTCTTGTAAGGCTAGTTAGTGTTTGTTTCCCATACATAAATGGAGTTGAATCACATGCTGTTTCTGGTCCTTAGAGCAGGAGTTGTTTTCTTGTAAGGAAAGTCACTATTGTGCTCCCATTGTCATACACAGTTAAAATAGCACTCGTGTCTGTTCACAGCAAGTACAGTGTATTGGACTGAAGAGAAGATACTGTTCTTGTCAGTTTCCTAAGAAGAGTTGAACTGTATATGGCCTGGAGTGTAGGAAGCACAGTTCTTTTGTTCTAAGTTCACTGTTATGTCCCTGTAGGAAACACAGAAGAAAATAAGACTGTTCTTTTCTCAAAAGCAGAGTGTGTTTCTTGTAAAGCAAGCTAGTGTTTGTTTCCCACTCATAAACTGAGTTGAATCACATGCAGTTTCTGGTCCTATGAGCAAGAGATTTTTTCTGGTGAGGAAAGTCACTATTGTGCTCCCATTGCCATACACAGTGCAAATAGCACTCGCGTCTGTTCCCAGCAAGTACAGTGTATTGGACTGAAGAGAAGCTACTATTCTTGTCAGTTTTCTAAGTAGAGTTGAAGTAGATATGGCCCGTGTGTGTATGAAGCGCAGTTCTTTTGTTCTGTGCATGTTCACTGTTCTGGCCCTATAGGAAACACAGTAGAGTAGAATTGTTCTGTTTTCTCAGAAGCATAGTATATTTCTTGTAAAGCAAGGAAGTGTTCATTTCCCATTCATAAACGGAGCTGAGTTACATATAGTTTCTGGTCCTACGAGCAAGAGTTGTTTTCTGGTAATAAAAGTCACTATTGCACTCCCATTGCAATAAAAAGTGCAAATAGCACTCGTGTATGTTTCCAGCAAGTACAGTGTATTGGACTGAAGACCAGATACTGTTCCTGTCATTTTCCTAAGCAGAATTGAACTAGATATGGCCCATGTGTGTAGGAAGCACATTTCATTTGTTCTAAGCAAGCTAACTCTTCTGGTGCTATGGAAATACAGTAGAGTAGAAGAGTGCTCATTTCTCAAAAGCAGAGTGTGTTTCTTGTAAGGCATGCTAGTGTTTTTTTCCCATTCAGAAATAGAGTTGAATCACATGCAGTTTCTGGTCCTCTGAGAAAGCGTTGTTTTCTGGTAAGGAAAGTCACCATTGTGCTCCCATTGCCATACACCTTGCAAAGAGCACTCACGTCTGTTCCCAGCAAGGACATTGTGTTGAACTGAAGAGAAGCTACCGTTCTTGTGAGTTTCCTAAGCAGAGTTGAACTAAATATGGCCCGTGTGCGTAGGAAACATATTTCATTAGTTCTCAGCAAGCTCACTCTTCTGGCCCTATGGAAACACAGTAGAGTAGAAGAGTGCTCTATTCTCAAAAGCAGAGTGTGTATCTTGTAAGGCAAGCTAGTGTTTTTTTCCCATTCAAAAATGGAGTTGAATCACATACAGTTTCTGGTCCTACGAGCAAGAGTTGTTTTCTGGTAAGAAGAGTCACTTTTGAGCTCCCATTGCCATACACAGAACAAATAGCACTCGCGTCTGTTCCCAGCAAGTACAAGGTATTGGACTGAAGAGAATCTACTGCTCTTGTCAGTTTCCTAAGCAGAGTTGAACTAGATGTGGCCCGTCTGTATAGGAAGCACAATTCTTCTGTTCTGAGCAAGCTCACTGTTGTGGCACTATAGGAATTACAGTAGAGTAGAAGAGTGCTGTTTTCTCAAAAGCAGAGTGTATTTCTTGTAAGGCAAGCTAGTGTTTCTTTCCCATTCATAAATGGAGTTGAATCACACAAAGTTTCTGGTCTTACGAGCAAGAGTTGTTTTCTGGTCCAGAAAGTCACTATTGTGAATCCATTGACATACACAGTGCAAATAGCACTCGCATCTCTTCCCAGCAAGTACAGTGTTTTGGACTGAGGAGAAGCTACTGTTATTCTCAGTTTCCTAAGCAGAGCTGAACTAGATGTGGCTCGAGTGTGTAGGAAGCACAGTTTATTTGTTTTGAGCAAGCTCACTCTTTTGGCTTTATAGGAAACACAGTAGAGTAGAAGAGTGCTCTTATCTCAAAAGAAGAGTGTGTTTCTTGTAAGGCGAGATAGTGTTAGTTTCCCATTCACCAACGGATTTGAATTACATGAAGTTTCTGGTCCTAAGAGCAAGAGTTGTTTTCCCATAAGGAAAGTCACTATTTTGCTCCCTTTGCCATACAGTGCAAATAGAACACGCGTCTGTTTTTTTCAAGTACAGTGTATTGGACTGAAGAGAAGCTAATGTTCTTGTCAGTTTCCTAAGCAGAGTTGAACTATATATGGCCCGTAGTGTAGGAATCACAGCTCTTTTTTCTGAGCAAACTCACTGTTCTGGCCCTATGGAAACACAGTAGAGTACAAGAGTGCTCTTTTCTCAAAAGCAGAGTGTGTTTCTAGTACGGTGAGCAAGTGTTTGGTTCCCATTCATAAATGGAGAAGAATCACATGCAGTTACTGGTCCTACAAGCAAGAGTTGTTTTCTGGTAAGGAAAGTCACTATTGTGCTCCCATTGCCATACATTGTGCATATAGCACTCGTGTCTCTTCCCAGCAAGTACAGTGTATTGAGCTGAAGAGACACTACTGTTCTTGTCAGTTTCCTAAGCAGAGTTGAACTGTATATGGCCTGTGTTGTAGGAAGCACAGTTCTATGTTCTGAGTAAGTTCACTGTTCTGTCCCTGTAGGAAACACAGTAGAGAAGAAGAGTGCTCTTTTCTCAAAAGCTTAGTGTGTTTCTTGTAAAGCAAGCTATTGTTTGTTTCCCATTCATAAACGGAGTTGAATCACATGCAGTTTCTGTTCATACAAGCAAGAGTTTTTTTCTGGTAAGTCAAGTCACTATTGCGCTCCCATTGCCATTCACTGTGCAAAGAGCCCTCGCATCTGTTCCCAGCAAGTACAGTGTATGGACTGAAGTGAAACTACTGTTCTTATCAGTTTCCTAAGCAGAGTTGAACTAGATATGGCCCGTGTGTAGGAAGCACAATTTTTTTTTTCTGAACAATCTAACTGTTCTGACACTTTCGAAACACAGTAGAGAAGAAGAGTGCTCTCTTTTAAAAAGCAGAGTTTGTTTCTTGTAAGACGAGCTAGTTTTTGTTAACCATTCATAAACGGAATTGCATCACATGCAGTTTCTGGTCCTACGAGCAAGAGTTGTTTAATGATAAGGAAAGTCAATATTGTGCTCCCATTGCCATACACAGTGTAAATAGACACTCGTCTGTTTCCAACAAGTACAGTGTATTGGACTGAAGAGCAGCTACTGTTCTTGCCAGTTTCCTAAGCAGAGTTGAACTGGCTATGGCCCGTGTGGGTAGGAAGCACAGTTTTTCTGTTCTGAGCAAGCTCACTAATCTCACCCTATAGGAAAAATAGTAGAGTAGAAGAGTGCTCTTTTCTCAAAAGAAGAGCGTGTTTCTTGTAAGGTGAGCTAGTGTTTGTTTCCCATTCATAAACAGAGTTGAATCACATGCAGTTTCTGGTCCTACGAGCAAGAGTTGTTTTCTGGTATGGAAAGGCACTATTGTGCTCCCATTGCCGTATCCAGTGCAAATAACACTCGAGTCTGTTCCCAGAATGTACAGTGTATTGGACTGAAGAGAAGATCCTGTTCTTGTCATTTTCCTAAAAAGAGTTGAGCAAATATGGCCCGTGTGTGTAGGAAGCACAGTTCTTTTGTTGTGAGCAAGCACAGGGTCCTGGCCCTAGATTAAACACTGTAGAGTAGAGGAGTGCTCTTTTCTCAAAAGCAACATGGGTTTCTTATAAGACGTGCGAGTGTTTGTTTCCCATTCATAAACGGAGTTGAATCACATGCAGTTTCTTGTCCTACAAGCAAGAGTTTTTTTCTGGTAAGGAAAGTCACTACAGCGCTCCCAGTTCCATACAGAGTGTAAATAGCACTCCCGTCAGTTCGCTGCTATTACAGTGTATTAGACTGAAGAGAAGCTACTGTTCTTGTCATTTTCCTAAGCAGAATTGAACTAGATATGGCCCGACTGTGTAGGAAGCAGAGTTCTTTTGTTCTGAGAAAGGTTACTGTTCTGACAATATAGGAAACACAGTAGCGTAGACGATTGCTCTTTTCTCAAAAGCAGAGTGTGTCTTGTAAGGGGAGCTAGTGTTTGTTTTCCATTCATAAACGGTGTTGAATCACATGAATTTTGTGGTTCTATGAGCAAGAGTTATTTTCTTGTAAGAAAAGTCACTATTACGCTCCCATTGTCATACACAGTGCAAGTAGCACTAGCGTATGTTCCCAGCAAGTACAGTGTATTGGATTGAAGAGAAGCTACTGTTCTTATCAGTTTTCTAAGCAGAGTCAATCTAGATATGGCCTGTGTGTGTAGGAAGCAAAGTTGTTTTTTTCTGAGCAAGCTCACTCTTCTGGACATATGGAAACACAGTAGAGTAGAAGAGTGCTATTTTCACAAAAGCAGAGTGTGTTTCTTGTAAGGGGAGCTAGTGTTTGTTTCCCATTCATAAATGGAGTTGAATCACATGTGTTTTCTGGTCCTATGAGCAAGAGTTGTTTTTTGGTAATGAAAGGCACTATTGTGCTCCCCTTGTCATACATAGTGCAAAGAGCACTTGCATCTGTTCCAGGCAAGTACAGTGTATGGACTAAAGTGAAGCTACTGTTCTTAACAATTTCCTAAGCAGAGTTGAACTAGATATAACTTGTGTGTGTAGGAATCACAGTTCTTTTTTTCTGAGCAGGCACACTCATCTGGCACTAATAGGAAACACAGTAATGTAGAAGAGTGCTCTTTTCTCAAAAGCAGAGTTTCTTTCCTGTATGGCAAGCTAGTGTTTGTTTCCCATTCATAAATGGAGTTGAATCATGTGCAGTTTCTGGTCCTACTAGCAAGAGTTGTTTTCTGTTAAGGAAAGTCACTAATGTGCTCCCTTTGCCATACACAGTGCAAATAGCACTCGCGTCAGTTCCCAGCAATTACAGTGTATTGGACTGAAGAGAAGCTACTGTTCTTGTCAGTTTCCTAAGCAGATTTGAACTAGACATGGCCCATGTGTGTAGGAAGCACAATTCTTTTGTTCTGAGAAGGCTAACGGTTCTGGACATATGGAAACACAGTAGAGTAGCAGAATGTTCTTTTCTCAAAAACAGATTATGTTTCTTGTAAGGTGAGCTAGTGTTTTTTTCCTATTCATTAATGGAGTTGAATCACCTGCAGTTTCTGGTCTTACGAGCAAGAGTTGTTTTCTGTTCATGAAAGTCACTATTTTGATCCTATTGCAATACAAAGTGCAAATAGCACTCGCATCTGTTAGGCAAGTAGAGTGTATTGGACTGAAGAGAAGCTACTGTTCTTGTCAGTTTCCTAAGCAGAGTTGAACTAGATATGGCCCATGTGTAGGAAGCACAGTTCTTTTGTATATAAGAATATGTTGCTTTGGAAAAGAGTCTCTTTTGTTCCCACAGAAAGCCCGAGGCTATGAATTTGTTCAAGATTAAGATACATCATTTTTGACCATCCAAGCCCCCTGAAAGGTCTCTGATGACACCATGGCCCAGATGATCCAACATCCAGAATGGTTTGAAGGCATCTGGCTCAGACAATACACCCTCATGGAGTACTCCAGAATCCTAAAATTTTCTTTGAATCCCCATAAGATACAGCGCCCCCCCTCCAGCAGGAAGTAGTAAGAGAAGCTACACACAAATTCCCAAATTATATGTAATTTTACTTTGTTAAGGTTAAAATCTTCCTTTTTGAAAAAAAAAGGGGGAAGTGCTGTGGGATGGTCTGTTTGGCAAATGTGTTGCTATTAGTCAATAAATAAAACACTGATTGGCCATTGGCTAGGCAGGAAGTATAGGCAGGACAAGGAGCAGAATAAAGCTGGGAAGTGGAAGGCTGAGTCAGAGAGACACTGCCAGCCACCACGATGACAAACAGCATATGAAGATTCCGGTAAGCCACGAGCCATGTGTCAAGGTATAGATTAATGGAAATGGATTAATTTAAGCTGTAAGAACAGGTCGCAAGAGCCTGCCATGGCCATACAGTTTGTAACCCATATAAATCTCTGTGTTTACTTGGTTGGGTATGAGCAGCTGTGGGACTGGCAGGTGAGAGAGATTTGTCCTGACTGTGGGCCAGGCAGGAAAACTCTAGCTACAGAAAGTCACTATTGTGCTCACATTTCCAAACATAGTGCAAATAGCACTCCCCTCTGTTCCCAGCAATTACAGTGTATTGGACTGAAGAGAAGCCACTGTTCTTGTCAATTTCCTAAGCAGAGTTTAAGTAGATATGGCCCGTGTGTGTAGGAAGCACAGTTCTTTGTTCTGAGCAAGCTCACTCTTCTGGCCCTGTAGGAAACACAGTAGAGAAGAAGAGAGCTCTTTTCTCAAAAGCACAGTGTGTTTCTTTTAAGGTGAGCTTCTGTTTGTTTGCCATTCATAAACAAAGTTCAATTACATCCAGTTTCTGGTCCTATGAGCAAGAGTTATGTTCTGGTAAGGAAAGTCACTATTGTGCTCCCAATGCCATACACAGTGCAAATAGCACTCGTGTCTGTTCCCAGCCAGTACACTATATTGGACTGAAAGAAGCAAATGTTCTTGTCAGTTTCCTAAGCAGAGTTGAACTAGATATGGCGCACGTATGTAGGGTGCAGTTTTTTTGTTCTGAGCAAGCACACTCTTCTGGCACTATAATAAACACAGTACAGTACAAAAGTGCACTTTACTCAAAAGCACAGTGTGTTTCTTGAAAGATGAGCTAGCGTTTGTTTCCCATTCATAAATGGATTTGAATCACATGCAGTTTCTGGTCCTACGAGCAAGAGTTGTTTTCTGGTATGGAATGTCACTATAGTGCTCCCTTTACCATTCACAGTGCAAATAGCTCTCATGTTTGTTACCAGCAAGTACAGTGTACTGGACTGAAGAGAAGCTACTGTTCTTGTCAGTTTCCTAAGCAGAGTTGAACTAGATATGGCCCGTGTGGGTAGGAAACACAGTTCTTGTGTTCTAAGCAAGCTCACTCTACTGGCCCTACAGGAATCACAGTAGAGTAGAACAGTGCTCTTTTCTCAAAAGCAGAGTGTGTTTCTGTAATACAAGCAGGTGTTTGTTTCCCATTCATAAATGGAGTTGAATCACATCGAGATTCTAGTCCTACGAGCAAGATTTGTTTTCTTCCAAGGAAAGTCACTATTTTGCTCCCAATGCCATACACAGTGCAAATAGCACTCGCGTCTGTTCTCAGCAGGTATAGTGTCTTGAACTGAAGCGAAGCTACTGTTCTGGTCAGTTTGCTAAGCAGAGTTGAAGTAGATATGGCCCGTGTGTATAGGAAGCATAGTTCTTTTTTCTGAGCAAGCTCGCTGTTCTGGCCCTATAGGAAACACAGTAGAGTAGAAGAGTGCTCCTTTCTCAAAAGCAGAGTGTGTTTCTTCTAAGGTGAGCTAGTGTTTGTTTCCCATTCATAAACGGAGTTGAATCACATGGACTAGGACCAGAAGGTCCTAGGAGCAAGAGTTTTTTCTGGTAAGGAAAGTCACAATTGCGCTCCCTTTGAAATACAATGCAAGTAGCACTCACGTCTGTTCCCAGCAAGTACATTGTATTGGACTGAAGAGAATCTACTGTTCTTGTCAGTTTACTAAGCAGAGTTGTACTAGATATGGCCCGCGTGTAGGAAGCACAGTTCCTTTGTCTGAGCTAGCTCAATCTTCTGGCCCTATAGGAAACACAGTAGAGGAGAAGATTGCTCTTTTCTCAAAAGCAGAGTGTTTTTCTTGTAAGGCAAGCTAGTGCTTGTTTCCCACTCATAAACGAATTTGAATCACATGCTGTTTCTGGTCCTATGAGCAAGAGTTGTTTTCTGGTAAGGAAAGTCAATATTGTGCTCCCATTGCCATAAACAGTGCACATAGCACTCGCATCTGTTCCCAGCAAGTACAGTTTATTGGACTGAAGAGAAGATACTGTTCTTGTCAGTTTGCTAAGCAGAGTTGAACTAGATATGGCCCGTGTGTTTAGGAAGCACTGTTCTTTTGTTCTGAGGAAGCTCACAATTCTGGCACTATAGGAAACATAGTAGAGTAGATGAGCGCTCTTTTCTCAAAAACAGAGTGTGTTTCTTATAAATGGAGCTAATGTTTGTTTCCAATTCATAAAAGAAGTTGAAGCACATGCTGTTTCTGATCCTACTGGCAAGAGGTGAATTGGCAAGGAAAATCACTGTTGTGCTCCCATTGCCATACACAGTGCAAGTAGCCCTCGAGTCTGTTCCAGTAAGTACAATGTATTGGACTGAAGAGAAGCTACTGTTCTTGTCAGTTTCCTAAGCAGAGTTGAACTAAATATGGCCCGTGAGTGTAGGAAGTACATTCCTTTTGATTTTTTTTTTTTTTTTTTGGTTTTTCGAGACAGGGTTTCTCTGTGTAGCTTTGCGCCTTTCCTGGAACTCGCTTTGTAGACCAGGCTGGCCTCGAACTCACAAAGATCCGCCTTGCTCTGCCTCCCGAGTGCTGGGATTAAAGGCATGTGCCACCACCGCCCGGCCATTCCTTTTGATTTAAGCAAGCTCATTGTTCTGGCCTTATAGGAAACACAGAATAGTAGAAGAGTGAAATTTTCTCAAAAGCAGAGTGTGTTTCTTGAAAGGCGACCTAGTTCTTTTTTTCCCATTCATGAACTGAGTTGAATCACATGCACTTTCGGGTCTTACGAGCAAGAGTTGTTTTCTGGTAAGGAAAGTCTCTATTGGGCTCCCATTTCCAAGCATAGTGCAAATATCCCTCACATCAGTTCCAAGCAAGTACACTGTATTGGACTGAAGAGAAGTTACTGTTCTTGTCAGTTTCCTTAGCAGAGTTAAAATAGATAGGGCCGGGTGTATAGTGAGCACAGTTCTTTTGTTCTGAGCAAGCTCACTCTTCTGGCCCTATATTAAACACAGTAGAATAGAAGAGTGCTCTTTTCTCAAAAGCAGAGTGTGTTTCTTGTAAAGTGATCTAGTGTTTGTTTCCCATTCATAAAGGGATTTGTATCATATGCAGTTTCTGGTCCTACAAGCAAGAGTTGTTTTCTGGTAAGAAAAGTCACTATTGTTCTCCCATTGCCATGCACAGTGTAATAGCCCTCATGTCTGTTCAAACCAAGTACAGTGCATTGGACTGAGGAGAAGCTACTGTTCTTGTCAGTTTCCTAAGCAGAGATGAACTAGATATCGCCTGTGTGTTTAGGAAGCACAATTCTTTTGTTCTGACCAAGCTCACTCTTCTGGCCCTATCGGGAAGCCAATAGAGTAGAAGAGTGCTCTTTTCTAAAAAGCAGAGTGTGTTTCTTATAAGTTGAAATACCGTTTGTTTCCCATTCATAAACGAAGTTGAATCACATGCTGTTTCTGGTCCTACAATCAAGAGTTGTTTTCTGGTGAGGAAAGTCACTATTTCGCTCCCAATGCCATACACAGTGAAAATAGCACTCGTGTCTGTTTCCAGCAAATACAGTTTATTAGACTGAAGGGAAGCTACTGTTCTTGTCAGTTTCCAATGCAAAGTTGAACTTGATATGGCCTGTGTGTGTAGGAAGCACAATTCTTTTGTTCTGACCAAGCTCGCTTTTCTGTCCCTATAGGAAACACAGTAGAGTAAAAGAGTGCTTTTTTCTCAAAAGCAGAGTGTGTTTCTTGTAAGGCGAGCTAGTGTGTGTTTCCCATTCACAAACGGAGTTGAATCACATGCAGTTTCTGGTCCTAGGAGGAAGTGTTGTTTTCTGGTAAGGAAAGTCACTATTGTGCTTTAATTACCATACATAGTGCAAATAGCACTCAGGTCAATCCCCAGCAAGTATAGTGTATAGGACTGAAGAGAAGCTGCTGTTTTAGTCAGTTTCCTAAGCAGAGTTGAACCAGATATGGCCCGTGCATGTAGGAAGCACAGTTCTTTAGTTCTAAGCAAGGGCACTGTTCAGGCCCTATGGGAAACACAGTAGAATAGAAAAGTGTTCTTTTCTCAAAAGCAGAAAATGTTACTTTTATCATGATCTAGTGTTTGTTTCCAATTCCTAAAGGGAGTTGAATCACATGAAGTTTCTGGTCCTATGAGCAAGAGTTGCTTTCTGGTAGGGAAAGACATTACAGCAGTCCCATTGCCATACACAGTGCAAATAGCCCTCGCGTCTGTTCCCTGCAAGTACCAGTATTGGAGTGAAGAGAAGCTACTGTTCTTGTCAGTTTCCTAAGCAGAGTGAACTAAATATGGCCGGTGTGTGAAGGAAGCACATTCCTTTTGTTCTGAGCAAGCTCATTCTTCTGGCCTTATAGGAAACACAGTAGAGTAGAAGAGTGCTCTTTTCTCAAAAGCAAAGTGTGATTCTTGTAATGTGAGCTAGTGTTTATTTCCATTCATAAAAGAGTTGAATCTCATAGAGTTTCTGGTCCTATGAGCAAGAGCTATTTTCTGGTAAGTAAAGTCACTCTTGCGCTCCCCTTGCCATACACAGTGCAAATAGCCCTCGAGTCTGTTCCAGGAAGTACAATGTATTGGACTGAAGAGAAACTACTGTTCTTGTCAGTTTCCTAAGCAGAGTTGAACTAAATATGGCCCGTGTGTGTAGGAATCACATTCCTTTTGTTTTGAGCAAGCTCATTGTTCTGGCTTTATAGAAACACAAAATAGTAGAGGAGTGCTATTTTCTCAAAAGCAGAGTGTGTTTCTCAAAAGGCGACCTAGTGTTTTTTTTCCATTCATAAACGGAGTTGAATCACATGCCGTTTCTGGTCCTACGTGCAAGAGTTGTTTTCTGGTAAGGAAAGTCACTATTGTGCTCCCATTGCCATACATAGTGCAAACTGCACTCGCGTCAGTTCCCAACAAGTACACTGTATTGGACTGAAGAGAAGATACTGTTCTTGTCAGTTTCCTTAGCAGAGTTGAAATGGATATGGCCTGTGTGTATAGGAAGCACATTTTTTTTTGTTTTAAGCAAGCTCACTGTTCTGGCCCTATAGGAAACACAGTAGACTAGAAGAGTGGACTTTTCTCAAAAGCAGAGTGTGTTTCTTGTAAGGCGAGCTAGTGTTTGTTTCCCATTCATAAACGGAGTTGAATCACATGCAGTTTTCGTCCTAATGGCAAGAGTTGTTTCCTGGTAAGGAAAGTAACTATTGGCTCCCATCGCCAGACATAGTGCAAATAGCACTCGCGTCTGTTCCCAGCAAGTACATTGTATTGGACTGAAGAGAAGATACTGTTCTTGTCAGTTTCTAAGCAGAGTTTTACTACATATGGCCCTTGTGAGTAGGAAGCACAGGTCTTTTGTTCTGAGCAAGCTCACCCTTCTGGCACTAAATGAAACACAGTAGAATTCAAGAGTGCTCTTTTCTCAAAAGCAGAGTGTTTTTCTTCTAAGGAGTGCTAGTGTGTGTTTCCCATTCATAAAGGAGTTGAATCACATGCAGTATCTGGTCCTATGAGAAATAGTTGTTTTCTGGAAAGGAAAGTCACTATTGTGCTCCCATTGCCATACGCAGTTCAAATAGCACTCTAGTTTGTTCCTAGAAAGTATAGTGTATTGGAATGAAGAGAAGATGCTGTTCTTGACAGTTTCCTAAGCAGAGTTGAACAAGCTATGGCCGGTGTGTGTAGGAAGTACAGTTCATTTGTTCTGAGCAAGCTCACTCTTCTGGAATTATAGGAAACACAGTACAGTAGAAGGGTGCTCTTTTCTCAAAAGCAGAGTGTGTTTCTTGTAAGGCGAGTTAGTGTCTGTTTCCCAAAATAAATGGAATTGATCACATGCAGTTTCTGGTCCTACAAGCAGGAGTTGTTATCTGGTAAAAAAGTCACTGTTGTGCTCCCATTGCCATAGCAGTGTAAATGGTACTCGCTTCCATACCATGGAAGTACAGTGTATTGGACTGAAGAGAAGCTACTGATCTTGTCAGATTTTTAAGGCGAGTTGAACCAGATATGGCCCATGTGTGTAGGAAGCACAGTTCTTATGTTCTGAGCAAGCTCACTCTTCTGGCACTATAGGAAACACAGTAGAGTAGAAGCGTGCTCTTTTCTCAAAAGCAGAGTGTGTTTCTTGTTAGGCGAGCTAGTGTTTGTTTCCCTTACATAAATGGAGTTGAATCACAAACAGTTTTTGGTCCTGTGAAGAAGAGATGTTATCTGGTAAGGAAAGACACTATTGTGCTCCCATTGCCATACACAGAGCAAATACAACTGACATCTGTTCCAAGCAAGTACAGTGTATTGGACTGAAGAGAAGCTCCTGTTCTTGTCAGTTTCCTAAGCAGAGTTGAACTAGATATGGCCCGTGTGTGTAGGAAGCGCAGTTCTTTTGTTCTGAGCAAGCTCACTGTTCTGGCCCTATAGGAAACACAGTAGAGTAGAAGAGTGCTCTTTTCTCAAAAGCAGAGTGTGTTTCTTGTAAGGCAAGCAAGTGTTTGTTTCCCATTCATAATTAAAGTTGTATCACATGCAGTTTCTGGTCCCAGGAGCAAGAGTTGTTTTCTGGTAAGGGAAGTCAATATTTTTCTCCCTTTGCCATACACATTGCAAATAGCACACGCGTCTGTTTCCAGCAAGTACAGTTAATTGGACTGAAGAGAAGCGACTGTACTTGTCAGTTTCTTATGCAGTTTTGAACTAAATATGGCCTGTGTGTGTAGGAAGCACAGTACTTTTGTTCTGAGCAAGGTCACCCTTCTGGCCCTGTAGGAAACACAGTAGAGTAGAAGAGTGCTCTTTTCTCAAAAGCAAAGTGTAATTATTCTAAGGCAAACTAGTGTTTGTTTCCCATTCACAAACAGAGTTGAATCACATGCAGTTTCTGGTCCTACGAGGAAGTGTTGTTTTCTGGTAAGGAAAGTCACTATTGTGCTTCATTGCCATACATAGTGCAAATAGTACTCGTGTCAATCCCCAGCAATTATAGTGTATAGGACTGAAGAGAAGCTGCTGTTTTAGTCAGTTTCCTAAGCAGAGATGAACCAGATATGGCTCGTGTGTTGAGGAAGCACAGTTCTTTTGTTCTGAGCAAGTGCACTGTTCAGGCCCTATGGGAAACACAGTAGAGTAGAAGAGTGCTCTTTACTCAAAAGCAGAATGTGTTACTTTTATCATGATCTAGTGTTTGTTTCCCATTCCTAAAGGGAGTTGAATCACACGAAGTATCTAGTTTTACGAGCAAGAGTTGTTTTCTGGTAAGGAAAGTCAGTATTGCGCTCCCATTGCCATACACTGTGCAAATAGCCCTGGCGTCTGTTCCAGGCAAGTACCAGTATTGGACTGAAGAGAAGCTATTGTTCTTGTCAGTTTCCTAAGCAGAGTGAACTAAATATGGCCCGTGTGTGTAGGAAGCACATTCTTTTTGTTCTGAGCAAGCTCATTCTTCTGGCCTTATAGGAAACACAGTAGAGTAGAAGAGTGCTCTTTTCTCAAAAGAAAAGTGTGATTCTTGTAATGCGAGCTAGTGTTTATTTCCATTCATAAAAGGAGTTGAATCTCATACAGTTTCTGGTCCTACGAGCAAGAGCTGTTTTCTGGTAAGTAAAGTCACTGTTGCGCTCCCATTGCTTACACGGCGCAAATAGCCCTCGAGTCTGTTCCAGCAAGTACAATGTATTGGACTGAAGAGAAGCTACTGTTCTTGTCAGTTTCCTAAGCTGAGTTGAACTAGATATGGCCCATGTGTGTAGGAAGCACATTCCTTTTGTTTAGAGCAAGCTCATTGTTCTGGCCTTATAGGAAACACAAAATAGTAGACAAGTTCTATTTTCTCAAAAGCAGAGGGTGTTTCTTGAAAAGTGACCTAGTGTTTTTTTTCCATTCATAAACGGAGTTGAATCACATGCAGTTTCTGGTCCTACGAGCAAGAGTAGCTTTCTGGAAAAGAGAGTTACTATTGTGCTCCCATTTCCTAACATAGTGCAAATAGCACTCACGTCAGTTCCCAGCAAGTATAGTGTATTGGACTGAAGAGAAGATACTGTTCTTGTCAGTTTCCTTAGCAGAGTTAAAATAGATAGGGCCGGGTGTATAGTAAGCAAAGTTCTTTTTTTCTGAGCAAGCTCACTCTTCTCGTCCTATATTAAACACAGTAGAGTAGAAGAGTGCTCTTTTCTCAAAAGCAGAGTGGTTTATTTGTAAGGTGATCTAGTGTTTGTTTCCCATTCATAAAGGGAGTTGTATCATATGCAGTTTCTGATCCTACAAGCGAGAGTTGTTTTCTGGTAAGGAAAGTCACTATTTTTCTCCTAAGGCCATGCACAGTGCAAATAGCACTCGCATCTGTTTCCAGTAAGTACAGTTTATTAACTGAAGAGAAGCCACTGTTCTTATCAGTTTCCTATGCAGAGCTGAACTTGAAATGGCCTGTGTGTGTAGGAAACACAGTTCATTTGTTCCGACCAAACTCGCTGTTCTGGCCCTATAGGAAACATAGTAGAGTAAAAGAGTGCTCTTTTCTCAAAAGCAGAGTGTGTTTCTTATAAGGCTAGCTAGTGTTTGTTTCCCATTCATAAACAGTGTAAAATCACATGCAGTTTCTGTTCCTATTAGCAAGAGTTGTGTTCTGGTAAGGAAAGTCTCCATTGTGCTCACTTTGCCATACACAGTGCAAATAGCACTCGTGTCTGTTCCCAGCAAGTACAGTGTATTGGACTGAAGAGAAGCTACTGTTCTTGACAGTTTCTGAAGCAGAGTTGAGCTACATATGGACCGTGTGTGTAGGAAGCACAGTTCTTTTGTTCTGAGCAAACTTACTCTTCTGGCCCTTTAGGAAACAGCGTAGAGCAGAAGAGTGCTCGTTTCTCAAAAGCAAAGTTTGATTATTGTAAGGCAAACTAGTGTTTGTTTGCCATTCACAAACGAAGTTGAATCGCATGCAATTTTTGGTCCTATGGGGAAGTGTTGTTTTCTGGTAAGGAAAGTCACTATCCTGTTTTCATTACCACACATATTGCAAATAGCACTCGCGTCAATTCCCAGAAAGTACAGTGTATTGGACTGAAGAGAAGCTACTGTTTTTGTCAGTTTCCTAAGCAAAGTT
Organism: Peromyscus eremicus; assembly: GCF_949786415.1. Classification (NCBI taxonomy): domain Eukaryota; kingdom Metazoa; phylum Chordata; class Mammalia; order Rodentia; family Cricetidae; genus Peromyscus; species Peromyscus eremicus. The sequence continues at coordinate 1,078,262 of NC_081417.1, read as the reverse complement.
GGACCAGATATGGCCTGTGTGTATAGGAAGCACAGTTCTTTTGTTCTGAGCAAGCTCACTGTTCTGGGCCTATAAGAAAAACTGTGAGGTAGAAGAGTGCTCTTTCTTAAAAGCAGAGTGTGTTTCCCTTAAGGCGAGCTAGTGTTTGTTTCCCAGTTTATACATATGTAAATCACATGCCATTTCTGGTCCTACATGCAAGAGTTGTTTTCTGGTAAGGAAAGTCACTATTGTGCTCCCATTGCCATACATAGTGCAAATAGCACTCGCGTCAGTTCCCAAAAAGTACACTCTATTGGACTGAAGAGAAGATACTGTTCTTGTCAGTTTCTAAGCAGAGTTTTACTACATATGGCCCTTGTGAGTAGGAAGCACAGGTCTTTTGTTCTGAGCAAGCTTACTCTTCTGGCACTATATGAAACACAGTAGAATACAAGAGTGCTCTTTTCTCAAAAGCAGAGTGTTTTCCTTGTAAGGAGTGCTAGTGTGTGTTTTCTATTCATAAAAGGATTTGAATCACAAGCAGTTTCTGGTCCTATGAACAAGAGTTGTTATCTGGTAAGGAAAGACACTATTGTGCTCCCATTGCCATAGAGAGAGCAAATAGCACTGACATCTGTTCCAAGCAAGTACAGTGTATTGGACTGAAGAGAAGCTACTGTTCTTGCCAGTTTCCTAAGCAGAGTTGAACTAGATATGGCCCCTGTATGTAGGAAGCACAGTTCTTTCATTCTGAGCAAGCTCACTGTTCTGGCCCTATAGGAAACACAGTAGATTAGAAGAGTGCTCTTTTCTCAAAAGCAGAGTGTGTTTCTTGTAAGGCGAGCAAGTGTTTGTTTCCCATTCATAAATAAAGTTGTATCACATGCAGTTTCTGGTCCCAGGAGCAAGAGTTGTTTTCTGGTAAGGGAAGTCAATATTTTTCTCCCTTTGCCATACACAGTGCAAATAGCACACGCGTCTGTTTCCAGCAAGTACAGTTAATTGGACTGAAGAGAAGCGACTGTACTTGTCAGTTTCCTATGCAGAGTTGAACTAAATATGGCACGTGTGTGAAGGAAGCACAGTTCTTTTGTTCTGAGCAGGGTCACTCTTCTGGCCCTGTAGGAAACACAGTAGAGTAGAAGAGTGCTCTTTTCTCAAAAGCAAAGTCTGATTATTCTAAGGTGAGCTAGTGTTTGTTTCCCATTCACAAACGGAGTTGAATGACATGCAGTTTCTGGTCCTAAGAGGAAGTGTAGTTTTCTGGTAAGGAAAGTCACTATTGGGCTTTCTTTGTCATACATAGTGCAAATAGCACTCAAGTCCATCCCCAGCAAGTATAGTGTATTGGACTGAAGAGAAGCTACTGTTTTTGTCAGTTTCCTAAGCAGAGCAGAATCAAATATGGCCCATGTGTTGGAAGCACAGTTCTTTGTTCTGAGCAAGCGCACTGTTCAGGCCCTATGGGAAACACAGTAGAGTAGAAGAGTGCTCTTTACTCAAAAGCAGAATGTGTTACTTTTATCATTATCTAGTGTTTGTTTCCCATTCCTAAAGGGAGTTGAATCACATGAAGTTTCTGGTTTTATGACCAAGAGTTGTTTTCTGGTATGGAAAGTCAGTATTGCGCTCCCATTGCCATACACTGTGCAAATAGCCCTCGCGTCTGTTCCCTGCAAGTACCAGTATTGGAGTGAAGAGAAGCTACTGTTCTTGTCAGTTTCCTAAGCAGAGTGAACTAAATATGGCCTGTGTGTGTAAAAAGCACATTCTTTTTGTTCTGAGCAAGCTCATTCTTCTGGCCTTATAGGAAACACAGTAGAGTAGAAGAGTGCTCTTTTCTCAAAAGAAAAGTGTGATCCTTGTAATGCGAGCTAGTGTTTATTTCCATTCATAAAAGGAGTTGAATCTCATACAGTTTCTGGTCCTATGAGCAAGAGCTGTTTTCTGGTAAGTAAAGTCACTGTTGCGCTCCCATTGCCATACACAGTGCAAATAGCCCTTGAGTCTGTTCCAGCAAGTACAATGTATTGGACTGAAGAGAAGCTACTGTTCTTGTCAGTTTCCTAAGCAGAGTTGAACTAGATATAGCTCATGTGTGTAGGAAGCACATTCCTTTTGTTTTGAGCAAGCTCATTGTTCTGGCCTTATAGGAAACATAAAATATAGACAAGTGCTATTTTCTCAAAAGCAGACTGTGTTTCTTAAAAGGTGACCTGGTGTTTTTTTCCCATTCATAAACGGAGTTGAATCACATGCAGTTTCTGGTCCTACGAGCAAGAGTAGCTTTCTGGAAAAGAAAGTTACTATTGTGCTCCCATTTCCTAACATAGTGCAAATACCACTCACGTCAGATCCCAGCAAGTACAGTGTATGGGACTGAAGAGAAGATACTGTTCTTGTCAGATTCCTTAGCAGAGTTAAAATAGATAGGGCCGGGTGTATAGTAAGCAAAGTTCTTTTTTTCTGAGCAAGCTCACTTTTCTGGCCCTATATTAAACATAGTAGAGTAGAAGGGTGCTCTTTTCTCAAAAGCAGAGTGTGTTTCTTGTTAAGTGATCTAGTGTTTGTTTCCCATTCAAAAAGAGAGTTGTATCATGTGCAGTTTCTGGTCCTACAAGCAAGAGTTGTTTTCTGGTAAGGAAAGTCACTATTTTTCTCCCTTTGCCATGCACAGTGTAAATAGCCCACACGTCTGTTCAAACCAAGTACAGTGTATTTGACTGAAGAGAAGCTACTGTTCTTGTCAGTTTCCTAAGCAGAGTTGAACTAGATATCGCCGTGTGTGTAGGAAGCACAATTCTTTTGTTCTGACCAAGCTCATTCTTCTGGCCCTATTGGGAAGCCAGTAGAGTGGAAGAGTGCTCTTTTCTAAAAAGCAGAGTGTGTTTCTTGTAAGTTGAAATACCGTTTGTTTCCCATTCATAAATGAAGTTGAATCACATGCTGTTTCTGGTCCTACGATCAAGAGTTGTTTTCTGGTAAGGAAAGTCACTATTTCGCTCCCAATGCCATACACAGTGCAAATAGCACTCGCGTCTGTTTCCAGGAAGTACAGTTTATTGGACTGTAGAGAAGCTACTGTTCTTGTTAATTTCCTATGCAAAGTTAAACTTGATATGGCCTGTGTGTGTAGGAAGCTCAATTCTTTTGTTCTGACCAAGCTCCCTGTTCTGGCCCTATAGGAAAAACAGTAGAATAAAACAGTGCTCTTTTCTCAAAAGAAGAGTGTGTTTCTTTTAAGGTGAGCTAATGTTTGTTTCCCAGTTTATACGTATTTTAATCACATGCTGTTTCTGGTCTTATGTGCAAGAGTTGTTTTCTGGTAAGGAAAGTCACTATTGTTTTCCCTTTGCCTTACATTGTCCAAAAGCACTGGCGTCAGTACCCAACAAGTACACTCTATTGGACTGATGAGAAGATACTGTTCTTGTCAGTTTCCTTAGCAGAGTTGAAATGGATATGGCCTGTGTGTATAGGAAGCACATTTCTTTTGTTCTGAGCAAGCTCACTGTTCTGGCCCTATAGGAAACACAGTAGAGTAGAAGAGTGGACTTTTCTCAAAAGCAGAGTGTGTTTCTTGTAAGGCGAGTTAGTGTTTGTTTCCCATTCATAAATGGAGTTGAATAACATGCAGTTTTTGGTCCTACGGGCAAGAGTTGTTTTCTGGTAAGGAAAGTCACTATTGCGCTCACATTGCCATACACAGTGCAAATAGACCTCGCTTCTGTTCCCACCAAGTACAGTGTATTGGACTGAAGAGAAGCTACTGTTCTTGTCAGTTTCCTAAGCAGAGTTTAGGTAGATATGGCCCTTGTGTAGGAAGCACATTTCTTTTGTTCTGAGCAAGCTCACTCTTCTGGTCCTATAGGAAACACAGAAGAGTAGAAGAGTGCTCTTTTATCAAAAGCAGAGTGTGTTTCATGTAAGACGAGCAAGTGTTTGTTTCCCTTCATTCACGGAGTTGAATCACAAGCATTTTCTGGTCCTACGAGCAAGAGTTGTTTTCTGGTAAGGAAAGTCACTACTGTGCTCTCATTGCCATAATAGTGCAAATAACACTCGCGTCTGCTCCCAGCAAGTACATTGTATTGGACTGAAGAGAAGATACTGTTCTTGTCAGTGTCTAAGCAGAGTTTTACTACATATGGCCCTTGTGAGTAGGAAGCAGAGGTCTTTTGTTCTGAGCAAGCTCACTCTTCTGGCACTATATGAAACACAGTAGAATACAAGAGTGCTCTTTTCTCAAAAGCAGAGTTTTTTTCTTGTAAGTAGTGCTCGTGTGTGTTTCCCATTCATAAAAGGATTTGAATCACATGCTGTTTCTGGTCGTACGAGCAAGAGTTGTTTTCTGGTAAGGAAAATCACTATTGCGCTCCCATTGCCATACACAGTTCAAAGAGCACTCTCGTTTTTCCAGGCAAGTATAGTGTATTGGACTGAAGAGAAGATGCTGTTCTTGACAGTTTCCTAATCAGAGTTGAACTAGCTATGGCCCGTGTGTAGGAAGCACAGTTCATATGATCTGAACAAGCTCACTCTTCTGGAACTGTAGGAAACACAGAAGAGTAGAAGAGTGCTCTTTTCTCAAAAGCAGAGTGTGTTTCTTGTAAGGCAAGTTAGTGTTTGTTTCCCATTAATAAACGGAATTGAATCACATGCAGTTTGTGGTCCTACGAGCAGGAGTTGTTATCTGGTAAAAAAAGTCACTGTTTTGCTCCCATTCGCATAGCAGTACAAATGGTACTAGCTTCCATATCATGGAATACAGTGTATTGGACTGAAGAGAAGCTACCGATCTTGTCAGGTTTTTAAGGAGAGTTGAACCAGATATGGCCCGTGTGTGTAGGAACCAGGGTTCTTATGTTCTGAGCAAGCTCACTCTTCTGGCCCTATAGGAAACACCATAGAGTAGAAGAGTGCTCTTTTCTCAAAAGCAGAGTGTGTTTCTTGTTAGGCGAGCTAGTGTTTATTTCCCATTCATAAATGAATTTGAATCACAAGCAGTTTCTGGTTCTATGAACAAGAGTTGTTATCTGGCAAGGAAAGACACTATTGTGCTCCCATTGCCATACACAGAGCAAATAGCACTGACATCTATTCCAAGCAAGTACAGTGCATTGGACTGAAGAGAAGCTACTGTTCTTGGCAGTTTCCTAAGCACAGTTGAACTAGATATAGCCCCTGTGTGTAGGAAGGACATTTCTTTCGTTCTGAGCAAGCTCACTGTTCTGGCCCTATAGGAAACACAGTAGAGTAGAAGAGTGCTCTTTTCTCAAAAGCAGAGTGTGTTTCTTGTAAGGCGAGCAAGTGTTTATTTCCCATTCATAAACAAAGTTGAACCACATGCAGTTTCTGGTCCCAGGAGCAAGAATTGTTTTCTGGTAAGGGAAGTCAATATTGAGCATCCATTGCCATTCACAGTGCTAATAGCACTGGCGATTGTTCCCACCAAGTACAGTGTATTGGACTAAAGAAAAGCTTCAGTTCTTGTCAGTATCCTAAGCAGAGTTTTACTAGATATGGCCCGTGTGTGTAGTAACCACAGTTCTTTTGTTCTGAGCAAGCTCACTCTTGTGGCCCTGTATTAAACACAGTAGTGTAGAAGAGGGCTCTTTTCTCAAAAGCAGAGTGTGTTTCTTGTAAGGCAAGCTAGTGTTTGTTTCCCATTTTATACTTAGATGAAACATATGCAGTTTGTGGTCCTACCAGCAAGAGTTGTTTTCTGGTAAGGAAAGTCAATATTGCGCTCCCATTGGCATAGGCAGTGCAAATAACACTCGCGTCTGTTCCCAGCAGTTACAGTGTATTGGACTGAAGAGAACCTACTGTTCTTGTCTATTTCCTAAGCAGATTTGAACTAAATATGGCCTGTGTGTGTTGGAATCACAGTACTTTGTTCTGAGCAAGCTCTGTTCTGGCCCTACAGGAAACAGAGGAGAGTAGAAGAGTGCACTTTTTTCAAAATTAGAGTTTGTTTCTTGTAAGGAGGGATAGTGTTTGTTTTCCACTCATAAATGGATTTGAATCACATGCAGTTTCTGGTCCTACAAGCAAGAGTTGTTTTCTGGTAAGGAAAGTTACTATTGCACTGGCATTGCCATGCACAGTGCAAAGAGCACTCGTGTCTGGTCCCTGCAAGTACAGTGTATGGGACTGAAGAGAAACTATTCTTCCTGTCAAATTCCTAAGCAGAGTTGAACTAGATATATCCCATGTGTGTTGGAAACACAGTTCTTTTGTTCTGAGCTAGCTCACTCTTCCGGCCATATAGGAAAAACAGTAGAGAAGAAGAGTGCTGTTTTCTCAAAATCAGAGTGTGTTTCTAGTAAGGCGAGTGAGTGTTTGTTTCCCGTTCATAAAGGGAGTTGAATCACAAGCAGTTCCTGGTCCTAGGAATAAGAGTTGTTTTCTGGTAAAGAAAGTCACTATTGCACTACCATTGCCATACACATTGCTAATAACACTCAAGTATGTTCCCAGGAAGTACAGTGTATGGGACTGAAGAGAAGACACTGTTGTCAGTTTCCAAGAAGAGTTGAACTAGATATGGCCTGTATGCGCTCTACTGCCATAAACAATGCAAATAGCACTCACGTCTGTTCCCAGCAAGTACAGTATATTGGAATGAAGAGAAGCTACTGTTCTTGTCAGTTTCATATTCAGAGTGGAGAAAGATATGGCCCGTGAGTGTAAAACACACAGTTCTTTTGTTCTGAGCAAGCTCACTGTTCTGGCCCTATAGGAAACACAGTAGAATAGAACAGTGCCCTTTTCTCAAAAGTAGAGTTTGTTTCTTGTATGGTGAGCTAGTGTTTGTTTCCCATTCATAAACGGAGTTGAATCACATGCAGTTTCTGGTCTTAAGAGCAACAGTTGTTTAGTGGTAAGGAAAGTAACTAATGTGGTCTTTTGACATACACAATGCAAATAGCACTCTCATCTGTTCCAATAAGTACATTGTATTGGACTGAAGAGAAACTGCTGTTCTTGTCAGTTTCCTAAGCAGAGTTGAACTAGATATGGCCCGGGTGTGTAGGAAGCACAGTTCTTTTGTTCTGAACAATCTCACTGTTCTGACTCTATGGGAAATACAATAGAATAGAAGAGTGCTCATTAATCAAAAGCAGAGTGTAATTCCTGTAAGGTGAGCTAGTGTTTGATTCCCATTCATAAACAGAGTTGAATCACACGCAGTTTCTGGTACTATGAGCAAGAGTTGTTTTCTGGTAAGGAAAGTCACTATTGTGCTCCCAATGCCATACACAGTGAAAATAACACTAGCGTCTGTTCCCAGCAAGTACAATGTATTGGACTAATGAGAAGCTACTGTTCTTGTCAGTTTCCTAAGAAGTGTTGAACTAGATATGGCCCGTGTGTGTAGGAAGCACAGTTCTTTTGTACTGAGCAATCTCACATTTCTGGCCCTATAGGAAACACAATAGAGTAAAAGAGAGCTCTTTTCTCTAAAGCAGAGTGTATTTCCTGTAATGCAAGCTAGTGTTTGATTCCCATTCATAAACTGAGTTGAAACAGATGCAGTTTCTGGTCTTATGAGCGAGAGTTGTTTTCTGGTTAGAAAAGTCACTATTGTGCTCCCATTGCCATAAACAGTGCAAATAGCACTCGTATCTGTTCCCAGCAAGTACAGTGTATTGGACTGAAGAGAAGCTACTAGTATTGTCAGTTTTCTAAGCAGAGTTGAAGTAGATATGGCCCATGTGTGTAGGAAGCACAATTCTTTTGTTCTGAGCAAGCTCACAGTTCTGGCACTATAGGAAACACAGTAGAAAAGAAGAGTGTTATTTTCTGAAAAGCAGAGTGTGTTTCTTGTAAGGCAAGCTAGTGTCTCTTTTCCACTCATAAACGGAATTGAATCACATGCAGTTTCTGGTCCGACATGCAAGAGTTTTTTTTCTGGTAAGGAAAGTCACGATTGCGCTCTCATTGCCATACACAGTGCAAAAAGCACTCGTGTCTCTTTCCTACAAGTACAGTGTATTGGACTGAAGTGAAGCTACTTTTCTTGTCAGTTTCCTAAGCAGATTTGAACTAGATATTGCCCGTGTGTAGATATCACACTTCTTTTGTTCTGAGCAAGCTCACTCTTCTGGCCCTGTAGGAAACAGAGTAGAGCAGAAGAGTGCTCTTTTCTCAAAAGCACAGTGTGTTTCTTGTAAGGCACGCTAGTGTTTGTTTCAGATTCATAAACTGAGTTGAATCACATGAAGTTTCTGGTCCTACAAACAAGAGTAGTTTTCTGGTAAGAAAAGTCACTATTGTGTTCCCCTTGTCATACACAGTTTAAATACCACTGATGTCTGTTCCCAGCAAGTGCAGTGTATTGGAATGAATGAAGCTCCTGTTCTTGTCAGTTTCCTAAGTGGAGTAGAACTAGATATGGCCCATGTGTTTAGGAAGCACCGTTCTTTTGTTCCGGGTAAGCTCATAGTTCTGGCCCTATAGGAAACACAGAATAGTAGAAAAGTGCTCTTTTCTCAAAAGCATGGTGTTTTTCTTGTAAGGGGAGCTAGTGTTTGTTTCTCATTCATGAACTGAGTTGAATCACATGCAGTTTCTGGACCTTCGAAAAAGAGGTGTTTTCTGGTAAGGAAAGTCACTATTGTGACTCGCGTCTGTTCCCAACAATTACAGTGTATTGGACTGAAAGAAGCTACTGTTCTTGTCAGTTTCCTAAGCAGAGATGAACTAGATATGGCCCGTGTTTGTAGGAAGCACAGTTCTTTGGTTCCTAGCAAGCAAACTCTTCTGGCCCTATAGGAAACACTGAAGAGTAGAAGAGTGCTCATTTCTCAATAGCATTGTGTTTTTTTTGTAAGGCGAGCTAGTGTTTGTTTCCCATTCAAAAATGGAGTTGAATCACATGCAGTTTCTGGTCCTACAAGGAAGAGTTGTTTTCTGGTAAGGAAATCAGTATTGCACTTTCATTGCCATACACAGTGTAAATTGCACTCAAGTCTATTCCCAGCAAGTACAGTGTTTTGTACTGAAGAGAAGCTACTGTTCTTGTAAGTTTCCTAATCAGAGATGAACTAGATATGGTCCATGTGTGTTGGAACCACAGTTCTTTGTTGTGAGCAAGTTCACTGTTCTGGCCCTAAAGGAAACAGAGTAGAGTAGAAGAGTGCCCTTTTCTCAAAAGCAGAGTGTATTTCTTGTAAGGCGAGCTAGTGTTTGTTTCACATTCATAAACGGAGTTGAATCACACGCAGTCTGGTCCTAGAGCAAGAATTGTTTTTTGGTAAGGAAGGTCACTATTGCACTCCCATTTCCTATACACAGAGCAAATAGCACTCATGTCTTTTCACAGCAAGTACAGTGTATTGGACTGAAGAGAAGCTACTGTTATTTTGAGTTTCCTAAGGAGAGTTGAACTGTAAAGGGTCTGGGTGTGTAGGAAGCACAGTTCTTTTGTTCTGAGCAATCTTACTCTTCTGGCCCTATAGGAAACTGAGTAGAGTAGAGTGCTCTTTTCTCAAAAGGAGAGGGTATTTCTGGTAAAGTGAGCTAGTGTTTGTTTCCCATTCAAAAACGGAGTTGAATCACATGCAGGTTCTGTTCCTACGAGCAAGAGTTGTTTCTTTGGTAATTAAAGTCACTATTGTGTGCCCATTGCCATACCCATTGCAAATAGCACTCGCGTCTGTTCCCAGCAAGTACAGTGTATTGCACTGAAGAGAAGCTACTGTTCTTGTTAGTTTCCTAAGCAGAGTTGAACTAGATGTGGCTCATGTGTGTAGGAAGCACATTTCTTTTGTTCTGAGCAAGCTCACTCTTCTGGCCCTATGGAAACACAGTAGTGTGGAAGAGTGCTCTTTTCTCAAAAGCAGGTGTGTTTCTTGTAAGGTGATCTAGTGTTTGTTTCCCATTCATAAACGGAGTTGAATCACATGCAGTTTTTGGTCCTACGAGCAAGAGTTGTTTTCTGGTAAGGAAAGTCACTATTGTGTACCCATAGCCAAACAAAGTGCAAAAAGGATGCGCGGGTGTTCCCAGCAAGTACAGGTATTGGATTGAAGAGAAGCTATTGTTCTTGTCTGTTTCCTAAGCAGAGTTGATGTAGATATGGCCCGTGTGTGTAGGAATCACAGTCTTTTGTTCTGAGCAAGCTCACTCTTCTGGACCTATAGGAAACACAGTACAGTGGAAGAGTGCTCTTTTCTCAACAGCATGGTGTGTTTCTTGTAAGGCGAGCTAATAATTGTTTTCCACTCATGAATGGAGTTTAATCACATGCAATTTCTGGTTTTATGAGCAAGAGTTGTTTTCTGGTAAAGAATGTCACTATTGTGCTCCCATTGCCATACATAGTGCAAAGAGCACTCTAAACTGTTCCCAGAAAGTACATTGTATTGGAATGAATAGAATCTACTGTTCTTGTCAGTTTCCTAAGCAGAGTTGAACTAGATATGACCCGAGTATAGTAAGCACAGTTCTTTTGTTCTGTGCAAGCTCACTGTTCTGACCCAATAGGAAACAGAGTAGAGGAGAAGAGTGCTCTTTTCTCAAAAGCAGAGTATTTCTCTTGTAAAGCAGGCTCGTGTTTGTTTCCTATGCATAAACGGAGGTGAATCACAAGGAGTTTCTGTTCCTAGAAGGAAGAGTTGTTTTCTGGTAAGGAAAGACACTATTGCATTCCATTGGCCATTCACAGTGCAAATAGTACTCGCTTCTGTTCCCAGCAAGTACAGTGTATTGGACTGAAAAGTAGCTACTGTTCTTGTCAGTTTCTTAAGCAGAGTTGAACTATATATGGCTCGTGAGTAGGAAGCACAGTTCTTTTGTTCTGTTCAAACTCACTGTTCTGGCTCTTCAGGAAACACAGTAGAGTAGAAGAGTGCTCTTTTCTCAAAAGCAGGGTGTGTTTCTTGTAAGACAAGCTAGTATTTTTTTCCCATTCATAAACGGAGTTGAACCACATACAGTTTTTGGTCCTACGAGCAAAAGTTGTTTTTTGGTAAGGAATGTCAATATTGTGCTCCCTTTACCAAACAGTGCAAATAGCACTCACATCTGTTCCCAGCAAGTACAGTGTATTGGACTATAGAGAAGCTACTGATTGTGTCAGTTTCCTAAGCAGAGTTGAACTAGACATGGCTCGTATGTGTAGGAAGCACAGTTCATTTGTTCTGAGCTAGCTCACTCTTCTGGCCCAATAGAAAACACAATACAGTAGAAGAGTGGTCTTTTCTCAAAAGCAGAGTGTGTTTCTTGTAAGGCGAGCTAGTGTTTGTTTCCCATTCATAAACGAAGTTGAATCACATGCAGTTTCTGGTCCCATGAGCAAGAGTAGTTTTCTGGTAAGGAAAGTCACTATTTTGCTCCCATTTCCATACACAGAGCAAATAGCAGTCACGTCTGAACACAGAAACTACAGTGTATTTGACTGAATAGAAGCTACTGTTCTTGTTAGTTTCAAATCAGATTGACATAGATATGGCCCGTGTTTGTAGGAAGCACAGTTTTTTTGTTTTGAGAAAACTCACTCCTCTGGCCCTATAGGAAACACAGTTGATAAGAAGAGTGCTCTTTTCTCAAAAGCAGAGTGTGTTTCTTTAAGGCAAGCTAGTAATTGTTTCTCATTCATAAACAAAGTTGAATTACATGTAGTTTCTGGTCCTATGACAAAAGTGGTTTTCTGGCAAGGAAAGTCAATGTAGCACTTATATTGCCATATGCAGTGAAAAAAGCACTCGCGTCTGTTCCCAGCAAGCACAGTGAATTGGACTGAACAGAGCTACTGTTCTTGTCAATTTCCTTAGCAGAGTTGAAGTAGATATGGCCTGTGTGTGTAGGATGCACAGTACTTTTGTTCTGAGCAAGCTCACTGTTCTGGCCCTATAGGAAACACAGTAGAGTAGAAGAGTGCTCTTTTCTCAAAATTAGAGTGTGTTTCTTGTAAGGTGAGCTAGTATTTGTTTCCCATTCATAAACAGAGTTCAATCATATGCAGTTTCTGTTCATATGAGCAAGAGTAGTTTTCTGGGAAGGAAAGTCACTATTATGCTCCCATTGTCCTAGACAGTGCAAATAGCACTCATGTCTGTTTCCAGCAAGTACTTTGTACTGGATTCAAGAGAAGCAACTGTTCTTGTCAGTTTCCTAAGCAAAGTTGAAGTAGATATGGCCCGCGTATGTAGGAAGCACAGTTCTTCTATGATGAGCTAGCTAACTGTTCTGGCCTATGGAAACACTGTAGAATAGAAGAGTGCTCTTTGCTCAAAAACAGAGTGTGTTCCTTGTAAGGTAAGCTAATGTTTGTTTCCCATTCATAAACAGAGTTCAATCACATGCAGTTTCTGGTCCTAAGAGCAAGAGTTGTTTCTTGTAAGGAAAGTCACTATTGTACTCTCATTGCCATACACAGTGAAAATAGCACTTAGATCTGTTCCCAGCAAGTACAGGTGTTGGACTGAAGAGAAGCTACTGTTCTTGTCAGTGTCCTAAGCAGAGTTGAAGTAGATAAGGCCCGCGTGGGTAGGAAGCACAGTTCTTTGGATCTGAGCAAGCTCACTGTTCGGGCCATATAGGAAACACAGTGGAGTAGAAGAGTGCTGTTTTCTCAAAAGCAGAGTGTGTTTCTTGTAAGGCGAGCTAGTGTTTGTTTCCTATTCATAAATGGAGTTGAATCACATGCAGTTTCTGGTCCTGTGAGCAACAGTTGTTTTCTGGTAAGGAAAGTCACTATTGCGCTCCTATTGCCATACACAGTGCAAATAGCACTCACGTCTGTTCCCAGCAAGAACAGTGTATTGACCTAAAGAGACTCTACTGTTCCTTCAGTTTCCTAAGCAGAGTTGAAGTAGAAATGGCCCATGTGTGTAGGAAGAACAATTCTTTTGTTCTTTGAAAGCTCACAGTTCTGGCGCTATAGGAAACACAGTAAAGTAGAAGAGTGCTATTTTTTCAAAAGCAGAATGTGTTTCTTGTAAGGCGAGCTGGAGTTTGTTTCCCATTCATAAATGAAGGTGAATTGCATCCAGTTTCTTGTCCTACGAGCAAGAGTAGATTTCTGGTAAGGAAAGTCACTATTTTGCTCCCATTTACATACACAGAGCAAATAGCATTCACGTCTGTTTACAGAAAGTGCAGTGTATTGGACTGAAGAGAAGCTAATGTTTTTGTCAGTTTTCTAGGCAGAGTTTAACTAGATATGGCCCGTGAGTGATGGAAGCACAGTTCTTTTGTTCTGAGCAAGCTTACAGTTTGGGCCCTATAGGATACACAGTAGAGTGGAAGAGTGCTCTTTTCTCAAAATCAGAGTGTGTTTCTTGTAAGGCGAGCTAGTGTTTGTTTCCCATTCATAAACGGAGTTGAATCACAAGCAGTTTCTGGCTCTAAGAGCAAGAGTTGTTTCTGGCAATGAAAGTCAATATTGCGCTCCCATTGCCATACACACTGCAAATAACACTTGCGTGTGTTTCCAGCAAGCACAGTGTATTGGACTGAAGAGAAGCTACTGTTATTTTCAGTTTTCTAAGGAGAGTTGAACTGTATATGGCCTGTGTGTGTAGGAAGCACAGCTCTTTTGTTCTGAGCAATCTCACTCTTCTGGCCCTATAGGAAACTGAGTAGAGTAAAGAGTGCTCTTTTCTCAAAAGGAGAGGGTATTTCTGGTAAGGTGAGCTAGTGTTCTAGTGTTTGTTTCCCATTCATTAACAGAGTTGAATCACATGCAGTGTTTGTTCCTATGAGCAAGAGTTGTTTTATGGTAAGGAAAGTCACTCTTGCGCTCCCATTGTCATACACTGTGCAAATAGCACTTGCGTATTTTCCCAGCAAATACCGTGAATTGGACTGAAGAGAAGCTACTGTTCTTGTCAGTTTCCAAAGCAGAGTTCAACTAGATATGGCCCGTGCATGTAGGAAACACAGTTCTTCTGTGATGAGCAAGGAAACTGTTCTGGCCATATGGAAACACAGAAAAATAGAAGAGATCTCTGTTCTCAAAAGCAAAGTGTGTTTCTTGTAAGATGAGGTAGTTTTTGTTTCCCATTCATAAACGAAGTTGAAAACATGCAATTTATGTTCCTAAGAGCAAGTGTTGTTTTCTGGTAAGGAAAGTCACTCTTGTGCTCCCATTGCCATACACAGTGCAAATAGCACTCGCGTTTGTTCCCAGCAAGTACAGTATATTGGACTGAAGAGAATCTTCTGTTCTTGTCAGTTTCTTAATGGGAGTTGAAATAGATATGGCTCATGTGTGTAAGAAGCACAATTCTTTTCTTCAGAACAAGCTCACTCTTCTGGCCCTACAGGAAACTGAGTAGAGTAAAGAGTGCTCTTTTCTCAAAAGCAGAATGTGTGGCTTGTAAGGCGAGCTAGTGTTTGTTTCCCATTAATAAACAGAGTTGAATCACATAAGTTTCTGGTTCTATGAGCAAGAGTTGTTTCCTGGTAAGGAAAGTCACTATTGAGCTTCCATTTCATACACAGTGCAAAAAGCTCTCGCATCTGTTCCCAGCAAGTACAGGTATCAGACTGAAGAGAAGTTACTGTGCTTGTCTGTTTCCTAAGCAGAGTTGAACTAGGTATGCCCCGTGTGTATAGGAAGCACAGTTCTTTTTTCTAACTTACCTCACTGTTCTGGCCCTATAGGAAACACAGTAGAGTAGAAGAGTGTTCTTTACTGAAAAGCAGAGTGTGTTTCTTGAAAGGTGAGCCAGTGTTTGTTTCCCATTCATAAACGGAGTTCAATCACATACAGTTTCTGGTCCTACGAGTAAGTGTAGTTTTCTGGTAAGATAAGTCACTATTGTGCTCCCATTGCCATACACAGAGCAAATAGCACTCATGTCTGTTCACAGACAGTACAGTGTATTGGACTGAAGAGAAGGTACTTTTCTTGTCAGTTTCCTAAGCAGAGTTGAACTACATGTGGCCCGTGTATGTAGGAAGCACAGTTCTTTTGTGATTAGCAAGCTAATGGTTCTGGCCCTTTAGGAAACACAGTAGAGTATAAGAGTGCTCTTTTACCAAATTAGAGTGTGTTTCTTGTAATGCGAGCTAGTGTTTGTTTCCCATTCATAAATGGAGTTAAATCACATGCAGTTCCTGGTCCTACAATCAAGAGTTGTTTTCTGATAAGGAAAGACACTATTGTGATCCCATTGCCATACACATTGCAATTTGCACTCGCGTCTGTTCCCAGCAAGTACAGCGTATTTGATTGAAGAGAAGCTACTGTTCTTGTCATTTTTAAAGTAGATTTGAACTGCATATGGCCCATGTGTTTAGGAAGCACAGTTTTATGTTCTGAGTAAGTACACAGTTCGGGCCCTATAGGAAAAACAGTAGATTAGAAGAGTGCTCTTTTCTAAAAAGCAGAGTGTGTTTCTTGTAAGGCAAGCTAGTGTTTATTTCCCATTTATAAAGGAAGTTTAATCACATGCTATTTATGGTCCTTAGAGCAAAAGTTGTTTTCTCGTAAGGAAACTCACTATTGTGCTCACATTGTCATACACTGTGCAAATAGCACTTGTGTCTGTTCCCAGCAAATACAGTGTATTGGACTGAAGAGAAGCTGCTGTTCTTGTCAGTTTCCTAAGCAGAGTTGAAGTAGATATGTCCCGTGTGTGTAAGAAGCACTGTTCTTTTGTTCTGACTTACCTCACTCTTCTGGCACTATAAGAAACACAGTAGAGTAGAAGAGTACTCTTTTCTCAAAAGGAGAGTGTGTTCCTAGCAAGGCGAGCAAGTTTTTGTTTCCCATTCATAAACGCAGCTGAATCACATGCAGTTTCTGGTCCTACGAGAAAGAGTTGTTTTTTGGTAAGGAAAGTCACTGTTGTGTTCCCCTTGCCATACATAGTGCAAATAGCACTCGCAATGTTCCCAGCAAGTACAGTGTATTGGACTGAAGAATAGGTACTGTTCTTGTCAGTTTCCTAAGCAGAGTTCAAATAGATATTGCCGATGTGTGTAGAAAGCACAGTTCTTTTGTTCAGAGCAAGCTCACAGTACAGGCCGTATAGGAAACACAGTAGATAGAAGAGTGCTCTTTTCTCAAAAGCACAGTGTGTTTCTTGTAAGGCATGCTACTGTTTGTTTCCCATTCATAAACGGAGTTGAATCACATGCAATTTCTACTTCTATAAACAAAAGTTGTTTTCTAGTAAGGAAAATCACTATTGTGCTCCCAATGTCATACACTGTGCAAATAGCACTCGCGTCTGTTCCTAGCAAGTACAGTGTATTGGACTAAAGAGAACTACTCTTCTTGTCAGTTTCTTAAACAGTAGAACTAGATATGGCCCTTGTGTGTAGAAAACACATTTAATTTTTTCTGAGGAAGCTTACTGTTCCGGCCCTATGGAAACACAGTAGAGTAGAAGAGTACTCTTTTCTCAAAAGCAGAGTGTGTTTCTTGTAAGTCAAGCTAGTGTTTGTTTTCCATTCATCCACGGAGTTGACTCACATGCAGTTTCTGGTCCTACGAGCAAGAGTTTTTTTCTGGTAAGGAAAGTCACTGTTGCGCTCCCGTTGTCATACACTGTACAAATAGCACTCTCCTCTGTTCCCAGCCATTATAGTGTATTTTACTGAAGCGAAGATACAATTCTTGTCATTTCCTAAGCAGAGTCGAACTGAATATGGCCTGTGTGTGTAGGAAGCACAGTTCTTTTGTTCTGAGCAAAATCACTGTTCTTACACTTTTGGAAACAGAGTAGAGTAGAAGAGTGCTCTTTTCTCAAAAGCAGAGTGTGTTTTTGTAAGTCGAGGTAGTGTTTGTTTCCCATTCATAAACAGAGTTGAATCACATGCAGTTTCTGGTCCTTCAAGTAAGAGTTGTTTTCTGGTAAGGAAAGTCACTATTGTGCTTCCATTGCTTTACACAGTGCAAATAGCACTCGCATCTGTTCCCAGCAAATACAGTGTATTGGACTGAAGAGAAGCTACTGTTCTTGTCAGTTTCCTACAAGCAAGAGTTGTTTTCTCATAAGGAAAGTTACTATGGAGCTCCCATTGACATACACAGACCAAATAGCACTTGCGTCTGTTCCCAGCAAGTACAGTGCATTGGACTGAAGAGAATCTAATGTTCTTGTCAATTTCCTCAGCAGAGTTGAACTATATATTGCCCGTGTGTGTAAGGATCACAGTTCTTTTGTTCAGAGAAAGCTCATTCTCTGGCCCTATAGGAATTACAGTAGAGTAGAAGAGTGCTCATTTCTCAAAAGTAGAGTGTGTTTCCTGTAAGGTGAACTAGTGTTTGTTTCCCATTCATAAACAGATTTGAATCACATGCAGTTTCTGGTCCTATGAGCAAGAGTTGTTTTCTGGTAAATAAAGTCACTATTGAGTTCTCCTTGCCATACAAAGCAAATAGCTCTCTCGAATGTTCCCTGCAAGTACAGTGTATTGGACTGATAAGAATATACTGTTCTTGTCAGTTTTCTCAGCAGAGTTGAATGAGATATGGCCCGTGTGTATAGGAAGCACTGTTCTTTTGTTCTTAGCAAGCTCACTGTTCTGGCAAAATCGGAAACACCGTAGAGTAGAAGAGTGCTCTTTACTCAAAAGCAGAGTGTGTTTCTTGTAAGGCGAGCTAGGGTTTGTTTCCCTTTCATAATCGGAGTTGAATCACATGAACGTCTTTTCCCAACAAGTACAGTGTATTGGACTGAAGAGTATCTACTGTTCTTGTCAGTTTCCTAAGCAAAGTTCAACTAGATGTGGCCCGTGTGTTTAGGAGGCACAATTCTTTTGTTCTGAGCTAGCTCACTCTTCTGGCCATTTGGAAACACAGTAGAGTAAAAGAGTGCTATTTTCTCAAAAGCAGAGTGTGTTTCTAGTAAGGTGAGCTAGAGTTTGTTTCCCATTAACAAATGGCGTTGAATGACATGCAGTTTCTGGGCCTACGAGCAAGAGATGTTTTCTCGTAAGGAAAGTCCCTACTGAGCTTTCATTGCCATACACTGTGCATATAGCACTCGTGTCTGTTCCCAGCAAGCACAGTGTATTGGACTGAAGAGAAGATACTGTTCTTGTCAGTTTCCTAAGCAGAGTTGAAGTAGATATGGCCCGTGTGTGTAGGAAGCACACTTCTTTTGTTCTGTACATGCTGACTGTTCTGGCCCTATAGGAAAGAGAGTAGAGTAGATGAGTGCTCTTTTCTCAAAAGCATAGTGTGTATCTTGTAAGACGAGGTTGTGTTTGTTTTTCATTCATAAACGTGTTGAATCACATGCAATTTATGGTCCTATGAGCAAGAGTTTTTTTCTGGTAAGAAAAGTCACTATTGTGCTCCCATTGCCATACACAATGCAAATAGCACTCACATCAGTTCCCAGCAAGTACAGTGTATTGGACTGAAGAGAAGCTACTGTTTTTGTCAGTTTCCTAAGGAGAGTTGAAGTAGATATGGCTCGTGTGTAGGAAGCACAGTTCTTTTGTTCTGAGCAAGCTCAATCTTCTGGCCCTATAGGAAACACAGTAGAGAAGAAGAATGCTCTTTTCTCAAAAGTAGAGAGTGTTTCTTGTAAGGTGAACTGGTGCTTGTTTCCCATTCATAAAAGGAGTTGAATCACATGCAGTTTCTAGCTCTACAATCAAGAGATGTTTTCTGTTAAGAAAAGACACTATTGCGCTCCAATTGCCATACACAGTACAAATTGCACTCGTGTCTCTTCCCAGCAATTTCAGTGTATTGGACTAAAGAGAAGCTACAGTTCTTGTCATTTCCTAATCAGAGTTGAACTAGATATGGCCTGTGTGTGTAGGAAGCACAGTTCTTTTGTTCATAGCAAGCTCACATTTCTGGCCCTACAGGAAACACAGTAGAGTAGAAGAGTGCAGTTTTCTCAAATGCAGAGTGTGTTTACTGTAAGGCAAGCTAGTGTTTATTTCTCATTCATAAATGGAGTTTTATCACATGCAGTTTCTGGTCCTACTAACAAGTGTTGTTTTCTTGTAAGGAAAGTCACTATTGCTTTCCCATTGTCAGACACAGTGCAAATAGCACTGGCATCTGTTCCCAGCAATTAGAGTGTATTGGACAGAAGAGACTACTGCTCTTGTCAGTTTTCTAAGCAGAGTTGAACTAGGTATGGCCCGTGTGTAGGAAGTGCAGTTCTTTTGTTCTGAGCAAGCTCACTCTTCTGGCTCTTTAGGAAACACAGTAGAGTAGAAGAGGGCCCCTTTCTCAAAAGCAGAGTGTGTTTCTTGTAAGGCGAGCTAGTGTTTATTTCAGATTCATAAACGGAGATGAATGACATGCAGTTTCTGGTCCTTAGAACAAAAGTTGTTTTCTCATAAGGAAAGTCACTATTGTGTTCCCATTGTCATACACTGTGCAAAACGAACTCGTGTCTGTTCGAAGCAAATACATTGTACTGGACTGAAGAGAAGATACTGTTCATGTCAGTTTCATAAGATGAGTTGAACTAGACATAACCCATGTGTGTAGGTAGCACATTTCTTTCGTTCTGAGCAAGCTCACTCTTTTGGCCGTATAGGAAGCACAGTAGAGTAGAAGAGTACTCTTTTCTCAAAAGCAGAGTGTGTTTCTTGTAAGGTGAGCTAGTGTTTATTTCCCATTCATAAACGGAGTTGAATCACATGCAGTTTCTGGTCCTATGAACAAGAGTTGTTTTCTGATAAGGAGAGTCATTATTGCGCTCCCATTGCCATACACAGTGCAATAGCACTCAGGTCTATTCCCAGCAAGTACAGTGTATTGGACTGAAGAGAAGCTACTGTTCTTGTCAGTTTCCTAAGAAGAGTTGAACTGTATATGGCCCGTGTGTGTAGGAAGCAAAGTTTAATGTTCTGATTTAGCTCACTGTTCTGGCCCTATAGGAAACACTGTAGAGTACAAGAGTGCTGTTTTTTCAAAAGCAGAGTGTATTTCTTGTAAGGAAAGCTAGAGTTTTTTTTCCATTCCAAAATGGAGTTTAATCACATGCAGTTTCAGGTCCTACGAGCAAGAGTTGTGTTCTCATAAGGAAAGTCACTTTTGTGCTCCAATTGCCATACAAAGAGCAAATAGCACTCGTGTCTGCTCCCAGCAAGTACAAGGTATTGGACTGAAGAGAATCTACTGCTCTTTTCAGTTTCCTAAGCAGAGTTGAACTAGATATGGCTCGTCTGTATAGGAAGCACAGTTCTTTTGTTCTCAGCAAGCTCACTGTTCTGGCACTATAGGAATTACAGTAGAGTAGAAGAGTGCTCTTTTCTCAAAAGAAGAGTGTGTTTCTTGTAAGACGAATTAGCGTCTGTTTCCCTTTCATAAACAGAGTTGAATCACATGCAGTTTCTGGTGCTATGAGCAAAAATTGTTTTCTGGAAAGGAAGGTCACTGTTGTGTTCCCATTGCCATACACAGTGCAAAGAGCACTAGCGTTTGTTCCCAGCAATTACAGTGTATTGGACTGAAGAGAAGATTCTTTTCTTGTCAGTTTCCTAAGCCGAGTTGAACTAGATATGGCCCGTGTGTGTAGGAAGCACAGTTATTTTGTTCTGAGTAAGATTACTCTTCTTGCCCTGTAGGATGCAGAGTAGAGTAGAAGAGTGCTCTTTCCTCAAAAGCAGAGTGTGTTTCTTGTAAAGCGAGCTAGTGTACATTTCAAATTCATAAACGGAGTTGAATCACATGCAGTTTCTGGTCCTTAGAGCAAAAGTTGTTTTCTCATAAGGAAAGTCACTATTGTACTCCCATTGTCATACATTGTGCAAATAGCACTCGTGTCTGTTCCCAGCAAATACATTGTATTGGACTGAAGAGAAGATACTGTTCATGTCAGTTTCGTAAGAAAAGTTGAACTAGACATAACACTTTTGTGTAGGTAGCACATTTCTTTTGTTCTGAGCAAGCTCACTCTTTTGGCCCTAGAGGAAGCACAGTAGAGTAGAAGAGTGCTCTTTTCTCAAAAGCAGTGTGTGTTTCTTGTAAGGTGAGCTAGTGTTTGTTTCCCATTCATAAATGGAGTTGAATCACATGCAGTTTCTGGTCCTAAGAACAAGAGTTGTTTTCTGATAAGGAGAGTCACTATTGCGCTCCCATTGCCATACACAGTGCAAGAGCACTCACGTCTATTCCCAGCAAGTACACTGTATTGGACTGAAGAGAAGCTACTGTTATTGTCAGTTTTTAGGAAGAGTTGAACTGTAAATGGCCCGTGTGTGTAGGAAGCATAGTTTTATGTTCTGAGTAAGCTCAGTGTTCTGGCCCTATAGGAAACAGTAGAGTAGAAGAGTGCTCTTTTCTCAATAGCAGAGTGTATTTCTTGTAAGGCAAGCTAGCGTTTTTTTCCCATTGGAAAATGGAGTTTAATCACATGCAGTTTCTGATCCTATGAGCAAGAGTTGTGTTCTCATAAAGAAAGTCACTTTTTTTCTCCCATTGCCATACACAGAGCAAATAGCACTCGTGTCTACTCCCAGCAAGTACAAGGTATTTGACTGAAGAGAATCTACTGCTCTTGTCAGTCTCCTAAGCAGAGTTGAACTAGATATGGCTCGCCTGTATAGGAAGCACAGTTCTTTTGTTCTCATCAAGCTCACTGTTCTGGCCCTATAGAAATTACTGTAGAGTAGAAGACTGCTCTTTCCTCAAAAGCAGAGTGTGTTTCTTGTAAGGCTTATTATCGTCTGTTTCCCTTTCATAAATGGAGTTGAATCACATGCAGTTTCTGGTCCTACGAGCAAGAATTGTTTTCTGGAAAGGAAGGTCACTGTTGTGTTCCCATTGCCATACAATGCAAAGAGCACTAGCATTTGTTCCCAGGAATTACAGTGTATTGGAATGAAAAGAAGCTACATTTCTTGTCAGTTTCCTAAGCCGAGTTGAACTAGATATGGCCCGTGTGTGTAGGAAGCACAATTTTTTTGTTCTTAGTAAGATTACTCTTCTGATTCTTTAAGAAACAGAGCAGAGTAGAAGAGAGCTCTTTTCTCAAAAGCAGAGTGTGTTTCCTGTAAAGGGAGCTAGTGGTTTTTTTTTCATTAATAAACAGAGATGAATCACATGTAGTTTCTGGTCCTATGAGCAAGAGTTGTTTTCTGGTAAGGAAAGTCACTATTGTGTTCTGCTTGCCATACACAGTTCAAATAGCACTGGCCATGTTCCTAGCAAGTACAGTTTATTAGACTGAAGAGAAGCTACTGTTCTTGTCAGTTTCCTAAGCAGAGTTGTACTAGATATGGCTGGTGTGTGTAGGAAGCACAGTTCTTTTGTTCAGAGCAAGATCCCAGTTCGGGCCGTATATGAAACACTGTAGAGTAGAAGAGTGCAGTTTTCTCAACAGTAGAGTGTGTTTCCTCTAAGGTGAGCTAGTGTTTATTTCCCATTCATAAACTGATTTGAATCACATGCAGTTTCTGGTCCTATGAGCAATAGTTGTTTTCTGGTAAATAAAGTCACTATTGAGTTCTCATTGCCATACAAAGCAAATAGCTCTCTCGAATGTTCCCTGCAAGTACAGTGTATTGGACTGAAAAGAATGTACTGTTCTTGTCAGTTTTCTCAGCAGAGTTGAATGAGATATGGCCCGTGTGTATAGGAAGCACTGTTCTTTTGTTCTTAGCAAGCTCAGTGTTCTGGCCCAATTGGAAACACCGTAGAGTAGAAGAGTGCTCTTTACTCAAAAGCAGAGTGTGTTTCTTGTAAGGCGAGCTAGGGTTTGTTTTCCTTTCATAATCGGAGTTGAATCACATGCACGTCTTTTCCCAACAAGTACAGTGTATTGGACTGAAGAGTATCTACTGTTCTTGTCAGTTTCCTAAGCAAAGTTCAACTAGATATGGCCCGTGTGTTTAGGAGGCACAGTTCTTTGTTCTGAGTTAGCTCACTCTTCTGGCCATTTGGAAACACAGTAGAGTAGAAGAGTGCTCTTTTCTCAAAAGCAGAGTGTGCTTCTAGTAAGGTGAGCTAGAGTTTGTTTCCCATTAACAAATGGCGTTGAATGACATGCAGTTTCTGGGCCTATGAGCAAGAGATATTTTCTCGTAAGGAAAGTCCCTACTGAGCTTTCATTGCCATACACTGTGCATATAGCACTCGTGTCTGTTCCCAGCAAGCACAGTGTATTGAACTGAAGAGAAGATACTGTTCTTGTCAGTTTCCTAAGCAGAGTTGAAGTAGATATGGCCCGTGTGTGTAGGAAGAACACTTCTTCTGTTCTGTACATGCTCACTGTTCTGGTCCTATAGGAAAGAGAGTAGAGTAGATGTGTTCTTTTCTCAAAAGCATAGTGTGTATCTTGTAAGACGAGGTTGT
This sequence comes from Peromyscus eremicus, assembly GCF_949786415.1. Lineage (NCBI taxonomy): Eukaryota > Metazoa > Chordata > Mammalia > Rodentia > Cricetidae > Peromyscus > Peromyscus eremicus. Next base: position 1,055,041 of record NC_081417.1, on the reverse strand, counting down.
GTTTGTTTTCCATTCATAAACGGAGTTGAATCACATGCAACTTCTGGTCCTACGAGCAAGAGTTGTTTTCTGGTAAGGAAAGTCACTATTGTGCTCCCATTGCCATACACAGTACGAATAGCACTCACGTCTGTTCCCAACAAGTACAGTGTATTGGAATGAAGAGAAGCTACTGTTTTTGTCAGTTTCCTAAGGAGAGTTGAAGTAGATATGGCTCATGTGTAGGAAGCACAGTTCTTCTGTTCTGAGCAAGCTCAATCTTCTGGCCATATAGGAAACACAGTAGAGAAGAAGAATGCTCTTTTCTCAAAAGTAGAGAGTGTTTCTTGTAAGGTGAACTGGTGCTTGTTTCCCATTCATAAAAGGAGTTGAATCACATGCAGTTTCTGGTACTACAATCAAGAGTTGTTTTCTGTTAAGAAAAGACACTATTGCGCTCCAATTGCCATACACAGTACAAATTGCACTCGCATCTCTTCCCAGCAATTTCAGTGTATTGGACTGAAGAGCAGCTACTGTTCTTGTCAGTTTCCTAAGCAGATTTGAACTAGATATGGCCCGTGTGTGTAGGAAGCACAGTTCTTTTGTTCAGAGCAAGCTCACAGTACTGGCCCTATAGGAAACACAGTAGAGTAGAAGAGTTCAGTTTTCTCAAACGCAGAGTGTGTTTACTGTAATGCAAGCTAGTGTTTATTTCTCATTCATAAAGGGAGTTTTATCACATGCAGTTTCTGGTACTACTAACAAGTGTTGTTTTCTTGTAAGGAAAGTCACTATTGCTTTCCCATCGTCAGACACAGTGCAAATATCACTCGCATCTGTTCCCAGCAATTAGAATGTATTGGACAGAAGAGACTACTGCTCTTGTCAGTTTTTTAAGCAGAGTTGAACTAGATATGGCCCGTGTGTATAGGAAGCACAGTTCTTTTGTTTTGAGCAAGCTCACTCTTCTGGCCCTTTAGGAAACACAGTAGAGTAGAAGAGGGTCCCTTTATCAAAAGCAGAGTGTGTTTCTTGTAAGGTGAGCTAGTGTTTACTTCAGATTCATAAACGGAGTTGAATCACAAGCAGTTTCTGGTCCTTAGAGCAAAAGTTGTTTTCTCATAAGGAAAGTCACTATTGTGCTCCCAATGTCATACACTGTGCAAATGGCACTCGTGTCTGTTCGAAGCAAATACATTGTACTGGACTGAAGAGAAGTTACTGTTCATGTCAGTTTCATAAGAAGAGTTGAACTAGACATAACCCGTGTGTGTAGGTAGCACATTTCTTTCGTTCTGAGCAAGCTCACTCTTTTGGCCCTATAGGAAGCACAGTAGAGTAGAAGATTATTCTTTTCTCAAAAGCAGAGTGTGTTTCTTGTAAGGTGAGCTAGTGTTTATTTCCCATTCATAAACGGAGTTGAATCACATGCAGTTTCTAGTCCTATGAACAAGAGTTGTTTTCTGATAAGGAGAGTCACTATTGTGCTCCCATTGCCATACACAGTGCAATTGCACTCAGGTCTATTCCCAGCAAGTACAGTGTATTGGACTGAAGAGAAGCTACTGTTCTTGTCAGTTTTTAGGAAGAGTTGAAGTGTATATGGCCCGTGTGTTTAGGAAGCAGAGTTTTATGTTCTGAGTAAGCTCACTGTTCTGGCCCTATAGGAAACACTGTAGAGTACAAGAGTGCTCTTTTCTCAAAAGCATTGTGTGTTTCTTGTAAGTTGGGCTAGTGTTTGTTTCCCATTCATAAACGGAGTTGAATCACATGCAGTTTCTGTTGCAATGAACAAGACTGGTTTTCTGATAAGGAGAGTCACTTTTGTGCTCCCAGTGCCATACACAGTGCAATAGCACACACGTCTATTCCCAGCAAATACAGTGTATTATACTGAAGAGAAACTACTGTTCTTGTCAGTTTTTCGGAAGAGTTGAACTGTATATGGCCCGTGTGTGTAGGAAGCACAGTTTTATGTTCTGATTAAGTTCACTGTTCTGGCCCTATAGGAAACCCAGTAGAGTAGAAGAGTGCTCTTTTCTCAAAAGCAGAGTGTATTTCTTGTAAGGCGAGCTAGTGTTTGTTTCCCATTAAGAATCGCAGTTGAATCATATGCACTTTCTAGTCCTACGAGCAAGAGTTGTTTTCTGGTAAGGAAAGTCACTGTTGTGTTCCCATTGCCATACACTCTGCAAATAGCACTCATGTCTGTTCCCAGGAAGTACACTGTATTGCACTGAAGAGAAGCTGCTGTTCTTGTCAGTTTCTTAAGCAGAGTTTAACTAGATATGACGCGTGTGTGTAGGAAGCACAGTGTTTTGTTTTGAGCAAGCTCACTGTTCGGGCCCTATAGGAAACCCAGTAGAGTAGAAGAGTGCTCTTTTCTCAAAAGCAGAGTGTGTTTCTTGTAAGGCAAGCTAGTGTTTATTTCCCTTTCATAAACGGAGTTGAATCACATGAACGTCTTTTCCCAACAAGTACAGTGTATTGGACTGAAGAGTATCTACTGTTCTTGTCAGTTTCCTAAGCAAAGTTCAACTAGATATGGCCCGTGTGTTTAGGAAGCACAGTTCTTTTGTTCTGAGCTAGCTCACTCTTCTGGCCATTTTTAAACAGAGTAGAGTAGAAGAGTGCTCTTTTCTCAAAAGCAGAGTGTGTTTCTAGTAAGGTGAGCTAGAGTTTGTTTCCCATTAACAAATGGCATTGAATCACATGCAGTTTCTGGGCCTACGAGCAAGAGATGTTTTCTCATAAGGAATGTCCCTATTGAGCTTTCATTGCCGTACACTGTGCATATAGCACTCGTGTCTGTTCCCAGCAAGCACAGTGAATTGGACTGAAGAGAAGATACTGTTCTTTTCAGTCTCCTAAGCAGAGTTGAAGTAGATATGAACCGTGTGTGTAGGAAGCACAGATCTTTTGTTCTGTACATGCTCACTGTTCTGGCCCTATAGGAAAGAGAGTAGAGTAGATGAGTGCTCTTTTCTCAAAAGCATAGTGTGTATCTTGTAAGACGAGGTTGTGTTTGTTTTTCATTCATAAACGGAGTTGAATCACATGCAATTTATGGTCCTATGAGCAAGAGTTTTTTTCTGGTAAGGAAAGTCACTATTGTGCTCCCATTGCCATACACAGTGCAAATAGCACTCACATCAGTTCCCAGCAAGTACAGTGTATTGGACTGAAGAGAAGCTACTGTTTTTGTCAGTTTCCTAAGGAGAGTTGAAGTAGATATGGCTCGTGTGTAGGAAGCACAGTTCTTTTGTTCTGAGCAAGCTCACTCTTCTGGCCCTATAGGAAACACAGTAGAAAAGAAGAATGCTCTTTTCTCAAAAGTAGAGAGTCTTTCTTGTAAGGTGAGCTGGTGCTTGTTTCCCATTCATAAAAGGAGTTGAATCACATGCAGTTTCTGGTACTAAAATCAAGAGTTTTTTTTTCTTTTAATAAAAGACACTATTGCGCTCCAATTGCCATACACAGTACAAATTGCACTTGTGTCTGTTCCCAGCAATTTCAGTGTATTGGACTGAAGAGATGCTACTGTTCTTGTCAGTTTCCTAAGCAGAGTTGAACTAGATATGGCCCGTGCGTGTAGAAAGCACAGTTCTTTTGTTCAGAGCAAGCTCACATTTCTGGCCCTATAGGAAACACAGTAGAGTAGAAGAGTGCAGTTTTCTCAAAAGCAGAGTGTGTTTACTGTAAGGCAAGCTAGTGTTTATTTCCCATTCATAAACGGAGTTGAATCACATGCAGTTTCTCGTCCTAATAACAAGTGTTGTTTTCTTGTAAGGAAAGTCACTATTGCGTACCCATTGTCAGACACAGTACAAATAGCACTCGCGTCTGTTCCCAGCAATTACAGTGTATTGGACAGAAGAGAAACTACTGTTCTTGTCAGTTTCCTAAGCAGAGTTGATCTAGATATGGCCCGTGTGTGTAGGAAGCACAATTCTTTTGTTCTGAGCAAGCTCACTCTTCTGGCCCTGTAGGAAACACAGTAGAGTAGAAGAGGGCCCCTTTCTCAAAAGCAGAGTGTGTTTCTTTTAGGTGAGCTAGTGTTTATTTCCCATTCATAAATGGAGTTGAATCACATGCTGTTTTTTGTTTTCCGAGCTAGAGTTGATTTCTGGTAAGGAAAGTCACTATTTCGCTCCCGTTGCCATACTCAGTGCAAACAGCACTCGTGTCTGTTCCCAACAAGTACAGTGTATTCAACTGAAGAGAAGCTACTGTTCCTGTCAGTTGTCTATGCAGAGTTGAACTAGATATGGCACATGTGTAGGAACCATATTTTATTTGTTTTGAGCAAGCTAACTGTTCTGGCTCTTTGGAAACAGTGTAGAGTAGAAGAGTTCTCTTTTCGCAAAAGCAGAGTGTATTTCTTGTAATACAAGCTAGCGTTTCTTTCCCATTCAAAAATGGAGTTTAATCACTTGCATTTTCTGGTCCTACAAGCAAGAGTTGTGTTCTCATAAGGAAAGTCACTTTTGTGCTCCCATTGCCATACACAGAGCAAATAGCACTCGTGTCTGTTCCCAGCAAGTACAAGGTATTGGACTGAAGAGAATCTACTGCTCTTTTCAGTTTCCTAAGCAGAGTTGAACTAGATATGGCTCATCTGTATAGGAAGCACAGTTCTTTGTTCTCCGCAAGATCACTGTTCTGGCCCTATAGGAATTACAGTAGAGTAGAAGAGTGCTCTTTTTTCAAAAGCAGAGTGTGTTTCTTGTAAGGCGAATTAGCATCTGTTTCCCTTTCATAAACGGAGTTGATTCACATGCAGTTTCTGGTCCTATGAGCAAGAATAGTTTTCTGGAAAGGAAGGTCATTATTGTGTTCCCATTGCCATTCACAGTGCAAAGAGCACTAGCGTTTGTTCCCAGGAATTACAGTGTATTGGACTGAAGAGGAGCTACTTTTCTTGTCAGGTTCCTAAGAAGAGTTGAACTAGATATGGCCCATGTGTGTAGGAAGCACAGTTCTTTTGTTCTGAGCAAGCTCACTGTTCTGGCCCTATGAGACTATAAGAAACACAGTAGAGTAGAAGAGTGCTCTTTTCTCAAAAGCAGAGTGTGTTTCTTGTAAGGCAAGCTGTTGTTTTTTGCCATTCATAAATGGAGTTGAATCACATGCAGTTTCTGGTCCTACTAGCAAGAGTTGTTTTCTAGTAAAGACAGAAACTTTTGTGCTCCAATTTCCATTCACAGTGCATGTAGCCCTCACGTCTGTTTCCAGCAATACAGGGTATTGGACTGAAGCAAAGCTACTGCTGTTGTCAGTTTCCTAAGCAGAGTTGAACGAGATATGGCCCGAGTGTGTAGGAAACATTGCTTTTTGTTCTGAGCAAGTTCACTCAACTGGACCTATAGGAAACACAGTAGAGTAGAAGAGTGCTCTTTTCTTAATAGCACAGCGTGTTTATTGTAAGCCGAGCTAGGGTTTATTTCCCATTTTTAAACGGAGTTGAATCACATACAGGTTCTGGTCCTAACAGCAAGAGTTGTTTTCTACTAAGAAAAGTCATTATTGTGCTCCCATTGTATTACACAGTTCAAATAGCACTCGCGTCTCTTCCCAGCAACAACAGTATAGTGGACTGAAGAAAAGCTACTGTTTTAGTCAATTTCCTAAGGAGAATTGAACTACATATGGCCTGTGTGTGTAGGAAGCACAGTTCTTTTGTTCTGGGCAAGCTCACTGTTCTAGCCCTATAGGAAATATTGTCGAGTTACAGAGTGCTCTTTTCTCAAAAGTTAAGTGTGTTTTTTCTAAGGCGAGCTAGCGTTTGTTTCCCATTCATAACCGAAGTTGAATCACATGCAGTTTCTGGTCCTACTAGCAAGTCTTGTTTTCTGGTAAGGAAAGTCACTATTGCGCTCCCATTTCATACACAGTACAAATAGCACTCGCGTCCGATCCCAGTAAAAACAGTGTAATGGACTGAAGAGAAGCTACTTTTCTTGTCAGTTTCATAAGCATAGTTCAACTAGATATGGCCCGTGTGTGTAGAAAGCACAGTTCTTTTCTTCTGAGCAAGCACACTGTTCTGGCCCAATAGGAAAAACAGTAGAGTTAAAGTGTGCTCTTTTCTTAAAAGCAGAGTGTGTTTCTTGTAAGGCGAGCTAGTGTTTCTTTCCCAGTGATAAATGGAATTGAATCACATGCAGTTTCTGGTCCTACGAGCAAGAGTTGTTTTCTCATCAGAAGAGTCATTTTTCCGCTCCCATCGCCATACACAGTGCAAATAGCACTCTTGTCTGTTCCCAGCAAATCCAGTGTATTGGACTGAAGAGAAGCTACTGTTCTTGTCAGTTTCCTAAGCTGAGTTGAACTAGATATGGCCCGTATGTGTAGGAAGAAGATTTCTTTTGTTCTGAGCAAGCTCACTGTTCTGGCCCTATAGGAAACACAGTAGTGTAGAAGACTGCTCTTTTCTCAAAAGCATAGGGTGTTTTTTGTAAGGCGAGCTAGAGCTTGTTTCCCATTGATAATCGGAGATGAATTAAATGCAGTTTCTATTCCTACAAGCAAGAGTGGTTTTCTGGTAAAGAAAGTCAGTATAATGCTCCAATTGCCATACACAGTGAAAGAGCACTCGCGTCTGTTCCCAGCAAGTACAGTGTATTGGACTGAAGAGAAGCTACTGTTCTAGACAGTTTCCTAAGCTGAATTGACTTAGATATGGTCTGTGTGTGTAGGAAGCACAGTTCTTTTGATTTGAGCAAGCTCACTATTCTGGCCGTCTAGGAAACACAATAGAGTAGAAGAGTGCTGTTTTATCAAAAGCTGAGTGTGTTTCTTGTAAGGAGAACTAGTGTATGTTTCCCAATCATAAACGGAGATGATTCACATGCAGTTTCTAGTCCTAGGAATAGAGTTGTTTTTTGGTAAGGAAAGTCACTATTGTGCTCCGTTTGACATACACTGTACAAATAGCACTCGTGTCCCTTCACAGCAAATACAGTGTATTAGACTGAAGAGAAGCTACTGTTCTTGTCAGTTTCCTAAGCAAATTTGAACTAGATATGACCCGTGTGTGTAGTAAGCACAGTTCTTTTGTTCTGAGCAAGCTCACTCTTCTCGCACCCTTGGAAAATAATCGAGTAGAAGAGTGCTCTTTTCTCAAAAGCAGAGTGTGTTTCTTGTAAGATGAACTAGTGTTTGTTTCCCATTCATAAAGGGAGTTGACCCATGCAGTTTCTGGTCCTATGAGCAAGAGTTGTTTTCTGGTAAGGAAAGTCACTATTGTGCTCCCATTGCCATACACAGTACAAATAGCACTCATGCCTATTCTCAGCAAGTACAGTAAATTGGACTGAAGTGAAGCTACTGTTCTTGTTAGTTTCATATGTAGACTTGAACTAGATATGGCCCATGTGTGTAGGAAGCACAGTTCATTTGTTCTGAGCAAGCTCACTGTTCTGACCTTTAGAAAACAGCGTAGAGTAGAAGAGTACACTTTCTTAAAAGCAGAGTGTGCTTATCGTAAAGCGAGCTACTGTTTGTTTCTCATTCATAAACGGAGTTGAATCACATGCAGTTTCTGGTTCTATGAGCAAGAGTTGCTTTCTGGTAAGGAAAGTCACTATTGTGCTCCCATTGCCATACACAGTGCAAATAGCACTAGCATCTGTTCCAAGCAAGTATATTGTTGGACTGAAGAGCAGCTACTGTTCTTGTCAGTTTCCTAAGCAGAGTTGAACTAGATATAGGCTCAGTGTGTAGTAAGCACAGTTCTTTTGATTTGAGCAAGCTCACTCTTCTGGCCCTTAAAGAAACACAGAAGAGTAGAACAGTGCTCTTTTCTCAAAAACAGAGTCTGTTTCTTGTAAGGTGAGCTAGTGTTTGTGTCCCATTCATAGACGGAGTTGAATCACATGCAGTTTCTGGTGCTATGAGCAAGAGATGTTTTCTGGTAATGAAAGTCACTATTACGCTTCCATTGCCATATACAGTGCAAATAACACTGGCGTCTGTTTGCAGCAACTACAGTGTATTAGATGGAAGAAAAGCTACTGTTCTTGTCAGTTTCCTAAGCAGAGTTGAACTAGTTATGGCCCGTATCTGTGGGAAGCACAGTTCTTTTGTTCTGAGCAAGTTCACATTTCTGGCCCTATAGGAAACACAGTAGAGTACAAGAGTGCTATTTTTTCAAAAGCAGAGTTTGTTTCTTGTGAGATGATTCATATTTGTTTCCCGTTCATATACGGATTTGAATCATATCAATTTCTGGTCCTACGAGCAAGAGTTGTTTTCTGGAAAAGAAAGTCACTATTGTGCTCTAATTGCCGTACACAGTTCATATAGCCCTCTCGTCTGTTCCCAGCAAGTACAGTGTATTGGACTGATGGGAAGCTACTGTTCTTGTCAGTTTCCTAAGCCAAGTTGAACTAGATATAGTCCGTGTGTGTAGGATTCACAGTTCTTCTGTTTTGAGCAACCTCACTCTTCTGTCCCTATAGGAAACACTGTAGAGTAGAAGAGTGCTCTGTTCTCAAAAGCAGAGTGTCTTTTCTTTAAGGCAAGCGAGTGTTTGTTTTCCATTCATAAACAGAGTTGAATCACATGCAGTTTCTGATCCTACGAGCAACTGTTGTTTTCTCGTAAGGAAAGTCACTATTGTGCTCCCATTGCCAAACACAGTGCATATAGCACTTGCGTCTGTTCCAAGCAAGTACATTGTATTGGACTGAAGAGAAGCTACTGTTCTTGTCAGTTTCCTAAGCTGAGTTGAACTAGATATGACCCGTGTGTGTAGGAATCACAATTCTTTTTTTTCTGAGCAAGCTCATTGTTCTGGCCCTATAGGAAACACATTAGATTAGAAGAGTGCTCTTTTCTCGAAAGCAGAGTATGTTTCTTCTAAGGTGAGCTAGTGCTTGTTTCACATTCATAAAAGAAATTGAATCACATGCAGTTTCTGGTTCTATGAGCAAGAGTAGTTTTCTGGTAAGGAAAATCACTATTGCGCTCCCATTGCCATACACAGTGAAAAGAGCACTCCCATCTTTTCCCAGCAAGTACAATGTATTGGACTGAAGAGAAGCTACTCTTCTTGTCAGTTTTCTAAGCAGAGTTAAACTAGATATGGCTCGTGTGTGTAGGAAGCCCAGTTCTTTTGTTCTGAGCAAGCTCTCTCTTCTCGCACTTTGGAAAACACAGCAGAGTAGAAGTGTACTCTTTTTAAAAGCACAGTGTGTTTCTTGTAAGGCGAGTTAGCGTTTGTTTCCCATTCATAAATTGAGTTGAATCACATGCAGGTTATGGTCCTACAAGCAAGAGTTGCTTTCTGGTAAGGAAGTCACTATTGTGCTCTCATTGCCATACACAGTGCTAATAGCACTCGCGTCTGTTCCAAGCATGTACATAGTACATATTGGACTAAAGAGAAGCTACTGTTCTTGTCACTTTCCTAAGCAGATTTGAACTAGATATAGCCCCATTGTGTAGGACGCACAGTTCTTTTGATTTGAGCAAGTTCACTCTTCTGGCCCTTAAAGAAACATAGAAGAGTAGAAGAGTGCTCTTTCCTCAAGCAGAGTCTATTTCTTGTAAGGTGAGCTAGTGTTTGTTTCCCATTCATAAATGGAGTTGAATCACATGCAGTTTCTGGTGCTATGAGCAAGAGTTGTTTTCTGGTAAGGAAAGTCACTACTATGCTCCCATTGCCATAAACAGTGCAAATATCACTCTCGTCTGTTCCCATCAAGTACAGTATATTGGACTGAAGAGAAGCTACTGTTCCTGTCAGTTTCCTAAGTGAACTTGAACTAGATATGGCCCGTATGTTTAGGAAGCACAGTTCTTTGTTCTGAGCAAGCTCACTGTTCTGGCCCTATTCGAAACACAGAAGAGTAGAAGAGTGGTCTTTTTTCAAAAGCAGACTGTGTTTCTTGTAAGGTGAGCTAGTGTTTGTTTCCCATTGATAAACTGTGTTGACCCAAGCAGTTTCTGGTCCTACGAGCAAGAGTTGTTTTCTGGTAAAGAAAGTCACTACTGTGCTCCCATTGTCCTACATAGTGCAAATAGCACTCGTGCCTGTTCCCAGCAAGAACAGTGAACTGGACTGAGGAGAAACTACTGTTCTTGTCAGTTTCATAAGCATAGTTCAACTAGATATGGCCCGTGTGTCTAGGAAGCACAGTTCTTTTGTTCTGAGCAAGCTCACTGTTCTGGCCCTATAGGAATCACATTAGAGTAGAAGACTTCTCTTTTCTCAAAGCAGAGGGTGTTTCTTGTAAGACGAGCTAGTGTTTGTTTCCCATTCATAATCGGAGTTGAATCAAATGCAGTTTCTTTTCCTTCAAGCAAGAGTGGTTTTCTGGTAAAGAAAGTCAGTATATCGCTCCCATTGCCATACACAGTGAAAGAGCACTCACGTCTGTTCCTAGTAGATTAGAAGATTGCTCCTTTGTCAAAAGCAGAGTGTGTTTCCTGTAAGGCGAGATAGTATTTCCCATTCATAAATGGAGTTTTATCATGTGTAATTTCTGGCCATATGACCAAGAGTTGTTTTCTGCAATGGAAAGTCATTATTGTGATTCCACTGCCGTACACTGTGCAAATCGCACTCACGTCTGTTCCCAGGAAGTACAGTGTATTGGACTGAAGAGAAGCTACTGTTTGTGTCAGTTTCCTAAGTAGAATTGAACTAGATATGATCCGTGTGTGTAGGAAGCACAGTTCTTTTGCTGTGAGCAAGCTATCTCTTCTTGCGCCCTAGGAAAATAATAGAGTAGAAGAGTGCTCTTTTCTCAAAAGCAGAATGTGTTTCTTGTAAGGTGAGCTAGTGTTTGTTTCCCATTCATAAAAGGAGTTGAATCACATGCCGTTTCTGGTCCTACGAGCAAGAGTTCATTTCTGGTAAGGAAAGTCACTATTGCACTCTGACTGCCATACACAGTGCAAATAGCACTCACGCCTATTTCCAGATAGTACAGTGAATTGGACTGAAGTGAAGCTACTGTTCTTGTCAGTTTCCTATGCAGACTTGAACTAGATATGGCCCGTGTGTGTAGGTAGCACACTTCTTTTTTTCTGAGCAAGCTCACTGTTCTGGCACTATAAGAAACACAGTATAGTAGAACAGTGCTCTTTTCTCTAAAGCAGAGTGTGTTTTTTGTAAGGCAAGCTAATGTTTGTTTCCCATTCATAAACAGAGTTGAATCACATGTAGTTTCTCCTCCTACGAGAAAGACTTGTTTTCTGGTAAGGAAAGTCACTATTGAGCTCCCATTGCCATACACAGTGCAAAGAGAACTCATATTTCTTCCCAGCAAGTACAGTGTATTGGACTGAAGAGAAGCTGCAGTTCTTGTCAGTTTCCTAAGCAGAGTTGAACAAGATATGACCCATGTGATTAGGAAGCACAGTTCTTTTGTTCTGAGCAAGATAACTTTTATGGCCCTATGGAAACACAGTAAATAGAAGAATGCACTTTTCTCAAAATCAGAGTGTCTTTCTTGTAAGGCGAGCTGGTGTTTGTTTCCCATTCAGAAACAGAGTTGAATCACATGCAGTTTCTGGTCATACGAGCAAGAGTTGTTTTCTGGTAAGGAAAGTCACTATTGTGCTCCCATTGCCATAAACAGTGCAAATAGCACTCTCGTTGGTTCTCAGGGAGTACAGTGTATTGGACTAAAGAGAAGCTACTGTTCTTGTCAGTTTCCTAAGCAGAGTTGAAATACATATGGCCCGTGTGTAGGAAGCACAGTTCCTTGTTCTCAGCAAGCTCTCTGTTGTTGAGCTATAGGAAACAAAGTGGAGAAGAAGAGTGCTCTTTTCTCAAACGTAGATATTGTTTCTTGTAAGGTGAGCTAGTGTTTTTTTCCCATTCATAAATGGAGTTGAATCACATGCAGTTTCCGGTCCTACAAGCAAGAGTTGTTTTCTGCTAAGGAAAGACACTATTGCGCTCCCATTGCCATATACAGTGCAAATAGCACTCGCGTCTGTTCCCAGCAAGTATAGTGTATTGTACTGAAGAGAAGCTACTGTTCTTGTCAGTTCCTAAGCAGAGTTGAACTAGATATGCCCCGTGTGTGTAGGAAGCACAGTTCTTTTGTTCTGAGCAAGCTCACTTTCCAGGCCCTATAGAAAACAGAGTAGAGTAGATGAGTGCTCTTTTCTCAAAAGCAGAGTGTGTTTCCTGTAAGGCAAACTGGTGTTTATTTCCCATTCATAAATGGAGTTGAATTGCATGCAGTTTTTGGTCGTACGAGCAAGAGTTGTTTTCTGGGAAGGAAAGTCACTATTGCGTTTCCACTGCCATACCCAGTGCAAATAGCACTGGCGTCTGTTCCCAGCAAGTACAGTGTATTGGACAGAAGAGAAGCTACTGTTCCTGTCAGTTTTCTGAGCAGAGTTGAATTAGATATGTCCCATGTGTGTAGGAAGCACAGTTCTTTTGTTCTGAGCAAGCTCACTGTTCTGGCCCTATGGGATACTGAGTAGAGTAGAAGAGTGCTCTTTTCTCAAAAGCAGAGGGTGTTTATTGTAAGGCGAGCTACTATTTGTTTCCTATTCATAAACAGAGTTGAATCACATGTAGTGTCTGGTGTTTCGAGCAAGAGTTGTTTTCTGGTAAGGAAAGTCACTACTGTGCTTCCATTGTCATACACAGTGCAAATAGCACTCACTAACCAGCAAGTACAGTGTCTTGTACTGAATAGAAGCTACTGTTCTGAGCAAGCTCACTGTTCTGGCCCTATAGGAAACACAGTAGAGTAGAAGAGTGCTCTTTTCTCAAAAGCAGAGTGTGTTTTCTGTAAGGTGAACTAGTGTTTGTTTCCCATTCGTAAATGGAGCTGAATCACATGCAGTTTCTGGTCTTATGAGCAAGAGTTGTTTTCTGGTAAGGAAAGTAACTATTTTGCTTCAATTGTCATACAGTACACATAGCACTGGTGTCTGTTCCCAGCAAGTACAGAGTATTGGACTGAAGCTACTGTTCTGGTCAGTTTACTAAGTAGAGTTGAACTAGATATAGAACGAGTGCGTAGGAAGCACTGTTCTTTGTTCTGAGCAACGCTCTGTTCTGGCCCTATGGGAAACACAATAGAGTAGAAGAGTTTTCTCTTAAAAAAGCAGAGTGTGTTTCTCTTAAAGCGAGTTAGTGTTTGTTTCCCATTCATAAACTCAGTTGAATCACATGCGGTTTCTAGTCCTACGAACAAGAGTTGTTTCCTGGTAAGGAAAGTCACAGTTGCGCTCTCATTGCAGAGTTGAACTAGATATGGCCCGTGTGTGTAGGAAGCACGGTTCTTCTGTTCTGAGCAATCTCTCTGTTCTTGTCCTATAGGAACAAAATAGAATAGAAGAGTGCTCTTTTCTCAAAAGCAGAGTGTGTTTCTTATAAGGCGAACTAGCTTTTTTTTAACTACATATGGCCGATGTCTGTAGGAAGCACTGTTCTTTTGTTCTGAGCAAGTTCACTGTTCTGGCGCTGTAATAAATACAGTAGAGTAGAAGTGTGCTCTTTCTCAAAACGAGATTGTTTCTTGTAAGGTGAGCTAGTATTTGTTTCCCATTTATAAAAAGAGTTGAAGCACATGTAGTTTCTGGTTCTACAAGCAAGACTTGTTTTCTGGTAAGGAAAGTAACTACTGCACTCCCATTGCAATACACAGCACAAATAGCCCTCGCTACTCTTCTTGTCAGTTCCTAAGCAGAGTTGAACTAGATATGGCCGGTCTGTAGGAAGCACAGTTCTTTTGTTCTGAGCAAGCTCACTTTCCTGGCCCTATAGGAAACACAGTAGAGTAGAAGAGTGCTGTTTTCTCAAAAGCAGAGTGTGTTTCCTTTAAGGCGAGCTAGTGTTTGTTTCCCATTAAAAAACGGAGTTGAATCCCATGCAGTTTCTGGTCCTACGACCAAGAGTTGTTTTCTGCTAAGAAGAGTCACTCTTGCGCTCCCATTGCCATACATAGTGCAAATAGCACTCGTGTCTGTTCCCAGCAAGTACAGTGTATTGGACTGAAGAGAAGCTACTGTTCTTGTCAGTTTCCTAAGCAGAGTTGAACTAGATATGCCCCGCGTGTGTAGGAAGCACAGTTCTTTTGTTCTGAGCAAGCTCACTGTTCTGGCCCTATAGGAAACACAGTAGAGAAGAAGAGTGCTCTTTTCTCAAAAGCAGAGTGTGTTTCTTGTAAGGAGAGCTAGCGTTTGTTTCCCAGTCCTAAATGGAGTTGAATCACATGCAGTTTTTGGTACTACGAGCAAGAGTTGTTTTCTGGGAATGAAAGTCACTATTGCGTTTCCACTGCCACACCCAGTGCAAATAGCACTCGCTTCTGTTCCCAGCAAGTACAGTGTATTGGTCAGAAGAGAAGCTACTGTTCCTGTCAGTTTCCTGAGTTGAGTTGAACTAGATATGTCCCGTGTGTGTAGGAAGCACAGTTCTTTTGTTCTGAGCAAGCTCACTATTCTGGCCCTATGGGATACTGAGTACAGTAGAAGAGTGCTCTTTTCTCAAAAGCAGAGGGTGTTTCTTGTAAGGCGAGCTACTATTTGTTTCCTATTCATAAACAGAGTTGAATCACATGTAGTGTCTGGTGTTTCGAGCAAGAGTTGTTTTCTCATAAGGAAAGTCACTATTGCGCTCCCATTGTCATACACAGTGCAAATAGCACTCACTAACCAGCAAGTACAGTGTCTTGGACTGAATAGAAGCTACTGTTCTGAGCAAGCTCACTGTTCTGGCCCTATAGGAAACACAGTAGAGTAGAAGAATGCTCTTTTCTCAAAAGCAGAGTGTGTTTTCTGTAAGGTGAGCTAGTGTTTCTTTCCCATTCATAAACGGAGTTGAATCACATGCAGTTGCTGGTCCTATAAGCAAGAAATTTTTTTTGTGGGAAGGAAAATCATTATTGCGCTCCTATTGCCATAACCAGTGCAAATAGCATTCAAGTCTGTTCCCAGCAAGTTCAGTGTATTGGACTTAAAAGTAGCTACTGGTCTTGTCACTTTCCAAAGTGCAGTTGTACTAGATATGGCCGGTGTCTGTAGGAAGCACAGTTCTATTGTTCTGAGCAAGCTCAATTTTCTGGCCTTCTAAAAAATACAGTAGAGTAGAAGAGTGCTCTTTTCTCAAAAGCAGAGTGTTTTATGTAATGCGAGGTAGTGCTTGTTTCCCATTCATAAATGGTGTTGAATCACATGCAGTATCTGGTCCTTCAAGCAAGTGTTGTTTTCTGGTAAGGAAAGTCTCTCTTTTGCTCCCATTGCCTCACACAATGCAAATAGCACTTGTGTCTGTTCCCAGCAAGTACAGTGTATTGGACTGCAGAGAAGCCTCTGTTCTTGTCAGTTTCCTAAGAAGAGTTGAACTTGATAAGGCCCGTGCGTGTAGGAAGCACAGTTCTTTTGTTCTGAGCAAGTTCACTCTTCTGTCCATAAAGGAAACACAGTAGAGTAGAAGAGCTACTGTTCTTGTTAGTTTCTTAAGCAGAGTTGAAGTAGATATGGCCTGTTTGTGTAGAAAGCACAGTTCTTTTGTTCTGAGCAAGCGCACTGTTCTGGCCCTTTGGGAAACACACTAGAGTAGAAGAGTGCTCTTATCACAAAAGCTGAGTGTGTTTTTTGTTAGGCGAGCTAGTGTTTTTTTTTCCATTCATAAATTGAGTTGAATCACATGCAGTTTCTGGACCTACAAGCAAGAGTTGTTTTCTGGTAAGGAAAGTCACTATTGTGCTCCCATTGCCATACACAGTGCACACAGCACTCAGCGTCTGTTTCCAACAGTTACAGTGTATTGGACTGAAGAGAAGCTACTCTTCTTGTTAGTTTTTTTAAGCAGAGTTGAACTAGATATGGCCCGTTAGTGTAGGAAGCACAGTTCTTTTGTTCTGAGCAAGCTCACTGTTCTGGCATATAGGAAACAGAGTAGAGTAGAAGAGTGCTGTTTTCTCAAAAGCAGAGTGTATTTCTTATTAGGCAGACTAGTGTTTGTTTCCCATTCACAAACGGAGTTGAATCACATGCAGTTTCTGGTCCTTCGAGCAAGAGTTTTTTTCTGGTAAGGAAAGTCAATATTGTGCTCTCATTGCCATACAAATTCCAAATGGCACTCGGGTCTGTTCCCAGCAAGTACAGTATATTGGACTCAAGAGAAGCTACTGTTCTTGTCAGTTTTCTAAGCAAAGTTGAACTAGATATGGCCCGTGTATGTACGAAGAACAGTTCTTTTATTCTGAGCAAGCTCACTGTTCTGGCACTGTGGGAAACACAGTAGAGTAGAAGAGTGCTCTTTTAGCAAAAGCAGAGTGTGTTTCTTGTAAGGCGAACAAGTGTTCGTTTCCCATTCATAAACGGAGTTGAATCGCATGAAGTTTGTGGTCCTATGAGCAAGAGTTGTACTCTGATAAGGAAAGTACTATTGCTCTTGCGCTGCCATACACAGTGCAAAGAGCTCTCCTGTCTGTTTCCATCAGTACAGTATATTGGACAGAAGAGAAGCTACTGTTCTTGACAGTTTCCTAAGCAGAGTTTAACTAGATATGGCCCATGTGTTTCGGAAGCGCAGTCCTTTTGTTCTGAGCAAGCTCACTCTTCTGGCCCTATGGGAAACACAGTAGAGTAGAAGAGTGCTCTTTTCTCAAAAGCAGAGTGTATTTCTTGTAAGAAGACCTAGAGTTTGTTTCCCCTTCATAAACGGAGTTGAATCCCATGCAGTTTCTGGTCCTATGAACAAGAGTTGTTTTCTGGTAAGAAGAGTCACTATAGTGCTCCCATTGCCATACACAGTATAAATAGCACTCGCTTCTGTTCCCAGCAAGTACAGTGTATTGGACTGAAGAGAAGCTACTGTTCTTGTCAGTTTCCTAAGCAGAGTTGAACTAGATATGGCTCTTGTGTGTAGCGGGCACAGTTCTTTTGTTCTGAGCAAGCTCACTCTTCTGGCCCTATAACAAACACAATATAGTAGAAGAGTGCTCTTTTCTCAAAAGCAGATTGTGTTTCTTGTAAGGAGAGCTAGTGTATGTTTCCCATTCATAAACGGAGTTGATTCACATGCAGTTTCTGGTCCTACGAGCAAGAGTTGTTTTATTTTAATGATAGTCACTATTGCTTTCCCATTGCTATAAACAGTGCAAATAGTACTTGCATCTGTAACCCAGGAAGTGCAGTGTATTGGACTGTAGAGAAGCTACTGCTCTTGACAGATTTCTGAGCAGAGTTGTACTAGACATGGTTGTGTGTAGGAAGCACAGTTCTTTTGTTCTGAGTTAGTTCATTGTTGTGGCCCTATAGGAAACAGAGTAGAGTAGAAGAATGCTCTTTTCTCAAAAGTAGAGTGTGTTTCTTGTTAGTCGAGCTAGTTTTGTTTCCCATTCTTTAACGGAGTTGAATCACATGTAGATTCTTGTCCTATGAGCAAGAGTTGTTTTCTGGAAAGGAAAGTCACTCTTGCACTCCCTTTGCCATATACAGTGCAAATAGCACTCGCGTCTATTCCCAGTAATTGCAGTGTATTGGACTGAAGAGAAGCTACTGTTCTTGTTACTTTCCTAAGCAGAGTTGAACTTGATATGGCCCATTTTTGTAGGAAGCACAGTTCTTTTGTTGTGAGCAAGCTCAGTGTTCTTGCCCTATAGGAAACAGAGTAGAGTAGAAGAGTCCTCTTTTTTCAAAAGCAGAGCATGTTTCCTGTAAAGCAAGCTAGTGTTTGTTTCCCATTCATAAAAGGAGTTGAATCACATGCAGTTTCTGGTGCTATGAGCAAGAGATGCTTTTTGGTAAGAAAAGTCACTATTGTGCTCCCATTGCCATACACAGTGCAAATAGCAATCGCGTCTATTCCCAGCAAGTACAGTGTATTGGACTGAAGAGAAGCTACTGTTCTTGTCAGTTTCCTAAGCAGAGTTGAACTACATATGGCCCGTGTGTGTAGGAAGCACAGTTCTTTTGTTCTGAGCAAGCTCACTATTCTGGCAGTATAGGAAACACAGTAGAGTAGAAGAGTGCTCTTTATCAAAACGGGACTGTTTCTCGTAAGGCAAGGTAGTGTTTGTTTCCCATTCATAAATGGAGTTGAATCACATGCAGTTTCTGGTCCTATTAACATTAGTTGTTTTCTGGTAGGAAAAGACATTATTGTGCTCTCATTGCCATACACAGTGCAAACAGCACTTGCGTCTGTTCCCAGCAAATACAGTGTATTGTACTGTAGCAAAGCTACTGTTCTTGTCAGCTTCTTCAGCAGATATAAACAAGACATGGCCCGTGTGTGTAGAAAAAACAATCCGTTTTTTCTGAGCAAGCTCAATCTTCTGGCCCTATAGGAAACACAGTAGAGTAAAAGAGTGCTCTTTTCTCAAAAGCAGAGAGGGGTTATTGTAAGACGAGCTAGCGCTTGTTTACCGTTCAAAAACGGAATTGAATCACATGCAGTTTCAGGTTTTATGAGCAAGAGGTTTTTTTTGTTAAGGAAAGTCACTATTGTTACCCATTGCCATACACAGTGCAAATAGCAATCGCGTCTATTCCCAGCAAGTACAGTGTATTGGACTGAAGAGAAGCTACTGTTCTTGTCAGTTTCCTAAGCAGAGTTGAACTTGACTTGGCCCGTTTTTGTAGGAAGCACAGTTCTTTTGTTCTGAGCAAGCTCAATGTCTGGCCCTATAGGAAACACAGTAGAGTAGAAGAGTGCTCTTTTCTAAAAAGCAGAGTGTGTTTTGTGTAAAGCAAGCTTGTGTTTCTTTCCCATTCATAAACGGAGTTGAATCACATGCTGTTTGAGATCCTAAGTGCAAGAGTTGTTTTTTTGGAAAGGAAAGTCACTATTGTGCTCCCATTGCCATACACAATGCAAATAGCATTTGCGACTGTTCCAAGCAAGTACAGTGTATTGGACTGAAGAGAAGCTACTGTTATAGACAGTTTCCTAAGCAAAGTTGACCTAGATATGGTCCGTGTGTGTAGGAAGCACAGTTCTTTTGATTTGAGCAAGCTCACTGTTTTGGCCGTCTAAGAAACACAGTAGAGTAGAAGAGTGATGTTTTATCAAAAGCAGAGTGTGTTTCTTGTAAGGAGAGCTAGTGTATGTTTCCCATTCATAAACGGAGTTGATTCACATGCAGTTTCTGGTCCTACGAGCAAGAGTTGTTTTATTTTAGGGATAGTCACTATTGTATTCCCATTGCTATATACAGTGCAAATAGCACTTGCATCTGTTCCCAGGAAGTGCACTCTATTGGACTGTAGAGAAGCTACTACTCTTGTCAGATTTCTGAGCAGAGTTGAACTAGATGTGGCCTGTTTTTGTAGGAAACACAGTTCTTTTGTTCTGAGCAAGCTCACTGTTCTGGATCTCTAGGAAACACAGTAAAAGTAGAAGAGTGCTCTTTTGTCAAAAGAAGAGTGTGTTTCCTGTAAAGCAACCTTGTGTTTATTTCCCATTCATAAAAGGAGTTGAATCACATGCATGTTCTGGTCCTACGTGCAAGAGTTGTTTTCTATTAAAAAACCTCACTATTGTGCTCCCATTGCCATATACAGTGCAAAGAGCATTCTCATCTTTTCCAAACAAGTACAGTGTATTGAACTGAAGAGAATCTACTGCTCTTGTCAGTTTCCTAAGCAGAGTTGAACTAGATATGTCCCGTGTGTGTAAGAAGCACAATTCTTTTCTTCTGAGCAAGCTCACTCTTCTTGCCATGTAGGAAACACAGTAGAGTAGAAGAGTGCTCTTTTCTCAAAACCAGAGTGTGTTTCTTGTAAGGCGAGCTAGTGTTTCTTTCTCAATCATATATGGAGTTGAATCACATGGAGTTTCTTGTCCTTCAAGCAAGATTTGTTTTCTGGTAAGAAGAGTCACTATTGCACTCACATTTCCCTACAGAGTGCAAATATCACTCGCGTCTGTTCCCAGCAAGTTAAGTGTATTGTACTGAAGAGAAGCTACAGTTCTTGTCAGTTTCCTAAGCAGAGTTGAACTAGATATGGCCCTTTTCTGTAGGAAGCACAGTTCTTTTGTTCTAAGCAAGCTCACAGTTCGGGTCTTTAGGAAACACAGTAGATTGGGAAAATGCTCTTTTCTCAAAAGCAGAGTGTGTTTCTTGTAAAGTGAGCTAGTGCTTGTTTCCCATTAATAAATGGAGGTGAATCACTTGTAGTTTCTGGTCCTACCAGCAAGAGTTGTTTTCTAATAAAGAAAGTCACTATTGAGCTCCCATTGCCATACACAGAGCAAATAGCACTCGTGTCTGTTCTCAGCAAGTACAGTGTATTAGATTGAAGAGAAGCTACTGTTCTTGTCAGTTTGCTGAGCAGAGTTGAAGTAGATATGGCTCTTGTGTGTAGGAAGCACAGCTCTTTTGTTCTGAGCAAGCTCACTGTTCTGGCCCTATAGGAAACACAGTAAAGTAGAAGAGTGCTCTTTTCTCAAAAGCAGAGTGTGTTTCTTGTAAAGCGAGCTAGTGTTTGTTTCCCATTCAAAAATGGAGTTGAATCATATGCCGAGTCTGGTCCTACAAGCAAGAATTTTTTTCTGGTAAGGAAAGTCACTACTGTACTCTCATTGCCAAACACAGTGCAAATAGCATTCGCGTCTGTTCCAAGCAAGTACAGTGTATTGTACTGAAGAGAAGCTGCAGTTCTTGTCAGTTTCCTAAGCAGAGTTTAACTAGATAGGGTCTGTGTGTGTAGGACGCACAATTCTTTTGTTCTGAGCAAGCTCACTGTTCTGTCCCTCTAGGAAACACACTCGAGTAGAAGAGTGCTCTTTTCTCAAAAGCAGAGGGTGTTTCTTGTAAGGCGAGCTACTTTTTGTTTCCCATTCATAAACGGAGATGAATCACATGCAGTTTTTGGTCCTACAAGTAAGAGATTTTTGTGGTAAGGCATCTCACTTTTGTGCTCCATTTGCCATACACAGTGCAAATAGCACTCACTAACCAGCAAGTAAAGTGTCTTGGACAGAATAGAAGCTACTGTTCTTGTTAGTTTCCTAACCAGAGTTGAACTAGTTATGGCCCGTGTGTGTAGGAAACAGAGTTCTTTTGTTCTGAGCAAGCTCACTGTTCTGGCCCTATAGGAAACACAGTACAGTAGAAGAAAGCTCCGTTCTCAAAAGCAGAGTGTGTTTTCTGTAAGGTGAGCTAGTGTTTGTTTCCCATTCATAAATGGAGTTGAATCACATGCAGTTCCTGGTCCTATGAGCAAGAGATTTTTTTGTGGTAAGGAAAATCATTAATGTGCTCCCCCTGCCATAACCAGTGCAAATAGCATTCACGTCTGTTCCCAGCAAGTTCAGTGTATTGGACTGAAGAATAGCTACTGGTCTTGTCAGTTTCCAAAGTGGAGTTGAACTAGATTTGGCCGGTGTCTGTAGGAAGCACAGTTCTATTGTTCTGAGCAAGCTCAATTTTCTGGCCTTCTAAAAAATACAGTAGAATAGAAGAGTGCTCTTTTCTCAAAAGCAGAGTGTGTTTCTTGTAAAGCGAGCTAGTGTTTGTTTCCCATTCATAAACGGAGTTGAATCACATACAGTATCTGGTCCTTCAAGCAAGAGATTTTTCTGGTATGGAAAGTCTCTATTTTGATCCCATTGCCTTACACAGTGCAAATAGCACTTGTGTCTGTTCCCAGCAAGTACAGTGTATTGGATTGCAGAGAAACTACTGTTCTTGTCAGTTTCCTAAGAAGAGTTGAACTTGATATGGCCCGTCGGTGTAGGAAACACAGTCCTGTTGTTCTGAGCAAGCACTCTCTTCTGTCGATAAAGGAAACACAGTAGAGTAGAAGAGTGCACTTTCTCAAAAGCAAAGTGTGTTCCTTGTAAGGTGAGCTAGTGTTTGTTTCCCTTTCGTAAACGGAGTTGAATCACATGCAATTTCTGGTCCTACAAGCAAGAGTTGTTTTCAGGTAAGGAAAGTCACTGTTGTGCCCCCATTGCCATACACAGTGCAAATAGCACTCAGGGTCTATTCCTAGCAAGTACAGTGTATTGGATTGAAGAGAAGCTACTGTTCTTGTTAGTTTCCTAAGCAGAGTTGAAGTAGATATGGCCTGTGTTTGTAGGAAGCACAGTTCTTTTGTTCTGAGCAAGCTCATTGTTCCGGCCCTATAGGAAACAGAGTAGAGTAGAAGAGTGCTGTTATCTCATAGCAGAGATTGTTTCTTGTTAGGCAGACTACTGTTTGTTTCCTATTCACAAACGGAGTTGAATCACATGCAGTTTCTGGTTCTTCAAGCAAGAGTAGTTTTTTGTTAAGGAAAGTCACTATTGCAGAGCCATTGTACACAGTACAAATAGCACTCGTGTCTGTTCTCTGCAAGTACCGTGTACTGGACTGAAGAGAAGCTACTGTTCTTGTCAGTTTCCTAAGCAGAATTGAACTACATATGGCTGGTGTCTGTAGAAAGCACAGTTCTTTTGTTCTGAGCAAGCTCACTGTTCTGACCCTATATGAAACACAGTAAAATAGAAGAGTGCTCTTTTCTCAAAGCAGCGTGTGTTTCCTGTAAGGAGAGCTAGTGTTTGTTTTCTTTCATAAGCGCAGTTGAATCAAATGCAGTTTCTGGTCCTACGAGCAAGAGTTTTTTTTTTGTGGTAAGGAAAGTCAAAATTGCGCTCCCTTTGCCATACACAGTGTAAATAGCATTTGCGTCTGTTGCCAGCAAGTACAATGTATTGGACTGAAGAGAAGCTACTGTTCTCGTCAGTTTCCTAAGCAGAATTGAACTACATATGGCCGGTGTATGTAAAAAGCACAGTTCTTTTGTTCTGAGCAAGATCACTGTTTTCGTGATGTAATAAACACAGTAGAGTAGAAGTGTGCACTTTCTCAAAACGGGATTGTTTCTTGTAAGGCTAGCTAGTATTTGTTTCCCATTTATAGAAAGAGTTGAATCACATGCAGTTTCTGGCCCTATGAGCAAGAGTTGTTTTCTGGTGAGGAAAGTAACTACTGCGCTCCCATTGCAATACAAAGTGCAAATAGCACTCGCGTCTGTTCCCAGCAAGTACAGTGTATTGTACTGAAGAGAAGCTACTGTTCTTGTCAGTTCCTAAGCAGAGTTGAACTAGATATGGCTGGTCTGTAGGAAGCACAGTTCTTTTGTTCTGAGCAAGCTCACTTTCCTGGCCCTATAGAAAACACAGTAGAGTAGATGAGTGCTCTTTTCTCAAAAGCAGAGTGTGTTTCCTGTAAGGCAAACTGGTGTTTATTTCCCTTTTATAAATGGAGTTGAATCACATGCAGGTTTTGGGCATACGAGCAAGAGTTGTTTTCTGGGAAGGAAAGTCACTATTGCGTTTCCACTGCTATACCCAGTGCAAATAGCACTCGCGTCTGTTCCCAGCAGTACAGTGTTTTGTACTGAAGAGAAGCTACTGTTCTTGTCAGTTTCCTGAGCAGAGTTGAACTAGATATGTCCCGTGTGTGTAGGAAGCACAGTTCTTTTGTTCTGAGCAAGCTCACTGTTCTGGCCCTATGGGATACTGATTAGAGTAGAAGAGTGCTCTTTTCTCAAATACAGAGGGTGTTTCCTTTAAGGCGAGCTACTATTTGTTTCCCATTCATAAACAGAGTTGAATCACATGTAGTGTCTGGTCTTTCGAGCAAGAGTTGTTTTCTGGTAAGGAAAGTCACTTGCGCTCCCATTGTCATACACAGTGCAAATAGCACTCACTAACCAGCAAGTACAGTGTCTTGGACTGAATAGAAGCTACAGTTCTTGTCAGTTTCCTAAGCAGAGTTGAACTAGCTATGGCCCGTGTGTGTAGGAAGCAGAGTTCTTTAGTTCTGAGCAAGTTCACTGTTTTGGCCCTATAGGAAACACAGTACAGTACAAGAATGCTCTTTTCTCAAAAGCAGAGTGTGTTTTCTGTAAGGTGAGCTAGTTTTTGTTTCCCATTCATAAACGGAGTTGATACATGAGTAAGAGTCCTATGAGTGAGAGATTATTTTGTGGTAAGGAAAATCATTATTGTGCTCCCACTGCCATAACCAGTGCAAATAGCATTCATGTCTGTTCCCAGCAAGTTCAGTGTATTGGACTGAAGAGTAGCTACTGGTCTTATCAGTTTCCAAAGTGGAGTTGAACTAGATATGGCCAGTGCCTGTAGGAAGCACAGTTCTATTGTTCTGAGCAAGCTCAATTTTCTGGCCTTCTAAAAAATACAGTAGAGTAAAAGAGTGCTCTTTTGTCAAAATCAGAGTGCGTTTTATGTACGGCGAGCTAGTGTCTGTTTCCCATTCATAAACGGTGTTCAATCACATGCAGTATCTGGTCCTTCAAGCAAGCGTTGTTTTCTGGTAAAGAAAGACTGTTTTGCTTCCATTGCCTTACACAGTGCAAATAGCACTTGTGTCTGCTCAAAGCAAGTAGAGTGTACTGGACTGCAGAGAAGCTACTGATCTTGTTAGTTTCCTAAGAAGAGTTGAACTTGATATGGCCCGTGGGTGTAGGAAGCACAGTTCTTTTTTTCTGAGCAAGCTCTCTCTTCTGTCGATAAAGGAAACACAGTAGAGTAGAAGAGTGCTCTTTTCTCCATAGCAGAGTGTGTTTCTTGTTAGGCGAGCTAGTGCTTGTTTCCCATTAATAAAAGGAGATGAATCACATGCAGTTTTTGGTCTCACGAACAAGAGATTTTTGTGGTAAGGAAAGACACTTTTGTGCTCCCATTGCCATGCACAGTGCAAATAGCATTTGCGTATTTTCCAAGCAAGAACAGTGTATTGTACTGAAGAGAAGCTATAGTTCTTGTCAGTTTCCTAAGCAGAGTTGAACTAGATATGGCCCGTGTGTGTAGGAAGCACAGTTCTTTTGTTCTGAGCAAACTCACTGTTCTGGCCCTGTAGGAAACACACTCGAGTAGAAGAGTGCTCTTTTCTCAAAAGCAGAGTGTGTTTCTTGTAAGGCGAGCTAGTGTTTGTTTCCCATTCAAAAACGGAGTTTAATCACTTGCAGTTTCTGGTCCAGTGAGCAGAGTTGCTTTCTGGTAAGGAAAGTCACTATTGTGCTGCCATTGCCATACACATTGCAAATAGCATTCACGTCTGTTCCCAGCAAACACAGTGTTTTTGAAGAGAAGCTGAAGAGAAGCTACTGTTCTTGTCAGTTTGCTAAGCAGAGTTTAAGTAGATATGGCTCTTGTGTGTAGGAAGCACAGTTCTTTTGTTCTGAGCAAGCTCACTGTTCTGGCCCTATAGGAACCACAATAAAGTAGAAGAGTGCTCTTTTCTCAAAATGAGAGTGTGTTTCTTGTAAGGCGAGCTAGTGTTTGTTTCCCATTCAAAAACGGAGATGAATCACATGCAGTGTTTGGTCCTAAGAGCAAGAGGTTTTTTCTGGTAAGGAAAGTCACTATTGTGCTCAAATTTGCATACACAGTGCAAATAGCATTCGCGTCTTTTCCAAGCAAGTACAGTGTATTCTACTGAAGAGAAGCTACAGTTCTTGTCTCTTTCCTTAGCACAGTTCAACTAGATAGGGTCCGTGAGTGTAGGAAGCACTGTTGTTTTCTTCTGGGCAAGCTCACTGTTCTGGCTCAATAGGAAAAACACTCGAGTAGAAGACTGCTCTTTTCTCAAAAGTAGAGTGTGTTTCTTATAAGGGAAGCTAGTGTTTGTTTCCCATTCATGAACGGAGTTGAAGCACATGCAGTTTTTGGTCCTACGAGCAAGAGATTTTTGTGGTAAAGAAAGTCACTATTGTGCTCCCATTGCCATACACTGTGCAAATAGCATTCACATCTGTTCAAAGCAAGTACAGTGTATTGTACTGAAGAGAAGCTATAGTTCTTGTCAGTTTCCTAAGCAGAGTTGAACTACATATGGTCTCTGAGTGTAGGAAGTATAGTTCTTTTGTTCTGAGCTAGCTCACTGTTCTGGCCTTCTAGGAAACACAGTAGAGTGGATGAGAGCTCTTTTTCAAAGCAGAGTGTGTTTCTTGTAAAGCCATCTAGTGTTTGTTTCCCATTCAAACAGAGTTGAATCACATGGAGTGTCTGGTCCTACGAGCAAGAGTTTTTTCTGGGAAGGAAAGTCACTATTGTGCTCACATTGCCATACACAGTGCAAATAGCACTCTCGTCTGTTCGAAGCAAGTACAGTGTATTGTACTGAAGAGAAGCTACTGTTCTTGTCAGTTTCCTAAGCAGAGTTGAACTACATGTGGTCCGTGAGTGTAGGAAGCACAGTTCTTTTCTTCTGAGCTAGCTCACTGTTCTGGCCTTCTAGGAAACACAGCCGAGTGGATGAGAGCTCTTTTTGAAAAGCAGAGTGTGTTTCTTTTAAGGGGAGCTAGTGTTCGTTTCCCATTAATAAATGGAGTTGAATCACTTGCAGTTTCTGGTCCTACAAGCAAGAGTTGTTTTCAGGTAAGGAAAGTCACTGTTGTGCCCCCATTGCCATACACAGTGCAAATAGCACTCAGCGTCTATTCCTAGCAAGTACAGTGTATTGGATTGAAGAGAAGCTACTGTTCTTGTCAGTTTTCTAAGCAGAGTTGAAATAGATATGGCCCGTGTGTGTAGTAAGCACAGTTCTTTTGTTCTGAGCAAGCTCACAGTTCGGGCAATTAGGAAACACAGGAGAGTAGGAGAGTGCTCTTTCCTCAAAAGCAGAGTGTCTTTCTTGTAAGGCAAGCTAGTGTTTCTTTCCCATTCATAAGCGCAGTTGAATCACATGCAGTTTCTGGTCCTTCAGGGAAGAGTTGTTTTCTGGTAAGAAGAGTGACTATTGCGCTCCCTTTGCCTTACACAGTGCAAATAGCACTCGCATCTGTTCCCAGCAAGTACAGTGTATTGGACTGAAGAGAAGCTACTGTTCTTGTCAGTTTCTTAAGCAGAGTTGAAATAGATATGGTCCGTGTGTGTAGGAAGCACAGTTCTTTTGTTCTGAGCAAGCTCACTGTTCTGGCCCTTTAGAAAACACAGTGGAGTAGATGAGTGCTCTTTTCTCAAAAGCAGATTGTGGGGCTGATGAGAAGGCTCAGAGTTTAATAGCATTGCTTGTTCTTCTAAAGGTCCTGAGTTCAATTCCCAGCAACCACATGGTGGCTCACAACTATCCATAATGAGATCTGGTGCCCTCTTCTGGCCAGAAGGGATATGTGCAGACAGAACCCTGTATACATAATAAATAAATCTTTAAAAAAAAAAAGCTGATTGTGTTTTCTCTAAGGCGAGCTAGTGTTTGTTTTCCATTCATAAACAGAGTTGAATCACTTGCAGTTTCTGGTCCAGCGAGCTGAGTTGTTTTCTGGTAAGGAAAGTCACTATTGCGCTCCCATTGCCATACACAGTGCAAAAAGCACTTGCGTCTATTCCCAGCAAGTACAGTGTATTGAACTGAAGAGAAGCTACTGTTCTTGTCAGTATCCTAAGCAGAGCTGAACTAGATATGGCCCCTGTGTGTAGGAAGCACAGATTTTTGTTCTGAGCAAGGTCACTGTTCTTGCTCTATGTAAACACAGTAGACAAGAAGAGTGCTCTTTTCTCAAAAGCAGAGTGTATTTCTTGTAAGGCAAGCAAGTGTTTGTTTCCCCTTCATAAATGGAGTGGAATAACATGAAGTTTCTTTTCCTACGAGCAAGAGTTGTTTTTTGGTAAGAAAAGATACTCTTTTGTTCCCTTTGCAATACACAGTGGAAGTAGCACATGCTTCTGTTCCCATCAAGTACATTGTAATTGACTGAAGTGAAGCTACTGCTGTTGTCAGTTTCCTAAGCAGAGTTGAACTAGATATGGCTCTTGTGTGTAGAAAGCACAGTTCTTTTGTTCTGAGCAAGCTCACTCTTCTGGCACTATAACAAACACAGTATAGAAGAAGAGTGTTCTTTTTTCAAAATCAGAGTGTGTTTCTTGTAAGGAGAGCTAGAGTTTTTTCCCATTCATAAATGCGGTTGAATCACATGCAGTTTCTGGTCCTACGAGCAAGAGTTTTTTTTCTGGTAAGGATAGTCACTATTGCGTTTGCATTGCCATACACAGTCAAATAGCACTTGCATCTGTTCCCAGCAAGTGCAGTGTGTTCAACTATAGAAAAGCTACTATTCTACACAGTTTCCTGGGCAGAGTTGAACTATATTTGGCACATTTTTGTAGGAAGCACTGTTCTTTTGTTCTGACCAAGCTCAGTGTTCTGGCCCTATAGGAAACACAGTAGAATAGAAGAGTGCTCTTTTCTCAAAATCAGAGTGTTTTTCCTGTAAGGCGTGCTAGTGTTTGTTTCCCATTCATAAACGGATTTGAATCACATGCAGTTTCTGGTCCTATGAGCAAGAGTTGCTTTCTCGTAAGGAAAATCACTATTGCACTCCCATTGCCCTACACAGTGCAAATAGTACTCGCGTCTATTCCCAGCAAGTACAGTGTATTGGACAGAAAAGAAGCTACTGTTCTTGTCAGTTTCCTAAGAAGAGTTGAAGTAGATATGGCTCATGTGTAGAAAGCACAGTTCTTTTGTTCTGAACAAGCTCACTGTTCAGGCCCTATAGAAAACACAGTATAGTAGAAGAGTGCTCTTTTCTCAAAAGCAGAGTGTGTTTCCTGTAAGGAAACATAGTGTTTGTTTCTCATTCACAAACGGAGTTGAATCACATGCAGTTTCTGGTCCTATGAGCAAGAGTTGTTTCCTCGTAAGGAAAGTCACTATTGTGCTCCCATTGCCATACACAGTGCAAATAGCACTCGCGTCTCTTCCCAGCAAGTGCAGTGTATTGGACTGAAGAGAAGCTACTGTTCTTGTCAGTTTGCTAAGTAGAGTTGAATTAGATATGGCCCTTGTCTGTAGGAAGCACAGTTCTTTTGTTCTGAGCAGGCTCACTGTTCTGGTCCTATAGGAAACACTGTAGAGTAGAAGAGTGCTCTTTTCTCAAAAGCAGAGTGTGTTTCCTGCAAGGCAAGCTAGTGTTTGTTTCCAATTCATAAACGGAAATGAATCACATGCAGATTTTGGTCCTATGAGCAAGAGATTTTTGTGGTAAAGAAAGTCACTTTTGTGCTCCCTTTGCCATAAACAGTACAAATAGCATTCGTGTCTGTTCAAAGCAAGTACAGTGTACTGTACAGAAGAGAAGCTACTGTTCTTGTCAGTTTCCTAAGCAGAGTTGAACCAGATATGGTCCGTGAATGTAGGAATCACAGTTCTTTTGTTGTGAGCAAGCTCTCTGTTCTGGCCCTCTAAAAAACACAGTAGAGTAGAAGAGTGCTCTATTTCAAAAGCAGAATATGTTTCTTGTAAGTCGAGCTAGTGTTTGTTTCATATTAATAAATGGAGTTGAATAACTTGCAGTTTCTGGTCCTACGAGCAAGAGTTGTTTTCTGATAAGGAAAGTCACTATTGTCCTCCCTTTGCCATACACAGTGCAAACAGCACTCGCTTCTGTTCCAGCAAGTACAGTGTATGAGACTGAAGAGAAGCTACTGTTCTTGTCAGTTTCCTAAGCAGAGTTGAAGTAGATATGGCTCTTGTGAGTAGGAAGCACAGTTCTTTTGTTCTGAGCAAGCTCACTGTTCTGGCCCTATAGGAAACACAGTAAAGTAGAAGAGTGCTCTTTTCTCAAAAGCAGAGTGTGTTTCTTGTAAGGCAAGCTAGTGTTTGTTTCCCATTCAAAAACGGAGTTGAATCACATGCATTGTCTGGTCCTATGAGCAAGAGTTTATTCAATTAAGAAAAGTAACTATTGTGCTCACATTGCCATACACAGTGCTAATAGCATTCGCGTCTCTTCCAAGCAAGTACAGTGTATTGGACTGAAGAGAAGCTACAGTTCTTGTCAGTTTAATAAGCAGCGTTGAACTAGATAGGGTCCGTGAGTGTAGGAAGCACAATTCTTTTGTTCTGAGCAAGCTCACTGTTCTGGCCCTCTAGGAAACACACTCGAGTAGAAAAGTGCTCTTTTCTCAAAAGGCGAGCTAGTGTTTGTTTTCCATTCATAAACAGAGATGAATCACATGCAGTTTTTGGTCCTAAGATAAAGAGATTTTTGTGGTAAGGAAATTCACTTTTGTGCTCCCATTGCCATACACAGTGCAAATAGCTTTCGCATCTGTTCAAAGCAAGTACAATGTATTGTACTGAAGAGAAGCTACAGTTCTTGTCAGTTTCCTAAGCAGAGTTGAATTAGATATGGCCCGTTTGTGTAGGAAGTATAGTTCTTTTGTTCTGAGCAAGCTCACTGTTCTGGCCCATAGAAAACCAAGTAGAGTAGAAGAGTGCTCTTTTCTCAAAAGCAGAGTGTGTTTCCTGTAAGGCGAGTTATTGTTTGTTTCTCATTCATAAACGTAGTTGTATCACATACTGTTTTTGGTCCTACGAGCAAGAGTTGTTTTCTCTTGAGGAAAGTCACTATAGCACTCCCATTTGCATACACAGAGCAAATAGCACTTGTGTCTGTTCCCAGCAAGTACAGTATATTGGACTGAAAAGAAGCTAATGTTCTTGTCAGTTTTGTAAGCAGAGTTGAACTAGATATGGCCCATGTGTGTAGTAAGCACAGTTTTTTTGTTCTGAGCAAGCTCACTGTTCTGGCTCTATAGTAAACACAGTAGAGTAGAAGAGTGCTCTTTTCTCAAAAGTAGAGTGTGTTTTTTGTAAGGCGAGCTAGTGTTTGTTTCCCATTCAAAAGCAGAATTGAATCACATGCAGTGTCTGGTCCTACAAGCAAGAGTTGTTTTCTGGTAAGGAAAGTCAATATTGTGCTCACATTGCCATACACAATGCAAATAGCGCTCGCATCTGTTCCCAGCATGAACAGTGTATTTTACTGAAGAGAAGCTACTGTTTTTGTCAGTTTCCTAAGTAGAGTTGAACTAGATATGGCCCGTGTCTGTAGGAAGCTCATTTGTCTTGTTCTGAGCAGGCTCAATGTTCTGGCCCTATAGAAAACACTATAGAGTAGAAGAGTGCTCTTTCCTCAAAAGCAGAGTGTGTTTCCTGTAAGGAAAGCTAGTGTTTGTTTCCCATTCATAATCGGAGTTGAATCACATGCAGGTTTTGGTCCTATGAGCAAGAGAATTTGTGGTAAGGAAAGTCACTATTGTGCTCCCATTGACATACACAATGGAAATAGCACTTGCATCTGTTCCAAGCAAGTACAGTGTATTTTACTGAAGAGAAGCTACTATTCTTGTCAGTTTCCTAACCAGAGTTGAACTAGATATGGTCCATGAGTGTGGGAAGCACAGTTCTTTTGTTCTGAGCAAGCTCACTCTTCTGGACCTCTACGAAACACAGTAGAGTAGATGAGTGCTCTTTTTCAAAAGCAGAGTGTATTTCTTGTAAGGCGTGCCAGTATTTGTTTCCCATTAATAAATGGAGTTGAATCACTTGCAGTTTCTGGTTCTACGAGCAAGAGATATTATCTGGTAAAAAAAAGTCACTATGGCGCTCCCTTTGCCATACACAGTGCAAACAGTACCTGCATCTCTTCCCAGCAAGTACAGTATATTGGACTGAAGAGAAGCTACTGTTCTTGTCAGTTACCTAAGCAGCCTTGAACTAGATATGGCCCCTTTGTGTAGGATGCACAGTTCTTTTGTTTTGAGCAAGCTTTCTTCTGGCCCTATTGAAAACACAGTAGAGTAGAAGAGTCCTCTTTTCTAAAGAGCAGAGTGTTTTTCTTGTAAGGCGAGCTAGGGTTTGTTTCCCATTCATAAACGTACTTGAATCCCATGAAATTTTGGTTCCTACGAACAAGAGTTTTTTTATTGTAAGGAAAGTCACTTTTGTGCTCCCTTTGCCATTCACAGTACAAATAGCATTCGTGTTTGTTCCCAGCATGTACAGTGTATTGGACTGAAGAGAAGCTACTGTTCATGTCAGTTACATAAGCAGCATTGAACTACATATGGCCGTGTGTGTAAGAGGCATAATTTTTTAGTTCTGAGCAAGCTCGCTGTTCTGACAGTATACAAAACACAGTAGTTAGAAGAGTGATCTTTCTCAAAAGCAAAGTGTGTTTCTTGTAATGTGAGCTAGTGATTGTTTCCCATTTATAAACGTAGTTGAATCACATGTATTTTCTGGTCCTACAAGCAAGAGTTGTTTTCTGGTAAGGACAATCACTATTGTGCTCTCCTTGCCATAAATTGTGCAAATAGCACTTGTGTCTTTTCCCAAAAAGGACAATGTATTGGACTGAAGAGAAGCTACTGTTCTTGTCAGTTTCCTAAGCAGAGTTGAACTACACATGGCCCGTGTGTGTAGGAAGTACACTTCTTTTGTTCTGAGCAAGCTCACTGTTCAGGCCCTATAGGAAACACAGTAGAGTAGAAGAGTGTTCTTTTCTCAAAAGCAGAGTATGTTTCTTGTAAGGCGATCTAGTGTTTGTTTCCCATTCATAAACGGAGTTGAATCATGCAGGTTTTGGTCCGAGGAGCAAGAGTTGATTTCTGGTAAGGAAAGTCACTTATGCGCTCCCATTGACATACACAATGCAAATAGCACTCTCGTCTGTTCCCAGCAAGTACATTGTGTTGGACAAAAGAGAAGCTACTGTTCTTGTCAGTTTCCTAAGCAGAGTTGAACTAGATAAGGCCCGTCTGAATAGGAAGCACAGTTCTTTGTTCTGAGCAAGCTCACTGTTCTCTCCCTATAAGAAACACAGTAGAGAAGATGAGTGCTCTTTTCTCAAAATCAGAGTGTGTTTCTAGTAAGGCGAGTCAGTGTTTGTTTCCTATTCATGAAAGGAGTTGAATCATATTTAGTTTTTGGTCATACGAGCAAGACTTGTTTTCTGGTACAAAAAGTCACTACTGTGCTTGCTTTGCCATACACAGTGCAAATAGCACTCGCGTCTGTTCCCAGCAAGTACAGTGTATTGGACTGAAGAGAAACTACTGTTCTTGTCAGTTTCCTAAGCAGAATTGAACTAGATATGGCCCGTTTGAGTAGGAAGCAAAGTTCTTTTCTTCTGAGCAAGCTCACTGTTTCGGCACTATAGAAAACACAGCAGAGTAGAAGAGTGCTCTTTTTTCAAAAGCAGAGTGTGTTTCTTATAAAATGAGCTTGTGTTTGTTTCCCATTCATAAACGGAGGTGAATCACATGCAGTTTATGGACCTACAAGAAAGAGTTGTTTTCTGGTAAGGAAAGTCACTATTGCTCTCCCAGTTCATACAGAGTGCAAATAGCAGTCGTGTCTGTTCCCAGCAAGTACAGTGTATTGGACTGAAGAGAAGCTATTGTTCTTGTCAGTTTCCTAAGCAGAGTGGAACTAGATATGGCCCCTGTGTGTAGGAAGTCAGTTCTTTTGTTCTGAGCAAGTTCACTATTCTGGCTCTATAGGAAACACAGTAGAGTAGAAGAGTGCTCTTCTTCAAAAGCAGAGTGTGTTTCTTGTAAAGCGAGCTATTGTTTGTTTTTCATTCATAAATGGAGTTGAATCACATGTAGTATCTGGTCCTACTAGCAAGAATTGTTTTAGTAAGGACAGTCACTATTGCGCTCCCTTTGCCATACACAGTGCAAAAAGCACCCGCATCTGTTCCCAGCAAGTACAGTGTACTGGACTGAAGAGGAGCTACTGTTCTTGTCAGTTTCCTAAGCAGAGTTGAGCTAGATATGGCCCGTGTGTGTATTAATCACAATTCTTTTGTTCTGAGCATGCTCACTCTTCTGTCCCTATGGGAAACATGATAGAGGAGAAGATTGCTCGTTTCTCAAAAGCAGACTGTTTTTCTTGTAACACGAGCTAGTGTTTGTTTCCCATTCATAAACGGAGTTGAATCACATGCAGTTTGTGGTCCTACGAGCAAGAGTTGTTTTCTCGTAAGGAAAGTCATTTTTGTGCTCCCATTGCCATACATAGTGCAAATAGCACCTGCATCTTTCCCAGCAAGTACAGTGTATTAGACTGAATAGAAGATACTGTTCGGGTCAGTTTCCTAAGAAGAGTTTTACTAGATATGGCCCATGTGAGTAGGAAGCACAATTCTTTGTTCTGACCAAGCACACTGTTCTCGCCCTATAGGAACCACAGTAGAGTAGATGAGTGCTCTTTTCTCAAAAGCAGAGTGTGTTTCTAGTAAGGCAAGCTAGTGTTTGTTTCCAATTCATGAATGGAGTTGAATCACATGCAGTTTCTGTTCATACGAGCAAGAGTTGTTTTCTGATAAGAAAAGTCACTATTGTGCTCCCATTGCAATATAAAGTACAAATAGCACTCACATATGTTCCCAGCAAGTAGAGTGTATTAGACTGAAGAGAAGCTACTGTACTTGTCAATTTTCTAGGCAGAGTTGAATTATATATGACCCGTGTGTAGGAAGCACAGTTCTTTTGTTCTGAGCTAACACACTCTTCTGGCCCTATAGGAAACACTTTAGAGTAGAAGAGTGCTTTTTTTCTAAAAGAAGAGTGTGTTTCTTGTTAGGCGAACTAGTGTTTATTTCCCATTCATAAACTAAGTTGAATCACATGCAGTTTCTGGTCCTACGAGCTAGAATTGTTTTCTGTTAAGGAAAGTCACTATTGTGCTCCCTTTGCCATACACAGTGCAAACAGCACCCGCATCTGTTCCCAACAAGTACAGTTTATTGGACTGAAGAGAAGCTACTGTTCTTGTCAGTTACCTAAGCAGCCTTGACCTAGATATGGACCCTGTGTGTAGGAAGCACATTTCTTTTTTCTGAGCAAGCTTTCTTCTGGCCCTATTGGAAACAAAGTAGAGTAGAAGAGTCCTCTTTTCTAAAGAGCAGAGTGTGTTTCTTTTAAGGAGAGCTAGAGGTTGTTTCCCATTCATAAACGTACTTGAATCCCATGGAATTTCTGGTCCTATGAGCAAGAGTTGTTTTATTGTAAGGAAAGTCACTATTGCGCTCCCTTTGCCATTCACAGTACAAATAGCATTCGTGTTTGTTCCCAGCATGTACAGTGTATTGGACTGAAGAGAAGCTACTGTTCTTCTCAGTTACATAAGCAGCGTTGAACTACATGTGG
Organism: Peromyscus eremicus; assembly: GCF_949786415.1. Lineage (NCBI taxonomy): Eukaryota > Metazoa > Chordata > Mammalia > Rodentia > Cricetidae > Peromyscus > Peromyscus eremicus. The sequence goes on along the minus strand of NC_081417.1, from coordinate 1,020,168 downwards.
CCCGTGTGTGTAGGAAGCATAGTTCTTTTGTTCTGAGCAAGCTCGCTGTTCTGACAGTATACAAAACACAGTAGAGTAGAAGTGTGCTCTTTCTCAAAAGCAGAGTGTGTTTCTTGTAATGTGTGCTAGTGTTTGTTTCCCATTCATAAACGTAGTTGAATCACATGTAGTTTCTGATCCTACAAGCAAGAGTTGTTTTCTGGTAAGGAAAGTCACTACTGTGCAACCTTTGCAATACACAGTGCAAACAACACATGCGTCTGTTCCCAGCATGTACAGTGTATTGGACTAAAGAGAAGCTACTGTTCTTGTCAGTTTCCTAAGCAGAGTTGAACTAGATATGGCCGGTGTGTGTGGGAAGCACAGTTTACTTGTTCTGAACAAGCTCACTGTTCTGGCCCTCTAGGAAACACAGTAGAGTAGAAGAGTGCTCTTTTCTCAAAGGCAGAGGATGTTTCTTGTAAGTTGATTTAGTTTTTGTTTCCCATTCATAAACGGAGTTGAATCAAGCAGGTTTTGGTCCGACAAGCAAGAGTTGTTTTCTGGTAAGGAAAGTCACTAATGCGCTCCCATTGCCATACACAATGCAAATAGCACTTGTGTCTGTTCCCAGCAAGTACAGTGTGTTGGACAGAGGAGAAGCTATTGTTCTTGTAAGATTCCTAAGCAGAGTTGAACTACATATGGCCGTGTGTGTAGGAAGCACAGTTCTTTTGTTCTGAGCAACCTCACTATTCTGGCCCTATAGGAAACACAGTGGAGTAGAAGATTGCTCTTTCATCAAAAGCAGAGTGTGTTTCCTGTAAGGCGAGCTAGTGTTTGATTCCCATTTATAAACTTAGTTGAATCCCATGCAGTTTCTGGTCCTACGAGCAAGAGTTGTTTCCTGGTTAGGAAGGTCACTATTGCGCTTCCATTGCCATAAACAGTGCAAATAGCGCTCGCATCTGTTCCCAACAAGTACAGTGTATTGGACTGAAGAGAAGCTACTGTTCTTGTCAGTTTCTTAAGCAGAGTTGAACTACATATGGCCCGTGTGTGTGGGAAGCACAGTTTTTTTTTTTGAGCAAGCTCACCATTCTGGCCCTAAAGCAATCACAGTAGAGTAGTAGAGTGCTCTTTAATCAAAAGCAAGGTGTGTTTCCTCTAAAACGAGCTAGTGTTTGATTTTCATTTATAGACGAGGTTGAATCACATGCAGTTTCTGGTCCTATGAGCAAGAGTTGTTTTCTGGTAAGCACAGTCACTATTGTGGTCCCCTTGCCATAAACAGTGCAAATAGCACCCGCATCTGTTTCCAGCAAGTACAGTGCATTGGACTGAAGAGAAGCTACTATTCTTGTCAGTTTTTTAAGCAGAGTTGAACTAGATATGGCCCATGTGTGTAGGAAGCACAGTTCATTGTTCTGAGCAATCTCACTGTTCTGGCTCTATAGGAAACACAGTAGAATAGAAGAGTGCCCTTTTCTCAAAAGCAGAGTGTGTTTCTCTTAAGGCGAGCTAGTTTTTCTTTCCCATTCATAAACGGAGTTGAATCACATGCAGGTTCTGGTCCTACGAGCAAGAGTTGTTTTCTGGTAAGGAATGTCACTAATGCACTCTCTTTGCCATACACAATGCAAATAGTACTCGCGTCTGTTCCCAGCATGTTCAGCGTATTGGACACAAGAGAAGCTACTGTTCTTGTCAGTTTCCTAAGCAGAGTTAAACTACATTTGGAAATGGGTAGGAAGCACAGTTCTTTTGTTCTGAGGAAGATCACAGTTCTGGCCCTATAAGAAACAGTAGAGTAGAGAGTGCTCTTTTCTTAAAAGCAGAGTATGTTTCTTGTAAGGCGATCTAGTGTTTGTTTCTCATTCTTAAACGGAGCTGAATCACATGCAGTTTCTGGTCCTACGAGCAAGAGTTGTTTCCTGGTAAGGAAAGTCACTATTATGCTTCCATTGCCATACACAGTGCAAATAATTCTCACGTCTGTTCCCAGCAAGTACAGTGTATTTGACTGAAAAGAATCTACTGTTCCTGTGAGTTCCTTAAGCAGAGTTGAACTAGATATTGCCCATGTGTGTGGAAGCACAGGTCTTTTGTTCTGAACAAGCTCACTGTTCTGGACCTATAGGAAACAGAGTACAGTAGAATAGTGCTCTTTTCTCAAAAGCACAGTGTTTTTCTTTAAATGTGATCTAGTGTTAGTTTCCTATTCATAAACAGAGTTGAATCATGCGGGTTTTAGTCCGACAATCAAGAGTTTTTTTCTGGTAAGGAAAGTCACTATTGTGCTCCCATTGCCATACCCAGTACAAAAAGCACTCGCATCTGTTCCCAGCAAGTACTGTGTATTGGACTGAAGAGAAGCTACTGTTCTTGTCAGTTTTATGAGCACAGTTGAACTAGATATGGCCCGTGTCTATAGGAAGCACAGTTTTTTTGTTCTGAGGAAGCTCACTCTTCAGGCCCTATAGAAAACACAGTAGAGTAGTAGAGTGCTCTTTTCCCTAAAGCAGAGTGTGTTTCTTGTAAGATGAGCTAGTATTTGATTCCCATTCTTAAACGGAGTTGAATAACATGCAGTTTCAGGGAATACGAGCAAGAGTTGTTTTCCTGTAAGGAAAGTCACTATTATGCTTCCATTGCCATGCACAGTGCCAATAATTCTCGCATCTGTTTCCAGCAAGTACAGTGTATTTGACTGAAGAGAATCTACTGTTCTTGTGAGTTCTCTAAGCAGAGTTGAACTAGATATTTCCCATGTGTGGGGAAGCACAGTTTTTTGTTCTGAGCAAGCTCACTGTTCTGGACCAATAGGAAACAGAGTAGAGTAGAATAGTGCTCTTTTCTCAAAAGCGAGTGTTTTTCTTTAAAGGCGAGCTAGTGTTAGTTTCCCATTCATAAATGGAGTTGAATCATGCAGGTTTTGGTCCAACGATCAAGAGTTTTTTTCTGGTAAGGAAAGTCACTATTGTGCTCCCTCTGCCATACACAGTACAAAAAGCACTCGCGTCTGTTCCCAGCAAGTACTGTGTATTGGACTGAAGAGAAGCTACTGTTCTTGTCAGTTTCATGAGCAGAGTTGAAGTAGATATGGCCTGGGTGTGGAGGAAGCACAGTTTTTTTGTTCTGAGGAAGCTCACTCTTCAGGCTCTATAGGAAACAGTAGAATAGTAGAGTGTTCTTTTATCTAAAGCAGAGTGTGTTTCTTGTAAGATGAGCTAGTGTTTGATTCCCATTCTTAAATGAAGTTGAATCACATGCAGTTTCAGGTAATACGAGCAAGAGTTGTTTTCTGGTAAGGAAAGTTCTAATGTTCTTCCATTGCCACACAATATACAAACAGCACTCAAGTCGGTTCCCAGGAAGTAGAGTTTATTGGACAGAAGAGAAGCTACTGTTCTTGTCAGTTTCCTAAGCTGAGTTGAACTACATATGGTCATGTGTGTAGGAAGCACAGTTCTTTTGTTCTGGGCAAGCTCACTCTTTTTGCCCAATAAGAAACACAGTAGAGTAGAAGAGTGCTCTTTAATCAAAAGCAGTGTGTTTCCTGTAAGGCGAGCTAGTTTTTGATTCCCATTCATAAACGGAATTGAATCACATGCAGTTTCTGGTCCTATGATCCAGAGTTGTTTTCTGGTAAGGAAAGTCACTATTTTGCTCCCATTGCCATAAACAGTGCAAATAGCACTCGCGTCTGTTTCCAGCAAGTACAGTGAATGGGACTGAAGAGAAGCTACTGTTCTAGTCAGTTTCCTAAGCGGAGTTGAACTAGATATGGCCCCTGTGTGTAGGAAGCACAGTTCTTTTGTTTTGAACAAGCTCTCTTCTGGCCCTATGGGAAACACAATAGAGTAGAAGAGTGCTCTTTTATAAAGAGAAGAGTGTGTTTCTTGTAAGGCATTTGTTTCCCATTTATAAATGTACTTGAATCCCATGCAACTTCTGGTCCTACGAGCAAGAGTTGTTTTATGGTAAGGAAAGTCACTATTGTGCTTTCTTTGCCATTCACAGTACAAAAAGCACTCGCATCTGTTCCCAGCAAGTACTGTGTATTGGACTGAAGAGAAGCTACTATTCTTGTCAGTTTCTTGAGCAGAGTTGAAATAGGTATGGCCCGGGTGTAGGAAGCACATTTTTTTTGTTCTGTGGAAGCTCACTCTTCAGGCTCTATAGGAAAAACAGTAGAGTAGTAGAGTGCTCTTTTCTCTAAAGCAGAGTATGTTTCGTGTAAGATGAGCTAGTGTTTGATTCCCATTCTTAAACGAAGTTGAATAACATGCAGTTTCAGGTAATACGAGCAAGAGTTGTTTTCTGGTAAGGAAACTTCTAATATGCTTCCATTGCCATACACAATACAAACAGCACTCAATTCGGTTCCCAAGAAGTAGAGTTTATTGGACAGAAGAGAAGCTACTGTTCTTGTCAGTTTCCTAAGCAGAGTTGAACTACATATGGTCATGTGTGTAGGAAGCACAGTTCTTTTGTTCTGGGGAAGCTCACTCTTTTGGCCCAATAAGAAATACAGTAGAGTAAAAGAGTGATCTTTAATCAAAAGCAGTGTGTTTCCTGTAAGGCGAGCTAGTTTTTGATTCCCATTCATAAACGGAATTGAATCACATGCAGTTTCTGGTGCTACGAGCAAGAGTTGTTTTATGGTAAGGAAAGTCACTATTGTGCTTTCTTTGACATTCACAGTATAAATAGCATTCGTGTTTGTTCCCAGCAAGTACAGTGTATTGGACTGAAGAGAAGTTACTGTTCTGCTCACTTACATAAGCGGAGTTGAACTAGATATGGCCCCTGTGTGTAGGAAGCACAGTTTTTTTGTTCTGAGCAAGCTCGCTGTTCTGGCCCTATACAAAACACAGTAGAGTAGAAGAGTGCTCTTTCGCAAAAACAGAGTGTGTGTCTTCTAATGAGAGCTAGTATTTGTTTCCCATTCATAAATGTAGTTGAATCACATGTAGTTTCTGGTCCTACGAGCAAGAGTTGATCTCTGGTAAGGAAAGTCAATATTGTGCTCCCTTTGCCATACACAGTGCAAATAGCACACGAATCTCTTCCCAGCAAGTACAGTGTATTGAACTGAAGAGAAGCTACTGTTCTTGTCATTTTCCTAAGCAGAGTTAAACTAGATATGGCCTGTGTGTGTAGGAAGCACAGTTCTTTTGTTCTGGGCAAGCTCACTGTTCTGGACTTTAAGAAACACAACACAGTAGAAGAGTGTTCTTTTCTTAAAACAGAGTGTGTTTCCTGTAAGGCAAGCTAGTGTTTTTTCCCATTCATAAACAGAGTTGAATCACATGCAGTTTCTTGTCCTACATGTAAGAATTGTTTTCTGGTAAGGAAAATCACTATTGTGCTCCCATTACCATAGCAATGTTCAAATAGCACTTGCGTGTGTTTCAAGCAATTACACTGTATTGGATGGAGCAGGAGCTACTGTTCTTGTCAGTTTCCTAAGAAGAGTTGAACTAGATATGGCCCGTGTGTGTAGGAAGCACAGTTCTTTTGTTCTGAGCAATCTCACTCTTCTGGTCCTATAGGAAACACAGTAGTGTTTGTTTACCATTCATAAACGGATTTGAATCACATGCACTTTCTGGTCCTAAGAGCAAGAGTCGTTTCCTGGTAAGGAAAGTCACTATTGTGCTCCCATTGCCATACACAGTGCAAGTAATACTCGCCTCTGTTCCGAGCAAGTACAGTGTATGTGACTGAAGAGAAGCTACTGTTCTTGTCAGTTTCCTTATCAGAGTTTTACTAGATATGGCACGTGTGTGTAGGAAGCACAGTTCTTTTGTTCTGAGCAAGCTCACTGTTCTAGACTTTAGGAAACACAATACAGTAGAAGATTGTTCTTTTCTCAAAATTAGAGTGTGTTTCTTATAAGGCAAGCTAGTGTTTGTTTCCCATCCATAAACGGAGTTGAATTACATGCATTTTCTGGTCCTATGAGCAAGAGTTGTTTTCTGGTAAGGAAAGTCACTATTGTGCTCCCATTGTCATACAAGTGCAAACAGCACTCGCTTCTGTTCCCAGCAAGTACAGTATATTTGACTGAAGAGAAGCTACTGTTCATGTCACTTCCTAAGCAGAGTTAAACCAGATATGGCCTATGTGTAGGAAACACTGTTCTTTTGTTTTGAGCAAGCTCAGTCTTCTGGCCCTATCGGAAACCCTGTAGTGTCGAAGAGTGCTCTTTTCTCAAAAGCAGAGTGTGTTTCTTGTAAGGTGAGCTAGTGTTTGTTTCCCATTCATAAACGGAGTTGAATCACATGCAAGTTCTGGTCCTACGTGCAAGAGTTGTCTTCTGGTAAGGAAAGTCACTGTTGCGCTCCCATTGCCATACACAGTGCAAATATCCCTTGCATCAGTTCCCAGCAAGTACTGTGTATTGGACTGAAGAGAAGCTACTGTTCTTGTCAGTTTTGTAAGCAGAGTTTAACTAGATATGGCCCGTGTGGGTAGGAACACAGTTCTTTTTTTCTGAGCATGCTACACTCTTCTGGCTCTATATGAAATACAGTAGAGTAGAAGTGTGCTCTTTTCAAAAAAAGCAGAGTGTGTTTCTTGTAAGGCGAGCTAGTGTTTGTTTCCCATTCATAAACGAAGTTGAATCCCATCAGTTTCTGGTCCTAGGAGCAAGAGTTGTTTTATGGTAAGGACAGTCACTATTGCACTCCCTTTGCCAGTCACAGTACAAATAGCACTCATGTCTGTTCTCAGCCAATACAGTGTATTGGACTGAAGAGAAGCTACTGTTCTTTTCAGTTACCTAAGCAGCGTTGAACTAGTGTAGCTAGAGTTTTCCTGCCTGTCCCACGGTCAGGGCAATTCTCTCTCACCCGCCAGTCCCACAGCCACTCAGACCCAACTAAGTAAACACAGAGACTTATATATTGGTTGCAATCTGTATGGCCGTGGCAGGATTCTTGTCAACTGTTCTTACAGCTTAAATTAATCCATTTCTATTAATCTATACCTTGCCACATGGCTTGTGGCTTACCGGCATCTTCACATGCATCTTGTCATGGTGGCAGCTGGCAGTGTCTCTCTCACCCAGCTTCCTGTTCTCTCAATTCTCCTCTCTGTTAGTCCCGCCTATACTTCCTGCCTGGCCACTGGCCAATCAGTGATTTATTTATTGACCAATCAGCAACACATTTGACATACAGACCATCCCACAGCACTTCCCCTTTTCTTTTTTTAAAAAGGAAGGTTTTAACCTTTACACATCTCTAAAGTCAGGTTGGTATATTTGGGAATTTGGTTGTAGCTTTTCTTACTACTTCTTGCTGGAGGGGGGCGCTGTATTTTATGGGGACACAAAGAAAATTTTAGGATTATGGAATAGTCCATGAGGCTGTACTGTCTGAGCCAGTTGCCTTCAAACCATTCTGGATGTTGGATCATCTGGGCCATGGTGTCATTGGAGACCTTTCAGGGGGTCTTGGCTGGTCAAACCTGATGTATCTTAATCTGGAACAAATCCATAGCCTCTGGCTTTCTGTGGAAACAAAAGCAGAGCCTCCTTTCCAAAGCAACATATTTTTACATCCAAATTTTGAAGTCAAGGAACCTTTAAAATATACATTTTGGCATAACTCAACAGCTTTTGTAATCAAATGTTTTTCTTCAGTTATGAATATCAAAGAGAACATAATCCAGATTCTCTGGGTGGTAGCCATCTTTACGTGGCTTATTTTTTTATATTAGTTTGCGCCTATTGCTTTAAACTGCAGCCTTTCTAAGACTGAAACAGCGCTGGTGCTATGGCTGCTGGCTCTGCCCACTTCAGCTTCCCAACATGGCGGTGGTATGTTTTCCGCCAGCTCTGGGAGCCATTAACTCTCAGAAATAGTGGGTCTGTGCTTCTATCAAAGGAGCATGTAGCCCAGAATCCTCTTTTTTTTTGTTTTGTGCTAGCAAAGGCTAAATCCACCACACAGCTTAATGTACCACATGCAGAGGCCTCATTCCCTCCATACTGCAGGTCGAGCGCACATGCCAGGAACCCGCCATAGTAGCTCAAACACGCAGGCTGCCACTAACTTGAGAGAAACAACTAGGAACTGTTTTTAGCTCCGTTTTAGAATCTTTTTTCTCAGGTTTTAGGTGGAAACTCTTGCCAACACATTGGGTGCCATTTGTAGATGTAACCAACCGTCTTATTAAATAAGAATGGATATTTTTACCAAATAAACCAAACGAAAATTTAAAAACTTATGTGGAAAAAATCTCTGACTTGATTTGGAAAGGAAAATTGAGACTTCGTCAATTAGCAGGAATAGACCCAGCAGAAATTGTCGTACCTTTAACTAAGGAGGACATTGAAAAATTATGGACAGAAAGTGAACCTTGGCAAAGAGCTTGCAGTAATTTTTTGGGAGAAATTAACAGCAAATATCCCAAAAGCGATAGAATTGATCTTATAAAGAGAGCTGATTGGATCTTGCCTCGAAATGTACGGGAAAAGCCCATATCTGGAGTTCGTACATTTTATACAGATGCCAACAAACAAGGAAAGGCAGGTTAGAAATCAGAAAATTTAAGTAAAGTGGTTCAAAGTCCTTATAATTCAGTTCAAAAATCAGAATTATATGCTATTCTGTTGGTATTAATGGATGTTTCAGAACCTCTCAACATAGTAACTGACTCTCAGTATGCTGAAAGAGTAGTATTACATATTGAGACTGCAGAATTTATCCCTAATGCTTCAGAATTAACTTCACTATTTATTCAATTACAAGACACAATCAGGAAAAGGAGTCATCCTTTATATATAACTCACATTCGATCCCACACTGGTCTGCCAGGCCCTCTAGCACAAGGCAATGATGAGATTGATAAGTTATTAATAGGAAATGTGCAGGAGGCCTCAGAATTCCATAAAAAACATCATGTCAATAGTAAAGGTTTAAAAAAGGATTTTTCCATAACCTGGCAAGAAGCCAAAGAAATAGTAAAGAAATGTCCTACTTGTTCTTCTACAATTAAACGCCATTACCAGCAGGATGTAACCCAAAGGTTACTCAAAGGAATGAAATCTGGCAGATGGACGTGTTTCACTTTGCAGAATTTGGAAAACTGAAATATGTACACCACACTATCGATACTTATTCAGGATTTCAGTGGGCAACTGCTTTGAGTTCTGAAAAAGCTGATTCTGTAATCACTCATTTGCTAGAAGTTATGGCTATCATGGGTATACCTGCACAAATCAAAACTGACAATGCTCCATCATATGGCTCTGTTAAAATGAAACAGTTTTTTGCTTATTACAATATAAAGCATATTACAGGCATACCACATAATCCTACAGGTCAAGCAGTTATAGAAAGATCAAACAGAACTCTAAAGGATATTCTAAATAAACAGAAAGGGGTAACAAAAACCCCCAGAAATAGACTGCATAATGCTCTATTAACTTTGAATTTTCTTAATGCCAATGAGAAAGGAACAACAGATGCAGAGAGACATTGGATAATAGAAAAAACTACAGAATTAAATCAGCCTATATACTTTAAGGATGTGCTGACCTCAGAATGGAAACCAGGGTATGTGTTACATTGGGGACGAGGTTTTGCTTTTGTTTCTACAGGAGAAGATAAGTTGTGGGTACCAACAAAATTGATAAAGGATCGATTTGAACAAGAGAAACCTCTTAATTAGAGGAGGTGATAGCTCATCAACCAACATGAACATCCAATTTAAACTAACTTATACCAGTAACACATGTCTTTTCATTTAATCAGATAATAACTTGCCAAAAAAGAACATCCCCAAAATTAGTCTTAGGGAAAGGTTTTTCTTTTTGTCTTTTAGGAGAATGAAGGTTAAGGAATCTGAAGAACATTGGACAAATAAGACAACTGAAGAAAGGGACAAATCATCTATCCCAGGAAGCAGAGTGAAATGGCATATGGGTATATATTATCTAAAAAATTTTATGTCTTCCTAAATGTTTGTTTGTGCTTTTATCTAAAGATTTAACACTATTGGTCTTCTAATAGTCCCAGTCCAATTAAAATTTAAAGCTGACTTTGGAGTTGGAGAACGGCTCTCTCCTTCTTTAAACTCAAGCATGTTGTTAAAAGGAAAATGCAAACTCCCTGTATCATGCCAAAATAAAAGTGCCATCTTCTGCTTTGAGACAGGAGAAACGCCAAATTAATTAAGGGACTATTCTATTACTAATCTCAACACTTTGATTCTATTCTGATTCTTTAAACTTTTCTTAAAGTATAAATTTTATATCAAAACGTACAAGATTAATATATATATATATATGTATGTATGTATATATATATATATACATTTTAAACTTTGTTAAGATATGAATGGTCATATAGAGTACTAATTAATTCTAGAAAAAAGGCTTCAATTAGCTGCATATATATGTCTTTGTGTTCGAGTCTCATATCAGTTTTCTGCAGGAATTCACGGCCAGGCCTAACATCAACTGAAGTCATCAGGAAGAAGTTGGGGCCCCACAATGACAACAATTCCACATGGACAATAATAGCATCACTAAGCTGACAAACATCATCTACAGATCAGCTTTGAACTACAAGGTGCTCAGAGCAATTTTGAGATGACTAGATGAGATGATCCAGTCTCAAAGACTACTTGAATAAGGACTTGGGATAAACCCTGAACTTTGGCATTATACACAGACTGGATAATGAAGGATATAGTTACCTTTCCTAGAACTTGACAATTAACCTAAAATTTTTCTTTTAGGATAAAGTTAACTTCGCCCATACCCAGCAGGAAGCAATTTTAAGAATACGACACCCACATTCCCAAAGAGGTTGTGTGGGGCGGGGTGGTTTTTTGGTCTTTTTAATGGGTTTTGGGTCTGGGATACTTTTCATTGTTTAGGGGGGTTGGTTACAAGTTGTTGTCAAGGGTTAGGAAATGGACTAAGCAGATTAGATTTAAGGTTCTTATTTAAAAAAAAGAGAGAAAGAAAGAAGAAGAAAAAGACAATTACTAGTTTTAAATACATTACATTGGATTGGATTGTTTTATATTGTATACAAATTTTATATTTTGAAATTGATATTGTTAGAAAATGCTATATGTATATTTCTAATTGTACTTATATCGTTCATTTAACAATGCAATTTTCTGATCCTTGAATGTTATTATTACCAACTAGTAGGATATAAAGAAATGATAGTTAGTAGTTAGACATTAAAATAGAACTTGTAGTCATATTAGATGTTTTAAAAATTGAGCAAATATATTTTATAGGTCATCTTCAAACCCTTCAGAGAACTACAGAATATGGCATTTAAAATGTTTTAATAACTTAGAAAATTTTTCTTTTTTGTTATGACTATGAGACATGTCGGCTCCTGGCAGTACCAATCTACTTCAGAGAAAATATGGGCATTGAAGAAACTGCGTATGGAGTTAGCTTTCATTGTGGCAAAAGTTAGCCACTGGACAACAAAGTATCCTTGAATCAACTGCTTACAAAATGGACAGACAGGACATGAAACAAAGGACTACTGATTCTTGCCTAAACAAGCGTGGTTATGGCTTTATCAAAAGGCATCTTCTGAGGCCAGGACAATATGGCACCATCCCTGACCTGGCCTTCGCAACTCGGAAAAGGTACAGTGACCTTTTCTTCAAAGGCAACTGAACAGGCAGTGGGCCGATGGCTTCTGATGTGCAATGGAAGAGTAGCTGAAAAAGTTATTCTTCAAGAGTAACTAACCTCACGCCCCTCAATAGTAAACTGGCATTTGATAGAGGAATGTGGAGAAGAATGGGATGCTGAGACGAAGCCATATGTACACAGCCAAGAAGAATGGACAGCTGAGTAAAAAAACCATCAACAATTTCCAAAATTTAAAATCCTGCATCATGACATGACACTAAAGGAATTCAGGTGTTTCTTGTACATGGATTGCTTTCACCCAATGTGAGGTTGAACTGTTGACCTTGTGTACATCCTACTTCACAAATGAGTCTGTCAGATATGCTAAGCCTATATACTGAAGATGATACCCCAGCATTGTGGAGAAACCTCAGGTGACTGTCCAGGCACCTGGCTGTTTCTGTCAACTCACAAATTTTTTGGAAGTTGCTTGCATGCACTTTCTGTTTTTATTTTTGTTAGCTAATATTATTTCCTTTTTGGGTCTCTGAGGGAGTTGAAGATTAGTTAGTTATAGTTGAAGGTTAGTTAGTTATAGTTGAAGATTAATTAGGATAGAAAGTGAATTAGATACATTTTGGACTTAACAAAATAGGATAATGAAATTATTTTCTCTGAATTTGTCAAATACAAATGGACTAGACATTGTTTAGACATTTATTATTTGTATATATTGTATATAGCTTTGTACTTTTGTATATAGTTTTTATTTGTTAGTTATAAACTTTTTCTTTTTTTTCCTTTTTATTAAAATAGAAAAGGGGAAATGTGGTGGTATTTTCCCTGTTCTGAAATGTGATTTTAATTGTATGTTAATAAATAAAGTTGCCTGGGGTCAGAGTTTTAGAGCCATAGCAAGTTCGTGGCGGTAGTGGCACATGCCTTTAAGGACCTGGAGGGCGATACATACAGGCAGTGACAAGGCAGTCACGTGTTTAGGTTTACAACCAATTAGAAGGCAGAAGAGCTAGACTATACAAAGATATACACATAGGAAGTAGGCCCTTTTTTCAAAGAGCTCTCTTGGCTGAAGCAGGATCGCTGAAGCAGGAAAGGTAAGGCTCTTGGTTCTGATCTCTTGGTTTTCTTCTCTGTATCGGATCTGTGTTTCTTATTTAATAAGATGGTTGGTTACATCTACAAACTAGTTATGGCCTGAGTGTGTAGGAAGCACAGTTCTTTTGTTCTGAGCAAGCTCACTGTTCTGGCCTTATAGGAAATACAGTAGAGTAGAAGAGTGTTCTTTTCTCAAAAGCATAGTGTGTTTATTGTAAGGCAATCTAGCGTTTGTTTCCCATTCATAAACAGAGTTGAATCACATGAATTTTCAGGTCATACGAGCAAGAGTTGTTTTCTGGTAAGGAAAGTCACTATTGCACTCCCTTTTCCATACACTGTGCAAATTGCACCTGCGTCTGTTCCCAGCAAGTTCAGTGTATTGGACTGAAGAGAAGCTATTGTTCTTGTCAGTTTCCTAAGAAGAGTTGAGCTAGATATGGCCCCTGTGTGTAAAAATCACAGTTCTTTTGTTCTGATCAAGCTCACTATTCTGGCCCTATAGGGAACACAGTAGTGTAGAAGAGAGCTCTTTTCTCAAAAGCAGAGTGTGATTCTTTTAAGGCATTCTAGTGTTTGTTTCCCATTCATCAATTGAGTTGAATCACGTGCAGTTTCTGGTCCTACGAGTAAGAATTGTTTTCTGTTAAGGAATTCATTATTGTGCTCTCTTTGCCATACACAGTGCAAATAGCACCCGCGTCTGTTCCCAGCAAGTACAGTGTATTGGACTGAAGAGAAGCTACTGTTCTTGTCAGTTTTCTAGGCAGAGCGGAAGTAGATATAACCCGTGTGTGTAGGAAGCGCAGTTTTTTTGTTCTGAGCAATCTCATTGTTCTGGCCCTGTAGAAAACACAGTAGAGTAGAAAGGTGCTCTTTTCTCAAAAGCAGAGTGTGTTTCTCGTAAGGCAAGCTAGGTTTAGTTTCCCATTCATAAACGGAGTTGAATCACATGCAATTTCTGGTCCTAACAGCAAGAGTTGTTTTCTGGTAAGGAAAGTGACTATTGTGCTCCCATTGCCATACACGGTGCAAATAGCACTTGCATCTTTTCCCATCAAGGACAGTGTATTAGACTGAAGAGAAGATACAGTTCGTGTCAGTTTCCTAAGCAGAGTTTTAACCAGATATGGCCCGTGTAAGTAGGAAGCCATTTCCTTTGTTCCAAGCAAGCTCACTCTCCTGGACTTATGGGAAACAAATTAGAGTAGAAGAGAGCTCTTTTCTCAAAAGCAGAGTGTGTTTCTTGTAAGGCGAGCTAGTGTATGTTTCCCATTCATAAATGGAGTAGAATCACATGCAGTTTCTGGTCCTAGAAGTAAGAGTTGTTTTCTGGTAAGGACAGTCACTTCTGCACACCCATTGCCATTCACAGTGCAAATAGCACTCACGTCTGTTCCCTGCAAGTACAGTGTATTCGACTGAAGAGAAGATACTCTTCTTGTCAGTTTCCTAAGAAGAGTAGAACTAGATATGGCTTGTGTGTGTAGGAAGCACAGTTTTTTTGTTCTGTACAAGCTCACTGTTCTGGCCCTATAGGAATCACAGTAAAGTAGAAGAGTGCTTTTTTCTCAAAAGCAGAGTGTGTTTCTTGTAAGGCGAGCTAGTGTTTGTTTCCCATTCATAAAGGGAGTTGAAACACATGCAGTTTCTGTTCCTATGAGCAAGAGTTGTTTTCTGGTAATGAAAGTCACTATTGCGCTCCCTTTGCCATGCACAGTATGAAAAGCACTCGTGTCTGTTCCCAGCAAGTACAGTGTATTGGACTGAAGATAAGCTACTGTTCTTGTCAGTTCCCTAAGCAGCATTGAACTAGATATCGCCCGTGTGTAGGAAGCACAGTTGCTTTGCTCTAAACAAGCTCTTTGTTCTGGCCCTATAGGAAACGCAGTAGAATAGAATAGTGCTCTTTTCTCAAAATAATAGTGTGTTTCTTGAAAGGTGAGCCAGTGTTTGTTTCCCATTCATAAACGGAGTTGAATCACATGCAGGTTCTGGTCCTATGAGCAAGAGTTGTTTTCTGGTAAGGAAAGTCACTATTGTGCTCCCATTGCAAAACACAGTTCAAATAGTACTTGCGTCGTTTCCCAGCAAGTACAGTGCATTTGATTGAAGAGAGGATACTCTTCTTGTCAGTTTCCTATGCATAGTTGAGCTAGATATGGCCCGTGTGTGTAGGAAGCACAGGTCTTTTGTTCTGACCAAGCTCACTCTTCAAGCCCATTAGGAAACACAGTAGAGTAGAAGAGTGCTCTTTTCTCAAAAGCAGAATGTGTTTCTTTTAAGGCGTTCTAGTGTTTGTTTCCCATTCCTCAACGGAGTTGAATCACATGCAGTTTCTGGACCTACCAACAAGAATTGTTTTCTGGAAAGGAAATTCATTATTGTGCTCCCTTTGCCACACAGTGCAAATAGCACTTGCGTCTATTCCCAGCAAGTACAGTGTATTGGACTGAAGAAAAGCTACTGTTCTTGTCAGTTTCCTAAGCTGAGTGGAAGTAGATATAGCTCGTGTGTGCAGGAAGCACAGTTTTTTTGTTTTGAGCAAGCTCACTGTTCGGGCCCTATAGGAAACACAGTAGAGTAGAAGGATGCTCTTTTCTCAAAAGCAGAGTGTGTTTCTTGTAAAGTGAATTGGTGTTAGTTTCCCATTCATAAATGGAGTTGAATCACATGCAGTTTCTGGTCCTACGAACAAGAGTTGTTTTCTGGTAAGAAAAGTCACTATTGCACTCTCATTGCCATACCCAGTGAAATAGCACTTTCGTCTTTTCCCAGGAAGTACAGAGTATTGGACTGAAGAGAAGATACTGTTCTTGTCAGTTTCCTAAGCACAGTTTTACTAGATATGGTCCCTGTGAGTAGGAAGCACACTTCCTTTGTTTTGAGCAAGCTCACTCTCCTGGCCCTATAGGAAACAAAGTAGCGAAGAAGAGTGTTGTTTTCTCAAAAGCAAAGTTTGATTCTTGTAATGAGAGCTAGTGTTTATTTCTATTCATAAACGGAGTTAAATCTCATACACTTTCTTGTACTACTAGCAAGAATTGTTTTCTGGTAAGGGAAGTCACTGTTGCGCTCCCATTGCCATACACAGTGCAAATAGCCCTCGAGTCTGTTCCAGCAATACAATGTATTGGAATGAAGAGAAGCTACTGTTCTTGTCAGTTTCCTAAGTAGAGTTGAACTAGATATGGCCTGTGTGTGTAGGAAGCACATTCCTTTTTTTTGAGCAAGCTCCTTGTTCTGACCTTATAGGAAACAGAGAATAGTAGAAGAGTGCAATTTTCTCAAAATCAGAGTGTGTTTCTTGAATGGCGACTTAGTGTTTTTATCCCATTCATAAACGGAGTTGAATCACATGCAGTTTCTGGTCCAACGAACAAGAGTTGTTTTCTGGTAAGGAAAGTTGTAGCCTGAGTTTTCCTGTCTGGCCCACAGTCAGGACAAATCTCTCTCACCTGCCAGTACCACAGCCGCTCAGACCCGACCAAGGATACACAGAGACTTATATTGGTTACAAACTGTATGGCCATGGCAGGCTTCTTGCTAACTGTTCTTACAGCTTAAATTAATCCATTTCCTTTAATCTATACCTTGCCACATGGCTCGTGGCTTAGCGGCATCTTCATATGCTGTTTGTCATCGTGGCGGCTGGCAGTGTCTCTCTGACTCAGCCTTCCACTTCCCAGCTTTATTCTCCTCCTTGTCCTGCCTATATTTCCTGCCTAGCCAATGGCCAATCAGTGCTTTATTTATTGACTAATTAGCAACACATTTTCCAAACAGACCATCCCACAGCACTTCCTTTTTTTTTTCAGGGAGAGCAAATTTGAGATTTATTAGGTAAAGAAAAGTACACTGTTTAATAAAAAAAAAAGATAACTCCCACTATGCATTTCAGTATGGGCATTAAGGCATATATGCACTCTTAAGACAGGATAGCGGTATCTAACAAAGTAGGTGAGTACCAGCTTCTCAAAAGGAGAGAATTGCAGTAATATATCATATTTGGGGCTTTTTAAAGTGTGTGTGTGTGTGTGTGTGTGTGTGTGTGTGTGTGTGTGTTTGGACTTGGAGACTAGAGGCTGGCCTCAGAGGCGGGGCAAGGAGAAGAATAAAGCTGGGAAGTGGAAGGCTGAGTCAGAGAGACACTGCCAGACACCACCATGACAAGCCCCATGTGAAGATCCTGGTAAGCCATGACCCATGTAGCAAGGTATAGATTTATGGAAATGAATTAATTTAAGCTGTAAGTACAGTTAGCAAGAAGCCTGCCACGGACATACAGTTTGTAACCAATATAAGTCACTGTGCTTACTTGGTCGGGTCTGAGCGGTTGTGGGACTGGCAGGTGAGAGAGATTTGTCCTGACTGTGGGCCAGGCAGGAAAACTCTGGCTACAAATGGCGTCCAACGTGGTGGCAAGTTTCCACCTAAAAACTGAAAAAAAAAAGATTCTAAAACAGAGCTAAAAACAGCTTTCTAATTGTCTCTCTCAAATAAGCAGCAGCTGCCGGTTTGAGCTACTTGTGGGTTCCTAGCTTGCGCGCTCGACCTGCAGTTTGGCAGGAATGAGGCCTCTGCAAGTGGCACATTAAGCTGTGTGGTGGATTTAGACTTTGCTAGTATAAAACAAAAAAAGAAGTTTCTGGGCTACACGCTGCTTGGATAAAAGCATAGACCCACAATAGCTCCCAGAGCCGGTGGTAAAGAACCAAGGCCATGTTGAGAAGCTGATGTGGGCAGAGCCACCAGCCACAGCTGCTGCAGTTTAAAGCAAGAGATTCACAATAAGACAGATTCAGATGTAATAGTTACAATGTGTGTAAAAATATACGTAGGCTTGAAAGAGAAAAAAAGGTGATATATGCAGTTATAGAAACAAATACGTAGTTTTAAAAAATAAAGTCTTTAAGAGACAGTAAAATTAATATAAAAAATAAGCCACGTAAAGATGAATATTACACAGAGAATCTGAATTGTGTTGTCTTTGGGATTTTTAACTGCAGAAAAACATTTGATCGTAAAAGATGTTGAGTTAAACCAATATGTATATTTTAAAGGTACCTTGACTTCAAAATTTGTATATAAGAATATGTTGCTTTGGAAAAGAGTCTCTTTTGTTCCCACAGAAAGCCAGAGGCTATGGATTTGTTCAAGATTAAGATACATCAGGTTTGACCAGCCAAGACCCCCTGAAAGGTCTCCGATGACACCATGGCCCAGATGATCCAACATCCAGAACGGTTTGAAGGCATCTGGCTCAGACAATACATCCTCACGGACTACTGCATGATCCTAAAATTTTCTTTGAATCCCCATAAGATACAGCGCCCCCCTCCAGCAGGAAGTAGTAAGAGAAGCTACACACAAATTCCCAAATTATATGTAATTTTACTTTGTTAAGGTTAAAACCTTCCTTTTTGAAAAAAAAAGGGGGGGAAGTGCTGTAGGATGGTCTGTTTGACAAATGTGTTGCTAAATAGTCAATAAATAAAACACTGATTGGCCATTAGCTAGGCAGGAAGTATAGGCGGGACAAGGAGGAGAATAAAGCTGGGAAGTGGAAGGCTGAGTCAGAGAGACACTGCCAGCCACCACGATTACAAACAGCATATGAAGATGCCGCTAAGCCACGAGCCATGTGGCAAGGTATAGATTAACGGAAATGGATTAATTTAAGCTGTAAGAACAGTTAGCAAGAAGCCTGCCATCCATACAGTTTGTAACCAATATAAGTCTCTGTGTATACTTGGTCGGGACTGACCGGCTGTGGTACTGGCAGGTGAGAGAGATTTGTCCTGACTGTGGGCAAAGCAGGAAAACTCTAGCTACAGAAATCACTATTGTGCTCCCATTTCCAAACATAGTGCAAAAAGTACTCGCGTCAGTTCCCAGCAAGTACTGTGTATTGGACTGAAGAGAAGCTACTGTTCTTGTCAGTTTCCTTAGCAGAGTTAAAATAGATAGGACTGGGTGTATAGTAACCACAGTTCTTTTGTTCTTAGCAAGCTCACTCTTCTGGCCCTATAGGAAACACATCTATCTAGTGTTTGTTTCCCATTCATGAAGGGAGTTGTATCACATAGTTTCTGGTCCTACAAGCAAGAGCTGTTTTCTGGTAAGGAAAGTCACTATTTTGTTCCCATTGCCATGCACAGTGCAAATAGCCCTCGCGTCTGTTCCCAGCAAGTACAGTGTATTGGACTGAAGAGAAGCTACTGTTCTTGTCAGTTTCCTAAGCAGAGTTGAACTAGATATGACCCATGTGTAGGAAGCACAATTCTTTTGTTCTGAGCAAGCTCACTATCAGAAACCCAGTAGAGTAGAAGAGTGCTCTTTTCTCAAAAGCAGAGTGTGTTTCTTGTAAGCTAAAATAGTGTTTGTTTCCCATTCATAAACGAAGTTGAATCACATGCCATTTCTTGTCCTATGATCAAGAGTTGTTTTCTGCTAAGGAAAGTCACTATTTTGCTCCCATTGTCATACACAGTGCAAATAGCACTATCATCTGTTCCCAACAATTACACTGTATTGGACTGAAGAGAAGCAACTGTTTTTGTCAGTTTCCTAAGCAGAGTTGAACTAGATATGGCCCGTGTGTTTAGGAACACAGTTCTTTTGTTCTGAGCAAGCTCATTCTTCTGGCCCTATAGGAAACATAGTAGAGTAGATGAGTGCTCTTTTCTCAAAAACAGAGTGTGTTTCTTGTAAGGCGAGCTAACGTTTGTTTCCCATTCATAAAAGAAGTTGAAGCACATGCTGTTTCTGATCCTATGGCCAAGAGTTGTTTTCTGGTAAAGAAAGGCACTATTGTGCTCCCATTGCCATACACAGTGAAAATTGCCCTCGCGTCTGTTCTCTTGCAGGTACAGTGTATTGGACGGAAGAGAAGCTACTGTTCTTGTCAGTTTCCTAAGCAGAGTTGAACTAGATATGGCCCGTGTGTGTAGGAAGCACTGTTCTTTTGTTCTGAGCAAGCACACTCTTCTGGCCCTATTGGGAAGCCAGTAAAGTAGAAGAGTGCTCTTTTCTAAAAAGCACAGTGTGTTTCTTGTAAGAAGAGCTAGTGTTTGTTTCCCATTTGTAAACGGATTTGAATCACACGCAGTTTCTGGTCCTACGAGCATGAGTTGTTTTCTGGTATGGAAAGTCACTATAGTGCTCCCATTGCCATAAACAGTGCAATTAGCACTCACGTCTGTTCCTAGCAAGTACACTGAATTGGACTGAAGAGAAGATGCTGCTCTTGTCAGTTTCCTAAGCGGACTTGAACTAGATATGGCCCATCTGTGTAGGAAACACAGTTCTTTTGTTCTGAGCAAGCTTACTCTTCAGGCCCAATAGGAAACACAGTAGAGTAGAAGAGTGCCCTTTTCTCAAAAGCAGAGTGTTTTTCTTGTAAGACGAGCTAGTGTTTGTTTCCCATTCATAAATGGAGTTGAACCACATTGAGTTTCCAATCCTATGAGCAAGAGTTGTTTTTTGGTAAGAAAAGTCACCATTGTGCTCCCATTGCCATACACAGTGAAAATAGTACTCGCGTCTGTTCTCAGCAGGTACAGTGTATTGGACTGAAGCGAAGCTACTGTTCTTGTCAGTTTCCTAAGCAGAGTTGAACTTGATATGGCCCGTGGGTGTAGGAAGCACAGTTCTTTTCTTCTGAGCAAAAGGAACTCGTGTCAGTTCCCAGCAAGTACAGTGTTTAGGACTGAAGAGAAGCTACTGTTCTTGTCAGTTTCCTATGCAGAGTTGAACTAGATATGGCCCGTGTGTGTAGGAAGAACAGTTCTTTTGTTCTGAGCAAGCTCACTGTTCTTGCCTTATAGGAAACACATTAGAGAAGATTTGTGCTCTTTTCTCAAAAGCAGAGTGTGTTTCTTGTAAGATGAGCTAGTGTTTGTTTCCCATTCATAATCTGAGTTGAATCACATGTAGTTTTGGTCCTACGAGCAAGAGTTGTTTTCTGGTAAGGAAAGTAACTCCATTGCTCCATTTACCACACATAGAGAAAATAGCACTTGTGTCTGTTCCAAGCCAGTACAGTGCATTGGACTGAAGAGTAGCTACTATTCTTGACATTTTCCTAAGCAGAGTTGAACTAGATATGGCCCATGTGTAGGAAGCACAGAATTTTGTTCTGAGCAAGCTCACTGTTCTGGCCCTATAGGAAACTGAGTAGAGTAGAAGAGTGCTCTTTTCTCAAAAGCAGATAGGGTTTCTTGTAAGGTAATCTAGTGTTTGTTTCAAATTCATAAATGGAGTTGAAACACATGCAGTTTCTGGTCCTATGAGCAAGAGTTGTTTTCTGGTAAGGAAAGTCACTATTGCACTCCATTGCCAAACACCGTGCAAGTCGCCCTCTAGTCTCTTCCCTGCAAGTACAGTGTATTGGACTGAAGAGAAGCTACTGTTCTTTTTAGTTTCCAATGCAGTGTTGAACTTGATATGGCCCGTGTGTGTAGGAGGCACAGTTCTTTTGTTCTGAGCAAGCTCACAGTTCAGGCATTTAGGAAACACAGTAGAGTAGAAGAGTGCTCTTTTCTCAAAATCACATTGTGTTTCTAGTAAGTCGAGCTACTGTATGTTTCCCATTCATAAATGGAGTTGAATCACATGTACTTACGGGTCCTTCGAACAAGAGTTGTTTTCTGGTAAGGAAAGTCACAATAGTGCTCCATTTGTCAAAAACAGTGCAAATAGCACTAATGTGTGTTCGCAGCAAGTACAGTGTACTGGACTGAAGAGAAGCTACTGTTCTTGTCAGTTTCCTAAGCAGAGTTGAACTAGATATGGCCCATCTGTGCAGGAAGCACAGTTCTTTTGTTCTGATCAAGCTCACTCTTCAGGCCTAATAGGAAACACAGTAGAGTAGAAGCGTGCTCTTTTCTCAAAAAACAGAGTGTGTTTCTTGTAAGGCAAGCTAGTGTTTGTTTCCCATTCATAAATGGAGTTGAATCACATCGAGTTTCTAATCCTACGAGCAAGAGTTGTTTTTTGGTAAGAAAAGTCACCATCGTGCTCCCATTGTCATACACAGTGAAAATCGTACTGGCGTCTGTTCTCAGCAGGTACAATGTATTGGACTGAAGCGAAGCTACTGTTCTTGTCAATTTCCTAAGGAGAGTTGAACTTGATATGGCCTGTGGGTGTAGGAAGCACAGTTTTTATTCTGAGCAAGCTCACTGTTCGAACCCCATAGGAAACAGAGTAGAGTAGAAGAGTGCTCTTTTCTCAAAAGCAGAGTGTGTTTCTTGTAAGGCGAGCTAGCGTTTGTTTCCCAGTCCTAAATGGAGTTGAATCACGTGCAGTTTCTGGTCCTACGAGCAAGAGTTGTTTTCTGTTAAGGAAAGTCACTATTGCGCTCCCATTGCCATACACACTGCAAATAGCACTCGTGTCTGTTCCCAGCAAGTACAGTGTGATGGACAGAGGAGAAGCTATTGTTCTTGTAAGATTCCTAAGCAGAGTTGAACTACATATGGCCCGTGTGTGTAGGAAGCACAGTTCTTTTGTTCTGAGCAAGCTCACTCTTCTGGCCCTATGGAAACACAGTGGAGTAGAATAGTGCTCTTTAATCAAAAGCAGAGTGTGTTTCCTGTAAGGCGAGCTAGTGTTTGATTCCCATTTATAAACTGAGTTGAGTCACATGCAGTTTCTGGTCCTACGAGCAAAAGTTGTTTTCTGGTTAGGAAAGTCACTATTGCGCTCCCATTGCCATAAACAGTGCAAAGAGCACTCGCATTTCTTCCCAAGAAGTACAGTGTATTGGACTGAAGAGAAGCTGCTGTTCTTGTCAGTTTCTTAACCAGAGTTGAACTAGATATGGCCCGTGTGTAGGAAGCACAGTTATTTTTTTTTTGAGTAAGCTCACCATTCTGGCCCTAAAGCAATCACAGTAGAGTAGTAGAGTGCTCTTTAATCAAAAGCAGAGTGTGTTTCCTCTAAGACAAACTAGTGTTTGATTTTCATTCATAAATGAAGTTGAATCACGTGCAGTTTCTGATCCTACGAGCAAGAGTTGTTTTCTGGTAAGGACGGTGACTATTGTGCTCCACTTGCCATAAACAGTGCAAATAGCAGTTGTGTCTGTTCCCAATAAGGACAGTGTATTGGACTGAAGAGAAGCTACTGTTCTTTACAGTTTCCTAAGCAGAGTTGAACTAGATATGGCTCGTGTGTGTAGGAAGCACAGTTCTTTTGTTCTGAGCAAGTTCACTGTTCTGGCCCTATAGGAAACACAGTAGAAAAGAAGAGCGGTCTATTCTCAAAAGCAGAGTGTGTTTCTTGTAAGGTGAACTAGGGTTTGCTTCCCCTTTATAAATGGAGTTGAATCACATGCAGTTTCTTGACCTACGAGCAAGAGTTGTTTTCTGGTAAGCAAAGTCACTTTTGTGCACCTACTGCCCTACACAGTGCAAATAGCACTCGCATCTGTTTCCAGCAAGTACAGTGCATTGGACTGAAGAGAAGCTACTGTTTGTGTGAGTTTCCTAAGCAGAGTTGAACTAGATATGGCCCGTGTGTGTAGGAAGCACAGTTCTTTTTTTCTGAGCAATTTCACTGTTCTGGCTCTTTAGGAAAAACACAGTCGAATAAAAGAGTGCCCTTTTCTCAAAAGCAGAGTGTGTTTCTTTTAAGGCGAGCTAGTGTTTCTTTCCCATTCATAAACGGAATTGAATCACATGCAGTTTCTTCCCACGAGCAAGAGTTGTTTTCTGGTAAGGAATGTCACTAATGCACTCCCATTGCCATTCACAGTGCAAATAATACTCGCATCTGTTCCTAGCAAGTACAGTGTATTTGACTGAACAGAATCGACTGTCCTTGTGAGTTACCTAAGCAGAGTTGAACTAGATATGGCCTGTGTGTGTAGGAAGCACAGTTCTTTTGTTATGAGCAAGCTCACTGTTCTGGACCTTTATGAAACAGAGGAGAGTATAAGAGTGCTCTCTTCTCAAAAGCAGAGTGTGTTTCTTTAAAGGCGAGCTAGTGCTAGTTTCCCATTCATAAATGGAGTTGAATCATGCAGGTTTTGGTCCTGTGAGCAAGAGTTGTTTTCTGGTACGGAAAGTCACTAAAGCACTCTCTTTGCCATACATAATGCAAATAGCACTCGTGTCTGTTCCCAGCACGTACAGTGTATTGGACAGAAGAGAAGCTACTGTTCTTGTCAGTTTCCTAAGCAGAGTTAAACTACATATGGCAATAGGTAGGAAGCACAGTTCTTTTGTTCGGAGCAAGCTCACAGTTCTGGCCCTAAAGGAAACAGTAGAGTAGAAGAGTGCTCTTTTCTCAAAAGCAGGGTATGTTTCTTGTAAGACGATCTAGTGTTTGTTTCCATTTCATAAACGGAGTTGAATCACAAGCAGTTTCTGGTCCTATGAGCAAGAGTTGTTTTCTGGTAAGGAAAATCACTATTATGCTTCCATTGCCATACACTGTGCAAATAATTCTCACGTCTGTTCCCAGCAAGTACAGTGTATTTGACTGAAGAGAATCTACTGTTCTTGTGAGTTCCCTAAGCAGAGTTGAACTAGATATTGTCCATGTTTATGGAAGCACAGTTATTTTGTTCTGAGCAAGCTCACTGTTCTGGACCTATAGGAAACAGAGTAGAGTAGAATAGTGCTTTTTTCTCAAAAGCAGAGTGTTTTTCTTTAAAGGCGAGCTAGTGTTAGTTTCCCATTCATAAACGGAGTTGAATCATACAGGTTTTGGTCCGACAAGCAAGAGTTTTTTTTTCTGGTAAGGAAAGTCACTATTGAGCTCCCACTGCCATACACAGTACAAAAAGCACTCGTTTCTGTTCCCAGAAAGTACTGTGTATTGGATTGAAGAGAATCTACTGTTCTTGTCAGTTTCATGAGCACAGTTGGACTAGATATGGCCTGTATGTGTAGGAAGCACAGTTTTTTTTTGTTCTGAGGAAGCTCACTCTTCAGGCCCTATACAAAACACAGTAGGGTAGCAGAGTGCTCTTTTCTCTGAAGCAGAGTGTGTTTCTTGTAAGATGAGCTAGCGTTTGATTCCCATTTTTAAACAGAGTTGAATCACATGCAGTTTCAGGTAATACGAGCAAGGGTAGTTTTCCTGTAAGGAAAGACACTATTATGCTTCCATTGCCATACACAATGCAAATAATTCTCACGTCTGTTTCCAGCAAGTGCAGTGTATTTTACTGAAGAGAATCTACTGTTCTTGTGAGTTCCCTAAGCAGAGTTGAACTAGATATTGTCCATGTTTATGGAAGCACAGTTATTTTGTTCTGAGCAAGCTCACTGTTCTGGACCTATAGGAAACAGAGTAGAGTAGAATAGTGCTTTTTTCTCAAAAGCAGAGTGTTTTTCTTTAAAGGCGAGCTAGTGTTAGTTTCCCCTTCATAAATGGAGTTGAATCATGCAGGTTTTGTTCCGACGAGCAAGAGTTTTTTTCTGGTATGGAAAATCACTACTGTGCTCCCTCTGCCATACACAGTACAAAAAGCACTCGCGTCTGTTCACAGCAAGTACTGTGTATTGGACTGAAGAGAAGCTACTGTTCTTGTCAGTTTCATGAGCAGAATTGAACTAGATATGGCCCGTGTGTGTAGGAAGCACAGTTTTTTTGTTCTGAGGAAGCTCACTCTTCAGGCTCTATAGGAAACACAGTAGAGCAGTAGAGTGCTCTTTTCTCTAAAGCAGATGGTGTTTCTTGTAAGATGAGCTAGTGTTTGACACCCATTCTTAAATGAAGTTGAATCACATGCAGTTTCAGGTAAAGGAGCAAGAGTTGTTCTCTGGTAAGGAAAGTTCTAATGTGCTCCCATTGCCATACACAATACAAACAGCACTCAAGTCCGTTCCCAGGAAGTACAGTTTATTGGACAGAAGAGAAGCTACTGTTCTTGTCAGATTCCTAAGCAGAGTTGAACTACATATGGCCATGTGTGTAGGAAGCACAGTTCTTTTGTTCTGGGCAAGCTCACTCTTTTGGCCCAATAAGAAACACAGTAGAGTAGAAGAGTGCTCTTTAATCAAAAGCAGAGTGTGTTTCCTGTAAGGCGTTCTAGTTTTTGATTCCCATTCATAAACGAAATTAAATCACATGCGGTTTCTGGTCCTATGATCCAGAGTTGTTTTCTGGTAAGGAAAGTCACTATTTTGCTCCCATTGCCATTAACAGTGCAAATAGCACTCGCTTCTGTTCCCAGCAAGTACAGTGAATTGGACTGAAGAGAAGCTACTGTTCTTGTCAGTTTCCTAAGTGGAGTTGAACTAGATATGGCCCCTGTGTGTAGGAAGCACAGTTCCTTTGTTTTTAACAAGCTCTCTTCTGACCCTATGGGAAACACAGTAGAGTAGAAGAGTGCTCTTTTCTAAAGAGAAGAGTGTGTTTCTTGTAAGACGTTTGTTTCCCATTCATAGACGTACTTGAATCTCATGCAATTTCTGGTCCTATGAGTAAGAGTTGTTTTATGGTAAGGGAAGTCACTATTGTGCTTTCTTTGACATTCACAGTACAGACTGCATTCGTGTTTGTTCCCAGCAAGTACAGTGTATTGGACTGAAGAGAAGTTACTGTTCTTCTCACTTACGTAAGCAGCATTGAACTACATATAGCCCATGTGTGTAGGAAGCATAGGTCTTTTGTTCTGAGCAAGCTCGCTGTTCTGGCCGTGTACAAAACACAGTAGAGTAGAAGAGTGCTCTTTCTCAAAAACAGAGTGTGTTTCTTATAATGAGAGCTAGTATTTGTTTCCCATTCATAAACGTAGTTGAATCACATGTAGTTTCTGGTTCTACGAGCAAGAGTTGATCTCTGGTAAGCAAAGTCAATATTGTGCTTCCTTTGCCATACTCAGTGCAAATAGCACACGAATCTGTTTCCCGCAAGTACAGTGTATTGGACTGAAGAGAAGGTACTGTTCTTGTCATTTTCCTAAGCAGAGTTGAACTAGATGTGGCCCGTGTGTGTAGGAAGCACAGTTCTTTTGTTCTGGGCAAGCTCACTGTTCTGGACTTTAGGAAACACAACACAGTAGAAGAGTGTTCTTTTCTTAAAACAGAGTGTGTTTCTTGTAAGGCAAGCTAGTGTTTTTTCCCATTCATAAACGGAGTTGAATCACATGCAGTTTCTCGTCCTACGTGCAAGAGTTGTTTTCTGGTAAGGAAAATCACTATTGTGCTCCCATTGCCATAAACAGTGCAAATAGCACTTGCGTCTGTTTCAAACAATTACACTGTATTGGATGGAGCAGAAGCTACTGTACTTGTCAGTTTCCTAAGCCGAGTTGAACTAGATATGGCCCGCGTGTGTAGGAAGCACAGTTCTTTTGTTCTGAGCAATCTCACTCTTCTGGTCCTATAGAAAACACCGTAGAAGAGTGCCCTTTGCTCAAAAGCAGAGTGTGTTTCTTGTAAGACGAGCTAATGTTTGTTTACCATTTATGAGCGGATTTGAATCACATTCACTTTCTGGTCCTAAGAACAAGAGTTGTTTCCTGGTACGGAAAGTCACTATTGTGCTCCCATTGCCATACACAGTGGAAATAATACTCGCTTCTGTTCCGAGCAAGTACAGTGTATGTGACTGAAGAGAAGCTACTGTTCTTGTCAGTTTCCTTATCAGAGTTTTACTAGATATGGCGCCTGTGTGTAGGAAGCACAGTTCTTTTGTTCTGAGCAAGCTCACTGTTCTAGACTTTAGGAAACACAATATAGTAGAAGAGTGTTCTTTTCTCAAAATTAGAGTGTGTTTCTTATAAGGCAAGCTAGTGTTTGTTTCCCGTCCATAAACGGAGTTGAATTACATGCATTTTCTGGTCCTATGAGCAAGAGTTGTTTTCTGGTAAGGAAAGTCACTATTGTACTCCCATTGTCATACAAGTGCAAACAGCACTCTCGTCTGTTCCCAGCAATTACAGTGTATTGGTCTGAACAGAAACTACTGTTTATGTCACTTCCTAAGCAGAGTTAAACCAGATATGGCCCGTGTGTAGGAAGCACTGTTCTTTTGTTCTGAGCAAGCTCAGTGTTCTGGCACTATCGGAAACCCAGTAGTGTCGAAGAGTGCTCTTTTCTCAAAAGCAGAGTGTGTTTCTTGTAAGGTGAGCTAGTGTTTGTTTCCCATTCATAAACGGAGTTGAATCACATGCAAGTTCTGGTCCTACGAGCAAGAGTTGTTTTCTGGTAAGGAAAGTCACTGTTGCGCTCCCATTGCCATACACAGTGCAAATATCCCTTGCGTCAGTTCCCAGCAAGTACTGTGTGTTGGACTGAAGAGAAGCTACTGTTCTTGTCAGTTTTGTAAGCAGAGTTTAACTAGATATGGCCCGTGTGGGTAGGAACACAGTTCTTTTTTTCTGAGCATGCTCACTCTTCTGGCTCTATATGAAATACAGTAGAGTAGAAGAGTGCTCTTTTCAACAAATGCAGATTGTGTTTCTTGTAAGGCGAGCTAGTGTTTGTTTCCCATTCATAAACGGAATTGAATCCCATCAGTTTCTGGTCCGAGGAGCAAGAGTTGTTTTATGGTAAGGAAAGTCACTATTGCACTCCCTTTGCCATACACAGTACAAATAGCACTTGTGTCTGTTCCCAGCAAGTACAGTGTATTGGACTGAAGAGAAGCTACTGTTCTTGTCCGTTACCTAAGCAGCATGGAGGGTTTTTTTTTAAGATTTATTTATTTATTATGTTTAGAGAAGAGGGCGCCAGATCTGATTGTGGATAGTTGTGAGCCACCATGTGATTGCTGGGAATTGAACTCAGGACCTTTGGAAGAGCATTCAGTGCTCTTAACCTCTGAGCCATCTCTCCAGCCCCCTAAGCAGCATTGAACTAGTGTAGCTAGAGTTTTCCTGCCTCTCTCATGGTCAGGGCAATTCTCTCTCACCCGCCAGTCCCACAGCCACTCAGACCCAGTTAAGTAAACACAGAGACTTATATATTGGTTGCAATCTCTATGGCCATTGCAGGTTTCTTGTTAACTGTTCGTACAGCTTAAATTAATCCATTTCTATTAATCTATACCTTGCCACATGTCTCGTGGCTTACCGGCATCTTCACATGCGGCTTGTCATGGTGGCAGCTGGCAGTGTCTCTCTCACCCAGCTTCCTGTTCTCTCAATTCTCCTCTCTGTTAGTCCCACCTATACTTCCTGCCTGGCCAATCAGTGATTTATTTATTGACCAATCAGCAACACATTTGACATACAGACCATCCCACAACACTTCCCCTTTTCTTTTTTTAAAAAGGAAGGTTTTAACCTTTACACATCTCTAAAGTCAGGTTGGTATATTTGGGAATTTGGTTGTAGCTTTTCTTACTACTTCCTGCTGGAGGGGAATGCTGTATTTTATGGGGACACAAAGAAAATTTAAGGATTATGGAATAGTCTATGAGGCTGTATTGTCTGAGCCAGTTGCCTTCAAACCATTCTGGATGTTGGATCATCTGGGCCATGGTGTCATCGGAGACCTTTCAGGGGGTCTTAGCTGGTCAAACCTGATGTATCTTAATCTGGAACAAATCCATAGCCTCTGGCTTTCTGTGGAAACAAAAGCAGAGCCTCCTTTCCAAAGCAACATATTTTTACATCCAAATTTTGAAGTCAAGGAACCTTTAAAATATACATTTTGGCATAACTCAACAGCTTTTGTAATCAAATGTTTTTCTTCAGTTATGAATATCAAAGAGAACATAATCCAGATTCTCTGGGTGGTAGCCATCTTTACGTGGCTTATTTTTTTATATTAGTTTGCGCCTATTGCTTTAAACTGCAGCCTTTTTAAGACTTAAACAGCACTGGCGCTATGGCTGCTGGCTCTGCCCACTTCAGCTTCCTGGTAGGTTTTCTTCCAGCTCTGGGAGCCATTAACTCTCAGAAATAGTGGGTCTGTGCTTCTATCAAAGCAGCATGTAGCCCAGAAACCTCTTTTTTTGTTTTGTGCTAGCAAAGGCTAAATCCACCACACAGCTTAATGTGCCACTTGCAGAGGCCTCGTTCCCGCCATACTGCAGGTCGAGCACACATGCCAGGAACCCGCCGTAGTAGCTCAAACAGGCAGGCTGCCACTAACTTGAGAGAAACAACTAGGAACAGTTTTCAGCTCCGTTTTAGAATCTTTTTTCTCAGGTTTTAGGTGGAAACTCTTGCCAACACATTGGGTGCCATTTGTAGATGTAACCAACCGTCTTATTAAATAAGAATGGATATTTTTACCCTCAATAGTAAACTGGCATTTGATAGAGGAATGTGGAGAAGAACAGGATGCTGAGATAAAGCCATATGTACACAGCCAAGAAGAATGGACAGCAGAATAAAAAAACTATCAACAATTTCCAAAATTTAAAATCCTGCATCATGACATGACACTAGTGGAATTCAGGTGTTTCTTGTACATAGACTGCTTTCACCCAATGTGAGGTTGAACTGTTGACCTTGTGTACATCCTACTTCACAAATGAGTCTGTCAGATATGCTAAGCCTATAGACTGAAGATGATGCCCCAGCATTGTGGAGAAACCTCAGATGACTGTCCAGGCACCTGGCTGTTTCAGTCAACTCACAAATTTTTTGGAAATCGCTTGCATGCACTTTCTGTTTTTATTTTTTGTTAGCTAATTTTATTTCCTTCTTGGGTCTCTGAGGGAGTTGAAGATTAGTTAGTTATAGTTGAAGGTTAGTTAGTTATAGTTGAAGATTAATTAAAATAGAAAGTGAATTAGAAACATTTTGGACTTAACAAAATAGGACAATGAAATTATTATCTCTGAATTTGTCAAATACAAATGGACTAGACATTGTTTAGACATTTATTATTTGTACATATTGTATATAGTTATTGTACTTTTATATATAGTTTTTCTTTTGTTAGTTATAACCTTTTTCTTTTTTTTCCTTTTTATTAAAATAAAAAAGTGGAAATGTGGTGGTATTTTACTTGTACTGAAATGTGATTTTAATTGTATGTTAATAAATAAAGTTGCCTGGGGGTCAGAGTTTTAGAGCCATAGCAAGTGCGTGGCGGTGGTGTCACATGCCTTTAAGGACCTGGAGGTCGGTACATACAGGCAGTGACAAGGCAGTCACGTGTTTAGGTTTACAACCAATTAGAAGGCAGATAAGCTAGACTATATAAAGATATACACACAGGAAGTAGGCCCTTTTTTCGAAGAGCTCTCTTGGCTGAAGCACGATTGCTGAAGCAGGAAAGGTAAGGCTCTAGGTTCTGACATCTTGGCTTTATTCTCTGAATCACATCTGTGTTTCTTATTTAATAAGACAGTTGGTTACATCTACAAACTAGTTATGGCCTTAGTGTGTAGGAAGCACAGTTCTTTTGTTCTGAGCAAGCTCGCTGTTCTGGCCTTATAAGAAACGCACTAGAGTAGAAGAGTGTTCTTTTCTCAAAAGCATAGTGGATTTTTTGTAAGGCAAGCTAGTGTTTGTTTCCCATTCATAAACAGATTTGAATAACATGCATTTTCTGGTCATACGAGCAAGAGTTGTTTTCTGGTAAAAAAAAAAAGTCACTATTGCACTCCCTTTGCCATACACAGTGCAAATAGCACTCGCTTCTGTTCCCAGAAAGTTCAGTGTATGGGACTGAAGAGAAGCAACTGTTCTTGTCAATTTCCTAAGAAGAGTTGAGCTAGATATGGCTCCTGTGTGTAAAATCACAGTTCTTTTGTTCTGATCAAGCTCACTCTTCTGGCCCTATAGGAAACACAGTAGTGTAGAAGAGTGCTCTTTTCTCAAAAGCAGAGTGTGTTTCTTGTAAGGCGTTCGAGTGTTTGTTTCCCATTCGTCAATGGAGTTGAATCACAAGCAGTTTCTGGACCTATGAGCAAGAATTGTTTTCTGTTAAGGAATTCATTATTGTGCTCTCTTTGCCATACACAGTGCAAATAGCACCCGTGTCTGTTCCCAGCAAGTACAGTGTATTGGACTGAAGAGAAGCTACTGTTCTTGTCAGTTTCCTAAGCAGAGAGGAAGTAGATATAGCCTGTGTGTGTAGGAAGCACAGTTTTTTTGTTCTGAGAAATCTCACTGTTCTGGCCCTGTAGAAAACACAGTAGAGTAGAAGGGTGCTCTTTTCTCAAAAGCAGAGTGTGTTTCTTGTAAGGCAAGCTAGGTTTAGTTTCCCATTCATAAACGGACTTGAATCACATGCAGTTTCTGGTCCTAACAGCAAGAGTTGTTTCCTGGCAAGGAAAGTGACTATTGTGCTCCCATTGCCATACACAGTGCAAATAGCACTTGCGTTTTTTCTCATCAAGTACAGTGTATTGGACTGAAGAGAAGATACAGTTCTTGTCAGTTTCCTAAGCAGAATTTTACTAGATATGGCCCGTGTAAGTAGGAAGCCATTTCCTTTGTTCCGAGCAAGCTCACTCTCCTGGACTTATAGGAGACAAATTAGAGTAGAAGAGAGCTCTTTTGTCAAAAGCAGAGTGTGTTTCTTGTAAGGCAGCTAGTGTTTGTTTTCCATTCATAAACAGAGTTGAATAACATGTAGTTTCTGGTCCTAGTAGTAAGAGTTGTTTTCTGGTAAGGAAAGTAACTTTTGCGGACCCATTGCCATTCACAGTGCAAATAGCACTCTTGTCTGTTCCCTGCAAGTACAGTGTATTGGACTAAAGAGAAGATTCTCTTCTTGTCAGTTTCCTAAGAAGAGTTGAACTAGATATGTCTTGTGTGTGTAGGAAGCACAGTTGTTTTGTTCTGTACAAGCTCACTGTTCTCGCCCTATTGGAAACACAGTAAAGTAGAAGAGTGCTCTTTTCTCAAAAGCAGAGTGTGTTTCTTGTAGGGCAAGCTAGTGTTTGTTTCCCATTCATAAAGGGAGTTGAAACTCATGCAGTTTCTGTTCCTATGAGCAAGAGTTGTTTTCTGGTAAGGAAAGTCACTATTGTGCTCACATTGCAAAACAAGTTCAAATAGTACTTGCGTCGTTTCCCAGCAAGTACAGTGTATTTGATTGAAGAGAGGATACTGTTCTTGTCAGTTTCCTAAGCAGAGTTGAGCTAGATATGGCCCATGTGTGTAGGAAGCACAGGTCTTTTATTCTGACCAAGCTCACTCTACTAGCCCATTAGGAAACACAGTAGATCAAAAGAGTGCTCTTTTCTCAAAAGCAGAGTGTGTTTCTTTTAAGGCGTTCTACTGTTTATTTCCCATTCATCAACGGAGTTGAATCACATGCAGTTTCTGGTCCTAACAGCAAGAATTGTTTTCTGGTAAGGAAATTCATTGTTGTGCTCCCTTTGCCATACACAGTGCAAATAGCACTTGCGTCTATTCCCAGCAAGTACAGTGTATTGGACTGAAGAGGAGCTACCATTCTTGACAGTTTCCTAAGCAGAGTGGAAGTAGATATAGCCCGTGTGTGTAGGAAGCACAGTTTTTTTGTTTTGAGCAAACTCACTGTTAAGGCCCTATAGGAAACACAGTAGAGTAGAAGTATGCTCTTTTCTCAAAAACAGAGTGTGTTTCTTGTAAAGTGAATTGGTGTTAGTTTCCCATTCATAAACGGAGTTGAATCACATGCAGTTTCTGGTCCTACGAACAAGAGTTGCTTTCTGGTAAGAAAAGTCACTATTGCCCTCTCATTGCCATACCCAGTGAAATAGCACTTTCGTCTTTTCCCAGGAAGTACAGAGTACTGGACTGAAGAGAAGATACTGTTCTTGTCAGTTTCCTAAGCAGTTTTTACTAGATATGGCCCCTGTGAGTAGGAAACACAGTTCCTTTGTTCTAAGCAAGCTCATTCTCCTGGCCCTATAGGAAACAAAGTAGCGAAGAAGAGTGCTGTTTTCTCAAAAGCAGAGTGTCTTTCTTTTAAAGCGATCTAGTATTTTTTACCCATTCATGAAGGGAGTTGAATCACATGCAGTTTTTGTTCCTACAAGCAAGAGTTGTTTTCTGGTAAGGAAAGTCACTATTGAGCTCCCATTGCCATACACAGTGAAAATAGCACTCGTGTCTGTTCCCTGAAATTACAGTGTATTGGACTGAATAGAAGCTACTCTTCTTGTCAGTTTCCTAAGCAGAGTTGAACTAGATATGACCCGTGTGTAGGAAGTACAGTTCTTTTGTTTTGTACAAGCTCACTGTTCTGGCCCTATAGGAAACACAGTAAATTAGAAGAGTGCTCTATTCTCAAATGCAGAGTGTGTTTCTTGTAAGGCGAGCTAGTTTGTTTCTCATTCATAAAGGAAGTTGAATCCCATGCAGTTTCTGTTCCTATGAGCAAGAGTTGTTTTATGGTAAGGAAAGGCACTATTGTGCTCCCTTTGCCATACACAGTACGACTAGCACTCGTGTCTGTTCCCAGCAAGTACAGTGTATTGGACTGAAGAGAAGCTACTGTTCTTGTCAGTTACCTAAGCAGCATTGAACTAGATATGAACCATGTGTGTAGGAAGCACAGTACTTTTGTTCTGAGCAAGCATACTCTTCTGGCCCTATAAGAAACACAATAGAGTAGAAGAGTGCTTTTTTTCTAAAAGCAGAGTGTGTTTCATGTAAGGCAAGCTAATTTTTGTTTCCCATTCATAAACGGAGTTGAAACACATGCATTTTCTAGTCCTAGGAGCAAGAGTTGCTTTTTGTTAAAGAAAGTCACAATTGTGCTCCCTTTGCCATACACAGTGCAAGTAGCACTCACGTCTGTTTCCAGCAAGTACAGTGTATTGGACTGAAGAGAAGCTACTGTTCTTGTCTGTTTCCTAAGCAGAGTTTTACTAGATATGGATCGTGTGTGTAGGAAGCACATTCCTTTTGTTTTGAGCAAGCTCATTGTTCTGTCCTTATAGGAAACACAGTAGAGTAGAAGAGTGCTTTTTACTCAAAAGCAAAGTGTGATTCTTGTAATGAGAGCTAGTGTTTATTTCTATTCATAAATGGAGTTGAATCTCATACAGTTTCTGGTCCTATGAGCAAGAGTTGTTTTCTGGTAAGGAAAGTCACTGTTGCGCTCCCATTGTCATACACAGTGCAAATAGCACTCGCGTCGGTTCCCAGCAAGTACAATGTATTGGACTGAAGAGAAGCTACTGTTCTTGTCAGTTTCCTAAGCAGAGTTGAACTAGATATGGCCCGTGTGTGTAGGAAGCACATTCCTTTGTTTTGAGCAAGCTCCTTGTTCTGGCCTTATAGGAAACAGAGAATAGTAGAAGAGTGCAATTTTCTCAAAAGCAGAGTGTGTTTCTTGAACGGCGACCTAGTGTTTTTATCCCATTCATAAACTGAATTGAATCACATGCAGTTTCTGGTCTGATGTGCAAGAGTTGTTTTCTGGTAAGGAAAGTTGTAGCCAGAGTTTTCCTGCCTGGTTCACAGTCAGAACTAATCTCTCTCACCTGCCAGTCCCACAGCCGCTCAGACCAGACCAAGTAAACACAGAGACTTATATTGGTTACAAACTGTATGGCCGTGGCAGGCTTCTTGCTAACTGTTCTTACAGTTTAAATTAATCCATTTCCATTAATCTATACCTTGCCACATGGCTCGTGGCTTACCGGAATCTTCATATGCTGTTTGTCATCGTGGCGGCTGGCAGTGTCTCTCTGACTCAGCCTTCCACTTCCCAGCTTTATTCTCCTCCTTGTCCCGCCTATATTTCCTGCCTAGCCAATGGCCAATCAGTGTTTTATTTATTGAATAATTAGCAACACTTTTGCCAAACAGACCATCCCACAGCACTTCCTTTTTTTTTTTTTTCAGGGAGAGCAAATTTGAGATTTATTAGGTAAAGAAAAGTACACTGTTTATTAAAAAAAAAGATAATTCCCACTATGTATTTCAGTATGGGCATTAAGGCATATACAAACTCTTAAGACAGGATAGTGGTATCTAACAAGGTAGGTGAGTACCAGCTTCTCAAAAGGAGAGAATTGCAGTAATATCATATTTGGGGCTTTTTAAAGTGTGTGTGTGTGTGTGTGTGTGTGTGTGTGTGTGTGTGTGTGTGTGTTTGGACTTGGAGACTAGAAGCTGGCCTCAGAGGTGGGGCAAGGAGGAGAATAAAGCTGGGAAGTGGAAGGCTGAGTCAGAGAGACACTGCCAGCCGCCACCATGACAAGTCGCATGTGAAGATCCCGGTAAGCCATGACCCATGTGGCAAGGTATAGATTTATGGAAATGAATTAATTTAAGCTGTAAGTACAGTTAGCAAGAAGCCTGCCACGGCCATACAGTTTGTAACCAATATAAGTCACTGTGCTTACTTGGTTGGGTCTGAGCGGTTGTGGGACTGGCAGGTGAGAGAGATTTGTCCTGACTGTGGGCCAGGCAGGAAAACTCTGGCTACAAATGGCGTCCAACGTGGTGGCAAGAGTTTCCACCTAAAAACTGAAAAAAAAAAAGATTCTAAAACGGAGCTAAAAAGCTAAAAACAGCTTTCTAATTGTCTCTCTCAAATAAGCTCAGCTGCCGGTTTGAGCTACTGGTGGGTTCCTAGCATGCGCACTCGACCTGCAATTTGGCGGGAATGAGGCCTCCGCATGTGACACAATAAGCTGCATGGTGGATTTAGACTTTGCTAGTATAAAACAAAAAAAAAGAAGTTTCTGGGCTACACGGTGCTTGGATAAAAGCATAGACCCACAATGGCTCTCAGAGACGGTGGTAAAGTACCAAGGCCATGTTAGGAAGCTGATGTGGGTGGAGCCAGCAGCCACAGCTGCTGCAGTTTAAAGCAAGAGATTCACAATAAGACAGATTCAGATGTAATAGATTACAATGTGTGTAAAAATATACGTAGGCTTGAAAGAGACAAAAAGGTGATATATGCAGTTATAGAAACAAATACGTAGTTTTAAAAAATAAAGTCTTTAAGAGACAGTAAAATTAATATAAAAAATAAGCCACGTAAAGATGAATATTACACAGAGAATCTGGATTGTGTTGTCTTTGGGATTTTTAACTGCAGAAAAACATTTGATCGTAAAAGATGTTGAGTTAAACCAATATGTATATTTTAAAGGTACCTTGACTTCAAAATTTGTATATAAGAATATGTTGCTTTGGAAAAGACTCTCTTTTGTTCCCACAGAAAGCAAGAGGCTATGGATTTGTTCAAGATTAAGATACATCAGGTTTGACCAGCCAAGACCCCCTGAAAGGTCTCCGATGACACCATGGCCCAGATGATCCAACATCCAGAATGTTTTGAAGGCATCTGGCTCAGACGATACACCCTCACGGACTACTCCATAATCCTAAAATTTTCTTTGAATCCCCATAAGATACAGCGCCCCCCTCCAGCAGGAAGTAGTAGGAGAAGCTACACACAAATTCCCAAATTTTATGTAATTTTACTTTGTTAAGGTTAAAACCTTCCTTTTTGAAAAAAAAAAGAAGGAAGTGCTGTGGGATGGTCTGTTTGGCAAATGTGTTGCTATTAGTCAATAAATAAAACACTGATTGGCAATTGGCTAGGCAGGAAATATAGGCGGGACAAGGAGAAGAATAAAGCTGGGAAGTGGAAGGCTGAGTCAGAGAGACACTGTCAGCCACCACCATGACAAGCCGCATGTGAAGATCCCGGTAAGCCACGAGCCATGTGGCAAGGTATAGATTAATGGAAATGAATTAATTTACGCTGTAAGAACAGTTAGCAAGATCCTGCCATGGCCATAGAGTTTGTAACCCATATAAGTCTCTGTGTTTACTTGGTCGGGTTTGATCGGCTGTGGGACTGGCAGGAAAGAGAGATTTGTCCTGACTGTGGGCCAGGCAGGAAAACTCTAGCTACAGAAAGTAACTATTGTGCTCCCATTTCCAAACATAGTGCAAATAGCACTCACGTCAGTTCCCAGCAAGTACAGTGTATTGGAATGAAGAGAAGCTACTGTTCTTGTCAGTTTCCTTAGCAGAGTTGAACTAGATATGGCCCGTGTGTTTAGGAACACAGTTCTTTTGTTCTGAGAAAGCTCATTCTTCTGGCCCTATAGGAATCATAGTAGAGTAGATGAGTGCTCTTTTCTCAAAAACAGTGTGTTTTACTTGTAAGGCGAGCTAACGTTTGTTTCACATTCATAAAAGAAGTTGAAGCACATGCTGTTTCTGATCCTACGGCCAAGAGTTATTTTCTGGTAAAGAAAGGCACTATTGTGCTCCCTTTGCCATACACAGTGAAAATAGCACTCCACTCTGTACCCAGCAATTACAGTGTATTGGACTGAAGAGAAGCCACTGTTCTTGTCAATTTCCTAAGAAGAGTTGAAGTAGATATGGCCCGTGTGTGTAGGAAGCACAGTTCTTTTGTTCTGAGCAAGCTCACTGTTCTGGCCCTATAGGAAATACATTAGAGAAGAATTGTGCTCTTTTCTCAAAAGCAGAGTGGGTTTCTTGTAAGACAAGCTAGTGTTTGTTTCCCATTCATAAACGGAGTTGAATCACGTGTAGTTTTGGTCCTACGAGCAAGAGTTGTTTTCTGGTAAGGAAAGTAACTATATTGCTCCATTTACCACACATAGAGAAAATAGCACTCGTGTCTGTTCCCAGCCAGTACAGTGCATTGGACTGAAGAGAAGCTACTATTCTTGACATTTTCCTAAGCAGAGTTGAACTAGATATGGCCTGTGTGTAGGAAGCACAGATTTTTTGTTCTGAGCAAGCTCACTGTTCTGGCCCTATAGGAAACAGAGTAGAGTAGAAGAGTGCTCTTTTCTCAAAAGCACAGAGTGTTTCTTGTAAGGTAATCTAGTGTTTGTTTCTCATTCATAAATGGAGGTGAAACACATGCAGTTTCTGGTACTATGAGCAAGAGTTGTTTTCTGGTAAGGAAAGTCACTATTGCGCTCCCATTGCCATACACAGTGCAAATCGCCCTCGATTCTCTTCCATGCAAGTACAGTGTATTGGACTGAAGAGAAGCTACTGTTCTTGTTAGTTTCCAATGCAGTGTTGAACTTCATATGGCCCGTGTGTGTAGGAAGCACAGTTCTTTTATTCTGAGCAAGCTCACTCATCTGGCCCTATAAGAAACACAGTAGAGTAGAAGAGTGCTCTTTTCTCAAAATCACATTGTGTTTCTAGTAAGTCGAGCTAGTGTTTGTTTCCCATCCATAAATGGAGTTGAATCACATGCACTTTCGGGTCCTTTGAGCAAGAGTTGTTTTCTGGTAAGGAAAGTCACAATAGCGCTCCATTTGCCAAAAACAGTGCAAGTAGCACTCGCCTGTGATCCCAGCAAGTACAGTGTACTGGACTGAAGAGAAGCTACTGTTCTTGTCAGTTTCATAAGCAGAGTTGAACTAGATATGGCCTGTGTGTTCAGGAAGCACAGTTCTTTTGTTCTGAGCAAGCTCACTCTTCAGGCCCAAAAGGAAACACAGTAGAGTAGAAGCGTGCTCTTTTCTCAAAAGCAGAGTGTGTTTCTTGTAAGGCGAGCTAGCGTTTGTTTCCATTCATAAAGGGAGTTGAATCACATCAAGTTTCTAGTCCTATGAGCAAGAGTTGTTTTCTGGTAAGAAAAGTCACCATTGTGCTCCCATTGCCATATACAGTGAAAATAGTACTCGCGTCTGTTCTCAGCAGGTACAGAGTATTGGGCTGAAGCGAAGCTAATGTTCTTGTCAGTTTCCTATGCAGAGTTGAACTATATATGGCCCATGGGTGTAGGAAGCACAGTTCTTTTCTTCTGAGCAAGCTCGCTGTTCTGGCCCTATAGGAAACACAGTAGAGTAGAAGAGTGCTCTTTTCTCAAAAGCAGAGTGTGTTTCTTCTAAGGAGAGCTAGTGTTTGTTTCCCATTCATAAACGGAGTTGAATCACATGCAGTTTCTGGTCCTACGAGCAAGAGTTTTTTTCTGGTAAGGAAAGTCACTATAGAGCTCCCTTTGTCATATACAGTGCAAATAGCACTCGCGTCTGTTCACAGCACGTACAGTGTATTGGACTGAAGAGAAACTATTGTTCTTGATATTTTCCTAAGTAGAGTTGAACAAGATATGGTCAGTGTGTCGGAAGCAGAGTTTTTTGGTTGTGAGCAAGCTCACTCTTCTCGCCCTATTGGAAACACATTAGAGTAGAAGAGTGCTCTTTTCTCAAAAGCAAAGACTGTTTCTTGTCAGACGATCTAGTGTTTGTTTCCCATTCATAAACGGTGTTGAATCACATGCAGTTTCTAGTCCTACAAGCAAGAATTGTTTTCTGGTAAGGCAAGTCACTGTTGTACTCCCTTTGCCATACACAGTGCAAATCACCCTCACGTCTGTTCCCAGCAAGTACTGTGTATTGGACTGAAGAGAAGCTACTGTTCTTGTCAGTTTCCTAACAGAGTTAAAATAGATAGGCCGGGTTTATAGTAAGCACAGTTCTTTTGTTCTGAGCAAGCTCACTCTTCTGGCTCTGTATTAAACACTGTAGAGTAGACGAGGGCTCTTTTCTCAAAAGCAGAGTGTGTTTCTTGTAAAGTGATCTAGTGTTCATTTCCCATTCATAAAGGGAGTTGTATCATATGCAGTTTCTGGTCCTACAAGCAAGAGTTGTTTTCTGGTAAGGAAAGTCACTATTTTTCTCCCATTGCCATGCACAGTGTAAATAGCCCTCATGTCTGTTCATACCAAGTACAGTGTATTGGACTGAAGAGAAGCTACTGTTCTTGTCAGTTTCCTAAGCAGAGATGAACTAGATATCGCCCATGTGTGTAGGAAGCACAATTCTTTGTTCTGACCAAGCTCATTCTTCTGGCCCTATCGGGAAACCAATAGAGTAGAAGAGTGCTCTTTTCTAAAAAGCAGAGTGTGTTTCTTGTAAGTTGAAATAGTGTTTGTTTCCCATTCATAAACGAAGTTGAATCACATGCCGTTTCTGGTCCTACGATCAAGAGTTGTTTTCTGGTAAGGAAAGTCACTATTTCGCTCCCAATGCCATACACAGTGAAAATAGCACTCTTGTCTGTTTCCAGCAAGTACAGTTTATTCGACTGAAGAGAAGCTACTGTTCTTGTCAGTTTCCTATGCAAAGTTGAACTTGATATGGCCTGTGTGTGTAGGAAGCACAATTCTTTTCTTCTGACCAAGCTTGCTGTTCTGTCCCTATAGGAAACACAGTAGAGTAAAAGAGGGCTCTTTTTTCAAAAGCAGAGTGTGTTTCTTGTAAGGTGATCTAGTGTTGGTTTCACATTCATAAACAGTGTAAAATCTCATGCAGTTTCTGGTCCTATCAGCAATAATTGTTTTCTGGTAAGGAAAGTCTCTATTGTGCTCCCATTGCCATACACAGTGCAAAAAGCACTCGTGTCTGT
This sequence comes from Peromyscus eremicus, assembly GCF_949786415.1. Classification (NCBI taxonomy): domain Eukaryota; kingdom Metazoa; phylum Chordata; class Mammalia; order Rodentia; family Cricetidae; genus Peromyscus; species Peromyscus eremicus. The sequence goes on along the minus strand of NC_081417.1, from coordinate 979,201 downwards.
TCCCAGCAAGTACAGTGTATTGGACTGAAGAGAAGCTACTGTTCTTGACAGTTTCCTCAGCAAAGTTGAGCTAGATATGGACCGTGTGTGTAGGAAGCTCCATTCTTTTGTTCTGAGCAAACTCACTCTTCTGGCCCTTTAGGAAACACAGTAGAGTAGAAGTGTGTTCTTTTCTCAAAAGCAAAGTTTGATTATTGTAAGGCGAGCTAGTGTGTGTTTCCCATTCACAAACGGAGTTGAATCACATGCAGTTTCTGGTCCTATGAGGAAGTGTTGTTTTCTGGTAAGGAAAGTCACTATTGTGCTTTAATTACCATACATAGTGCAAACTACACTCGCGTCACTCCCCAGCATGTATAGTGTGTAGGACTGAAGAGAAGCTGCGGTTTTAGTCAGTTTCCTAAGCAGAGTTGAACAAGATATAGCCTGTGTGTGTAGGAAGCACAGTTCTTTTGTTCTAAGCAAGTGCACTGTTCAGGCCCTGTGGGAAACACAGTAGAATAGAAAAGTGCTCTTTTCTCAAAAGCAGAATGTGTTACTTTTATCATGATCTAGTGTCTGTTTCCCATTCCTAAAGGGAGTTGAATCACACGAAGTTTCTGGTCCTACGAGCAAGAGTTGTTTTCTGGTAAGGAAAGTCACTATTGCGCTCCCATTGCCATTCACAGTGCAAATAGCCCCCGCTTCTGTTCCCGGCAAGTACCAGTATTGGACTGAAGAGAAGCTACTGTTCTTGTCAGTTTCCTAAGCAGAGTGAACTAAATATGGCCCGTGTGTGTAGGAAGCACATTCCTTTTGTTCTGAGCAAGGTCATTCTTCTGGCCTTATAGGAAACACAGTATAGTAGAAGAGTGCTCTTTTCTCAAAAGCAGAGTGTGTTTCTTGTTAGGCGAGCTAGTGTTTGTTTCCCATTCATAAATGGAGTTGAATCACAAACAGTTTCTGGTCCTATGAACAAGAGTTGTTATCTGGTAAGGAAAGACACTATTGTGCTCCCATTGCCATACGCAGAGCAAATAGCACTGACATCTGTTCCAAGCAAGTACAGTGTATTGGACTGAAGAGAAGCTACTGTTCTTGGCAGTTTCCTAAGCACAGTTGAACTATATATGGCCCGTGTGTGTAGGAAGCACAGTTCTTTCGTTCTGAGCAAGCTCACTGTTCTGGCCCTATAGTAAACACAGCAGAGTAGAAGAGTGCTCTTTTCTCAAAAGCAGACTGTGTTTCTTGTAAGGCGAGCAAGTGTTTGTTTCCCATTCCTAAATAAAGTTGTATCACATGCAGTTTCTGGTCCCAGGAGCAAGAGTTGTTTTCTGGTAAGTGAAGTCAATATTTTTCTCCCTTTGTCATACACAGTGCAAATAGCACTCTCGTCTGTTTCCAGCAAGTACAGTTTTTTGGACTGAAGAGAAGCCACTGTACTTGTCAGTTTCCTATGCAGTGTTGAACTAAATATGGCCCGTGTGTGTAGGAAGCACAGTTCTTTTGTTCTGAGCAAGTTCACCCTTCTGGCCCTGTAGGAAACACAGTAGAGTAGAAGAGTGCTCTTTTCTCAAAAGCAAAGTGTGATTATTCTAAGGCGAGCTAGTGTTTGTTTCCCATTCACAAATGGAGTTGAATCACATGCAGTTTCTGGTCCTCCAAGGAAGTGTTTTTTTCTGGTAAGGAAAGTCACTATTTTGCTTCATTGCCATACGTAGTGCAAAGAGTTCTCGCGTCAATCCCCAGCAAGTATATTGTATAGGACTGAAGAGAAGCTGTTGTTTTAGTCAGTTTCCTAATCAGAGATGAACCAGATATGGCCCGTGTGTTGAGGACGCACTGTTCTTTTGTTCTGAGCAAGAGCACTGTTCAAGACTTTTGGGAAACACAGTAGAGTAGAAGAGTGCTCTTTTCTCAAAAGCAGAATGTGTTACTTTTATCATGATCTAGTGTTTGTTTCCCATTCCTAAAGGGAGTTGAATCACATGAAGATTCCAGTTTTACGAGCAAGAGTTGTTTTCTGGTAAGGAAAGTCAGTATTGCGCTCCAATTGCCATACACAGTGCAAATAGCCCTCGCATCTGTTCCAGGCAAGTACCAGTACTGGACTGAAGAGAAGCTACTGTTCTTGTCAGTTTCCTAAGCAGAGTGAACTAAATATGGCCCGTGTGTGTTGGAAGCACATTCTTTTTGTTCTGAGCAAGCTCATTCTTCTGGCCGTATAGGAAACACAGTAGAGTAGAAGAGTGCTCTTATCTCAAAAGCAAAGGGTGATTCTTGTAATGAGAGCTAGTGTTTATTTCCATTCATAAAAGTAGTTGAATCTCATACAGTTTCTGGTCCTACAAGCAAGAGCTGTTTTCTGGTAAGTAAAGTCACTGTTGCGCTCTCATTGCCATACACAGTGCAAATAGCCCTCAAGTCTGTTCCAGCAAGTACAATGTATTGGACTGAAGAGAGCTACTGTTCATGTCAGTTTCCTAAGCAGAGTTGAAATAGATATGGCCCATGTGTGTAGGAAGCACATTCCTTTTGTTTTGAGCAAGCTCATTGTTCTGGCCTTATAGGAAACACAAAATAGTAGACAAGTGCTCTTTTCTCAAAAGCAGAGTGTGTTTCTTGAAAGGTGACCTAGTGTTTTTTTCCCACTCATAAACAGAGTTGAATCACATGCAGTTTCTGGTCCTACTAGCAAGAGTAGCTTTCTGGAAAAGAAAGTTACTATTGTGCTTCCATTTTCTAACATAGTGCAAATAGCACTCACGTCAGTTCCCAGCAAGTACAGTGTATTGGACTGAAGAGAAGCTACTGTTCTTGTCAGTTTCCATAGCAGAGTTAAAATAGATAGAGCCGGGTGCATAGTTAGCACAGTTCTTTTGTTCTGAGAAAGCTCACTCTTCTGGCCCTATATTATACACAGTAGAGTAGAAGAGTGCTCTTTTCTCAAAAGCAGAGTGTTTTTCTTGTAAGGTGATCTAGTGTTTGTTTCCATTCATATAGGGAGTTGTATCATATGCAGTTTCTGGTCCTACAAGCAAGAGTTGTTTTCTGGTAAGAAAAGTCACTATTTTTCTCTTATTGCCATGCATAGTGCAAATAGCACTCGCGTCTGTTTCCAACAAGTACAGTTTATTAACTGAAGAGAAGCTACTGTTCTTGTCAGTTTCCTATGCAGAGCTGAACTTGGTATGGCCTGTGAGTGTAGGAAGCACAGTTCTTTTATTCTGACCAAGCTCGCTGTTCTGGCCCTATAGTAAACACAGTAGAGTAAAAGAGTGCTCTTTTCTCAAAAGCAGAGTGTGTTTCTTGTAAGGCTAGCTAGTTTTTGTTTCCCATTCATAAACAGTGTAAAATCACATGCAGTTTCTGTTCCTATTAGCAAGAATTGTTTTCTGGTAAGGAAAGTCTTCATTGTGCTCTCTTTGAAATACACAGTACAAATAGCACTCGTGTCTGTTCCCAGCAAGTACAGTGTATTGGACTAAAGAGAAGCTACTGTTCTTGATAGTTTCTGAAAGAGAGTTGAGCTACATATGGACCGTGTGTTTAGGAAGCACAGTTCTTTTGTTCTGAGCAAGCTTACTCTTCTGGCCCTTTAGAAAACACAGTAGAGCAGAAGAGTGCTCGTTTCTCAAAAGCAAAGTTTGATTATTGTAAGGTGAGCAAGTGTTTGTTTCCCATTCACAAATGGAGTTGAATCGCATGCAGTTTTTGGTCCTATGGGGAAGTGTTGTTTTTTGGTAAGGAAAGTCACTATCCTGCTTTCATTACCACACATATTGCAAATAGCACTCGCGTCAATTCCCAGCAAGTACAGTGTATTGGACTGAAGAGAAGCTACTGTTTTTTTCAGTTTTCTAAGCAGAGTTGGACCAGATATGGCCCGTGTGTGTAGGAAGCACAGTTCTTTTGTTCTGAGCAAGCTCACTATTCTGGGCCTATAGGAAAAACTGTGAGGTAGAAGAGTGCTCTTTCTCAAAAGCAGAGTGTGTTTCTCTTAAGGCGAGATAGTGTTTGTTTCCCAGTTTATACATATGTAAATCATATGCCATTTCTGGTCCTACATGCAAGAGCTGTTTTCTGGTAAGGAAAGTCACTATTGTGCTCCCACTGCCATACATAGTGCAAATAGCACTCGCGTCAGTTCCCAACATGTACACTGTATTGGACTGAAGAGAAGATACTGTTCTTGTCAGTTTCTAAGCAGAGTTTTACTACATATGGCCCTTGTGGGTAGGAAGCACAGGTCTTTTTTTCTGAGCAAGCTTACTCTTCTGGCACTATATGAAACTCAGTAGAATATAAGAGTGCTCTTTTTTCAAAAGCAGAGTGTTTTTCTTGTAAGGAGTGCTAGTGTGTGTTTCCCATTCATAAAAGGATTTGAATCACAAGCAGTTTCTGGTCCTATGAACAAGAGTTGTTATCTGGTAAGGAAAGACATATTGTGCTCCCATTGCCATACACAGAGCAAATAGCACTGACATCTGTTCCAATCAAGTACAGTGTATTGGACTGAAGAGAAGCTACTGTTCTTGCCAATTTTCTATGCAGAGTTGAACTAGATATGGCCCCTGTGTGTAGGAAGCACAGTTCTTTCGTTCTGAGCAAGCTCACTGTTCTGGCCCTATAGGAAACACAGTAGAGTAGAAGAGTGCTCTTTTCTCAAAAGTAGACTGTATTTCTTGTAAGGCGAGCAAGTGTTTGTCTCCCATTCATAAATAAAGTTGTATCACATGCAGTTTCTGGTCCCAGGAGCAAGAGTTGTTTTCTGGTAAGGGAAGTCAATATTTTTCTCCCTTTGCCATACACAGTGCAAACAGCACTCGCATCTGTTCCCAGCAAGTACAGTTTATTGGACTGAAGAGAAGTGACTGTACTTGTCAGTTTCCTATGCAGAGTTGAACTAAATATGGCCCGTGTGTGTAGGAAGCACAGTTCTTTTGTATTGAGTAAGGTCACTTTTCTGGCCCTGTAGGTAACACAGTAGAGTAGAAGAGTGCTCTTTTCTCAAAAGCAAAGTGTGATTATTCTAAGGCAAGCTAGTGTTTGTTTCCCATTCACAAAGGGAGTTGAATCACTTGCAGTTTCTGGTCCTATGAGGAAGTGTTGTTTTCTGGTAAGGAAAGTCACTATTGAACTTTCATTGCCATACATAGTGCAAATAGCAGTCAAGTCCATCCCGAGCAACTATAGTGTATTGGACTGAAGAGAAGGTACTGTTCTTGTCAGTTTCTTAAGCAGAGTTGAACTAAATATGGCCCGTGTGTAGGAAGCACATTCCTTTTGTTCTGAGCAAGCTCATTCTTCTGGCCTGATAGGAAACACAGTAGAGTAGAAGAGTGCTCTATTCTCAAAAGCAAAGTGTGATTCTTGTAATTCGAGCTAGTGTTTATTTCCATTCATAAACGGTGTTGAATCTCATACAGTTTCTGGTCCTGCGAGCAAGAGCTGTTTTCTGGTAAGGAAAGTCACTGTTGTGCTCCCATTGCCATACACAGTGCAAATAGCCCTCAAGTCTGTTCCAGCAAGTACAGTATATTGGATGAAAGAGAAGCTACTGTTCTTGTCAGTTTCCTAAGCAGAGTTGAACTAAATATGGCCCGTGAGTGTAGGAAGCACATCCCTTTTGTTTTGAGCAAGCTCATTGTTCTGGCCTTATAGGAAACACAGAATAGTAGAAGAGTGTAATTTTCCCAAAAACAGAATGTGTTTCTTGAAAGGCGACCTAGTGCTTTTCCCCATTCATAAACTGAGTTGAATCACATGCAGTTTCAGGTCTTCTGAGCAATAGTTGTTTTCTGGTAAGGAAAGTCACTATTGTGCTACCACTTCCAAGCATAGTACAAATAGCACTCATGTCAGTTCCAAGCAAGCACACTGTATTGGACTGAAGAGAAGCTACTGTTTTTGTCAGTTTCCTTATCAGAGTTAAAATAGATAGGGCCGGGTGTATAGTAAGCACAGTTCTTTTGTTCTGAGGAAGCTCACTCTTCTGGCCCTATATTAAACATAGTAGAGTAGACGAGTGCTCTTTTCTCAAAAGCAGAGTGTGTTTCTTGTTAAGTGATCCAGTGTTTGTTTCCCATTCATAAAGAGAGTTGTATCATATGCAGTTTCTGGTCCTACAAGCAAGAGTTGTTTTCTGGTAAGGAAAGTCACTATTTTTCTCCCATTGCCATGCACAGTGTAAATAGCCCACACGTCTGTTCAAACCAAGTACAGTGTATTGTACTGAAGAGAAGCTACTGTTCTTGTCAGTTTCCTAAGCAGAGTTGAACTAGATATCGCCCGTGTGTGTAGGAAGCACAGTTCTTTTGTTCTGACCAAGCTCACTCATCTGGCCCTATCGGGAAGCCAGTAGAGTAGAAGAGTGCTCTTTTCTAAAAAGCAGAGTGTGTTTCTTGAAGTTTAAATAGTGTTTGTTCCCCATTCATAAATGAAGTTGAATCACATGCTGTTTCTGGTCCTACGATCAAGAGTTGTTTTCTGGTAAGGAAAGTCACTATTTCGCTCCCAATGCCATACACAGTGCAAATGGCACTCGTTTCTGTTTCCAGCAAGTACAGTTTATTGGACTGAAGAGAAGCTACTGTTCTTGTTAGTTTCTTATGCAAAGTTGAACTTGATATGGCCTGTGTGTGTTGGAAGCTCAATTCTTTTGTTCTGACCAAGCTTGCTGTTCTGGCCCTATAGGAAACACAGTAGAGTAAAACAGTGCTCTTTTCTCAAAAGCAGAGTGTGTTTCTTTTAAGGCGAGCTAGTGTTTTTTTCCCAGTTTATACGTATTTTAATCACATGCTGTTTCTGGTCTTATGTGCAAGAGTTGTTTTCTGGTAAGGAAAGTCACTATTGTGCTCCCATTGCCATACATAGTACAAGTAGCACTTGCGTCAGTTCCCAACAAGTACAGTGTATTGGACTGAAGAGAAGATACTGTTCTTGTCAGTTTCCTTAGCAGAGTTGAAATGGATATGGCCTGTGTGTATAGGAAGCACATTTCTTTTGTTCTGAGCAAGCTCACTGTTCAGGTCTTATAGGAAACACTGTAGAGTAGAAGGGTGGACTTTTCTCAAAAGCAGAGTGTGTTTCTTGTAAGGCAAGTTAGTGTTTGTTTCCCATTCATAAATGGAGTTGAATCACATGCAGTTTTTGATCCTACGGTCAAGAGTTGTTTTCTGGTAAGGAAAGTCACTATTTTGCTCACATTGCCATACACAGTGCAAATAGTCCTCGCTTCTGTTCCCACCAAGTACAGTGTATTGGACTGAAGAGAAGCTATTGTTCTTGTCAGTTTCCTAAGCAGAGTTTAGGTAGTTATGGCCCGTGTTTAGGAAGCACAGTTCTTTTGTTCTGAGCAAGCACACTCTTCTGGTCCTATAGGAAACAAAGAAGAGTAGAAGAGTGCTCTTTTATCAAAAGCAGAGTGTGTTTCATGTAAGACGAGCAAGTGTTTGTTTCCCTTCATTCACGGAGTTGAATCACATGCATTTTCTGGTCCTAAGAGCAAGAATTGTTTTCTGGTAAGGAAAGTCACTATTATGCTCTCATTGCCATACACATTGCTAATAGCACTCGTGTCTGTTTCCTACAATTACAGTGTATTGGACTGAAAAGAAGCTACTGTTCTTGTCAGTTTTCTAAGCAGAGTTGAACTAGATATGGCCTGTATGTGTAAGAAGCACAGTTATTTTTTTCTGAGCAAGCTCACTCTTGTGGCCCTATATTAAACAGAGTAGAGTAGAAGAGTGCTCTTTTCTCAAAAGTAGAGTGTTTTTCTTTTAAGGTGAGTTAGTGTTTGTTTCCTATTCATAAAGAGAGTTGTATCACATGCAGTTTCTGGTCCCACAAGCAAGAGTAATTTTCTGGTAAGAAAAGTTACTATTTTTCTCCCATTACCATGCACAGTGCAAATAGCCCTTGCGTCTGTTCCCACCAAGTACAGTGTATTGGTCTGAAGAGAAGCTAGTGTTCTTGTCAGTTTCCTAAGCAGAGTTGAACTAGATATCGCCCGTGTGTATAGGAAGCAAAATTCTTTTCTTCTGACCAAGCTCACTCTTCTGGCCCTATCGGAAACCCAGTAGAGAAGAAGAGTGCTCTTTTCTCAAAATCAGGGTGTGTTTCTTAAAAGATGAAATAGTGTTTGTTTCCCATTCATAAACGAAGTTGAATCACATGCCATTTCTGTTCCTATGATCAAGAGTTGTTTTCTGGTAAGGAAAGTCACTATTTCACTCCCAATGCCATACACAGTGCAAATAGCACTCGTGTCTGTTTCCAGCAAGTACAGTGTTTAGGACTGAAGAGAAGCTACTGTTCTTGTCAGTTTCCTATGCAGAGCTGAACATGATATGGCCTGTGTGTGTAGGAAGCACAGTTTTCTTGTTCTGACCAAGCTCGCTGTTCTGGCCCTATAGGAAACACAGTAGAGTAAAAGAGTGCTCTTTTCTCAAAAGCAGAGTGTGTTTCTTGTAAGGTGAGCCAGTTTTTGTTTCCCATTCATAAACAAAGTTGAATCACATGCAGTTTCTGGTCCCAGGATCAAGAGTTGTTTTCTGGTAAGGGAAGTCACTTTTGCACATCCATTGCCATTCACAGTGCTAGTAGAACTCGCGTCTGTTCCCAGCAAGTACAGTGTATTGGACTAAAGAGAAGCTACTGTTCTTGTCAGTATCGTAAGCAGAGTTTTACTAGATATGGCACGTGTGTGTAGGAACCACAATTCTTTTGTTCTGAGCAAGCTCACTCTTCTGGCCATATAGGAAAAACAGTAGAGAAGAAGAGTGCTGTTTTCTAAAAAGCAGAGTGTGTTTCTAGTAAGGCGAGCTAGCGTTTGTTTCCCATTCATAAAGGGAGTTGAATCACAAGCAGTTTCTGGTCATACGAGCAAGAGTTGTTTTCTGGTAATGAAAGTCACTTTTGTGCTCCCATTACCATACACATTGCTAACAGCACTCGTGTCTGTTTCCTACAAGTACAGTGTATTGGACTGAAGAGAAGCTACTGTCCTTGTCAGTTTTCTAAGTGGAGTTGAACTAGATATGGCCTGTATGTGTAAGAAGCACAGTTCTTTTTTCTGAGCAAGCTCACTATTCTGGCCCTATAGGAAACACAGTAGAGTAGAAGAGTGCACTTTTTTCAAAATTGGAGTTTGTTTTTTGTAAGACGAGATAGTGTCTGTTTTCCACTCATAGACAGATTTGAATCAAATGCAGTTTCTGGTCCTACAAGCAAGAGTTGTTTTCTGGTAAGGGAAGTCACTATTGTGCTCTCATTGCCATACACAGTGCAAATAGCCCTCGTGGCTGTTCCCAGGAAGTACACTGTAATGGACTGAAAAGAAGCTACTGTTCTTGTCAGTTTCCTAAGCAGAGTTGAACTAGATAAGACTTGTATGTTAAGAAGCACAGTTCTTTTTTCTGAGCAAGCTCACCCTTCTGGCTCTATAGGAAACACAATAGAGTAGAAGAGTGCACTTTTCTCAAATTTAGAGTTTGTTTTTTGTAATGCGAGATAGTGTTTATTTTCCACTCATAAACGGATTTGAATCACATGCAGTTTCTGGTCCTACAAACAAGAGTTGATTTCTGGTAAGGAAAGTCACTATTTCGCTCCCAATGCCATACACAGTGCAAATAGTCCTCGCGTCTGTTCCTAGGAAGTACAGTTTAATGGACTGAGAGAAGCTACTGTTCTTACGAGTTTCCTAAGCAGAGTTGAACTAGATATGGCCCGTGTGTGTAGGAAACACAGTTCTTTTCTTCTGTGCAAGCTCAGAAATCTGGCATTATTTGAAACAGAGTAGAGTAAAAGAGTGCTCTTTTCTCAAAATCAAAGAGTGATTCTTGAAAGGCGACCTAGTTCTTTTTGCCCAATCATAAATGGAGTTGAATCACATGCAGTTTCTGCTTCTATGAGCAAGAGTTGTTTTCTGGTACGGAAAGTCATTATTGTGCTCCCATTGCCATTCATAGTGCAAATAGCACTCGCGTCAGTTACCAGCAAGTACAGTGTATTGGACTGAAGAGAAGCTGCTGTTCATATCAGTTTCCTTAGCAAATTTGAAATAAATATGGCCCGTGATTATAGGAAGCACAGTTCATTTGTTCTGAGCAAACTCATTCTTCTGGCCCTATAGGAAACACAGTAGAGTAGAAGAGTGCTCTTTTCCCCAAAGCAGAGTGTGTAACTGGTCCGACGTGCAAGAGTTGTTTTCTGGTAAGGAAAGTCACTATTGCGTTCCCATTGCCATACACAGTGCAAATAGCACTCTCGTCTGTTCCCAGGAAGTACAGTGTATGGGACATAAGAGAAGATACTGTTTTTGTCAGTTTCTCAGCAGAGTTGAACTAGATATGGCCTGTATGTGTAATAAGCACAGTTCTTTAGTCTGAGTAAGCTCACTATTCTGGCCCTATTGGAAACACAGTAGATTAGAAGAGTGGACTTTTCTCAATAGCAAAGTGTGTTTCTTGTAAGGCGAGCTAGTGTTTTTTTCCCATTCATAAATGGAGTTGAATCACATGAAGTCTTGTCCTATGAGCAAGACATGTTTTCTGGTAAGGAAAGTCACTATTGCGATCCCATTGCCATACACAGTGCGAATAGCACTCGCGTCTGTTTCCTGCTAGTATAGTGTATTGGACTGAAGAGACGCTACTATTCTTGTCAGTTTCCTAAGCAGAGTTGAACTAGATATCGCCTGTATGTGTAAGAAACACAGGTCTTTTTTCTGAGCAAGCTCACTCTTCCGGCCCTATAGGAAACACAGTGGAGTAGAAGAGTGCACATTTCTCAAAATTAGAGTATGTTTCTTGTAAGGTGAGATAGTTTTTGTTTTCCACTCATAAACATTTTGAATCACATGCAGTTTCTGGTTCTACAAGCAAGAGTTGTTTTCTGGTAAGGAAAGTTACTATTGTGTTGCCATTGCCCTACACAGTGCAAAGAGCAATCATGTGTGGTCCCAACAAGTACAGTGTATTGGACTTAAGAGAAGCTACTCTTCTTGTCAAATTCCTAAGCAGAGTTGAACTAGATATATCCCGTGTGTGCAGTAAGCACAGTTCTTTTGTTCTGAGCAAGCTTACTCTTTTGGTCCTATAGGAAACAGAGTAGAGTAGAAGAGTGCTCTTTTCTCAAAAGCAGAGTGTGTTTCTTGAAAGGCAATCTAGTGTTTGTTTTCCATCATAAATGGAGTTGAATCACATGCAGTTTCTGGTCCTATGAGCAAGAGATGTTTCCTGGTAAGGAAAGAAACTATTGTGTTCCCATGCCATACAGAGAGCAAATAGCACTCACATCTGTTACCAGCAAGTACAGTGTATTGGACTGAAGAGAAGCTACTGTTCTTGGCAGTTTCCTAAGCACAGTTGAACTAGATATGGCCCCTGTGTGTAGGAAGCACAGTTCTTTTTTTCTGAGCAAGCTCACTGTTCTGGCTTTATAGGAAACACTGTAGAGTAGAAGAGTGCACTTTTCTCAAAAGCAGAGTGTGTTTTTTGTAAGGCGAGCTAGTGTTTGTTTTCCATTCATAAACAAAGTTGAATAACATGCCATTTCTGGTCCCATGAGCAAAGTTGTTTTCTGGTAAGGAAAGTAACTATTGCTTACCCATTGCCATTCACAGTGCTAAAAGCACTCACGTCAGTTCCCTGCAAGTAGAGTATATTGGACTGAAGAGAAGCTACTATTCTTGTCAGTTTCCATAGCAGAGTTAAATTAGATAGAGCCTGGTGTATAGTAAGCACAGTTCTATTGTTCGGAGCAAGCTCACTCTTCTAGCCCTATATGAAACACAGTAGAATAAAAGAGTGCTCTTTTCTTAAAAGCAGAGTGTATTTCATGTAAGATGATCTACTGTTTGTTCCCCATTCATAAAGGGAGTTATATCACTTGAAGTTTCTGGTCCTACAAGCAAGGGTAGTTTTCTGGTAAGGAAAGTCACTATTTTTCTCCCTTTGCCATACACAGTACAAATAGCACTTGCATCCTTTTCCAGCAAGTACAGTTTATTGGACTGAAGTGAAGCTACTGTTCTTGTGAGTTTGCTATGCAGAGTTGTACTTGATATGGCCTGTGTGTATAGGAAGCACAGTACTTTTGTTCTGATCAAGCTCGCTGTTCTGGCCCTTTAGGAAAAACAGTAGAGTGAAAGAGTTCTCTTTTCTCAAAAGCAGAGTGTGTTTCTTGTAAGGCGAGCTAGTGCTTGTTTCCCATTCATAAAGAGTGTAACACCACATACAGTTTCTGGTCGTACTAGCAAGAGTTGTTTTCTGATAAGGAAAGTCACTATTGTGCTATATGAATCAAGGCAGAGTAGAAGAGTGCTCTTTTCTCAAAAGCAGAGTGTGTTTCTTGTAAGGCGAGCTAGTGTTTGTTTGCGATTCATAAACGGAGTTGAATCACATGAAGTTTCTGGTCCTATGAGCAAGAGTTGTTTTCTGGTAAGGAAAGTCACTATTGCACTCCCATTGCCATGCACAGTGCAAATAGCACTCGCGTCTGTTCCCAGCAAGTACAGTGTATTGGACTGAAGAGAAGCTACCGTTCTGGTCTGTTTCTTAAGCAGAGTTGAACTAGATATGGCCCGTGTGAACAAAGCACAGTTCTTCTGTTCTGAGTAAGCTCACTCTTCTGGCATTATAGGAAACACAGTAGAGTAGAAGAGTGCTCTTTTCTCAAAAGCAGAGTATGTTTCTTGTAAAGAGAGCTAGTGTTTGTTTCACATCCACAAAAGGAGTGAATCACATGCAGTTTCTGCTCCAACTAGCAAGAGTTGCTTTCTGATAAGGAAAGTCACTATTGCACTCCCATTGACATACACAATGCAAATAGCCCTCGCGTCTGTTCCCAACAAGTACAGTGTATTGGACTGGAGAGAAGCTACTGTTCTTGTCATTTTCCTAAGCAGATTTTTACTAGATATGGCCGGTGTGAGTAGGAAGCACAGTTCTTTGTTCTGTGCAAGCTCACTCTTCTGGATATATAGGAAACACATTAGAGAAGAAGAGTGCTCTTTTCTCAAAAGCAGAGTGTGTTTCTTGTAAGTCGATCTAGTGTTTGTTTCCCATTCATAAAAGGAGTTGAATCACATGCAGTTTCTTGTCCTACGAGCAAGAGTTGTTTTCTGGTAAGAAAAGTCACTATTACTCCCATATTGCCATACACAGTGCAAATAGCACTCACGTCTATTCCCAGCAAGTACAGTGTATTGGACTGAAGATAAGATCCTGTTCTTCTCAGGTTCCTAAGCAGAGTGGAAGTAGATATAGCCCATGTGTAGGAAGCACAGTTCTTTTGTTCTGAGCAAGCTCACTCTTCTTGCCCTTTTGGAAACACAATAGAGTATAAGATTGCTATTTTCTCAAAAGCAGAGTGTGTTTCGTGTTAGGCGAGATAATGTTTGTTTTCCATTCCTAAAAGGAGTTGAATCACATGCAGTTTCTGGTCCTACGAGGAAGTGTTCTTTTCTTCTGGTAAGGAAAGTCACTATTGAACCACCATTGCCATTCACAGTGCAAATAGCACTCGCGTCTGTTCCCAGGAAGTACAGTGTATTAGACTGAAGAGAAGCTACTGTTCTTGTCACTTTTTAAAGAAGAATTTTATGAGATATGGCCCGTGTGAGTAGGAAGCACAGTTCTTTTGTTCTGAGCAAAGTCACTGTTCCAGCCCTATATGACACAGTAGAGTAGAAGAGTGCTCTTTTCTCGAAAGCAGAGTGTGTTTCTTGTAAGGCGAGCTAGTGTTTGTTTCCCATTCATAAACGGAGTTGAATGACATGCATTTTCTGGTCCTATGATCAAGAGTTTTTTTCTGGTAAGGAAAGTCACTATTGTGCTCCCAGTTCCATACACAGTGAAAATAGCACTCTTGTCTATTCCAAGCAAGTACAGTGCATTGGACTGAAGAGAAGCTACTGTTCTTGTCAGTTTCTAAAGCAGAGTTTTACTAGATATGGCCCATGTGATTAGGAAGCACACTTCTTTGTTCTGAGCAAGCTTACTCTTCTGGCACTATAGAAAACACAGTAGAGAAGAAGAGTGCTCTTTTCTCAAAAGCAGAGTGTGTTTCTTGTAAGGCGATATAGAGTTTGTTTCCCATTCATAAAGGGAGTTGAATCACATGCAGTTTCTAGTCCTATGAGCTAGAATTGTTTTCTGGTAAGGAAAGTCACTATTGAGCTCCCATTGCTATACACAGTGCAAATAGCACACTTGTCTGTTCCCAGCAAGTACAGTGTAGTTGACTGAAAAGAATATACTGTTCTTGTCAGTTTACTAAACACAGTTTTACTAGATATAGCCCGTGGATGTATGAACACAGTTCTTTTTCTCTGAGCGTGCTCACTCTTCTGGCTCTATAGGAAACACGGTATAATAGAAGAGTGCTCTTTTCTCAAAAGCAGAGTGTACTTCTTATAGGCAAGATAGCGTTTGTTTCCCATTCCTAAAAGGAGTTGAATGACATGTAGTTTCTGGTCCTACGAGCAAGAGTTGTTTTCTGGTAAGGAAAGTCACTATTGTGCTCTCATTGCCATACACAGTGTAAAGAGCACTCCTGTCTGTTCCCAGCAAGTACCCTGTATTAGAATGAAGAGAAGCTACTGTTCTTGTCATTTTCCTACCCAGAGTTGAACTACATATGGCCTGTGTGTGTAGGAAGCACATTTCTTTTGTTGTGAGCAAGCTCACTGTTCTGGCCCTATAGGAAATACAGTAGAGTAGAAGAGTGCTCCTTTCTCAAAAGCAGAATGTGTTTCTTATAGGCAAGATAGTGTTTTTTTCCATTCCTAAACGAAGTTGAATCACATGTAGTTTCTGGTCCTACGAGCAAGAGTTGTTTTCTGGTAAGGAAACTCACTATTGTGCTCCCATTGCCCTACACTCTGCAAATAGCACTCGTGTCTCTTCCCAGGAAGTACAGTGTATTGGATTGAAGAGAAGCTACTGCACTTGTCAGTCCTAAGCAGAGTTGAACTAGATATGGCCTGTTTCTGTAGGAAGCACAGTTCTTTTTTTCTGTGCAAGCTCACTCTTCTGGCTCTATAGAAACACAATAGAGTAAAAGAGTGGTCTTTTCTCAAAGGCAGAGTGTGTTTCTTTTAGTGCGAGCTAGTGTTCGTTTCCCATTCATATGCGGAGTTGAATCACATGTAGTTTCTAGTTCTAGGAGCAAGAGTTTTTTTCTGGTAAGGAAAGTCACTATTGCGCTCCCATTGCAACACACTGCAAATAGCACCTGCGTCTGTTCCCAGCAATTACAGTGTATTGGACTGAAGAGAAGCTACTGTTCTTGTCAATTTCCTAAGCAGAGTTGAACTAGATAAGGCCCGTTTATGTAGGAAGTACAGTTCTTTAGTTATGAGCAAGCTCACTCTTCTGACCCTATAGGAAACACAATAGAGTAGAAGAGTGCTCTTTTCTCAAAAGAAGAGTGTGTTCCTTGTAAGGTGAGCTAGTGTTTGTTTCCCATTCATACACGGAGTTGAATCACAGCCAGTTTCTAGTCCTCAAAGCAAGAGTTGTTTTTTGGTAAGGAAACTCACTCTTATGCTTCTATTGCTAAACCCAATGCAAATAGCACTGGCACCTGTTCCCAACAAGTACAGTTTTTTAAACTGAAGAGAAGCTACTGTTCTTGTCAGTTTACTAACCAGAGTTGAAATAGATATGGCCTGTTTGTGTAGGAATCACAGTTTAATTGTTCTGAGCAAGCTCACTCTTCTGGCCTTGTAGGAAACACAGTAGAGTAGAAGAGTGCTCTTTTCTCAAAAGCTGAGTTTGTTTCTTGTAAGGCGAGCTAGTGTTTGTTTCCCAGTCATAAATGGAGTTGAATCACATGCAGTTTCTGGTCCTATGAGCAAGAATTTTTTTTCTGGTAAGGAAAGTCGCTATTGTGCTCCCAATGTCATACACAGTGCAAAAAGCTCTCGCGTCTGTTCCCAGCAAGTAAAATGTATTTCACTGAAGAGAAGGTACTGTTCTTGTCAGTTTCCTAAGCAGAGTTGGACTAGATATGGCTCGTGAGTGCAGTTAGAATATTTCTTTTGTTCTGAGCAAGCTGACTGTTCTTTCCCTATAGGAATCACAGTGGAGTAGAAGAGTGCTCTTCTCTCAAAAGCAGAGTTTGTTTTTTGTAATGCGAGCTAATGTTTGTTTCCCATTCATAAACGGAGTTGAATCACATGTAGTTTCTGGTCCTATGAGCAAGAGTAGTTTTCTGGTAAGGAAAGTCAGTATTGTGCTCCTAATGTCATACACAGTGCAAATATCACTCACGTCTGTTCCCAGCTTGTACAGTGTATTGGACCTAAGAGAAGCTACTGTTCTTGTCATTTTCCTATGCAGACTTTTACTAGATATGGCCAGTGTGAGTAGGAAGCACAGTTCTTTGTTCTGTGCAAGCTCACTCTTCTGGATATGTAGGAAACACATTAGAGAAGAAGAGTGCTCTTTTCTCAAATCAGAGTGTGTTTCTTGTAAGGTGAGCTAGTGTTTGTTTCCTATTCATAAAAGGAGTTGAATCACATGCAGTTTCTGGTCCTACCAGCAACAGATGTTTTCTGGTAAAGAAAGTCACTATTGCTCTCCCGTTGCCATACAGATTGCAAATAGCACTTGTGTCTTTTCCCAGCAAGTACAGTGTATTGGACTGAAGAGAAGATAATGCTCTTGTCATTTTCCTAAGCAGAGTTTTGCGAGATACAGCCCTTGTGAGTAGGAAGCACAATTCTTTGTTCTGAGCAAGCTCACTGTTCTGGCCCTATATAAAACACACTAGAGAAGAGTGCTCTTTTCTCAAAAGCACAGTGTGTTTCTTGTAATGCGATCTATTGTTTGTTTCCCATTCATAAATAGAGTTGAATCACATGCTGTATCTGGTCCTATGAGCAAGAGTTGTTTTCTGTTAAGGAAAGTCACTATTGTGCTCCCATTGACATACACAGTGCAAATAGCCCTCGCTTCTGTTCCCAGCAAGTACGGTGTATTGGACTGAAGAGAATCTACTGTTCTTGTCAGTTTCCTAAGCAGAGTTAAACTAGATATGGCCCGTGTGTGTAGGAAGCACTGTTCTTTTGTTCTGAGAAAGCTCTATCTTCTGGCCCTATAGGAAACACAGTAGAGTAGAAGAGTGCTCTTTTCTCAAAAGTAGAGTGTGTTTCTTATAAAACAATCTATTTTTTGTTTCTCATTCTTAAAGGGAGTTGAATCACATGCTGTTTCTGGTCCTACGAGCAAGAGTTTTTTTCTGGTAAAAAAAAAAAAATTCACTATTTCGCTCCCATTGCCATACACAGTACAAATAGCACTCGTGTCATTTCCCAGAAAGTGCAGGGTATTGGACTGAAGAGAAGTTACTGTTCTTGTCAGTTTCCTAACTAGAGTTTAACAAGATATGGCCCGTGTGTGTAGGATTACAGTTCTTTTTTTCTGAGCATGCTCACTCTTCTGGCTCTATAGGAAACACAGTAGAGTTCAAGAGTGCTCTTTCCTCAAAAGCAGTGTGTTTTTCTTGTTAGGCGAGCTAGTGTTTGTATCCCATTCATAAACAGAGTTGAATCACATGCAGTTTGTGGTCCTAAGGGCAAGTGATGTTTTCTGGTAAGGAAAGTCACTATTTCGCTCAAATTGCCATACACAGTGCAAATAGCACTCGCATCTGTTCCCAGCAATTAGCTTGTATTAGACTCAACAGAATCTACTGTTCTTTTCAGTTTCCTAACCAGAGTTGAACTAGATATGGCCCGTGTGTGTAGATAGCACAGTTCTTTCATTCTGACCTAACTCATGATCTGGCCCTATAAGAAACACAGTAGAGTAGAAGAGTGCTCTTTTCTCAAAAGAAGAGAGTGTTTCTTTTAACGCAAGCTAGTGTTTGTTTCCCAGTCATAAATGGAGTTGAATCACATGCACTTTCTGGTCATTTACGCAAGAGTTGTTTTCTAGAAAGAAGAGTCACTGTTGCACTCCCAGTTAGTACAGAGTGAAAATAGCACTCACGTCTGTTCCCAGCAAGTACAGTGTTTTGGACTGCAGAGAAGCTACTGTTCCTGTCAGTTACCTAATCAGAGTTGAAGTAGATATGGCCCGTGTGTGTAGGAAGCACAGTTCTTTTGTTCTGAGCAAGTTTGCTGTTCTGGCCCAAAGCGATCTACCATTTGTTTCCCATTCATAAAAGGAGTTGAATCACATGCTGTTTCTTCTCCTATGAGCAAGCATTGTTTTCTGTTGAAGAAAGTCACTATTGTGCCCCCATTGCCATACACAGTGCAAAGAGCACTCGTGTCTGTTCCCAAGAGGTACAATGTATTGGACTGAAGAGAGGCTACTGTTCTTGTCAGTTTTGTAAGCAGAGTTGAACAAGATATGGCCCGTTTGTGTAGGAAGCACTGTTCTTTTGTTCTGAGCAAGTTCACTCTTCTGGCCCTATAGGAAACACAGTAGAGTACAAGAGTGCTCTTTTCTCAAAAGCAGAGAGTGTTTCTTCTAAGGCGAGCCAGGGTTTGTTTCCCATTCATCAACGGAGCTGAATCACATGCAGGTTTTGGTCCTAAGGGCAAGAGTTGTTTTCTAGTAAGGAAAGTCACTATTTCGATCAAATTGCCATTCACGGTGCAAATAGACCTCGTATCTGTTCCCAGCAAGTACAGTGTATTGGACTGAAGAGAAGCTACTGTTCTTGTAAGTTTCCTAAGCAGAGTTGAAGTAGATATGGCCCGTGTGTGTTGGAAGCACAGTTCTTTCGTTCTGAGCAAGCTCACTGTTCTGCCCCTATAGGAAACACAGTAGAGTAGATGAGTACTCTTTTCTCAAAAGCAGAGTGTATTTCCTTTAAGGCGTTCTAGTGTTTGTTTCCCATTCATCAAAGGAGTTGAATCACATGCAGTTTCTGGTCCTACCTGCAAGAATTGTTTTCTGGTAAGGAAATTCATTATTTTGCTCCCTTTGCCATACACAGTGATAATAGCACTGGCGTCTGTTCCCAGCAGGTACAGTATATTGGACTGAAGAGAAGCTACCGTTCTTGTCAGTTTCCTAAGCAGAGTGGAAGTAGATAGAGCCGTGTGTGTAGGAAGCACAGTTCTTTTGTTCTGAGCAAGCTCACTGTTCGGACCTTATAGAAACACAGTAGAATAGAAGGGTGATCTTTTCTCAAAAGCAGAGTGTGTTTCTCGTAAGGCGAGTTGGTGTTAGTTTCCCATTCATAAACGGAGTTGAATCACATGCAGTTTCTGGTCCTACGACCAAGAGTTGTTTTATGGAAAGGAAAGTCACTATTGTGCTCCCTTTGCCATTCACAGTTCAAAAAGCACTCGTGACTGTTCCCTGCAATTATAGTGTATTGGACTGAAGAGAACCACTGTTCTTGTCAGTTTCCTTAGCAGAGTTGAACTATATGGCCTGTGTGAGTAGGAAGCACAGTTCTTTCGTTCTGTGCCAGCTCACTTTTCTGGCCCCATATGAAACAGATTAGAGTAGAAGAGTTCTCTTTTCTCAAAAGCAGAGTGTGTTTCTTGTCAGGCGAGCTAGTGTTTGTTTCCCCTTCATTAACAAAGTTGAATCACATGCAGTATCTGGTCCTAAGAGTAATAGTTGTTTTCTCGAAAGGAAAGTCACTATTGCGCACCCATTGCCATTCACAGTACAAATAGCCCTCGCGTCAGTTCCCAGCAAGTACAGTGCATTGGAATGAAGAGAAGCTACTCTTCTTGTCAGTTTCCTTAGCAGAGTTGAACTATATGGCCCGTGTGAGTAGGAAGCACAGTTCTTTTGTTCTGTGCCAGCTCACATTTCTGGCCCCATATGAAACAGATTAGAGTAGAAGAGTTTGCTTTTCTCAAAAGCAGAGTGTGTTTCTTGTCAGGCGAGCTAGTGTTTGTTTCCCCTTCATTAACAAAGTTGAATCACATGCAGTCCTAAGAGTAATAGTTGTTTTCTCGAAAGGAAAGTCACTATTGCGCCCCCATTGTCATTCACAGTACAAATAGCCCTCGCGTCATTTCCCAGCAAGTACAGTGTATTGGAATGAAGAGAAGCTACTCTTCTTGTCAGTTTCCTAAGCAGAGTTGAACTAGATATGGCCAGTGTGTGTAGGAAGCACTGTTCTTTTGTTCTGAGCAAGCTCACTCTTCTGGCACTATAGGAAACACAATAGTGTGCAAAAGTGCTCTTTTCTCAAAAGCAGAGTGTATTTCTTGTAAGGCGAGCCAGTGTTTGTTTCCCAGTCCTAAATGGAGTTGAATCACATGCAGTTTCTGGTCCTACGACCAAGAGTTGTTTTCTGGTAAGAAGAGTCACTATTGCGCTCCCATTGCCATACACAATGCAAATAGCACTGGCGTCTGTTCCCAGCAAGTACAGTGAATTGGACTGAAGAGAAGCTACTGTTCTTGTCAGTTTCCTAAGCGGAGTTGAACTAGATATGGCCCGTGTGTGTAGGAAGCACAGTTCTTTGGTTCTGAGCAAGCTCACTGTTCTGGCCCATTAGGAAACACAGTAGAGGAGAAGAGTGCTCTTTTCTCAAAAGCAGAGTGTGTGTCTTGTAAGGAGAGCCAGTGTTTGTTTCCCATTCAAAAAAGGAGTTGAATCACATGCAGGTTTTGGTCCTACGAGCCAGAGTTGCTTTCTGGTAAGGAAAGACACTATTGAGCTCAAATTGCCATACACAGTGCAAATAGTCCTAGCGTCTGTTCCTAGCAAGTACAGTGCATTGGACTGAAGCGAAGCTACTGTTCTTGTCAGTTTCCTAAGCATATTTGAAGTAGATATGGTCTGTGTGTATAGGAAGTACAGTTCTTTTGTTCTGAGCAAGCTCACTGTTCAGGCATTTAGGAAACACAGTAGAGTAGGAGAGTGCTCTTTTCTCAAAAGCACAGTGTGTTTCTTGTTAGGCGAACTAGTGTTTGTTTCCCATTCATAAACGGAGTTCAATCACATCCAGTTGCTGGTCCTATGAGCAAGAGTTTTTTTTTCTGGTAAGAAAAATCACTATTGTGCTCCCATTGCCATACACAGTGCAAATAGCACTCGCGTCTGTTCCCAGAAGGTACACTGTTATGGAATGAAGAGAAGCTACTGTTCTTGTCAGTTTCCTAAGCAGAGTTGAACTATATATGGCCCGTGTGTGTAGAAATCACATTTTATTTGTTCTGAGGAAGCTCACTCTTCTAACCCTATAGGAAAAACTATAGAGTAGAAGAGTGCTCTTTTCTCAAAAGCTGAGTGAATTTCCTTTAAAGTGTTCTAGTGTTTGTTTCCAATTCATCAACGGAGTTGAATCACATGCAGTTTCTGGTACTACCAGCAAGAATTATTTTCTGGTAACGAAATTCATTATTGTGCTCCCTTTGCCATACACAGTGCAAATAGCACTGGCGTCTGTTCCCAGCAGGTACATTATATTAGACTGAAGAGAAGCTACTGTTCTTGTTTTTGTCAGCTTCCTAAGCAGAGATGAACACGATGTGGCCCTTGTGTATAGGAAGCACAGATCTTTTGTTATGAGCAAGCTCACTCTTCGGGCCCTAAGGAAATCACAGTTTGTTTCCCATTCATAAAAGGTGATGATTCACACGCAGATTCTGGTCCTAGGAGCAAGAGTTGCTTTCTGGTAATGAAAGTCACAATTGTGTTCCATGCGATATACAGTGCAAATCACCCTCGCGTCTGTTGTTTTGCAGGTACAGTGTATTGGACTGAAGAGAAGCTACTGTTCTTGTCAGTTTCCTAAGCAGAGTTGAACTAGATATGGCCCATGTGTGTAGGAAGCACAATTCTTTTATTCTGAACAAGCTCAGTCTTCTGGCCCTATTGGAAACCCAGTAGAGTAGAAGAGGGCTCTTTTCTCAAAAGCAGAGTGTGTTTCTTGTAAGTTGAAATAGTATTTGTTTCCCATTCATAAACGAATTTGAGTCACATGCCGTTTCTGGTCGTACAATCAAGACTTGTTTTCTGGTGAGGAAAGTCACTATTGCGCTCCCATTGCCATGCACAGTGCAAATAGCACTCGCGTCTGTTTCCAGCAAGTACAGTTTATTGGAATAAAGAGAAGCTACTGTTCTTGTAAGATTCCTATGCAGAGTTGAACTTGATATGGCCCGTGTGTGTAGGAACCACAGTTCTTTTCTTCTAAGCAAGCTCTCTGTTCTAGCACTACAGGAAACACAGTAGAGTAAAAGAGTGCTCTTTTCTCAAAAGCAGAGTGTGTTTCTTGTAAGGCGAGCTAGTGTTTGTTTCCCATTCATAAACAGTGTAAAATCACATGCATATTCTGGTCCTACAAGCAAGAGTTGTTTTCTGGTAAGGAAAGTCACTATTGTGCTCCCTTTGCCATACACAGTGAAAATATCATTTTTGTCTCTTCCCAGCGGGTACAGTGTATTGGACTGAAGAGAAGCTACTGTTCTTGGCAGTTTCCTAAGCAGAGTTGAGCTAGATATGGCCCGTGTGTGTAGAAAGCACAGTTCTTTTGTTCTGAGCAAGCTCACTCTTCTGGCCCTGTAGGAAACAAAGTAATGTACATGAGTGCTCTTTTCTCAAAAGCAAAGTGTGATTAATGTAAGACAAGCTAGTGTTTGTTTTCAATCCACAAACGGAGTTGAATCACATGTAGTTTCTGCTCCTACGAGGAAGTGTTTTTTCTCATAAGGAAATTTACTTTTGTGCTTTCATTTCCATACATAGTGCAAATAGCACTCGCATCAGTTCCCAGCAATTACAGTGTGTTGGACTGAAGAGAAGCTATGGTTTTTTCAGTTTCCTAAGCAGAGTTGAACTATATATGGCCCGTGTGTGTAGGAAGCACAGTTCTTTTGTTCTGAGCAAGCTCACTCTTTTGGCCCTATGGGAAACACAGTAGAGTAGAAGAGTGCTCATTTCTCAAAAGCAGAATGTGTTAATTTTATCGTGATCTAGTGTTTGTTTCCCATTCATAAAGGCAGTTGAATCACATGAAGTTTTTGGTTCTATGAGCAAGAGATTTTTTCTGGTAAGGAAAGTCAGTATTGTGCTCCCATTGCCATACACAATGCAAATAGCCATCCTGTCTTTTCCCAGCAAGTACCAGTATTGAACTGAAGAGAAGCTACTCTTCTTGTCAATTTCCAAAGAAGAGTTGAACTAAATATGGCTCGTGTGTGTAAAAAGCACATTCCTTTTGTTCTGAGCAAGCCCACTTTTCTGGCCTTGTAGGAAACACAGTAGAGTAGAAGAGTGCTTTTTCTCAAAAGCAGAGTGTGTCTTGTAAGGCGAGATAGTATTTGTTTCCCATTCATCAACGGAGTTGAATAACATGCAGTTTCTGGTCCTATGGGCAAGAGTTTTTTTCTGGTAAGGAAAGTCACTATTGCGCTGCCATTGCCATACACAGTGCAAATAGCACTCGCGTCTGTTCCCAGAAAGTACAGTGTATTGGACTGACGAAAAGCTACTGTTCCTGTCAGTTTCGTAAGCAGAGTTGAACTAAATATGGCCCGTGTGAGTAGGAACACAATTCTTTTGTTCTGAGCAAGCTAACTCTTCTAGCCCTATAAGAAACACAGTAGACTAGAATAGTGCTCTTTTCTCAAAAGCACAGTGTGTTTCTTGTAAGGCAAGCTAGTGTTTGTTTCCCATTCATGAACGGAGTTGAATTGCATGCAGTTCTGGTCCTATGAGCAAGAGTTTTTTTCTGGTAAGGAAAGTCACTATTGAGCTCCATTGCCATTCACAATGCTAATAGTACTCACGTCTATTCCCAGCAAGTACAGTGTATAGGACTGAATAGAAGATACTGTTCTTGTCAGTTTCCTAAGCAGAGTTTTACTACATATGTCCCGTGTGATACAAAGCACAGTTCTTTTGTTCTGAATAAGCTCACTCTTCTGGCCCTATAGGAAACACAGGAGAGTAGAGGAGTGCTCTTTTCTCAAAAGCAGAGTGTTTTTCTTGTAAAAAGAGCTAGTGTTTGTTTTCCATTCATAATCGGAGTTGAATCACATCCAGTTTCTGGTCCTATGAGCAAGAGTTTTTTTTCGGTTAAGGAAATTCACTGTTGCGCTCCCTTTGCCATGCACAGTGCAAATAGCACTCTCGTCTGTTCCTAGCAAGTACAGTGTATTGGACTGAAGAGAAGATGCTGTTCTTGTAATTTTCTAAAGCAGAGTTGAACTAGCTATGGCCCGTGTGTGTAGGAAGCACACTTCATTTGTTCTGAGCAAGCTCATTCTTCTGGCACTATAGGAAACACAGTGGAGTAGAAAAGTGCTCTTTTCTCAAAAGGAGAATGTGTTTCTTGAAAGGCGATCTAGTGTTTGTTTCCCATTCATAAATGGAGTTCAATCACATCCAGTTTCTGGTCCTATGAGCAAGAGTTGTTTTCAGGTAAGGAATGTCACTATTGTCCTCCCACTGTCATACACAGTGCAAGGAGCACTCACGTCTGTTCCTAGCAAGTACAGTGTATTGGACTTAAGAGAAGCTACTGTTCTTGTCAGTTTCCTTAGCAGAGTTGAAATGGATATGGACTATTTGTATAGGAAGCACAGTTCTTTTGTTCTGAGCAAGCTCACTGTTCTGGCACTATAGGAAACACAGTAGAGTAAAAGAATGGTCTCTTCTCAAAAGCAGAGTGTGTTTCTTGTATGGCGACCTAGTGTTTGATTCCCATTCATAAATGGAGTTGAATCACATGCAGTTTCTGGTCCTATGAGCAAGAGTTGTTTTCTGGAAAAGAAAGTCACTATTGTGCTCCCATTGCCATGCACAGTGGAAATAGCCTTCGCATCTGTTCCCAGCAAGTACAGTATACTGGACTGAAGAGAAGCTACTGTTCTTGTCAGTTTCCTAAGCAGAGTTTAGCTAGATATGGCCCATGTGTAGGAAGCACAGTTCTTTTTTTCTGATCAAGCTCACTGTTCTGGTCCTATAGAAAACACAGAAGAGTAGAAGAGTGCTCTTTTCTCAAAAGCAGAGTGTGTTTCTTGTAAGACGAGCTAGTGTTTTTTTCCCTTCATAAATGGAGTGGAATCACATGTATTTTCTGGTCCTACGAGCAAGAGATGTTTTCTGGTAAGGAAAGTCACTATTGTGATCCTATTGCCATACATAGTGCAAATAGCACTCTCGTCTGTTCCCAGCACGTATAGTGTATTGGACTGAAAAGAAGATACTGTTCTTTTCAGTTTCCTAATCAGAGTTTTACTACATATGGCCCTAGTGAGTAGGAAGCACAGTTCTTTTGTTTTGAACAAGCTCACTCTTCTGGCAGTATATGAAACACAGTAGAATAGAATAGTGTTCATTTTTCAAAAGCAGAATATGTTTCTTGTAAGGCGAGCTAGTGTTGGTTTCCCATTCATAAACAAAGTTGAATCACAAGCAGTTTCTTGTCCTACGAGTAAAAGTTGCTTTCTGGTAAGGAAAGTCACTATTGTGCTCCCATTGCCATACACTGAGCAAATAGCCCTCGCGTCTGTTTCCAGCAAGTACAGTGTATTGAACTGACGAGAAGCTATGGTTCTTGTTAGTTTCCTAAAAGAGTTGAACTAGATATGGACCGTGTGTGTAGGAACACAGACTTATGTTCTGAGCAAGCTAACACTTCTGGCCCTATAGGAAAAACAGTAGAGTAGAAGAGTGCTCTTTTATCAAAAGCAGAGTGTGTTTCTTGTAAGGCGAGCTAGTGTTTGTTTCCTATTCATGAACAGAATTGAATCACATGCAGTTTCTGGTCCTACGAGCAAGAGTTGTTTTCTGGAACGGTAAGTCACTATTGTGCTCCCATTGCCATGCACAGTGGAAATAGTCCTCGCATCTGTTCCCAGCAAGTACAGTGTATTCGTCTGAAGAAAAACTACTATTCTTGTCAGTTTCCTAAGCACAGTTTAGCTAGATATGGCCCGTGTGTGTAGGAAGCACAGTTATTTTGTTCTGATCAAGCTCACTGTTCTAGTCCTATAGGAAACACAGAAGAGTAGAAGAGTGCTATTTTTGCAAAGCAGAGTGTGTTTCTTGTAAGACAAGCTAGTGTATTTTCCCTTCATGAACGGAGTTGAATCACATGCATTTTCTGGTCCTACGAGCAAGTGATTTTCTCTGGTAAGGAATGTCACTATTGTGATCCCATTGCCATAGACAGTGCAAATAGCACTCGCGTCTGTTCCCAGCAAGTATAGTGTATTGGACTGAAGAGAAGATACTGTTCTTTTCAGTTTCGTAATCAGAGTTTTACTACATATGGCCCTAGTGAGTAGGAAGCACACTTCTTTTATTCTGAGCAAGCTCACTCTTCTGGCAGTTGATGAAATATAGTAGAATAGAATAGTGCTCTTTTTTCAAAACCAGAGTGTGTTTCTTGTAAGGCGAGCTTGTGTTAGTTTCTCATTCATAAACGGAGTTGAATCATGCAGGGTTTGGTCTGACGAGCAAGAGTTGTTTTCTGGTAAAGAAAGTCACTAATGTGCTGCGATTGCCATACACAATGCAAATAGCACTCATGTCTGTTCCCAGCAAGTACAGTGTATTGGACAGAAGGGAAGCTACTGTACTTGTCAGTTTCTTAAGAAGAGTTGAACTACATATGCCCTGGCTAGGAAGCACAGTTCTTTTGTTATGAGCAAATTCACTCTTCTGGCCCTTTAGGAAACACAGTAGAGTAAATGAGTGCTATTTAATCAAAAGCAGAGTATGTTTTTTGTAAGGCGAGCTAGTATTTGATTCTCATTCATATATGGAGCTGAATCACATGCAATTTCTGGTCCTTCGAGCAAGATATTTTTTCCGGTTATGAAAGTCACTATTGCGCTCCCATTGGCATAAACAGTGCAAATAGCACTCGCGTCTGTTCCCAGCAAGTACAGTGTATTGGACTGAGGAGAAGCTACTGTTCTTGTCAGATTCATAATCAGAGTTGAGCTAGATATGGCCCATGGCTGTAGGAATCACAGTTCTTTTGTTCTGAGCAAGCTCACTCTTCTGGACTTATAGGAAACAGTGTGGAGTAGAAGAGTGCCCTTTTCTCAAAAGCAGAGTGTGTTCCTTGGAAGGCGAGCTAGTGTTTGTTTCCCATTCATAAACGGAGTTGAATCACATGCAGGTTCTGGCACTATGAGCCAGAGTAATTTTTTGGTAAGGAAAGTCACTATTGAGCTCCCATTGCTGTACACAGTACAAAAGGCACTCGTGTTTGTTCCCAGCAAGTACAGTGTATTGGACTGAGGAGAAGCTATTGTTCTTGTCATATTCATAAGCAGAGTTAAACTAGATATGGCCCGTGTGTGTAGGAAGTACAGTTATTTTTTTTTGAGCAACTCACCATTCTGGCCCTAAAGGAAACACAGTAGAGTAGTAGAGTGCTCTTTAATCAAAAGCAGAGAGTGGTTCCTCTAAGGCGAGCTAGTGTTTGATTCCCATTCATAAACGAAGTTGAATAACTTGCAGTTTCTGGTCCTACGAGCAAGAGTTGTTTTCTGGTATGGCCAGTCACTATTGTGCTCCCATTGCCATAAACAGTACAAATAGGACTCTTGTCTGACCCAAGAAGTACACTGTATTGGACTGAAGAGTACCTACTATTCTTGTCAGTTTCCAAAGCAGAGTTGAACTAGATAGGGCCCATGTGTATAGGAAGCACAGTTCTTTTGTTCTGAGCAAGCTCACTGTTCTGGCCCTATAGGAAACACAGTAGAGAAGAAGAGGGGTCTTTTCTCAAAAGCACAGTGTGTTTCTTGGAAGGTGGGCTAGGGTTTGCTTCCCATTCATAAATGGAGTTGAAGCACATGCAGTTTCTTGACCTACAAGCGAGAGATCTTTACTGTTAAGCAAAGTCACTTTTGTGCTCCCACTGCCCTACACAGTGCAAATAGAACTCGCGTCTGTTTCTAGCAAGTACAGTGCATTGGACTGAAGAGAAGCTACTGTTTTTGTCAGTTTCCTAAGCGGAGTTGAATTAGATATGGCCCGTGTGTGTAGGAAACACAGTTCTCTTGTTCTGAGCAAGCTCACTCTTCTAGACCTATAGGAAACACAGTAGAGTAGAAGAGTGCTCTTTTCACAATAGCAGAATGTGTCTCTTTTAAGGTGAGCTAGCGTTTGTTTAACATTCATAAACGGTGTTGAATCACATGCAGTTTCTGCTCTTACGAGCAGGAGTAGTTTTCTGGTATGGAAAGTTACTATTGTGCTCCCATTGCCATACTCAGTGCAAATAATACTCGCGTCAGTTCCCAGCAAGTACAGTGTATTGGACTGAACAGAAGCTACTGTTCTTGTGAGTTTCCTTAGCAGAGTTTAACTAGATATGGCCATGTGTGTAGGAAGCACAGTTCTTTTGTTCTGAGCAAGCTAGTCTGGCCCTATAGGAAACACAGTAGTGGAGAAGAGTGTTCTTTAATCAAAAGCAGAGTGTGTTTCCTGTAAGGCGAGCTATTGTTTGATTCCCATTCATAAACTGAGTTGAATCAGATGCAATTTATGATCCTAAGAGCAAGAGTAGTTTTCTGGTTTGAAAGTCACTATTGCGCTCTCATTGCCATACACAGTGCAAATTGCACTCGCGTCTGTTCCAAGCACATACAGTGTATTGGACAGAGGAGAAGCTACTGTTCTTGTCAGTTTCTTAAGGAGAGTTGAACTAGATATTGCCATTGTGAGTGAAAGCACAGTTCTTTTGTTATGAGCAAGCTCCATGTTCTGGACCTATAGGAAACAGAGTAGAGTAGAATAGTGCTCTTTTCTTAGAAGCAGAGTGTGTTGCTTTAAAAGCGAGCTAGTGTTAGTTTTCCATTCATAAATGGAGTTGAATCACATGCAGTTTCTGGTCCTATGAGCAAGAGTTGTTTTCTGGTAAGGAAAGTTCTAATGTGCTCCCATTGCCATACACAGTGCAAATTGCACTTGCGTCTGTTCCCAGCAAATACAGTGTATTGGACAGAGGAGAAGCTACTGTTCTTGTCAGTTTCCTAAGCAGAGTTGAACTAGATATGGCCCATGTGTGTAGGAAGCACAGTTTTTTTGTTCTGAGCAAGCTCACTGTTCTGGACCTATAGGAAACAGAGTAGAGTAGAAGAGTGCTCTTTTCTCAAAAGCAGAGTGTGTTTCTTGTAAGGTGAGCTAGAGTTAGTTTTGCATTCATAAATGGAGTTGAATCATGCAGGTTTTGGTCCGATGGGCAAGAGTTGTTTTCTGGTAAGGAAAGTCACTAATGCGCTCCCATTGCCATTCACAATGCAAATAGCACTCACGTCTGTTCCCAGCAAGTACGGTGTATTGGACAGAAGAGAAGCCACTGCTCTTGCATTTTTCCTAAGCAGAGTTGAAATACATATGGCCGTGGGTAGAAACCACAGTTCTTTTGTTCGGAGCAAGCTCACTTTTCTAGCCCTATAGGAAAGAGAGTAGAGTAGAAGAGTGCTCTTTAATCAAAAGCAGAGTGTGTTTCCTGCAGGGCGAGCTAGTGTTTGATTTCCATACATAAACTGAATTGAATCACATGCACTTTCTGGTCCTACGAACAAGAACTGTTTTCTGGTTAGGAAAGTCACTATTGCGCTCCCATTGCCACATACAGTGCATATAGCACTCGCATCTGTTCCAAGCAAATACAGTGTGTTGGATTGAAGAGAAGCGACTGTTCTTGTCAGTTTCCTAAGAAGAGTTGAAGGAGATATGGCCCATGTGTGTTGGAAGCACAGTTCGTTTGTTCTGAGCAAGCTCACTGTTCTGGCCCTACAGGAAACCCAATAGAATGGAAGAGGGCTCTTTAATCAAAAGCAGAGTGTGTTTCCTGTAAGGCGAGCTAATGTTTTTTTTTGTTTGTTTGTTTGTTTTTTTTTTTTTTTTTTCCGAGACAGGGTTTCTCTGTGTAGTTTTGCGCCTTTCCTGGAACTCACTCGGTAGTCCAGGCTGGCCTCGAACTCACAGAGATCCGCCTGGCTCTGCCTCCCGAGTGCTGGGATTAAAGGCGTGCGCCACCACCACCCGGCAGAGCTAATGTTTCATTCCCATTCATAAACGGATTTGAATCACATGCAGTTTCTGTTCCTAAAAGCAAGAGTTATTTTCTGGTAAGGAAAGTCACTAATTCGCTCTCATTGCCATACACAATGCAAATAGCACTCACGTATCTTCCCAGCAAGTACAGTGTATTTGACTGAAGAGAATCTACTGTTCTTGTGAGTTCCCTAAACAAGGTTGAACTAGATATTGCCGATGTGTGTGGAAGCACAGTTCTTTTTTTGTGAGCAAGCTCCCTGTTCTGGACTTTAAGAAACAGAGTAGAGTAGAAGAGTGCTCTTTTCTCAAAAGCAGAGTGAGTTTCTTGTAAGGCGAGCTAGTGTTTGATTCTCATTCTTAAACAGAGTTGAATCACATACAGTTTCTGGTCCTATGAGGAAGAGTTCTTTTCTGGTAAGGAAAGTTCGAATGCGCACCCATTGCCATACACAATGGAAATAAAACTCGCGT
Organism: Peromyscus eremicus; assembly: GCF_949786415.1. Lineage (NCBI taxonomy): Eukaryota > Metazoa > Chordata > Mammalia > Rodentia > Cricetidae > Peromyscus > Peromyscus eremicus. The sequence continues at coordinate 948,776 of NC_081417.1, read as the reverse complement.
CTGTTCCCAGCAAGTACAGTGTATTGGACGGAGGAGAACCTACTGTTCTTGCAGTTTCCTAAGCAGAGTTGTACTAGATATGGCCCGTGTGTGTAGGAAACACAGTTCTTTTGTTCTGAGCAAGCTCACTCTTCTGGCCCTATAGGAAACACAGTAGAATAGAAGAGTGCACTTTTCTCAAAAGCAGAGTGTGTTTCTTGTAAGTCGAGCTAGTGTTTGTTTACCATTCATAAACAAAGTTGAATCACATTCAGTTTCTGGTCCTACGAGCAAGAGTTGTTTTCTGATAAGGAAAATCACTATTGCACTCCCATTGCCATACACAGTGCAAAAAATTCTCGCATATGTTCCCAGCAAGTACAGTGTATTTGACTGAAGAGAATCTACTGTTCTTGTGAGTTTCCTAAGCAGAGTTGAACTAGATATGACCCGTGTGTAATAAGCACAGTTCTTTTGTTCTGAGCAAGCTCACTGTTCTGGACCTATAGGAAGCAGAGTAGACTAGAAGAGTGTTTTTTTGTCAAAAGCAGAGTGTGTTGCTTGTTAGGCAAGCTAGTGTTAGTTTCCCATTCATAAACGGAGTTGAAGCATGCAGGTTTTGGTCCGACGAGCAAGAGACGTTTTCTGGTAAGGAAAGTCACTAATGTGCTCCCATTGCCATACACAATGCAAATAGCACTGGCATCTGTTCCCAGCAAGTACAGTGTACTGGATGGAGGAGAACCTAGTCTTCTTGTCAGTTTCATAAGCAGAGTTGAACTAGATATGACCCGTGTGTAATAAGCACAGTTCTTTTGTTCTCTGCAAGCTCACTCTTCTGGAACTCTAGGAAACAGAGTAGAGTAGAAGAGTGCTCTTTTCTCAAAAGCTGAGTGTGTTTCTTGTAAGGCGAGCTAGTGTTAGTTTCCCATTCATAAACAGAGTTGAATCATGCAGGTTTTGGTCCTAAGAGCAAGAGATGTTTTCTGTTAAGAATCGTCACTAAGGCGCTCCCATTGCCATACACAATGCAAATAGAACTCACGTCTGTTCCCAGCAAGTACAGTGTATTGGATGGAGGAGAACCTACTCTTCTTGTCAGTTTCCTAAGCAGAGTTGAACTAGATATGGCCCATGTGTGTAGGAAGCACAATTTTTTTGTTCTGAGTAATCTCACTATTCTGGTCTTTTAGGAAACACAGTAGAATAGAAGAGTGCCTTTTTCTCAAAAGCAGAATGTGTTTCTTGTAAGGCGAGCTAGTATTTGTTTACCATTCATGAATGGAGTTGAATCACATGCACTTTCTGGTTCTACAAGCAAGAGTTGTTTCCTGGTAAGAAGAGTCACTAATGTGCTCCCATTGCTATACACAGTGCAAATAACACTCGCGTTCCTTCAGAGCAAGTACAGTGTATTGGACTGAAGAGAAGCTACTGTTCTTGTCAGTTTCCTTAGCAGAGTTGTACTAGATATGGCCTGTGTGTGTAGGAGGCACAGTTCTTTTGTTCTGAGCAATCTCACTCTTCTGGCCCTATAAGGAACACAGTAGAATAGAAGAGTGCCCTTTTCTCAAAAACAGAGTGTGTTTCTTGTAAGGTGAGCTAGCGTTTGTTTACCGTTCGTAAACAAAGTTGAATTACGTGCACTTTCTGGTCCTACGAGCAAGAGTTTTTTCTGGTAAGGAAAGTCACTATTGTGCTCCCACTGCCAAACACAGTGCAAAACACTCGCGTCTGTTTCCAGCAAGTACAGTGTATTGGACTGAAGAGAAGCTACTGTTCTTGTCAGTTTCTTAAGCAAAGTTGAAATAGATATGGCCCGTGTTTTTAGGAAGCACAGTTCTTTTGTTCTGAGCAAGCTCACTATTCTAGACTTATGAAAACACAATACAGTAGAAAAATGTTCTTTTCTCAAAAGTACAGTGTGTTTCTTGTAAGGCAAGCTAGTGTTTGTTTCCCATCCATAAACGGAGTTGAATTATATGCAGTTTCTGGTAGTATGAGCAAGAGATGTTTTCTGGTCAAGAAAGTCACTAATGTGCTTCCATTGTCATACAAGAGCAAATAGCACTCTCGTCTGTTCCCAGCAAGTACAGTGTATTCGACTGAAGAGAAGCTACTGTTCATGTCAGTTCCTAAGCAGAGTTAAACCAGATATGGCCCGTGTGTGTAGGAAGCACTGTTCTTTTGTTCTGAGCAAGCTCACTCTTCTGGCTCTATAGAAAAAACACTAGAGTTTAAGAGTCCTCTTTTCTCAAAAGCAGAGTGTGTTTATTGTGAGACGAGCTAGTGTTTGTTTCCAATTCAAAAATGGACTTGAATCACATGCATTTTCTGGTCCTAAAAGCAAGAATTTTTTTCTGATAAGTAAAGTCACTATTGTGCTCCCATTGCCATACACAGTGAAAATGTCATTTGTGTCTCTTCCCAGCAGGTACAGTGTATTGGACTGAAGAGAAGCTACTGTTCTTGTCAGTTTCCTAAGGATAGTTGAACTAGATATGGCCCTTTTGTATAGAAAGAACAGTTCTCATGTTCTGAGCAAGCTCACTCTTCTGGCTTCATAGGAAACACAGTAGAATAGAATAGTGCTCTTTTCTCTAAAGCATTGTGTGTTTCCTGTAAGGCAAGCTCATGTTTGATTCCCATTCATAAACGTATTTGAATCACATGCAGTTTCTGGTCCTACAAGCAAGAGTTGTTTTCTGGTAAGGATAGTCACTATTGTGCTCCCATTGCCATAAACAGTGCAAATAGCACTCGCATCTGTTCCCAGCAAGTAAAGTGTATTGGACTGAAGAGAAGCTACTGTTCTTGTCAGTTTCCTAGCAGAATCGAACTAGATATGGCCCGTGTGTGTAGGAAGCACAGTTCTTTTGTTCTGAGCAAGCTCACTGTTCTGGCTCTATAGGAAACGTAGTAGAGGAGATGAGTGCCCTTTTCTCAAAAGCAGAGTGTGTTTCTTGTAAGGCAAGCTAGAGTTTGTTTCCCATTCATAAACAGAGTTGAAGCATGCAGGTTTTCGTCCGACGAGCAAGAGATGTTTTCTGGTAAGGAAAGTCACTAAGGCGCTCCCATTGCCATACACAATGCAAATAGCACTAGCGTCTGTTTTCAGCAAGTACAGTGTATTGGACGGAGGTGAACCTAGTCTTCTTGTCAGTTTCCTAAGCAGATTTGAACTAGGTATGTCCCGTGTGTGTAGGAAGCACAGTTTTTTTGTTCTGAGTAATCTTACTGTTCAGGTCCTATAGGAAACACAGTAGAATAGAAGAGTGCCCTTTTCTCAAAAGCAGAGTGTGTTTCTTGTAAGGCGAGCTAGTGTTTGTTTACCATTCATAAACAACGTTGAACCACATTCAGTTTCTGTTCCTACGAGCAAGAGTTGTTTTCTGGTGAGGAAAGTAACTATTGTGTTCCTTTTGCCATACACAGTGCAAATAATACTTGCATATGTTCCCAGCAAATACAGTGTATTTGACTGAAGAGTATCTACTGTTTGTGAGTTTCCTAAGCAGAGTTGAACTAGATATGAACCGTGTGTAGGAAGGACAGTTCTTTTGTTCTGAGCAAGCTCACTGTTCTGGACCTCTAGGAAACAGTGTAGAGTAGAAGAGTGCTCTTTTCTCAAAAAGCAAAGTATGTTTCTCGTAAGACCAGCTAGTCTTAGTTTCCATTCATAAACGGAGTTGAATCATGCAGATTTTGGTCCGAGGAGCAAGAGACGTTTTGTGGTAAGGAAAGTAACTAAGGTGCCTCCATTGCCATACACAATGCAAATACCACTTGCGTCTGTTCCCAGCTAATAGAGTGTATTGGACGGAGAAGAACCTGGTCTTCCTGTCAGTTTCCTAAGCAGAGTTGAACTAGATATGGCCCGTGTGTGTAGTAAGCACAGTTTTTTTGTTCTGAGTAATCTCACTGTTCTGGTACTATAGGGAACACAGTAGAAAAGATGAGTGCACTTTTCTCAAAAGCAGAGTGTGTTTCTTGTAAGGCAAGCTCGTGTTTGTTTACCGTCCATAAACGAAGTTGAATCACATGCAGTTTCTGGTCCTATGACCAAGAGTTGTTTTCTGGTAAGGAAAGTCACTATTGTGCTCCCATTGCCATAAACAGTGCAAATAGCACTCGCGTCTGTTCCCAGCAAGTAAAGTGTATTGGACTGAAGAGAAGCTACTGTTCTTGTCAACTTCCTAGGCAGAGTTGAGCTAGATATGGCCCATGTGTGTAGGAAGCACAGTTCATTTGTTCTGAGCAAGCTCACTCTACTGGACCTATAAGAAACAGAGTAGAGTAGAAGAGTGCTCTTTTTTCAAAAGCAGAGTGTGTTTCTTGCAAGGCGAGCTAGCGTCTGTTTCCCAGTCCTAAACAGAGTTGAAACACGTGCAGTTTCTGGTCCTACGAGCAAGAGTTGTTTTCTGCTAAGAAGAGTATTACACTCCCTTTGGCATATACAGTGCAAATAGCACTCGCGTCTGTTCCCAGGAAGTACAGTGTATTGGACTGAAGAGAAGCTACTGTTCTTGTCAGTTTCCTAAGCAGAGTTGAACTAGATATGGCCCGAGTGTGTAGGAAACATTGTTTTTTTGTTGTGAGCAATTTCACTCTACTGGACCTATAGGAAAGAGAGTTAAGTAGAAGAGTGCTCTTTTCTCAAAAGCAGAGTGAGTTTATTGTAAGGCGAGCTAGGGTTTATTTCCCATTTTTAAACGGAGTTGAATCACAGGGAGGTTCGGGTCCTAACAGCAAGAGTTGTTTTCTAGTAAGGAAAGTCACTTTTGTGCTCCCATTGCCATACACAGTGCAAATAGCACTCGCGTCTGCTCCCAGCAAGTACAATATATTGCACTGAAGAAAAGCTACTGTTTTAGAACTTTTCCTAAGGAGAGTTGAACTACATATGGCCCGTGTGTGTAGGAAGCACACTTCTTTTGTTCTGGACAAGCTCACTGTTCTAGCCCTATAGGAATCAGTGTCGACTAACAGAATGCTCTTTCTCAAAAGTTAAGTGTGTTTTTTCTAAGGCGAGCTACTGTTTGTTTCCCATTCATAAACGAAGTTTTATCACATGCAGTTTCTGGTCCTATGAACAAGTCTTGTTTTCTGGTAAGGAAAGTCACTATTGCGCTCCCCTTGTCATACACAGTGCAAATAGCACTCGTGTCTGTTCCCAGTCAGTACAGTTTAATGGACTAAAGAGAAGCTACTGTTCTTGTCAGTTTCCGAAGCAGAGTTGAATTAGATATGGCCCGTGTGTGTAGGAAGCACAGTTCTTTTGTTCTGTGCAAGCTCACAATTCTGGCCCTATAGAAAATACAGTAGAGTATAAGAGTGCTCTTTTCTCTAAAGCAGAGTGTGTTTCTTTTAAGATGAGCTAGTGTTTGTTTCCCAGTAATAAATGGACTTGAGTCACATGCAACACATGCAGTTTCTGGTCCTATGAGCAAGAGTTGTTTTCTGGTAAAAAAAAAAAAAAGTCACTATTACGCTCCCTTTGCCATTCACAGTGCAAATAGCACTCGCGTCTGTTCCCAGCAAGTACAGTGTATTGGACAGAAGAGAAGCTACTTTTCTGGTCAGTTTCTTAAGCAGAGTTGAACTAGATATGGCCTGTGTGTGTAGGAAGCACAGTTCTTTTGTACTGAGCAAGTTCACTGTTCTGGCACTTTAAGAAACACAGTGAAGTAGAAGAGTGCTCTTTTCTCAGAAGCAGATTGTGTTTCTTATAAGGTGAGCTAGTGTTTGTTTCCCAGTCATAAATGGAGTTGAATCACATGCAGTTTCTGGTCCTATGAGCAAGAGTTGTTTTCTGGTAAAAAGAGTCACTATTGTGCTCCCATTGACATACACAGTGCAAATAGCACTCGGGTCTGTTCCCAGCAAGTACAGTGTATTGGACTGAAGAGAAGCTACTGTTCTTGTCAGTTTCCTAAGCAGAGTTGAACTAGATATGGCCCGTGTGTGTAGGAAGCACAGTTCTTTTGTTCTGAGCAAGCTCACTGTTCTGGCCCTATAGGACTATAGGAAACACAGTAGAGTAGAAGAGTGTTCTTTTCTCAAAAGCAGAGTGTGTTTCTTGTAAGGTGAGCTAGTATTTGTTTCCCATTCATAAACGGAGTTGAATCACATGCAGTTTCTGGTCCTATGAGCAAGAGTTATTTTCTAGTACGGAAAGTAACTATTGTGCTCCAATTTCCATTCACAGTGCATGTAGCCCTCACGTCTGTTCCCAGCAAGTACACTGTATTGGACTGAAGAGAAGCCTCTGTTCTTGTCAGTTTCCTAAGCAGAGTTGAACTAGATATGGCCCGAGTGTGTAGGAAACATTGTTTTTTTGTTGTGAAAAATTTTACTCTACTGGACCTATAGGAAAGAGAGTTAAAAGAAGGGTGCTCTTTTCTCAAAAGCAGAGTGTTATTATTGTAGGGCGAGCTAGGGTTTATTTCCCATTTTTAAATGGAGTTGAATCCCAGGCAGGTTCGGGTCCTAACAGCAAGAGTTGTTTTCTAGTAAGGAAAGTCACTTTTGTGCTCCCATTGCCATACACAGTGCAAATAGCACTTGCTTCTGCCACCAGCAAGTACAGTATATTGGACTGAAGAAAAGCTACTGTTTTAGTCAATTTCCTAAGGAGAGTTGAACTACATTGGCCCGTGTGTGTAGGAAGCACAGTTCTTTTGTTCTGGGCAAGCTCACTGTTCTAGCCCTAAAGGAAACAGTGTCGACTAACACAATGCTCTTTTCTCAAAAGTTAAGTGTGTTTTTTTCTAAGGCGAGCTACTGTTTGTTTCCTATTCATAAACGAAGTTGAATCACATGCAATTTCTGGTCCTACGAACAAGTCTTGTTTTCTGGTAAAAAAAAGTCACTATTGCACTCCCATTGTCATATACAGTGCAAAAAGCACTCGTGTCTGTTCCCAGTAAGTACAGTGTAATGGATTGAAGAGAAGCTACTGTTCTTGTCAGTTTCCTAAGCAGAGTTGAACTAGATATGGCCCGTGTGTGTAGGAAGCACAGTTCTTTTGTACTGAGCAAGTTCACTGTTCTGGCACTATAGGAAACACAGTAGAGTAGAAGAGTGCTCTTTTCTCAAAAGCAGAGTGTGTTTCTTATAAGGCGAGCTTGTTTGTTTCCCAGCCATAAATGGAGTTGAATCACATGCAGTTTATGGTCCTACGAGCAAGAGTTGTTTTCTGGTAAGAAGAGTCACTATTGTGCTCCCATTGCCATACACAATGCAAATAGCACTCAAGTCTGTTCCCAATCAGTACAGTGTAATGGAATGAAGAGAAGCTACTGTTCTTATCAGTTTCCTAAGCAGACTTGATCTAGATAGGGCTCGTGTGTGTAGGAAGCACAGTTCTTTTGTTCTGAGCAAGCTCAGTATTCTGGCCCTATAGGAAATACAGTAGAGTAGAAGAGTGCTCTTTTCTCTAAAGCAGATTGTGTTTCTTTTAAGATGAGCTAGTGTTTGTTTCCCAGTAATAAATGGAGTTGAATCACATGCAGTTTCTGGTCCTATGAGCAAGAGTTGTTTTCTGGTAAGGAAATTCGCTATTATGCTCCCATTGACATACACAGTGCAAATAGCACTCTCCTCTGTTCCCTGCAAGTACAGTGTATTGGACTGAGAGAAGCTACTGTTCTTGTCAGTTTTCTAAGCAGAGTTGAACTAGATATGGCCCGTGTGTTTAGGAAGCACAGTTCTTTTGTTCTGATCAAGCTAACTTTTCTGGCCCTATGGAAACACAGTAAAGTAGAAGAGTGCACTTTTCTCAAAAGCAGAATCTGTTTCTTGTAAGGCTAGCTAGTGTTTCTTTCTCATTCAGAAACAGAGTTGAATCACACGCAGTTTCTGGTCCTATGAGCAAGAGTTGTTTTCTGGTAAGGAAATTCACTATTGTGCTCCCATTGACATAAACAGTGCAAATTGCACTCTCATCTGTTCTCAGCAAGTACAGTGTATTGGATTGAAGAGAAGCTACTGTTCTTGTCAGTTTCCTAAGCAGAATTGAACTAGATATGGCCCGTGTGTTAGCAAGCATGCTTCTTTGTTCTGAGCAAGCTCTCTGTTCTTGAGCATAAAGGAAAAAAAGTAGAGAAGAGTGCTCTTTTCTCTAAAGCAGAGTGTGTTTCTTGTAAGGCGAGCTAGTGTTTGTTTCCCATTTGTAAATGGAGCTGAATCACATACAGTTTCTGGTTCTATGAGCAAGCGTTGTTTTCTGGTAAGGAATGTAACTATTGTGCTCCCATTGTCATACACAGTACAAATAGCACTGGTGTCTGTTCCCAGCAAGTACAGTGTATTGGACTGAAGAGAAGCTACTGCTCTGGTCAGTTTACTAAGTAGAGTTGAACAAGATATGGCCCGTGTGTGTAGGAAGCACTGTTTTTTTGTTCTGAGCAAGCTCTGTTCTGGCCCTATGGAAAACACAGTAGAGTTGAAGAGTGCTCTTTTCGAAAAGCAGAGTGTGTTTCTATTAAAGCGAGTTAGTGTTTGTTTCCCATTCATAAACTCAGTTGAATCACATGCAGTTTAACAAAATAGGAACAAAATAGAATAAAAGAGTGCTCTTTTTTCAGAAGCAGAGTGTGTTTCTTATAAGGCGAGCTAGTTTTTGAACTACATATGGCCGGTGTCTGTTCTTTTGTTCTGAGCAAGCTCACTGTTCTGGCACTGTAATAAACACAGTAGAGTAGAAGAGTGATCTTTCTCAAAACGAGATTGTTTCTTGTAAGACGAGCTAGTATTTGTTTCCCATGTATAAAAAGAGTTGAAGCACATGTAGTTTCTGGTTCTACGAGCAAGACTTGTTTTCTGGTAAGGAAAGTAACTATTGCGCTCCCATTGCAATACACAGCACAAATAGCCCTCGCTACTCTTCTTGTCAGTTCCTAAGCAGAGTTGAACTATATATGGCCAGTCTGTAGGAAGTACAGTTCTTTTGTTCTGAGCAAGCTCACTTTCCTGTCCCTACAGGAAACACAGTAGAGTAGAAGAGTGCTGTTTTCTCAAAAGCAGAGTGTGTTTCCTGTAAGGCGAGCTAATGTTTGTTTCCCATTCATAAACGAGTTGAATCGCATGCAGTTTTTGGCCGTATGAGCAAGAGTTGTTTTCTGGGAAGGAAATTCACTATTGTGTTTCCACTGCCAAACCCAGTGCAAATAGCACTCGCTTCCATTCCCAGCAAGTACAGTGTATTGGACAGAAGAGAAGCTACTGTTCCTGTCAGTTTCCTGAGCAGAGTTGAACTACATATGTCCCGTGTGTGTAGGAAGCACAGTTCTTTTGTTCTGAGCAAGCTCACTGTTCTGTCCCTATAGGATACTGAGTACAGTAGAAGAGTGCTCTTTTCTCTAAAGCAGAGTGTGTTTCCTGTAAGGTGAACAAGTGTTTTATTCCCATTCTTAAAAGGAGTTGAATCACATGCAGTTTCTGGTCCTACAAGCAAGAGTTGTTTTCTGGTCAGGAAAGTCACTATTGTGCTCCCATTGACATTCACAGTGCAAATAGCACTCTCGTCTGTTCCCAGCAAGTACAGTGTATTTGACTGAAGAGAAGCTACTGTTCATGTCAGTTCCTAAGCAGAGTTGAACTAGATATGGCCCGTGTGTTTAGGAAGCACAGATCACTTGTTCTGAGCAAGCTCACTGTTCTGGCCCTTTAGAAAACACAGTAGAGTTGAAGAGTGCTCTTTTTTCAAAGCAGAGTGTGTTTCTTGTGAGAGGAGCTAGTGTTTGTTTCCCATTCTTAAAGGGAGTTGAATCACATGCAGTTTCTCGTCCTAAAAGCATAAATTTTTTTCTGGTAATGAAAGTCCCTATTGCGGTCCCATTGCGATACACAGTTCAAATAGCACTCGCGTCTGCTCCCAGCAAGTACAGTGTATTGGAGTGAAGAGAAACTCCTGTTCTTGTTAGTTTCCTAAGGATAGTTGAACTAGATATGGCCCGTGTATGTAGGATGCACAGTTCTTTTGTTCTGAGCAAGCTCACTGTTCTGGCCCAACAAGAAACACAGTAGAGTAGAAGAGTGCTGTTTTCTCAAAAGCAGAGTGTGTTTCTTGTAAGGCAAGCTGGTTTTTGTTTCCCATTCATAAACGGAGTTGAACACATGCAGTTTCTGGTCATAAGCAAGAGTTGTTTTCTGGTTAGGAAAGTCGCTATTGAGCTCCCATTGCCATGCACAGTGCAAATAGCACTCGCCTCTATTCCCAGCATGTACAGTGTATTGGACTGAAGAGAAGCTACTGTTCTTGTGAGTTTCCTAAGCAGAGTTGAACTACATATGGACCTTGTGTGTAGGAGGCACAGTTCTTTTGTTTTGAGCAAACTCACTGTTCTGGACCTATAGGAAACAGAGTAGAATAGAAGAGTGCTCGCTTCTCAAAAGCAGTTTGTGTATCTTCTAAGGCGAGCTAGTGTTAGTTTCCCATTCATAAACGAAGTTGAATCATGCAGGTTTTTTTTTTGAGGAGCAAGAGTTCTTTTCTGCTAAGGAAAGTCACTGATGAGCTCTGTTGTGGGATGTTTTGTATAGCAAATGTTTTGCTCTGATTGGTTGGTAAATAAATCACTGATTGGCCTGTGGCCAGGCAGGAAGTATAGGCGGGACAAGGAGGAGAATATAACTGGGAAGTGGAAGTCTGAGTCAGAGAGACACTGCCAGCCGCCACCATGACAAGCCGCATATGAAGATCCAGGTAAGCCACGAGCCATGTGGCAAGGTATAGATTTATGGAAGTGGATTAATTTAAGTTGTAAGAACAGTTAGCAAGAAGCCTGCCAAAGCCATACAGTTTTCAACCAATATAAGTCTCTGTGTTTACTTGGTCGGGTCTGAATGGCTGTGGGACTGGTGGGTGTCAGAGATTTGTCCTGACTGTGGGCCAAATGGAGTTCAACGTGTTGGCAAGAGTTTCCACCTAAAACCTGAGTAAAAAGATTCTAAAATGGAGCTAAAAACAGCTCCTAGTTGTCTCTTTCAAGCTAGCGGCAGCCTGCGTGTTTGAGCTACCATGGCAGGTTCCTGGCGTGCATGCTCGAACTGCAGTATGGCGGGAATAAGGCCTCTGCAAGTGGCACATTAAGCTGTGTGGTGGATTTAGCCTTTGCTAGTACAAAACAAAACAAAAAAAGAGGTTTCTGGGCTACACGCTGCTTTGATAGACCCTCTATTTCTGAAAGTTGATGGCTCCCAGAGCTGGCAGAAAACGTACTACTGCCATGTAGGGAAGCTGAAGTGGGCGGAGCCAGCAGCCATAGCGCCAGCACCTTTTCAGGCTTAGAATGCTGCAGTTTAAAGGAATAAGCTCAAGCTAATATAAAAAAATAAGCCACGTAAAGATGGCTACCACACAGAGAATCTGGATTATGTTCTCTTTGATATTCGTAACTGAAGAAAAACATTTGATTACAAAAGCTGTTGAGTTATGCCAAAATGTATATTTTAAAGGTACCTTGACTCCAAAATTTGGATGTAAGGATAATTTGCTATGGAAAGGAGACTCTGCTTTTGTTCCCACAGAAAGCCAGAGGCTATGGATTTGTTCCATATTAAGATATATCAGGTTTGACCAGCCAAGATCCCCTGAAAGGTCTCTGATGACACCATGGCCCAGATGATCCAACATCCAGAACCACTTCAAGGTGACTGGCTCAGACGATACCCCCTCATGGACTACTCCATAATCCTAAAATTTTCTTTGGGTGCCCATAAGATACAGCGCCCCCCTCCAGCAGGAAGTAGTAAGAGAAGCTACGTCCAAATTCCCAAATTATATGTAATTTTACTTTGTTAAGGTTAAAACCTTCCCTTTTGAAAAAAAATAGGGGAAATGCTGTGGGATGTTCTGTATAGCAAACGTGTTGCTCTGATTGGTTGGTAAATAAATCACTGATTGGCCAGTGGTCAGGCAGGAAGTAAAGGCAGGACAAGGAGGAGAAAAAAGCTGCGTCAGAGAGACACTGCCAGCCGCCACCATGACAAGCCGCATATGAAGATCCCGGTCAGCCATGAGCTTTGTGGCAAGGTATAGATTTATGGAAGTGGATTAATTTAAGCTGTAAGAACAGTTAGCAAGAAGCCTGCTAGAGCCATACAGTTTGCAACCAATATAAGTCTCTGTGTTTACTTGATCGCGTCTGAGTGGCTGTGGGACTGGAGGGTGTCAGAGATTTGTCCTGACTATGGGCCAGTCAGGAAAACTCTAGCTACAGAGCTCAATGACATACACAATGCAAATAGCAATCGCATCTGTTCCCAGCAAGTACAGTGTATTGGACAGAAGTGAAGATACGTTTCTTGTCAGTTTTCTAGGCAGAGTTGAACTACATATGGCCCTGTGTGTAGGAAGCACAGTTCTTTTGTTCTGAGCAAGCTCACTGTTCTGGCCCTATAGGAAAAACAGTAGAGTACAAGAGTGCACTTTAATCAAAAGCAGAGTGAGTTTCCTGTAAGGCAGGCTAGTGTTTGATTCCCATTCATAAAAGGAGTTGAATCACATGCAGTTTCTGGTCCTACGAGCAAGAGTTGTTTTCTGGTAAGAAGACTCACTATTGTGCTCCCACTGCCAAACACAGGGCAAATATTACTCCCGTCGGTTTCCAGCAAGTACAGTGTATTGCACTGAAGAAAGCTACTGTTCTTGTCAGTTGCCCAAGCAGAGTTGAATTAGGTATGGCCCGTGTGTGTAAGAAGCACAGTTCTTTTTCTTTGAGCAAGCTCACCATTCTGGTTCAAAAGGAAAAACAGTAGAGTAGTAGAGTGGTCTTCAATCAAAAGAGGAGTGTGTTTCCTCTAAGGCGAGCTAGCATTTGATTCCCATTCATAAACAGAGTTGAATTACATGCAGTTTCTGGTCCTAGGAGCAAGAGTTGTTTTCTGGTAAGAAGAGTCACTATTGCGCTCCCATTGCCATACACAGTGCAAATAGCACTCGCGTCTGTTCCCAGCAAGTACAGTGTATTGGACTGAAGAGAAGCTACTGTTCTTGTCAGTTTCCTAAGCAAAGTTGAACTAGATATGGCCCGTGTGTGTAGGAAGCACAGTTCTTTTGTTCTGAGCAAGCACACTGTTCTGGCCCTATAGGAAACACAGTAGAGTAAAAGAATAGTCTTTTCTCAAAAGCAGAGTGTGTTTTTGTAAGGCGAGTTAGTGTTTGTTTCCCATTCATAAACGGAGTTGAATCACATGCAGTATCTGGACCTACCACCAAGAGTTTTTTCTTGTAAGTAGAGTCACTATTGTGCTCCCATTGCCACACACAGTGCAAATAGCCCTCGCGTCTGTTCCAAGCAAGTACAGTACATGGGACTGAAGAGAAGCTACTGTTCTTGTCAGTTTCCTAAGCAGAGTTGAACTAGATTTGGCCTGTTTATGTAGGAAGCACAGTTCTTTTGTTCTGGGCAAGCTCACTATTCTGGACCTATAGGAAACAGCGTCGAGTAGAAGAATGCTCTTTTCTCAAAAGTAGAGTGGGTTTTTTTGTAAGGCAAGCTAGTGTTTGTTTCCCATTCATAAATGGAGTTGAATCCCATGCAGTTTCTGGTTCTATGAGCAAGAGATGTTTTCTATTAAGGAAAGTCACTATTGTGCTCCCATTGCTATAGACAGGGCAAAGAGCATTCGCTTCTGTTCCCAGCAAGTACAGTGTATTGGACTGAAGAGAAGCTACTGTTCTTGTCAATTTCCTAAGAAGAGTTGAACTGTACATAGCACGTGTGTGTAGTAAGTACAATTCTTTTGTTCTGAGCAAGCTCAAAATTCAGGCACTATTGGAAACACAATAGTGTAGAAGAGTGCTCTTTTCTAAAAATTAAAGTGCGTTTCTTGTAAGGCGAGCTAGTGTTTGTTTCCCATTCACAAACGGAGTTGAATCACATTCATTTTCTGGTCCTACGAGCAAGAGTTGTTTTCTGGTGAGGAAGTCAATAATGCACTCACAAAGATATACGCATTGCAAAAAGCACTCGCATCTGCTCCCTGCAAGTACAGTGTATTGGACTGAAGAGAAGATACTGTTCCTGTCAGTTTCCAAAGCAGAGTTGAACTAGATATGGCCCGTGTGTGTAGGAAGTACAGTTCTTTTGTACTGAGCAATTTCACTGTTCTGGAACTAAAGGAAACACAGTAGAGAAGGAGAGTGCTCTTTTCTCAAAAGCAGAGTGTGTTTCTTGTAAGGCGAGGTAGTGTTTGTTTCACAGTGCTAAATGGAGTTGAACCACAAGGAGTTTCTGGTCCTACGAGCAAGAGTTGTTTCCTGGTAAGAAGAGTCACTATTCTGCTCCCATTGCCATACACAGTGCAAATAGCACTCATGTCTCTTCCCAACAAGTACAGTGTATTAGACTGAAGAGAAGCCACTGTTCTTGTCAGTTTCATAAGCAGAGTTGAACTAGATATGGCACATGTGTGTAGGATGAAGAGTTCTTTGGTTCTGACCAAGCTCACTGTTCTGGCACTATAGGAAACACAGTAGAGTAGAAGAGTACTCTTTTCTCAAAAGCAGAGTGTGTTTCTTGTAAGGTGAGATATTGTTTGTTTCCCAGTCATAAATGGAGTTGAATCACATGAAGTTTCTGGTCCTACGAGCAAGAGATGTTTTCTGGTAAGAAGAGTCACTATTCTGCTCCCAATGCCATACACAGTGCAAATAGCACTCATGTCTGTTCCCAGCAATTACAGTGTATTGGACTGAAGAGAAGCTACTGTTCTTGTCACTTTCCTAAGCAGTGTTGAACTAAAAATGGAACGTGTGTGTAGGAAAAAGAGTTCCTTTGTTCTGAGCAAGGTAACTCGTCTGGCCTTATGGGAAACACAGTAGAGTAGAATTGTGCTCTTTTCTCAAAAGCAGAGTTTGTTTCTTGTTAGGCAGGCTAGTGTTTGTTTCCGAGTCATAAATGGAGTTGAATCACATGCAGTTTCTGGACCTACGAGCAAGAGATGTTTTTTGGTAAGAAAAGTCACTTTTGTGCTTCAATTGCCATACACAGTGCAAATAGCACTCTGGTCTGTTCCCAGCAGGTACAGTGTATTGGACTGAAGAGAAGCTACTGTTCTTGTCAGTTTCATAAGCAGAGTTGAACTAGATATGGCCCGAGTGTTTAGAATAAAGAGTTCTTTGGTTCTGAGCAAGCTCACTGTTCTGGCACTATAAGAAACACAGTAGAGTATAAGAGTACTCTTTTCTCAAAAGCAGAGAGTGTTTCTTCTAAGGTGAGCTATTTTTTGTTTCCCAGTCATAAATGGAGTTGAATTTCATGCAGTTTATGGTCCTACGAGCAAGAGAAGTTTTCTGGTAAGAAGAGTCACTATTCTGCTCCCATTGCCATTCACAGTGCAAATAGAACTCGCGTCTGTTCCCAGCAAGTACAGTGTATCGGACTGAAGAGAAGCTACTGTTCTTGTCAGTTTCCTAAGGGGAATTGAACTAAATATGACCCGTGTGTGTAGGAAGCACAGTTCTTTTGTTCTGAGCAAGCTCATTCTTCTGGTCCTATAGGAAATACAGTAGAGTAGAAGAGTGCTCTTTTCTCAAAAGCAGAGTGTGTTTCTTGTTAGGGGGGCTAGTGTTTGTTTACCAGTCATAAATGGAGTTGACCCACGTGCAGTTTCTGGACATACAAGCAAGAGATGTTTTTTGGTAAGAAGAGTCACTTTTGCGCTCCCATTGCCATACACAGTGCAAATAGCACTCTCGTCCGTTCCCAGCAAGTACAGTGTATTGGACTGTGGAGAAGCTACTGTTCTTGTCAGTTTCATAAGCAGAGTTGAACTAGATATGACACGTGTGTAGGAAGCACAGTTCTTTTGTTCTGAGCAAGGTCACTGTTCTGGCACTATAGGAAACACAGTAGAGTAGAAGAGTGCTCTTTACTCAAAAGCAGAGTGTGTTTCCTGTAAGGTGAGCTAGTGTTTGTTTCCCAGTCATAAATGAAGTTGAATCACATGCAGTTTATGGTCCTACGAGCAACAGTTGTTTTCTGGTAAGAAGAGTCACTATTGTGCTCCCATTGCCATACACAGTCAAAATAGCCCTCGCGTCTCTTCCCAGCAGGTACAGTGTATAGGACTGAAGAGAAGCTACTGTTCTTATCAGTTTTCTAAGCAAAGTTGAACTACATATGGCCAGTGTGTGTAGGAAGCACAGTTCTTTTTCTGTGAGCAAGCTCACTGTTCTGGCCCTATAGGAAACACAGTAGAGTAGAAAAGTGCTCTTTTCTCAAAAGCAGAGTGTTTCCTGTAAGGCGAAATAGTGTTTGTTTACCAGTCATAAATGGACTTGAATCGCATGCAGTTTCTGGTCCTACAAGCAAGAGATGTTTTCTGGTAAGAAAGAAGAGTCACTACAGTGCTCCCATTGCCATACATAGTGCAAATAGCCTCGCATCTCTTCCGAGCAAGTACAGTGTATTGGACCGAAGAGAAGCTACCGTTCTTATCAGTTTCCTAAGCAGACTTGATCTAGATAGGGCCCGTGTGTGTAGGAAGGGTAGTTCTTTTGTTCAGAGCAAGCTCACTCTTCTGGCCCTATAGGAAACACAGTAAAGTAGAAACGTGCTCTTTTCTCAAAAGCAGAGTGTGTTTCTTGTAAGGCGAGCTAGTGTTTGTTTCCCAGTCATAAGTGGAGTTGAATCACATGCAGTTTCTGGTCCTACGAGCAAGAGATGTTTTCTTGTAAGAAGAGTCACTATTGCGCTCCCATTGCCATACACAGTGCAAATAGCACTCGTGTCTGTTTCCAGCAAGTACAGTGTATCGGACTGAAGAGAAGCTACTGTTCTTGTCAGTTTCATAAGCACAGTTGAACTAAATATGGCCTGTGAGTTTAGAATGAAGAGTTCTTTGGTTCTGTGCAAGGCCACTGTTCTGGCCCTATAGGAAACACAGTAGAGTATAAGAGTGCTCTTTTCTCAAAAGCAGAGTGTGTTTCTTGTAAGGTGAGCTATTTCTTGTTTCCCAGTCATATATGGAGTTGAATCACATGCAGTTTCTGGTCCTACGAGCAAGAGATATTTTCTGGTAAGAAGAGTCACTATTGCACTCCCATTGCCATTCACAGTGCAAATAGCACTCACGTCTGTTCCCAGCAAGTACATTGTATCGGACGGAAGAGAAGCTACTGTTCTTGTCAGTTTCCTAAGTGGAGTTGAACTAGATATGGCCAGTGTGTGTAGGAAGCACAGTTCTTTTGTTCTGAGCAAGCTCATTCTTCTGGTCCTATAGGAAACACAGTAGAGTAGAAGAGTGCTCTTTTCTCAAAAGCAGAGTGTGTATCTTGTAAGGCGAGGTAGTGTTTGTTTACCAGTCATAAATGGAGTTGAACCACAAGGAGTTTCTGGTCCTACGAGCAAGAGTTGTTTTCTGGTAAGAAGAGTCATATTCTGCTCCCATTGCCATACACAGAGCAAATAGCACTCGCATCTCTTTCCAGCAAGTACAGTGTATTAGACTGAAGAGAAGCTACTGTTTTTGTCAGTTTCCTATGCAGAGTTGAAGTAGATATGGCTCGTGTGTGTAGGATGAGGAGTTCTTTGGTTCTGAGCAAGCTCACTGTTCTGGCAATATAGAAAACACAGTAGAGTAGAAGAGTACTCTTTTCTCAAAAGCAGAGTGTGTTTCTTGTAAAGTGAGCTATTGTTTGTTTCCCAGTAATAAATGGAGTTGAATTACATGCAGTTTCTGGTCCTACGAGCAAGAGATGTTTTCTGGTAAGAAGAGTCACTATTGCGTTCCCATTGCCATACACAGTGCAAATAGCACTCTCGTCCGTTCCCAGCAAGTACAGTGTATTGGACTGAAGAGAAGCTACTGTTGTTGTCACTTTCCAGGCAGAGTTGAACTAGATATGGCCCGTGTGTAGGAAGAAGAGTTTTTTGTTCTGAGCAAGCTCACTCTTCTGGCCCTATAGGAAACACAGTAGAGTATAAGAGTGCTCTTTTCTCAAAAATAGAGTGTGTTTTTTGTAAGGTGATCTAGTGTTTGTTTCCCAGTCATAAATGAAGTTGAATCACATGCAGTTTATGGTGCTATGAGCAACAATTGTTTTCTGGTGAGAAGAGTCACTATTGTGCTCCCATTGCCACACACAGTGAAAATAGCCCTTGCGTCTCTTCCCAGCTGGTACAGTGTATAGTACTGAAGAGAAGCTACTGTTCTTATCAGTTTCCTAAGCAGAGTTGAACTAGATATGGCCAGTGTGTGTAGGAAGCACAGTTCTTTTGTTCTGAGCAAGCTCATTCTTCTGGTACTATTGGAAACACAGTAGAGTAGAAGAGTGCTCTTTTCTCAAAAGCAGAGTGTGTTTCTTGTTAGGGGGGCTAGTGTTTGTTTACCAGTCATAAATGGAGTTGACCCACGTGCAGTTTCTGGACATACAAGCAAGAGATGTTTTTTGGTAAGAAGAGTCACTTTTGCGCTCCCATTGCCATACACAGTGCAAATAGCACTCTCGTCTGTTCCCAGCAAGTACAGTGTATTGGACTGAAGAGAAGCTACTGTTCTTGTCACTTTCCAAGCAGAGTTGAACTAGAATTGGCCCGTGTGTAGGAAGAAGAGTTCTTTTGTTCTGAGCAAGCTCACTCTTCTGGCCCTATAGGAAACACAGTAGAGTATAAGAGTGCTCTTTTCTCAAAAGCAGACTGTGTTTTTTTTAAAGTGATCTAGTGTTTGTTTCCCAGTCATAAATGAAGTTGAATCACATGCAGTTTACGGTCCTATGAGCAACAGTTGTTTTCTGGTAAGAAGAGTCACTATTGTGCTCCCTTTGCCATACACAGTGAAAATAGCCCTTGTGTCTCTTCCCAGCTGCTACAGTGTATAGTACTGAAGAGAAGCTACTGTTCTCCTCAATTTCTTAAGTGGAGTTGGACTAGATATGGCCCGTGTGTCGGAAGCACAGTTCTTTTGTTCTGAGCAAGCTCACTGTTCTAGCCATATAGGAAACACAGTAGATTAGAAGAGTGCTCTTTTCTCAAAAGCAGAGTGTGTTTCTTGTAAAGCGAGCTAGTGTTTGTTTCCCAGTCCTAAATGGAGTTGAATCACATGCAGTTTCTTGTCCTACGAGCAAGAGATGTTTTCTGGTAAGAAGAGTCACTATTGTGCTTCCATTGCCATACACAGTGAAAATAGCCCTCGCATCTCTTCCCAGCAAGTACAGTGTATAGTACTGAAGAGAAGCTACTGTTCTTATCAGTTTCCTAAGCAGAGTTGAACTACATATGGCCAGTGTGTGTAGGAAGCACTGTTCTTTTTTTCTGAGCAAGTTCACTGTTCTGGCCCTATAGGAAACACAGTAGACTAGACGAGTGCTCTTTTCTCAAAAGCAGAGTGTGTTTCTTGTAAGGCGAGCTAGTGTTTGTTTCCCAGTCATAAATGGAGTTGAATCACATGCAGTTTCTGGTCCTACAAGCAAGAGATGTTTTCTTGTAAGAAGAGTCACTATTGCGCTCCCATTGCCATGCACAATGCAAATAGCACTCATGTCTGTTCCCAGCAAGTACAGTGTATCGGACTGAAGAGAAACTACTGTTCTTGTCACTTCCCTAAGCAGAGTTTAACTAGACATGGCCCATGTGTGTAAGAAAAAGAGTTCATTTCTTTTGAGCAAGCTAACTTGTCTGGCCCTATAGGAAACACAGTAGAGTAGAAGAGTGCTCTTTTCTCAAAAGTAGAGTGTGTTTCTTGTAAGGTGAGCTATTGTTTGTTTCCCAGTCATAAATGGAGTTGAATCACATGCAGTTTCTGGTCCTACGAGCAAGAGATGTTTTCTGGTAAGAAGAATCACTCTTGCGCTCCCATTGCCATACACAGTGCAAATAGCACTCGCGTCTCTTCCCTGCAAGTACAGTGTATTGGATTGAAGAGAAGCTACTGTTCTTGTCAGTTTCCTAAGCAAAGGTGAACTAGATATGGTCTGTATGTGTAAGAAGCACAGTTCTTTAGTCTGAGCAAGCTCACTCTTCTAGTCATATAGGAAACATAGGAGAGTAGAAGAGTGCTCTTTTCTCAAAAGCAGAGTGTGTTTCTTGTAAGGAGAGCTAGCGTTTGTTTCCCAATCATAAACGGATTTGAATCACATGCAGTTTCTGGTTCTACTAGCAAGAGCTGTTTTCTGGTAAGGAAAGTTACTATTGCGCTGCCATTGCCATACACACTGCAAAGAGCAATCATATCTGGTCCCAGCAAGAACAGTGTATTGGACTGAAGAGAAGCTACTCTTCTTGTCAAATTCCTAAGCAGAGTTGAACTAGATATATCCCGTGTGTGTAGGAAGCACAGTTCTTTTGTTCTGAGCAAGCTCACTCTTCTGGGCCTACAGGAAACACAGTAGAGTAGAAGTGTGCTCTTTTTCATAAGCAGAGTGTATTTCTTGAAAGGCGATCTAGTGTTTGTTTTCCATTCATAGAAGGAGTTGAATCACATGCAGGTTCTGGTACTATGAGAAAGAGATGTTTTCTGGTAAGGAATGTCACTATTGCACTCCCATAGCCATACAGAGTGCAAAGAGCACTCGTGTCTGTTCCTAGCAAGTAAACTGTTGGACTGAAGAGAAGCTACTGTTCTTGTCAGTTTCCTAAGTAGAGTTGAAATAGATATGTCCCATGTGGGTAGGAAGCACAATTCTTTGTTCTGTGCAAGATCACTATTGTTCCTATACCAAACACAGAAGAGTAGAAGAGTACTCTCTTCTCAAAAGCAGAGTGTCTTTCTTGTAGGAGATCTAGTATTTGTTTCGCATTCATAAATGGAGTTGAATCACATGCAGTTTCTTGTCCTATAGCAAGAGTTGTTTTTTGTTTAGGCATGTCACTATTGTGCTCCCGTTGCCATACACAGTACAAATAGCACTCGCATCTGTTCCCAGCAAGCACATTGTATTTCAATGAAGAGAAGCTACTGTTCTTGTCAGTTTCCTAAGAATAGTTGAACTAGATATGGTCCGTTTGTGTAGGAAGCACAGTTCTTTCGTTCTGAGCAAGCTCCCTCTCCTGGCCCTATAGGAACCACAATAGAGTAGAAGAGTGCTCTTTTCTCAAAAGCAGATTGTGTTTCTTGTAAGGTGAGCTAGTGTTTGTTTCCCAGTCAGAAATAGTGTAAAATCACATGCAGTTTCTGGTCCTATTAGCAAGAGTTGTTTTCTGGTAATGAAAGTCTCTATTGAGCTCCCTTTTCCATACACAGTGCAAATAGCACTCGCGTCTGTTCCCAGCAAATACAGTGTAGAGGACTGAAGAGAAGCTTCTATTCTTGACAGTATCCTAAGCAGAGTTGAGCAAGTTATGGACTGTGTGTGTAGGAAGCACAGTTCTTTTGTTCTGAGTAAGCTCACTGTTCTGGGCCTATAGGAAACACTGTGAGGTAGAAGTGTGCTCTTTTCTCAAAAGCAGAGTGTGTTTCTTTTAAGGCGAGCTAGTGTTTGTTTCCCATTTTATACGTATTTAAATCACATGCAGTTTCTGGTCCTATAAGCAAGAGTTGTTTTCTGGTAAGGAAAGTCATTATTGTGTTCCCATTGCCATACATAGGTCAAATAGCACTCACGTCAGTTCCCAGCAAGTACAGTGTATTTGACTGAAGAAAATATACTGTTCTTGTCAGCTTCCTTAGCAGAATTGAAATGGATATGGCCTGTGTGTATAGGAAGCACAGTTCTTTTGTTCTGAGCAAGCTCACTGTTCTGGCCGATTTAGGAAAAGCAGTAGAGAAGAAGAGTGCTGTTTTCTCAAAAACAGAGTGTGTTTCTAGTAAGACGAGTGAGTGTTTGTTTCACATTCATAAAGGGAGTTGAATCACAAGCAGTTTCTGGTCTTTCGAACAAGAGTTGTTTTCTGGTAAAGAAGTCACAATTGCACTCCCATTGCCATACACATTGCTAATAGCACTCATGTATGTTCCCAGGAAGTACAGTGTATGGGACTAAAGAAAAGACACTGTTCTTTTCAGTTTCCAAGCAGAGTTGAACTAGATATGGCCTGTATATGTAAGAAGCACTGTTCTTTTTTCTTAGTAAGCTCACTCTTCTGGCCCTATAGGAAACACAGTAGAGTAGATGAATGCTCTTTTCTCAAAAGCAGAGTGTGTTTCTTGTAAGGCGAGCCAGTGTTTGTTTCCCATTCCTAAAGGGAGTTGAATCACATGCACTATCTGGTCCTACAACCAATAGTTTTTTTCTGGTAAGGAAAGTCAATATTGCGCTCCCACTGCCATACAAAGTGTAAATAACACTCGGGTCTGTTCCCATCAGGTACAGTGTATTGGACTAAAGAGAAGCTACTGTCCTTGTCAGTTTCCTAAGCAGAGTTTAACTAGATATGGCCCATGTGTGAAGGACACACATTTTTTATGTTCTGAGCAGGCTCACTGTTCTGAGCCTATAGGAAACACTGTAGAGTAGATAAGTGCTCTTTTCTCAAAAGCAGAGTGTTTTTCTTGTAAGGCGAGCTAGTATTTGTTTCCCATTTTATACTTAGATGAATCACATGCAGTTTCTGGTCGTACTAGCAAAAGTTGTTTTCTGGTAATGAAAGACACTATTGCGCTCCCATTGCCATACACAGTGCAAATAGCACTCGCGTCTGTTCCCAGTCAGTTTCCTAAGCAAAATTGAACTAGATATAGTCCGTGTGTGTAGGAAGCACAGTTCTTTTGTTCTGAGCAAGTTCATTGTTCTGGCCCCATAGGAAAAACAATAGAAAAGAAGAGTGCCCCTTTCTCAAAAGCAAAGTGTGTTTCTTATAAGGCGAGCTAGTGTTTGTTTCCCACTTACAAACGGAGTTGAATCACATGCAGTTCCTTGTCCTATGAGCAAGAGTTGTTTTCTGGTAAGGAAAGTCACTTTTGTGCTCCCACTGCCCTCCACAGTGCAAATAGCACTCACATCTGTTCCCAGCAAGTACAGTGTATTGGACTGAAGAGAAGCTACTGTTCTTGACAGTTTCCTATGCAGAGTTGAATTAGATATGGCCCGTGACTGTAGGAAGCACAATTATTTTTTTTTGAGCAAGCTCACCATTCTGGCCCTTAAGGAAACACAGTAGAATAGAAGAGTTCTTTTTAATCAAAAGCAGAGTGTGTTTCCTCTAAGTCGAGTTAGTGTTTGTTTCCCATTCATAAACGGAGTTGAATCACCTGTAGTCTGGTCCTATGAGCAAGAGTTGTTTTCTTGTAAGAAATGTCACTATTGTGCTCCAATTGCCATAAACAGTGCAAATAGCACTCGTGTCTGTTCCCAACAAGTTCAGTGTATTGGATTGAAGAGAAGCTACTGTTCTTGGCAGTTTTCTAAGCACAGTTGAAGTAGATATGGCCCGTGTGTGTAGGAAGCACAGTTTTTTGTTTTGAGCAAGCTCACTGTTCTGGCCCTATAGGAAACATTGTAGAGAAGAAGAGTGGTCTTCTCTCAAAAGCAGAGTGTGTTTCTTGTAAGTTGAGCTAGGGTTTGCTTCCCATTCATAAATGGAGTTGAATCACATGCAGTTTCTTGACCTATGAGCAAGAGTTGCTTTCTGGTAAGCAAAGTCACTTTTGTGCTCCCACTGCCCTACGCAGTGCAAATAGCACTTGCATCTGTTTTCAGCACGTACCGTGCATTGGACTGAAGAGAAGCTTCTGTTCTTGTGAGTTTCCTAAGCAGAATTGAAGTAGATATGGCCGTGTGTGTAGGAAGCACAGTTTTTTGTTCTAAGCAAGCTCACTCTTCTGGTCCTATAGGAAACACAGTAGAGTAGAAAAGCACTCTTTAATCAAAAGCAGAGTGTGTTTAATGTAAGGCAAGCTAGTGTTTGATTCCCATTCATAAACTGAGTTGAATCAGATGCAGTTTCTGGTACTACGAGCAAGAGTTGTTTTCTGGTAAGGAAAGTCACTATTGCGCTCTACTGCCATAAACAGTGCAAATAGCACTCACGTCTGTTCCCAGCAATTAGAGTGTATTTGAATGAAGAGAAGCTACTGTTCTTGTCAGTTTCATATTCAGAGTGGAGAAAGATATGCCCCATGAGTGTAAAACACACAGTTCTTTTGTTCTGAGCAAGCTCACTGTTCTGGCCCTATAGGAAACACAGTAGAATAGAAGAGTGCCCTTTTCTCAAAAGTAGACTTTGTTTCTTGTATGGTGAGCTAGTGTTTGTTTCCCATTCATAAACGGAGCTGAATCACATGCAGTTTCTGTTCCTACGAGCAAGAGTTGTTTTCTGGTAAGGAAAGTAACTCATGCGTTCCCTTGACATACACAATGCAAATAGCACTCTCGTCTGTTCCAATAAGTACATTGTATTGGACGGAGGAGAAACTGCTGTTTCTGTCAGTTTCCTAAGCAGAGTTGAACTAGATATGGCCCGGGTGTGTAAGAAGCACAGTTCTTTTGTTCTGAACAATCTCCCTGTTCTGATTCTATGGGAAAGACAATAGAATAGAAGAGTGCTCATTAATCAAAAGCAGAGTGTGATTCCTGTATGGAGAGCTAGTGTTTGATTTCCATTCATAAACGGAATTGAATCCCATGCAGTTTCTGATACTATGAGCAAGAGTTGTTTTCTGGTAAGGAAAGTCACTGTTGTGCTCCCAATGCCATAAACAGTGATAATAACACTCACGTCTGTACCCAGCAAGCACAGTGTATTGCACTGATGAGAAGCTACTGTTCTTGTCAGTTTCCTAAGAAGAGTTGAACTAGATATGGCCCGTGTGTGTAGGAAGCACAGTTCTTTTGTACTGAGCAAGCTCACAGTTCTGGCCCTATAGATAACACAGTAGAAAAGAAGAGTGGTCTTTACTCAAAAGCAGAGTGTGTTTCTTGTAAGATGAGCTAGGGTTTGCTTCCCATTCATAAATGGAGTTGAATTACATCCAGTTTCTTGACCTACGAGCAAGAATTGTTTTCTGGTAAGTAAAGTCACTATTGTGCTCCCATTGTCATACAAGTTCAAATAGCACGCTCGTATGTTCCCAGCAAGTACAGTGTATTTGACTGAAGAGAAGCTACTGTTCATGTCAGTTCCTAAGCAGAGTTAAACCAGACATGGCCGTGTGTGTAGGAAGCACTGTTCCTTTGTTCTGAGCAAGCTCACACTTCTGGCCCTATGTAAAACACAGTAGAGATGAAGAGTCCTCTTTTCTCAAAAGCAGAGTGTGTTTCTCGTGAGACAAGCTAGTGTTTGTTTCCCATTCATAAACGGACTTGAATCACATGCAGTTTCTTGTCCGAAAAGGAAAAAAATTTTTTTTTGTAAGAAAGTCACTATTGCGTTCCCATTGCCATACACAGTGTAAATAGCATTCGCGTCTGTTCCCAGCAGGTACAGTGCATTGGACTGAAGAGAAGCTACAGGTCTTGTCAGTTTCCTGAGCAGAGTTGAACTAGATATGGCACGTGTGTGTAGAAAGCACAGTTCATTTGTTCTGAGCAATCACAGTCTTCTGGCCCTATAGGAAACACAGTAGAGTAGATGAGTGCTCTTTTCTCAAAAGCAGAATGTGTTTTATGTAAGGCGAGCTCGTGTTTGATTCCCATTTACAAACGGATTTGAATCACATGCAGTTTCTGGTCTTACAAGCAAGAGTTGTTTTCTGGTAAGGAAAGTGAATATTGCACTCCCACTATCATACAAAGTGCAAATAGCACTCGGGTCTGTTCGCATCAAGTACAGTGTATTGGATTGAAGAGAAGCTACTGTTTTTGTCAGTTTCCTAAGCAGAGTTTAACTAGATATGGCCGGTGTGTGATGGTAGCACAGTTTTTTTGTTCTGAGCAAGCTCACAGTTCTGAGCCTATAGGAAACACTTTAGAGTAGAAGAGGGCTCTTTTCTCAAAAGCAGAGTGTGTTTCTTGTAAGGCGAGCTAGTATATGTTTCCCATTTTATACTTAAATGAATCACATGCAGTTTCTGATCCTACCAGCAAGAGTTGTTTTCTGGTAAGGAAAGTCACTATTGCGCTCCCATTGGCATACACAGTGCAAATAGCACTCGCGTCTGTTCCCAGCAGTTACAGTGTATTGGACTGAAGAGGATCTACTGTTCTTGTCAATTTTCTAAGCTGAGTTGAACTAAATATGGCCTGTGTGTGTTGGAATCACAGTCCTTTGTTCTGAGCAAGCTAACTCTTCTGGCCGTACAGGAAACAGAAGAGAGTAGAAGAGTGCACTTTTCTCAAAATTAGAGTTTGTTTCTTGTAAGGTGAGATAGTGTTTGTTTTCCACTCATAAACGGATTTGAATCACATGCAGTTTCGGGTCCTACAAGCAAGAGTTGTTTTCTGGCAAGGAAAGTTACTATTGCACTGCCATTGCGATACACAGTGCAAAGAGCACTCATGTCTGGTCCCAGGAAGTACAGTGTATGGGACTGAAGAGAAGCTACTTTTCTTGTTAAATTCCTAAGCAGAGTTGAACAAGATATATCCCATATGTGTTGAAAACACAGTTCTTTTGTTCTGAGTTAGCTCACTCTTCCGGCCATATAGGAAATACAGTACAGAAGAAGAGTGCTGTTTTCTCAAAAGCAGAATGTGTTTCTAGTAAGGCGAGCTAGTGTTTGTTTCCCATTCATAAAGGGAGTTGAATCACAAGCAGTTTCTGGGCCTATGAACAAGAGTTGTTTTCTGGTAAAGAAAGTCACAATTGCGCTCCCATTGCCATACACATTGCTAATAGCACTCATGTATGTTCCCAGGAAGTACAGTGTATGGAACTGAAGAGGAGACACTGTTGTCAGTTTCCAAGCAGAATTTAACTAGATATGGCCTGTATGTGTAAGAAGCACAGTTCTTTTTTCTGAGCAAGCTCACTCTTCAGGCCCTATAGGAAACACAGTAGAGTAGAAGAATGATCTTTTCTCAAAAGCAGAGTGTGTTTCTTGTAGGGCGAGCCAGTATTTGTTTCACATTCCTAAAGGGAGTTGAATCATATGCACTATCTGGTCCTACAACCAAAAGTTTTTTTTCTGGTAAAGAAAGTAAATATTGTGCTCCTACTGCCATACAAAATGCAAATAAAACTCGGGTCTGTTCCCATCAGGTACAGTGTATTGGACTGAAGAGAAGCTAATGACCTTGTCAGTTTCCTAAGCAGAGTTTAATTAGATATAGCCCGTGTGTGAAGGACGCACAGTTTTTATGTTCTGAGCAAGCTTACTGTTTTGAGCCTATAGGAAACACTGTAGAGTAGATAAGTGCTTTTTTCTCAAAAGCAGAGTGTGTTTCTTGTAAGGCAAGCTATTATTTCTTTCCCATTTTATACATAGATGAATCACATGCAGTTTCTGGTCCTACTAGCAAGAGTTGTTTTTTGGTAAGGAAAGACACTCTTGCCATACACAGTGCAAATAGCACTCGCGTCTGTTCCCAGCAGTTACAGTATATTGGACTGAAGAGAAGCTACTGTTCTTGTCATTTTCCTAAGCAGAATTGAACTAGATATGGCCTGTGTGTGTAGGAAGCACAGTTCTTTTGTTCTGAGATAGGTTATTGTTCTGGCCCCATAGGAAAAACAATATAATAGAAGTGTGCCCTTTTCTCAAAAGCAGAGTGTGTTTCTTATAAGGTGAGCTAGTGTTTGATTCCCATTTACAAACGGAGTTGAATCACATGCAGTTCCTGGTCCTACAAGCAAGAGTTGTTTTCTGGTAAGGAAAGTCATTTTTGTGCTCCCACTGCTCTCCACAGTGCAAATAGCACTCACATCTGTTCGCAGAATGTACAGTGTATTGGACTGAAGAGAAGCTACTGTTCTTGTCAGTTTCATAAGCAGCGTTGAACTAGATAGGCCCGAGTGTGTAGGAAGCACAGTTCTTTTGTTCTGAGCAATCTCACTGTTCTCGCCCAATGGAAAACACAGTAGAGTAAGTTTCTTGTAAGGCGAGCTAGAGTTTGTTTACCATTCGTAAACGGAGTTGAATCACATGCAGTTTCTGGTCCTACGAGCAAGAGTATATTCTGGGAAAGAAATTCACTATTGAGCTCTCACTGCCAAACACAGTGCAAAACACTCTTGTCTGTTCCCAGCAAGTACAGTGTATTGGACTGAAGGGAACCTACTGTTCATGTCAGGTCCTAAGCAGAGTTAAACCAGATATGGCCCGTATGTGTAGGAAGCACTGTTCCTTTGTTTTGAGCAAGCTCAAACTTCTGGCCCAATGGAAAACACAGTAGAGATGAAGAGTCCTCATTTCTCAAAAGCACAGTGTGTTTCTTGTGAGATGAGCTAGTGTTTGTTTTCCATTCATAAATGGACTTGATTCATATGCAGTTTCTGGACCTAAAAGCAAAAATTTTTTTCTAGTAAGAAAGTCACTATTGTGCTCCCATAAATAGTACAAATAGTGCAAATAGCCCACGCGTCCGTTCTTAGCAAGTACAGTGAATTTGATTGAAGTGATGCTACTGTTCTTGTCAGTTTTCTAAGCAGAGTTGAATAAGATATATCCCGTGTGTACAGGATGCACAGTTCTTTTGTTCTGAGCAAGCTCACTCTTCTGGCGCTAAAGGAAACACAGTAGAATAGAAGAGTGCCCTTTTCTCAAAATCAGAGTGTGTTTCTTGTAAGGTGAGCTAGCGTTTGTTTTCCATTCATAAATGGAGTTGAATCACATGCCGTTTCTGGTCATACAAGCAAGAGTTGTTTTCTGGTAAAGAAAGTCACTATTGCGCTCCCATTGCCATACACAATGCAAATAGCACTCGAGTCTGCTCCCAGTAAGTACAGTGTATTGGACAGAAGAGAAGCTATAGTTCTTGTCAGTTTCCTAAGGAGAGTTGAACTACATATGACCCTGTGTGTAGGAATCACAGTTCTTTTGTTCTGAGCAAGCTCACTGTTCTGGCCCAATAGGAAACACAGTAGAGGAGAAGAGTGCTCTTTAATCAAAAGCAGAGTGACTTTCCTGTAAGGCAGGCTAGTGTTTGATTCCCATTCATAAACGGAGTTGAATCACATGCGGTTTCTCATTTTAAGAGCAAGGGTTTTTTTCTGTTAAGGAAAGTCGCTATTGCACTCCCATTGCCTTACACACTGCAAATAGCACTCCCATCTGTTTTTAGCAAGTACAGTGTATCAGACTGTAGGGAAGCTACTGTTCTTGTCATTT
Source organism: Peromyscus eremicus (assembly GCF_949786415.1). Classification (NCBI taxonomy): domain Eukaryota; kingdom Metazoa; phylum Chordata; class Mammalia; order Rodentia; family Cricetidae; genus Peromyscus; species Peromyscus eremicus. The sequence continues at coordinate 919,706 of NC_081417.1, read as the reverse complement.
TCTTAAGCAGAGTTGAACTAGATATGGCCCGTGTGTAGGAAGAACAGTTCTTTTGTTCTGAGCAAGCTCATTCTTCTGGCTTTATAGGAAAGCCAGTAGAGTAAAACAGTGCTCTCTTCTCTAAAACAGAGTGTGTTTCCTGTCAGATGAGCTAGTGTTTGATTCCCATTCTTAAACAGAGTTGACTCACATGCAGTTTCTGCTCCTACGAGCAAGAGTTTTTTTTCAGATAAGGAAAGTCACAATTGTGCTCCCATTGTCATACACAGTGCCAATAGCACTCGCGTCTGTTCCCAGCAAATACAGGGTATTAGACTGAAGAGATGTTACTGTTCTTGTCAGTTTCCTAAGCAGAGTTGAACTAGATATGGACCGTGTGTGTAGGAAGCACAGTTCTTTCGTTCTGAGCAAGCTCACTGTTCTGGCCCTATAGGAAACACAGTAGAGTAGAAGAGTGCTCTTTTCTCAAAAGCAGAGTGTGTTTCTTGTAAGACGAATTAGCGTCTGTTTCCCTTTCATAAACGGAGTTGAATCACATGCAGTTTCTGGTCCTACGAGCAAGAATTGTTTTCTGGAAAGGAAGGTCACTGTTGTGTTCCCATTGCCATACACAGTGCAAAGAGCACTAGCGTTTGTTCCCAGCAATTACAGTGTATTGGACTAAAGACAAGCAACTTTTCTTGTCAGTTTTCTAAGCCGAGTTTAACTAGATATGGCCCGTGTATGTAGGAAGCACAATTCTTTTGTTCTGAGTAAGATTACTCTTCTGGGCCTGTAGGAAACAGAGTAGAGTAGAAGAATGCTCTTTTCTCAAAAGCAAAGTGTGTTTCCTGTAAGGCGAGCTAGTGTTTGTTTCCCATTAATAAACGGAGTTGAATCACATGCAGTTTCTGGTCCTATGATCAAGAGTTGTTTTCTGGTAAGGAAAGTCACTATTGTGTTCCACTTGCCATACACAGTGCAAATAGCACTGGCCATGTTCCTAGCAAGTACAGTGAATTGGACTGAAGAGAAGCTACTGTTCTTGTCAGTTTCCTAAGCAGAATTGAACTAGATAAGGCTGGTGTGTGTAGGAAGCACAGTTCGTTTGTTCAGAGCAAGCTCACAGTTCGGGCCGTATATGAAACACCGCAGAGTAGAAGAGTGCAGTTTTCTCAAAAGTAGAGTGTGTTTCCTGTAAGGTGAGCTAGTGTTTGTTTCCCATTCATAAACTGATTTAAATCACATGCAGTTTCTGGTCCTACGAGCAAGAGTTGTTTTCTTGTAAATAAAGTCACTATTGAGTTCCCCTTGCCATACAAAGCAAATAGCTCTCTCGAATGTTCCCTGCAAGTACAGTGTATTGGACTGAAAAGAATCTACTGTTCTTGTCAGTTTTCTAAGCAGAGTTGAATGAGATATGGCCCGTGTGTATAGGAAGCACTGTTCTTTTGTTCTGAGCAAGCTCACTCTCTGGCCCTATAGGAATTGCAGTAGAGTAGAAGAGTGCTTATTTCTCAAAAGCAGAGTGTGTTTCTTGTAAAGTGAGCTAGTGTTCGTTTCCCATTCATAAACAGAGTTGAATCACATGCACGTCATTTCCCAACAAGTACAGTGTATTGGACTGAAGAGTATCTAATGTTCTTGTCAGTGTCCTAAGCAAAGTTCAGCTAGATATGGCCCGTGTGTGTAAGAAGCACAGTTCTTTTGTTCTGAGCTAGCTCACTCTTCTGGCCATTTGGAAACACAGTAGAGTAGAAGAGTGCTCTTTTCTCAAAAGCAGAGTGTGTTTCTACTAAGGTGAGCTAGTGTTTGTTTCCCATTAATAAATGGCATTGAATCACATGCAGTTTCTAGGCTTACGAGCAATAGATGTTTTCTCATAAGGAAAGTCCCTATTGAGCTTTCATTGCCATACACTGTGCATATAGCACTCCTGTCTGTTCCCAGCAAGCAAAGTGTATTGGACTGAAGAGAAGATACTGTTCTTGTCAGTTTCCTAAGCAGAGTTGAACTAGATATGGCCCATGTGTGTAGGAAGCACAGTTCATTTGTTCAGAGCAAGCTCACAGTTCGGGCCGTATACGAAACACCGCAGAGTAGAAGAGTGCAGTTTTCTCAAAGTAGAGTGTGTTTCCTGTAAGGTGAGCTAGTGTTTGTTTCCCGTTCATAAACTGATTTGAATCACATGCAGTTTCTGGTCCTATGAGCAAGAGTTGTTTTCTTGTAAATAAAGTCACTATTGAGTTCCCCATGCCATACAAAGCAAATAGCTCTCTAGAATGTTCCCTACAAGTACAGTGTATTGGACTGAAAAGAATCTACTGTTCTTGTCAGGTTTCTTAGCAAAGTTGAATGAGATATGGCCCGTGTATATAGGAATCACTGTTCTTTTGTTCTGAGCAAGCTCACACTCTGGCCCTATAGGAATTGCAGTAGAGTAGAAGAGTGCTCATTTCTCAAAAGCAGAGTGTGTTTCTTGTAAAGTGAGCTAGTGTTTGTTTTCCATTCATAAACGGAGTTGAATCACATGCGCGTCATTTCCCAACAAGTACAGTGTATTGGACTGAAGAGTATCTAATGTTCTTGTCAGTTTCCTAAGCAAAGTTCAGATAGATATGGCCCGTGTGTGTAGGAAGCACAGTTCTTTTGTTTTGAGCTAGCTCACTCTTCTGGCCATTTGGAAACACAGTAGAGTAGAAGAGTGCTCTTTTCTCAAAAGCAGAGTGTGTTTCTAGTAAGGTGAGCTAGTGTTTGTTTCCCATTAATAAATGGCGTTGAATCACATGCAGTTTCTAGGCCTACGAGCAATAGATGTTTTCTCGTAAAGAAAGTCCCTATTGAGCTTTCATTGCCATACACTGTGCATATAGCACTCATGTCTGTTCCCAGCCAGCATAATGTATTGGACGGAAGAGAAGACACTGTTCTTGTCAGTTTCCTAAGTAGAGTTGAACTAGATATGGCCCATGTGTGTAGGAAGCACAGTTCTTTTGTTCTGTACATGCTCACTGTTCTGGCCCTATAGGAAATAGAGTAGAGTAGATGAGTGCTCTTTTCTCGAAAGCATAGTGTGTATCTTGTAAGGCGAGGTTGTGTTTGTTTTCCATTCATAAACAGAGTTGAATCACATGCAATTTCTGGTCCTACTAGCAAGAGATGTTTTCTGGTAAGGAAAGTCACTATTGTGCTTCCATTGCCATAAACAGTGCAAATAGCACTCACGTCTGTTCCCAGCGAGTACCGTGTATTGGACTGAAGAGAAGCTGCTGTTTTTGTCAGTTTCCTAAGGAGAGTTGAAGTAGATATGGCTCGTGTGTAGGAAGCACAGTACTTTTCTTCTGAGCAAGCTCACTCTTCTGGCCCTATTAATAACACAAGAGAAGAAGAATGCTCTTTTCTCAAAAGTAGACAGTGTTTCTTGAAAGGTAAGCTGGTGCTTGTTTCCCATTCATAAAAGGAGTTGAATCACATGCAATTTCTGGTTCTACAATAAAGAGTTGTTTTCTGTTAAGAATAGACACTATTGCGCTCCAATTGTCATACACAGTACAAATTGCACTCGTGTCTATTCCCAGCAATTTCAGTGTATTGGACTGAAGAGAAGCTACTGTTCTTGTCAGTTTCATAAGCAGAGTTGAACTAGATATGGCCCGTGTGTGTAGGAAGCACAGTTCTTTTGTTCTGAGCAAACTCACTCTTCTGGCCCTATAGGAAACAAAGTAGATTAGAAGAGTGCTCTTTTCTCAAAAGCAGAGTGTGTTTCTTGTAAGGCAAGCTAGTGTTTGTTTGCCATTCATAAACGGAGTTGAATCACATGCAGTTTCTGGTCCTAAGAGCAAGAGTTTTTTTCTGGGGAGGAAAGTCACTGTAGCCCTCCCAGTTCCACACAGAGTGTAAATAGCACTCCCGTCTGTTACCAGCAATTACAGTGTATTGGACTGAAGAGAAGCTACTCTTCTTGTCATTTTCCTAAGCAGAGTTGAACTAGGTATGGCCCCTGTGTGTTGGAAGCAGAGTTCTTTTGTTCTGAGCAAGGTTACTGCTCTGGCCCTATAGGAAACAAAGTAGAGTAGGAGAGTGCTCTATTCTCAAAAGCAGAGTGTGTTTCTTATAATGCGAGCTAGTGTTCGTTTCCCATTCATAAAGGGAGTTGAATCACATGCAGTTTCTAGTCCTATGAGCAAGAGTTGTTTTCTGGTAAGGAAAGTCACTAACGTGCTCCCATTGCAATACACAGTGCCAATAGCACTCGTGTCTCTTCCCAGCAAGTACAGGGTATTGGCCTGAAGAGAAGCTACTGTTCTTGTCAGTTTCCTAAGCAGAGTTGAACAAGATATGGTTCATTTGTAGGAAGCACAGTTCGTTTGTTCTGAGCAAGCTCACTCTTATGGCCCTATAGGAAACACAGTAGAGGAGAAGAGTGCTTTTTTCTCAAAAGCAGAGTGTGTTTCTAGTAAGGGAAGCTAGTATTTGTTTCCCATTCATAAACGGAGTTGAATCACATGCAGTTTCTGGTCCGCTATTGTTCTTGTCAGTTGTCTAAACAGAGTTGAACTAGATAAGGCCCGAGTGTGTAGGAAGCAGAGTTCTTTTGTTCTGAGCTAGGTTACTCTTCTAGCCCTATAAAAAACACAGTAGAGTACACGAGTGCTCTTTTCTCAAAAGCAGAGTGTGTTTCTTGTAAGGGGAGCTAGTATTTGTTTCCCATTCAAAAACGGTGTTGAATCACATGAAGTTGCTGATCCTATGAGCAAGAGTTGTTTTCTTGTAAGGAAAGTCACTATTACGCTCCCATTGTCATATACAGTGCAAATAGCACTCGTGTCTCTTCCCAGCAAGTACAGTATATTGGATTGAAGAGAAGCTACTGATCTTGTCAGTTTCATAAGCAGAGTCGATCTAGATGTGGCCTGTGTCTGTAGGAAGCACAGTTCTTTTTTTTCTGAGCAAGCTCACTCTTCTGGCCATATGGAAACACAGTAGAGTAGAAGAGTGCTATTTTCACAAAAGCAGAGTGTATTCCTTGTAAGGGGAGCTAGTGTTTGTGTCCCATTCATAAACAGAGTTGAATCACATGTGTTTTCTGGTCCTACGAGCAAGAGTTGTTTTCTGGTAATGAAAGTCACTATTGCACTCCCCTTGTCATACATAGTGCAAAGAGCACTCGCATCTGTTCCCAGCAAATACAGTGTATGGACTGAAGTGAAGCTACTGTTCTTAACAGTGTCCTAAGCAGAGTTGAACTTGATATGGCCCGTGTCTGTAGGAATCACAGTTCTTTTGTTCTGAGCAAGCACACTCTTCTGACCCTAATAGGAAACACAGTAAAGTAGAAGAGTGCTCTTCTCAAAATCAGAGTGTGTTTCTCATAAGGTAAGCAAGTGTTTGTTTCCCATTCATAAACGGACTTGAATCACATTTAGTTTGTGTTCCTATAAACAAGAGTTGTTTTCTGTTAAGGAAAGTCACTAATGTGCTCACTTTGCCATACACAGTGCAAGTACACTCGAGTCTGTTCCCAGCAAGTACAGTGTATTGGACTGAATTGAAGCTACTGTTCTTGTCAGTTTCCTAAGCAGAGTTGAACTAGATCTGGACCGTGTGTGTAGGAAGCACAGTTCTTTTGTTCTGAGCAAGATCACTCGTCTTGCCCTATAGGAAACACAGTAGAGTAGAAGAGTGCTTTTTTCTCAAAAGTACAGTGTGTTTCTTGTAAGGCAAGCTAGTGTTTTTTTCCCATTCATAAACGGAGTTGAATCACATGCAATTTCTGGTCCTAAGAGCAAGAGTTTTTATCTGGGGAGGAAAGTCACTATAGCCCTCCCAGTTCCATACAGAGTGTAAATAGCACTCCCGTCTGTTACCAGCAATTACAGTGTATTGGACTGAAGAGAAGTTACTCTTCTTGTCATTTTCCTAAGCAGAGTTGAACTAGGTATGGCCCCTGTGTGTTGGAAGCAGAGTTCTTTTGTTCTGAGTAAGGATTCTGTTCTGGCCCTATAGGAAACAAAGTAGAGTAGAAGAGTGTTCTTTTCTCAAAAGCAGAGTGTGCCTTGTAAGTAGAGCTAGTGTTTGTTTCCCATTCATAAATGGTGTTGAATCACATGAAGTTTCTGGTCCTACAAGCAAGAGTTGTTTTCTTGTAAGGAAAGTCACTATTACGCTCCCATTGTCATACACAGTGCCAATAGCACTCATGTCTCTTCCCAGCAAGTACATTGTACTGGACTGAAGAGAAGCTACTGTTCCTGTCAGTTTCCTAAGCAGAGTCGATCTAGATATGGGCTGTGTGTGTAGGAAGCACAGTTCTTATTTTTCTGAGCATGCTCACACTTCTGGCCATATGGAAACACAGTAGAGAAGAGTGCTATTTTCACAAAAGCAGAGTGTGTTTCTTGTAAGTGGAGCTAGTGTTTGTTTCCCATTCATAAACGGAGTTGAATCATATGTGTTTTCTGGTCCTATGAGCAAGAGTTGTTTTCTGGTAATGAAAGTCAGTATTGCGCTGCCCTTGTCATACATAGTGCAAAGAGCACTCACATCTGTTCCCAGCAAGTACAGTGTATGGACTGAAGTGAAGCTACTGTTCTTAACAGTATCCTAAGCAGAGGTGAACTAGATATGGCCTGTGTCTGTAGGAATCACAGTTCTTTTGTTCTGAGCAAGCACACTCTTCTGGCACTAATAGGAAACACAGTAAAGTAGAAGAGTGCTCTTTTCAAAAGCAGAGAGTGTTTCTCATAAGCTGAGCAAGTGTTTGTTTCCCATTCATAAACAGAGATGAATCACATTCAGTTTCTGGTGCTAAGAACAAGAGTTGTTTTCTTTTAAGGTAATTCACTTTGTGCTCCCTTTGCCATACACAGTGCAAATAGCACTCCCGTCTGTTCCAAGAAAGTACAGTGTACTGACATGAAGAGAAGCAACTGTTCTTGTCAGTTTCCTAAGCAGAGTTGAACTAGATATGGCCCGTGTGTAGGAATTACAGTTCATTTGTTCTGAGCAAGCACACTCTTCTGGCCCTAACAGGAAACACAGTAGAGTAGAAGAGCGCTCTTTCCTCAAAAGCAGAGTGTGTTTCTTGTAAGGCGAGCTAGTATTTGTTTCCCATTCATTAACGGAGTTGAATGACATGCAATTTCTGGTCCGCTACTGTTCTTGTCAGTTGTCTAAACAGAGTTGAACTAGATATGGCCCTTGTGTTTTAAGCACAGTTCTTTTTTTCTGAGCAACCTAACTGTTCTGACCCTTTGGAAACATAGTAGAGTAGAAGAGTGCTCTTTTCTCAAAAGCAGAGTGTGTTTCTTGTAAGGCGAGCAAGTGTTTGTTTCCCAATCATAAACAGAGTTGAATCACATGCAGTTTCTGGTCCTATGAGCAAGAGTTGTTTTCTGTTAAGGAAAATCACTTTGTGTTCCCTTTGCCGTACACAATGCAAATAGAACTCGCGTCTGTTACCAGCAATTACAGTGTATTATACTGAAGAGAAGCTGCTGTTCTTGTCATTTTCCTAAGCTGAGTTGATCTAGATATGGTGTGTGTGAAGGAAACACATTTATTTTGTTCTGAGCAAGCTCACTGTTCTGGCCTATAGGAAACCCAGTAGAGTAGTAGAGTGCTCTTTGCTCAAAAGCTGAGTGTGTTTTTTGTAAGGCGAGCTAGTGTTTGTTTCCCATTCATAAACGGAGTTGAATCACATGCAGTTTCTGGTCGTAGGAGCAAAAGCTTTTTTCTGGTAAGGAAAGTCACTATTGCCCTCCCATTGCCATCCACAGTGCAAATAGCACTCGCATCTGTTCCCATCAAGTACAGTGAACTGAACTGAAGAGAAGCTAATGTTCTTGTCAGTTTCCTAAGCAGAGTTGAACTAGATATGGCCCGTGTGTGTAGGAAGCACAGTTCTTTTTTACTGAGCAACTGAACTGTTGTGGACCTTTGGAAACACAGTAGAGTAGAAGAGAGCTCTTTTCTTAAATGCAGAGTGTGTTTTATAAGGCAAGCTAGCATTTGTATCCCATTCATAAACGGAGTTGAATCACATGCAATTTCTCTTCCTATCAGGAAGAGTTGTTTTCTAGTAAGAAAAGTCACTATTGTGCACCCTTTGGCATTCACAGAGCAAAGAGCACTCGCTTCTGATCCCAGCAAGTACAGTGTATTGGACTGAAGAGAAGCTACTGCTCGTGTCATTTTCCTAAGCAGAGTTGAACTAGATATGGCCCGTGTGTGTAGGAAGCACAGTTCTTTTGTTGTGAGCTAGCTCACGGTTTTGATCCTAGAGTAAACACAGTAGAGTAGAAGAGTGCTCTTTTCTCAAAAGCAGAGTGTGTTTCTTGTAAGGCAATCTAGTGTTTGAATCCCATTCATAAACGGTGTTGAATCACATGCAGTTCATGGTCCTACAAGCAAGAGATTTTTGTGGTAAGGAAAGTAACTATTGTGCTCCCATTGCCATACACAGTGCAAATAGCATTCGTGTCTGTTCCATGCAAGTACAGTTTATTGTACTGAAGAGAAGCTATACTTCTTGTCAGTTTCCTAAGCAGAGTTGAACTACATATGGTCCCTGAGTGTAGGAAGCACAGTTCTTTTGTTCTGAGCTAGCTTACTGTTCTGGCCTTCTAGGAAACACAGTAGAGTGGAGGGGTGCTCTTTTTCAAAAGCAGAGTGTGTTTCTTGTAAGGCGAGCTCTTGTTTGTTTCCCATTCATAAACGGAGTTGAATCACATGCAGTTTCTGGTCGTAGGAGCAAAAGCTTTTTTCTGGTAAGGAAAGTCACTATTGCCCTCCCATTGCCATACACATTGCAAATAGCACTCGCGTCTCTTCCCAGCAAGTACATGTATTGAAATGACGACAAGCTACTATTCTTGTCAGTTTCCTAAGCAGAGTTGAACTAGATATGGCCCGTGTGTTTAGGAGGCACAGTTCTTTTGTTCTGAGCAAGAACACACTTCTGGACTTATAGGAAACACAGTAACGTAGAAGAGTGCTTTTTTCTCAAAAGCAGAGTGTGTCTCATGAGGTGAGCAAGTGTTTGTTTCCCATTGACAAACGGAGCTGAATCACATTTAGTTTCTGGTCCTATAAGAAAGAGTTGTTTTCTGTTAAGGAAATTCATTTTGTGCTCCCTTTGCCATACACAGTGCAAATAGCACTCGTGTCTATTCCCAGCAAGTACAGTATATTGGACTGAAAAGAAGCTACTGTTCTTGTCAGTTTCCTAAGCAGAGTTGAAATAGATATGGCCCGTGTGTGTAGGAACCACAGTTCTTTTGTTCTGAGCAAGCTCACTCTTCTGGCCTATAGGAAACCCAGTAGAGTAGAAGAATGCTCTTTGCTCAAAAGCTGAGTGTGTTTCTTGTAAGGCGAGCTAGTGTTTGTTTCCTATTCATAAACGGAGTTGAATCACATGCAGTTTCTGGTCCTATGAGCAAGAGTTGCTTTCTGTTAAGGAAAGTCACTAATGTGCTCCCATTGCCATACACAGTGCAAATAGCACTCGTGTCTGTTCCCTGCAAGTTCAGTGTATTGGACTGAAGAGAAGCAACTGTTCTTGTAAGTTTCCTAAGCAGAGTTGAAGAAGATATGGCTCGAGTGTGTAGGAAGCATAGTTCGTTTGTTCTGAGCAAGCTGACTGTTCTGGCCCTATTGTAAACCCAGTAGAGTAGAAGAGTGCTCTTTTCTCCCAAGCAGAGTATGTTTTTTGTAAGGCGAGGTAGTGTTTGTTTCCCATTCATAAACAGAGTTGAAGAACATGCAGTCTGGTTCACTACTATTCTTGTTAATTTTCTAAGCAGAGTTGCACTAGATATGGCCCGTGTGTAGGTAGCACAGTTCTTTTTTTCTGACAAACTAACTGTTCTGACAATTTGGAAACACAGTAGAGTAGAACAGTGCTCTTTTCTCAAAAGCAGAGTGTATTTCTTGTAAGTTGAAATAGTGTTTGTTTCCCATTCATAAACGGAGTTGAATCACATGCAGTTTCTTGTCCTACGAGCAAGACTTGTTTAATGATAAGGAAAGTCACTATTATGCTCCCATTGTCATACACCGTGTAAATAGCACTCGTGTCTGTTATCAGCAAGTACAGTGTATTGAATTGAAGAGAAACTACTGGTCTTGTCACTTTCTTAAGCAGAGTCGATCTAGATATGGCCTGTGTGTGTAGGAAGCACAGTTCTTTTTTTTCTGAGAAAGCTCACTCTTCTGGCCCTATGGAAACACAGTAGAGAAGAAGAGTGCTATTTTCACAAAAGCAGAGTATGTTTCTTGTAAGGGGAGCTAGTGTTTGTTTCCCATTCATAAACAGAATTGAATCATATGCGTTTCTGGTCCTACCAGCAAGAGTTGTTTTCTGTTAAGGAAATTCACTATTGTGCTCCACTTGTCATACACAGTGCAAATAGCACTCCCGTCTGTTCCCAGCAAGTACTGTGTATTGGACTGAAGAGAAGCTACTGTTCTTGTTAGTTTCCTAAGCATAGTTTAACTAGATATGGCCCGTGTGTGTAGGAACAACAGTTCTTTTGTTCTGAGCAAGCTCACTCTTCTGGCCTATAGGAAACCCAGTAGAGTAGAAGAGTGCTCTTTGCTCAAAAGCTGAGTGTGTTTCTTGTAAGGCAAGCTAGTGTTTGTTTCCTATTCATAAACGGAGTTGAATCACATGCAGTTTCTGGTCCTACGAGTAAGAGTTGTTTTCTTCTAAGGAAAGTAACTATTAGGTTTCCTTTGTCATACACAGTGCAAATAGCACTCGTGTCTCTTCCCAGCAAGTACAGTGTATTGGATTGAAGAGAACCTATTGTTCTTGTCAGTTTCCTAAGCAGAGTCGATCTAGATAAGGCCTGTGTGTGTAGGAAGCACAGTTCTTTTTTTCTGAGCAACTGAACTGTTGTGGACCTTTGGAAACACAGTAGAGTAGAAGAGTGCTCTTTTCTTAAATGCAGAGTGTGTTTTATAAGGCAAGCTAGCATTTGTACCCCATTCATAAACGGAGTTGAATCACATGCAATTTCTCTTCCTATCAGGAAGAGTTGTTTTCTAGTAAGAAAAGTCACTATTGTGCACCCTTTGGCATTCACAGAGCAAAGAGCACTCGCATCTGATCCCAGCAAGTACAGTGTATTGGACTGAAGAGAAGCTACTGCTTGTGTCATTTTCCTAAGCAGAGTTGAACTAGATATGGCCCGTGTGTGTACGAAGCACAGTTCATTTGTTCTGAGCAAGCTCACTGTTCTGGCCCTATAGGAAACACAGTAGAGTAGAAGAGTGCTCTTTTCTCAAAAGCAGATTGTTTTCCTTGTAAGGCAAGCTAGTGTTTGTATCCCATTCATAAACGGATTGAATCACATGCAGTTTCTCTTCCTACCATCAAGAGTTGTTTTCTGGTAGGAAAGTCACTCTTGCGCTCCCATTGCCATTGACAAAGCAAAGAGCACTGGCGTCTGTTCCCAGCACGTACACTGTATTGTATTGACGAGAAGCTATGGTTCTTTTCAGTTTCCTAAGCAGAGTTGAACTAGATATGGCCCGTGTGTGTAGGAAGCACAGTTCTTTTTTTCTGAGCAACTGAACTGTTGTGGACCTTTGGAAACACAGTAGAGTAGAAGAGTGCTCTTTTCTTAAATGCAGAGTGTGTTTTATAAGGCAAGCTAGCATTTGTATCCCATTCATAAACGGAGTTGAATCACATGCAATTTCTCTTCCTATCAGGAAAAGTTGTTTTCTAGTAAGAAAAGTCACTATTGTGCACCCTTTGGCATTCACAGAGCAAAGAGCACTCGCGTCTGATCCTAGCAAGTACAGTGTGTTGGACTGAAGAGAAGCTACTGCTCGTGTCATTTTCCTAAGCAGAGTTGAACTAGATATGGCCTGTGTGTGTAATAAGCACAGTTCTTTTGTTGTGAGCTAGCTCACGGTTTTGACCCTAGAGTAAACACAGTAGAGTAGAAGAGTGCTCTTTTCTCAAAAGCAGAGTGTGTTTCTTATAAGGCAAGCTAGTGTTTGTTTCCCATTCATAAATGGTGTTGAATCACATGCAGTTTATGGTCCTACGAGCAAGAGATTTTTGTGGTAAGGAAAGTAACTATTGTGCTCCCATTGCCATACACAGTGCAAATAGCATTCGTGTCTGTTCCAAGCAAGTACAGTATATTGTACTGAAGAGAAGCTATACTTCTTGTCAGTTTCCTAAGCAGAGTTGAACTACATATGGTCCCTGAGTGTAGGAAGCACAGTTCTTTGTTCTGAGCTAGCTTACTGTTCTGGCCTTCTAGGAAACACAGTAGAGTGGAGGAGTGCTCTTTTTCAAAAGCAGAGTGTGTTTCTTGTAAGGCGAGCTCTTGTTTGTTTCCCATTCATAAACGGAGTTGAATCACATGCAGTTTCTGGTCGTAGGAGCAAAAGCTTTTTTCTGGTAAGAAAAGTCACTATTGCTCTCCCTTTGCCTTACACAGTGCAAATAGCACTCGCGTCTGTTACCAGCAAGTACAGTGTATTGGACTGAAGAGAAGCTTCTGTTCTTGTCAGTTTCCTAAACAGAGGTGAACTAGATATGCCCCATGTGTGTAGGAAGCACAGTTCTTTTATTCTGAGCAAGCTCAGTCTTATGGCCCTATAGGAAACACAGTAGAGTAGAAGAGTGCTCTTTTCTCAAAAGCAGAGTGTGTTTCCTGTAAGGCAAGCTAGTGTTTGTTTCCCATTCATGAACGAAATTGAATAACGTGCATTTTGGTCCTATGAGCAAGAGTTTTTTTTTTTCTATTAAGGAAACTCACTATTGAGCTCCCATTGTCATACATTCCAAACAAGTACAGTGTATTGAACTGAAGAGAAGCTACTGCTCTTGTCAGTTTCCTAAGCAGACTTCAACTATATATGTGGCTGCTGTGTGTAGGAAGCACAGTTCTTTTGTTCTGAGCAACATTACTCTTAAGGCCCTGTAAAAAAAACGGTAGAGTAGAACAGTGCTCTTTTCTCAAAACCAGAGGGTGTTTCTTGTAAGGCGAGCTAGCATTTGTTTCCCATTCATAAATGGAGTTGAATCAATGCAGTTTCTGGTCCTACCAGCAATAGTTGTTTTCTGGTAAGGAAAGTCACTATTGTGTTCCCATTGCCATACACAGTGCAAAGAGCACTAGCGTCTGTTCCCAGCAAGTACAGGGTATTGGACTGAAGAAAAGGTACCGTTCTTTTCAGTTTCCTAAGCAGAGTTATTCTAGATATGGCCCGTGTGTGTGGGAAGCACAGTTCTTTTGTTCTGAGCAAGCTCACTTTTATGGCCTTATTGGAAACTCAGTAGAGTAGAATAGTGCTCTTTTCTCAAAAGCAGTTTGTTTCCTGTAAGGCAAGCCAGTGTTTGTTTCCCATTCATGAATGGAGTTGAATCCCATGCATTTTCTAGTCATACGAGCAAGAGTTATTTTCTATTAAGGAAACTCACTATTTTCTCCCTTTTACATACACAGTGAAAATAGCATTCATGTCTCTTCCAAACAAGTACAGTGTATTGAACTGAAGAGAAGGTACTGATCTTGTCAGTTTCCTAAGCAGAGTTGAACTAGATATGGCCCCTGTGTGTAGGAAGCACAGTTCTTTTGTTCTGAGCAAGCTCACTGTTCTTGCCTGATAGAAAACAAAGTGGAGTAGAAGAGTGCTCTTTTCTCAAAAGCAGAGTGTGTTTCTTGTAAGTCGAGCTAGTGTTTGTTTCCCATTCAAAAACGGAGTTGAATCACATGCAGTGTCTGGTCCTACAAGCAAGAGTTGTTTTCTGGTAAAGAAAGTCACTATTGTGCTTACATTGCCATACACAGTGCAAATAGCATCGCGTCTGTTCCCAGCAGTACAGTGTATTTTACAGAAGAGAAGCTACTGTACTTGTCAGTTTCCTCAGTAGAGTTGAACTAGATTGGTCCCGTGTCTGTACGAAGCACAGTTCTTTTGTTCTGAGCAGGCTAACTGGTCTGGCCATATAGGAAACACTGTAGAGTAGAAGAGTGCTCTTTTCTCAAAAACAGAGTGTGTTTCCTGTAAGGCAAGCTAATGTTTCTTTCCCATTCAAAAACGGAGTTGAATCACATGCAGTTTTTGGTCCTACGAGTAAGAGTTGTTTTCTGGTGAGGAAAGTCACTATTGCACTCCCATTGGCATACACAGAGCAAATAGCACTTGTTTCTGTTCCCAGTAAGTACAGTGTATTTTACTAAAGAGAAGCTACAGTTCTTGTCAATTTCCTAAGCAGAGTTTAGCTAGATATGGTCCGTGAGTGTAGGAAGCACAGTTCATTTCTTCTGAGCAATCTCACTGTTCTGGCAATCTAGGAAACAAAGTAGAGTAGATGAGTGCTCTTTTTCAAAAGCAGAGTGTGTTTCTTGTAAGGCGATCTAGTGTTTGTTTCCCATTAATAAATGGAGTTGAATGACTTGTAGTTTCTGGTCTTACGAGCAAGAGATGTTTTCTGGTAAGGAAAGTCACTATTGCATTCCCATTGCCGTACACAATGCAAATAGCTCTCGTGTCTGTTCCCAGCAAATACAGTGTATTGGACTGAAGAGAAGGTACTGTTATTTTCAGTTTCCTAAGCAGAGTTGTTCTAGATATGGCCCATGTGTGTATTAAGCACAGTTCCTTTGTTCTGAGCAAGCTCACTGTTCTGGCCCATAAAAAACCCATTAGAGTAGCAGAATGTTCTTTTCTCAAAAGCAGAGTGTGTTTCCTGTAAGGCGAGTTAGTGTTTGTTTCTCATTCATAAACATAGTTAAATCACATCCAGTTTATGGTCCTATGAGCAAGAGTTGTTTTCTTTTGAGGAAAGTAACTATTGCACTCCCAATGGCATACACAGAGCAAATAGCACTCGCGTCTGTTCCCAGCAAGTACAGTGTATTGAACTGAAAAGAAGCCACTGTTCTTGTCAGTTCCATAAGCAGAGTTCAACTGGATATGGCCCGTGTGTGTAGGAAGCACAGTTCTTAGTTCTCAGCAGTCTCACTGTTCTGGCCCTACTGGAATAACATAGAGTAGAAGAGTGTGTTTCTTGTAAGTTACTTTCTCAAAAGTAGAGTGTGTTTCTTGTAAGGCGAGCCAGTGTTTGTTTCCCATTCATAAACGGAGTTGAATCACATGCAATTCCTGCTTCTATGAGCAAGAGTTGTTTTCTGGTAAGGAAAGTCACTATTGTGCTTCCACTGCCATACACAGTGCAAATAGCACTCACGTCTGTTAACAGCAATTACAGTGTATTGGATGGAAAAGAAGTTACTGTTCTTCTCAGTTTCCTAAGCAGAGTTGAACTAGATATGGCCCGTGTCTGCAGGAAGCACAGTTCTTTTGTTCTGAGCAAGCTCACTCTTATGGTCCTATAGGAAACACAGTAGAATAGAAGAGTGATTTTTTCTCAAAAGCAGAGTGTGTTTCTTGTAAGGTGAGCTAGTGTTTCTTTCTCATTCATAAATGGAGTTGAATCACATGCAGTTTCTGGTCCTTCAAGTAAGAGTTGTTTTCTGGTAAGGAAAGTCACTATTGTGCTTCCATTGCCTTACACAGTGCAAATAGCACTCGCATCTTTTCCCAGCAAATACAGTGTATTGGACTGAAGAGAAGCTACTGTTCTTGTCAGTTTCCTTAGCAGAGTTGAACAAGATATGGCCTTTGTATATAGGAAGCACAGTTCTTTTATTCTGAGCAAGCTAAAAGTTCTGGCCCTTTAAAAAACACAGTAGAGTAGAAGAGTGCTCTTTTCTCAAAAGTAGAGTGTGTTTCTTGTAAGGCGAGCTAGTGTTTGTTTCCCATTCATAAAATGAGTTGAATCACATGCAGTTTCTGGTCTTATGAGCAAGAATTGTTTTTTGGTAAGGATAGTCACTATTGTGCTCCCAGTACCATGTACAGTGAAAATAGCACTCTAGTCTGTTCCCAGCAAGAGTAGTGTTTTGGACTGAAGAGTAGCTGCTGTTCTTGTCAGTTTCCTAAGCAGATTTGAACTAGATATGGCCCGTGGGTGTAGCAAGCAAAGTTGTTTTGTTCTGAGCAAACTCAGTGTTTTGAAACTATAGAATAGAGAGTAGAGTAGAACAGTGCTCTTTTCTCAAAAGCAGAGTGAGTTTCTTATAAGGCAAACTAGAGTTTGTTTGCCATTCATAAACGGAGTTTAATCACATGCAGTTTCTGGTCCTATGAGCAAGAGTTGTTTTCTGGTAAGGAAAGTCACTTTGCGCTCACATTGCCATATACAGTACAAATAGCACTCGCGTCTGTTCCCAGCAAGTACAGTGTATTGGACTGAAGAGAAGCTACTTTTCTTGTCAGTTTCCTAAGCAGAGTTGAACTAGATATGGCCCATGTGTACGTAGCACAGTTCTTTTGTTTTGATCAAGCTCAGTGTTCTGGAACTATAGGATACTGCATAGAGTAGAAGAGTGCTTTTTTCTCAAAAGCAGAGTGTGTTTCTTGTATTGCGAGCATGTTTTGTTTCCCATTCATAAATGGAGTTAAATCACATGCAGTTTCTGGTTCTATGAGCAAGAGTTGTTTTCTGGTAAGGAAAGTAACTATTGTGCTCCCATTGCCACATACAGTACAAATAGCACTCACATCTCTTCCCAACAAGAACAGTGTATTGTACTGAAGAGAAGATACTGTTCTTGTCACTTTTCAAAGCAGAGTTGAACTAGATATGGGCCGTGTGTGTACAAAGCACAGTTCTTTTTTTCTGAGGAAGCTCACTTTTCTGGCACTATAGGAAACACAGTAGAGTAGAAGAGTGCTCTTTTCTTAAAACCAGAGTGTGTTTCTTGTAAGACAGATCGTGTGAGTTTCCCATTCATAAATGGAGTTGATTCACATGCACTTCCTGCTCATAGGAGCAAGAGTTTTTTTCTGATAGCAAAACTCACTTTGTGCTTCCCTTGTCAAACACAGTGCAAATGGCCCTCATGTCTGTTCCCAGGCAGTAAACTGAATTGGACTGAAGAAAAGCTGTTTTTCTTGTCAGTTCCCTAAGCAGAGTTGAACTAGGTTTTGGCCGTGTGTGTAGGAAGCACAGTTCTGTTGTGCTGAGCAAGCTCACTGTTTGCCCTACAGGAAACACAGTAGAGTAGAAGAGTGCTCTTTTCTCAAAAGCAGAGTATGTTTCTTCTAAGGCGAGGTAGTGTTTGTTTCCCATTCAGAAAAGGAGTTGAATCACATGCAGTTTCTGGTCCTCGGAGTAAGAGTTGTTTTCTAGTAAGGAAAGTCACTATTACGCTCCCATTAACATACAGATTGCAAATAGCACTTGCGTCTTTCCCAAGCAAGTACAGTGTATTTGACTGAAGAGAAGATACTGTTCTTGTCAGTTTCCTAAACACAGTTACACTAGATATGGCCCGTGTGAGTAGGAAGAACAGTTCTTTGTTCTGAGCAAGCTCACTTATCTGGCACTCTAGGAAGCACAGTAAAAAAGAAGAGGGTTCTTTTATTAAAAGAAGAGTGCGTTTCTTGTAAGGCAGTATAGAGTATGTTTCCCATTCATAAATGGAGTTGAATCACATGCAGTTTCTTGTCCTATGAGCAAGAGTTGTTTTCTGGTAAGGAAACTCACTATTGCTCTCACTTTGTATTGGACTGAAGAGAAGCTACTGTTCTTGTCAGTTACCTAAGCAGAATTGAACTAGATATGGCCGTGTGTGTAGGAAGCACAGTTCTTTTGTTCTGAACAAGCTCACTCTTCTGGCCCTATGGGAAACACAGTAGAGTAGAAGCGTGCTCTTTTCTAAAAAGCAGAGTGTGTTTCTTGTAAGGCGAGCTAGTGTTTGTTTCCCATTCATAAATGGAATTGAATCCCATGCAATTTCTGGTTCTACGAGCAAGAGTTGTTTTCTGGTAAGGAAAGTCACTATTGTGCTCTCTTTGCTATACTCAGTGCAAATAGCACTCGTGTCTGTTCCCAGAATTTACAATGTATTGGACTGAAGAGAAGCTACTGTTCTTGTCATTTGCCTAAGCAGAGTTGAGCTAGATGTGGCCTGTTTGTAAAAATCACAGTTCTTTTGTTGTGAGCAAGCTCACTGTTCTGGCCCTATGGGAAACACAGTAGAGTAGAAGAGTGATCTTTTCTCAAAAGCAGAGTGTGTTTCTTGCAAAGCGATCTATTGTTTGTTTCAGATTCATAAAGAGAGTTGACACATGCAGTTTCTGGTCCTACGAGCAAGAGTTGTTTTCTTGTAAGGAAATACACTATTGCACTCCCATTGCCATACACAGTGCAAATAGCATTTGGGCCAGTTCCCAGCAAGTACAGTATACTGGACTGAAGAGAAGATACTGTTCTTGTCAGTTTCCTAAGCAGAGTTTTACTAGATATGGCCCGTGTGAGTAGGAAGCACAGTTCTTTGTTCTGAGCAAGCTTACTCTTCTGGCACTATAGGAAACACAGTAAAGAAGAAGAGTGCTCTTTTCTCAAAAGCAGAGTGTGTTTCTTGTAAGGCGAACTAGTGTTTGTTTCTCATTCATGAAATGAGTTGTATCACATACAGTTTCTGCTCCTATGAGCAAGAGTTGTTTCCTGGTAAGGAATGTCACTAATGCACTCCCATTGCCATACACAATGCAAATAGCACCCGCATATCTTCCCAGCAATTACAGTTTATTGGACTGAAGAGAAGCTCCTGTTCTTGTCATTTACATAAGCAGAGTTGAACTAGATATGGCCAGTGTGTGTAGGAAGCACAGTTCTTTTGTTCTGAGCAAGTTCGCTTTTCTGGCCCTATATGAAACACAGTAGAGAAGAAGAGTGCTCTTTTCTCAAAAGCAGAGTGTGTTTCTCGTAAAACAATCTATTGTTTGTTTCCCATTCATAAAAGGAGTTGAATCACATTCTGTTTCTGGTCCTAGGTGCAAGACTTGTTTTCTGGTAAGGAAAGTCACTATTGCGCTCCCATTGCCATACACAGTGCAAATAGCACTCGTGTCAGTTTCCAGCAAGTACAGTGTATTGCACTGAAGAGAAGCTACCATTCTTGTCAGTTACATAAGCAGCGTTGAACTAGATATGGCCCCTGCGTGTAGAAAGCACAGTTCTATTGTTCTGAGCAAACTCACTCTTCTGGCCTAATGGGAATCACAATAGAGTAGAAGAGTGCTCTTTTCTAAAGAGCAGAGTGTGTTTCTTGTAAGGCGAGCAAGTGTTTGTTTCCCATTTATAAACGTACTTGAATTCCTTGTAGTTTCTAGTACTACGAGCAAGAGTTGTTTTATGGTAAGAAAAGTCACTATTGTGCTCCCTTTGCCATTCACAGTACAAATAGCATTCGTGTTTGTTCCCAGCAAGTACATTGTATTGCACTGAAGAGAAGCTACAGTTCTTGTCAGTTACATAAGCAGCATTGAACTAGATATGGCCCTTGTGTGTAGGAAGCACAGTTCTTTTGTTCTGAGCAATCTCGCTGTTCTTGCCATATACAAATCACAGTAGAGAAGGAGAGTGCTCTTTCTCAAAAGCAGAGTGTGTTTCTTGTAATGCAAGCTACTGTTTGTTTCCCATTCATAAACGGTGTTGAATCACATGCAGTTTCTGGGCCTACGAGCAATTCATAAATGGAGTTGAATCCCATGCAATTTCTGGTTCTACGAGCAAGAGTTATTTTCTGGTAAGGAAAGTCACTATTGTGCTTCCTTTGCCATGCACAGTACAAATGGCACTCGCATCTGTTCCCAGCAAGTACAGAGCA
Organism: Peromyscus eremicus; assembly: GCF_949786415.1. NCBI lineage: Eukaryota > Metazoa > Chordata > Mammalia > Rodentia > Cricetidae > Peromyscus > Peromyscus eremicus. The sequence continues at coordinate 900,015 of NC_081417.1, read as the reverse complement.
TTGGACTGAAGAATAGATACTGTTCTTGTCAGTTTCCTAAGCATAGTGAAAGTAGATATAGCCCATGTGTGTAGGAAGCACAGTTCTCTTGTTCTGAGCAAGCTCACTCTTCTGGTCGTTTAGGAAACACAGTAGAGTAGAACAGTGTTCTTTTCCGAAAGCAGAATGTGTTTCTTGTAAGGCGAGCTAGTGTTTGTTACCCATTCATAAATGGAGTTGATGCCATGCTCTTTCTGGGCCTACGAGCAAGAGTTGTTCTAAGGTAAGGAAAGTGACTATTGCGCTCCTTTTGTCATACACAGTGCAAATAGCCCTCTTGTCTGTTCCCAGCAAGTAGAGTGTATTGGACAGAAGAGAAGATACTGTTCTTGTCAGTTACCTAAGCAGAGTTGAACTAGATATGGCCTGTGTGTGTAGGAAGCACAGTTCTTTTGTTCTGAGCAAGCTCACTGTTGTGGCCCTAGAGCAAACACAGTAGAGTAGAAGAGTGCTCTTTTCTCAAAAGCAGAGTGTGTTTCTTGTAAGACGAGCTAGTGTTTGTTTCCCAGTCCCAAATGGAGTTGAATCACATGCAGTTTCTGGTCCTACAGGAAAAACAGTAGAGTATAAGGTTGCTCTTTTATCAAAAGCAGAGTGTGTTTCTTGTAAGGTGACCTAGTGTTTGTTTCATGTTCATAAATGGAGTTGAATCACATGCAGTTTCTGGTCCTAGGAGCAAGAGTTGTTTTCTATTAAGGAAAGTCACTAATGCCCTCTAATTGCCATACACAGTGCAAATAGCACTTGTCTCTGTTCCCAACAAGTACATTGTATTGGACTGAAGAGAAGCTACTCTTTTTGTCAATTACATAAGCAGAGTTTAAATAGATATGGCTCCTTTCTGTAGGTAGCACAGTTCTTTTGTTCTGAGCATTCTTCCTGTTCTGGCACTGAAGGAAACACAATAGAGTAGAAGAGGGCTCTTTTCTCAAAAGCTGAGTGTGTTTTTTTTAAGGTGAGCAAGAGTTTGTTTCCAACTCATCAACGTAGTTGAATCACATGCAGTTTTTGGGTCCTACGAGCAAGTTTTATTTTCTGGTAAGGAAAGATACTATTGAGCTCCCATTGGCATACAGAGTGCAAATAGCACTTGTGTCTTTCCCAAGCAAGAACAGTGTATTTGACTGAACAAAAGATACTGTTCTTGTCAGTTTCCTAAGCAGAGTTACACTAGATATGGCCCGTGTAAGTAGGAAGCACAGTTCTTTGGTCTGAGCAAGCTCACTGTTCTGGCACTATAGGAAGCACAGTAGAGAAGAAGAGAGGTCTTTTTTAAAAAGCAGAGTGTGATTCTTGTAAGGCAATATAGAGTATGTTTCCCATTCATAAAGGGAGTTGAATCACATGCAGTTTCTTCTCATATGAGCAAGAATTGTTTTCTGGTAAGGAAAGTCACTATTGTGCTCCCAATGCCATACACAGTGCAATTAGCACTCGCATCTCTTCCCAGCAAGTACAGTGTGTTAGACTTAAGATAAGCTACTGTTTTTGTCAGTTTCCTAAGCAGAGTCAAACTAGATAAGGGCCGTCTGTGTAGGAAGCACAGTTCTTTTGTTCTGAGCTATCTCACTGTTCTGGCTCTATAGGAAACAAAGTAAAGTAGAAGAGTGCTCTTTTTTTCAAAAGCAGAGTGCATTTCTTGTATAGGGAGCTAGAGTTTGTTTTCCATTCTTTAATGGAGTTGAATCACATGCAGTTTCTGGTCCTACGAGCAAGAATTTTTTCCTGGTAGGAAAGTAACTATTGCACTCCCATTGCCATACACAGTGCAGGTAGCACTCACGTCTGTTCCCAGCAAGTACAGTTTATTGAAATGAACAGAAGCTCCTGTTCTTGTCAGTTTGATAAGCAGAGTTGAACTAGATATGGCCAGTGTGTGTAGGAAGCACAGTTCTTTTGTTCTGAGCAACCAAATCGTTCTGGCATATTGGAAAAACAGTAGAGTAGAAGAGTGATCTTTTCTCAAAAGCAAAGTTTGTTTATTGTAAAGCAAGCTAGTGTTTGTTTCCAATTCATAAACGCAGTTTCTGGTCCTATGAGCATGAGTTGTTTTCTGGCAAGGAAAGTCACTATTGCACTCCCATTGCCATATACAGTGCAAATAGCACTCACGTCTGTTCCCAGCAAGTACAGTTTATGGACTGAAGAGAAGCTACTGTTTATGTCATTTTCCAAAGCAGATTGGAACTAGATATGGCCCTTGAGTGTAGGAAACACAGTTCTTTTCTTCTGAGCAAGCTCACTCTTCTGGCCCTATAAGAAACACAGTAGAGTAGAAGAGTGCTCTTTTCTCTAGAGCAGAGTGTGTTTCTTGTAAGGCCAGGTAGGGTTTGTTTCCCAATCACAAACAGAGTTGAGTCACATGCAGATTCTGGTCCTACGAGCAAGATTTATTTTCTGGTAACGAAAGTCACTATTGTGCTCCCATTGCAATACACAGTGCATAGAGCACTTGCATCTGTTCCCAGCAAGTAGAGTGTATTGGACTGAAGAGAAGCTACTGTTCTTGTCAGTTTCCTAGGCAGAGTTGAACTAGATATGGACCGTGTGTGTAGGAAGCACAGTTCTTTTCTTCTGAGCTAGCTCACTTCTGGCTCTTCAGGAAACACAGTAGAGTAGAAGAGTGTTCTTCTCTCAAAAGCAGAGTGTGTATCATGTTAGGCGAGCTAATGTTTGTTTCCCATTCATAAACGGAGTTGAATCACATGCAGTTTCTGGTCCTACAAGCAAGAGTTATTTTCTGGTAAAGAAAGTCACTATTGTTCATACAGAGTGCAAATTGCAGTCTCGTCTCTTCTCAGCAAGTAGAGTGTATTGGATTGAAGAGAGCTACTGTTCTTTTCAGTTTCCTAAGCAGAGTTGAACTAGATATTTCCGTGTGTGTAGGAAGCACAGTTCTTTTGTTCTGAGCTAGCTCACTGTTCTGGCCCTATAGGAAACACAGTAGACTAGAAGAGTGCTCTTTTCTCTAAAGCAGAATGTGTTTCTTGTTAGGCGAGCTAGTGTTTGTTTCCCATTCATAAACAGAGTGAAATCACATGCAGTGTCTGGTCCTAAGAGCAAGAGTTGTTTTCTGGTAAGGAAAGTCACTATTGTGCTCCCAGTTCCATACAGAGTGCAAATAGCACTCGCGTCTCTTCCCAGCAAGTACAGTGTATTGGACTGAAGTGAAGCCACTGTTCTTGTCAGTTTTCTAAGCAGAGTTGAACTAGATATGGCCCGTGTGGGTAGGAAACACATTTCATTTCTTCTGAGCAAGCTCACTGTTCTGGACCTTTAAGAAATACAGTAGAGAAGAAGAGTGCTCTTTTTTCCAAAGCAGAGTGTGTTTCTCGTAAGGCAAGCTAGTGTTTTTTCCCATTCATAAATGGAGATGAATCACATGCAGTTTCTGGTCCTGCGAACAAGAGTTGTTTTCTGGTAAAGAAAGTCACTATTGCACAACCCTTGTTATTCACAGTGCAAATAGCACTCGCTTCTGTTCCCAGCAAGTACAGTGTATGGACTGAAGGGAAACTACTGTTCTTGTCACTTTCCTAAGCAGAGTTGAACTAAATATGTCCCGTGTGTGTAAGAATCACAATTGTTTTGTTCTGAGGTAGATCACTGTTCTGGCCTTATAGGAAAGACAGTAGAGTAGAAGAGTGCTCTTTTCTCAAAAGCAGACAGTAATTCTTGTAAGACGAGCTAGTGTTTGTTTCCCATTCAAAAACGGAGTATTATCACATGCAGTTTCTGTTCCTACGAGCAAGAGTTATTTTCTGGTAAGGAAAGTCACTATTGCGCTCCCAGTTCCATACAGAGTTTAAATAGCACTCCCGTCCCTCTCAGCAGTTACAATGTATTGGACTGAAGAGAAGCTACTGTTCTTCTCATTTTCCTTAGCAAAGTTGAACTAGTTATGGCCCATGTGTGTAGGAAGCAGAGTTCTTTTGTTCTGAGCAAGTTTACTGTTCTGGCCCTATAGAAAACACAGTAGAGTAGAAGAGTGCTCTTACTCAAAAGCACAGTGTGTTTTTTGTTAAGCGAGGTAATATTTGTTTCCCATTCATAAATGGAGTTGAATCACATGCAGTTTCTGGTCCTATGAGCAAGAGGTTTTTTCTGTTAAGGAAAGTCACTATTGTGCTCCCATTGCCATACACTGTGCAAATAGCACTCTCGTCTGTTCCCAGCAAGTACAGTTTACTGGACTGAAGAGAAACTACTGTTCTTGTTACTTTCCTAAGCAGAGTTGAACTAGATATGGCCCGTGTATGTAGGAAGCAGAGTTCTTTTGTTCTGAGCAAGCTCACTGTTCTGGGCCTACAGAAAACACATTATGGTGGAAGAGTGCTCTTTTCTCAAAAGCAGAATGTGTTTCTCATATGGCGAGCAAATGTTTGTTTCTCGTTCATAAACGGAGTTGAATCCCATGCAATTTCTGGTTCTACGAGCAAGAGTTGTTTTATGGTAAGGAAAGGCACGATTGCACTCTTTGCCATTCACAGTACAAATAGCACTCATGTCTGTTACCAGACAGTACAGTGTATTGGACTGAAGAGAAGCTACTCTTCATTCCTGTTCCATAAGCAGCGTTGAACTAGATATGTCCTGTGTGTAGGAAGCATAGTTCTTTTGTTCTGAGCAAGCTCGCTGTTCTGGCACTATACAAAACACAGTCGAGTAGAAGAGTACTCTTTCTCAAAAGCAGATTGTTTTGCTTGTAATGCGAGCTAGTTTTTGTTTCCCATTCATAAACGGAGTTGAATCACATGTAGTTTCTGGTCCTATGAGCAAGAGTTGTTTTCTGGTAAGGAAAGTCACTATTGTGATCCCTTTGCCATACTCAGTGCAAATAGCACTCTTGTCTGTTCCCAGCATTTACAGTGTATTGGACTGAACAGAAGCTACTGTTCTTGTCATTTTCCTAAGCAGAGTTGAGCTAGATATGGCCTGTTTGTAGGAATCACAGTTCTTTTGTTGTGAGCAAGCTCACTGTTCTGGCCCTATGGGAAACACAGTAGAGTAGATGAGTGATCTTTTCTCAAAAGCAGAGTGTGTTTCTTGCAAAGCGATCTATTGTTTGTTTCAGATTCATAAAGAGAGTTGAATCACATGCTGTTTCTTGTCCTATGAGCAAGAGTTGTTTCCTGGTAAGAATGTCACTAATGCACTCCCATTGCCATACACAATGCAAACAGCACTCGCGTATCTTCCCAGCAATTACAGTGTATTGGACTGAAGAGAAGCTCCTGTTCTTGTCATTTACCTAAGCAGAGTTGAACTAGATATGGCCCGTGTGTGTAGGAAGCACAGTTCTTTTGTTCTGAGCAAGTTCGCTTTTCTGGCCCTATACGAAACACAATAGAGAAGAAGAGTGCTTTTTTCTCAAAAGCAGAAGGTGTTTCTTGTAAGCCGATCAGGTGTTTGTTTCCCATTCATAAAAGGAGTTGAATCACATGAATTTTCTGGTCCTATGAGCAAAAGTTGTTTTCTGGTACGGAAAGTCACTATTGTGCTTCCTTTGCCATGCACAGTACAAATAGCACTTGCGTCTGTTCCCAGCAAGTACAGAGCATTGGACTGAAGAGTAGATACTGTACTTGTCAGTTTCCTAAGCATAGTGGAAATAGATATAGCCCATGTGTGTAGGAAGCACAGTTCTCTTGTTCTGAGCAAGCTCGCTCTTCTGGTCGTTTAGGAAACACAGTAGAGTAGAACAGTGTTCTTTTCCAAAAGCAGAATGTGTTTCTTGTAAGGCGAGCTTGTGTTTGTTTCCCATTCATAAATGGAGTTGAATGCCATGCACTTTCTTGTCCTATGAGCAAGAGTTGTTCTCTGGTAAGGAAAGTGACTATTGCGCTCCCTTTGCCATACACTTGCAAATAGCCCTCTTGTCTGTTCCCAGCAAGTACAGTGTGTTGGACTGAAGAGAAGATACTCTTCTTGTCAGTTTACTAAGCAGAGTTGAACTAGATATGGCCCGTGTGTGTAGGAAGCGCAGTTTTTTTGTTCTGAGCAAGCTCACTATTCTGGCACTATAGGAAACACAGTAGAGTAGAAGAGTGCTCTTTTTTCAAAAGCAGAGTTTGTTTCTAGTAAGGCGAGCTAGTGTTTGTTTCCTATTTTTAAACAGAGTTCAATCACTTGCAGTTTCTGATGCTAGGAGCAATACTTGTTTTCTTGTAAGGAAATTTACTATTGTGCTCCCATTGCCTTACACAGTGCATATAGCACTTGCGTCTTTTCCCAGCAAGTACATTGTACTGGACTGAAGAGAAGATACCGTTCTTGTCAGTTTCTTAAGCAGAATTTTACTAGATACGGCCCTTTTGAGTAGGAAGCACAGTTCTTTTTTTCTGAGCAAGCTCACTCTTCTGGCCATATAGGAAACACAGTAAAGAACTAAAGTGCTTTTTTCTAAAAAGCAGAGTGTGTTTCTTCTAAAGCAATCTATTGTTTGTTTCCCATTCATAAAGGGAGTTGAATCACATCCTGTTTCTGGTTCTTCGCGCAAGAGTTTTTTTCTGGTAAGGAAAGTCACTATTGCGCTCCCATTGTCATACACAGCACAAAGAGCCTTCGTGTCAGTTCCCTGCAAATACAGTGTATTGGACTGAAGAGAAGCTACTGTTCCTGTCAGTTTCCTAAGCACATTTGAGCTAGATATGGCCCGTGTGTGTAGGAAGCACAGTTCTTCTGTTCTGAGCAAGCTCACTGTTCTGGCCCTATAGGAAACACAGTAGAGCAGAAGTGTAGCTTGAGTTTTCCTGCCTGGCCCATGGTCAGGGCAAATCTCTCTCACCTGCCAGTCCCACAGCCTCTCAGACCCGACCAAGTAAACTCAGAGACTTATATTGATTACAAACTGTATGGCTGTGGCAGGCTTCTGGCTAACTGTGCTTATATCTTAAATTAATCCATTTCTATAAATCTATACCTTGCCACATGGCTCGTGGCTTACCGGCATTTTCACATGCTGTTTCTCATCGTGGTGGCTGGCAGTGTCTCTCTGACTCAGCCTTCCACTTCCCAGCTTTATTCTCCTCCTTGCCCCACCTATACTACCGGCCTAGCCAATGGCCAATTAGTGTTTTATTTATTGACTAATTAGCAACACATTTGCCATACAGAACATAGAAGAGTGCCCTTTTCTCAAAAGCTGAGTGCGTTTTTTGTAAGGCGACCTAGTGTTTGTTTCCCACTCATCAACGGATTTGAATCACATGCAGTTTCTGGTCCTATCAGCAAGAATTGTTTTCTGTTAAGGAAAGTCACTATTGTGCCACCATTGCCATACACAGTGCAAATAGCACTCGCGTCTGTTCCCAGCAAGTACAGTGTATTGGACTGAAGAGAAGCTCCTGTTCTTGTCAGTTCCCTAAGCAGAATTTAACTAGATATGGCCCGTGTTTGTAGGAAGCACAGTTCTTTTGTTCTGAGCAAGCTTACTCTTCAGGCCTTACAGGAAAAACAGTAGAGTATATGGTTGCTCTTTTCTCAAAAGCAGAGTGTGTTTCTTGTAAGATGAGCTAGTGTTTGTTTCATGTTCATAAATGGAGTTAAATCACATGCAGTTTCTGGTCCTAGGAGCAAGAGTTGTTTTCTGTTAAGGAAAGTCACTAATGCCGTCTAATTGCCATACACAGTGCAAATAGCACTTGTCTCTGTTCCCAAAAAGTACATTGTATTGGACTGAAGAGAAGCTACTCTTTTTGTCAGTTACATAAGCAGAGTTTAAATAGATATGGCCCCTTTGTGTAGGTAGCACAGTTATTTTGTTCTGAGCATTCTTACTGTTCTGCAACTGAAGGAAACACAGATGTGTAGAAGAGGGCTCTTTTCTCAAAAGCTGAGTGTGTTTTTTTTAAGGCGAGCAAGTGTTTGTTTCCCACTCATCAACGTAGTTGAATCACATGCAGTTTCTGGGTCATACGAGCAAGTTTTATTTTCTGGTAAGGAAAGTCACTATTGAGCTCCCATTGGCATACAGAGCACAAATAGCACTTGCGTCTTTCCCAAGCAAGTACAGTGTATTTGACTGAAGAAATGATACTGTTCTTGTCAGTTTCCTAAGCAGAGTTACACTAGATATGGCCCGTGTAAGTAGAAAGCACAGTTCTTTGTTGTGAGCAAGCTCACTTATCTGGCACTATAGGAAGCACAGTAGAAAAGAAGAGGGCTCTTTTATCAAAAGCAGAGTGTGTTTCTTGTAAGGCAATATAGGTATGTTTCCCATTCACAAAGGGAGTTGAATCACATGCAGTTTCTTCTCATACAAGCAAGAGCTGTTTTCTGATAAGGAAACTTACTTTTGCTCTTACTTTGCCATTCACAGTACAAATAGCACTCGTGTCTGTTCTGAGCAAGTACAGTGTATTGGACAGAAGAGAAGCTACTGTTCTTGTCAGTTACTTAAGCAGACTTGAACTAGATATGGGCTGTGTGTGTCGGAAGCACAGTTCTTTTGTTCTGAGCAAGCTCACTCTTCTGGCCCTATGGGAAACACAGTAGAGTAGAAGAGTGCTCTTTTCTAAAAAGCAGAGTGTGTTTCTTGTAAGGCAAGCTAGTGTTTGTTTCCCATTCATAAATGGAGTTGAATCCCATGCAATTTCTGGTTCTACGAGCAAGAGTTGTTTTATGGTAAGGAAAGTCACTGCTGCACTCCAATTGCCATTCACAATACAAATAGCACTCGTGTTTGTTCAGAGCAAGTACAGTGTATTGGACTGAAGAGAAGCTACTGTTCTTGTCAGTTACCTAAGTAGAGTTGAACTAGATATGGGCCATATGTATAGGAAGCACAGTTCTTTTGTTCTGAGCAAGCTCACTCTTCTGGCCCTATGGGAAACACAGTAGAGTAGAAGAGTGCTCTTTTCTGAAAGCAGAGTGTGTTTCTTGTAAGGCGAACTAGTGTTTGTTTGCCATTCATTAACGGAGTTGAATCTCATGCAATTTCTGGTCCTATGAGCAAGAGTTGTTTTATGGTAAGGAAAGTCACTATTTTACTCATTTTGTCATTCACAGTACAAATAGCACTCGTGTCTTTTTCCAGACAGTACAGTGTATTGGACTGAATAAAAGCTACTGTTCTTTCCTGTTATGTAAGCAGCATAGAACTAGATATGGCCCGTGTGTAGGAAGCATAGTTCTTTTGTTCTGAGCAAGCTTGCTGTTCAGGCACTATACAAAACACAGTAGAGTAGAAGAGTACTCTTTCTCAAAAGCAGATTGTGTTTCTTGTAATGTGAGCTAGTGTTTGTTTCCCATTCATAAACGGAGTTGAATCACATGTAGTTTCTGGTCCTATGAGCAAGAGTTGTTTTCTGGTAAGGAAAGTCACTATTGCACTCTCTTTGCCATAGTCAGTGCAAATAGCACTCACGTCTGTTCCCAGCATTTACAGTGTATTGGACTGAAGAGAAGCTACTGTTCTTGTCATTTTGCTAAGCAGAGATGAGCTAGATATGGCCTGTTTGTAGGAATCACGGTTCTTTTGTTGTGAGCAAGCTCACTGTTCTAGCCCTAAGGGAAACACAGTAGAGTAGAAGAGTAATCTTTTCTCAAAAGCAGAGTGTGTTTCTTCTAAAGCGATCTATTGTTTGTATCAGATTCAAAAAGAGAGTTGAATCACATGCTGTTTCTGGTCCTATGAGCAAGAGTTGTTTTCTGGTAAGGAAATTCACTATTGCACTCCCATTGCCATACACAGTGCAAATAGCATTTGTGTCAGTTCCCAGCAAGTACAGTGTACTGGACTGAAGAGAAGATACTGTTCTTGTCAGTTTCCTAAGCAGACTTTTACTAGATATGGCCCGTGTGAGTAGTAAGCACAGTTCTTTGTTCTGAGCAAGCTCACTCTTCTGGCACTATAGGAAACACAGTAAAGAAGAAGAGTGGTCTTTTCTCAAAATCAGAGTGTGTTTCTAGTAAGGCGAGTTAGTGTTTTTTTCCCATTCAGGAACGGATTTGAATCACATGCAGTTTCTGGTCATAAGAGCAAGACTTGTTTTCTCGTACCAAAAGTCACTATAGTGCTCGCTTTGCCATACACATTGCAAATAGCACTCGCGTCTGTTCAAAGCAAATACAGTGTATTGGACTGAAGAGAAGCTCCTGTTCTTGTCAGTTTCCTAAGGAGAATTGAACCAGATATGGCCCGTGTGTAGGAAGCACAGTTCTTTTCTTCTGAGCAAGCTCATTGTTTTGGCACTATAGAAAACACAGCAGAGTAGAAGAGTGCTCTTTTTTCAAAAGCAGAGTGTGTTTCTTATAAAACGAGCTAGTGTTTGTTTCCCATTCATAAACGGAAGTGAATCACATGCAGTTTCTGGACCTATGAGAAAGAATTGTTTTCTGGTAAGGAAAGTCACTATTGCTGTCCCAGTTCATACTGAGTGCAAATAGCACTCGCGTCTGTTCCCAGCAAGTACAGTGTATTGGACTGAAGAGAAGCTACTGTTCTTGTCAGTTTCCTAAGCAAAGTGGAACTAGATATGGCCCCTGTGTGTAGGAAGTCAGTTCTTTTGTTCTGAGCAAGTTCACTGTTCTGGCTCTATAAGAAACACAGTAGAGTAGAAGAGTGCTCTTTCTCAAAAGCAGAGTGTGTTTCTTGTAAGGCAAGCTATTGTTTGTTTTTCATTCATAAACAGAGTTGAATGACATGTAGTATCTGGTCCTACTAGCAAGAGTTGTTTTATGGTAAGGAAAGTCACTATTGTGCTCCCTTTGCCATACACAGTGCAAATAGCACCCGCATCTGTTACCAGCAAGTACAGTGTATTGGACTGAAGAGGAGCTACTGTTCTTGTCAGTTTCCTAAGCAGAGTTGAGCTAGATAAGGCCCTTGTGTGTAGTAATCACAATTCTTTTGTTCTGAGCATGCTCACTCTTCTGTCCCTATGGGAAACACAATAGAAGAGAAGAGTGCTCTTTTTTCAAAAGCAGACTGTTTTTCTTGAAACGCGAGCTAGTGTTTGTTTCCCATTCATAAATGGAGTTGAATCACATGCAGTTTCTGGTCCTAAGAGCAAGAGTTGTTTTCTCCTAAGGAAAGTCACTATTGTGCTCCCATTGCCATACACAGTGCAAATAGCACCTGCGTCTTTCCCAGCAAGTACAGTGTATTAGACTGAAGAGAAGATATTGTTCTGGTCAGTTTCCTAGGCAGACTTTTACTAGATATGGCCCATGTGAGTAGGAAGCACAGTTCTTTGTTCTGACCAAGCACACTGTTCTCGCCCTATAGGAAACACAGTAGAGTAGATGAGTGCTCTTTTCTCAAAAGCAGAGTGTGTTTCTAGTAAGAGGAGCTAGCGTTTGTTTCCAATTCATGATCGGAGTTGAATCACATGTAGTTTCTGTTCATACGAGCAAGAGTTGTTTTCTGATAAGGAAAGTCACTATTGTGCTCCCATTGCAATATAAAGTGCAAATAGCACTCACATATGTTCCCAGCAAGTAGAGTGTATTAGACTGAAGAGAAGCTACTATTTTTGTCAAATTTCTAGGCAGAGTTGAATTATATATGACCCGTGTGTAGGAAGCACAGTTCTTTTCTTCTGAGCTAGCATACTCTTCTGGCCCTATAGGAAACACTGTAGAGTAGATGAGTGCTCTTTTCTGAAAAGAAGAGTGTGTTTCTTGTTAGGTGAACTAGTGTTTATTTCCCATTCATAAACATAGTTGAATCACATGCAGTTTCTGGTCCTACGAGCAAGAATTGTTTTCTGTTAAGGAAAGTCACTATTGTGCTCCCTTTGCCATACACAGTGCAAACAGCACCCGCATCTGTTCCCAGCAAGTACAGTTTATTGGACTGAAGAGAAGCTATTGTTCTTCTCAGTTACCTAAGCAGCCTTGAACTAGATATGGACCCTGTGTGTAGGAAGCACAGTTCTCTTGTTCTGAACAAGCTCACTGTTCTGGCCCTCTAGGAAACACAGGAGAGTAGAAGAGTGCTCTTTTCTCAAAGGCAGAGTATGATTCTTGTAAGGTGATTTAGTGTTTGTTTCTCATTCATAAACGGAGTTGAATCAAGCAGGTTTTGGTCTGACGAGCAAGAGTTGTTTTCTGGTAAGGAAAGTCACTAATGCGCTCCCATTGCCATACACAATGCAAATAGCACTCGTGTCTGTTCCCAGCAAGTACAGTGTGTTGGACAGAGGAGAAGCTACTGTTCTTAGAAGATTCCTAAGCAGAGTTGAACTACATATGGCCGTGTGTGTAGGAAACACAGTTCTTTTGTTCTGAGCAACCTCACTCTTCTGGCCCTATAGGAAACACAGTGGAGTAGAAGAGTGCTCTTTAATCAAAAGCAGAGTGTGTTTCCTGTCAGGCGAGCTAGTGTTTGATTCCCATTTATAAACTTAGTTGAATCACATGAAGTTTCTGGTCCTATGAGCAAGAGTTGTTTTCTGGTTCAGAAAGTCACTATTGTGCTCCCATTGCCATAAACAGTGCAAATAGCACTCGCATCTGCTCCCAACAAGTACAGTGTATTGGAATGAAGAGAAGCTACTGTTCTTGTCAGTTTCTTAAGCAGAGTTGAACTAGATATGGCCCGAGTGTGTAGGAAGCACAGTTATTTTTTTTTGAGCAAGCTCACCATTCTGGCCCTAAAGCAATCACAGTAGAGTAGTAGAGTGCTCTTTAATCAAAAGCAGAGTGTGTTTCCTCTGAGATGAGCTAGTGTTTGGTTTTCATTCATAAACGAAGTTGAATCACATGCAGTTTCTGGTCCTATGAGCAAGAGATGTTTTCTGGTAAGGACAGTCACTATTGTGCTCCCCTTGCCAAAAACAGTGCAAATAGCACTTGTGTCTGTTCCCAATAAGGACAGTGTATTGGACTGAAGAGAAGCTACTGTTCTTTACAGTTTCCTAAGCAGAGTTGAACTAGATATGGCCGTGTGTGTAGGAAGCACAGTTCTTTTGTTCTGAGCAAGCTCACTGTTCTGGCCCTATAGGAAAAACAGTAGAAAAGAAGAGTGCTCTTTTATCAAAAGCAGAGTGTGTTTCTTGTAAGGTGAGCTAGGGTTTGCTTCCCATTCATAAATGGAGTTGAATCACATGCAGTTTTTTGACCTACGAGCAAGAGTTGTTTTCTGGTAAGCAAAATCACTTTTCTGCACCTAGTGCCCTACACAGTGCAAATAGCATTTGCATCTGTTTCCAGCAAGTATAGTGCATTGGACTGAAGAGAAGCTACTGTTCTTGTCAGTATCCTAAGCAGAGTTGAATTAGATATGGCTCGTGTGTGTAGGAAGCACAGTTCTTTTGTTCTGAGCAATCTCACTGTTCTGGCACTATAGGAAACACAGTAGAATAGAAGATTGCCCTTTTCTCAAAAGCAGAGTGTGTTTCTTTTAAGGCGAGCTAGTGTTTCTTTCCCATTCATAAACGGAGTTGAATCACATGCAGTTTCTGGTCCTACGAGCAAGAGTTGTTTTCTGGTAAGGAAAGTCACAAATGCCATACACAATGCAAATTGCACTCTCATCTGTTCCCAGCATGTACAGTGTATTGGACAGAAGAGAAGCTACTGTTCTTGTCAGTTTCCTAAGCAGAGTTAAACTACATATGGCAATGGGTAGGAAGCATAGTTCTTTTGTTCTGAGGAAGCTCACAGTTCTGGCCCTATAGGAAACAGTAGAGTAGAGAGTGCTCTTTTCTCAAAAGCAGAGTATGTTTCTCTTAAGGCGATCTAGTGTTTGTTTCACATTCATAAACGTAGGTGAATCACATGCAGTTTCTGATCTTACGAGCAGTTGTTTTCTGGTAAAGAAAGTCACTATTATTCTTCCATTGCCATACACAGTGCAAATAATTCTCGTGTCTGTTCCCAGCAAGTACAGTGTATTTGACTGAAGAGAATCTACAGTTCTTGTGAGTTCCCTAAGTAGAGTTGAACTAGATATTGCCCATGTGTTTGGAAGCACAGTTCTTTTGTTCTGTACAAGCTCACTGTTGTGGACCTATAGGAAACAGAGTAGAGTAGAATAGTGCTCTATTCTCAAAAGCAGAGTATTTTTCTTTAAAGGCAAGCTAGTGTTATTTTCCCATTCATAAATGGGGTTGAATCATGCAGGTTTTGGTCCAACAAGCAAGAGTTTTTTTCTGGTAAGGAAAGTCACTATTGTGTTCCCACTGCCATACCCAGTACAAAAAGCACTCGCGTCTGTTCCCAGCAAGTACTGTGTATTGGACTGAAGAGAAGCTACTGTTCTTGTCAGTTTTATGAGCACAGTTGAACTAGATATGGCCCGTATGTGTAGGAAGCACAGTGTTTTTGTTCTGAGGAAGCTCACTCTTCAGGCCCTATAGAAAACACAGTAGAGTAGTAGAGTGCTCTTTTCTCTAAAGCAGAGTGTGTTTCTTGTAAGATGAGCTAGTGTTTGATTCGCTGTCTTAAACGGAGTTGAATCACATGCAGGTTCAGGTAATACGAGCAAGAGTTGTTTTCCTGTAAGGAAAGTCACTATTATGCTTCCATTGCCATACACAGTGCAAATAATTCTCGCGTCTGTTCCCAGCAAGTACAGTGTATTTGATTGAAGAGAATCTACTGTTCTTGTGAGTTCTCTAAGCAGAGTTGAACTAGATATTTCCCATGTGTTGGGAAGCACAGTTATTTTGTTCTGAGCAAGCTCACTGTTCTGGACCAATAGGAAACAGAGTAGAGTAGAATAGTGCTCTTTTCTCAAAAGCAGAGTGCTTTTCTTTAAATGCAAGCTAGTGTTAGTTTCCCATTCATAAATGGAGTTGAATCACGCAGGTTTTGGTCCGACAAGCAAGAGTTTTTTTCTGGTAAGGAAAGTCACTATTGTGCTCCCTCTGCCATACACAATACAAAAAGCACTCGCATCTGTTCCCAGCAAGTACTGTGTATTGGACTGAAGAGAAGCTACTGTTCTTGTCAGTTTCATGAGCAGAGTTGAACTAGATATGGCCCGTGTGTTTAGGAAGCACAGTTTTTTTGTTCTGAAGAAGCTCACTCTTCAGGCTCTATAGGAAACAGAGTAGAGTAGTAGAGTGCTCTTTTCTCAAAATCAGAGTGTGTTTCTTGTAAGATGAGCTAGTTTTTGATTCCCATTCTTAAAAGAAGTTGAATCACATGCAGTTTCAGGTCATACGAACAAGAGTTGTTTTCTGGTAAGAAAAGTTCTGATGTGCTCCAATTGCCATACACAATACAAACAGCAATCAAGTCAGTTCCCAGGAAGGATAGCTTATTGGACAGAAGAGAAGCTACTGTTCTTGTCAGTTTCCTAAGCAGAGTTGAACTACATATGGCCATGTGTGTAGGAAACACAGTTTTTTTGTTCTGGGCAAGCTCACTCTTTTGGCCCAATAAGAAACACAGTAGAGTAGAAGAGTGCTCTTTAATCAAAAGCAGTGTGTTTCCTGTAAGGCCAGCTAGTTTTTGATTCCCATTCATAAACAGAATTGAATCACGTGCAGTTTCTGGTACTATGATCCAGAGTTGTTTTCTGGTAAGGAAAGTCACTATTTTGCTCCCGTTGCCATAAACATTGCAATTAGCACTCGTGTCTGTTCCCAGCAAGTACAGTGAATTTGGCTGAAGAGAAGCTACTGTTTTTGTCAGTTTCCTAAGCAGAGTTGAACTAGATATGTCCCCAGTATGTAGGAAGCACAGTTCTTTTGTTTTGAACAAGCTCTCTTCTGGCCCTATGGGAAACACAGTAGAGTAGAAGAGTGCTCTTTTCTAAAGAGAAGAGTGTGTTTCTTGTAAGACGTTTGATTCCCATTCATAAACGTACTTGAATCCCATGCAATTTCTGGTCCTACGAGCAAGAGTTGTTTTATGGTAAGGAAAGTCACTATTGTGCTCTCTTTGCCATTCACAGTACAAATAGCATTCGTGTTTGTTCCCAGCAAGTACAGTGTATTGGACTGAAGAGAAGTTACTGTTCAGCTCACTTACATAAGCAGTGTTGAACTACATATGGCCCATGTGTGTAGGAAGCATAGTTCTCTTGTTCTGAGCAAGCTCTCTGTTCTGGCCGTATATAAAACACAGTAGAGTAGAAGAGTGCTCTTTCTCAGAAACAGAGTGTGTTTCTTCTAATGAGAGCTAGTATTTGTTTCCCATTCATAAACGTAGTTGAATCACATGTAGTTTCTGGTCGTACGAGCAAGAGTTCATCTCTGGTAAGGAAAGTCAATATTGTGCTCCCTTTGCCATACACAGTGCAAATAGCACACGAATCTGTTCCTAGCAAGTACAGTGTATTGGACTGAAGAGAAGCTACTGTTCTTGTCATTTTCCTAAGCAGAGTTGAACTAGATATGGCCTCTGTGTGTAGGAAGCACAGTTCTTTTGTTCTGGGCAAGCTCACTGTTCTGGAATTTAGAAAACACAACACAGTAGAAGAGTGTTCTTTTCTTAAAACAGAGTGTGTTTCTTGTAAGGCAAGCTAGTGTTTTCTCCCATTCATAAATGGAGTTGAATCACATGCAGTTTCTTGTCCTACGTGCAAGAGTTGTTTTCTGGTAAGGAAAGTTACTATTGTGCTCCCATTACCATAAACAGTTCAAATAGCACTTGCGTCTGTTTCAAGCAATTACACTGTATTGGATGAAGAAGAAGCTACTCTTCTTGTCAGTTTCCTAAGCAGATTTGAACTAGATATGGCCCGCGTGTGTAGGAAGCACAGTTCTTTTGTCCTGAGCAATCTCACTCTTCTGGTCCCATAGGAAACACAGTAGAATAGAAGAGTGCCCTTTGCTCAAAAGCAGAGTGTGTTTCTTGTAAGATGAGCTAGTGATTGTTTCCCATTCATAAACAGATTTGAATCACATGCATTTTCTGTTTCCTGGTAAGGAAAGTCAATATTGCGCTCCCATTGCCATACACAGTGCAAATAATACTCGCCTCTGTTCCGAGCAAGTACAGTGTATGTGACTGAAGAGAAGCTACTGTTCTTGTCAGTTTCCTTATCAGAGTTGTAATAGATATGGCACGTGTGTGTAGGAAGCACAGTTCTTTTGTTCTGAGCAACCTCACTGTTCTAGACTTCAGGAAACACAATACAGTAGAAGAGTGTTCTTTTCTCAAAATTAGAGTGTGTTTCTTATAAGGCAAGCTAGTGTTTGTTTCCCATCCATAAATGGAGTAGAATTACATGCATTTTCTGGTCCTATGAGCAAGAGTTGTTTTCTGGTAAGGAAAGTCACTATTGTGCTCCCATTGTCATACAAGTACAAACAGCACTCTCGTCTGTTCCCAGCAAGTACAGTGTATTTGACTGAAGAGAAGCTACTGTTCATGTCACTTCCTAAGCAGAGTTAAACCAGATATTTTCCGTGTGTAGGAAGCACTGTTCTTTTGTTCTGAGCAAGCTCAGTCTTCTGGCCCTATCAGAAACCCAGTAGTGTCGAAGAGTGCTCTTTTCTCAAAAGCAGAATGTGTTTCTTGTAAGGCAAGCTAGTGTTTGTTTCCCAGGCAGAAACGGAGTTGAATCACATGCAAGTTCTGGTCCTACAAGCAAGAGTTGTTTTCTGGTAAGGAAAGTCACTGTTGCGCTCCCATTGCCATACACAGTGCAAATATCCCTTGCGTCAGTTCCCAGCAAGTACTGTGTATTGGACTGAAGAGAAGCTACTGTTCTTGTCAGTTTTGTAAGCAGAATTTAACTAGATATGGCCCGTGTGTGTAGGAACACAGTTCTTTTTTTCTGAGTATGCTCACTCTTCTGGCTCTATATGAAATACAGTAGAGTAGAAGAGTGCTCTTTTCAAAAAAAGCAGAGTGTGTTTCTTATAAGGCGAGCTAGTGTTTGTTTCCCATTCATAAACGGAGTTGAATCCCATCAGTTTCTGGTCCTAAGAGCAAGAGTTGTTTTATGGCAAGGACAGTCACTATTGCACTCTCTTTGCCATACACAGTACAAATAGCACTCGTGTCTGTTCCCAGCAAATACAGTGTATTGGACTGAAGAGAAGCTTTTCAGTTACCTAAGCAGCGTGGAACTAGTGTAGCTAGAGTTTTCCAGCCTGTCCCACGGTCAGGGCAATTCTCTCTCACCCGCCAGTCCCACAGCCACTCAGACTCAACTAAGTATACACAGAGACTTATATATTGGTTGCAATATGTATGGCCATGGCAGGTTTCTTGTTAAGTGTTCTTACAGCTTAAATTAATCCATTTCTATTAATCTATACCTTGCCACATGGCTCGTGGCATACCGGCATCTTCACATGCGGTTTGTCATGGTGGCAGCTGGCAGTGTCTCTCTCACCCAGCTTCCTGTTCTCTCAATTCTCCTCTCTGTTACTCCCGCCTATACTTCCTGCCTGGCCACTGGCCAATCAGTGATTTATTTATTGACCAATCAGCAACACATTTGACATATAGACCATCCCACAGCACTTCCCCTTTTCTTTTCTTAAAAAGGAAGGTTTTAACCTTGACACATATCTAAAGTCAGGTTGGTATATTTGGAAATTTGGTTGTAGCTTTTCTTACTACTTCCTGCTGGAGGGGGGTTGTATTTTATGGGGACACAGAGAAAATTTTAGGATTATGGAATAGTCCATGAGGCTGTATTGTCTGAGCCAGTTGCCTTCAAACCATTCTGGATGTTGGATCATCTGGGCCATGTTGTCATCAGAGACCTTTTAGGGGGTCTTGGCTGGTCAAAACTGATGTATCTTAATATGGAACAAATCCATAGCCTCTGGATTTCTGTGGAAACAAAAGCGGAGCCTCCTTTCCAAAGCAACATATCTTTACATCCAAATTTTGAAGTCAAGGAACCTTCAAAATATACATTTTGGCATAACTCAACAGCTTTTGTAATCAAATGTTTTTCTTCAGTTATGAATATCAAACATAACATAATCCAGATTCTCTGGGTGGTAGCCATCTTTACGTGGCTTATTTTTTTTATATTAGTTTGCGCCTATTGCTTTAAACTGCAGCCTTTCTAAGACTGAAACAGCGCTTGTGCTATGGCTGCTGGCTCTGCCTACTTCAGCTTCCCAACATGGTGGTGGTACGTTCTGGGAGCTCTGGGAGCCATCAACTCTCAGAAATAGTGGGTCTGTGCTTCTATCAAAGCAGCATGTAGCCCAGAAACCTCTTTTTTTGTTTTTTGTTAGCAAAGGCTAAATCCACCACACAGCTTAACATGCCACTTGCAGAGGCCTCATTCCCGCCATACTGCAGGTTGAGCGCACATGCCAGGAACCTGCCATAGTAGCTCAAACACGCAGGCTGCCACTAACTTGAGAGAAACAACTAGGAACTGTTTTTAGCTCCATTTTAGAATCTTTTTTTCTCAGGTTTTAGGTGGAAACCCTTGCCAACACATTGGGCACCATTTGTAGATGTAACCAACCGTCTTATTAAATAAGAATGGATATTTTTACCAAATAAACCAAACAAAAATTTAAAAACTTATGTGAAAAAGATCTCTGACTTGATTTGGAAAGGAAAATTGAGACTTCGTCAATTAGCAGGAATAGACCCAGCAGAAATTGTCGTACCTTTAACTAAGGAGGACATTGAAAAATTATGGAGAGAAAGTGAACCTTGGCAAAGAGCTTGCAGTAATTTTTTGGGAGAAATAACTGCAAATATCCCAAAAGCGATAGAATTGATCTTATAAAGAGAGCTGATTGGATCTTGCCTCGAATTGTACAGGAAAAGCCCACATCTGGAGTTCGTACATTTTATACAGATGCCAACAAACAAGGAAAGGCAGGTTAGAAATTAGAAAATTTAAGTAAAGTGGTTCAAAGTC
This sequence comes from Peromyscus eremicus, assembly GCF_949786415.1. Classification (NCBI taxonomy): domain Eukaryota; kingdom Metazoa; phylum Chordata; class Mammalia; order Rodentia; family Cricetidae; genus Peromyscus; species Peromyscus eremicus. The sequence continues at coordinate 880,226 of NC_081417.1, read as the reverse complement.
CTTATAATTCAGTTCAAAAATCAGAATTATATGCAATTCTCTTGGTATTCATGGATTTTTCAGAACCTCTCAACATAGTAACTGACCCTCAGTATGCTGAAAGAGTAGTATTACATATTTAGATTGCAGAATTTATCCCTGATGCTTCAGAATTAACTTCACTATTTATTCAATTACAAGACACAATCAGGAAAAGGAGTCATCCTTTATATATAACTCACATTTGATCCCATACTGGTCTGCCAGGCCGTCTAACACAAGGCAATGATGAGATTGATAAGTTATTAATAGGAAATGTGCTGGAGGCCTCAGAATTTCATAAAAAACATCATGTCAATAGTAACGGTTTAAAAAAGGATTTTTCCATAACCTGGCAACAAGCCAAAGAAATAGTAAAGAAATGTCCTACTTGTTCCTTCTACAATCAAACGCCATTACCAGCAGGATGTAACCCAAAGGGTACTCAGAGGAATGAAATCTGGCAGATGGACGTGTTTCACTTTGCAGAATTTGGAAAACTGAAATATGTACACAACACTATTGATACTTATTCAGGATTTCAGTGGGCAACTGCTTTGAGTTCTGAAAAAGCTGATTCTGTAATCACTCATTTGCTAGAAGTTATGGCCATCATGGGTATACCTGCACAAATCAAAACTGACAATGCTACATCATATGTCTCTGTTAAAATGAAACAGTTTTTTGCTTATTACAATATAAAGCATATTACAGGCATACCACATAATCCTACAGGTCAAGCAGTTATAGAAAGATCAAACAGAACTCTAAGGGATATGCTAAATAAACAGAAAGGGGTAACAAAAAACCCCAGAAATAGACTGCATAATGCTCTATTAACTTTGAATTTTCTTAAAGCCAATGAGAAAGGAACAACAGCTGCAGAGAGACATTGGACAATAGAAAAAACTACAGAATTAAATCAGCCTATATACTTTAAGGATGTGCTGACCTCAGAATGGAAACCAGGGTATGTGTTACATTGGGGACGAGGTTTTGCTTTTGTTTCTACAGGAGAAGATAAGTTGTGGGTACCATCAAAATTAATAAGGATCGATTTGAACAAGAGAAACCTCTTAATTAGAGGAGGTGATAGCTCATCAACCAACATGAACATCCAATTTAAACTAACTTATACCAGTAACACATGTCTTTTCATTTAATCAGATAATAACTTGCCAAAAAGGAACATTCCAAAAATTAGTCTTGGGGAAAGGTTTTTGTTTTTGTCTTTTAGGGGAATGAAGGTTAAGGAATCTGAAGAACATTGGACAAATAAGACAACTGAAGAAAAGGGACAAATCATCTATCCCAGGAAGCAGAGTGAAATGGCATATGGGTATATATTATCTAAAAAATTTTATGTCTTCCTAAATTTTTGTTTTTGCTTTTCTCTAAAGATTTAACACTATTGGTCTTCTAATAGTCCCAGTCCAATTAAAATTTAAAGCTGACTTTGGAGTTGGAGAATGGCTCTCTCCTTCTTTAAACTCAAGCATGTTGTTAAAAGGAAAAGGCAAACTCCCTGTATCATGCCAGAATAAAAGAGCCATCTTCTGCTATGAGACAGGAGAAAAGCCAAATTAATTAAGGGACTATTCTATTACTAATCTCAACTCTTTGATTCTATTCTGATTCTTTAAACTTTTCTTAAAGTATAAATTTTATATCAAAACTTACAAGATTAATATATATAGATATATACATTTTAAAGTTTGTTAAGATATAAACGGTCATATAGAGTACTAATTAATTCTAGAAAAAAGGCTTCAATTAGCTGCATATATATGTCTTTGTGTTCGAGTCTCTTATCAGTTTTCTGAAGGAATTCACGGAAGTCTCCAGGAAGAAGTTGGGGCCCCACAACGACAACAATTCCATGTGGACAATAATAATATCACTAGGCTGACAAACATCATCTACAGATCAGCTTTGAACTACAAGGTGCTCAGAGCAATTTTGAGATGACTAGAAGAGATGATCCAGTCTCAAAGACTATTTGAATAAGGACTTGAGATAAACCCTGAACATTGGCATTATACACAGACTGGATAATGAAGGATATAGTTACCTTTCCTAGAACTTGACAATTAACCTAAAATTTTTCTTTCAGGATAAAGATAACTTTGCCCATACCCAGCAGGAAGCAATTTTAAGAATACGACGCCCACATTCCCAAAGAGGTGGTGTGAGGCGGGTGGTTTTTTCGTCTTTTTAATGGGTTTTCGGTCTGGGATACTTTTCATTGTTTAGGGGAGTTGGTTACAAGTTGTTGTCAAGGGTTAGGAAAAGGACTAAGCAGATTAGATTTAAGGTTCTTATTTAAAAAAGAGAGAGAGAGAAAGAAAGAAGAAAAAGACAATTACTAGTTTTAAATACTTTGGATTGGATTGTTTTATATTGTATACAAATTATATATATTGAAATTGATATTGTTAGAAAATGCTATATGTATATTTCCAATTGTACTTATATCGTTCATTTAACAATGCAATTTTCTGATCCTTGAATGTTATTATTACCAACTAGTAGGATATAAAGAAATGATAGTTAGTAGTTAGACATTACAATAGAACTTGTAGTCATATTAGATATGTTTTAATAATTGAGCAGATATATTTTAGATAGGTCATCTTCAAACCCTTCAGAGAACTACAGAATATGGCATTTAAAATGTTTTAATAACTTAGAAAATTTTTCTTTTTTGTTATGACTATGAGACATGTCGGCTCCTGGCAGTACCAATCTACTTCAGAGAAAATATGGGCATTGAAGAAACTGCATATGGAGTTAGCTTTCATTGTGGCAAAAGTTAGCCACTGGACAACAAAGTATCCTCGAATCAACTGCTTACAAAATGGACAGACAGGACATGAAACAAAGGACTACTGATTCTTGCCTATACAAGCATGGTTATGACTTTATCAAAAGGCATCTTCTGAGGCCAGGACAATATGGCACCATCCCTGACGTGGCCTTCACAACTCGGAAAAGGTACAGTGACCTTTTCTTCAAGGCAGCTGAACAGGCAGTGGGCCGATGGCTTCTGATGTGCAATGGAACAGCAGCTGAAACAGTTATTCTTGAAGAGTAACTAAGCTCACGCCCCTCAATAGTAAACTGGCATTTGATAGAGGAATGTGGAGAAGAACAGGATGCTGAGATGAAGCCATATGTACACAGCCAAGAAGAATGGACAGCTGAATAAAAAAACCATCAACAATTTCCAAAATTTAAAATCCTGCATCATGACATGACACTAGTGGAATTCAGGGGTTTCTTGTACATGGACTGCTTTCACCCAATGTGAGGTTGAACTGTTGACCTTGTGTACATCCTACTTCACAAATGAGTCTGTCAGATATGCTAAGCCTATAGACTGAAGATGATGCCCCAGCATTGTGGAGAAACCTCAGGTGACTGTCCAGGCACCTGGCTGTTTCTGTCAACTCACAAATTTTTTGGAAGTTGCTTGCATGCACTTTCTGTTTTTATTTTTGTTAGCTAATATTATTTCCTTTTGGGTCTCTGAGGGAGTTGAAGATTAGTTAGTTACAGTTAAAGGTTAGTTAGTAATAGTTGAAGATTAATTAGAATAGAAAGTGAATTAGATACATTTTGGACTTAACAAAATAGGATAATGAAATTATTATCTCTGAATTTGTCAAATACAAATGGACTAGATATTGTTTAGATATTTATTATTTGTACATATTGTATATAGTTATTGTACCTTTGTATATAGTTTTTCTTTTGTTAGTTATAAGCTTTTTCTTTTTTTTTCCTTTTTATTAAAATAGAAAAGGGGAAATGTGGTGGTATTTTACTTGTACTGAAATGTAATTTTAATTGTATGTTAATAAATAAAGTTGCCTGGGGGTCAGAGTTTTAGAGCCATAGCAAGTGCCTGGCGGTAGTGGCACACGCCTTTAAGGACCTGGAGGGCGGTACATACAGGCAATGACAAGGCAGTCACGTGTTTAGGTTTACAACCAATTAGAAGGCAGAAGAGCTAGACTATATAAAGATATACACACAGGAAGTAGGCGCTTTTTTCGAAGAGCTCTCTTGGCTGAAGCAGGATCAATAAAGCAGGAAGGGAAAGGCTATTGGTTCTGACCTCTTGGCTTTCTTCTCTGAATCGGATCTGTGTTTCTTATTTAATAAGACGGTTGTTTACATCTACAAACTAGTTATGGCCTGTCTGTGTAGGAAGCACAGTTGTTTTGTTTTGAGCAAGGTCGTTGTTCTGGCATTATAGGAAACACAGTAGAGTAGAAGAGTGCTCTTTTCTCAAAAGCATAGTGTGTTTCTTGTAAGGCAAGCTAGTGTTTGTTTTCCATTCATAAACAGAGTTGAATCACATGAATTTTCTGGTCATACGAGCAAGAGTTGTTTTCTGGTAAGGAAAGTCACTATTGCACTCCCTTTGCCATACACAGTGCAAATAGCACCCACGTTTGTTCACAGCAAGTTCAGTGTATTGGACTGAAGAGAAGCTACTGTTCTTGTCAGTTTCCTAAGAACAGTTGAGCTAGATATGGCCCCTGTGTGTAGAAATCACAGTTCTTTTGTTCTGATCAAGCTCACTCTTCTGGCACTATAGGAAACACAGTAGTGTAGAAGAGTGCTCTTTTCTCAAAAGCAGAGTGTGTTTCTAGTAAGGCGTTCTAGTGTTTGTTTCCCATTCATCAATGGAGTTGAATCACAAGCAGTTTCTGGTCCTATGAGCAAGAATTGTTTTCTGTTTAGGAATTCATTATTGTGCTCTCTACACCATACAAGTGCAAATAGCACTCACGTCTGTTCCCAGCAAGTACAGTGTATTGGACTGAAGAGAAGCTACTGTTCTTATCAGTTTCCTAAGCAGAGTGGAAGTAGATATAGCCTGTGTGTGTAGGAAGCACAGTTTTTTTGTTCTGAGCAATCTCACTGTTCTGGCCCTGTAGAAAACACAGTAGAGTAGAAGGGTGCTCTTTTCTCAAAGGCAGAGTGTGTTTAATGTAAGGCAAGTTAGGTTTAGTTTCCTATTCATAAATGGAGTTGAATCACATGCAGTTTCTGGTCCTAACAGCAAGAGTTTTTTTCTGGTAAGAAGAGTCACTATTGCGCTAGCATTGCCATACACAGTGCAAATAGCACTCGTGTTTGTTCCCAGCAAGTACAGTGCATTGGACTGAAGAGAAGCTACTGTTCTTGTCAGTTTCCTAAGCAGAGTGGAAGTAGATATAGCCTGTGTGTGTAGGAAGCACAATTTTTTTGTTCTGAGCAATCTCACTGTTCTGGCCCTGTAGAAAACACAGTATAGTAGAAGGGTGCTCTTTTCTCAAAGGCAGAGTGTGTTTCTTGTAAGGCAAGTTAGGTTTAGTTTCCTATTCAAAAACGGAGTTGAATCACATGCAGTTTCTGGTCCTAACAGCAAGAGTTGTTTCCTGGCAAGGAAAGTGACTATTGTGCTCCCATTGCCATACACAGTGCAAATAGCACTTGCGTCTTTTCCCATCAAGTACAGTGTATTGGACTGAAGAGAAGATACAGTTCTTGTCAGTTTCCTAAGCAGAATTTTACTGGATATGGCCCGTGTAAGTAGGAAGCTATTTCCTTTGTTCCGAGCAAGCTCAATTTCCTGGCCATATATGAGACAAATTAGAGTAGAAGAGAGCTCGTTTCTCAAAAGCAGAGTGTGTTTCTTGTAAGGCGAGCTAGTGTTTGTTTCCCATTCATAAACAGAGTTGAATAACTTGCTGTTTCTGCTCCTAGAAGTAAGAGTTGTTTTCTGGTAAGGAAAGTCACTTCTGCGCACCCATTGCCATTCACAGTGAAAACAGCACTCGCGTCTGTTCCCTGCAAGTACAGTGTATTTGACTGAAGAGAAGACACTCTTCTTGTCAGTTTCCTAAGAAGAGTTGAACTAGATATGGCTTTTGTGTGTAGGAAGCACAGTTTTTGTTCTGTACAAACTCACTCTTCTGGCCTTATAGGAAACACAGTAAAGTAGAAGAGTACTCTTTCCTCAAAAGCAGAGTGTGTTTCTTGTAGGGCGAGCTAGTGTTTGTTTCCCATTCATAAAAGAAGTTGAAACCCATGCAGGTTCTTTTCCTATGAGCAAGAGTTGTTTTCTGGTAAGGAAAGTCACTATCGCACTCTTTTTGCCATGCACAGTATGAATAGTACTCCTGCCTGTTCCCAGCAAGTACAGTGTATTGGACTGAAGATAAGCTACTGTTCTTGTCAGTTCCCTAAGCAGCATTGAACTAGATATGGACTGTGTGTAGGAAGCACAGTTGCTTTGCTCTGAACAAGCTCTCTCTTCTGGCCCTATAGGAAACTCATTAGTATAGAAGAGTGCTCTTTTCACAAAATAATAGTGTGTTTCTTGAAAGGCGAGCCAGCGTTTGTTTCCCATTCATAAACAGCATTGAATCACATGCAGGTTCTGGTCCTATGAGCAAGAGTTGTTTTCTGGTAAGGAAAGTCACTATTGTGCTCCCATTGCAAAACACAGTTCAAATAGTACTTGCGTCTTTTCCCAGCAAGTACAGTGTATTTGATTGAAGAGAGGATACTGTTCTTGTCAGTTTCCTAAGCAGAGTTGAACTAGATATGGCCCCTGTGTGTAGGAAGCACAGGTCTTTTGTTCTGACCAAGCTCACTCTTCTAGCACTTTAGGAAACACAGTAGAGTAGAAGAGTGCTCTTTCCTCAAAAGCAGAGTGTGTTTCTTTTAAGGCGTACTAGTGTGTGTTTCCCATTCACCAACGGAGTTGAATCACATGCAGTTTCTGGTCCTACTAGCAAGAATTGTTTTCTGGTAAGGAAATTCATTATTGTGCTCCATTTGCCATTAGTGCAAGTAGCACTTGCGTCTATTCCCAGCAAGTACAGTGTATTGGACTGAAGAGAAGCTACCGTTCTTGTCAGTTTCCTAAGCAGAGTGGAAGTAGATATAGCCCGTGTGTGTAGGAAGCACAGTTTTTTTTTTGTTTTGAGCAAACTCACTGTTCTGGCCCTATAGGTAACACAGGAGAGTAAAGTATGCTCTTTTCTCAAAAACAGAGTGTATTTCTTGTAAAGTGAATTGGTGTTAGTTTCCCATTCATAAACAGAGTTGAATCACATGCAGTTTCTGGTCCTATGAACAAGAGTTGTCTTCTGGTAAGAAAAGTCACTATTACACTCTCATTGCCATACCCAGTGAAATAGCACTTTCGTCTTTTCCCAGGAAGTACAGAGTATTGGACTGAAGAGAAGATACTGTTCTTATCAGTTTCCTAAGCAGTTTTTACTAGATATGGCCCCTGTGAGTAGGAAGCACAGTTCCTTTGTTCTGAGCAAGCTCACTCTCCTGGCCCTATAAAAAACAAAGTACTGAAGAAGAGTGCTGTTTTCTCAAAAGCAGAGTGTGTTTCTTTTAAAGCGATCTAGTGTTTGTTACCCATTCATAAAGGGAGTTGAATCACATGCAGTTTTTGGTCCTACAAGCAAGAGTTGTTTTCTGGTAAGGAAAGTCACTATTGAGCTCCCATTGCCATACACAGTGAAAATAGCACTCGTGTCTGTTCCCTGCAATTACAGTGTATTGGATTGAAGAGAAGCTATTCTTCTTGTCAGTTTCCTAAGCAGAGTTGAACTAGATATGACCCGTGTGTGTAGGAAGCACAGTTCTTTTTTTCTGCACAAGCTCACTGTTCTGGCCCTATAGGAAACACAGTAAATTAGAAGAGTGCTCTAATTTCAAAAGCAGAGTTTTTCTTGTAAGGCGAGCTAGTGTTTGTTTCCCATTCATAAAGGGAGTTGAATTCCATGCAGTTTCTGTTGTTTTATGGTAAGGAAAGACACTATTGTGCTCCCTTTGCCATGCACAGTACGAATAGCACTCGTGTCTGTTCCCAGCAAGTACAGTGTATTGGACTGAAGAGAAGCTACTGTTCTTGACAGTTACCTAAGCAGCATTGAACTAGATATGAACCGTGTGTGTAGGAAGCACAGTTCTTTTATTCTGAGCAAGCTTACTCTCTGGCCCTATTGGAAACACAATAGAGTAGAAGAGTGCTTTTTTCTAAAAGCAGAGTGTGTTTCTTGTAAGGCAAGCTAATTTCTGATTCCCATTCATAAACGGAGTTGAAACACATGCATTTTCTAGTCCTAGGAGCAAGAGATGTTTTTTGTTAAGGAAAGTCACAATTGTGCTCCCTTTGCCATACACAGTGCAAGTAGCACGCGCGTCTGTTCCCAGCAGGTACAGTTTATTGGACTGAAGAGAAGCTACTGTTTTTGTTGTTTCCTAAGCAGAGTTTTACTAGATATGGACTGTGTGTGTAGGAAGCACATTCCTTTTGTTTTGAGAAAGCTCATTGTTCTGGGCTTATAGGAAACACAGTAGAGTAGAAGAGTGCTCTTTACTCAAAAGCAAAGTGTGATCCTTGTAATGAGAGCTAGTGTTTATTTCTTTTTTTTTTTTTTTTTTTTTTTTTTGGTTTTTCGAGACAGGGTTTCTCTGTGTAGCTTTGCGCCTTTTCCTGGAACTCACTTGGTAGCCCGGGCTGGCCTCGAACTCACAGAGATCCACCTGGCTCTGCCTCCCGAGTGCTGGGATTAAAGGTGTGCGCCACCACCGCCCGGCTAGTGTTTATTTCTATTCATAAACGGAGTTGAATCTCATGCAGTTTCTGGTCCTACGAGCAAGAGTTGTTTTCTGGTAAGGAAAGTCACTGTTGCGCTCCCATTGCCATACACAGTGCAAATAGCCCTTGAGTCTGTTCCAGCAATACAATGTATTGGACTGAAGAGAAGCTACTGTTCTTGTCAGTTTCCTAAGCAGAGTTGAACTAGATATGGCCGTGTGTGTAGGAAGCACATTCCTTTGTTTTGAGCAAGCTCCTTGTTCTGGCCTTATAGGAAACAGAGACTAGTAGAAGAGTGCAATTTTCTCAAAAGCTGAGTGTGTTTCTTGAACGGCGACCTAGTGTTTTTATCCCATTCATAAATGGAGTTGAATCACATGCAGTTTCTGGTCCGATGAGCAAGACTTGTTTTCTGGTAAGGAAAGTTGTAGCCAGAGTTTTCCTGCCTGGCCCACATTCAGGACAAATCTCTCTCACCTGCCAGTCCCACAGCCGCTCATACCCGACCAAGTAAACACAGAGACATATATTTCTTACAAACTGCATGGCCATGGCAGGCTTCTTGCTAACTGTTCTTACAGTTTAAATTAATCCATTTCCATTAATCTATACCTTGCCACATGGCTCGTGGCTTACCGGAATCTTCATATGCTGTTTGTCATCGTGGCGGCTGGCAGTGTCTCTCTGACTCAGCCTTCCACTTCCCAGCTTTATTCTCCTCCTTGTCCCGCCTATACTTCCTGCCTAGCCAATGACCAATCAGTGTTTTATTTATTGACTAATTAGCAACACATTTGCCAAAGAGACCATCCCACAGCACTTCCTTTTTTTTTTTTCAGGGAGAGCAAATTTGAGATTTATTAGGTAAAGAAAAGTACACAGTTTAATAAAAAAAAGATAACTCACACTATGCATTTCAGTATGGGCATTAAGGCATATACACACTCTTAAGACAGGATAGCGGTATCTAACAAGGTAGGTGAGTTCCAGCTTCTCAAAAGGAGATAATTGCAGTAATGTATCATATTTGGGGCTTTTTAAAGTGTGTGTGTGTGTGTGTGTGTGTGTGTGTGTGTGTGTGTGTGTGTTTGGACTTGGAGACTAGAGGCTGGCCTCAGAGGCAGGGCAAGGTGGAGAATAAAGCTGCGAAGTGGAAGGCTGAGTCAGAGAGACACTGCCAGCTGCCACCATGACAAGCCGCATGTGAAGATCCTGGTAAGCCACGACCCATGTGGCAAGGTATAGATTTATGGAAATGAATTAATTTAAGCTGTAAGAACAGTTAGCAAGAAGTTTGCCACGGCCATACAGTTTGTAACCAATATAAGTCACTGTGCTTACTTGGTCGGGTCTGAGCGGTTGTGAGACTGGCAAGTGAGAGAGATTTGTCCTGACTGTGGGCCAGGCACGAAAACTCTGGCTACAAATGGCATCCAATGTGGTGGCAAGAGTTTCAACCTAAAAACTGAAAAAAAAAAAGATTCTAAAATGGAGCTAAAAACAGCTTCCTAATTGTCTCTTTCAAATAAGCTGCAGCTGCCGGTTTGAGCTACTGGGGGGTTCTTAGCGTGCATGCTCGACCTGCAGTTTGATGGGAATAAGGCCTCTGCATGTGGCACATTAAGCTGCATGGTGGATTTAGACTTTGCTAGTATAAAACAAAAAAAGAAGTTTCTGGGCTACACGCTGCTTGGATAAAAGCATAGACCCACAATAGCTCCCAGAGCCAGTGGTAAAGTACCACAGCCATGTTGGGAAGCTGAGGTGGGTGGAGTCAGTAGCCACAGCTGCTGCAGTTTAAAGCAAGAGATTCACAATAAGACAGATTCAGATGTAATAGTTTACAATGTGTGTAAAACTATACGTAGCCTTGAAAGAGACAAAAAGGTGATATATACAGTTATAGAAACAAATACATAGTTTAAAAAATATAGTCTTTAAGAGACAGTAAAATTAATATAAATAATAAGCCACAAAAAAGGTGAATATTACACAGAGAATCTGGATTGTGTTGTCTTTGGGATGTTTAACTACAGAAAAACATTTGATCGTAAAAGATGTTGAGTTAAACCAACAGGTATATTTTAAAGGTACCTTGACTTCAAAATTTGTATATAAGAATATGTTGCTTTGGAAAAGAGTCTCTTTTGTTCCCACAGAAAGCCAGAGGCTATGGATTTGTTCAAGATTAAGATACAACAGGTTTGACCAGCCAAGACCCCCTGAAAGGTCTCTGATGACACCATGGCCCAGATGATCCAACATCCAGAATGGTTTGAAGACATCTGGCTAAGATGATACACACTGACAGACTACTCCATAATCCTAAAATTTTCTTTGAATCCCCATAAGATACAGCGACCCCTCCAGCAGGAAGTAGTAAGAGAAGCTACGCCCAAATTCCCAAATTATATGTAATTTTACTTTGTTAAGGTTAAAATCTTCCTTTTTGAAAAAAAAAGGGGGGAAGTGCTGTGGGATGGTCTGTTTGGCAAATGTGTTGCTAATTAGTCAATAAATAAAACACTGATTGGCCGTTGGCTAGGCAGGAAGTATAGGCGGGACAAGTAGGAGAATAAAGCTGGGAAGTGGAAGGCTGAGTCAGAGACACACTGCCAGCCACCATGATGACAAACAGCATATGAAGATTCCGGTAAGCCACGAGCCATGTGGCAAGGTATAAATTAATGGAAATGGATGAATTTAAGCTGTAAGAACAGTTAGCAAGAAGACTGCCATGGCCATAGAGTTTTAGTCCTACAAGCAAGAGTTGTTTTCTGGTAAGGCAAGTACTATTTACTCCCTTTGCCATAAACAGTGCAAATTCACCCTCGTGTCTGTTCCCAGCAAGTACAGTGTATTGGAATGAAGAGATGTAACTGTTCTTGACATTTTCCTATGCAGGGTTGAACTAGACATGGCCCGTGTGTAGGAAGCACTGTTCTTTTGTTCTGAGCAAGATCACTTTTCTGGCCTTATAGGAAACACTGTAGATTAGAAGAGTGCTCTTTTCTCAAAAGTGTTACTTGTAAGACTAGCTAGTGTTTGTTTCCCATTAATGAACGGTGTGAAATCACATGCAGTTTTCGGTCCTAGCAGCAAGAGTTTTTTTCTGGTAAGGAAAGTCACTATTCCACTCCCACTGCCATACACAGTGCAAATAACCCTCGTGTCTGTTCCCAGCAAGTACAGTGTATTGGACTGAAGAGAAGCTACTGTTCTTGTCAGTTTCCTAAGCAGAGTTGAACTAGATATGGCCCGTGGGGGTAGGAAACACAGTTCTTGTGTTCTGAGCAAGCTCACTCTACTGGCCCTACAGGAATCACAGTAGAGTAGAAGATTGCTCTTTTCTCAAAAGAAGAGTGTTTTTCTTGTAAGGCAAGCTAGTGCTTGTTTCCCACTCATGAACGAATTTGAATCACATGCTGTTTCTGGTCTTACGAGCAAGAGTTGTATTCTGGTAAGGAAAGTCAATATTGTGCTCGCATTGCCATAAACAGTGCAAATAGCACTTGTGTCTGTTCCCAGCAAGTACAGTTTTTTGGACTGAAGAGAAGCTACTGTTCTTGTCAGTTTGCTAAGCAGAGTTGAACTAGATATGGCCCGTGTGTGTAGAAAGCTCTGTTCTTTTGTTCTGAGCAAGCTCATTCTTCTGGCCCTATAGGAAACATAGTAGAGTAGATGAGTGCTCTTTTCTCAAAAACAGAGTGTGTTTCTTATAAATAGAGCTAATGTTTGTTTCTAATTCATAAAAGAAGTTGAAGCACATGCTGTTTCTGATCCTACCAGCAAGAGGTGATTTCTGGTAAGGAAAGTCACTATTGTGCTCCCATTGCCATACAAAGTGAAGATACGCCTCGCGTCTGTTCTTAGCAAATACCAGTATTGGACTGAAGAGAAGTTACTGTTCTTGTCAGTTTCCTAAGCAGAGTTGAATTAAATATGGCCCATGTGTGTAGGAAGCACATTCCTTTTGTTCTGAGCAAGCCCACTTTTCTGGCCTTATAGGAAAGACAGAAGTGTAGAAGAGTGCTCTTTTTTCAAAAGCAGAATGTGTTTCTTGTAAGGCGATCTAGTGTTTGTTTCCCATTCATAATCGGATTTGAATCACATGCAGGTTCTGGTCCTACGAGCAAGAGTTGTTTTCTGGTATGGAAAGTCACTATAGTGCTCCCTTTATGATACACAGTACAAATAGGACTCATGTCTGTTTCTAGCAAGTACACTGAATTGGACTGAAGAGAAGATACTGCCCTTGTCAGTTTTCTAAGCGGAGATGAACTAGATATGGCCCATCTGTGTAGGAAACACAGTTCTTTTTTTCTGAGCAAGCTTACTCTTCAGGCCCTTTAGGAAACACAGTAGAGTAGAAGAGTGCCCTTTTCTCAAAAGCAGAGTGATTTTCTTGTAAGACGAGATAGTGTTTGTTTCCCATTCATAAACGGAGTTGAATCACATGCATTTTCTGGTCCTATGAGCAAGAGTTGTTTCCTGGTAATGAAGTCACTATAGCGCTCCCTTTGCCATACACAGTGCGAAAAGCACTCGCGTCAGTTCCCAGCAAGTACAGTGTATTGTACTGAACAGAAGCTACAGTTCTTGTCAGTTTCCTAAGCAGAGTTGAACTAGATAGGGTCCGTGTGTGTAGGAAGCACAGTTCTTTTGTTCTGAGCAAGCTCACTGTTCTGGCCCTATAGGAAAGACATTAGAGAAGAATTGTGCTCTTTTCTCAAAAGCAGAGTGTGTTTCTTGTAAGACGAGCTAGTGTTTGTTTCCCATTCATAAACGGAGTTGAATCACATGTAGTTTTGGTCCTACAAGCAAGAGTTGTTTTCTGGTAAGGAAAGTAACTCTATTACTCCATTTGCCACACATAGAGAAAATAGCACTCGTGTCTGTTTCCAGCCAATTCAGTGCATTGGACTGAAGAGAAGCTACTATTCTTGACATTTTCCTAAGCAGAGTTGAACTAGATATGGCCTGCGTGTAGGAAGCACAGATTTTTTGTTCTGAGCAAGCTCACCGTTCTGGCCGTATAGGAAACATAGTAGAGTAGAAGAGTGCTCTTTTCTCAAGAGCAGAGAGTGTTTCTTGTAAGGACATCTAGTGTTTGTTTCTCATTCATAAATGGAGTTGAAACACATGCAGTGTCTGATCCTATGAGCAAGAGTTATTTCTGGTAAGGAAAGTCACTATTGCGCTCCCATTGCCATACACAGGGCAAATCGCCCTCGAGTCTCTTCCCTGCAAGTACAGTGTATTGGACTGAAGAGAACCTACTGTTCTTGTCAGTTTCCTAAGCAGAGTTGAACTAGATATGGCCCGTGTGTGTAGGAAGCACTGTTCTTTTGTTCTGAGCAAGCTCATTCTTCTGGCCCTATAGGAAACATAGTAGAGTAGATGAGTGCTCTTTTCTCAAAAACAGAGTGTGTTTCTTATAAATGGAGCTAATGTTTGTTTCCAATTCATAAAAGAAGTTGAAGGACATGCTGTTTCTGATCCTACCCGCAAGAGGTGTTTTCTGGTAAGGAAAGAAACTATTGTGCTCCCATTGCCATACAAAGTGAAAATACACCTTGTGTCTATTCTTAGCAAGTACCAGTATTGGACTGAAGAGAAGTTACTGTTCTTGTCACTTTCCTAAGCAGAGTTCAACTAAATATGGCCCATGTGTGTAGGAAGCACATTCCTTTTGTTCTGAGCAAGCCCACTCTTCTGGCCTTATAGGAAACACAGAAGAATAGAAGAGTGCTCTTTTCTCAAAATCAGAGTGTGTTTCTTGTAAGGCGATCTAGTGTTTGTTTCCCATTCATAATCGGAGTTGAATCACATGCAGTTTCTGGTTCTATGAGCAAGAGTTGTTTTCTGGTAAGGAAAGTCACTATTATGCTCCCATTTCCAAACTTAGTGCAAATTGCACTCACGTCAGTTCTCAGCAAGTACAGTGTATTGGACTGAAAAGAAGCTACTGTTCTTGTCAGTTTCCTTAGCAGAGTTAAAATAGATAGGGCCGGGTGTATAGTAAGCACAGTTCTTTTGTTCTGAGCAAGCTCACTCTTCTGGCCCTATATTAAACACATTAGAGTAGAAGAGTGCTCTTTTCTCAAAAGCAGAGTGTGTTTCTTGTAAAGTGATCTAGTCTTTGTTTCCCATTCATAAAGGGAGTTGTATCATATGCAGTTTCTGGTCCTACAAGCAAGAGTGTTTTCTGGTATGGAAAGTCACTATTTTGCTCCCATTGCCATGCACAGTGCAAATAGCACTCGCGTATCTTCCCAGCGAGTACAGTGTATTGGACTGAAGAGAAGCTACTGTTCTTGTCAGTTTCCTAAGCAGAGTTGAACTAGATATCGCCCGTGTGTAGGAAGCACAATTCTTTTGTTCTGAGCAAGCTCACTCTTCTGGCCCTTGGAAACCCAGTGGAGTACAAGAGCACTCTTTTCTCAAAAGCATAGTGTGGTTCTTGTAAGTTGAAATAGTGTTTGTTTCCCATTCATAAACGAAGTTGAATCACCTGCCATTTCTGGTCCTATGATCAAGAGTTGTTTTCTTGTAAGGAAAGTCAGTTTTGCGCTCCCATTTCCATACAGAGTGCAAAAAGCACTCGAGTCTGTTCCAGCAAGTACAATGTATTGGACTGAAGAGAAGCTACTATTCTTTTCAGTTTCCTAAGCAGAGTTGAACTAGATATGGCCTGTGTTATAGGAAGCACATTCCTTTTGTTTTGAGCAAGCTCATTTTTCAGGCCTTATAGGAAACACAGTAGTGTAGAAGAGTGCTCTTTTCTCAAAATCAAAGTGTGATTCTTGTAATACGAGCTAGTGTTTATTTCCATTCATAAACCGAGTTGAATCTCATATAGTTTCTGACCTATGAGCAAGAGTTGTTTTCTGATAAGGAAAGTCACTGTTGCGCTCCCATTGCCATACACAGTGCAAGAGCCCTTGAGTCTGTTCCAGCAAGTACAATGTATTGGACTGAAGAGAAGCTAGTATTCTTTTCAGTTTCCTAACAGAGTTGAACTAGATATGGTCCGTGTGTGTAGGAAGCACATTCCTTTTATTTTGAGAAAGTTCATTGTTCTGGCCTTATAGGAAACATAAAATAGTAGAAGAGTGCTATTTTTTCAAAAGCAGAGTGTGTTTCTTGAAAGGCGACCTAGTGTTTTTTTCTAATTCAAAAACAGAGTTGAATAACATGCAGTTTCTGGTCCTATGAGCAAGAGCTGTTTTCCACTAAGGAAAGTCACTATTGTGCTGCAATATCAAAAACTTAGTGCAAATAGCACTCACGTCAGTTCCCAGCAAGTACAGTATATTGGAATGAAGAGAAGCTACTGTTCTTGTCAGTTTCCTTAGCAGAGTTAAAACAGATAGGGCCGGGTGTATATTAAGTACAGTTCTTTTGTTCTGAGCAAGCTCACTATTCTGGCCCTTTATTAAACACATTAGAGTAGAAGAGTGCTCTTTTCTCCAAAGCAGAGTGTGTTTCTTGTAATGAGATCTAGTGTTTGCTTCCCATTCCTAAAGGGAGTTGTACCATATGCAGTTTCTGGTCCTACAAGCAAGAGTTGTTTTCTGGTTAGGAAAGTCACTATTTTTCTCCCTTTGCCATACACAGTGCAAATAGAACTTGCGTCTGTTTCCAGCAAGTACAGTTTATTGGACTGAAGAGAAGCTACTGTTCTTGTCAGTTTCCTAAGAATAGTTGAACTAGATATGGCCCATGTGTGTAGGAAGCACAGTTCTTTTGTTCTGAGCAAGCTCACTGTTCTGGCCCTATGAGACTATAAGAAACACAGTAGAGTAGAAGAGTGCTCTTTTCTCAAAAGCAGAGTGTGTTTCTTGTAAGGCAAGCTAGTGTTTGTTTCCCATTCATAAACGGAGTTGAATCACATGCAGTTTCTGGTCCTACGAGGAACTGTTTTTTTTTCTGGTAAGGAAAGTCACTATTGTGCTTTCAATACCATACATAGTGTAAATAGCACTCATGTCAATCCCCAGCAAGTATAGTGTATTGGACTGAAGACAAGCTACTGTTTTTGTCAGTTTCCTAAGCAGAGTAGAACCAAATATGGCCCGTGTGCATAGGAAGCACAGTTCTTTTGTTCTGAGCAATTGCACTGTTCAGGCCCTATGGGAAACACAGTAGAGTAGAAGAGTGCTCTTTTCTCAAAAGCAGAATGTGTTACTTTTATCGTGATCTAGTGTTTGTTTCCCATTCCTAAAGGGAGTTGAATCGCATGAAGTTTCTGGTCCTACGAGCAAGAGTTGTTTTCTGGTAAGGAAAGTCAGTATTGTGCTCCCATTGCCATGCACAGTGCAAATAGCCCTCGCGTCTGTTCCCAGCAAGTACCAGTATTGGACTGAAAAAAAGCTACTGTTCTTGTCAGTTTCCTAAGCAGAGTTGAACTAAATATGGCCCATGTGTGTAGGAAGCACATTCCTTTTGTTGTGAGCAAGCTCATTCTTCTGGACTTATAGGAAAAACAGTAGAGTAGAAGAGTGCTCTTTTCTCAAAAGCAAAGGGTGATTCTTGTAATGTGAGCTAGTGTTTATTTCCATTCATAAACGGAGTTGAATCTCATACAGTTTCTGGTCCTATGAGCAAGAGCTGTTTTCTTGTAAGGAAAGTCACTGTTGTGCTCCCATTGCCATACACAGTGCAAATGGCCCTTGAAACTGTTCCAGCTAGTACAATGTATTGGACTGAAGAGAAGTTACTGTTCTTGTCAGTTTCCTAAGCAGAGTTGAACTAAATATGGCCCGAGAGTGTAGGAAGCACATTCCTTTTTTTTTGAGCAAGCTTATTGTTCTTGCCTTATAGGAAACACAGAATAGCACAAGAGTGCTATTTTCTCAAAAGCAGAGTGTGTTTCTTGAAAGGCGACCTAGTGTTTTTTTCCCATTCATAAACTGAGTTGAATCACATGCAGTCTCGGGTCTTACAAGCAAGAGTTGTTTTATGGTAAGGAAAGTCACTATTGTGCTCCCATTTCCAAGCATAGTGCAAATAGCACTCACGTCAGTTCCCATCAAGTACAGTGTATTGGACTGAAGAGAAGCCACTGTTCTTGTCAGTTTCCATAGCAGAGTTGAACTAAATATGACCTGTGTGTGTAGGACGCACATTGCTTTTATTCTGAGCAAGCTCATTCTTCTGGCCTTATAGGAAACACAGTAGAGAACAAGAGTGCTCTTTTCTCAAAAGCAAAGTATGATTCTTGTTATGCGAGCTAGTGTTTATTTCCATTCATAAAGGGAGTTAAATTTCATACAGTTTCTGGTCCTATGAGCAAGATCTGTTTTCTGGTTAGGAGAGTCACTCTTGTGCTTCCATTGCCATACACATTGCAAATAGCACTCGCGTCTGTTCACAGCAAGTACCAGTATTGGACTGAAGAGTAGCTACTGTTCTTGTCAGTTTCCTAAGCAGAGTTGAACTAAATATGGCCCATGTGTGTAGGAAGCACATTCCTTTTGTTCTGAGCAAGCTCATTCTTCTGGACTTATAGGAAAAACAGTAGAGTAGAAGAGTGCTCTTTTCTCAAAAGCAAAGGGTGATTCTTGTAATGTGAGCTAGTGTTTATTTCCATTCATAAACGGAGTTGAACCTCATACAGTTTCTGGTCCTACGAGCAAGAGCTGTTTTCTGGTAAGGAAAGTCACTGTTGTGCTTCCATTGCCATTCACAGTGCAAATAGCACTCGCGTCTGTTCCCAGCAAGTACAGTGTACTGGACTGAAGAGAAGCTACTATACTTATCAGTTTCCTAAGCAGAGTTGAACTAAATATGGCTCGTGAGTGTAGGAAACACATTCCTTTTGTTTTGAGCAAGCTCATTGTTCTGGCCTTATAGGAAACACAGAATAGTAGAAGAGTGCTATTTTCTCAAAAGCAGGTTGTGTTTCTTGAAAGGCGACCTAGTGTTTATTTCCCATTCATAAACTGAGTCGAATCACATGCAATTTCGGTCTTATGAGCAAGAGATGTTTTCTGGTAAGGAAAGTCACTATTGTGCTCCCAATTCCAAACATAGTGCAAATAACACTCACGTCAGTTCCCAGCAAGTACAGTGTATTGGACTGAAGAGAAGCTACACTTCTTGTCAGTTTCCTTAGCTGAGTTAAATTAGATAAGGCCGGGTGTATAGTAAGCACAGTTCTTTTGTTCTGAGCAAGCTCACTCTTCTGGCCCTATATTAAACACAGTAGAGTAGAAGAATGCTCTTTTCTCAAAAGCAGAGTGTTTTTCTTGTAAGGAGTGCTAGTGTGTGTTTCCCATTCATAAAAGTAGTTGAATCACATGCAGTTACTGGTCCTATGAGCAAGAGTGTTTTCTGGTTAGGAAAGTCACTATGGCGCTCCCATTGCCATACACAGTGCAAATAGCCCTCGAGTCTGTTCCAGAAAGTACATTGTATTGGACTGAAGAGAAGCTACTGTTCTTTTCAGTTTCCTAAGCAGAGTTGAACTAGATATGGCCGGTGGGTGTAGGAAGCAGAGATTTTTTCTTCTGAGCAAGCTCGCTGTTCTGGCCCTATAGGAAACACAGTAGAGTAGAAGAGTGCTCTTTTCTCAAAAGCAGAGGGTGTTACTTGTAAGACTAGCTAGTGTTTGTTTCCCATTAATGAACGGAGTGGAATCACATGCAGTTTTTGGTCCTAGCAGCAAGAGTTTTTTTCTGGTAAGGAAAGTCACTATTCCACTCTCATTGCCATACACAGTGCAAATAGCCCTCGCGTCTGTTCCCAGCAAGTACAGTGTATTGGACTGAAGAGAAGCTCATGTTCTTGTCAGTTTCCTAAGCAGAGTTGAACTAGATATGGCCCGTGTGGGTAGGAAACACAGTTCTTGTGTTCTGAGCAAGCTCACTCTAATGGCCATACAGGAATCACAGTAGAGTAGAACAGTGCTCTTTTCTCAAAAGCAGAGTGTGTTTCTTGTAATATAAGCAGGTGTTTGTTTCCCATTCATAAATGGAGTTGAATCGCATGCAGTCTCTGGTCCTACAACCAAGATTTGTTTTCTTGCAAGGAAAGTCACTATTTCTCTCCCATTGGCATAAGCAGTGCAAATAGCCCTCGAGTCTGTTCCAGAAAGTACATTGTATTGGACTGAAGAGAAGCTACTGTTCTTTTCAGTTTCCTAAGCAGAGTTGAACTAGATATGGCCGGTGGGTGTAGGAAGCAGAGATCTTTTCTTCTGAGCAAGCTCGCTATTCTGGCCCTATAGGAAACACAGTATAGTAGAAGAGTGCTCTTTTCTCAAAAGTAGAGTGTGTTACTTGTAAGACTAGCTAGTGTTTGTTTCCCATTAATGAACGGAGTGGAATCACATACAGTTTTCGGTCCTAGCAGCAAGAGTTTTTTTCTGGTAAGGAAAGTCACTATTCCACTCTCATTGCCATACACAGTGCAAATAGCCCTCGCGTCTGTTCCCAGCAAGTACAGTGTATTGGACTGAAGAGAAGCTCCTGTTCTTGTCATTTTCCTAAGCAGAGTTAAACTAGATATGGCCCGTGTGGGTAGGAAACACAGTTCTTGTGTTCTGAGCAAGCTCACTCTACTGGCCATACAGCAATCACAGTAGAGTAGAACAGTGCTCTTTTCTCAAAAGCAGAGTGTGTTTCTTGTAATACAAGCAGGTGTTTGTTTCCCATTCATAAATGGAGTTGAATCGCATGCAGTCTCTGGTCCTACAACCAAGATTTGTTTTCTTGCAAGGAAAGTCACTATTTCTCTCCCATTGCCATACACAGTGCAAATAGCACTCACATTGGTTTCCAGTGTATTGAACTGAAGAGAAGATGCTATTCTTGTCAGTACCTAGGCTGAGTTTTACTAGATATCTCTATGTGAGTAGGAAGCACAGTTCTTTTGTTCTGAGCAAGCTCGCTCTTCTGGCCATATAGGAAACCCAGTAGAGTAGAAGAGTGCTCTTTTCTCAAAAGTGGAGTGTGTTTCTTTAAGGCGAGCTAGTGTTTGTTTCCCATTTATAAACCGAGTTGAAACACATGCAGTTTCTGTTCCTAGGAGCTAGAGTTTTTTTCTGGTAAGGAAAGTCACAATGGCGCTCCCTTTAAAATACAATGCAAGTAGCAATCGCGTCTGTTCCCAGCAAGTACAGTGTAATGGACTGAAGAGAAGCTACTGTTCTTGTCAGTTTACTAAGCAGAGTTGTACTAGATATGGCCCCTGTGTAGGAAGCACAGTTCTTTTGCTTGAGCTAGATCACTCTTCTGGCCCTATAGGAAAAACAGTAGAGTAGAAGATTGCTCTTTTCTCAAAAGCAGACTGTTTATCTTGTAAGGCGAGCTAGTGCTTGTTTCCCACTCATAAACGAATTAGAATCACATGCTGTTTCTGGTCCTACGAGCAAGAGTTGTTTTCGGGTAAAGAAAGTCAATATTTTGCTCCCGTTGCCATAAACAGTGCAAATAGCACTCGTGTCTGTTCCCAGCAAGTACAGTGTATTGGATTGAAGAGAAGCTACTGTTCTTGGCAGCTTCCTAAGCACAGTTGAACTAGATATGGCCCGGTTAGTAAGAAGCACAATTCTTTCGTTCTGAGCAAGCTCACTGTTCTGGCCCAAAAGGAAACACAGTAGAGTAGAGGAGTGCTCTTTTTTCAAAAGCAGAGTGTGTTTCTTTTAAGGCAAGCAAGTGTTTGTTTCCCATTCATAAACACAGTTAAATCACATGCAGTTTCTGGTCCCAGGAGCAAGAGTTGTTTTCTGGTAAGGGAAGTCACTATTGCGCATCCATTGCCATTCACAGTGCTAATAGCTCTCGCGTCTGTTCCCAGCAAGTACAGTGTATTGGACTAAAGAGAAGCTACAGTTCTTGTCAGTATCCTAAACACAGTTTTACTAGATATGGCCCGTGTGTGTAGGAACCACAGTTCTTTGGTTCTGAGCAAGCTCACTCTTCTGGCCCTATATTAAACACAGTAGAGTAGAAGAGTGCTCTTTTCTCAAAAGCAGAGTGTGTTTCTTGTAAGGTGATCTAGTTTTTGTTTCCCATTCATAAAGGGAGTTGTATCACATAGAATATCTGGTCCTACTAGCAAGAGTTGTTTTCTGGTAAGGAAAGTCACTATTTTTCTCCCTTTGCCATACACAGTGCAAATAGCACTCACGTCTGTTTCCAGGAATTACGTTTATTGGACTGAAGAGAAGCTACTGTTCTTGTCAGTTTCCTATGCAGATTGAACTTGATATGTCCTGAGTGTGTAGGAAGCACATTTCTTTTTTTCTGAGTAAGCTCGCTGTTCTGGCCCTATAGGAAACACAGTAGAGTAAAAGAGCGCTCTTTTCTAAAAAAGCAGAGTGTGTTTCATGTAAGGCGAGCTAGTGTCTGTGTCCCATTAATAAACAGTGTAAAATCACATTCAGTGTCTGGTCGTACTAGCAAGAGTTGTTTTCTGGTAAGCAAAGGCTCAATTGTGCTCCCTTTGCCATACACAGTGCAAATAGCACTCGTGTCTGTTCCCAGCAAGTACAGTGTATTGGAATAAAGAGAAGTTACTGTTATTGTCAGGTTCCTAAGCATAGTTGAGCTATATATGGCCCGTGTGTGTAGGAAGCACAGTTCTTTCGTTCTGAACAAGGTAACTCTTCTGGCCCTGTAGGAAACACAGTAGAGTAGAAGAGTGCTCCTTTCCCAAAAGCAAAGTGTGATTATTCTAAGGCGAGCTAGCGTTTGTTTCCCATTCACAAATGAAGTTGAAGCACATGCAGTTTCTGGTCCTAAGAGGAAGTGTTTTTTTATGGTAAAAAAAAGTCACTATTGGGCTTTCATTGCCATACATAGTTCAAATGGCACTCACATCAATCCCCAGCAAGTATAGTGTATTGGACTGAAGAGAAGCTACAGTTTTTGTCAGTTTCCTAAGCAGAGTAGAACCAAATATGGCCCATGTGTGTAGGAAGCACAGTTCTTTTGTTCTGAGCAAGCGCACTGTTCAGGCCCTATGGGAAACACAGTAGAGTAGAAGAGTGCTCTTTTCTCAAAAGCAGAAGGTGTTACTTTTATCATGATCTAGTGTTTGTTTCCCATTCCTAAAGGGAGTTGAATCACATAAAGTTTCTGGTAATATGAGCAAGAGTTGTTTTCTGGTAAGCAAATCAATATTGTGCTCCCAATGCCATACACAGTGCAAATAGCCCTCGCGTCTGTTCCCAGCAAGTACCAGTATTGGACTGAAAAAAAGCTACTGTTCTTGTCAGTTTCCTAAGCAGAGTGAACTAAATATAGCCCGTGTGTGTAGGAAGCACATTCCTTTTGTTCTGAGCAAGTTCATTCTTCTGGCCTGATAGGAAAAACAGTAGAGTAGAAGAGTGCTCTTTTCTCAAAAGCAAAGTGTGATTCTTGTAATGTGAGCTAGTGTTTATTTCCATTCATAAACGGAGTTGAATCTCATATAGTTTCTGGTCCTACGAGCAAGAGCTGTTTTCTGTTATGAAAGTCACTGTTGTGTTCCCATTGCCATACACAGTGCAAATAGTCCTCGAGTCTGTTCCAGCAAGTACAATGTATTGGACTGAAGAGAAGCTACTGTTCTTGTCAGTTTCCTAAGCAAAGTTGAACTAAATATGGCCCGTGAGTGTAGGAAGCACATTCCTTTTGTTTTGAGCAAGCTCATTGTTCTGGCCCTATAGGAAACACAGAATAGTAGAGGAGTGAAACTTTCTCAAAAGCAGAGTGTGTTTCTTGAAAGACAACCTAGTTCTTTTTGCCCATTCATGAACTGAATTGAATCAAATGGAGTTTCTGGTCTTAAGAGCAAGAATTTTTTTCTGGTAAGGAAAGTCTCTATTGTGCTCCCATTTCCAAGCATAGTGCAAACAGCACTCATGTCAGTTCCCAGCAAGTACAGTGTATTGGACTGAAGACAAGCTACTGTTCTTGTCAGTTTCCTTAGCAGAGTTAAAATAGATTGGGCTGGGTGTATAGTAAGCACCGTTCTTTTGTTCTGAGCAAGCTCACTCTACTGGCCCTATATTAAACACAGTAGAGTAGAAGAGTACTCTTTTCTCAAAAGCAGAGTGTGTTTCTTGTAAAGTGATCTGCTGTTTGTTTCCCATTCATAAATGGAGTTGTATCATATGCAGTTTCTGGTCCTACAAGCAAAAGTTGTTTTCTGGTAAGGAAAGTCACTATTTGTCTCCCATTGCCATGCACAGTGTAAATAGCCCTCATGTCTGTTCAAACCAATTACCGTGTATTGGACTGAAGAGAAGCTACTGTTCTTGTCAGTTTCCTCAGCAAAGTTGATCTAGATGTGGACCGTGTGTGTAGGAAGCACAATTCTTTTGTTCTGACCAAGTTCACTCTTCTGGCCCTTTAGGAAACACAGTAGAGTAGAAGTGTGCTTTTTTCTCAAAAGCAAAGTTTGATTATTGTAAGGCGAGCTAGAGTTTGTTTGCCATTCACAAACGGAGTTGAATCACATGGAGTTTCTGGTCCTACAAAGAAGTGTTGTTTTCTGGTAAGGAAAATCACTATTGTGCTTCATTGCCATACATAGTGCAAATAGTACTCTCGTCAATCCCCAGCAAGTATAGTGTATAGGACTGAAGAGAAGCTGCTGTTTTAGTCAGTTTCCTAAGCAGAGATGAACCAGATATGGCCCGTGAGTTGAGGAAGCACAGTACTTTTGTTCTGAGCAAGCGCAATGTTCAGGCCCTATGGGAAACAGAGTAGAGTAGAAGAGTGCTCTTTTCTCAAAAGCAGAGTGTGTTTCTTGTAAAGTGATCTAGTGTTTGTTTCCCATTCATAAAGAGAGTTGTATCATATGCCGTTTCTGGTCCTACAAGCAAGAGTTGATTTCTGGTAAGGAAAGTCACTATTTTTCTCCCATTGCCATGCACAGTGTAAATAGCCCTCATGAATGTTCAAACCAAGTACAGTGTATTGGACTGAAGAGAAGCTACTGTTCTTGTCAGTTTCCTCAGCAAAGTTGATCTAGATGTGGACCATGTGTTTAGAAAGCACAATTGTTTTGTTCTGACCAAGCTCACTCTTCTGGCCCTTTAGGAAACAAAGTAGAGTAGAAGAGTGCTCTTTTCTCAAAAGCAAAGTGTGATTATTCTAAGGCGAGCTAGTGTTTGTTTCCCATTCACAAACGGAGTTGAATCACATGCAGTTTATGGTCCTATGAAGAAATGTTGTTTTCTGGTAAGGAAAGTCACTACTGTGCTTCATTGCCATACATACTGCAAATAGTACTCGCGTCAATCCCCAGCAAGTATAGTGTATTGGACTGAAGAGAAGCTGCTGTTTTAGTCAGTTTCCTAAGCAGAGATGAACCAGATATGGCCTGTGTGTTGAGGAAGCACAGTACTTTTGTTCTGAGCAAGTGCACTGTTCAGGCCCTATGGGAAACACAGTAGAGTAGAAGAGTGCTCTTTTCTCAAAAGCAGAATGTTTTACTTTTATCATGATCTAGTGTTTGTTTCCCATTCCTAAAGGGAGTTGAATCACATGAAGTTTCTAGTCCTACGAGCAAGAGTTGTTTTCTGGTAAGGAAAGTCAGTATTGTGCTCCCATTGCCATACACAGTGCAAATATACTTCACGTCTGTTCCAGGTAAGTACCAGTATTGGACTGAAGAGAAGATACTGTTCTTGTCAGTTTCCTAAGCAGAGTGAACTAAATATGGCCCGTGTGTGTAAGAAGCACATTCCTTTTGTTCTGAGCAAGCTCAATCTTCTGGCCTTATAAAAAAAAAGTAGAGTAGAAGAGTGCTCTTTTCTCAAAAGCAAAGTGTGATACTTGTAATGCGAGCTAGTGTTTATTTCCATTCATAAACGGAGTTGAATCTCATACAGTTTCTGGTCCTACGAGCAAGAGCTGTTTTCTGGTAAGTAAAGTCACTGTTGCACTCCCCTTGCCATACACAGTGCAAATAGCCCTCAAGTCTGTTCCAGCAAGTACAATGTATTGGACTGAAGAGAAGCTAATGTTCTTGTCAGTTTCCTAAGCAGAGTTGAACTAGATATGGCCCGTGTGTGCAGGAAGCACATTTCTTTTGTTTTGAGCAAGCTCATTGTTCTGGCCTTATAGGAAATACAAAATAGTAGATGAGTGCTATTTTCTCAAAAGCAGAGTGTGTTTCTTGAAAGGCGACCTAGTGTCTTTTTCCCATTCATAAACAGAGTTGAATCACATGCAGTTTCTGGTCCTAGGAGCAAGAGATGCTTTCTGGTAAAGAAAGTCACTATTGTGCTCCCATTTCCTAACATAGTGCAAATAGCACTCACGTCAGTTCCTAGCAAGTACAGTGTATTGGACTGAAGAGAAGCTACTGTTCTCGTCACTTTCCTAAAAGGAGTTGAACTAGATATGGCCCGTGTGTGTAGGAAGCACAGTTCTTTTGTTCTGAGCAAGCTCACTCTTCTGGCCTATATTAAAAACAATAGAGTAGAAGAGTGCTCTTTTCTCAAAAGCAGAGTGTTTTTTTTGTAAGGTGACCTAGTGTTTGTTTCCCATTCATATAAGGAGTTGTATCACATGCAGTTCCTGGTCCTACAAGCAGGAGTTGTTTTCTGGTAAGGAAAGTCACTATTTTTCTCCCACTGCCATGCACAGTGCAAATAGCCCTCACGTCTGTTCCCACCAAGTACAGTGTATTGGTCTGAAGAGAAGCTAGTCTTCTTGTCAGTTTCGTAAGCAGAGGCAAACTACATATCACCCATGTGTGTAGGAAACACAATTCATTTGTTCTGACCATGCTCACTCTTCCTGCCCAATCGGAAACCCAGAAGAGTAGAAGAGTGCTCTTTTCTCAAAAGCAGAGTGTGTTTCTTGAAAGTTGAAATAGTGTTTGTTTCCCATTCATAAACGAAGTTGAATCACATGCCATTTCTGGACCTATGATCAAGAGTTGTTTTCTGGTAAGGAAAGTCACTATTTCGCTCCCAATGTCATACACAGTGCAAATAGCACTCGCGTCTATTTCCAGAAAGGACAGTTTATTGGACTGAAGAGAAGCTACTGTTCTTGTCAGTTTCCTATTCAGAGCTGAACTTGATATGGCCTGTGTGTGTAGAAAGCACAGTTCTTTTGTTCTGAACAAGCTCGCTGTTCTGGCACTATGGAAAACACAGTAGAGTAAAAGAGTGCTCTTTTCTCAAAAGCAGAGTGTGTTTCTTGTAAGGCTAGCTAGTGTTTGTTTCGCATTCATAAACAGTATAAAATCACATGCAGTTTCTGTTCCTATTAGCAAGAGTTGTTTTCTGGTAAGGAAATTCTCCATTGCGCTCCCTTTGCCGTACACAGTGCAAATAGCACTAGCGTCTGTTCCCAGCAAGTACAGTGTATTTGACTGAAGAGAATCTTCTGTTCTTGACAGTTTCTGAAGCAGAGTTGAGCTACATATGGACCCTGTGTGTAGGAAGTACAGATCTTTTGTTCTGAGCAAGCTCACTATTCTGGCTCTTTAGGAAACACAATAGAGCAGAAGAGTGCTCTTTTCTAAAAATCAAAGTTTGATTATTGTAAGGCAAGCTAGTGTTTGTTTCCCATTAACAAACAGAGTTGAATCGCATGCAGTTTTTGGTCCTACGAAAAAGTGTTGTTTTCTGGTAAGGAAAGTCACTATCGTGCTTTCGTTGCCACACATATTGCAAATAGCACTTGCGTCAATTCCCAGCAAGTACAGTGTATTGGACTGAGGAGAAGCTACTGTTTTTGTCAGTTTCCTAAGCAAAGTTGAATCAGATATGGCCCATGTGTGTAGGAAGCACACTTCT
Organism: Peromyscus eremicus; assembly: GCF_949786415.1. Classification (NCBI taxonomy): domain Eukaryota; kingdom Metazoa; phylum Chordata; class Mammalia; order Rodentia; family Cricetidae; genus Peromyscus; species Peromyscus eremicus. The sequence goes on along the minus strand of NC_081417.1, from coordinate 852,831 downwards.
TTCGTTCTGAGCAAACTCACTGTTCTGGGCCTATAGGAAAAACTGTGAGGAAGAAGAGTGCTCTTTTCTCAAAAGCAGAGTGTGTTACTTTTAAAGCAAGCTAGTGTTTGTTTCCCAGTTTATATGTATTTAAATCACATGCCGTTACTGGTCCTACGTGCAAGAGTTGTTTTTTGGTAAGGAACTCACTATTGTGTTCCCATTGCCATACGTAGTACAAACAGCACTCGTGTCAGTTCCCAACAAGTACACTGTATTGGACTAAAGAGAAGATACTGTTCTTGTCAGTTTCCTTAGCAAAGTTGAAATGGATATGGCCTGTGTGTATAGGAAGCACATTTCTTTTGTTCTGAGCAAGCTCACTGTTCTGGCCCTATAGGAAACATAGTAGAGTAGAAGAGTGGAGTTTTCTCAAAAGCAAAGTGTGTTTCTTGTAAGGCGAGCTAGTGTTTGTTTCCCACTCACAAACGGAATTGAATCACATGCAATTTTGGTCCTAAGGGCAAGACTTGTTTTCTGGTAAGGAGTGTCACTATTGTGCTCCCATTGACAAACATAGTGCAAATAGCACTCACGTCTGTTCCCAGCAAGTACATTGTATTGGACTGAAGAGAAGATACTGTTCTTGTCAGTTTCTAAGCAGAGTTTTACTACATATGGTCCTTGTGAGTAGGAAGCACAGGTCTTTTGTTCTGAGCAAGCTCACTCTTCTGGCACTATATGAAACACAGTAGAATACAAGAGTGCTCTTTTCTCAAAAGCAGAGTGTGTTTCTTGTAAGGTGAGTTAGTGTTTGTTTCCCATTCATAAATGGAGTTGAATCACATGCAGTTTCTGGTCCTACGAGCAAGAGTTGTTTTCTGGTAAGAAGAGTCACTATTGTGCTCCCATTGCCATACGCATTGTAAATAGCACTCGCGTTTGTTCCCAGCAAGTACAGTGTATTGGACTGAAAAGAAGCTACTGTTCTTGTTAGTTTCCTAAGCAGAGTTGAAGTAGATGTGGCCCATGTGTGTAGGAAACACATTTCTTTTGTTCTGAGCAAGCTAACTGTTCTGGCCCTATGTAAACATAGTAGTGTAGAAGAGTGCTCTTTTCTCAAAAGCAAGTGTGTTCCTTGTAAGGTGATCTAGTGTTTATTTCCCATTCATAAATGCAGTTGAATCACATGCAGTTTTTGGTCCTACGAGCAAGAGTTGTTTTCTGGTAAGGAAAGTCACTATTGCGCTCACATTGCCATACACAGTGCAAATAGCACTCTCGACTGTTCCCAGGAAGTACATTGTATTGGAATGAAGAGAAGCTACTGTTCTTGTAAGTTTCTTAAGCAGAGTTGAACTAGATATGACCCAAGTTTAGGAAGCACAGTTCTTTTGTTCTGTGCAAGCTCACTGTTCTGACCCTATAGGAAACAGAGTAGAGGAGAAGAGTGCTCTTTTCTCAAAAGCAGTCTGAGTATGTGATTCAACTTCGTTTCCAATAGGGCCAGAAGAGTGAGCTTGCTCAGAACAAAAGACTGTGATTCCTACACACATGGGCTATATCTACTTCAACTCTGCTTAGGAAACAGACAAGAACAGTAGCTTCTCTTCAATCCAATACCTGTACTTGCTGGAAACACACGCGAGTGCTTTTTGTACTGTGTTTGGCTATGGACATGCAATAGTGACTTTCCTTACCAGAAAACAACTCTTGCTCGTAGGACCAAAAACTGCATGTGATTCAACTGCATTTATGAATGGGAAATAAACACTAGATCACCTTACAAGGAACACACTTGCTTTTGAAAAAAGAGCACTCTTCTACACTACTATGTTTACATAGGGCCAGAACAGTTAGCTTGCTCAGAACAAAAAATTGCTCAGAACAGAAAAGTATGTCTCTTGTAAGGCAGGCTCGTGTTCGTTTCCTATGCATAAACGGAGGTGAATCACAAGCAGTTTTTGTTCCTAGGAGAAAGAGTTGTTTTCTGGTAAGGAAAGACACTATTGTGTTCCATTACCATTCACAGTGCAAATAGTACTCGCTTATTTTCCCAGCAAGAACAGTGTATTGGACTGAAGAGTAGCTACTGTTCTTGTCAGTTTCCTAAGCAGAGTTGAACTAGATATGGCCCGTGAGTAGGAAGCACAGTTCTTTTGTTGTGTGCAAATTCACTGTTCTAGCACTTCAGGAACGACAGTAGAGTAGAAGAGTGCTCTTTTCTCAAAAGCGGGTTGTGGTTCTTGTAAGACGAGCTAGTATTTTTTTCCCATTCATAAACGGAGTTGAATCACATACAGTTTTTGGTCCTACAGGCAAGAGTTGTTTTCTGGTAAGGAAAGTCAATATTGTGCTCCCTTTGCCAAACAGTGCAAATAGCACTCACATCTGTTCCCAGCAAGTACAGTGTATTGGACTATAGAGAAGCTACTGTTCTTGTCAGTTTCCTAAGCAGAGTTGAACAAGATATGGCTCGTGTGTGTAGGAAGCACAGCTCATTTGTTCTGAGCTAGCTCACTCTTCTGGCCCAATAGGAAACACAATACAGTAGAAGAGTGGTCTTTTCTCAAAAGCAGAGTGTGTTTCTTCTAAGGCAAGCTAGTGTTTATTTCCCATTCGTAAACGAAGTTGAATCACATGCAGTTTCGGGTCCTATGAGCAAGAGTAGTTTTCTGGTAAGGAAAGTCACTATTTTGCTCTCATTTCCATACACAGAGCAAATAGCACTCACATCTGTTCACAGAAAGTACAGTGCATTTCACTGAAGAGAAGCTACTGTTCTTGTTAGTTTCCTAAGCAGAGTTGACATAGATATGGCCCATGTTTGTAGGAAGCACAGTTCTTTATTCTGAGAAAACTCACTCTTCTGGCCCTATAGGAAACACATTTGAGAAGAAGAGTGGTCTTTTCTCAAAAGCAGAGTGTGTTTCTTGTAAGGTGAGCTAGTATTTGTTTCCCATTCATAAACGAAGTTGAATCACGAGTAGTTTCTGGTGTGACAAAAGTTGTTTTCTGGTAAGGAAACTCAATATAGCGCTTATATTGCCATATGCAGTGAAAAAAGCCCTCACATCTGTTCTCAGCAAGTACAGTGTATTGGACTGAACAGAAGATAATGTTCTTTTCAATTTCCTTAGCAGAGTTGAAGTAGATATGGCCCGTGTGTGTAGGATGCACAATTCTTCTGTTCTGAAAAGCTCACTCTTTTGGCCGTATAGGAAACACAGTAGAGTAGAAGAGTGCTCTTTTCTCAAAATTAGAGTGCGTTTCTTGTAAAGCGAGCTAGTATTTTTTCCCATTCATAAACAAGGTTGAATCATATGCAGTTTCTTTTCCTACGAGCAAGAGTTGTTTTCTGGGAAGGAAAGTCACTATTGTGCTCCCATTGACATACACAGTGCAAATAGCACTCATGTCTGTTTGAAGCAAGTAAAGTGTAGTGGATTCAAGAGAAGCAACTGTTCTTGTCAGTTTCCTAAGCAGAGTTGAACTAGATATGGCCCCCGTATGTAGGAAGCACAGTTCTTCTGTGATGAGCAAGCTAACTGTTCTGGCCCTATGGAAACACAGTAGAATAGAAGAGTGCTCTTTTCTCAAAAGCAGAGTGTGTTCCTTGTAAGGCAAGCTAATGTTTGTTTCCCATTCATAAACAGAGTTGAATCACATGCAGTTTCTGGTCCTAAGAGCAAGAGTTGTTTATGTAAGGAAAGTCACTGTTGTACTCCCATTGCCATACACAGTGAAAATAGCACTCACATCTGTTCGCAGCAAGTACAGGTGTTGGATTGAAGAGAAGCTACTGTTCTTGTCAGTGCCCTAAGCAGAGTTGAAGTAGATATGGCCCGTGTGAGTAGGAAGCACAATTCCTTGGATCTGAGCAAGCTCACTGTTTGGGCCCTATAGGAAACACAGTAGAGTAGAAGAGTGCTCTTTTCTCAAAAGCAGAGTGTGTTTCTAGTAAGGCGAGCTAGTGTTTGTTTCCCATTCATAAACGGAGTTGAATCACATGCAGTTTCTGGCTCTAAGAGCAAGAGCCGTTTCTGGCAATGAAAGTCAATATTGCGCTCCTATTGCCATACACACTGCAAATAACACTCACGTGTGTTTCCAGCAAGTACAGTGTATTGGACTGAAGAGAAGCTACTGTTGTTTTCAGTTTTCTAAGGAGAGTTGAACTGTATATGGCCTGTGTGTGTAGGAAGCACAGCTCTTTTGTTCTGAGCAATCTCACTCTTCTGGCCCTATAGGAAACTGAGTAGAATAAAGAGTACTCTTTTCTCAAAAGGAGAGGGTATTTCTGATGAGGCGAGCTAGTGTTTGTTTCCCATTCATTAACGGAGTTTTATCACATGCAGTTTTGTTCCTATGAGCAAGAGTTGTTTTATGGTAAGGGAAGTCACTCTTGCGCTCCCATTGTCATACATTGCGCAAATAGCACTCGCGTATTTTCCCAGCAAGTACCGTGAATTGGACTGAAGAGAAGCTACTGTTCTTGTCAGTTTCCTAAGCAGAGTTGAACTAGATATGGCCCATCCATGTAGGAAACACATTTCTTCTGTGATGAGCAAGCAAACTGTTCTGGCCCTATGTAAACACAAAGGAATAGAAGAGATCTCTGTTCTCAAAAGCAGAGTGTGTTTCTTGTAAGGCGAGATAGTTTTTGTTTCCCATTCATAAACGAAGTTGAAAACATGCAGTTTATGTTCCTAAGAGCAATTGTTGCTTTCTGGTAAGGAAAGTCACTATTGCGCTCCCATTGCCATACACAATGCAAACAGCACTCACGTTTGTTCCCAGCAAGTACAGTATATTGGACTGAAGTGAATCTTCTGTTCTTGTCAGTTTCCAAAGCAGAGTTCAACTAGATATGGCCCATGCATGTAGGAAACACAGTTCTTCTGTGATGAGCACCAAACTGTTCTGGCCCTATGGAAACACAGAGGAATAGAAGAGATCTCTGTTCTCAAAAGCAGAGTGTGTTTCTTGTAAGGCGAGCTAGTTTTTTTTTTCCCACTCATAAACGAAGGTGAAAACATGCAGTTTATGTTCCTAAGAGCAAGTGTTGTTTTCTGGTAAGGAAAGTCACTATTGCGCTCCCATTGCTATACACACTGCAAAAAGCACTTACATTTGTTCCCAGCAAGTACAGGACATTGGACTGAAGAGAATCTTCTGTTCTTGTCAGTTTCTTAAGCGGAGTTGAACTAGATATGGCTCATGTGTGTAAGAAGCACGATTCTTTTCTTCAGAGCAAGCTCACTCTTCTGGCCCCATAGGAAACTGAGTAAAGAGTGCTCTTTTCTCAAAAGCAGAATGTGTTGCTTGTAAGGCGAACTAGCGTTTGTTTCCCATTAATAAACGGTGTTGAATCACATGCAGGTTCTGGTTCTATGAGCAAGAGTTGTTTCCTGGTAAGGAAACTCACAATTGTGCTTCCATTTCATACACAGTGCAAAAAGCACTCGCGTATTTTCCCAGCAAGTACAGATATCGGACTGAAGAGAAGTTACTATGCTTGTCTGTTTCCTAAGCAGAGTTGAACTAGATATGCCCCATGTGTATAGGAAACTCGGTTCTTTTTTTCTAACTTACCTCACTCTTCTGGCCCTATAGGAAACACAGTAGAGTAGAAGAGTGTTCTTTACTGAAAAGCAGAGTGTGTTTCTTGTAAGGTAGCTAGTGTTTGTTTTCCATTCATAAATGGTGTTCAATCACATAGAGTTTCTGGTCCTACGAGTAAGAGTAGTTTTCTGGTAAGATAAGTCACTATTGTACTCCCATTGCCATACACAGAGCAAATAGCACTGACGTCTGTTCACAGCCAGTATAGTGTATTGGACTGAAAAGAAGGTAGTTTTCTTGTCAGTTTCCTAAGCAGAGTTGAACTACATGTGGCCTGTTTATGTAGGATGCACAGTTCTTCTGTGATGAGCAAGCTAACGGTTCTGGCCCAATAGGAAACACAGTAGAGTATAAGAGTGCTCTTTTATCAAATTAGAGTGTGTTTCTTGAAATGCGAGCTAGTGTTTGTTTCCCATTCATAAACGGAGTTGAATCACATGCAGTTTCTGGTCCTACGAGCAAGAGTTGTTTTCTGGTAAGGAAAGACACTATTGTGCTCCCATTGCTATACACAGTGCAAATTGCACTCGCGTCTGTTCCCAGCAAGTACAGTGTATTTGACTGAAGAAAAGCTACTGTTCTTGTCTGTTTTAAAGCAGAGTTGAACTGCATATGTCCATGTGTTTAAGAAGCACAGTTTTATGTTCTGAGGAAGCACACAGTTCAGGCCCTATAGGAAAAACAGTAGAGTAGAAGAGTGCACTTTTCTCAAAAGCAGAGTGTGTTTCTTGTAAGGCAAGCTACTGTTTATTTCCCATTTATAAACGGAGTTTAATCACATGCTTTATGGTTCTTAGAGCAAAAGTTGTTTTCTCGTAAAAAAAAAGTCACTATTGTGCTCACATTGTTATACACTGTGCAAATAGCACTCGCGTCTATTCCCAGCAAATACAGTGTATTGGACTGAAGAGAAGCTGCTGTTCTTGTCAGTTTCCTAAGCAGAGTTGAAGTAGATATGTCCCGTGTGTAAGAAGCACTGTTCTTTTGATCTGACTTACCTCACTCTTCTGGCCCTATAAGAAACACAGCAGAGTAGAAGAGTGCTCTTTTCTCAAAAGGAGAGTGTGTTTCTAGTAAGGCGAGCTAGTGGTTTTTTCCCATTCATAAACGCAGTTGAATCACATTCAGTTTCTGGTCCTATGAGAAAGAGTTGTTTTCTGGTAAGGAAAGTCACTGTTGTGTTCTGCTTGCCATACATAGTGCAAATAGCACTCGCGATGTTCCCAGCAAGTACAGTGTATTGGACTGAAGAGTAGGTACTGTTCTTGTCAGTTTTCCTAAGCAGAGTTCAACTAAATATTGCCGGTGTGTGTAGAAAGCACAGTTCATTTGTTCAGAGCAAGCTCACAGTTCAGGCCCTTTGGAAACATTGTAGAGTAGAAGAGTGCTCTTTTATTAAAAGCAGAGTGTATTTCTTGTAAGGCAAGCAAGCGTTTCTTTCCCATTCAAAAATGGAGTTCAATCACATGCAGTTTCTGGTCCTACGAGCAAGAGTTGTGTTCTCATAAGGAAACTCACTTTTGTGCTCCCATTGCCATATACAAAGCAAATAGCACTCGTGTCTGCTCCCAGCAAGTACAAGGTATTGGACTGAAGAGAATCTACCACTCTTGTCAGTTTCCTAAGCAGAGTTGAACTAGATATGGCTCGTCTGTATAGGAAGCACAGTTCTTTTGTTCTCAGCAAGCTCACTGTTCTGGCACTATAGGAATTACAGTACAGTCGAAGAGTGCTCTTTTCTCAAAAGCAGAGTGTGTTTCTTGTAAGGCGAATTAGGGTCTGATTCCCTTTCATAAATGGAGTTGAATCACATGCAGTTTCTGGTCCTACAAGCAAGAATTGTTTTCGGGAAAGGAAGGTCACTGTTGTGTTCCCATTGCCATACACAGTGCAAAGAGCACTAGCGTTTGTTCCCAGCAACTACAGTGTATTGGACTGAAGAGAAGCTACTTTTCTCGTCAGTTTCCTAAGCTGAGTTGAACTAGATATGACCCGTGTTTGTAGGAAGCACAGTTCTTTTGTTCTGAGTAAGATTACTCTTCTGCCCTGAAGGAAACAGAGTAGAGTAGAAGAGTGCTCTTTTCTCAAAAGCAGAGTGTGTTTCTTGGAAGGTGAGCTAATATTTGTTTCCCATTCATATATGGAGTTGAATCACATGCAGTTTCTGGTCCTACGAGCAAGAGTTGTTTTCTGGTAAGGAAAGTCACTATTGAGCTCCCATTGACATACACAGAGCAAATAGCACTTGCATCTGTACCCAGCAAGTAGAGTGCATTGGACTGAGGAGAATCTACTGTCCTTGCCACTTTCCTCAGCAGAGTTGAACTAGATATAGCCCGTGTGTATAAGAATCACAGTTCTTTTGTTCTGAGCAAGCTCACTCTCTTGCCCTATAGGAATTATAGTAGAGTAGAATTATGCTCATTTCTCAAAAGCAGAGTATGTTTTTTGTAAGAGGAGCTAGTGTTTGTTTCCCATTCATAAACCAAGTTGAATCACATGCGCGTCTTTTCCCAACAAGTACAGTGTATTGGACTGAAGAGTGTCTACTGTTCTTGTCAGTTCTCTAAGCAAAGTTCAACTAGATATGGCATGAGTGTGTAGGAAGCACAGTTCTTTTGTTTTGAGCTAGCTCACTCTTCTGGCCCTATATGAAACACAGTAGAGAAGAACAGTGCTTTTTTCTCAAAAGCAGAGTGTGTTTCTAGTAAGGTGAGCTAGTGTTTGTTTCCAATTAATAAATGGCGTTGAATCACATGCAGGTTCTGGGCCTATGAGCAAGAGATGTTTTCTCGTAAGGAAAGACCCTATTGAGCTTTCATTGCCATACACTGTGCATATAGCACTCGTGTCGGTTCCCAGCAAGTACAGTGTATTGGACTGAAGAGAAGCTACTGTTTTTGTCACTTTCCTAAGGAGAGTTGAAGCAGATATGACTCGCGTGTAGGAAGCACAGTTCTTTTGTTCTGAGCAAGCTCACTCTTCTGGCCCTGTAGGAAACACAGTAGAGAAGAAGAATGCTCTTTTCTCAAAAGTAGAGAGTGTTTCTTGTAAGGAGAGATGGTGCATGTTTCCCATTCATAAAAAGAGTTGAATCACATGCAGTTTCTGGTTCTACAATCAAGAGTTGTTTTCTGTTAATAAAAGACACTATTGTGCTCCAATTGCCATACACAGTATAAATTGCACTCAGGTCTGTTCCCAGCAATTTCAGTGTATTGGACTGAAGTGAGGCTACTGTTCTTGTCAGTTTCCTAACCAGAGTTGAACTAGAGATGGCCCGTGTGTGTAGGAAGCACAGTTCTTTTGTTCAGAGCAAGCTCACATTTCTGGCCCTATAGGAAAAACAGTAGAGTAGAAGAGTGTGGTTATCAAAAGCAGCATGAGTTTACTGTAAGGCAAGCTAGTGTTTATTTCCCGTTCATAAATGGAGTTGAATCATATGCAGTTTCTGGTCCTACTAACAAGTGTTGTTTTCTTGTAAGGAAAGTCACTATTGCGTTCCCACTGTCAGACACAGTGCAAATAACACTCGCGTCTGTTCCCAGCAATTACACTGTATTGGACAGAAGAGAAACTACTGTTCTTGTCAGTTTCCTAAGCAGAGTTGAACTATATATGGCCCGTGTGTGGAGGAAGCAAAGTTCTTTTGTTCTGAGGAAGCTCACTCTTCTGGCCCTTTAGGAAACAAAGCAGAGTAGAAGAGTGCCCCTTTCTCAAAAGCATAGTGTGTTTCTTGTAAGGTGAGCTAGCGTTTAATTCAGATTCATAAATGGAGTTGAATCACATGCAGTTTCTGGTCCTTAGAGCAAAAGATGTTTTCTCGTAAGGAAAGTCACTATTGTGCTCCCATTGTCATACACTGTACAAATATCACTCGTGTCTGTTCCCAGCAAATACATTGTATTGGACTGAAGAGAAGATACTGTTCATGTCAATTTCCTAAGAAGAGTTGAAGTAGACATAACCCGTGTGTTTAGGTAGCACAGTTCTTTTGTTGTGAGCAAGCTCACTCTTTTGGCCCTATAGGAAACAGTTGAGTAGAAGAATGCTCTTTTCTCAAAAGTAGAGTGTGTCTCTTGTAAGGTGAGCTAGTGTATGTTTCCCATTCATAAAGGGAGTTGAATCACATGCAGTTTCTGTTCTTACGAACAAGGGTTGTTTTTTGGTAAGGAAAGTCACTATTGCACTCCCATTGCCACTCACATTGCAAATAGCACTCGAGTCTGTTCCAAGCAAGTACAGTGTATTGGACTGAAAAGAAGCTACTGTTCTTGTCAGTTTCCTAAGCAGAGTTGAATTGTAAATTGTACGTGTGTGTAGGAAGAGTGCTCTCTTCTCAAAAGCAGAGTGTGTTTCTTGTAAGACAGGCTAGTGTTTGTTTTCCATTCATAAATGGAGTTGAATCACATGCAGTTTCTGGTCCTATGAACAAGAGCTGTTTTCTGGTAACGAGAGTCACTATTGCTCTCCCATTGCCATACACAGTAGTGCAATAGCACTCACGTCTATTATCAGCAAGTACAGTGTATTGGACTGAAGAGAAGTTACTGTTCTTGTCAGTTTCTTACACCGAGTTCAACTAGATATGGCCCATGTGTGTTGGAAGCTCAGTCATTTTGTTCTGAGCAAGCTAACTGTTCTGACCCTATAGGAAACATAGTAGAATAGAAGAGTGCTCTTTTATCAAAAGCAGAGTGTATTTCTTGTAAGGTAAGCTAGCGTTTTTTTCCCATTTGAAAATAGAGTTTAATCACATGCAGTTTCTGGTCCTACGAGCAAGAGTTGTGTTCTCATAAGGAAAGTCACTTTTGTGCTCCCATTGACATACACAGAGCAAGTAGCACTCGTGTCTGCTCCCAGCAAGTACAAGGTATTGGACTGAAGAGAATCTACTGCTCTTGTCAGTTTCCTAAGCAGAGTTGAACTAGATATGGCTCATCTGTATAGGAAGCACAATTCTTTTGTTCTCAGCAAGCTCACTGTTCTGGCACTATAGGAATTACAGTAGACTAGAAGAGTGCTCTTTTCTCAAAAGCAGAGTATGTTTCTTGTAAGGAGAATTAGTGTCTGTTTCCCTTTCATAAACAGAGTTGAATCACATGCAGTTTCTGGTCCTACGAGCAAGAATTGTTTTCTGGAAAGGAAGGTCACTGTTGTGTTCCCATTGCCATACACAGTGCAAAGAGCACTAGCGTTTGTTCCCAGCAATTACAGTGTATTGGACTGAAGAGAAGCTACTTTTCTTGTCAGTTTTCTAAGCCGAGTTGAACTAGATATGGCCCTTGTGTGTAGGAAGCACAGTTCTTTTGTTCTGAGTAAGATTACTCTTCTGGCCCTGTAGGAAACAGAGTAGAGTAGAAGAGTGCTCTTTTCTCAAAAGCAGAGTGTGTTTCTTGGAAGGTGAGCTAATGTTTGTTTCCCATTCATAAACGGAGTTGAATCACATGCATTTTCTGATCCTTAGAGAAAGAGTTGTTTTCTCGTAAGGAAAGTCACTATTGCGCTCCCATTGTCATACAGAGTGTATATAGCACAAGAGTATGTTCCCAGCAATTACAGTGTATTCGACTGAAGAGAAGCTACTGTTCTTGTCAGTTTCCTAAGCCGAGTTCAACTAGATATGGCCTGTGTATTTAGAAAGCACAGTCATTTTGTTCTGAGCAAGGTAACTGTTCTGACCCTATGGAAACACAGTATAGTAGAAGAGTGCACTTTTCTCAAAAGCAGAGTGTGTTTCTTGTAAGGCGATGTAGTGTTTGTTTCCATTCATAAACGGAGTTAAATCACAAGAAGTTTCTGGTCCTATGAGCAACAGTTTTTTTCTAGTAAAGAAAGCCACTGTTGTGCTCACATTGTCATACACTGTGCAAATAACACTCATGTCTGTTCCCAGCAATTACAGTGTATTGGACTGAAGAGGAACTACTGTTCCTGTCAGTTTCCTAAGCAGAGTTGAACTAGATATGGCCCGTGTGTGTAGGAAACACAGTTATTTTGTTGTGAGTAAGATTACTCTTCTGACCCTGTAGGAAACAGAGTAGAGTACAAGAGTGCTCTTTTCTCAAAAGCAGAGTGTGTTTCTTGTAAGGGGAGCTAATGTTTGTTTCCCATTCATAAACGGAGTTGAATCACAAGCAGTTTCTGGTTCTATGAGCAAGAGTTTTTTCTGGTAAGGAAAGTCACTATTTTGCACCCATTGCCATACACTGTGCAACAGCACTCGAGTATGTTCTCAGCAAGTACAGTGTATTGGACTGAAGAGAAGCTACTGTTATGTCAGTTTCCTAAGCAGAGTTGAACTAGATATGGCCTGTGTGTGTAGGAAGCACAGTTATTTTGTTCTAAGAAAGGTAACTGTTCCGGCCCTATGGAAACACACTAGAGTAGAAGAGTGCTCTCTACTCAAAAGAAGATTATGTTTCTCATAAGCGAGCTAGTGTTTGTTTTCCATTTACATACAGAGTTAAATCACATGCACTTTCTGGTCCTTAGAGCAAGAGTTGTTTTTGGTTTAGGAAAGTCACTATTGCGCTCCCATTGACATTCACTGTGCATATAGCACTCGCGTCTGTTCCCAGCAAGGACAGTGTATTGGAATGAAGAGAAGCTACTGTTCTTGTCAGTTTCCTAAGCAGAGTTGAAGTAGATATGGCCCGTGTGTGTAGGAAGCACAATTATTTTGTTCTGAGCAAGCTAACTGTTCCGGCCCTTTGTAAACAAAATAGAGTAGGAGAGTACACTTTTCTCAAAAGCAGAGTGTGTTTCTTGTAAGGCGAGCTAGTGTTTGTTTTCCATTCATAAACTTTCTTTAATCACATGAAGTTTCTGGTCCTACGAGCAAGAGCTGTTTTCTGGTAAGGAAAATAACTATTGCACTCCAATTGCCATACACAGAGCAAATAGCATTTGCGTCTGTTCCCAGCAAGTACAGTGTATTGGACAGAAGAGAAGCTACTGTTCTTGTCAGTTTCCTAAGCAGAGTTGAATTAGTTATGGCCTGTGTGTGTAGTAAGCACAGCTCTTTTGTTCTCAGCAAGCTAACTGTTCTGACCCTATGGAAACACAGTAGAGTAGACGACTACACTTTTCTCAAAAGCAGAGTGTGTTTCTTGTAAGGCAATCTAATGTTTGTTTTCCATTCATAAATGGAGTTGAATCACAAGAAGTTTCTGGTCCTATGAGCAAGAGTTGTATTCTGGTAAAGAAAGTCCCTGTTGTGCTCACATTGTCATACACTGTGCAAATAACAGTCTCGTCTGTTCCCACCAATTACAGTGTATTGGACTGAAAAGAATCTACTGCCCTTGCCAATTTCCTAAGCAGAGTTGAACTAGATATGGCTCGTCTGTATAGGAAGCACAGTTCTTTTATTCTCAGCAAGCTCACTGTTCTGGCACTATAGGAATTACAGTAGAGCAGAAGAGTGCTCTGTTCTCAAAAGCAGAGTGTGTTTCTTGTAAGGTGAATTAGTGTCTATTTCCCTTTCATAAATGGAGTTGAATCACATGCAGTTTCTGGTCCTACGAGCAAGAATTGTTTTCTGGAAAGGAAGGTCACTGTTTTGCTCACATTGCCATACACAGTGCAAAGAGCACTAGCGTTTGTTTCCAGCAATTACAGTGTATTGGACTGAAGAGAAGCTACTTTTCTTGTCAGTTTCCTAAGCTGAGATGAACTAGATATGGCCCCTGTGTGTAGGAAGCACAGTTCTTTTGTTCTGAGTAAGATTACTCTTCTGCCCTGAAGGAAACAGAGTAGAGTAGAAGAGTGCTCTTGTCTCAAAAGCAGAGTGTGTTTCTTGTAAGGCGAGCTAGTGTTTGTTTCCCATTAATAAATGGAGTTGAATCACATGCAGTTTCTGGTCCTACGAGCAAGAGTTGATTTGTGGTAAGGAAAGTCACTATTGTGTTCCGCTTGCCATACACAGTGCAAAAAGCACTCGCGTCTGTTCCCAGCAAGTACAGTGTATTGGACTGAAGAGAAGCTACTGTTCTTGTCAGTTTCCTAAGCAGAGTTCAACTAGATATGGCCGGTGTGTGTAGGAAGCACAGTTGGTTTGTTCAGAGCAAGCTCACATTCGGGCCATATACGAAACACAGTAGAGTAGAAGAGTGCAGTTTTCTCAAAAGTAGAGTGTGTTTCCTGTAAGGTGAGCTAGTGTTTGTTTCCCATTCATAAACTGATTTGAATCACATGCACTTTCTGGTACTACGAGCAAGAGTTGTCTTCTGGTAAATAAAGTCACTATTGAATTCCCCTTGCCATACAATGCAAATAGCTTTCTCGACCGTTTCCTGCAAGTACAGTGTATTGGACTGAAAAGAATCTACTGTTCGTGTCAGTTTTCTAAGCAGAGTTGAACGAGATATGGCCCGTGTGTATAGGAAGCACTATTCTTTTGTTCTGAGAAAGCTCACTGTACTGGCCCAATCGGAAACACCATAGAGAAGAAGAGTGCTCTTTTCTCAAAAGCAGAGTGTGTTTCTGGGAAGACGAGCTAGTGTTTGTTTCCCATTAATAAACGGAGTTGAATCACATGGACTTTCTAGTCCTACAAGCAAGAGTTTTTTTCTGGTAAGGAAAGTCACTGTTGTGTTCCCATTGCCATACACTGTGCAAATAGCACTCGTGTCTGTTCCCAGCAAGTGCACTGTATTGCACTGAATAGAAGCTGCTGTCCTTGTCAGTTTCTTAAGCAGAGTCGAACTAGATATGACCCGTGTGTGTAGGAAGCACAGTTTTTTGTTTTGAGCAAGCTCACTGGTTGGGCCCTGTAGGAAACACAGTAGAGTAGAAGAGTGCTCTTTTATCAAAAGTAAAGTGTGTTTCTTGTAAGGCGAGCAAGTGTTTATTTCCCATTCATAAACAGAGTTGAATCGCATGCTGTTTTTGGTCCTCCGAGCAAGAGTTGTTTTCTGGTAAGCTAAGTCACTATTGTGCTCCCATTGCCATACACAGTGCAAATAGCACTCGTGTCAGTTCCCAGCAAGTACAGTGTATTGGACTGAAGAGAAGCTACTGTTCCTGTCAGTTGTCTATGCAGAGTTGAAATAGATATGTCCCGTGTGTAGGAAGCACATTTCATTTGTTCTGAGCACGCTAACTGTTCTGGCCATTTGGAAACAGTGTAGAGTAGAAGATTTCTCCTTTCTCAAAAGCAGAGTGTATTTCTTGTAAGACAAGCTAGCGGTTTTTTTTCCATTCGAAAATGGAGTTTAATCACATGCAGTTTCTGGTCGTACGAGCTAGAGTTGTGTTCTCATAAGGAAAGTCACTTTTGTGCTCCCACTGCCAGACACAGAGCAAATAGAAATCGTGTCTGCTCCCAGCAAGTACAAGGTATTGGACTGAAGAGAATCTACTGCTCTTGTCAGGTTCCTAAGCAGAGTTGAACTAGATATGGCTCGTCTGTATAGGAAGCTCGTCTTTTGTTCTCAGCAAGCTCACTGTTCTGGCCCTATAAGAATTACAGTAGAATAGTAGAGTGCTCTTTTCTCAAAAGCAGAGTGTGTTTCTTGTAAGGCGAATTAGCGTCTGTTTCCCTTTCATAAACGGAGTGGAATCAAATGCAGTTTCTGGTCCTACGTGCAGGAATTGTTTTCTGGAAAGGTAGGTCACTGTTGCGTTCCCATTGCCATACACAGTGCCAATAGCACTCGCGTCTGTTCCCAGCAAGTACAGTGTATTGGACTGAAGAGAAGCTACTGTTCTTGTCAGTTTCCTAAGCAGAGTTGAACTAGATATGGCCGGTGTGGGTATGAAGCACAGTTCGTTTGTTCAGAGCAAGCTCACAGTTTGGGCCGTATAGGAAACACAGTAGAGTAGAAGAGTGCTCTTTTCTCAAAAGCAGAGTGTGTTTCTTGTAAGGCGATCTAGTGTTTGTTTCCCATTCATAAACGGAGTTGAATCACAAGAAGTTTCTGGTCCTATGAGCAACAGTTGTTTTCTTGTAAAGAAAGTTACTGTTGCGCTCACATTGTCATACACTGTGCAAATAACACTCGCGTCTGTTCCCAGCAATGCAGTGTATTGGACTGAAGAGAAACTACGGTTCTTGTCAGTTTCCTAAACAGAGTTGAACTAGATATGGCCCGTGTGTGTAGGAAACACAGTTATTTTGTTCTAGCAAGCTAACTGTTCCGGCACTATGGAAAAACAGTAGAGTAGATAAGTGCTCTTTTCTCAAAAGCAGAGTGTGCTTCTTGTAAGGCGAGCTAGTGTTTGTTTCCCATTCATAAACAGAGTTGAATTATATACAGTTTCTGGTCCTACAAGCAAGAGTTGTTTTCTAGTAAATAATGTCACAATTGTGTTCCCCTTGCCATACAATGCAAGTAGCTCTTGTGTCTGTTCCCAGCCAGTACAGTGTTTTGGACTGAAGAGAAGCTACTGTTCTTGTCAGTTTTCTAAGCAGAGTTGAACGAGATATGGCCCGTGTGTGTAGGAAGCACAGTTCTTTTGTTCTGAGCAAGCTCACTGTTCTGTCCCATAGGAAACACAGTAGAGTAGAACAGTGCTCTTTATTCAAAAGCAGAGTGTGTTTCTTGTAAAGCGAGCTAGTGTTTGTTTCCCATTCATAAACAAAGTTGAATCCCAAGAAGTTTCTGGTTCTATGAGCAAGAGTTTTTTTCTGGAAAGGAAAGTCACTGTTGAGCTCACATTGTCATACACTGTGAAAATAACACTCGGGTCTCTTCCCAGCAATTATAGTGTATTGGACTGAAGAGAAGTTACTGTTCCTGTGAGTTTCCTAAGCAGAGTTGAACTACATATGGCCCGTGTGTGTAAGAAGCACATTTCATTAGTTCTGAGCAAGCTCACTGTTCTGGCCCTATGGAAACACAGTAGAGTAGAAGAGTGCTCTTTTCTCAAAAGCAGAGTGTGTTTCTTGTAAGGCGAGCTAGTGTTTGTTTCCCATTCATAAATGGAGTTGAATCACAAGCAGTTTCTGGTTCTATGAGCAAGAGTTTTTTTCTGGTAAGGAAAGTCACTGTTGCGCTCACATTGTCATACACTGTGCAAATAGCACTCCTATCTATTCCCTGCAATTACAGTGTAATGGACTAAAGAGAAGCTTCTGTTCTTGTAAGTTTTCTAAGCAGAGTTGAACTAGATATGGCCCATGTGCAGGAAGCACAGTTCTTTTGTGCTGAGCTAGATTACTCTTCTAGCCCTGTAGAAAACAGAGTAGAGTAGTAGAGTGCTCTTTTCTCAGAAGCAGAGTGCATTTCTTGTAAGGTGAGCTAGTGTTTGTTTCCCATTAATAAACAGAGTTGAATCACGTGCAGGTTCTGATCCTAGAAGCAAGAGTTGTTTTCTGGTAAGAAAAGTCACTATTATGTTCCGCTTGCCATACACAGTGCAAATAGCACTCGCCATGTTTCCACCAAGTACAGTGAATTGGACAGAAGAGAAGCTACTGTTCTTGTCATTTTCCTAAGCAGAGTTGAACTAGATATGACCGGTGTGTGTAGGAAGCACAGTTCTTTTGTTCAGAGCAAAAGTCCAGTTCGGGCCGTATTCGAAAAACAGTAGAGTAGAAGAGTGCAGTTTTCTCAAAAGTAGAGTGTGTTTCCTGTAAGGTGCGCTAGTGTTTGTTTCCCATTCATAAACTGATTTGAATCACATGCACTTTCTGGTACTACGAGCAAGAATTGTTTTCTGGTAAATAAAGTCACTATTGAGTTCCCCTTGCCATACAATGCAAATAGCTCTCTCGACTGTTCCCAGCAAATACAGTGTATTGGACTGAAAAGAATCCTCAGTTCTTGTCAGTTTTCTAAGCTGAGTTGAACGAGATATGGCCCGTGTGTTTAAGAAGCACTCTTCTTTTGTTCTGAGCAAGATCACTGTTCTGGCCCAATCAGAAACACAGTAGAGAAGAAGAGTGCTCTTTTCTCAAAAGCAGAGTGTGTTTCTTGTAAGGCAAGCTAGTGTTTGTTTCCCATTCATAAACGGAGTTGAATCACAAGTAGTGTCTGGTCCTACGAGCAAGAGTTGTTTTCTGGTAAAGAAAGTCACTGTTGCGCTCACATTGTCATACACTGGGCAAATAACACTCTCGTCTGTTCCCAGAAATTATAGTGTATTGGACTGAAGAGAAGCTACTGTTCTTGTCAGTTTCCGAAGCAGAGTTGAACTGTATATGGCCTGTGTGTGTAGGAAACACAGTTCTTTTGTTCTGAGTAAGTTCACTGTTCTTTCCCTGTAGGAAACACAGTAGAGAAGAAGAGTGCTCTTTTATCAAAAGCAGAGTGTGTTTCTTGTAAAGCAAGCTAGTGTTTGTTTCCCATACATAAACGGAGTTGAGTCACATGCATTTTCTGGTCAAAGAAGCAAGAGTTTTTTTCTGGTAAGGAAAGTCACTATTGCGCTCCCATTGCCATACTATGCGCAAATAACACTCACGTCTGTTCCCAGCGAGTACAGTGTATTGGACTGAAGAGAAGCTAATGTTCTTGTCAGTTTCCTAAGCAGAGTTGAAGTAGATACGGCCCGTGTGTGTAGGAAGCACAGTTCTTTTGTTCTGTGGATGCTCACTGTTTTGGCCCTGTAGGAAACACAGTAGATTAGAATAGTGCTCTTTTCTCAGAAGCATAGTATATTTCTTGTAAAGCGAGGTAGTGTAGATGTAACCAACCGTCTTATTAAATAAGAAACACAGAGCCGATTCAGAGAAGAAAGCCAAGAGGTCAGAACTAAGAACCTTACCCTTCCTGCTTCAGCTATCCTGCTTCAGCCAAGAGAGCTCTCCGAAAAAGAGGCCTACTTCCTGTGTGAATGTCTTTAAATATTCTAGATGTTCTGCCTTCTCATTGGTTGTAAACTAAACACGTGACTGCCTTGTCATTGCCTGTATGTACCGCCCTCCAGGTCCTTAAAGGCATGCGCCACCACTGCCACGCACTTGCTATGGGTCTATAACTCTGACCCCCAGGCAACTTTATTTATTAACATACAATTAAAATCACATTTCAGTACAAGTAAAATACCACCACATTTCCACTTTTCTATTTTAATAAAAAGGAAAAAAAAAAGAAAAAGGCTATAACTAACAAAAGAAAAACTATATACAAAAGTATAATAACTATATAAAATATATACAAATAATAAATGTCTAAACAATGTCTAGTCCATTTGTATTTGACAAATTCAGAGATAATAATTTCATTATCCTGTTTTGTTAAGTCCAAAATGTACCTAATTCACTTTCTATCCTAATTAAACTTCAACTAACTAACCTTCAACTATAACTAACTAATCTTCAACTCCCTCAGAGACCCAAAAGGAAATAATATTAGCTAACAAAAATAAAAACAGAAAGTGCATGCAAGCAACTTCCAAAAAATTTGTGAGTTGACAGAAACAGCCAGCTGCCTGGACAGTCATCTGAGGTTTCTCCGCAATGCTGGGGCATCATCTTCAGCCTATAGGCTTAGCATATCTGACAGACTTATTTGTGAAGTAGGATGTACACAAGGTAAACAGTTCAACCTCACATTGGGTGAGAGCAGTCCATGCACCAGAAACACCTGAATTCCACTAGTGTCATGTCATGATTCAGGATTTAAAATTCTGGAAAATGTTGATGGTTTTTTAATTCAGCTCTCCATTCTTCTTGGCTGTGTACATATGGCTTCATCTCAGCATCCCGTTCTTATCCACATCTCTCTATCAATTGCCAGCCTACTATTGAGAGGCGTGAGCTTAGTTACTCTTCAAGAATAACTGTTTCAGCTGCTGTTCCATTGCACATCAGAAGCCATCGGCCCACTGCCTGTTCAGCTGCCTTCGAAGAAAAGGGCACTGTACCTTTTCCGAGTTGCGAAGGCCACGTCAGGGATGGTGCCATATTGTCCTGGCCTCAGAAGATGCCTTTTGATAAAGCCATAACCACGCTTGTTTAGGCAAAAATCAGTAGTCCTTTGTTTCATGTCCTGTCTGTCCATTTTGTCATCAGTTGATTCGAGGATACTTTGTTGTCCAGTGGCTAACTTTTGCCACAATGAAAGCTAACTCCATACGCAGTTTCTTCAATGCCCATATTTTCTCTGAAGTAGATTGGTACTGCCAGGAGCTGACATGTCTCATAGTCATAACAAAAAAAGAAAAATTTTCTAAGTTATTAAAACATTTTAAATGCCATATTCTGTAGATCTCTGAAGGGTTTGAAGATGACCTATCTAAAATATATCTGCTCAATTTTTAAAACATATCTAATATGACTACAAGTTCTATTGTAATGTCTAACTACTAACTATCATTTCTTTATATCCTAATGGTAATAATAACATTCAAGGATCAGAAAATTGCATTGTTAAATGAACGATATAAGTACAATTAGAAATATACATATAGCATTTTCTAACAATATCAATTTCAATGTATATAATTTGTATACAATATAAAACAATCCAATCCAATGTAAAGTATTTAAAACTAGTAATTGTCTTTTTCTTCTTCTTTCTTTCTCTCTCTCTTTTTTAAATAAGAACCTTAAATCTAATCTGCTTAGTCTTTTTCCTAACCCTTGACAACAACTTGTAACCAACCCCCCTAAACAATAAAAAGTATCCCAGACCCAAAACCCATTAAAAAGACCAAAAAACCACCCACCCCACACCACCTCTTTGGGAATGTGGGCGTCGTATTCTTAAAATTGCTTCCTGCTGGGTATGGGCGAAGTTATCTTTATCCTGAAAGAAAAATTTTAGGTTAATTGTCAAATTTGTCATTATCCATTCTGTGTATAATGCCAAAGTTCAGGGTTTATCTCAAGTCCTTATTCAAGTAGTCTTTGAGACTGGATCATCTTAGCTAGTCATCTCAAAATTGCTCTGAGCACCTTGTAGTTCAAAGCTGATCTGTAGATGATGTTTGTCAGCTGAGTGATATTATTATTGTCCACGTGGAATTGTTGTTGTTGTGGGGCCCCAACTTCTTCCTGGAGACTTCAGTTGATGTTAGGCCTGGCTGTGAATTCCTGCAGAAAACTGATATGAGACTCGAACACAAAGACATATATATGCAGCTAATTGAAGCCTTTTTTTAGAATTAATCAGTACTCTATATGACCATTCATATCTTAGCAAAGTTTAAAAAGTATATATATCTATATATCTATATATATTAATCTTGTAAGTTTTGATATAAAATTTATACTTTAAGAAAAGTTTAAAGAATCAGAATAGAATCAAAGAGTTGAGATTAGTAATAGAATAGTCCCTTAATTAATTTGGGTTTTCTCCTGTCTCATAGCAGAAGATGGCTCTTTTATTCTGGCATGATACAGGGAGTTTGCATTTTCCTTTTAACAACATGCTTGAGTTTAAAGAAGGAGAGAGCCATTCTCCAACTCCAAAGTCAGCTTTAAATTTTAATTGGACTGGGACTATTAGAAGACCAATAGTGTTAAATCTTTAGAGAAAAGCAGAAACAAACATTTAGGAAGACATAAAATTTTTTAGATAATATATGCCCATACGCCATTTCACTCTGCTTCCTGGGATAGATGATTTGTCCCTTTTCTTCAGTTGTCTTATTTGTCCAGTGTTCTTCAGATTCCTTAACCTTCATTCTCCTAAAAGACAAAAACAAAAACCTTTCCCCAAGACTAATTTTGGGGATGTTCCTTTTTGGCAAGTTATTATCTGATTAAATGAAAAGACATGTGTTACTGGTATAAGTTAGTTTAAATTGGATGTTCATGTTAGTTGATGAGCTATCACCCCCTCCAATTAAGTTACTATGTTGAGAGGTTCTGAAAAATCCATGAATACCAACAGAATAGCATATAATTCTGATTTTTGAACTGAATTATAAGGACTTTGAACCACTTTACTTAAATTTTCTGATTTGTAACCTGCCTTTCCTTGTTTGTTGGCATCTGTATAAAATGTACGAACTCCAGATATGGGCTTTACCTGTACAATTCGAGGCAAGATCCAATCAGCTCTCTTTATAAGATCAATTCTATCGCTTTTGGGATATTTGCTGTTAATTTCTCCCAAAAAATTACTGCAAGCTCTTTGCCAAGGTTCACTTTCTGTCCATAATTTTTCAATGTCCTCCTTAGTTAAAGGTATGACAATTTCTGCTGGGTCTATTCCTGCTAATTGACGAAGTCTCAATTTTCCTTTCCAAATCAAGTCAGAGATTTTTTCCACATAAGTTTTTAATTTTTTGTTTGGTTTATTTGGTAAAAATATCCACTCTAATATAATATCTTCCCTCTGCATTAATATTCCTGTAGGAGAATGCCTAGAAGGTAAAATAACCAAAATGCAATCCAGCTTTGGATCAATACGATCCACATGCCCTTCATGTACTTTCTTTTCTACCAAGGCCAATTCTTTCTCAGCTTCAGGTGATAATTCTCTTGGACTATTTAAGTCCTTGTCACCTTCTAAGGTTTTGAACAAATTATGCAGTTCATCATTTTTTACCCCAACAATAGTTCGTAGATGAGAAATATTTCCAAATAATCTTTGAAAGTCATTAAGAGTCTGTAGTCTATCTCTCCTAATTTGCACCTTTTGGGGTCTAATTTTTTGTAGCTCTATTTTATATCCTAAATAATTAATAGAATCTCCTCTTTGTATCTTTTCAGGAGCAATTTGTAATCCCCAGCAAGGCAAAATTTTCTTTACGTCTTCAAACATTCTTTCTAAAGTATCTGCATTTGAGTCAGCTAGTAAAATATCATCCATATAATGATAAATTATAGATTTAGGAAATTTTTTACGTACCACTTCCAATGGCTGTTGTACAAAATATTGGCACAGAGTTGGGCTATTCAACATTCCCTGTGGGAGGACCCTCCATTGAAATCTTTTAACTGGTTGAGAATTATTATAAGTAGGCACTGTGAAAGCAAATCTTTCTCTGTCTTTTTCTTGTAACGGTATTGAAAAGAAACAGTCTTTTAAATCAATAACTATGAGAGGCCATCCTTTTGGTAACAGAGTAGGCAGAGGAATTCCAGATTGTAGAGAGCCCATTGGCTGAATTACTTTGTTAATTGCTCTAAGGTCTGTTACCATTCTCCATTTACCAGATTTCTTTTTAATAACAAATACAGGAGAATTCCAAGGGCTGGTTGATTCCTCAATATGCTGAGCATTTAACTGTTCTTCTACCAACTCTTCTAAAGCCTGGAGTTTCTCTGTTGTTAAAGGCCATTGCTGGACCCATACAGGCTTGTCTGTTAACCATTTTAAAGGTAGAGCTGTTGGTGTCTTTGGAAGATCATCAGTTGTTGTGCCCTGTTCTTGTATAATATGGATGGCTGGTGACCACTCAGAATAATGCCTTCTAATATTTCTCTCAGAAACATGTGCTAATTTATGATTTGTTTCTGAGATTGGAGGGATGTTAATCTGAGTATTCCATTGTTGCAACAAGTCTTGACCCCACAAGTTCATAGCTATGTTAGGTACATTTGGTTTCAATTTTCCTCTCTGTCCTTCTGGACCTATACACTCGAGCCATCTTGCACTCTGTTTCACCTGAGATAATGTCCCAATTCCTAACAGTTGAACATTTACCTCCTGAAGAGGCCAAGTTGGATGCCAAAATTCTGGTGCAATTATGGTAATGTCCGCTCCTGTGTCTACCAGACCAGACAACAAAACACCATTTATTTTTATCGATAAATTTGGTCTTTGTTCATTAGTAAAAGTTTGCCAAAAAATTTTCTTTATATTTGCTCCTGAATTTTCTATTCTCTCTGTTTCATCATCCTGACCAGCATGACTTATTCCAATAGGCATTTGGTTATTTAATTGCTCTGGGTAGGAGTTTCCTCTATGACTGCAGGAAAGGTTTGAACTGGATTTGCTATTGGGGCCTGCATGAGGCCCCTCTGGGAGTTTCCCGAAGACTAAGGCAAAGGATTACCCTGTCTGTCCCTTGTTGATCTACATTCGTTGGTCCAGTGTTTTCCCTTACCACACCTTCTGCATACTCCAGAAGGAAGGGGCTTTCTGTTGCCATTGTTCCTTGAAGAAACATTGCTTCTAGGAATGACCTGTTTACAGTCCCTTTTCAAATGTCCTTGCTTTCCACATCCAAAACATCTAACATTCCTCAAACCTTTTGAAATTGCTTCTCCTACCCATGTATCATCATGCTCATGAGCTTCAACATTAACCGTGTCTCTAATCCAATCTTCCAAAGGTGCAGATCTTGCCTTTAACGGCCTGATTATTGTTTTGCATGCTGCATTCGCATTCTCAAAGGCCAAAGATTCAATTATTATCTTACTAGCTTCTGAATCCGGGACCATTCTCTTTACTGCTGAAGCCAGTCTTTGTAAAAAATCTGTGAAAGATTCTTTTGGGCCTTGTACAACCTTTGTAAATGACTCAGTTTTTTTTCCTGGTTCCTCAACTCTGTCCCATGCATTCAAGGCTGCTGTTCAACATAAAATTAGGGTTTGGACATCATATAAACATTGTGTTTGTGCTGAAGCATATTGACCTTCTCCAATAAGCTGATCCTGGCAGACTTGTATTCCTTTATCCCTCCACTGCTTTTCTATGTTTTTAGCTTCGTCCTTGAACCAAGTTAGCCACTGAAGCCTTTGACTGGGTTCAAGAACAGCTTGTGCCGGCTCCCGCCAGTCCTGTGGTACAATCCTATTATATGTTGACCAAGAGGTTAACACTTGCTTTACATATGGGGAATGCATACCATAAGATACTATTGCCTCCTTAAACCTTCGTAAATCTATCATTTCAATTGGAGCCCAAATATTTTGTGTAGTCATTTGATCAGGCGACTGCTGTACGGTTACTGGACAAACTAAGGGTGACTGTGTGAAAACAGGCTTTCTTTCTGTAACCCTATGATCCAATCTTGAAGCAGCTTCACTGTTAGTTTCTTCTGTCTGAGTTTTTACAGGTTTAATAGGTTTTTCTAAAGCTGTCATCCTGGCACTTAAATTGACTATCTTTTTAAATAGTAAAATGAGGATAAACATAGTAATAAAATGCATAATTCAATCAACAGTAATCTTCTCATATAGCTGTTCCATTGTCAGACTGTCTAAAATTGCAAACAAATTTTCTTCCAATGTACACAGAAAACCCATTTTTTTTTAAATGTGGAAAAATTTTTTTCTTTTAAATAGTTTCCTTTAAAATATCTGATATGTTAAGTGACTTACCAAGTCCTTGTAGAACAGTACCAATCCGAGGGAATTTCAAACAGCCACCTAGTGTCCGAGGTGTGAGTCCAGAGAGAGAGAGAGAGAGAGAGAGAGAGAGAGAGAGAGAGAGAGAGCAAGCAAGCGTAGCCACAAGTTCTGCCTAAGAGCTTGAATCCAGCCACGTGTTCCTGCTTGAGCCTAGTCAAGCCTTGGCTCTGGCTACCTTAAGCTCCAACCACGTGCGTTGGTTTTACAGGCAGGGGCCCTGTTCGGCAGGGCAGGCCTGAGTTGTTTGTAGCACTGGCTTTAAGCAAGTAGCTCAAGGTTAGTCCGGCCTGAGGCCAAGCCGACCTGGGCCCGAGGTAGGGAGCCGGCCGCCCTGGCGGGAAACCAGACCTGCCGGCCGCCCTGGCGGGAACCCGGACCTGCCGCCAAGCCAAGTTAAGCGGTTTTAATGGATTCTTGTCACGTTGGGCGCCAAATGTAGATGTAACCAACCATCTTATTAAATAAGAAACACAGAGCCGATTCAGAGAAGAAAGCCAAGAGGTCAGAACTAAGAGCTTACCCTTCCTGCTTCAGCTATCCTGCTTCAGCCAAGAGAGCTCTCCGAAAAAGAGGCCTACTTCCTGTGTGTATGTCTTTAAATAGTCTAGATGTTCTGCCTTCTCATTGGTTGTAAACTAAACACGTGACTGCCTTGTCATTGCCTGTATGTACCGCCCTCCAGGTCCTTAAAAGTGTGTGCCACCACCGCCACGCACTTGCTATGGGTCTATAACTCTGAACTCCAGGCAACTTTATTTATTAACATACAATTAAAATCACATTTCAGTACAAGTAAAATACCACCACAAGGTAGTGTTTGTTTCCTATTCATAAACAGAGTTGAATCACATGCAGTTTCTCGTCTTATGAGCAAGAGTTGTTTTCTGGTAATGAAAGTCACTATTGCGCTCCCATTGCCATAAACAGTGCAAATAGCACTCGCGTCTGTTCCCGGCAAGTACAGTGTATTGGACTGAAGACAAGCTACTGTTCCTGTCATTTTCCTAACCATAGTTGAACTAGATATGGCCCATGTGTGTAGGAAGCACATTTCATTTGTTCTAAGCAAGCTAACTCTTCTGGCGCTATGGAAACACAGTAGAGTAGAAGAGTGCTCTTTTCTCAAAAGCAGAGTGTGTTTCTTGTAAGGCAAGCTAGTGTTTTTTTCCCATTCAGAAATGGATTTGAACCACATGCAGTTTCTGGTCCTATGAGCAAGAGTTGTTTTCTGGTAAGATCAATCACTTTCCTATAGGAAACACAGTAGAGTAGAAGAGTGCTCTATTCTCAAAAGCAGAGTGTGTTTCTTATAATGCGAGCTAGTGTTTGTTTCCCAATCATAAAGGGAGTTGAATCACATGCAGTTTCTAGTCCTATGAGCAAGAGTTGTTTTCTGGTAAGGAAAGTCACTAATGTGCTCCCACTGCAATACACAGTGCCAATAGCACTCGTGTCTGTTCCCAGCAAGTACAGGGTATTGGACAGAAGAGAAGCTACTGTTCTTGTCAGTTTCCTAAGCAGAGTTGAACAAGATATGGTTCGTGTGTAGGAAGCACAGTTCTTTTGTTCTGAGCAAGCTCACTCTTATGGCGCTATAGGAAACACAGTAGAGGAGAAGACTGCTCATTTCTCAAAAGCAGAGTGTGTTTCTTGTAAGGCGAGATAGTATTTGTTTTCCATTCATAAACGGAGTTGAATCACATGCAATTTCTGGTCCTAAGAGCAAGAGATTTTTTCTGGTAAGGAAAGTCACTACAGCGCTCCCAGTTCCATATAGAGTGTAAATAGCCCTCCAGTCTGTTACCAGTAATTACAGTGTATTGGACTGAAAAGAAGCTACTGTTCTTGTCATTTTCCTAAGCAGAGTTGAACTAGGTATGGCCCCTGTGTGTAGGAAGCAGAGTTCTTTTGTTATGAGAAAGGTTCTGGCCCTATAGGAAACACAGTACAGTACACGAGTGTTCTTTTCTCAAAAGCAGGGTGTGTCTGGTAAGGAGAGCTAGTTTTTGTTTCCCAATCATAAATGGTGTTGAATCACATGAAGTTTCTTGTCCTACGAGCAAGAGTTGTTTTCTTTTAAGGAAAGTCACTATTACGCTCCCATTGTCATACACAGTGCAAATAGCACTCCTGTCTCTTCCCAGCAAGTACAGTGTATTGGATTGAAGAGAAGCTACTGTTCTTGTCAATTTCCTAAGCAGAGTTGATCTAGACATGGGCTGTGTGTGTAGGAAGCACAGTTCTTTTTTTTCTGAGCAAGCTCACAATTCTGGCCCTATGGAAACACAGTAGAGTAGAAGAGTGCTATTTTCACAAAAGCAGAGTGTGTTTCTTGTAAGGGGAGCTAGTGTTTGTTTCCCATTCATAAATGGAGTTGAATCATATATGTTTTCTGGTCCTATGAGCAACAGTTTTTTTCTGGTAATGAAAGTCACTATTGCGCTGCCCTTGTCATACATAGTGCAAAGAGCACTCGCATCTGTTCCCAGCAACTACAGTGTATGGACTGAAGTGAAGCTACTGTTCTTAACAGTATCCTAAGCAGAGTTGAACTAGATATGGTCCGTGTGTGTAGGAATCACAGTTCTTTTGTTCTGAGCAAGCACACTCTTCTGACCCTAATAGGAAACACAGTAAAGTAGAAGAGTGCTCTTTTCAAAAGCAGAGTGCATTTCTCATAAGTTGAGCAACTGTTTGTTTCCCATTCATAAACGGAGATGAACCACATTCAGTTTGGTCCTAAGAGCAAGAGTTGTTTTCTTTTAAGGTAATTCACTTTTTGTTCCCTTTGCCATACGCAGTGCAAATAGCACTCGCGTCTGTTCCCAGCAAGTACAGTGTACTGAAATGAAGAGAAGCCACTGTTCTTGTCAGTTTCTTAAGCAGAGTTCAACTAGATATGGACCGTGTGTGTAGGAATCACAGTTCTTTTGTTCTGAGCAAGCATACTCTTCTGGCCCTAATAGGAAACACAGTAGACCAAAAGAGTGCTCTTTCCTCAAAAGCAGAGTGTGTTTCTTGTAAGGCGAGCTAGTATTTGTTTCTCATTCATAAACGGAGTTGAATCACGTGCAGTTTCTGGCTCGTTACTGGTCTTGTCAGTTGTCTAAACAGAGTTGAACTAGATATGGCCCTTGTGTTTTAAGCACAGTTCTATTTTTCCCGAGCAACCTAACTGTTCTGACCATTTGGAAACATAGTAGAGTAGAAGAATGCTCTTTTCTCAAAAGCAGAGTGTGTTTCTTGTAAGGCGAGCAAGTGTTTGTTTCCCAATCATAAACGGAGTTGAATCACATGCAGTTTCTGGTCCTACGAGAAAGAGTTGTTTTCTGTTAAGGAAATTCACTTTGTGTTCACTTTGCCATACATAGTGCAAATAGCACTCGCTTCTGTTATGAGCAATTACAGTGTATTGGACTGAAGAGAATCTACTGTTCTTTTCATTTTCCTAAGCAGAGTTGATCTATATATAGCCCGTGTGTAGGAAACACTTTTATTTTGTTCTGAACAAGCTCAGTCTTCTGGCCTATTGGAAACCCAGTAGAGTAGTAGAGTGCTTTCTGCTCAAAAGCTGAGTGTGTTTCTTGTGAGGCGAGCTAGTGTTTGTTTCCCATTCATAAACGGAGTTGAATCACATGCAGTTTCTGGTCGTAGGAGCAAAAGGTTTTTTCTGGTAAGGAAAGTCACTATTGACCTCCCATTGCCATACACATTGCAAATAGCACTCGCCTCTCTTCCCAGCAAGTACAGTGTATTGAAATGATGACAAGCTACTATTTTTGTCAGTTTCCTAAGCAGAGTTGAACTAGATATGGCCCGTGTGTTTAGGAGGCACAGTTCTATTGTTCTGAGCAAGCACACTCTTCTGGACCTGTAGGAAACACAGTAAAGTAGAAGAGTGCTTTTTTCTCAAAAGCAGAGTGTGTGTCTCATGAGGTGAGCAAGTATTTGTTTCCCATTGATAAACAGAGTTGAATCACATTCAGTTTCTGGTCCTATGAGAAAGAGTTGTTTCCTGTTAAGGAAAATCACTTTGTGCTCCCTTTGACATACACAGTGCAAATAGCAGTCGTGTCTGTTCCCAGCAAGTACAGTATATTGGACTAAAAAGAAGCTACTGTTCTTGTCAATTTCCTAAGCAGAGTTGAAATAGATATGGCCCGTGTGTGTAGGAACACCAGTTCTTTTGTTCTGAGCAAGCTCACTCTTCTGGCCTATAGGAAACCCAGTAGAGTAGGAGTGCTCTTTGCTCAAAATCTGAGTGTGTTTCTTGTAAGGCGAGCTAGTGTTTGTTTCCTATTCATAAACGGAGTTGAATCACATGCAGTTTCGAGTCCTATGAGCAAGAGTTGTTTTCTGTTAAGGAAAGTCACTAATGTGCTCCCATTGCCATACACAGTGCAAATAGCACTCGTGTCTGTTCCCAGCAAGTACAGTGTATTGAACTGAAGAGAAGCAACTGTTCTTGTCAGTTTACTAAGCAGAGTTGAACAAGATATGGCTCGAGTGTGTAGGAAGCATAATTCGTTTGTTCTGAGCAAGCTGACTGTTCTGGCCCTATTGTAAACCCAGTAGAGTAGAAGAGTGTTCTTTTGTCCCAAGCAGAGTATGAATCTTGTAAGGCGAGGTAGTGTTGTTTCCCATTCATAAACTGAGTTGAAGCACATGCAGTTTCTGGTCCACTACTGTTCTTGTTAATTTTCTAAGCAGAGTTGAACTAGATATGGCCCGTGTGTAGGTAGCACAGTTCTTTTTTTCTGAGCAAACTAACTGTTCTGATAATTTGGAAACACAGTAGAGTAGAAGACTGCTCTTTTCTCAAAAGCAGAGTGTATTTCTTGTAAGTTGAAATAGTGTTTGTTTCCCATTCATAAACGGAGTTGAATCACAAGCAGTTTCTGGTCCTATGAGCAAGACTTGTTTAATGATAAGGAAAGTCACTATTATGCTCCCATTGCCATACACAGTGCAAAAAGCACTCGCGTCTTTTCCCAGCAAGTATAGTGTATTGAACTGAAGAGAAGCTACTGTTCTTGTCAGTATCCTAAGCAGAGTTGAACTATATATGGCCCCTGTGTGTAGGAAGCACAGTTCTTTTGTTCTGAGCTGCTCACAGTTCAGGCCTTTAGGAAATACATTAGAGTAGGAGAGTGCTCTTTTCTCACAAGCAGAGTGTTTCTTGTAAGGCGAGCTAGTGTTTGTTTCCCATTCATAAACGGAGTTGAATCACATGCAGTTTCTGGTCCTTCAAGGAAGAGTTGTTTTCTGGTAAGAAGAGTCACTATTGTGCTCCCTTTGGCTTACAGAGTGCAAATAGCACTCGCATCTGTTCCCAGCAAGTACAGTGTATTGGACTGAAGAGAAGCTACTGTTCTTTTCAGTTTCTTAAGCACAGTTGAAATAGATATAGTCCGTGTGTGTAGGAAGCACAGTTCTTTTGTTCTGAGCACGCTCACTGTTCTGGCCCTTTAGAAAACACAGTGGAGTAGATGAGTGCTCTTTTCTCAAAAGCAGATTGTGGGGCTGAAGAGATGGCTCAGAGGTTAATACAATTGCTTGTTCTTCTGAAGGTCCTGAGTTAAATTCCCAGCAACCACATGGTGGCTCACAACCATCCATAATGAGATCTGGTGTCCTATTCTGGCCTGCAGGGATATGTGCATACAGACTCCTGTATACATAATAAATAAATCTATTTTTTTTTTTAAAAAAAAAAGTTGATTGCGTTTCCTCTAAGGCGAGCTAGTGTTTGTTTTCCATTCATAAACAGAATTGAATCACATGCAGTTTCTGGTCCTGTGAGCTGAGTTGTTTTCTGGTAAGGAAAATCACTATTGCGCTCCCATTTCCATACACAGTGCAAAAAACACTCGCGTCTGTTCCCAGCAAGTACAGTGTATTGAACTGAAGAGAAGCTACTGTTCTTGTCAGTATCCTAAACAGAGTTGAACTAGATAAGGCCCCTGTGTGTAGGAAGCACAGTTCTTATGTTCTGAGCAAGCTCACTGTTCTTGCTCTATGGAAACACAGTAGACAAGAAGAGTGCTCTTTTCTCACAAGCAGAGTGTGTTTCTTGTAAGGCGAGCTAGTGTTTGTTTCCCCTGCATAAACGGAGTTGAATAACATGCAGTTTCTTGTCCTACGAGCAAGAGTTGTTATTTTGTAAGAAAAGTCACTCTTGTGCTCCCTTTGCCATACACAGTGGAAGTAGCACTCGCTTCTGTTCCCAGCAAGTACACTGTAATTGACTGAAGCGAAGCTACTGCTGTTGTCAGTTTCCTAAGCAGAGGTGAACTAGATATGGCTCTTGTGTGTAGGAAGCACAGTTCTTTTGTTGAACAAGCTCACTCTTCTGGCACTATAAAAAACACAGTATAGTAGAAGAGTGTTCTTTTTTCAAAAGCAGAGTGTGTTTCTTGTAAGGAGAGCTAGAGTTTTTTCCCATTCATAAATGCGGTTGAATCACATACAGTTTCTGGCCCTACGAGCAAGTGTTTTTGGCTGGTAAGGATAGTCACTATTGCATTTGCATTGCCATACACAGTCCAAATATCACTTGCATCTGTTCCCAGCAAGTGCAGTGTATTCAACTGTAGAGAAGCTACTGTTCTTCTCAGTTTCCTGAACAGAGTTGAACTACATATGGCCCGTTTTTGTAGGAAGCACTGTTCTTTTGTTCTGACCAAGCTCACTGTTCTGGCCCTATAGGAAACACAGTATTGTAGAAGAGTGCTATTTTCTCAAAATCAGAGTGTTTTTCCTGTAAGGCGAGCTAGTGTTTGCTTCTCATTCCTAAATGGAGTTGAATCACATGCAGTTTCTGGTCCTATAAGCAAGAGTTGTTTTCCCGTAAGGAAAGTCACTATTGTACTCCCATTGCCCTACACAGTGCAAATAGCACTCGCGTCTATTCCCAGCAAGTACAGTGTATTGAACAGAAAAGAAGCTACTGTTCTTGTCAGTTTCCTAAGAAGAGTTGAAGTAGATATGGCTCTTGTGTGTAGGAAGCACAGTTCTTTTGTTCTGAACAAGATCACTGTTTTGGCCCTATAGGAAACACAGTAGAGTAGAAGAGTGCTCTTTTCTCAAAAGCAGAGTGTGTTATCTGTAAGGCGACCTAGTGTTTGTTTCTCATTCATAAACGGAGTTGCATCACTTGCAATTTCTGGTCCTATGAGCAAGAGTTGTTTCCTCATAAGGAAAGTCATTATTGTGTTCCCATTGCCACACACAGTGCAAATAGCACTCGCGTCTGTTCCCAGCAAGTGCAGTGTATTGAACTGAAGAGAAGCTACTGTTCTTGTCAGTATCTTAAGCAGAGTTGAACTAGATATGGCCCCTGTGTGTAGGAAGCACAGTTCTTTTGTTCTGAGCAAGCTCACTGTTCTGGCCCTATAGAAAACACAGTAGAGTAGAAGAGTGCTCTTTTCTCAAAAGCAAAGTGTGTTTCTTGTAAGGTGAGCTAGTGATTGTTTCCCTTTCATAAACGGAGTGGAATAACATGCAGTTTCTTGTCCTACGAGCAAGAGTTGTTTTTTGGTAAGAAAATCACTCTTGTGCTCCCTTTGCAAGAGTGGAAGTAGCACTCACTTCTGTTCCCAGCAAGTACACTGTAATTGACTGAAGCGAAGCTGCTGCTGTTGTCAGTTTCCTAAGCAGAGGTGAACTATATATGGCTCTTGTGTGTAGGAAGCACAGTTCTTTTGTTCTGAGCAAGCTTACTCTTCTGGCATTTTAACAAACACAGTATAGGAGAAGAGTGTTCTTTTTTCAAACGCAGAGTGTGTTTCTTGTAAGGAGAGCTAGAGTTTTTTTCCCATTCATAAACGTGGTTGAATCACATACAGTTTCTGGCCCTGCGAGCAAGAGTTTTTTGCTGGTAAGGATAGTCACTATTGCGTTTGCATTGCCACACATAGTCCAAATATCACTTGCATCTGGTCCCAGCAAGTGCAGTGTATTCAACTGTAGAGAAGCTACTGTTCTTCTCAGTTTCCTGAGCAGAGTTGAACTACATATGGCCCGTTTTTTAGGAAGCGCTGTTCTTTTGTTCTGACCAAGCTCATTGTTCTGGCCCTATAGGAAACACATTAGAGTAGAAGAGTGCTATGTTCTCAAAATCAGAGTGTTTTTCCTGTAAGGCAAGCTAGTGTTTGCTTCTCATTCCTAAATGGAGCTGAATCACATGCAGGTTCTGGTACTACAAGCAAGAGTTGTTTTCCCGTAAGGAAAGTCACTATTGCACTCCCATTGCCCTACACAGTGCAAATAGCACTCGCGTCTATTCCCAGCAAGTACAGTGTATTGGACAGAAAAGAAGCTACTGTTCTTGTCAGTTTCCTAAGAAGAGTTGAAGTAGATATGGCTCTTGTGTGTAGGAAGCACAGTTCTTTTGTTCTGAGCAAGGTCTCTGTTCTGGCCCTATAGGAAACACAGTAGAGTAGAAGAGTGCTCTTTTCTCAAAAGCAGAGTGTGTTATCTGTAAGGCGACCTAGTGTTTGTTTCTCATTCATAAACGGAGTTGCATCACTTCCAATTTCTGGTCCTATGAGCAAGAGTTGTTTCCTCGTAAGGAAAGTGACTATTGTGCTCCCATTGCCATACACAGTGCAAATAGCACTCGCGTCTGTTCACAGCAAGTAGTGTATTGGACTGAAGAGAAGTTACTCTTCTTGTCAGTTTCCTAAGCAGAGTTGTAGTAGATATGGCTCTTGTGTGTAGGAAGCACAGTTCTTTTGTTCTGAGCAAGCTCAATGTTCTGGCTCTATATGAAACACAGTAGAGTAGATGAGTGCTCTTTTTCAAAAGCAGAGTGTGTTTCTTGTAAAGCGAGCTAGTGTTTGTTTTTCATTCATAAATGGAGCTAAATCACTTGCAGTTTCTGGTGCTAGAAGCAACAGTTTTTTCTCGTAAGGAAAGTCACTATTGCACTCCCATTGCCCTACACAGTGCAAATAGCACTCGCGTCTATTCCCAGCAAGTACAGTGTATTGGACAGAAAAGAAGCTACTGTTCATGTCAGTTTCCTAACAGAGTTGAACTAGATATGGCCCGTGTGTGTAGGAAGTTCAGTTCTTTTGTTCTGAGCAAGGTCACTGTTCTGGCCCTATAGGAAACACAGTATAGTAGAAGAGTGCTCTTTTCTCAAAAGAAGAGTGTGTTATCTCTAAGGCGACCTAGTGTTTGTTTCTCATTCATAAATGGAGTTGCATCACATGCAATTTCTGGTCCTATGAGCAAGAGTTGTTTCCTCATAAGGATACTTGTTATTGTGCTCCTATTGCCATACACAGGGCAAATAGCACTTGCGTCTGTTCCCAGCACGTGCAGTGTATAATACTGAAAAGAGTAGCTACTGTTCTTGTCAGTTTCCTAAGTAGAGTTGAACTAGATATGGCCCTTGTCTGTAGGAAGCACAGTTCTTTAGTTCTGAGCATGCTCACTGTTCTGGTCCTATAGGAAACACTGTAGAGTAGAAGAGTGCTCTTTTCTCAAAAGCAGAGTTTGTTTCCTTTAAGGCAAGCTAGTGTTTGTTTCCGATTCATAAACGGAAATGAATCACGTGCAGTTTTTGGTGCTACAAACAAGAGATTTTTGTTTTAAGGAAAGTCACTTTTGTGCTCCCATTGCCATAAACAGTGCAAATTGCATTCGCGTCTGTTCAAAGCAAGTACAGTGTATTGTACTGAAGAGAAGCTACTGTTCTTGTCAGGTCCCTAAGCAGAGTTGAACTAGATATGGTCCGTGAATGTACGAAGCACAGTTCTTTTGTTCTGAGCAAGCTCGCTGTTCTGGCCCTCTAGGAAACACAGTAGAGTAGAAGAGTGCTCTTTTCTCAAAAGCAGAGTGTGTTTCTTTTTTTTTTTAATTTTTATTTTGCAATACAATTAAGTTCTACATACAGGCACAGATTCCCTTGTTCTCCCCCCTCCCGCCCCCCTCACCTTCTCCCCACCCCGCCCCCCATTCCAATCTCCTCCAGGGCAAAGCCTTCCCCACAGACTGAGATCAACCTGGTGGACTCAGTCCAGGTAGGTCCAGTCCCCTCCTTCCAGGCCGAGCCAAGCGACCCTGCATAGGCCCCAGGTTTCAAACAGCCGACTCATTCAATGAGCACAGGACCCAGTGCCACTGCCTGGATGCCTCCCAAACAGATCAGGCCAATCAACTATCTCACCTACTCAGAGGGCTTGATCCAGTTGGTGACCCCTCAGCCATTGTTTCATATTTCATGTGTTTCCATTTGTTTGGCTATTTGTCTCTGTGCTTTATCCGACCTTGGTCTCAACAATTCTCTCTCATATAAACCCTCCTCATTCTCGCTAATTGGACTCCCAGAGATCCACCTGGGGCCTAGTCATGGATCTCTGCATCCATATCCCTCAGTAGTTGGATGAGGTTTCTAGCATGACAATTAGGGTGTTTGGCCATCCCATCACCAGAGTAGGTCAATTCGGACTGTCTCTCGACCATTGCCAGCAGTCTGTTGTGGGGGTATCTTTGTGGATTTCTGTGGGCCTCTCTAGCACTTTGTTTCTTCCTATTCTCATGTGGTCTTCATTTACCATGGTCTCCTATTCCTTGTTCTCCCTCTCTGTTGTTGATCCAGCTGGGATCTCCCACTCACCCAAGCTCTCTTTCCCTCGACCCTCGCCCTTCACTACCCCCACTCATGTCCAGGCTGTTCATGTAGATCTCATTCCATTTCTCTGTCATTGGGCGATCCCTGTGTCTTTCTTGGGGTCCTGTTTTCCAGGTAGCCTCCCTGGTGATGTGAGTAGCAGTCCAGTCATCCTTGTTCCACATCTAGTATCCTGTTATGAGTGAGTACATACCATGTTTGTCTTTCTGAGTCTGGGATACCTCACTCAGGATGATTTTTTCTAGGTCCATCCATTTGTCTGCAAACCTCATGATGTCATTGTTTTTCTCTGCTGAGTAGTATTCCATTGTGTATATGTACCACATTTTGTTTATCCATTCTTCAGTTGAAGGGCATCTAGGTTGTTTCCATGTTCTGGCTATTACAAACAATGCTGATATGAACATAGCTGAACAAGTGCTCTTGTGGTGTGGTTGAGCATTCCTTGGGTATATGCCCAAGAGTGGTATAGCTGGATCTTGGGGGAGATGGATTCCCAATTTTCTAAGAAATCGCCATATTGATTTCCAAAGTGGTTGTACAAGCTTGCATTCCCACCAGCAGTGGAGGAGAGTTCCCCTAGCTCCACATCCTCTCCAGCATAAGGTGTCTTCAGTGTTTTTGATCTTCGCCATTCTGACAGGCGTAAGGTGGTATCTCAGAGTTGTTTTGATTTGCATTTCCCTGATGATTAGGGATGTTGAGCAATTCCTTAAATGTCTTTCAGCCATTTGAGTTTCCTCTGTTGAGAATTCTCTGTTTAGTTCTATAGCCCATTTCTTAATTGGACTGTTGGGCATTTTGATGTCTAATTTCTTGAGTTCCTTATATATTCTGGATGTCAGTCCTCTGTCAGATGTGGGATTGGTGAATATCTTTTCCCATTCTGTAGGCTTTGCCTTGTTGACCGTATCCTTTGCCCTACAAAAGCTTCTCAGTTTCAAGAGGTCCCATTGATTGATTGTTTCTCTCAGTGTCTGTGCTACTGGTGTTCTATTTAGAAAGTGTTCTCCTATGCCAATGCGTTCAAGACTACTTCCTACTTTCTCTTCTAGCAGGTTCAGAGTAGCTGGGTTTATGTTGAGGTCCTTGATCCACTTGGACTTAAGTTTTGTGCACGGTGATAGATATGGATCTATTTGCAGCCTTCTACATGTTGATATCCAGTTTTGTCAGCACCATTTGTTGAAGATGCTTTCTTTTTTCCATTGTGCACTTTTGGCTTCTTTGTCAAAAATTATTTGTTCATAGGTGTGCGGATTAATGTCAGTGTCTTCAATTCGATTCCGTTGGTCCACATGTCGGTTTTTATGCCAGTACCAAGCTGTTTTTATTACTGTAGCTCTATAGTACAGCTTGAAGTCAGGGATCGTGATGCCTCCAGAGGTTGTTTTATTGTACAGGATTCTTTTGGCTATCCTGGGTTTTTTGTTTTTCCATATGAAGTTGAGTCTTATTCTTTCCAGGTCTGTGAAGAATTGTGTTGGTATTTTGATGGGGATTGCATTGAATCTGTAGATTGCTTTTGGTAAGATTGCCATTTTTACTATGTTAGTTCTGCCTATCCATGAGCATGGGAGATCTTTCCATTTTCTGACATCTTCTTCAATTTCTTTTTTCAGGGACTTAAAGTTCTTGTCATATAGGTCCTTCACTTGCTTGGTTAGTGTTACCCCAAGGTATTTTATGTCATTTGTGGCTATAGTAAAGGGTGATGTATCTCTGATTTCCTTCTCCGCTTTTTTGTCCATTGTATATAGGAGGGCTACTGATTTTTTTGAGTTGACCTTGTATCCTGCTATGTTGCTGAAGGTGTTTATAAGTTGTATCAGTTCCTTGGTGGAATCTTTGGGGTTGCTCAAGTATACTATTATGTCATCTGCAAATAGGGAAAGCTTGACTTCTTCCTTTCCAATATGTATCCCCTTAATCTCCTTGTGTTGTCTTATTGCTCTGGCTAGAACTTCAAGTACTATATTGAATAAGTATGGGGAGAGCGGACAGCCTTGCCTCCTTCCTGATTTTAGTGGAATTGCTTTGAGTTTCTCTCCATTTAATTTGATGTTGGCTGTTGGCTTGCTGTAAATTGCCTTTATTATGTTTAGGTATGTTCCCTGTATTCCTGATCGCTCCAAGACCTTTATCATGAAGGGGTGTTGGATTTTGTCAAATGCCTTTTCAGCATCTAGTGAGATGATCATGTGGTTTTTTTCTTTGAGTTTGTTTATATGGTGTATCACATTGACAGACTTTCATATGTTGAACCACCCTTGCATCCCTGGAATGAATCCTACTTGATCATGGTGGATAATTGTTTTGATGTGTTCTTGTAGTCTGTTTGCCAGTATTTTATTGAGTATTTTTGCATCAATGTTCATGAGGGAGATCGGTCTGTAGTTCTCTTTCTTTGTTGTATCCTTGTTTGGTTTAGGAATCAGGGTAATTGTAGCCTCATAGAAGGAGTTTGGTAGTGTTCCTTCTGTTTCTATTGTATGGAACAATTTAGAGAGTATTGGTATTAACTCTTCTTTGAAGATCTGGTAGAATTCTGCACTGAAACCATCTGGTCCTGGGCTTTTTTTGGTTGGGAGACTTTTAATGACTGTTTCTATTTCGTTAGGGGTTATTGGACTATTTAAATAGTTTATCTGGTCTTGATTTAATTTAGGTATGTGGTACCTATCCAGAAAATTATCCATTTCTTTTAGGTTTTCCAGTTTTGTGGAATAGAGGTTTTTGAAGTATGACCTGATGATTCTCTGGATTTCCTCAATGTCTGTTGTTATGTCCCCCTTTTCATTTCTGATTTTGTTGATTTGGATGCTCTCTCTCTGTCTTTTGGTTAGTTTGGATAAGGGCTTGTCTATCTTGTTGATTTTCTCAAAGAACCAACTCTTTGTTTCATTAATTTTTTGTATTGTTCTCTTTGTTTCTATTTTATTGATTTCAGCTCTCACTTTGATAATTTCCTGGCATCTATTTTTCCTGGGAGACTTTGCTTCTTCCTGTTCTAGAACTTTCAGGTGTGCTGTTAAGTCACTAGTGTGAGATTTCTCCAGCTTATTTATGTGGGCGTTTAGAGCTATGAATTTCCCTCTTAGTACTGCTTTCATAGTGTCCCATAGGTTTGGATATGTGGTGTCTTCATTTTCGTTGATCTCTAGGAAGTCTTTAATTTCTTTCTTTATTTCTTCCTTAACCCATTGGTGATTCAGGTGGGTATTGTTCAGTTTCCATGAGATTGTATGTTTTCTGTAATTTTTGTTGTTGTTGAAATCCAACTTTAGACCATGGTGGTCTGATAGAACACAGGAGGTTATTCCAATTGTTTTGTATCTGTTTAGATTTGTTTTGTGACCAAGTATGTGGTCAATTTTAGAGAAGGTTCCATGGGGTGCTGAGAAGAAGGTATATTCTTTTTTGTTAGGATGGAATGTTCTGTAGATGTCGATTAAGTCCATTTGAGTCATGACATCAGTTAAGTCCTTTATTTCTCTGTTAAGTTTCGATTTGGGGGATCTGTCCAGTGGTGAAAGTGGGGTGTTGAGGTCTCCCACTATTAATGTGTGGGGTTTTATATGTGATTTAAGCTTTAATAATGTTTCTTTTACATATGTGGGTGCCCTTGTGTTTGGAGCATAAATGTTCAGAATTGAGACTTCATCTTGGCGGATCTTTCCTGTGATGAGTATGTAATGCCCTTCTTGATCTCTTTTGATTGATTTTAGTTTGAAGTCTATTTTGCTGGATATCAGGATGGCTACACCCGCTTGTTTCTTAAGACCGTTTGATTGGAAAGTCTTTTCCCAGCCTTTTATTTTTAGGTAGTGTCTATCTTTGAATTTGAGATGTGTTTCTTGTATGCAGCAGAAAGATTGGTCCTGCTTTCGTATCCATTCTGTAAGCCTATGTCTTTTTATAGGTGAATTAACTCCATTGATATTGAGGGATATTAATGTCCAGTGATTGTTCATTCCTGTTATTTTTTGGTGGTGATGTGTGTGTACTTTTCTTCGTTGGGGTTTACTGCTGTGGCTTTATCTATTGCCTGCGTTTTCAAGGGTGTATCTGACTTCCTTAGGTTGGAATTTTCCTTCTAGTGCTTTCTGTAGGGCTGGGTTTGTGGATAAATATTGTTTAAATCTGGCTTTGTCATGGAATGTCTTGTTCACTCCATCTATGATGATTGAAAGTTTTGCTGGGTATATTAGTCTAGGCTGACATCCATGGTCTCTTAGTGTCTGCATTACATCTGTCCAGGACCTTCTGGCTTTCAAAGTCTCCATTGAGAAATCGGGTGTTATTCTGATAGGTTTGCCTTTATATGTCACTTGGCCTTTTTCCTTTGCTGCTCTTAATATTCTTTCTTTATTCTGTACGTTTAATTGTTTAATTATTATGTGGCGAGGGGACTTTTTCGGGGGGTCTAGTCTGTTTGGTGTTCTATAGGCTTCCTGTATCTTCATAGGCATTTCCTTCTTTAAGTTGGGAAAGTTTTCTTCTATGATCTTGTTGAATATATTTTCTGTGCCCTTGAGTTGGTATTCTTCTCCTTCTTCTACCCCTATTATTCGTAGGTTTGGTCTTTTCATGGTGTCCCAAATTTCTTGGACATTTTGGTTCATGACTTTGTTGACTTTAGTGTTTTCTTTGACTGATGAATCTATTTCTTCTATTGTATCTTCAACGCTAGAGATTCTCTCTTCCATCTCTTGCATTCTGTTGATTATACTTGCATCTGAAGTACCCAATCGTTTTCTCAGATTTTCTATTTCCAGCATTCCCTCTGTTTGTGTCTTCTTCATTTTTTCTATTTCCCTTTTCAGGTCTTGGACTGTTTCCTTCATTTGTTTAATTGATTTTTCTTGATTTTCTTTCAGTATTTTATTGTTCTCTTCCAGGACTTTTTTGATTTCTTCTAATTTGTTTGCCCTTTCCTCTAGTTGTTTACAGCGTTCTTCACATTTTTTTGTCTTTTCCTCTACACGAGCCTCTAGCTTCTTCATGATGACATTCATAAGGCTATTTTCTTCTGCTTCTTCCAATTTCTGATGTTCAGGTCTAGGTGTTGGAGGAGGGCTAGGGCCTGGTGATGGTGTATTGCTATTCATTTTGTTGTATGTGTTTCTGCCTTGACGTCTGCCCATCTCC
Source organism: Peromyscus eremicus (assembly GCF_949786415.1). NCBI lineage: Eukaryota > Metazoa > Chordata > Mammalia > Rodentia > Cricetidae > Peromyscus > Peromyscus eremicus. The sequence continues at coordinate 812,233 of NC_081417.1, read as the reverse complement.
TTGTGGTTCATTCTTGGCCTTATCCGCACACTTGGTTCAGACAGAGCTGACAGATTCAGGAAGTCTCTCTCTCTTGTCCAGATGGGAGCTCTCTGTGCTGTGCTGTGCTGTGCTTCAGAAGGGAAGTCCGGGGCAAGATGGGAGCTGGGAGTTGGGGGGCGGCCTCTAAGTCTCAGGAAGAGGCTTGGGGCTCAGGCGGATGGGGGTGGGGGCAGGGCGTGGAGACTGCAGGGTCTGCCAGGGGTCTTGGAGAAGGGGATCCTTCCCGGTGGGGATAGAAGGGAACCTGCCCGGTGAGCAGAACCTGGGGCCAAGTTGGGCAGGTCTTCCCCGGAGTGGCTGGTGCCCAGGGATGGGGTCGGGGGCAAGCTAGGGCACTCACCTGTGCTTCAGAAGGGAAGTCCGGGGCAAGATGGGAGCTGGGGGCCGGCCTCTAAGTCTCAGGAAGAGGCTTGGGGCTCAGGTGGATGGGGATGGAAGCAGGGCGTGGAGACTGCAGGGTCTGTCAGGGGTCTTGGAGAAGGGGATCCTTCCCGGTGGGGCTGTGCTTCAGAAGTAAAGTCTGGGGCAAGATGGGAGCTGGGGACCGGCCTCTAAGTCTCAGGAAGAGGCTTGGGGTTCAGGCAGATGGGTGTGGGGGCAGGGCGTGGAGACTGCAGGGTCTGCCAGGGGTCTTAGAGAAGGGGATCCTTCCCGGTGGGGCTAGAAGGGAACCTGCCCTGTGACCAGAACCTGGGGCCAAGTTGGACAGGTCTTCCCCGGAGTGGCTGGTGCCCAGGGATGGGGTTGGGGGCAAGTTAGGGGACTCACCTGTGCTTCAGAAGGGAAGTACGGGGCAAGATGGGAGCTGGGAGCTGGGGGCCGGCCTCTAAGTCTCAGGAAGAGGCTTGGGGCTCAGGCAGATGCGGGTGGGGGCAGGGCGTGGAGACTGCAGTGTCTGCCAGGGGTCTTGGAGAAGGGGATCCTTCCCGGTGGGGATAGAGGGAACCTGCCCGGTGAGCAGAACCTGGGGCCAAGTTGGGCAGGTCTTCCCCGGAGTGGCTGGTGCCCAGGGATGGGGTCGGGGGCAAGCTAGGGCACTCACCTGTGCTTCAGAAGGGAAGTCCGGGGCAAGATGGGAGCTGGGGGCCGGCCTCTAAGTCTCAGGAAGAGGCTTGGGGCTCAGGCGGATGGGGATGGGGGCAGGGCGTGGAGACTGCAGGGTCTGTCTGCCAGGGGTCTTGGAGAAGGGGATCCTTCCTGGTGGGGCTAGAAGGGAACCTGCCTGGTGAGCAGAACCTGGGGCCAAGTTGGGCCGGTCTTCCCCGGAGTGGCTGGTGCCCAGGGATGGGGTCGGGGGCAAGCTAGGGCACTCACCTGTGCTTCAGAGTGTGTTTCTTGTAAGGCGAGCTAGTGTTTGTTTTCCTTTCATAAGCGAAGTTGAATCACATGCAGTTTCTGGTCCTATGTGCAGGAATTGTTTTCTGGTAAGGAAAGTCACTATTGTGCTCCCATTGCCATACACAGTGCACATAGAATTCGCATCTCTTCCCAGCAAGTACAGTGTATTGGACAGAAGAGAAGCTCCGGTTCCTGTCAGTTTCCTAAACAGAGTTGAATTAGATATGGCCCGTGTGTGTAGTAAGCTCAGTTGTTTTGTTCGGAGCAAGCTCACAGTTCAGGCCTTTAGGAAACACAGTAGAGTAGGAGTGTGTCCTTTCTCAAAAGCAGAGTGTATTTCTTGTAAGGCAAGCTAGTGTTTGTTTCCCATTCATAAACGGAGTTGAATCACATGCAGATTCTGGTCCTTCAAGGAAGAGTTGCTTTCTGGTAAGAAGAGTGACTATTGAGCTCCCTTTGGCTTACACAATGTAAAGAGCACTCGCATCTGTTCCCAGCAAGTACAGTGTATTGGACTGAAGAGAAGCTACTGTTCTTGTCAGTTTCCTAAGCAGAGTTAAATTAGGTAAGTGCCGTGTGTGTAGGAAGCACAGTTCTTTTGTTCTGAGCAACCTCACTCTTATGGTCCTATAGGAAAAACTGTAGAGCAGAATAGTGCTCTTTTCTCAAAACCAGAGGGTGTTTCTTGTAAGGCGAGCTACTGCTTGTTTCCCATTCATAAATGGAGTTGAATCACTTGCAGTTTCTGGTCCTACAAACAAGAGTTGTTTTCTGGTAAGGAAAGTTACTATTTTACTCCCTTTGCCATACACAGCGCAAATTGCATTCGTGTCTGTTCACAGCAAGTACAGTGTATTGGGCTGAAAAGAAGGTACTGTTCTTTTCAGTTGCCTAAGCAGAGTTGTACTAGATATGGTCTGTGTGTGCAGAACGCACAATTCTTTTGTTCTGAGCAATCTCACTGTTCTGGCCCAAAAGAAAAACCCAGTAGAGTAGAAGAGTGCTCTTTTCTCAAAAGCAGAGTGTGTTTCCTGAAAGGCGAACTAGTGTTTGTTTCTCATTCATAAACGGAGTTGAATCACATGCAGTTTCTGGTACTAAGAGCAAGAGTTGTTTTCTGGTAAGGAAACTCACTATTGTGTTCCCATTGCCCTACACAGTGCAAATAGCACTCGCGACTGTTCCCAGCAAGTAGTATATTGGACTGAAGAGAAGCTACTGTTCTTGTCAGTATCCTAAGCAGAGTTGTAGTAGATATGGCTCTTCTGTGTAGGAAGCACAGTTCTTTTGTTCTGAGCAAGCTCACTGTTCTGGCTCTATAGGAAACACAGTAGAGTAGACGAGTGCTCTTTTTCAAAAGCAGAGTGTGTTTCTTGTAAGGCGAGCTAGTGTTTGATTTTCACTCATAAATGGAGTTAAATCACTTGCAGTTTCTGGTCCTACGAGCAAGAGTTGTTTTCTGATAAGGAAAGTCACAATTGTGCTCCCATTGCCCTACACAGTGCAAATACCACTCAAGTCTGTTACCAGCAAGTACAGTGTATTGGACTGAAGAAAAGGTACTGTTCTTTTCAGTTTCCTAAGCAGAGTTGTTCTAGATATGGCCCGTGTGTGTAGGAAGCAAAGTTTTTTTGTTCTGAGCAAGCTCACTGTTCTGGCCCAGTAGAAAACAAATAGAGTAGAAGAGTGCTCTTTTCTCAAAAGCAGAGTGTGTTTCTTGTAAGGTGAGCTAGTGTTTGTTTCCCATTCAAAAACAGAGTTGAATCACATGCAGTGTCTGGTCATATGAGCAAGAGATATTTTCTGGAAAGAAAGTCACTCTTGTGCTCCCATTGCCGTACACAGTGCAAATAGCATTCAAGTTTGTTCTAAGCAAGTACAGTATATTGTACTTAGAGAAGCTACAGTTCTTGTCACTTTCCTAAGCAGAGTTGAACTAGATAGGGCCCGTGAGTGTAGGAAGCACAGTTCTTTTGTTCTGAACAAGCTCACTGTTCTAGCCCGATAGGAAAAACACTAGAGTAGAAGAATGCATTTTTCTCAAAAGCAGAGTGTGTTCCTGTAAGGTGAGCTAGTGTTTGTTTTCCATTCATAAACGGATTTGAATCACATGCAGTTTCTGGCTCTACGTGCAGGAGTTGATTTCTGGTAAGGAAAGTCACTCTTGTGCTCCCATTGCCATACAAAGTGCACCCAGCATTCACATCTCTTCCCAGCAAGTACTTTGTATGGGATGGAAGAGAAGCTCCTGTTCTTGTCAGTTTCCTAAGCAGAGTTGAACTAGACATGGCCCGTGTGTGTAGGAAGCACAATTCTTTTGTTCTGAGCAAGCTCACTGTTCTGGCCTTCTAGTCAACACAGTAGTGTAGGAGAGTACTCTTTTCTCAAAAGCAGAGTGTGTTTCCTGTAAGGCAAGCTATAAATGTTTTCCATTTGTTAACGGAGATGAATCACATGCAGTTTTTGGTCCTATGTGCAGGAGTTGTTTTCTCGTAAGAAAAGTCACTATTGCACTCAAAATGCCATACACAGTGCAAATAGCATTCGCATCTGTTCCCAGCAAGTACAGTGTATTGGACAGAAGAGAAGCTCCTGTTCTTGTCAGGTTCCTAAGCAGAGTTGAACTAGATATGGCAAGTGTGTGTAGGAAGCACTGTTCTTTTATTCTGAGCAAGCTCCTTTTTTTGGCTCTATAGGAAACCCAGCTGAGAAAAAGAGTGCTTTTTTCTCAAAAGTAGAGCATGTTTCTTGTAAGGCAAGCTAGTGTTTATTTCCCATTCATAAACGGAGTTGAATCACATGCAGTTTTTGGTCCTACGAGCAAGAGATTTTTGTGGTAAGGAAAGTAACTATTGTGCTCCCATTGCAATACACAGTGCAAATAGCATTTGTGTCTGTTCCAAACAAGTACAGTTTATTGTACTGAAGAGAAGCTATACTTCTTGTCAGTTTCCTAAGCAGAGTTGAAGTACGTATGTTCCCTGAGTGTAGGAAGCACAGTTCTTTTGTTCTGAGCTAACTCACTGTTCTGGCCTTCTAGGAAACACAGTAGAGTGGATGAGTGCTCTTTTTCAAAAGCAGAGTGTATTTCTTGTAAGGCAAGCTAGTTTTTGTTTCCCATTAATAAATGGAGTTGAATCACTTGCAGTTTCTGGTCCTACGAGCAAGAGTTGTTTTCTGATAAGGAAAGTCACTATTGTGCTCCCATTGTCATACTCAGTGCAAATAGCATTCGCGTCTGTTTCAAACAAGTACAGTGTATTGAACTGAAGAGAAGCTACTGCTATGGTCAGTTTCTTAAGCAGAGTTGAACTAGATAAGGCCCGTGTGTGTAGGAAGCACAGTTCTTTTGTTCTGAGCAACCTCACTCTTCTGGCCCTATAGGAAAAACAGTAGAGTAGAAGAGTGCTCTTTTCTCAAAACCAGAGGGTGTTTCCTGTAAGGCAAGCTAGTGTTTCTTTCCCATTCATGAACGGAGTTCAGTCATGTGCATTTTCTGGTCCTAGGAGCAAGAGTTTTTTTCTATTAAGGAAACTCACTATTGTGCTCCCATTGTCATACACAGTGCAAATAGCAATCAGTCTGTTTCAAACAAATACAGTGTATTGAACTGAAGAGAAGCTACTGCTATGGTCAGTTTCCTAAGCAGAGTTGAACTAGATTAGGCCCGAGTGTGTAGGAAGCACAGATCTTTTGTTCTGAGCAACCTAACTTTTATGGCCCTATATTAAAAACAGTAGAGCAGAAGAGTTCTCTTTTCTCAAAACCAGAGGGTGTTTCTTGTAAGGCGAGCTAGTGTTTGTTTCCAATTCATAAATGGAGTTGAATCACTTGCAGTTTCTGGTCCTACGAGCAAGAGTTGTTTTCTGATAAGGAAAGTCACTATTTTGCTCCCATTGTCATACTCAGTGCAAATAGCATTCGCGTCTGTTTCAAACAAGTACAGTGTATTGAACTGAAGAAAAGCTACTGCTCTTGTCAGTTTCCCAAGCAGAGTTGAACTACATATGGCCCGTGTGTGTAGGAAGCACAGTTCATTTGTTCTGAGCAACCTCACTCTTATTGCCCTATAGGAAAAACAGTAGTGTAGAAGAGTGCTCTTTTCTCAAAACTGGACGGTGTTTCCTGTAAGGCAAGCTAGTGTTTGTTTCCCATTCATAATCGGAGTTGAATCACATGCAGTTTTTGATCCTATGAGCAAGAGATTTTTGTGGTAAAGAAAGTCACTATTGTGCTCCCATTGCCATGCCCAGTGCAAATAGCATTCGTGTCTGTTCCAAGCAAGTACAGTGTATTGTACAAAAGAGAAGCTACAGTTCTTCTCAGTTTCCTAAGCAAAGTTGAACTAGAAATGGGCTGTGAGTGTAGGAAGCACAGTTCTCTTGTTCTGAGCAAGCTCACTGTTCTGGCCCTCTCGGAAACACAGTAGAGTAGATGAGTGCTCTTTTTCAAAAGCAGAGTGTGTTTCTTTTAAGACGAGCTAACGTTTGTTTCCCATTCATAAACGGACTTGAATCACATGCATTTTCTGGTGTTACAAAAAAAGAGTTGTTTTCTGGTAAGAAGAGTCACTATTGTGCTCTCTTTGCCTTACACAGTGCAAATAGCACTCACGTCTGTTCCTAGCAAGTACAGTGTATTAGACTAAAGAGAACTTACTGTTCTTGTCAGTTTCCTAAACAGAGGTGAACTAGATATGCCCGTGTGTGTAGGAAGCACAGTTCTTTTTTCTGAGCAAGCTCACTCTCATGGCCCTATAGGAAACACAGTAGAGTAGAAAAGTGCTCTTTTCTCAAAAGCAGAGTATGTTTCCTGTAAGGCAAGCTAGTGATTGTTTCCCATTCATGAACGAAATTGAATAACTTGCATTTCTTGGTCCTACGAGCAAGAGTTTTTTTCTATTAAGGAAACTCACTATTGAGCTCCCATTGTCATACACAGTGCAGATAGTATTTGCGCCTGTTCCAAACAAGTACAGTGATTTGAACTTAAGAGAAGCTACTGCTCTTGTCAGTTTCCTAAGCAGAGTTTTACTATATATGTGGCCCCTGTGTGTAGGAAGCACAGTTCTTTTGTTCTGAGCAAACTTACTCTTAAGACCCTGTAGGAAAAACAGTAGAGTAGAACAGTGCTCTTTTCTCAAAACCAGAGTGTGTTTCTTGTAAGGCGAGCTAGTGTTTGTTTCCCATTCATAAATGGAGTTGAATCAATGCCATTTCTGGTCCTACCAGCAATAGTTGTTTTCTGGTAAGGAAAGTCACTATTGTGTTCCCATTGCCATACACAGGGCAAATAGCACTCGCATCTGTTCCCAGCAAGTACAGTGTATTGGACTGAAGGGAAGATACTGTTCTTGTCAGTTTCCTAAGCAGAGTTGAACTAGATATGCTCCGTGAGTGTAGGAAGCACAGTCCTTTTTTTCTGAGCAAGCTCACTGTTCTGGCAATCTAGGAAACAAAGTAGAGTAGATAAGTGCTCTTTTTCAAAAGCAGAGTGTGTTTCTTGTAAGGCGAGCTAGCGTTTGTTTCCCAATAATAAATGGAGTTGAATCACTTGTAGTTTCTGGTCCTTCGAGCAAGAGATGTTTTCTTGTAAGGAAAGTCACTATTGCGTTCCCATTGCCATACACATTGCAAATAGCTCTCGTGTCTGTTCCCAGCAAATACAGTGTATTGAATTAAAGAGAAGGTACTGTTATTTTTGGTTTCCTAAGCAGAGTTGTTCTAGATATGGCCCGTGTGTGTAGGAAGCACAGTTTTTTTGTTCTAGAAAGCTCACTGTTCTGGCCCATAAAAAAAACCAGTAGAGTAGAAGAGTGCTCTTTTCTCAAAAGCGGAGTGTGTTTCCTGTAAGGCGAGTTAGTGTTTTTTTCTCATTCATAAAAGTAGTTGAATCACATACAGTTTCTGGTCCTACGAGCAAGAGTTGTTTTCTCTTGAGGAAAGTCACTATTGCACTCCCATTGGCATACACAGAGCAAATAGCACTTGTGTCTCTTCCCAGCAAGTACAGTTTATTGGACTTAAGAGAAGCTCCTGTTCTTGTCAGTTTCCTATGCAGAGTTGAATTAGATATGGCCCGTGTGTGTAGTAAACACAGTTCTTATGTTTCGTGCAAGCTCACTGTTCTGGCTCTATAGGAAACATAGTAGAGAAGAGAGTGCCCTTTTCTCAAAAGTAGAGTGTGTTTTTTGTAATGCGAGCTAGTGTTTGTTTCCCAATCAAAAGCAGAGTTGAATCACATGCAGTTTCTGGTCCTACAAGCAAGAGTTTTTTTCTGCTAAGGAAAGTCACTATTGTGCTCCCATTGCTGTACACAGTGCAAATAGCACTCGCGTCTGTTCCCAGCATCTACAGTGTATTTTACTGAAGAGAAGGTACTGCTCTTGTCAGTTTCCTAAGTAGAGTTGAACTAGATATGGCCCGTGTCTGTAGGAAGCTCAGTTGTTTTGTTTTGAGCAGGCTCAATGTTCTGGCCCCATAGAAAACACTATAGAGTAGAAGAGTGCTCTTTTCTCAAAAGCAGAGTGTGTTTCCTGTAAGGCAAGCTAGTGTTTGTTTCCCATTCATAAACGAGGTTGAATCACATGTAGGTTTTGGTCCTATGAGCAAGAGAATATGTGGTAAGGAAAGTCACTATTGTGCGCCCGTTGACATACACAGTAGAAAGAGCACTCGCGTCTCTTCCAAGCAAGTACAGTGTATTTTACTGAAGAGAAGCTACAGTTCTTGTCAGTTTCCTAAGCAGAGTTGAACCAGATATGATCAGTGAATGCAGGAAGCACAGTTCTTTTGTTCTGAGCATGCTCACTGTTCTCGACCTCTAGGAAACACAGTAGAGTATATGATTGCTCTTTTTCAAAACCAGAGTGTGTTTCTTGTATGGCAAGCTAGTGTTTCTTTCCCATTCATAAACGGAGTTGAATCACATGCAGTTTCTGTTCCTTCAAGTAAGAGTTGTTTTCTGGTAAGGAAAGTCACTATTGTGCTTCCATTGCCTTACATGGTGCAAATAGCACTCACATCTGTTCCCAGCAAGTACAGTGTATTGGACTGAAGAGAAGCTACTGTTCTTGTCAGTTTCCTAAGCAGAGTTGAACTAGATATGGCCCGTGTGTAGTAAGCACAGTTCTTTTCTTCTGAGCAAGCTCACTGTTCTGGCTCTATAGGAAACAGAGTAGAGTAGAAGAGTACTCTTTTCTCAAAAGCAGACTGTGCTTCTTGAAAGGCAGGCTAGTGTTTGTTTCCAATTCATAAACGGAGTTGAATCACATGCAGTTTCTCGTCCTACGTGCAAGAGTTGTTTTCTGGTAATGAACATCACTATTGTGCTCCCATTGCTATAAACAGTGCAAATAGCACTTGCGTCTGTTTCAAGCAATTACACTGTATTGGATGGAGCAGAAGCTACTGTTCTTGTCAGTTTCCTAAGCAGAGTTGAACTAGATATGGCCCGTGTGTGTAGGAAGCATAGTTCTTTTGTTCTGAGCAATCTCACTCTTCTGGTCCTATAGGAAACACAGTAGAATAGAAGAGTGCCCTTTGCTCAAAAGCAGTGTGTGTTTCTTGTAAGATGAGCTAGTGTTTGTTTACCATTCATAAAAGGATTTGAATCACATTCACATTCTGGTGCTAAGAGCAAGAGTTGTTTCCTGGTAAGGAAATTCACTATTGTGCTCCCATTGTCATACACAGTGCAAATAATTCTAGCTTCTGTTCTGAACAAGTACAGTGTATGTGACTGAACAGAAGCTACTGTTCTTGTCAGTTTCCTTAGCAGAGTTGTACTAGATATGGCACGTGTGTGTAGGAAGCACAGTTCTTTTGTTCTGAGCAAGCTCACTGTTCTAGACTTTAGGAAACACAATACAGTAGAAGAGTGTTCTTTCTCAAAATTAGAGTGTGTTTCTTATACGGAAAGCTAGTGTTTGTTTCCCATCCATAAACGGAGTTGAATTACATGCATTTTCTGGTCCTATGAGCAAGAGTTGTTTTCTGGTAAGGAAAGTCACTATTGTGCTCCCATTGTCATACAAGTGCAAGCAGCACTCTCGTCTGTTCCCAGCAAGTACAGAGTATTGGACTGAAGAGAAACTACTGTTCATGTCACTTCCTAAGCAGAGTTAAACCAGATATGGCCCGTGTGTAGGAAGCACTGTTCTTTTGTTCTGAGCAAGCTCAGTCTTCTGACCCTATCAGAAACCCAGTAGTGTCGAAGAGTGCTCTTTTCTCAAAAGCAGAGTGTGTTTCTTGTAAGGTGAGCTAGTGCTTGTTTCCCATTCATAAATGGAGTTGAATCACATGCAAGTTCTGGTCCTACGAGCAAGAGTTGTTTTCTGGCAAGGAAAGTCACTGTTGCGCTCCCACTGCCATACACAGTGCAAATATCCCTTGCGTCAGTTCCCAGCAAGTACTGTGTATTGGACTAAAGAGAAGCTACTGTTCTTGTCAGTTTTGTAAGCAGAGTTAAACTAGATATGGCCCATGTGGGTAGGAACGCAGTTCTTTTTTTCTGAGCATGCTCACTCTTCTGGCTCTATATTAAATACAGTAGAGTGGAAGAGTGCTGTTTTCAAAAAAAGCAGAGTGTGTTTCTTGTAAGGCGAGCTAGTGTTTTTTTTCCCATTCATAAATGGAGTTGAATCTCATCAGTTTCTGGTCCTAGGAGCAAGAGTTGTTGTATGGTAAAGAAAGTCACTATTGTACTCCCTTTGCCATACACAGTACAAATAGCTCTCGTGTCTGTTCCCAGCAAGTACAGTGTATTGGACTGAAGAGAAGCTATTGTTCTTGTCAGTTACCTAAGCAGCGTTGAACTAGTGTAGCTAGTTTTTATATTAGTTTTCCTGCCTGTCCCACGGTCAGGGCAATTCTCTCTCACCCGCCAGTCCCACAGCCACTCAGACCCAGCTCAGTAAACACAGAGACTTATATATTGGTTGCAATCTGTATGGCCATGGCAGGTTTCTTGTTAACTGTTCTTACAGCTTAAATTAATCCATTTCTATTAATCTATACCTTACCACATGGCTCGTGGCTTACCGGCATCTTCACATGTGACTTGTCATGGTGGCAGCTGGCAGTGTCTCTCTCACCCAGCTTCCTGTTCTCTCAATTCTCTTCTCTGTTAGTCCCGCCTATACTTCCTGCCTGGCCACTGGCCAATCAGTGATTTATTTATTGACCAATCAGCAACACATTTGACATACAGACCATCCCACAGCACTTCCCTTTTTCTTTTCTTAAAAGGGAAGGTTTTAACCTTTACACATCTCTAAAATCAGGTTGGTATATTTGGGAATTTGGTTGTAGCTTTTCTTACTACTTCCTGCTGGAGGGGGGTGCTGTATTTTATGGGGACTCAAAGAAAATTTTAGGATTATGGAATAGTCCATGAGGCTGTATTGTCTGAGCCAGTTGCCTTCAAACCATTCTGGATGTTGGATCATCTGGGCCATGGTGTCACTGGAAACATTTCAGGGGGTCTTGGCTGGTCAAACCTGATGTATCTTAATCTGGAACAAATCCATAGCCTCTGGCTTTCTGTGGAAACAAAAGCAGAGCCTCCTTTCCAAAGCAACATAACTTTACATCCAAATTTTGAAGTCAAGGAACCTTTAAAATATACATTTTGGCATAACTCAACAGCTTTTGTAATCAAATGTTTTTCTTCAGTTATGAATATCAAAGAGAACATAATCCAGATTCTCTGGGTGGTAGCCATCTTTACGTGGCTTATTTTTTTATATTAGTTTGCGCCTATTGCTTTAAACTGCAGCCTTTCTAAGACTGAAACAACGCTGGCGCTATGGCTGCTGGCTCTGCCCACTTCAGCTTCCCAACATGGCGGTGGTATGTTTTCTGCCAGCTCTGGGAGCCATCAACTATCAGAAATAGTGGGTCTGTGCTTCTATCAAAGCAGCATGTAGCCCAGAAACCTCTTTTTTATTTTTGTGCTAGCAAAGGCTAAAACCACCGCACAGCTTAATGTGCCACTTGCAGAGGCCTCATTCCCACCATACTGCAGGTCGAGCACACATGCCAGGAACCCGCTATAGTAGCTCAAACACGCAGGCTGCCACTAACTTGAGAGAAACAACTAGGAACTGTTTTTAGCTCCATTTTAGAATCTTTTTTCTCAGGTTTTAGGTGGAAACTCTTGCCAACACATTGGGCACCATTTGTAGATGTAACCAACCATCTTATTAAATAAGAATGGATATTTTTACCAAATAAACCAAACGAAAATTTAAAAACTTATGTGGAAAAATTCTCTGACTTGATTTGGAAAGGAAAATTGAGACTTCGTCAATTAGCAGGAATAGACCTAGCAGAAATTGTCGTACCTTTAACTAAGGAGGACATTGAAAAATTATAGACAAAAAGTGAACCTTGGCAAAGAGCTTGCAGTAATTTTTGGGAGAAATTAACAGCAAATATCCTAAAAGCGATAGAATTGATCTTATAAAGAGAGCTGAATGGATCTTGCCTCGAATTGTACGGGAAAAGCCCATATCTGGAGATCGCACATTTTATACAGATGCCAACAAACAAGGAAAGGCAGGTTAGAAATCAGAAAATTTAAGTAAAGTGGTTCAAAGTCCTTATAATTCAGTTCAAAAATCAGAATTATATGCTATTCTGTTGGTATTCATGGATTTTTCAGAACCTCTCAACATAGTAACTGACTCTCAGTATGCTGAAAGAGTAGTATTACATATTTAGATTGCAGAATTTATCCCTGATGCTTCAGGATTAACTTCACTATTTATTCAGTTACAAGATACAATCAGGAAAAGGAGTCATCCTTTATATATAACTCACATTCGATCCCATACTGGTCTGCCAGGCCCTCTAGCACAAGGCAATGATGAGATTGATAAGTTATTAATAGGAAATGTGCTGGAGGCCTCAAAATGTCATAAAAAACATCATGTCAATAGTAAAGGTTTAAAAAAGGATTTTTCCATAACCTGGCAACAAGCCAAAGAAATAGTAAAGAAATGTCCTACTTGTTCCTTCTACAATCAAACACCATTACCAGCAGGATGTAACCCAAAGGGTACTCAAAGGAATGAAATCTGGCAGATGGACGTGTTTCACTTTGCAGAATTTGGAAAACTGAAATATATACACCACACTATCGATACTTATTCAGGATTTCAGTGGGCAACTGCTTTGAGTTCTGAAAAAGCTGATTCTGTAATCACTCATTTGCTAGAAGTTATGGCCATCATGGGTATACCTGCACAAATCAAAACTGACAATGCTCCATCATATGTCTCTGTTAAAATGAAACAGTTTTTTGCTTATTACAATATAAAGCATATTACAGGCATGCCACATAATCCTACAGGTCAAGCAGTTATAGAAAGATCAAACAGAACTCTAAAGGATATGCTAAATAAACAGAAAGGGGTAACAAAAACCCCCAGAAATAGACTGCATAATGCTCTATTAACTTTGAATTTTCTTAATGCCAATGAGAAAGGAACAACAGCTGCAGAGAGACATTGGATAATAGAAAAAACTACAGAATTAAATCAGCCTATATACTTTAAGGATGTGCTGACCTCAGAATGGAAACCAGGGTATGTGTTACATTGGGGACGAGGTTTTGCTTTTGTTTCTACAGGAGAAGATAAGTTGTGGGTACCATCAAAATTATTAAAGGATCGATTTGAACAAGAGAAACCTCTTAATTAGAGGAGGTTATAGCTCATCAACCAACATGAACATCCAATTTAAACTAACTTATACCAGTAACACATGTCTTTTCATTTAATCAGATAATAACTTGCCAAAAAGGAACATCCCCAAAATTAGTCTTGGGGAAAGGTTTTCTGTTTTTGTCTTTTAGGAGAATAAAGGTTAAGGAATCTGAAGAACATTGGACAAATAAGAAAACTGAAGAAAAGGGACAAATCATCTATCCCAGGAAGCAGAGTAAAATGGCGTATGGGTATATATTATCTAAAAAATTTTATGTCTTCCTAAATGTTTGTTTCTGCTTTTTTCTAAATATTTAACACTATTGGTCTTCTAATAGTCCCAGTCTAATTAAAATTTAAAGCTGACTTTGGAGTTGGAGAATGGCTCTCTCCTTCTTTAAACTCAAGCATGTTGTTAAAAGGAAAATGCAAACTCCCTGTATCATGCCAGAATAAAAGAGCTATCTTCTGCTATGAGACAGGAGAAAAGCCAAATTAATTAAGGGACTATTCTATTACTAATCTCAACTCTTTGATTCTATTCTGATTCTTTAAACTTTTCTTAAAGTATAAATTTTATATCAAAACTTACAAGATTAATATATATATATATATATATATATATATATATATATATATATATATATATACATTTTAAACTTTGTTAAGATATGAATGGTCATATAGAGTACTAATTAATTCTAGAAAAAAAGGCTTCAATTAGCTACATATATATGTCTTTGTGTTCAAGTCTCTTATCAGTTTTCTGCAGGAATTCATGGCTAGGCCTAACATCAACTGAAGTCTCCAGGAAGAAGTTGGGGCCCCACAACAACAACAATTCCACGTGGACAATAATAACATCACTAAGCTGACAAACATCATCTACAGATCAGCTTTGAACTACTAGTTGCTCAGAGCAATTTTGAGATGACTAGATGAGATGATCCAGTCTCAAAGACTACTTGAATAAGGACTTGAGATAAACCCCGAACTTTGGCATTATACACAGAATGGATAATGAAGGATATAGTTACCTTTCCTAGAACTTGACAATTAACCTAAAATTTTTCTTTCAGGATAAAGATAACTTCGCCCATACCCAGCAGGAAGCAATTTTAAGAATGCGACGCCCACATTCCCAAAGAGGTGGTGTGGGGCGGGTGGTTTTTTCATCTTTTTAATGGGTTTTGGGTCTGGGATACTTTTCATTGTTTAGGAGGGTTGGTTACAAGTTGTTGTCAAGGGTTAGGAAAAAGACTAAGCAGATTAGATTTAAGGTTCTTATTTTAAAAAAAAGAGAGAGAAAGAAAGAAGAAGAAAAAGACAATTACTAGTTTTAAATACTTTACATTGGATTGGATTGTTTTATATTGTATACAAATTATATACATTGAAATTGATATTGTTAGAAAATGCTATATGTATATTTCTAATTGTACTTATATCGTTCATTTAACAATGCAATTTTCTGATCCTTGAATGTTATTATTACCAACTAGTAGGATATAAAGAAATGATAGTTAGTAGTTAGACATTACAATAGAACTTGTAGTCATATTAGATATGTTTTAAAAATTGAGCAGATATATTTTAGATAGGTCATCTTCAAACCCTTCAGAGAACTACAGAATATGGCATTTAAAATGTTTTAATAACTTAGAAAATTTTTCTTTTTTGTTATGACTATGAGACATGTTGGCTCCTGGCAGTACCAATCTACTTCAGAGAAAATATGGGCATTGAAGAAACTGCGTATGGAGTTAGCTTTCATTGTGGCAAAAGTTAGCCACTGGACAACAAAGTATCCTCGAATCAACTGCTTACAAAATGGACAGACAGGACATGAAACAAAGGACTACTGATTTTTGCCTAAACAAGCGTGGTTATGGCTTTATCAAAAGGCATCTTCTGAGGCCAGGACAATATGGCACCATCCCTGACATGGCCTTCACAACTCGGAAAAGGTACAGTGACCTTTTCTTTGAAGGCAGCTGAACAGGCAGTGGGCCGATGGCTTCTGATGTGCAATGGAACAGCAGCTGAAACAGTTATTCTTGAAGAGTAACTAAGCTCACGCCCCTCAATAGTAAACTGGCATTTGATAGAGGAATGTGGAGAAGAACGGGATGCTGAGATGAAGCCATATGTACACAGCCAAGAAGAATGGACAGCTGAATAAAAAAACCATCAACAATTTCCAAAATTTAAAATCCTGCATCATGACATGACACTAGTGGAATTCAGGTGTTTCTTGTACATAGACTGCTTTCACCCAATGTGAAGTTGAACTGTTGACCTTGTGTACATCCTACTTCACAAATGAGTCTGTCAGATATGCTAAGCCTATAGACTGAAGATGATGCCCCAGCATTGTGGAGAAACCTCAGGTGACTGTCCAGGCACCTGGCTGTTTCTGTCAACTCACAAATTTTTTGGAAGTTGCTTGCATGCACTTTCTGTTTTTATTTTTGTTAGCTAATATTATTTCCTTTTGGGTCTCTGAGGGAGTTGAAGATTAGTTAGTTACAGTTGAAGGTTAGTTAGTAATAGTTGAAGATTAATTAGGATAGAAAGTGAATTAGATAGATTTTGGACTTAACAAAATAGGATAATGAAATTATTATCTCTGAATTTGTCAAATACAAATGGACTAGACATTGTTTAGACATTTATTATTTGTACATATTGTATATATTTGTTGTACTTTTGTATATAGTTTTTCTTTTATTAGTTATAACCTTTTTCTTTTTTTTCCTTTTTATTAAAATAGAAAAGTGGAAATGTGATGGTATTTTACTTGTACTGAAATGTGATTTTAATTGTATGTTAATAAATAAAGTTCCCTGGGGGTCAGAGTTTTAGAGCAATAGCAAGTGCGTGACTGTGGTGGCACATGCCTTTAAGGACCTGGAGAGCGGTACATACAGGCAGTGACAAGGCAGTCACTTGTTTAGGTTTACAACCAATTAGAAGGCAGAAAACCTAGACTATATAAAGATATACACACAGGAAGTAGGCCCTTATTTCAAAGAGCTCCCTTGGCTGAAGCATGATCGCTGAAGCAGGAAGGGTAAGGCTCTAGGTTCTGACCTCTTGGCTTTCTTCTCTGAATCGGATCTGTGTTTCTTATTTAATAAGACAGTTGGTTACATCTACAAACTAGTTATGGCCTGTGTGTGTAGGAAGCACAGTTCTTTTGTTCTGAGCAAGCTCGTTGTTCTGGCCTTATAAGAAACGCACTAGAGTAGAAGAGTGCTCTTTTCTCAAAAGCATAGTGGGTTTCTTGTAAGGCAAGCTAGTGTTTGTTTCCCATTCATAAACAGAGTTGAATCACATGCATTTTCTGGTCATACGAGCAAGAGTTGTTTTCTGGTAAGGAAAGTCACTATTGCACTCCCTTTGCCATACACAGTGCAAATAGCACCCGCTTCTGTTCCCAGCAAGTTCAGTGTATTGGACTGAAGAGAAGCTACTGTTTTTGTCAGTTTTCTAAGCAGAATTGAACTAGATATGGCCCGTGTGTGTAGGAAGCACAGTTCTTTTGTTCTGAGCAAGCTCACTGTTCTGGCCCTATAGGAAACACAGTAGTGTAGAAGAGTGCTCTTTTCTCAAAAGCAGAGTGTGTTTCTTGTAAGGCGTTCTAGTGTTTTTTTTTCCCATTAATCAATGGAGTTGAATCACAAGCAGTTTCTGGTCCTATGAGCAAGAATTGTTTTCTGTTAAGGAATTCATTATTGTGCTCTCTTTGCCATACACAGTGCAAATAGCACCCGCGTCTGTTCCCAGGAAGTACAGTGTATTGGACTGAAGAGAAGCTACTGTTCTTGTCAGTTTCCTAAGCAGAGTGGAAGTGGATATAGCCTGTGTGTGTAGGAAGCACAGTTTTTTTGTTCTGAGCAATCTCACTGTTCTGCCCTGCAGAAAACACAGGAGATTAGAAGGGTGTTCTATTCTCAAAAGCACAATGTGTTTCTTGTAAGGCAAGCTAGGTTTAGTTTCCCATTCATAAATGCAGTTGAATCACATGCAGTTTCTGCTCCTAACAGCAAGAGTTGTTTCCTGGCAAGGAAAGTGACTATTGTGCTCCCATTGCCATACACAGTGCAAATAGCACTTGCGTCTTTTCCTATCAAGTACAGTTTATTGGACTGAAGAGAAGATACAGTTCTTGTCAGTTTCCTAAGCAGAATTTTACTAGATATGGCCCGTGTAAGTAGGAAGCCATTTCCTTTGTTCCGAGCAAGCTCACTCTCCTGGCCATATAGGAGACAAATTAGAGTATAAGAGAGCTCTTTTCTCAAAAGCAGAGTGTGTTTCTTGTAAGGCGAGCTAGTGTTTTTTTTTTCCCATTCATAAACGGAGTTGAATAACATGCAGTTTCTGGTCCTAGAAGTCAGAGTTGTTTTCTGGTAAGGAAAGTCACTTCTGCGCACCCATTGCCATTCACAGTGCAAATAGCACTCGCGTCTGTTCCCTGCAAGTACAGTGTATTGGACTGAAGAGAAGATACTCTTCTTGTCGGTTTCCTAAGAAGAGTTGAACTAGATATGGCTTGTGTGTGTAGAAAGCACAGGTTTTTTTGTTCTGTACAAGCTCACTGTACTGGCCCTATAGGAAACACAGTAAAGTAGAAGAGTTCTCTTTTCTCAAAGCAGAGTGTGTTTCTTGTGGGGCGAGCTAGTGTTTGTTTCCCATTCATAAAGGGAGTTTAAACCCATACAGTTTCTGCTCCTATGAGCAAGAGTTGTTTTCTGGTAAGGAAAGTCACTATTGCGCTCTTTTTGCCATGCACAGTATGAATAGCACTCCTGTCTGTTCCCAGCAAGTACAGTGTATTGGACTGCAGATAAGCTACTGTTCTTGTCAGTTCCCTAAGCAGCATTGAACTAGATATGGACCGTGTGTAGGAAGCACAGTTGCTTTGCTCTGAACAAGTTCTCTTTTCTGGCCCTATAGGAAACTCAGTAGTATAGAAGAGTGCTCTTTTCTCAAAATAATAGTGTGTTTCTTGAAAGGCGAGTCAGTGTTTGTTTCCCATTCATAAACGGATTTGAATCACATGCAGGTTCTGGTCCTATGAGCAAGAGTTGTTTCCTGGTAAAGAAAGTCACTATTGTGCTCCCATTGCAAAACAAGTTCAAATAGTACTTGCGTCTTTTCCCAGCAAGTACAGTGTATTTGATAGAAGAGAGGATACTGTTCTTGTCAGTTTCCTAAGCAGAGTTGAGTTAGATTTGGCCCGTGTGTGTAGGAAGCACAGGTCTTTTGTTCTGACCAAGCTCACTATTCTAGCCCATTGGGAAACACAGTAGAGTAGAAGAGTGCTCTTTTCTCAAAAGCAGAGTGTGTTTCTTTTAAGGTGTTCTAGTGTTTGTTTCCCATTCATCAACGGAGTTGAATCATGTGCAGTTTCTGGTCCTACCAGCAAGAATTGTTTTCTGGTAAGGAAATTCATTATTGTGCTCCCTTTGTCATACACAGTGCAAATAGCACTTGCGTCTATTCCCAGCAAGTACAGTGTATTGGACTGAAGAGAAGCTA
This sequence comes from Peromyscus eremicus, assembly GCF_949786415.1. Classification (NCBI taxonomy): domain Eukaryota; kingdom Metazoa; phylum Chordata; class Mammalia; order Rodentia; family Cricetidae; genus Peromyscus; species Peromyscus eremicus. The sequence goes on along the minus strand of NC_081417.1, from coordinate 793,599 downwards.
CCGTTCTTGTCAGTTTCCTAAGCAGAGTTCAAGTAGATATAGCCCGTGTGTGTAGGAAGCACAGTTTTTTTGTTTTGAGCAAACTCACTGTTCTGGCCCTATAGGAAACACAGTAGAATAGAAGTATGCTCTTTTCTCAAAAGTAGAGTGTGTTTCTTGTAAAGCGAATTGGTGTTAGTTTCCCATTCACAAACGGAGTTGAATCACGTGGAGTTTCTGGTCCTATGAACAAGAGTTGTTTTCTGGTAAGAAAAGTCACTATTGCACTCTCATTGCCATACCCAGTGAAATAGCACTTTTGTCTTTTCCCAGGAAGTACAGAGTATTGGACTGAAGAGAAGATACTGTTCTTGTCACTTTCCTAAGCAGCGTTTTACTATATATGGCCCGTTCTTGTCAGTTTCCTAAGCAGAGTGGAAGTAGATATAGCCCGTGTGTGTAAGAAGCACAGTTCTTTTGTTCTGTACAAGCCCACTGTTCTGGCCCTATAGGAAACACAGTAAATTAGAAGAGTGCTCTATTCTCAAAAGCAGAGTGTGTTTTTTGTAAGGCGAGCTAGTGTTTGTTTCCCATTCATATAGGGAGTTGAATCCCATGCAGTTTCTATTCCTATGAGCAAGAGTTGTTTTATGGTAAGGAAAGACACTATTGTGCTCCCTTTGCCAAGCACAGTACGAATAGCACTCGTGTCTGTTCCCAGCAAGTACAGTGTATTGGACTGAAGAGAAGCTACTGTTCTTGTCAGTTACCTAAGCAGCATTGAACTAGATATGAACCGTGTGTGTAGGAAGCACAGTTCTTTTGTTCTGAGCAAGCTTACTCTTCTGGTCCTATAGGAAAAACAATACAGTAGAAGAGTGCTTTTTTCTAAAAGCAGAGTGTGTTTCTTGTAAGGCAAGCTAATTTTTGCTTCCCATTCATAAACGGAGTTGAAACACTTGCATTTTCTAGTCCTAGGAGCAAGAGTTGTTTTTTGTTAAGGAAAGTCACAATTGTGCTCCCTTTGCCATACACAGTGCAAGTAGCACTCGCGTCTGTTCCCAGCAAGTACAGTTTATTGGAGTGAAGAGAAGCTACTGTTCTTGTCTGTTTCCTAAGCAGAGTTTTACTAGATATGGACCGTGTGTGTAGGAAGCACGTTCCTCTTGTTTTGAGCAAGCTCATTGTTCTGGCCTTATAGGAAACACAGTAGAGTAGAAGAGTGCTTTTTACTCAAAAGCAAAGTGTGATTCTTGTAATGAGAGCTAGTGTTTATTTCTATTCATAAACAGAGTTGACTCTCATACAGTTTCTGGTCCTATGATCAAGAGTTGTTTTCTGATAAGGAAAGTCACTGTTGCGCTCCCATTGCCATACACAGTGCACATAGCCCTCGAGTCTGTTCCAGCAATACAATGTATTGGACTGAAGAGAAGCTACTGTTCTTGTCAGTTTCCTAAGCAGAGTTGAACTAGATATGGCCCGTGTGTGTAGGAAGCACATTCCATTGTTTTGAGCAAGCTCCTTGTTCTGGCCTTATAGGAAACAGAGAATAGTAGAAGAGTGCAGTTTTCTCAAAAGCAGAGTGTGTTTCTTGAAAGGCGACCTAGTGTTTTTATCCCATTCATAAACGGAGTTGAATCACATGCAGTTTGTGGTCCGATGAGCAAGAGTTGTTTTATGGTAGGGAAAGTTTTAGCCAGAGTTTTCCTGCCTGGCCCACAGTCAGGACAAATCTCTGACACCCACCAGTCCCACAGCCACTCAGACCCGACCAAGTAAACACAGAGACTTATATTGGTTACAAACTGTATGGCCGTGGCAGGATTCTTGCTAACTGTTCTTACAGTTTAAATTAATCCATTTCCATTAATCTATACCTTGCCACATGGCTCGTGGCTTACCGGAATCTTCATATGTTGTTTGTCATCGTGGTGGCTGGCAGTGTCTCTCTGACTCAGCCTTCAACTTCCCAGCTTTATTCTCCTCCTTGTCCCGCCTATACTTCCTGCCTAGCCAATGGCCAATCAGTGTTTTATTTATTGACTAATTAGCAACACATTTGCCAAACAGACCATCCAACAGCACTTCCTTTTTTTTTTTTTTCAGGGAGAGCAAATTTGAGATTTATTAGGTAAAGAAAATTACACAGTTTAATAAAAAAAGATAACTCCCACTATGCATTTCAGTATGGGCATTAAGGCATATACGCACTCTTAAGACAGGATAGCGGTATCTAACAAGGTAGGTGAGTACCAGCTTCTCAAAAGGAGATAATTACAGTAATGTATCATATTTGGGGCTTTTTAAAGTGTGTGTGTGTGTGTGTGTGTGTGTGTGTGTGTGTGTGTGTTGGACTTGGAGACTAGAGGCTGGCCTCAGGGGCAAGGAGGAGAATAAAGCTGGGAAGTGGAAGGCTGAGTCAGAGAAACACTGGCAGCTGCCACCATGACAAGTCACATGTGAAGATCCTGGTAAGCCACGACCCATGTGGCAAGGTATAGATTTATGGAAATGAATTAATTTAAGCTGTAAGAACAGTTAGCAAGAAGCCTGCCACGGCCATACAGTTTGTAACCAATATAAGTCACTGTGCTTACTTGGTCTGGTCTGAGCGGTTGTGGGACTGGCAGGTGAGAGAAATTTGTCCTGACTGTGGGCCAGGCAGGAAAACTCTGGCTACAAATGGCGTCCAACGTGGTGGCAAGAGTTTCCACCTAAAAACTGAAAAAAAAAAGATTCTAAAACGGAGCTAAAAACAGCTTTCTAATTGTCTCTCTCAAATAAGCGGCAGTTGCCGGTTTGAGCTACTGGTGGGTTCCTAGCGTGCGTGCTCGACCTGCAGTTTGGCGGAAATGAGGCCTCTGCACATGGCACATTAAGCTGCATGGTGGATTTAGACTTTGCTAGTATAAAACAAAAAAAGAAGTTTCTGGGCTACACGCTGCTTGGATAAAAGCATAGACCCACAATAGCTCCCAGAGCCGGTGGTAAAGTACCAAGGCCATGTTGGGAAGCTGATGTGGGCGGAGCCAGCAGCCACAGCTGCTGCAGTTTAAAGCAAGAGATTCACAATAAGACAGATTCAGATGTAATAGTTTACAATGTGTGTAAAAATATACATAGGCTTGAAAGAGACAAAAAGGTGATGTATGCAGTTATAGAAACAAATACATAGTTTTAAAAAATAAAGTCTTTAAGAGACAGTAAAATTAATATAAAAAATAAGCCACATAAAGATGAATATTACACAGAGAATCTGGATTGTGTTGTCTTTGGGATTTTTAACTGCAGAAAAACATTTGATCGTAAAAGATGTTGAGTTAAACCAATATGTATATTTTAAAGGTACCTTGATTCAAAATTTGTATATAAGAATATGTTGCTTTGGAAAAGAGTCTCTTTTGTTCCCACAGAAAGCCAGAGGCTATGGATTTGTTCAAGATTAAGATACATCAGGTTTGACCAGCCAAGACCCCCTGAAAGGTCTCCGATGACACCATGGCCCAGATGATCCAACATCCAGAATGGTTTGAAGGCATCTGGCTCAGACAATACACCCTGACGGACTACTCCATAATCCTAAAATTTTCTTTGAATCCCCATAAGATACAGCGCCCCCTCCAGCAGGAAGTAGTAAGAGAAGCTACGCCCAAATTCCCAAATTATATGTAATTTTACTTTGTTAAGGTTAAAATCTTACTTTTTTTAAAAAAAAAGAAGGAAGTTCTGTGGGATGGTCTGTTTGGCAAATGTGTTGCTAATTAGTCAATAAATAAAACACTGATTGGCCATTGGCTAGGCAGGAAGTATAGGCGGGACAAGGAGCAGAATAAACCTGGGAAGTGGAAGGCTGAGTCAGAGAGACACTGCCAGCTGCCACGATGACAAACAGCATATGAAGATTCCGGTAAGCCATGAGCCATGTGGCAAGGTAAAATTAATGGAAATGGATGAATTTAAGCTGTAAGAACAGTTAGCAAGGTCCTGCCATGGCCATACAGTTTGCAAACCATATAAGTCTCTGTGTTTACTTGGTCAGGTTTGATCGGCTGTGGGACTGGCAGGTGACAGAGATTTGCCCTGACTGTGGGCCAGGCAGGAAAACTCTAGCTACAGAAAGTCACTACTTTGCTCCCATTACCAAACAGTGCAATTAGCACTCACGTCAGTTCCCAGCAAGTACAGTGTATTGGACTGAAGAGAAGCTACTGTTCTTGTCAGTTTCCTTAGCAGAGTTAAAATAGATAGGGCCAGGTGAATAGTAAGCACAGTTCTTTTGTTCTGAGCAAGCTCACTCTTCTGGCCCTATAGGAAACACAGTAGAGTAGAAGAGTGCTCTTTTCTCAAAAGCAGAGTGTGTTTCTTGTAAGGTGATCTAGTGTTTGTTTCCCATTAATAAAGGGAGTTGTATCACATGCAGTTTCTGGTCCTACAAGCAAGAGTTGTTTTCTGGTAAGGAAAGTCACTATTTTGTTCCCATTGCCATGCACAGTACAAATAGCACTCTCATCTGTTCCCAACAAGTACACTGTATTGGACTGAAGAGAGGCGACTGTTTTTGTCAGTATCCTAAGCAGAGTTGAACAAGATATGGCTCGTGTGTTTAGGAACACAGTTCTTTTGTTCTGAGCAAGCTCATTCTTCTGGCCCTATAGGAAACATAGTAGAGTAGATGAGTGCTCTTTTCTCAAAAACAGTGTGTGTTTTTTGTAAGGCGAGCTAATGTTTGTTTCCCATTCATAAAAGAAGTTGAAGCACATGCTGTTTCTGATCCTATGGCCAAGAGTTGTTTTCTGGTAAAGAAAGGCACTATTGTGCTCCCTTTTCCATACACAGTGAAAATAGCACTCCCCTCTGTTTCCAACAATTACAATGTATTGGACTGAAGAGAAGCCACTGTTCTTGTCAATTTCCTAATCAGAGTTGAAGTAGATATGGCCTGTGTGTGTAGGAAGCACAGTTCTTTTGTTCTGAGCAAGCTCACTCTTCTGGCCCTGCAGGAAACACAGTAGAGTAGAAGAGAGCTCTTCTCTAAAGCACAGTGTGTTTTAAGGCGAGCTTCTGTTTGTTTGCCATTCATAAACGGAGTTCAATTACATCCACTTTCTGGTCCTATGAGCAAGAGTTGTTTTCTTTTTTTTTTTTTTTTTTTTTTTGGTTTTTCGAGACAGCGTTTCTCTGTGTAGCTTTGCGCCTTTCCTGGAACTCGCTTTGGAGACAAAGCTGGCCTCGAACTCACAGAGATCCACCTGCCTCTGCCTCCCGAGTGCTGGGATTAAAGGCGTGCGCCACCACCGCCCGGCCAAGAGTTGTTTTCTGGTAAGGAAAGTCACTATTGTGCTCCCAATGCCATACACAGTGCAAATAGCACTCACGTCTGTTCTCAGCCAGTACACTGTATTGGACTGAAGAGAAGCTAATGTTCTTGTCAGTTTCCTAAGCAGAGTTGAACTAGATATGGCATGTGTATGTAGGGTGCAGTTTTTTTTGTTGTGAGCAAGCACACTCTTCTGGCACTATAAGAAACACAGTAGAGTACAAAAGTGTTGATTTCTCAAAAGGACAGTGTGTTTCTTGAAAGATGAGCTAGCGTTTGTTTCCCATTCATAAACGGATTTGAATCACATGCAGTTTCTGGTCCTATGAGCAAGAGTTGTTTTCTGGTATGGAAAGTCACTATAGCGCTACCTTTACCATACACAGTGCAAATAGCACTCAGGTCAGTTCTTAGCAAGTACACTGAATGGGACTGAAGAGAAGATACAGCTCTTGTCAGTTTCCTAAGCGGAGTTGAACTAGATATGGCCCATCTGTGTAGGAAACTCAGTTCTTTTGTTCTGAGCAAGCTTACTCTTCAGGCCCAATAGGAAACACAGTAGAGTAGAAGAGTGCCCTTTTCTCAAAAGCAGAGTATTTTTCTTGTAAGATGAGATAGTGTGTGTTTCCCATTCATAAACGGAGTTGAATCACATGCATTTTCTGTTCCTATGAGCAAGAGTTTTTTTTTCTGGTAATGAAGTCACTATAGTGCTCCCTTTGCCATACACAGTGCAAAAAGCACTCGCCTCAGTTCCCATCAAGTACAGTGTTTTGGACTGAAGAGAAGCTACAGTTCTTGTCAGTTTCCTATGCAGAGTTGAACTAGATATGGCCCGTGTGTGTAGGAAGAACAATTCTTTGGTCTGAGCAAGCTCACTGTTCTGGCCCTATAGGAAACACATTAGAGAAGAATTGTGCTCTTTTCTCAAATCAGTGTGTGTTTCTTGTAAGACAAGCTAGTATTTGTTTCGCATTCATAAACGGAGTTGAATCACATGTAGTTTTGGTCCTACAAACAAGAGTTGTTTTCTGGTAAGGAAAGTAACTCTATTGCTCCATTTGCCACATATAGAGAAAAGAGCACTCCTGTCTGTTCCGAGCCAGTACAGTGCATTGGACTGAAGAGAAGCTACTATTCTTGACATTTTCCTAAGCAGAGTTGAACTAGATATGGCCTTGTGTAGGAAGCACAGATTTTTTGTTCTGAACAAGCTCACTCTTCTGGCCCTATAAGAAACAGAGTAGAGTAGAAGAGTGCTCTTTTCTTAAAATCACATTGTGTTTCTAGTAAGTCGAGCTAGTGTTTGTTTCTCATTCATAAATGGCGTTGAATCAAATGCACTTTAGGTTCCTTCGAGCAAGAGTTGTTCTCTGGTAAGGAAAGTCACAATAGCGCTGAATTTGCCAAAAACAGTACAAATAGCACTCGCATGTGTTCCCAGCAAGCACAGTGTACTGGACTGAAGAGAAGCTACTGTTCTTGTCAGTTTCATAAGCAGAGTTGAACTAGATATGACCCGTGTGTGCAAGAAGCACATTTCTTTTGTTCTGAGCAAGCTCACTCTTCAGGCCCAATAGGAAATACAGTAGAGTTGAAGCGTGCTCTTTTATCAAAAGCCAATGGTGTGTCTTGTAAGGCGAGCTAGTGTTTGCTTCCCATTCATTAATGGAGGGGAATCACATCGAGTTTCTAGTCCTATGAGCAAGAGTTGTTTTATGGTAAGAAAAGTCACCATTGTGCTCCCATTGCCATATACAGTGAAAATAGTACTCGCGTCTGTTCTCAGCAGGTACAGTGTATTGGACTGAAGTGAAGCTACTGTTCTTGTCAGTTTCCTAAGCAAAATTGAACAAGATATGGCCCGTGGGTGTAGGAAGCACAGTTCTTTTCTTTTGTTCAAGCTCGCTGTTCTGGCCCTATAGGAAACACAGTATAGTAGAAGAGTGCTCTTTTCTCAAAAGCAGAGTGTGTTTCTTCTAAGGCGAGCTAGTGTTTGTTTCCCATTCATAAACGGAGTTGAATCACATGCAGTTTCTGGTCCTACGAGCAAGAGTTGTTTTCTGGTAAGGAAAGTCACTATAGAGCTCCCTTTGTCATACACAGTGCAAATAGCACTCGCTTCTGTTCACAGCATGTACAGTGTATTGGACTGAAGAGAAACTATTGTTCTTGACATTTTCCTAAGTAGAGTTGAACAAGATATGGTCAGTGTGTGGATAGCAGAGTTTTTTGGTTGTGTGCAAGCTCAATGTTCTCACCCTATGGGAAACACATTAGAGTAGAAGAGTGCTCTTTTCTCAAAGGCAGAGAGGGTTTCTTGTAAGATGATCTAGTGTTTGTTTCCCATTCATAAAGGGAGTTGAATCACATGCAGTTTCTAGTCCTACAAGCAAGAGTTGTTTTCTGGTAAGGCAAGTCACTATTGTACTCCCTTTGCCATACACAGAGCAAATAACCGTCGCGTCTGTTCCCAGCAAGTACAGTGTATTGGACTGAAGAGATGTTACTGTTCTTGACATTTTCCTATGCAGAGTTGAACTAGACATGGCCCGTGTTTGTAGGAAGCACTGTTCTTTTGTTCTGAACAAGATCACTTTTCTGGCCTTATAGGAGACACTGTAGAGTAGAAGAGTGCTCTTTCCTCAAAAGCAGAGTGTGTTACTTGTAAGACTAGCTAGTGTTTATTTCCCATTAATGAATGGTGTGGAATCACATGCAGTTTTCGGTCCCAGCAGCAAGAGTTTTTTTCTGTTAAGGAAAGTCACTATTCCACTCCCATTGCCATACACAGTGCAAATTGCTCTCGAGTCTGTTCCCAGAAAGTACAGTGTATAGGATTGAAGAGAAGCTACTGTTCTTGTCAGTTTCCTAAGCAGAGTTGAACTAGATATGGCCCGTGTGTGTAGGAAGCACTGGTCTTTTGTTCTGAGCAAGCTCATTCTTCTGGCCCTATAGGAAACATAGTAGAGTAGATGAGTACTCTTTTCTCAAAAACAAAGTGTGTTTCTTATAAATGGAGCTAATGTTTGTTTCCGTTTCGTATAAGAAGTTTAAGCACATGCTGTTTCTGACCGTACTGGCAAGAGGTGTTTTCTGGTAAGGAAAGTCACTATTGTGCTCCCATTGCCATACAAAGTGAAAATACCCCTCGCGTCTGTTCTTAGCAAGTACCAGTATTGGACTGAAGAGAAGCTACTGTTCTTGTCAGTTTCCTAAGCAGAGTTGAACTAAATATGGCCTGTGTGTGTAGGAAGCACATTCCTTTTGTTCTGAGCAAGCTCCTTGTTCTGGACTGATAGGAAACACAGTAGAGTAGAAGAGTGCTCTTTTCTCAAAAGCAAAGTGTGATTCTTGTAATGCGAGCTAGTGTTTATTTCCATTCATAAAAGGAGTTGAATCTCATATAGTTTCTGGTCCTACGAGCAAGAGCTGTTTTCTGGTAAGGAAAGTCACTGTTGTGCTCCCATTGCCATACACAGTGCAAATAGCCCTCGAGTCTGTTCCAGCAAGTACAATGTATAGACCTGAAGAGAAGCTACTGTTTTTGTCAGTTTTCTAGGCAGAGTTGTACCAATATGGTCCGTGTGTGTAGGAAGCACAGTTCTTTTGTTCTGAGCAAGCGAACTGTTCTGGCCCTATGGGAAACACAGTAGAGTAGAAGAGTGCTCTTTTCTCAAAAGTAGAATGTGTTACTTTTATTGTGAACTAGTGTTTGTTTCCCATTCATAAACAGAGTTGAATCACATGCAGTTTTTGGTCCTTCGGGCAAGAGTAGTTTTCTGGTAAGAAAAGTCACTGTTTTTCTCCCATTGCCATACACAGTGCAAATAGACTTCGCGTCTGTTCCCAGCAAGTACAGTTTATTGGACTGAAGAGAAGCTACTGTTCTTGTCAGTTTCCTAAGCAGAGTTTAGGTAGATATGGCCCGTGTGTAAGGAGCACAGTTCTTTTGTTCTGAGCAAGCTCACTCTTCTGGTCCTATAGGAAACAGAGTAGTGTAGCTAGAGTTTTCCTGCCTGGCCCACCTCAGGACAAATCTCTCTCTCCCGAAAGACCCACAGCCACTCAAACCCAACCAAGTAAACAAAGAGACTTATATTGGTTACAAACTGTATGGCCATGGCAGGCTTCTTGCTAACTGTTCTTACAGCTTAAACTAATCCATTTTATTAATCTATAACTTGCCAAATGTCTTGTGGCTTACTGGCAACTTCACATGCGGCTTGTCATTGTGGCAGCTGGCAGTGTCTCCCTCACCCAGCTTCCTATTCTCTATATTCTCCTCTCTGTTAGTCCTGCCTAAACTTCCTACCTGGCCACTGGCCAATCAGTGATTTATTTATTGACCAATCAGCAACAAATTTGACATACAGACCATCCCACAGCACAGTAGAGTAGAAGAATGCTCTTTTCTTAAAAGCAGAGTGTGTTTCATGTAAGACAAGCAAGTGTTTGTTTCCCTTCATACACAGAGTTGAATCACATGCATTTTCTGGTCCTATGAGCAAGAGTTGTTTTCTGGTAAGGAAAGTCACTATTGTGCTCCCATTGCCATACATAGTGCAAATAGCAATCGCGTCTGTTCCCAGCAAGTACAGTGTATTGGACTAAAAAGAAGATACTGTTCTCGTCAGTTTCTAAGCAGAGTTTTATTAATTATGGCCCTTGTGAGTAGGAAGCACAGGTCTTTTGTTCTGAGCAAGCTAAATCTTCTGGCACTATATGAAAAACAGTAGAATAGAAGAGTGCTCTTTTCTCAAAAGCAGAGTGTGTTTCTAGTAAGGCGAGCTAGAGTTTTTTCCCATTCATAAAGGGAGTTGAATCACATGCATTTTCTGGTCCTACGATCAAGAGTTGTTTTCTGATAAGGAAAGTCACTATTGTGCTCCCATTGCCATACACAGTTCAAATAGCACTCTCGTTTGTTCCTAGCAAGTACTGTGTATTGGACTGAAGAGAAGATGCTGTTCTTGACAGTTTCCTAAGCAGAGTTGAACTAGCTATGGCCCGTGTGTGTAGGAAGCAAAGTTCATTTGTTCTCAGCAAGCTTACTCTTCTGGAACTATAGGAAACACAGTAGAGAAGAAGAGTGCTCTTTTGTAAAAAGCAGAGTGTGTTTCTTGTAAGTAGTGCTAGTGTTTGTTTCACATTAAAAACGGATATGAATCACATGCAGTTTCTGGTACCACGAGCAGGAGTTGTTATCTGGTAAAAAAGTCAATTTTGCGCCCCCATTGCCATACACAGTGCAAATGGCAATCGCGTCCATATCCAGGGAGTTCAGTGTATTGGACTAAAGAGAAGTTACTGATCTTGTCAGTTTTTTAAGGAGAGTTGAACCAGATATGGCCAGTGGGTGTACGAAGCACAGTTCTTATGTTCTGAGCAAGCTTACTGTTCTGGCCTTATGGGAAACACAGTAGAGTAGAAGAGTGCTTTTTTCTCAAAAGCAGAGTGTGTTTCTTGTAAGGCGAGCTAATGTTTGTTTCCCATTCATAAACAGAGTTGAATCACATGCAGTTTCTGGTCCTATGAACAAGAGTTGTTTTCTGGTAAGGAAAAAAACTATTGTGCTCCCATTGCCATACACAGAGCAAATAGCACTCAAATCTGTACCAAACAAGTACATTGTATTGGACTGAAGAAAAGCTACTGTTCATGGCAGTTTCCTAAGCAGAGTTGAACTAGATATGGCCCCTGTGTGTACTGAGCACAGTTCTTTTGTTCTGAGCAAGCTCACTGTTCTGGCCTTATAGGAAACACAGTAGAGTAGAAGAGTGCTCTTTTTTCAAAAGCAGAGTGTGTTTCTTGTAAGGCGAACTAGGGTTTGTTTCCCATTCATAAACAAAGTTGAATCCCATGCAGTTGATGGTCCCACAAGCAAGAGTTGTTTTATGGTAAGGGAAGTCACTATTGCACACCCATTGCCATTCACAGAGCTAATAGCACTCACATCTGTTCCCAGCAAGTACAGTGTATTGGACTGAAGAGAAGCTACAGTTCTTGTCAGTATCCTAAGCAGAGTTTTACTAGATATGGCCATGTGTGTAGGAGGTACAGTTCTTTTGTTCTGAGCAAGCTCACTCTTCTGGCACTATATCAAACACAGTAGAATAGAAGAGTGCGCTTTTCTCAAAAGCAGAGTGTGTTTCTAGTAAGGTGAGCTAGAGTTTTTTCCCATTCATAAAGGGAGTTGAATCACAAGCAGTTTCTGGTCCTACGATCAAGAGTTGTTTTCTGGTAAGGAAAGTCACTATTGTGCTCCCATTGCCATACACAGTTCAAATAGCACTCTCGTTTGTTCCTAGCAAGTACAGTGTATTGGACTGAAGAGAAGATGCTGTACTTGACAGTTTTCTAAGCAGAGTTGAACTAGCTATGGCCCGTGTGTGTAGGAAGCACAGTTCATTTGTTCTCAGCAAGCTTACTCTTCTGGAACTATAGGAAACACAGTAGAGAAAAAGAGTGCTCTTTTGTAAAAAGCAGAGTGTGTTTCTTGTAAGGCGAGCTAGGGTATGTGTCCCAGTCAGAAAAGGAGTTGAATCACATGCAGTATCTGGTCCTATGAGCAAGAGTTGTTTTGAGGTAAAAAGAGTCACTATTGCGCTCCCATTGACATTCACAGTACAAATAGCACTAGCGTCTGTTCCCAGCAAGAAGAGTGTATTGGACTGAAGAGCAGCTACTGTTCTTGTCAATTTCCTAAGAAGAGTTGAACTCGATATGGCCAGTGTGTTTAGGAAACACAGTTCTTTTGTTCTGAGCAAGCAAACCATTCTGGCCATATGGAAACAGAGTAGAGTAAGAGAGTTCCCTTTTCTCAAAAGCAGAGTGTATTTCTTGTAAGGCCAGCTAGTGTTTGTTTCCCAATCATGAACGGAGTTGAATTACATACAGTTTCTGATCCTACAAGCAAGAATTGTTTTCTGGTAAGGAAAGTCACTATTGTGCTCCCATTGCCATACACAGTACAAATAATACTCGCGTATGTTCCCAGCAATTACAGTGTATTTGACTGAAGAGAATCTACTATTCTTGTGAGTTTCCTGAGGAGAATTGAACTAGATATGACCCCTGTGTAGGAAGCACAGTTCTTATGTTCTGAGCAAGCTTACTGTTCTGGCCTTATGGGAAACACAGTAGAGTAGAAGAGTGCTTTTTTCTCAAAAGCAGAGTGTGTTTCTTGTAAGGCGAGCTAATGTTTGTTTCCATTCATAAACGGAGTTGAATCACATGCAGTTTCTGGTCCTATGAACAAGAGTTGTTTTCTGGTAGGGAAAAAAACTATTGTGCTCCCATTGCCATGCACAGAGCAAATAGCACTCACATCTGTTCCAAACAAGTACATTGTATTGGACTGAAGAGAAGCTACTGTTCATGGCAGTTTCCTAAGCAGAGTTGAACTAGATATGGCCCCTGTGTGTACTGATCACAGTTCTTTGGTTCTGAGCAATCTCACTGTTCTAGCACTATAGAAACACAATAGAGTAGAAGAGTGCTCTTTTCTCAAAAGCAGAGTGTGTTTCTTGTAAGGCGAACTAGTGTTTGTTTCCCATTCATAAACAAAGTTGAATCCCATGTAGTTTATGGTCCCACGAGCAAGAGTTGTTTTATGGTAAGGGAAGTCACTATTGCTCACCCATTGCCATTCACAGTGCTAATAGCACTCGCATCTGTTCCCAGCAAGTACAGTGTATTGGACTGAAGAGAAGCTACAGTTCTTGTCAGTATCCTAAGCAGAGTTTTACTAGATATGGCCGTGTGTGTAGGAAGCACAGTTCTTTTGTTCTGAGCAAGCTCACTCTTCTGGCCACATAGGAAATACAGTAGAGAAGAAGAGTGCTGTTTTCTCAAAAGCAGAGTGTGTTTCTAGTAAGGCGAGCTAGAGTTTGTTTCCCATTCATAAAGGGAGTTGAATCACAAGCAGTGTCTGGTCCTACAAGCAAGAGTTGTTTTCTGGTAAGGAAAGTCACTATTGTGCTCCCATTGCCATACACATTGCTAATAGCACTCGCGCCTGTTCCCAGGAAGTTTAGTGTATGGGACTGAAGAGAAGCTACTATTCTTGTCAGTTTCCAAGCAGAGTTGAACTAGATATGGCCTGTATGTGTAAGAAGCACATTTCTTTAGTCTGAGCAAGCTCACTCTTCTAGCCCTATAGGAAACACAGTAGCGTAGACGAGTGTTCTTTTCTCAAAAGCAGAGTGTGTTTCTTGTAAGGGATCTATAGTTTGTTTCCCATTTATAAACGTATTTGAATCACATGCAGTTTCTGGTTCTACAAGCAAGAGTTGTTTTCTCATAAGGAAAGTTACTATTGCGCTGCCATTGCCATACACAGTGCAAAGAGCAATCGTGTCTGGTCCCAGCAAGAACAGTGTATTGGACTGAAGAGAAGCTACTCTTCTTGTCAAATTCCTAAGCGGAGTTGAACTAGACATATCCCGTGTGTGTAGGAAGCACAGTTCTTTTGTTCTGAGCAAGCTCACTCTTCTGGGCATATAGGAAACACAGTAGAGTAGAAGAGTGCTCTTTTTCAAAAGCAGAGTGTGTTTCTTGAAAGGCGATCTAGTGTTTGTTTTCCATTCATAAAAGGAGTTGAATCACATGCAGGTTCTGGTCCTATGAGCAAGAGATGTTTTCTGGAAAGGAATGTCACTATTGCACTCCCATTGCCATCCAGAGTGCAAAGAGCACTCCTGTCTGTTCCTAGCAAGTAAACTGTTGGACTGAAGAGAAGCTACTGTTCTTGTCAGTTTTCTAAGTAGAGTTGTACTAGATATGGCCCGTGTGTGTAGGAAGCACAATTCTTTGTTATGTGCAAGATCACTCTTCTGTTCCTATAGCAAACACAGTAGAGTAGAAGAGTGCTCTCTTCTCAAAAGCAGAGTGTCTTTCTTGTAGGTGAGCTAGTGTTTGTTGCCCATTCATAAACGGAGTTGAATCACATGCAGTTTCTTGTCCTATGAGCAAGAGTTGTTTTTTGTTAAGGCATGTCACTATTGCGCACCCGTTGCCATACACAGTGCAAATAGCACTCGTGTCTGTTCCCAGCAAGTACAGTGTATTTAATGAAGAGAAGCTACTGTTCTTGTCAGTTTCCTAAGAAGAGTTGAACTAGATATGCCCCGTTTGTGTAGGAAGCACAGTTCATTTGTTCTGAGCAAGTTCACTCTCCTGGCCCTAGAGGAACCAAAATAGAGTAGAAGAGTGCTGTTTTCTCAAAAGCAGAGTGTATTTCTTGTAAGGCGCAATAGTGTTTGTTTCCCATTCATAAATGGACTTGAATCACATGCAGTTTCTGGTCCTACGATCAGGAGTTGTTTTCTGGTAAAAAAAAAAAAAAAAAAAAGACAATATTGCGCTCCCACTGCCATACAAAGTGCAAATAGCACTTGGGTCTGTTCGCATCAAGTACAGTGTATTGGATTGAAGAGAAGCTACTGTTCTTGTCAGTTTCCTATGCAGAGTTGAACTTGATATGGCCTCTGTGTGTGGGAAGCACAGTTCTTTTGTTCTGAACAAGCTCGCTGTTCTGGCCCTTTAGGAAACACAGTAGAGTAAAAGAGTGCTCTTTTCTCAAAAGCAGAGTGTGTTTCTTGTAAGGCGAGCTAGTGTTTGTTTCCCATACATAAATAGTGTAAAATCACAGTCAGTTTCTGGTCCTATTAGCATGAGTTGTTTTCTGGTAATGAAAGTCTCTATTGAGCTCCCTTTGCCATACACAGTGCAAACAGCACTCGCATCTGCTCCCAGCAAATACAGTGTAGTGGACTGAAGAGAAGCTTCTGTTCTTGACAGTTTCCTAAGCAGAGTTGAGCTAGGTATGGACCCTGTGTGTACGAAGCACAGTTCTTTTGTTCTGAGCAAGCTCAGTGTTCTGGGCCTGTAGGAAATACTGTGAGGAAGAAGTGTGCTCTTTTCTCAAAGCAGAGTGTGTTTCTTTTAAAGCAAGCTAATGTTTGTTTCCCATTTTATACGTATTTAAATCACATGACGTTTCTGGTCCTACGTGCAAGAGCTCTTTTCTGGTAAGGAAAGTCACTATTGTGTTCCCATTGCCATACATAGTGCAAATAGCACTCGCGTCATTTCCCAGCAAGTACAGTGTATTGGACTGAAGAAAAGATACTGTTCTTTTCAGTTTCCTTAGCAGAATTGAAATGTATATGGCCTGTGTGTATAGGAAGCACAGTTCTTTTGTTCTGAGCAAGCTCACTCTTCTGGCCCTATAGGAAACCCAGTAGAGTAGAAGAGTGCTCTTTTCTCAAAAGCAGATTGTGTTTATTGTAAGGAGAGCTAGTGTTTGTTTCCCATTCATAAGGGGAATTGAATCACATGCAGTTTCGGGTCCTATGAGCAAGAAATGTTTTCTGGTAAGTAAAGTCACTATTATGCTCCCTTTGCCATACACAGTGCGAATAATTCTTGCATCTGTTCCCAGCATGTACAGTGTATTTGACTGAAGAGAATCTACTGTTCTTGTGAGTTCCCTAAGCAGAGTTGAACTAGATATTGCCCATGTGTGTGGAAGCACAGTTCTTTTGTTCTGAGCAAGCTCACTGTTCTGGACCTTTAGGAATCAGAGTAGAGTAGAATAGTGCTCTTTTCTCAAAAGCAGAGAGTGTTTCTTTAAAGGTGATCTATTGTTCGTTTCCCATTCCTAAACAGAGTTGAATCATGCAGGTTTTGGTCCGATGAGCAAGAGTTTTTTTCTGGTAAGGAAAGTCACTATTGCACTCCCATTGCCATACACAGTACAAAAAGCATTCGTGTCTGTTCGCAAAAGTACAATGTGTTGGACTGAAAAGAAGCTACTGTTCTTCTCAGTTTCATAAGTAGCATTGAACTAGATATGGCCCGTGTGTGTAGGAAGCACAATTCTTTTGTTTTGAGCAAGCTCACTCTTCAGGCCCTATAGGAAACACAGTAGAGTAGTAGAGTGCTCTTTTCTCTAAAGCAGAATGTGTTTCTTGTAAGATGAGCTAGTGTTTGATTCCCATTCTTAAACGGAGGTGAATCACATGCAGTTTCTGGTCCTACAAGCGAGATCTTTTTTTCTAGTAGGAAAGTTCTAATGTGCTCCTATTGCCATACACAATACAAACAGCACTCGCGTCTGTTGCCAGCAAGTACAGTGTATTGGACGGATGAGAAGATACTGTTCTTGTCAGTTTCCTAAGCAGAGTTGAACTAGATATGGCTCGTGTGTGTAGGAAGCACAGTTTTTTTGTTCTGAGCAATCTTACTGTTCTGGCCCTATAGGAAACAATGCAGAATAGAAGAATGCCCTTTTCTCAAAAGCAGAGTGTGTTTCTTGTAATGCGAGCTAGTGTTTGTTTACCTTTCATAAATGGAGTTGAATCACATTCAGTATCTGGACCTACAAGCCAGAGTTGTTTTCTGGTAAGGAAAGTCACTATTGTGCTCCCATTGCCATACACAGTACAAATAATACTCGCGTATGTTCCCAGCAAGTACAGTGTATTTGACTGAAGAGAATCTACTGTTCTTGTGAGTTTCATGACCAGAGTTGAACTAGATATGACCCCTGTGTAGGAAGCACAGTTCATTTGTTCTGAGCAAGCTTACTCTTCTGGAACTATAGGAAACACTGTAGAGAAGAAGAGTGCTCTTTTGTAAAAAGCAGAGTGTGTTTCTTGTAAGTAGAGCTAGTGTTTGTTTCACATTAAAAATGGATATGAATCACATGCAGTTTCTGGTACTATGAGCAAGAGTTGTTTTATGGTAAGGAAAGTCACTATTGTGCTCCCATTGCCATACATAGTACAAATAGCACTTGCCTCAGTTACCAGCAAGTAAAGTGTATTGGACTGAAGAGAAGCTACTGTTCTTATCACTTTCCTTAGCAGAGTTGAAATAAATATGCCCCGTGTGTATAGGAAGGACAGTTCTCTTGTTCTAAGCAAAACATATACTTCTTCCCCTATAGGTAAGACAGTAGATTAGAAGAGTTCTGTTTTCTCCTAAGCATAGTGTGTAACTGTTAATGTGATCTAGTGATTGTTTCCCATTCATAAAGGGAGTTGAATCACATGCAGTTTCTGGTCCTACGAGTAAGAGTTGTTTTCTGGTAGGGAAGTCACTATTGTGCTCCCATTGTCATACACATTGCAAATAGCACTCGTGTCTTTTCCAAACTAGTACAGTATTGGACTGAAGAGAATCTACTGTTCTTGTATGATTCCTAAGCAGAGTTGAACTAGATATGACCTGTGTGTGTAGGAAGCACAGTTCTTTGTTCTAAGCAAGGTCACTGTTCTGGCCCTATAGGAAACACAGTAGAGTAGAAGAGTGCTCTTTTCTCAAAAGTAGAGTGTGTTTCTTCAGGCGAGCTAGGGTTTGTTTCCCACTAATAAACGGAGTTGAATCACATGCAGTTTCTGGTCCTACAAGCAAGAGTTTTTTTCTGGTGAGGAAAGTCACTATTGTGCTCAAATTGTCATACACTGTACAAAGAGCACTCACGTGTGTTCCCAGCAAGAAGAGTGTATTGGACTGAAGAGCAGCTACTGTTCTTGTCAGTTTCCTAAGAAGAGTTGAACTCGATATGGCCAGTGTGTTTAGGAAACACAGTTCTTTTGTTCTGAGCAAGCAAACTATTCTGGCCATATGGAAACAGTGTAGAGTAAGAGAGTCCCCTTTTCTCAAAAGCAGAGTGTATTTCTTGTAAGGCCAGCTAGTGTTTGTTTCCCAATCATGAACGGAGTTGAATTACATGCAGTTTCTGATCCTACAAGCAAGAATTGTTTTCTGGTAAGGAAAGTCACTATTGGGCTCCCATTGCCATATGCAGTGCAAATAGCACTCGTGTCTGTTCCCATCAAGTACAGTGTATTGGACTGAAGAGAAGGTACTGTTCTTGTCAGTTTCCTAAGCAGAGTTGAACTAGATATGGCCTTTGTGTTTAGAAAGCACAATTCTTTTGCTCTGAGCAAGCTCACTGTTCCGCACCTATAGGAAACAGAGTAGAGTATAAGAGTGTTCTTTTCTCAAAAGCAGAGTGTGTTTCTTGTAAGGCAAGCAAGTATTTGTTTCCCAATCATAAACGGATTTGAATTACGTGCAATTTCTCGTCCTACAAGCAAGAGTTGTTTTCATGTAAGGAAAGTCACTATTGTGCTCCCATTGAAATACAGTGCAAATAGCTCTCGCATCTTTCCCAGCAAGTACAGTATATTGGACTGTGAGAAACTACTGTTCTTGTCAGTTTCCTAAGCAGAGTAGAACCGTATATGGCATGTATGAGTAGGAGGCACAGTTCATTGTTATGAGCAAGCTCACAGTTCGGGCCCTATAGGAAACAGAGTAGAGTAGTAGAGTGCTCTTTTCTCAAAAGCAGAATGTGTTTCTTGTAAAGCGAGCTAGTGTTTGTTTCCCAGTCACAAATGCAGTTGAATCACAAGCAGTTTCTGGTCCTATGTGCAAGAGTTGTTTTCTGGTAAGAAGAGTCACTATTGCGCTCCCATTGCTATACACAGTGCAAATAGCACTCTCATCTGTTCCTATCAACTACAGTGGATTGGACTGAAGAGAAGCTACTGTTCTTGTGAGTTTCTTAAGCAGATTGAACTAGATATGGCCCGTGTGTGTAGGAAGCATGGTTCTTTTTTTCTGAGTAGCTCACTGTTCTGTCCCTATAGAAAACACAGTGGAGTAGAAGAGTGCTCTTCTCTCAAAAGCAGAGTGCGTTTATTGTAATGCGAGCTAGTGTTTGTTTCCCATTCATAAAGGGAGTTGAATCACATGCAGTTTCTGGTCCTACTAGCAAAAGTAGTTTTCTGGTAAGGAAAGTCACTATTGCGATCCAATTGCAATATCCAGTGCAAATAGCACTCGCATCTGCTACCAGCAGTTACAGTGTATTGTACTTAAGAGAAGCTACTGTAATTCTCAGTTTCCTAAGCAGAGTTGAACTAGATATGGCCTTAGTGTGTAGGAAGCACAGTTCTTTTGTTCTGAGGAAGCTCACTGTTCTGGTCCTATAGTAAACAGAGTAGAGTAGAAGAGTGCTCTTTTCTCAAAAGCAGAGTGTGTTTCTTGTAGGCGAGCTAGTGTTTCTTTCCCATTCCTAAACGTAGTTGTATCACATGCAGTTTCTGGTCCTACGGGCAGGAGTTGTTTTCTGGTAAGGAAAGTCACTATTGTGCTCCTAATACACAGTGCAAATAGCACTTGCATCTGTTCCCAGCAAGTACAGTGTATTCGACTGTAAAGAAGGTACTGTTCTTTTCTGTTTTCTAACCAGAGTTGAACTAGATATGACCTGTGTGTGTAGGAAGCCCAGTTCATTTGTTATGGGCAAGCTCACTCTTTTGGCCATATAAGAAACACAGTAGAGTAGAAGAATGCTCTTATCTCAAAGGCAGAGTGGGTTTCTTGTAAGATGAGCTAGCGTTTTTTTCCCTTTCATAAGCGGATTTGAATCACATGTAGTTTCTGGTCTTACGAGCAAGAGTTGTTTTCTGGTAAGGAAAGTCACTATTGTGCTCTCAATGCCATACACAGTACAAATAGCACTCGCATCTGTTCCCAGCAAGTAGAGTGTATTGGACTGAAGAGAAGGTACTGTTCTCATCAGTTTTCTAAGCAGAGTTGAACGAAATATGCCCGGTGTGTGCAGGAAGCACAGTTGTTTTGTTCTGGCCATGCTCACTGTTCTGTCCCTATAGAAAACACAGTGGAGTAGAATTGCTCTTCTCTCAAAAGAAGAGTGTGTTTCTTGTAAGGTGAGCTAGTGTATGATTCCCATTCATAAAGGGAGTTGAATCACATGCAGTTTCTGGTCTTACGAGCAAGAGTAGTTTTCTGGTAAGGAAAGTCACTATTGCGATCCAATTGCAATACCCAGTGCAAATAGCACTCGCGTCTGTTCCCAGCAAATAAAATGTATTTCACTGAAGAGAATGTATTGTTATTGTCAGTTTCCTAAGCAGTGTTGGATGAGATATGGCTCGTGTGTTCAGAAAGAACATTTCTTTTGTTCAGAGCAAGCTGACTGTTCTTGTCCTATAGGAAGCACAGAGGAGTAGAAGAGGGCTCTTCTCTCAAAAGCAGAGTGTGTTTCTTGTAAGGCAAGCAAGTGTTTTTTTCTGATTCATAAACGCAGTTGAATCACATGAAGTTTCTGGTCTAACCAGCAAGAGTTCTTTTCTGGTAAGGAAATTCACTATTGCGCTCCCATTGCCATACACAGTGCAAATAGCACTCCTGTCTGTTCCCAGAAAGTACAATGTATTGGACTGAAGAGAGGCTACTGTTCTTGTCAGTTTCATATGCAGAGTTGAACGAGATATGGCCCGTGTGTTTAGGAAGCACTGTTCTTTTGTTCTGAGCAAGCTCACTCTTCTGGCCCTATATGAAACCCAGTAAAGTACAAGAGTGCTCTTTTGTCAAAAACAGAGAGTGTTTCTTCTAAGGCGAGCCAGGGTTTGTTTCCCATTCATCAACGGAGCTGAATCACATGCAGGTTTTGGTCCTAAGGGTAAGAGTTGTTTTCTGGTAAGGAAAGTCTCTATTTCCATCAAATTGCCATATACGGTGCAAATACACCTCGCGTCTGTTCCCGGCAAGTACAGTGTATTGGACTGAAGAGAAGCTACTGTTCTTGTAAGTTTCCTAAGCAGAGTTGAAGCAGATATGGCCCGTGTGTGTTGGAAGCACAGTTCCTTTGTTCTGAGCAAGCTCACTCTTCTGCCCCTATAGGAAACACAATAGAGTAGAAGAGTGCTCTTTTCTCAAAAGCAGAGTGTATTTCCTTTAAGGCGTTCTAGTGTTTGTTTCCCATTCATCAAAGGAGTTGAATCCCATGCAGTTTCTGGTCCTACCTGTAAGAATTGTTTTCTGGTAAGGAAATTCATTATTGTGCTCCCTTTGCCATACACAGTGATAATAGCACTGGCGTCTGTTCCCAGCAGGTACAGTATATTGGACTGAAGAGAAGCTACTGTTCTTGTCAGTTTTCTAAGCAGAGTGGAAATAGATAGAGCTGTGTGTGTAGGAAGCACAGTTTTTTTGTTCTAAGCAAGCTCACTGTTCTGGCCCTATAGGAAACACAGTAGAGTAGAAGAGTGCTCTTTTCTCAAAAGCAGAGTGTGTTTCTTGTAAGGCTAGTTGGTGTTAGTTTCCCATTCATAAACGGAGTTGAATCACATGCAGTTTCTGGTCCTACGAGCAAGAGTTGTTTTCTGGAAAGGAAAGTCACTATTGTGCTCCCTTTGCCATTCACAGTGCAAAAAGCACCTGTGACTGTTCCTGCAATTACAGTGTATTGGACTGAAGAGAAACTACTGTTCTTCTCAGTTTCCTTAGCAGAGTTGAATTATATGGCCCATTTTAGTAGGAAGCACAGTTCTTTTGTTCTGTGCCAGCTCACTTTTCTGGCCCCAAATGAAACAGATTAGAGTAGAAGAGTTCTCTTTTCTCAAAAGCAGAGTGTGTTTCTTGTCAGTCGAGCTAGTGTTTGTTTCCCCTTCATTAACAAAGTTGAATCACATGCAGTTTCTGGTCCTAAGAGTAAGAGATGATTTCTCGAAAGGAAGGTAACTATTGCGCCCCATTGCCCTTCACAGTGCAAATAGCCATCGTGTCAGTTCCCAGCAAGTACAGTGTATTGCAATGAAGAGAAGCTACTGTTCTTGGCAGTTTCCTATGCAGAGTTGAACAAGAAGTGGCCCTTGTGTGTAGGAAGCAAAGTTCATTTGTTATGAGCAAGCTCACTGTTCTGGCCCTATGGAAATCACAGTTTGTTTCCCATTTATAAAAGGTGTTGAATCACATGCAGATTCTGGTCCTAGGAGCAAGAGTTGCTTTCTAGTAATGAAAGTCACTATTGTGCTCCCATTGCCATATACAGTGCAAATCGCACTCGCGTCTCTTCTCTTGCAGGTACAGTGTTTTGGACTGAAGAGAACCTAATGTTCTAGTCAGTTTCCTGAGCAGAGTTGAACTAGATATGGTCCGTGTGTGTAGGAAGCACTGTTCTTTTGTTCTGAGCAAGCTCATTCTTCAGGCACTGTAGGAAACACAGTAGGGTACAAGAGTGCTCTTTTTTCAAAAGCAGAGTGTGTGTCTGGTAAGGAGAGCCAGTGTTTGTTTCCCATTAATAAACGGAGTTGAATCACATGCAGGTTTTGGTCCTACGAGCCAGAGTTGCTTTCTGGTAATGAAAGGCACTATTGTGCTCCCATTGCCATACACAGTGCAAATAGCACTCTCATCTGTTCCCAGAAGGTACACGGTATTGGACTGAAGAGAAGCTACTGTTCTTGTCAGTTTCCTAAGCAGAGTTGAACTAGATATGGCCCGTGTGTGTAGAAGTCACAGTTTATTTGTTCTGAGGAAGCTCACTCTTCTAGCATTATAGGAAAAACAATAGAGTAGAAGAGTGCTCATTTCTAAAAAGCAGAGTGAATTTCCTTTAAGGTGTTCTAGTGTTTGTTTCCCATTCATCAACGGAGTTGAATCACATGCAGTTTCTGGTCCTACCAGCAAGAATTCTTTTCTGGTAAAGAAATTCATTATTGTGCTCCCTTTGCCATACACAGTGAAAATAGCACTTGTGTCTGTTCCCAGCAGGTACATCATATTGGACTGAAGAGAAGCTACTGTTCTTGTCAGTTTCCTAAGCAGAGTTGAACAAGGTGTGGCCCTTGTGTGTAGGAAGCACAGTTCTTTTGTTATGAGCAACCTCACTCTTCTGGCCCTATGGAAACCACAGTTTGTTTCCCATTCATAAAAGGTGATAAATCACACGCAGATTCTGGTCCTAGGAGCAAGAGTTGGTTTCTGGTAATGAAAGTCACTATTGAGCTCCCATTGCCATATACAGTGCAAATCGCCCTCGTGTTTGTTCTCTTGCAGGTACAGTGTATTGGACTGAAGAGAAGCTACTGGTCTTGTCAGTTTCCTAAGAAGACTTGAAGTAGATATGGCTGGTGTGTGTAGGAAACACTGTTCTTTTGTTCTGACCAAGCTCACTCTTCTGGCCCTATAGGAAACACAGTAGAGTACAAGAGTGCTCTTTTCTCAAAAGCAGAGTGTGTATCTTGTAAGGAGAGCCAGTGTTTGTTTCCCATTAATAAACGGAGGTGAATCACATGCAGGTTTTGGTCCTACGAGCCAGAGTTGCTTTCTGATAATGAAAGTCACTATTGTGCTCCCATTGCCATACACAGTGCAAATAGCACTCTCATCTGTTCCCAGAAGGTACACGGTATTAGACTGAAGAGAAGCTACTGTTCTTGTCAGTTTCCTAAGCAGAGTTGAACTAGATATGGCCTGTGTGTGTAGAAGTCACAGTTTATTTGTTCTGAGGAAGCTCACTCTTCTAGCACTATAGGAAAAACAATAGAGTAGAAGAGTGCTCTTTTCTAAAAAGCAGAGTGAATTTCCTTTAAGGTGTTCTAGTGTTTGTTTCCCATTCATCAACGGAGTTGAATCACATGCAGTTTCTAGTCCTACCAGCAAGAATTGTTTTCTGGTAAAGAAATACATTATTGTGCTCCCTTTGCCATACACAGTGAAAATAGCACTTGTGTCTGTTCCCAGCATGTACATTATATTGGACTGAAGAGAAGCTACTGTTCTTGTCAGTTTCCTAAGCAGAGTTGAACAAGATGTGGCCCTTGTGTGTAGGAAGCACAGTTCTTTTGTTATGAGCAAGCTCACTGTTCTGGACCTATGGAAACCACAGTTTGTTACCCATTCATAAAAGGTGATGAATCACACGCACATTCTGGTCCTAGGAGCAAGAGTTGGTTTCTGGTAATGAAAGTCACTATTGGGCTTCCATTGCGGAATACAGTGCAAATCGCCCTCGCGTCTGTTCTTTTGCAGGTACAGTGTATTGGACTGAAGAGAAGCTACTGTTCTTGTCAGTTTCCTAAGCAGAGTTGAAGTAGATATGGCTGGTGTGTGTAGGAAGCACTGTTCTTTTGTTCTGACCAAGCTCACTCTTCCGGCCCCATAGGAAACACAGTAGAGTAGAAAAGTGCTCTTTTCTCAAAAGCAGAGAGTGTTTCTTGTAAGGACAGCCAGGGTTTGTTTCCCATTCATCAACGGAGCTGAATCACATGCAGGTTTTGGTCCTAAGGGCAAGAGTTGTTTTCTGGTAAGGAAAGTCACTATTGCCATCAAATTGCCATACACGGTGCAAATAGACCTTGCGTCTGTTCCCGGCAAGTACAGTGTATTGGACTGAAGAGAAGCTACTGTTCTTGTAAGTTTCCTAAGCAGAGTTGAAGCAGATATGGCCCGTGTGTGTTTGGAGCACAATTCTTTTGTTCTGAGCAAGCTCACTCTTCTGCCCCTATAGAAAACACAGTAGAGTAGAAGAGTGCTCTTTTCTCAAAAGCAGAGTGTATTTCCTTTAAGGCGTTCTAGTGTTTGTTTCCCATTCATCAAAGGAGTTGAATCCCATGCAGTTTCTGGTCCTACCTGTAAGAATTGTTTTCTGGTAGGAAATTCCTTATTGTGCTCCCTTTGCCATACACAGTGATAATAGCACTCGCGTCTGTTCCCAGCAGGTATAGTATATTGGACTGAAGAGAAGCTACTGTTCTTGTCAGTTTCCTAAGCAGAGTGGAAGTAGATAGAGCCGTGTGTGTAGGAAGCACAGTTTTTTTTTTCTGAGCAAGCTCACTCTTCTGGCCCTATAGGAAACACAGTAGAGTAGAAGGGTGCTCTTTTCTCAAAAGCAGAGTGTGTATCTTGTAAGGCGAGTTGGTGTTAGTATCCCATTCATAAACGGAGTTGAATCACATGCAGTTTCTGGTCCTACGAGCAAGAGTTGTTTTCTGGAAAGGAAAGTCACTATTGTGCTCCCTTTGCCATTCACAGTGCAAAAAGCACCTGTGACTGTTCCTGCAATTACAGTGTATTGGACTGAAGAGAATCTACTGTTCTTGTCAGTTTCCTTAGCAGAGTTGAATTATATGGCCCATTTTAGTAGGAAGCACAGTTCTTTTGTTCTGTGCCAGCTCACTTTTCTGGCCCCATATGAAACAGATTAGAGTAGAAGAGTTCTCTTTTCTCAAAAGCAGAGTGTGTTTCTTGTCAGTCGAGCTAGTGTTTGTTTCCCCTTCATTAACAAAGTTGAATCACATGCAGTTTCTGGTCCTAAGGGTAAGAGATGATTTCTTGAAAGGAAAGTCACTATTGTGCCCCATTGACATTCACAGTGCAAATAGCCATCACATAAGTTCCCAGCAAGCACAGTGTATTGAAATGAAGAGAAGCTACTCTTCTTGGCAGTTTCCTAAGCAGAGTTGAACAAGAAGTGGCCCTTGTGTGTAGGAAGCACAGTTCTTTTGTTATGAGCAAGCTCACTGTTCTGGCCCTATGGAAATCACAGTTTGTTTCCCATTCATAAAAGGTGTTGAATCACACGCAGATTCTGGTCCTAGGAGCAAGAGTTGCTTTCTAGTAGTGAAAGTCACTATTGTGCTCCCATTGCCATATACAGTGCAAATCGCACTCGCGTCTCTTCTCTTGCAGGTACAGTGTTTTGGACTGAAGAGAACCTAATGTTCTGGTCAGTTTCCTGAGCAGAGTTGAACTAGATAGGGTCCGTGTGTAGGAAGCACTGTTCTTTTGTTCTGAGCAAGCTCATTCTTCAGGCACTGTAGGAAACACAGTAGAGTACAAGAGTGCTCTTTTCTCAAAAGCAGAGTGTGTATCTTGTAAGCAGAGCCAGTGTGTGTTTCCCATTAATAAATGGAGTTGAATCACATGCAGGTTTTGGTCCTACGAGCCAGAGTTGCTTTCTGGTAATGAAAGTCACTATTGTGCTCCCATTGCCATACACAGTGCAAATAGCCCTCGTGTCAGTTCCCAGCAAGTACAGTGTATTGGACTGAAGAGAAGCTACTCTTCTTGCAGTTTCCGAAGCAGAGTTGAACAAGATGTAGCCCTTGTGTGTAGAAAGCACAGTTCTTTTTTTCTGAGCAAGCTGACTGATCTGGTCCTATGGAAATCACAGTTTGTTTCCCATTCATAAAAGGTGTTGAATCACACGCAGATTCTGGTCCTAGGAGCAAGAGTTGCTTTCTGGTAATGAAAGTCACAATTGTGCTCCCATTGCCATATACAGTGCAAATCGCCCTCGCGTCTGTTCTCTTGAGGGTACAGTGCTTTGGACTGAAGAGAAGCTACTGTTCTTGTCAGGTTCCTAAGCAGAGTTGAACTAGGTATGGCCTGTGTGTGGAGGAACAACTGTTCTCCTGTTCTGAGCAAGCTCATTCTTCTGGACTATAGGAAACACAGTAGAGTACAAGAATGCTCTTTTCTCAAGAGCAGAGTGTGTAGCTTGTAACGCGAGCCAGTGTTTGTTTCCCATTCATCAACGGAGTTGAATCACATGCAGGTTTTGCTCCTATGAGCAAGAGTAGATTTCTGGTAAGGAAAGACACTATTGCGCTCAATATGCCATACACAGTGCAAATAGTCCTCGCGTCTGTTCCTAGTAAGTACAGTGCATTGGACTGAAGAGAAGCTACTGTTCTTGTCAGTTTCCTAAGCAGAGTTGAAGTAGATATTGTCTGTGTGTATAGGAAGCACAGTTCTTTTGTTCTGAGCAAGCTTACTCTTCTGGCCCTGTAGGAAACACAGTAGAGTAGAAGAGTGCTCTTTTCTCAAAATCACAGTGTGTTTCTTGTAAGGCGAGCTAGTGTTTGTTTCCCATTCATAAACGGAGTTCAATCACATCCAGTTTCTGGTCCTATGAGCAAGAGTTTTTTTCTGGTAAGGAAAGTCACTATTGTGCTCCCATTGCCATACACAGGGCAAATAGCACTCGCATCTGTTCCCAGAAGGTACACGGTATTGGACTGAAAAGAAGCTACTGTTCTTGTCAGTTTCCTAAGCAGAGTTGAACTAGATATGGCCCGTGTGTGTAGAAATCACAGTATATTTGCTCTGAGGATGCTCACTCTTCTAGCCCTATAGGAAAAACAATAGAGTAGAAGAATGCTCTTTTCTCAAAATCAGAGTGTTTTCCTGTAAGGCGTGCTAGTGTTTGTTTCCCATTCATCAAAGGAGTTGAATCACATACAGTTTCTGGTCCTAAGAGTAAGAGTTGTTTTCTCAAAAGGAAAGTCACTATTTCGCCCCATTGCCATTCACAGTGCAAATAGCCATCGCATAATTTCTCAGCAAGTACAGTGTATTGAAATGAAGAGAAGCTACTCTTCTTGGCACTTTCCTATGCAGAGTTGAACAAGAAGTGGCCCTTGTGTGTAGGAAGCACAGTTCTTTTGTTATGAGCAAGCTCACTGTTCTGGCCCTATGGAAATCACAGTTTGTTTCCCATTTATAAAAGGTGTTGAATCACACGCAGATTCTGGTCCTAGGAGCAAGAGATGCTTTCTGGTAATGAAAGTCTCTATTGTGCTCCCATTGTGATATACAGTGCAAATCACCCTCGCATCTGTTCTCTTGCAGGTACAGTGTATTGGACTGAAGAGAAGCTACTGTTCTTGTCAGTTTCCTTAGCAGAGTTGAATTATATGGCCCATTTTAGTAGGAAGCACAGTTCTTTTGTTCTGTGCCAGCTCACTTTTCTGGCCCCAAATGAAACAGATTAGAGTAGAAGAGTTCTCTTTTCTCAAAAGCAGAGTGTGTTTCTTGTCAGTCGAGCTAGTGTTTGTTTCCCCTTCATTAACAAAGTTGAATCACATGCAGTTTCTGGTCCTAAGAGTAAGAGTTGTTTTCTCGAAATGAAAGTCACTATTGCGCCCCATTGACATTCACAGTGCAAATAGCCCTCGTGTCAGTTCCCAGCAAGTACAGTGTATTGGAATGAAGAGAAGCTACTCTTCTTGGCAGTTTCCTAAGCAGAGTTGAACAAGAAGTGGCCCTTGTGTGTAGGAAGCACAGTTCTTTTGTAATGAGGAAGCTCACTGTTCTGGTCCTATGGAAATCACAGTTTGTTTCCCATTCATAAAAGGTGTTGAATCACACGCAGATTCTGGTCCTAAGAGCAAGAGTTCCTTACTGGTAATGAAAGTCACTATTGTGCTCCCATTGCCATATACAGTGCAAATCACCCTCGCATCTGTTCTCTTGCAGGTACAGTGTTTTGTACTAAAGAGAAGCTCTTGTTCTTGTCAGTTTCCTAAGCAGAGTTGAACTAAATATGGCCCGAGTGTGGGAAGCATAGTTCTTTTGTCCTGAGCAAGATCACTTTTATGGCCCTATAGGAAACACTGTAAAGTAGAAGAGTGCTCTTTTCTCAAAAGCAGAGTGTGTTACTTGCAAGACTAGCTAGTGTTTGTTTCCCATTAATGGACAAGGTTGAATCACATGCAGTTTTTGGTCCTAGGAGAAAGGGTTTTTTCTGGTAAGGAAAGTCACTATTGCAATCAAATTGCCATTCACAATGCAAATAGCACTCGCCTCAGTTCCCAACAAGTTCAGTGAATAGCACAGAATAGAAGCTACTGTTCTTGTCATTTTCCTAAGCAGAGTTAAACTACAAATGGCCCATGCGTCTAGAAAGCACAGTTCTTTTGTTCTGAGCAAGCTTACTCTTTTGGACCTGTAGTAAACACAATAGAGTAGAAGAGTGCTTATTTCTAAAAGCAGAGTGTGTTTCTTATAAGGCGAGGTAGTGTTTGATTCCTATTCAGAAATAAAGCTGAATCACATGCAGTTTCTGATTCCATGAGCAAGAGTTGTTTTCTGGTAAGGAAAGTGAGTACAGCACTCCCATTGCCATGCACAGTGGAAATCGCACTCGCTTCTGTTCCCAGCAAGTACAGTGTGTTGGACTGAAGAGAAGCAACTGTTCTTGTTAGTTTCCTAAACAGAGTTGAACTAGATATAAACCGTGTGTGTAGGAAGCACAGTTCTTTTTTTCTGAGCAAGCTCACTCTTCTGGAGCTAAAAGAAACAAAGTAGAGAAGAAGAATTTCCTTTTCTCAAAAGCACAGTGTGTTTCTTGTAAGGCGATCTAGTGTTTGTTTCCCATTCATAAAAGGAGTTGAATCACTTGCACTTTCTGGTCCTACGAGCAAGAGTTGTTTTTTGGTAAGGAAAGTCACTATTACGCTCCCATTGCAAATAGCCCTCGAGTCTATTCCAGCAATTACAGTGTATTAGACTGAAGAGAAGCTATTGTTCTTGTCAGTTTCCTAAGCAGAGTTGAACTAGATATGGACTGTGTGTGTAGGAAGCACATTCCTTTTGTTTTGAGCAAGCTCATGGTTCTGATCCTTATAGGAAACACACTAGAGTAGAAGAGTGCTCTTTTCTCAAAAGCAAAGTGTGATTCTTGTAATGCGAGCTACTGTTTATTTCCATTTATAAACACAGTTGAATCTCATACATTTTCTAGTCCTATGAGCAAGAGTTGTTTTCTGGTACAGAAAGTCACTGTTGCGCTCCCATTGCCATACAGAGTGCAAATAGCCCTCGAGTCTCTTTCAGCAAGTACAATGTATTGGTCAGAAGAGAAGCTACTGTTTTGTCAGTTTCCTAAGCAGAGTTGAACTAGATATGGCCCGTGTGTGTAGGAAGCACATTCCTTTTGTTTTGCGCAAGCTCATTTTCCTGGCCTTATAGGAAACACAGAATAGTAATAGAGTGCTATTTTCTCAAAAGCAGAGTGTGTTTTTTGTAAGGCGACCTAGTGTTTTTTTTACCATTCATAAACGGAGTTCAATCACATGCAGTTTCTGGTCCTATGAGCAAGAGTTGTTTTCTGGTAAGGAAAGTCACTATTTTGCTTCCATTCCAAAACATAGTGCAAATAGCACTCGGGTCAGTTACCAGCAAGTACAGTGTATTGGACTGAAGAGAAGATCCTGTTCTCGTCAGTTTCCTTAACAGAGTTAAAATAGATAGGGCCTTTTGTGTAGGAAGCACAGTTCTTTTGTTCTGAGCAAGCTCACGCTTCTGGCCCTATATTAAACACAGTAGAGTAGAAGAGTGCTCTATTCTCAAAGAAGAGTGTGTTTCTTGTAGGTGATCTAGTGCTTGTTTCCATTTCAAAAAGGGAGTGGTATCAAATGCAGTTTCTTGTCCTACAAGCAAGAGTTGTTTTCTGGTAAGGAAAGTAACTATTTTGCTCCCATAGCCATGCACAGAACAAATAGCACTCACGTCTATTCTCAGCAGGTACCCTGTATTGGACTGAAGAGAAGCTACTGTTCTTGTCAGTTTCCTAATCGGAATTGAACTAGATATGGCCCGTGTGTGTAGGAAGCACAGTTCTTTTGTTCTAAGCAAGCTTACTCTTGTGGCCCTATAGGAAACACAATAGAGTAGAAGAGTGCTCTTTTCTAAAAGCAGAGTGTGTTTCTTGTAAGGCTAGCTAGTGTTTGTTTCCCATTCAGAAATGGAGTTGAATCACATGCAGTTTCTGGTTCTACGAGCAAGAGTTGTTTTCTGGTAAGAAGAGTCACTATTGTGCTCCCATTTCCAAACATAATGCAAATAGCACTCGCGTCAGTTCCCAGCATGTACAGTGTATTGGACTGAAGAGAAGCTACTGTTCTTGTCAGTTTCCTAAGCAGAGTTGAACTAGATATGGCTCGTGTGTGTAGGAAGAACAATTCTTTTCTTCTGAGCAAGCTCAGTCTTCTGGCTCTATCGGAAACCCAGTAGAGTAGAATAGGGCTCTTTTCTCAAAAGCAGACTGTGTTTCTTGTAAGTTGAAATAGTGTTTGTTTCCCATTCATAAAGGAATTTGAGTCACATGCCATTTCTGGTAGTACGATCAAGACTTGGTTTCTGGTAAGGAAAGTCACTATTGCGCTCCCATTGCCATTCACAGTACAAATAGCACTCGCGTCTATTCCCAGCAAGTAAAGTGTATTGGACTGAATAGAAGCTACTGTTCTTGTCAGTTTCCTAAGCAGAGTTTTACTACATATGTCTCGTGTGAGTACAAAGCACAGTTCTTTTGTTCCGAATAAGCTCACTCTTCTGGCCCTATAGGAAACACAGGAGAGAAGAAGAGTGCTATTTTCTCAAAAGCAGAGTGTTTTTCTTGTAAAAAGAGCTAGTGTTTGTTTTCCATTCATAATGGGAGTTGAATCACATCCAGTTTCTGGTCCTATGAGCAAGAGTTGTTTTCGGGTAAGGAAAGTCACTATTGCGCTCCCTTTTCCATGCACAGTGCAAATAGCACTCTCGTCTGTTCCTAGCAAGTACAGTATATTGGACTGAAGAGAAGATGCTGTTCTTGTAATTTTCTAAATCAGAGTTGAACTAGCTATGCCCCATGTGTGTAGGAAGCACAGTTCATTTCTTCTGAGCAAGCTCACTCTTCTGGCACTATAGGAGAAACAGAGGAGTAGAAAAGTGCTGTTTATCAAAAGCAGAGTCTGTTTCTTGAAAGGCGATCTAGTGTTTGTTTCCCATTCATAAATGCAGTTGAATCACATCCAGTTTCTGGTTCTACGAGCAAAAGTTGTTTTCTGGTAAGGAATGTAACTATTGTCCTCCCACTGTCATACACAGTGCAAGGAGCATTCGTGTCTGTTCCTAACAAGTACAGTGTATTGGACTGAAGAGAAGCTACTGTTCTTGTCAGTTTCCTTAGCAGAGTTGAAATGGATATGGACTGTTTGTAAAGGAAGCACAGTTCTTTTGTTCTGAGCAAGCTCACTGTTCTGGCACTATAGGAAACACAGTAGAGTAAAAGAGTGGTCTCTTCTCAAAAGTAGAGTGCGTTTCTTGTATGGCAACCTAGTGTTTCTTTCCCGTTCATAAATTGAGTTGAATCACATGCAGTTTCTGGTCCTATGAGCAAGAGTTGTTTTCTGGAAAAGAAAGTCACTATTGTGCTCCCATTGCCATGCACAGTGGAAATAGCCCTCGCATCTGTTCCCAGCAAGTACAGTGTTTTGGACTGAAGAGAAGCTACTGTTCTTGTCAGTTTTCTAAGCAGAGTTAAACTAGATATGGCCCGTGTGTAGGAAGCACAGTTCTTTTTTTCTGATCAAGCTCACTGTTCTGGTCCTATAGGAAACACAGAAGAGTAGAAGAGTGCTCTTTTCTCAAAAGCAAACTGTGTTTCTTGTAAGATGAGCTGGTGTTTTTTTCCCTTCATAAATGGAGTTGAATCACATGCATTTTCTGGTCCTACGAGCAAGAGATGTTTTCTGGTAAGGAAAGTCACTATTGTGATCCCATTGCCATACATAGTGCAAAGAGCACTCACGTCTGTTCCCAGCACGTATAGTGTATTGGAATGACGAGAAGATACTGTTCTTTTCAGTTTCCTAATCAGAGTTTTACCACATATGACCCTAGTGAGTAGGAAGCACAGTTCTTTTGTTCTGAGCAAGCTCACTCTTCTGGCAGTATATGAAACACAGTAGAATAGAATAGTGCTCATTTTTCAAAAGCAGAGTATGTTTCTTACAAGGCGAGCTACTGTTGGTTTCCCATTCATAAACAAAGTTGAATCACAAGCAGTTTCTTTTCCTAGAAGTAAAAGTTGCTTTCTTGTAAGGAAAGTCACTATTGTGCTCCCATTGCCATACACAGAGCAAATAGCCCTCGCGTCTGTTTCCAGCAAGTACAGTGTATTGGACTGACGAGAAGCTATGGTTCTTGTTAGTTTATTAAGAGAGTTGAACTAGATATGGACCGTGTGTGTAGGAACACACACTTTTGTTCTGAGCAAGCTAACAATTCTGGCCCTATAGGAAACACAGTAGAGTAGAAGAGTGCTCTTTTTTCAAAAGCAGAGTGTGTTTCTTGTAAGGCGAGCTAGTGTTTGTTTCACATTCATGAATGGAATTGAATCACATGCAGTTTCTGGTCTATGAGCAAGAGTTGTTTTCTGGTAAGGAAAGTCACTATTGTGCTCCCATTGCCATGCACAGTGGAAATAGCCCTCGCATCTGTTCCCAGCAAGTACAGTGATTTGGCTAAAGAGAAGCTACTCTTCTTGTCTGTTTCCTAAGCAGAGTTTAGCTAGATATGGCCCGTGTGTGTAGGAAGCACAGTTCTTTTGTTCTGAGCAAGCTCACTGCTCTGGTTCTATAGGAAACACAGAGGAGTAGAAGAGTGCACTTTTCTCAAAAGAGTGCATTTTTTGTAAGATAAGCTAGTGTATTTTCCCTTCATAAATGGAGTTGAATCACATGCATTTTCTGGTCCTACGAGCAAGAGATGTTTTCTGGTAAGGAAAGTCACTATTTTGATCCCATTGCCATACATACTGTAAATAGGCCTCGCGTCTGTTCCCAGCAAGTATAGTGTAATGGACTGAAGAAAAGATACTGTTCTTTTCAGTTTCCTAATCAGAGTTTTACTACATATGGCCCTAGTGAGTAGGAAGCACAGTTCATTTGTTCTCAGCAAGCTCACTCTTCTGGCAGTTGATGAAATACAGTAGAATAGAATAGTGCTCTTTTTTCAAAAGCAGAGTGTGTTTCTTGTAAGGCGAGCTAGTGTTTGATTCCCATTCATAAATGGAGGTGAATCACATGCAGTTTCTGGTCCTTCGAGCAAGAGTTTTTTTTCCGGTTAGGAAAGTCACTATTGCGCTCCCATTTCCATAAACAGTGCAAATAGCACTCGCGTCTGTTCCCATCAAGTACAGTATATCGGACAGAGGAGAAGCTACTGTTTTTGTCAGTTTCCTAAGCAGAGTTGAACTAGATATTGCCCATGTGAGTGAAAGCACAGTTCTTTTGTTGTGAGCAAGCTCCCTGTTCTGGACCTATAGGAAACAGAGTAGAGTAGAATAGTGCTCTTTTCACAAAAGCAGAGTGTGTTGTTTTTAAAGCGAGCTAGTGTTAGTTTCTCTTTCATAAACAGAGTTGAATCATGCAGGGTTTGGTCTGACGAGCAAGAGTTGTTTTCTGGTAAGGAAAGTCACTAATATGCTGTGATTGCCGTACACAAAGCAAATAGCACTAACGTCTGTTCCCAGCAAGTACAGTGTATTGGACAGAAGAGAAGCTACTGTACTTGTCAGTTTCTTAAGCAGAGTTGAACTACATATGGCCATGGCTAGGAGGCATAGTTCTTCTGTCCTAAATGGAGTTGAATTACATGCAGTTTCTGATCTCACAAGCAAGAGTTTTTTTCTGGTAAGAAAAGTCACTATTGCGCTCCCATTGCTATTCACAGTACAAAAAGCACTCACAAATGTTCCCAGCAAGTACAGTGTATTGGACTGAAGAGAAGCTACTGTTCTTGTCATTTCATAACCAGAGTTGAACTATATATGGCTCGTGTGTGTAGGAAGCACAGGTTTTTTGTTCTGAGCAAGCTCACTCTTCTGGACCTATATAAAAGAGAGTAGAGTAGAACAGTGCTCTTTTCTCAAAAGCAGAGTGTGTTTCTTGTAAGGCAAGCAAGTGTTAGTTACCCATTCATAAACGGAGTTGAATCATGCAGATTTTGGTCCGACGAGCAAGAGACGTTTTCTAATAAGGAAAGTCACAAATGCGCTCCCATGGCCATACACAATTCAAATAGCACTCTCGTCTGTTCCCAGCAAGTACGGTCTATTGGACAGAAGAGAAGCCACTGTTCTTACATGTTTCCTAAGCAGAGTTGAACTACTAATGGCCGTGGGTAGAAAACACAGTTCTTTTGTTCTGAGCAAGCTCACTCTCCTGGCCCTATAGGAAACACTTTATGGTCCTACGAACAAGAGCTGTTTTCTGGTTAGGAAAGTCACTATTGTGCTCCCATTGCCATATACAATACATATAGCACTCGCATCTGTTCCCAGCAAATACAGTGTATTAGACTGAAGAGAAGCTACTGTTCTTGTCAGTTTCCTAAGCAGAGTTGAACTAGATATGGCCCGTGTTTGTAGGAAGCACAATTGTTTTGTTCTGAGCAAGCTCACTGTTCTGGACCTCTGGGAAACAGTGTAGAGTAGAAGAGTGTTTTTTTCTCAAAAGCAGAATGTGTTTCTTGTAAGTCCAGCTAGTGTTAGTTTCCCATTCATAAATGGAGATGAATCATGCAGGTTTTGGTCCGAGCAGCAGGAGACGTTTTCTGGTAAGGAAAGTCACTAAGATGCCTCCATTGCCATACACAATGCAAATAGCACTCTCGTCTGTTCCCAGCAAGTACAGTGTATTGGACGGAGGAGAACCTGCTCTTCTTGTCAGTTTCCTAAGCAGAGTTGAAGTAGATATGGCCCGTGTGTGTAGAAAGCACAGTTTTTTTGTTCTGAGCAATCTCACTGTTCTGGTCCTATTGGAAACACAATAGAATAGAAGAGTGCCCTTTTCTCAAAAGCAGAGTGTATTTCTTGTAAGGCGAGCTAGTGTTTGTTTACCATTCATAAACGGGGTTGAATCACATTCAGTTTCTGGTCCTACGAGTAAGAGTTGTTTTTGAGTAAAGAAAGTCACTATGGCGCTCCCATTGCCATACACAATGCAAGAAGCACTCACGTCTGTTCCCAGCAAGTACAGTGTATTGGACAAAAGAGAAACTAGTGTTCTTCTCAGTGTCCTTAGCTGAGTTGAACTACATATGTTCGTGAGTGTAGGAAGCACAGTTCTTTTGTTCTAGGCAAGCACACCCTTCAGGCCCTATAGGAAACACAGTAGAGTAGAAGAGTGCTCTTTAATCAAAAGCAGAGTATGTTTTCTTTAAGGCGAGCTAGTGTTTGATTCCCATTCATAAACGGAGTTGAGTCACATGAAGTTTCTGGTCCTGTGCACCAGAGTTGTTTTCTGATAAGGAAAGTCAATATTTTGTTCCCACTGCCATAAACAGTGCAAATACCACTCGCGTCTGTTCCCAGCAAGTACAGTGAATTGGACTGAAGAGAAGCTACCGTTCTTGTCAGTTTCCTAAGCAGAGTTGAACTAGATTAGGCCCGTGTGTATAGGAAGCACAGTTCTTTTGTTTTGAGCAAGCTGACTGTTCTGGTAATATAGAAAAGACAGTAGAATAGAAGAGTGCCCTTTGATTAAACGCAGAGTGTGTTTCTTGTAAGTCGAGCTAGTGTTTGTTTACCATTCAAGAATGGACTTGAATCACATGCACTTTCTGGTCCTACGAGCAAGAGTTGTTTCCTGGTAAGGAAAGTCACTATTGCGCTCCCATTGCATACACAGTACAAATAATACTCGCGTCCGTTCTGAGCAAGTACAGTGTATTGGACTGAAAAGAAGTTACTGTTCTTGTCAGGTTCCTTAGCAGAGTTTTACTAGATATGGCCCGTGTGTGTAGGAGGCACAATTCTTTTGTTCTGAGCAATCTCACTGTTCTGGACCTATAAGGAACAAAGTAGAAGAGATGTGTACCCTTTTATCAAAAGCAGAGTGTGTTTCTTGTAAGGCGAGCTAGTGTTTGTTTACCATTTGTAAACGGAGTTGAATTACATGCATTTTCTGTTCCTACGAGCAAGAGTTTTTTCTGGTAAGGAAAGTCACTATTGTGCTCCCATTGCCATACACAGTGCAAATAATACTCTCGTATGTTCCCAGCAAGTACAGTGTATTGGACTGAAGAGAATCTACTGTTCTTGTGAGTTTCCTAAGCAGAGTTGAACTAGATATGACCCGTGTGTAATAAGCACAGTTCTTTTGTTCTGAGCAAGCTCACTGTTCTGGACCTGTAGGAAACAGAGTAGAGTAGAAGAGTGCTCTTTTCTCAAAAGCAGAATGTGTTTCTTGTAAGGCAAGCTAGTGATAGTTTCCCATTAATAAACGGAGTTGAATCACACAGGTTTTGTCCGACAAGCAAGAGATGTTTTCTGGTAAGGAAAGTCACTAATGTGCTCCCATTGTCATACCCATTGCAAATAGCACTCGAGTCTCTTCCCAGCAAGTACAGTGTATTGGACTGAAGAGAAGCTACTGTTCTTGTCATTTTCCTAAGCAGAGTTGAACTAGATATGGCCCGTGTGTGTAGGAAGCACAGTTAATTTGTTCTGAGCAATCTCACTGTTCTGGCCCTATAAGAAACACAGTAGAATAGAAGTGTGCTCTTCCATCAAAAACAGAGTGTATTTCTTGCAAGGCGAGCTAGTGTTTGTTTACCATTCATAAACGGGGTTGAATCACATTCAGTTTCTGGTCCTACGAGTAAGAGTTGTTTTTGAGTAAGGAAAGTCACTGTGGCGCTCCCATTGCCATACACAATGCAAGAAGCACTGACGTCTGTTCCCAGCAAGTACAGTGTATTGGACAAAAGAGAAGCTAGAGTTCTTCTCAGTTTCCTAAGCCGAGTTGAACTACATATGTTCATGAGTGTAGGAAGCACAGTTCTTTTGTTCTAGGCAAGCCTACTCTTCAGGCCCTATAGGAAACACAGTAGAGTAGAAGAATTATCTTTAATCAAAAGCAGAGTATGTTTTCTTTAAGGCGAGCTAGTGTTTGATTCCCATTCATAAACGGAGTTGAATCACATGAAGTTTCTGGTCCTATGCGCCAGAGTTGTTTTCTGATAAGGAAAGTCAATATTTTGTTCCCACTGCCATAAACAGTGCAAATACCACTCGCGTCTGTTCCCAGCAAGTACAGTGAATTGGACTGAAGAGAATCTACCATTCTTGTCAGTTTCCTAAGCAGAGTTGAACTAGATTAGGCCCGTGTGTATAGGAAGCACAGTTCTTTTGTTTTGAGCAAGCTGACTGTTCTGGTAATATAGAAAAGACAGTAGAATAGAAGAGTGCCCTTTGATTAAACGCAGAGTGTGTTTCTTGTAAGACGAGCTAGTGTTTGTTTACCATTCAAGAATGGACTTGAATCACATGCACTTTCTGGTCGTACGAGCAAGA
Organism: Peromyscus eremicus; assembly: GCF_949786415.1. Lineage (NCBI taxonomy): Eukaryota > Metazoa > Chordata > Mammalia > Rodentia > Cricetidae > Peromyscus > Peromyscus eremicus. The sequence goes on along the minus strand of NC_081417.1, from coordinate 755,560 downwards.
GTTGTTTCCTGTTAAGGAAAGTCAGTATTGCGCTCCCATTGCATACACAGTACAAATAATACTCGCATCCGTTCTGAGCAAGTATAGTGTATTGGACTGAAAAGAAGTTACTGTTCTTGTCAGTTTCCTTAGCAGAGTTGTACTAGATATGGCCCGTGTGTGTAGGAGGCACATTTCTTATGTTCTGAGCAATCTCACTGTTCTGGACCTATAAGGAACAAAGTAGAAGAGAATCGTACCCTTTTATCAAAAGCAGAGTGTGTTTCTTGTAAGGCGAGCTAGTGTTTGTTTACCATTTGTAAACGGAGTTGAATTACATGCATTTTCTGGTCCTACGAGCAAGAGTTTTTTCTTGTAAGGAAAGTCACTATTGCGCTCCCACTGCCAAACACAGTGCAAAACACTCGCGTCTGTTTCCAGCAAGTACAGTGTATTGGACTGAAGAGAATCTACTGTTCTTGTCAGTTTCTTAAGCAGAGTTGAACTAGATATGGCCCGTGTTTTTAGGAAGCACAGTTCTTTTGTTCTGAGCAAGCTCACTGTTCTAGACTTGAGTGTTCTTTTCTCAAAGGTAGATGTGTTTCTTGTAAGACAAGCTAGGGTTTGTTTCCCATCCATAAACGGAGTTGAATTATATGCAATTTCTGGAAGTATGAGCAAGAGATGTTTTCTGGAAAGAAAGTCACTATTGTGCTTCCATTGTCGTACAAGGGCAAATAGCACTCTCGACTGTTCCCAGCAAGTACAGTGTATTTGAATGAAGAGTAGCTACAGTTCATGTCAGTTCCTAACCAGAGTTAAACCAGATATGGCCCACGTGTGTAGGAAGCACTGTTCTTTTGTTCTGAGCAAGCTCACTCTTCTGGCCCTGTAGAAAAAACAGTAGAGTAGAAGAGTCCTCTTTTCTCAAAAGCAGAGTGTGTTTATTGTGAGAAGAGCTAGTGTTTGTTTCCCATTCATAAATGGACTTGAACCACATGCAGTTTATAGTCCTATGAGTCAGAGTTGTTTTCTGATAAGGAAATTCACTATTGTGCTCCCATTGCCATGAGCAGTGCAAATAGCACTCGCGTCTCTTCCCAGCAAGTACAGTGTATTAGACTGAAGAAAAGCTACTGTTCTTGTCAGTCCTAAGTAGTGTTGAAATCGATATGGCCCGTGTTTGTAGGAAGCACAGTTCTTTTGTTCTGAGCAGTCTCACTCTTCTGGCTCTATAGGGAACACAGTAGAAGAGATGAGTGCCCTTTTCTCAAGAGCAGAGTGTGTTTCTTGAAAAGCGAGCTAGTGTTAGTTACCCATTCATAAACGGAGTTGAATCATGGAGGTTTTGGTCTGACAGGCAAGAGATTTCTTCTGGTAAGGAAAGTCACATTTGCGCTCCCGTTGCCATACACAGTGCAAATAATATTTTGTATGTTCTCAACAAATACAGTGTATTTGACTAAAGAGAATCTACTGTTCTTTTGAGTTTCCTAACAAGAGTTGAACTAGATATGATTCATGTGTAGGAAAGACCGTACTTTTGTTCTGAGAAATCACACTGTTCTGGCCTTATAGGATACAGAGTAGAGTAGAAGAGAGCTCTTTTCTCAAAAGCAGAGTGTGTTTCTTGTAAGCCCAGCTAGTGTTGGTTTCCCATTCATAAACGGAGTTGAATCATGCAGGTTTTGGTCCAACGAGCAAGAGATGTTTTCTGGTAAGGAAAGTCACTAATGCGCTCCCATTGCCAAACACAGTGCAAATAGCACTCGCGTCTGATCCCAGCAAGTACAGTGTATTGGACAAAAGAGAAGCTAGTGTTCTTGTCAGTTTCCTAAGCAGAGTTTAAGCAGATATGGCCCGTGTGTAGGAAGCACAGTTCTTTCGTTCTGAGAAAGCTCACTGTTCTGGCCCTATATGAAACACAGTAGAGTAGTAGAGTGCTCTTTAATCAAAAGCAGAGTGTGTTTCCTGTACGGCAAGCAAGTTTTTGATTCCCATTCATAAACGGAGTTGAATCACATGCAGTTTCTGGTCCTACAAGCAAGAGTTGTTTTCTAGTAAGGAAATTCACTATTATGCTCCCATTGGCATAAACAGGGCAAATAGCACTCGCGTCTGTTCCCATCAAGTAAAGTGTATTGGACTGAAGAGAAGCTACTGTTCTTGTCATTTTCCTAGGCAGAGTTGAACTAGATATGGCTCCTGTGCAGGAAGCACAGTTCTTTTGTTCTGAGCAATCTCATTGTTCTGGATTATAAGAAACCCAGTAGAATAGAAGTGTGCTCTTCAATCAAAAGCAGAGTGTATTTCTTGCAAGTCGAGCTAGTGTTTGTTCACCATTTATAAAAGGAGTTGAATCACATTCAGTTTCTGGTCCTGTGAGCTAGAGTTGTTTTCGGGTAAGGAAAGTCACTATTGTGCTCCTATTGCCAAACACATTGGAAATAATACTTGCGTATGTTGCCAGCAAGAACAGTGTATTTGACTGAAGAGAATCTACTGTTCTTGTGAGTTTCCTAAGCAGAGTTGAACTAGGAATGACCCGTGTATAGGAAGGACAGTTCTTTGGTTCTGAGCAAGTTCACTCTTCTAGACCTATAAGAAACAGAGTAGAGTAGAAGAGTGCTCTTTTCTCAAAAGCAGAGTGTGTTTCTTGTAAGGCGAGCTAGTGTTAGTTTCCCATTCATAAACGGAGTTGAATCATACAGGTTTTGGTCCGATGAGCAAGAGATGTTTTCTTGTAAGGAAAGTCACTAATGCGCTCCGATTGCCAAACACAGTGCAAATAGCACTCGCGTCTGTTTCTAGAAAGTACAGTGTATTGGACAAAAGAGAAGCTAGTGTTCTTGTCAGTTTCCTAAGCAAAGTTAAAGCATATTTGGCCCGTGTGTGTAGGAAGCACAGTTCTTTTGTTCTGAGCAAGCTCACTGTTCTGGCCCTACAGGAAACACAGTAGAGTAGTAGAGTGCTCTTTAATCAAAAGCAGAGTGTGTTTCTGTTACGGCAAGCTAGTTTTTGATTCCCATTCATAAACGGAGTTGAGTCACATGCAGTTTCTGGTCCTATGAGTCAGAGTTGTTTTCTTATAAGGAAAGTCACTATTTTGCTCCCATTGCCATAAACAGTGCAAATACCACTCGTGTCTGTTCCGAGCAAGTACAGTGTATTTGACTGAAGAGAAGCTACTGTTCTTGTCAGTATCCTAAGCAGAGTTGTGTGTAGGAAGCACAGTTCTTTTGTTCTGAGCAATCTCACTTTTCTGGCTTTATAGGGAACACAGTAGAAGAGATGAGTGTCTTTTTTCAAAAGCAGAGTGTGTTTCTTGTAAGGCCAGCTCGTGTTTGTTTACCATTCATAAACGAAGTTCAATCACATGCAGTTTCTGGTCCTACAAGCAAGAGTTGTTTTCTGTTAAGGAAAGTCACTATTGTGCTCCCATTGCCATAAACCGTGCAAATAGCACTCCCGTCTGTTCCCATCAAGTAAAGTGTATTGGACTGAAGAGAAGCTACTGTTATTGTCATTTTCCTAGGCAGAGTTGAACTAGATATGGCTCGTGTGTAGGAAGCACAGCTCTTTTGTTCTGAGCACTCTCATTGTTCTGGCCCTATAAGAAACCCAGTAGAATAGAAGTGTGCTCTTCAATCAAAAGCAGAGTGTATTTCTTGCAAGGTGAGCTAGTGTTTGTTTACCATTCATAAACGCAGTTGAATCACATGCAGTTTCTGGTCCTACAAGCAAGAGTTGTTTTCTAGTAAGGAAATTCACTATTATGCTCCCATTGCCATAAACAGGACAAATAGCACTCGCGTCTGTTCCCAGCAAGTAAAGTGTATTGGACTGAAGAGAAGCTACTGTTCTTGTCATTTTCCTAGGCAGAGTTGAACTAGATATGGCTCCTGTGCAAGAAGCACAGTTCTTTTGTTCTGAGCAATCTCATTGTTCTGGATTATAAGAAACCCAGTAGAATAGAAGTGTGCTCTTCAATCAAAAGCAGAGTGTATTTCTTGCAAGGCGAGCTAGTGTTTGTTTACCATTTATAAAAGGAGTTGAATCACATTCAGTTTCTGGTCCCGCGAGCTAGAGTTGTTTTTGGGTAAGGAAAGTCACTTTTGTGCTCCAATTGCCAAACACATTGGAAATAATACTTGCGTATGTTGCCAGCAAGAACAGTGTATTTGACTGAAGAGAATCTACTGTTCTTGTGAGTTTCCTAAGCAGAGTTGAACTAGGTATGACCCGTGTGTAGGAAGGACAGTTCTTTTGTTCTGAGCAAGCTCACTCTTCTAGACCTATAAGAAACAGAGTAGAGTAGAAGAGTGCTCTATTCTCAAAAGCAGAGTGTGTTTCTTGTAAGGCGAGCTAGTGTTAGTTTCCCATTCATAAACGGAGTTGAATCATGCAGGTTTTGGTCCGACGAGCAAGAGATGTTTTCTAGTAAGGTAAATCACTAATGAGTTCCCATTGCCAAACACAGTGCAAATACCTCTAGCGTCTGTTCACAGCAAGTACAGTGTATTGGACAAAAGAAGAGCTAGTGTTCTTGTCTGTTTCCTAAGCACAGTTGAAGCAGATATGGCCCGTGCGTAGGAAGCACAGGTCTTTTGTTCTGAGCAAGCTCACTGTTCTGTCCCTATAGGAAACACAGTAGAGTAGTAGAGTGCTCTTTAATCAAAAGCAGAGTGTGTTTCCTGTAAGGCAAGCTAGTTTTTGATTCTCATTCCTAAATGGAGTTCAATCACATGCAGTTTCTGGTCCTATGAGTCAGAGTTGTTTTCTGATAAGGAAAGTCATTGTTTTGCTCCCATTGCCATGAGCAGTGCAAATAGCACTCGCGTCTGTTCCCAGCAAGTACAGTGTATTTGACTGAAGAAAAGCTACTGTTCTTGTGAGTTTCCTAAGCAGAGTTGAACTAGATAGGAACCGTGTATAGGAAGGACAGTTCTTTTGTTCTGAGCAAGCTCACTCTTCTAGACCTATAGGAAACAGAGTAGAGTAGAAGAGTGCTATTTTCTCAAAAGCAGAGTGTGTTTCTTGAAAGGCGAGCTAGTATTAGTTTCCCATTCATAAACGGAGTTTAATCATGCAGGTTTTGGTCCGAAGAGCAAGAGGTGTTTTCTGGTAAGGAAAGTCACTAATGTGCTCCCATTGCCATACACAATGCAAGAAGCATTCATGTCTGTTCCCAGCAAGTACAGTGTATTGGACAAAAGAGAAGCTAGTGTTCTTGTCAGTTTCCTAAGCAGAATTGAAGCAGATATGGCCCGTGTGTAGGAAGCACAGTTCTTTCATTCTGAGCAAGCTCAATCTTCTGGTCCTATAGGAAAAACAATAAAGTAGTAGAGTGCTCTTTAATCAAAAGCAGAGTGTGTTTCCTGTAAGGGAAGCTAGTTTTTGATTCCCATTCATAAACGGAGTTGAATCACATTCAGTTTCTGGTCCTATTAGTCAGAGTTGTTTTCTTATACGGAAAGTCACTATTTTGCTCCCATTGAAATAAACAGTGCAAATACCACTCACATCTGTTCCCAGCAAGTACAGTGAATTTGACTGAAGAGAAGCTACTGTTCTTGTCAGTATCCTAAGCAGAGTTGAACTAGATATGGCCCATGTGTGTAGGAAGCACAGTTCTTTTGTTCTGAGCTATCTCACTCTTCTGGCATTATAGAGAACACAGTAGAAGAGATGAGTGCCCTTTTCTCAAAAGCAGAGTGTGTTTCTTGTAAGGTGAGCTCGTGTTTGTTTACCGTTCATAAACGGAGTTGAATCACATGCAGTTTCTGGTCCTACAAGCAAGAGTTGTTTTCTGGTAAGGAAAGTCACTATTGTGCTCCCATTGCCATAAACAGTGCAAACAGCACTCGTGTCTGTTCCCATGAAGTAAAGTGTATTGGACTGAAGAGAAGCTACTGTTCTTGTCAGTATCCCAGGCAGAGTTGAACTAGATATGGCTCATGTGGAGGAAGCACAGTTCTTTGTTCTGAGCAATCTCATTCTTCTGGCGCTATAGGAAACACAGTAGAGTAGTAGAGTGCTCTTTAATCAAAAGCAGAGTGTGTTTCCTGTATGGCAAGCAAGTTTTTGATTCACATTCATAAACGGAGTTAAATCACATGCAGTTTCTGGTCCTCTGAGTCAGAGTTGTTTTCTCATAAGGAAAGTCACTATTTTGCTCCCATTGCCATAAACAGTGCAAATACCACTCACATCTGTTCCCAGCAAGTACAGTGTATTTGACTGAAGAGAAGCTACTGTTCTTGTCAGTATCCTAAGCAGAGTTGAACTAGATATGGCCCATGTGTGTAGGAAGCACAGTTCTTTTGTTCTGAGCAATCTCACTCTTCTGGCTCTATAGGGAACACAGTAGAAGAAATGAGTGCCCTTTTCTCAAAAGCAGAGTGTGTTTCTTGTAAGGCGAACTCGTGTTTGTTTACCATTCATAAACGGAGTTGAATCACATGCAGTTTCTGGTCCTACAAGCAAGAGTTGTTTTCTAGTAAGGAATGTCACTATTATGCTCCCATTGCCATAAACAGTGCAAATAGCACTCGCGTCTGTTCCCAGCAAGTAAAGTGTATTGGACTGAAGAGAAGCTACTGTTCTTGTCATTTTCCTAGGCAGAGTTGAACTAGATATGGCTCCTGTGTAGGAAGCACAGTTCTTTTGTTCTGAGCAATCTCATTGTTCTGGACTATAAGAAACCCAGTAGAGTAGAAGAGTGCTCTTTTCTCAAAACCAGAGTGTGTTTCTTGTAAGGCGAGCTAGTGTTTGTTTACCATTTTAAACAGAGTTGAACCACATTCAGTTTCTGGTCCTACGAGCAAGAGTTGTTTTCTGGTAAGGGAAGTCACTATTGCGCTCCATCCATACACAGTGCAAATAATACTCATGTATGTTCCCAGCAAGTACAGTGTATTGGACTGAAGAGAATCTACTGTTCTTGTGAGTTTCCTAAGCAGAGTTGAACTAGATATGACCCGTGTGTAATAAGCACAGTTCTTTTGTTCTGAGCAACCTCACTGTTCTGGACCTCTAGGAAACAGAGTAAAGTAGAGGAGTGCTCTTTTCTCAAAAGCAGAGTGTGTTTCTTGTAAGGTGATCTAGTGTTAGTTTCCCATTCATAAACGGAGTTGAATCATACAGGTTTTGGTCCGATGAGCAAGAGATGCTTTCTGGTAAGGAAAGTCACTAATGTGCTCCCATTGCCAAACACACTGTAAATAGCACTCGCGTCTGTTCCCATCAAGAACAGTCCATTGTACAAAAAAGAAGCTAGTGTTCTTGTCAGTTTCCTAAGCAGAGTTGAAGCAGATATGGCCCGTGTGTTGGAAGCACAATTCTTTTGTTCAAGGGAAGCTCACTCTTCTGGCCCTATAGGAAACACAGTAGAGTAGTAGAGTGCTCTTTAATCAAAAGCAGAGTGTGTTTCCTGTAAGGCAAGCTAGTTTTTGATTCTCATTCATAAACGGAGTTCAATCACATGCAGTTTCTGTTCCTATGAGTCAGAGTTGTTTTCTGATAAGGAAAGTCACTATTTTGTTCCCATTGCCATGAACAGTGCAAATAGCACTCGTGTCTATTCCCAGCAAGTACAGTGTATTGGACTGAAGAGAAGCTACTGTTCTTGTCAGTTTCCTAAGCAGAGTTGAACTAGATATGGCCCGTGTGTATAGGAAACACAGATCTTTTGTTCTGAGCAATCTCACTCTTCTGGCTCTATAAGGAACACAGTAGAAGAGATGAGTGGCCTTTTCTCAAAAGAAGAGTGTGATTCTTGTAAGGCGAGCTCATGTTTGATATGGCTCGTGTGTAGGAAGCACAGTTCTTTTGTTCTGAGCAATCTCACTGTTCTGGCCCTATAAGAAACCCAGTAGAATAGAAGAGTGCTCTTCAATCAAAAGCAGAGTGTGTTTCTTGTAAGGCGAGGAAGCACAGTTATTTTGTTCTGAGCAATCTCACTCTTCTGGGTCTATAGGGAACACAGTAGAACAGATGAGCTCGTGTTTGTTTATCAATCATAAACGGAGTTGAATCACATTCCGTTTCTGCTTTTATGAGCAAGAGTTGTTTTCTGGTAAGGAAAGTCACTACTGAGCTCCCTTTGCCATACACAGTGCAAATAATACTCGGGTTTGTTCCCAGCAAGTACAGTGTATTTGACTGAAGAGAATCTACTGTTCTTGTGAGTTTTCTAAGCAGAGTTGAACTAGATATGACCCATGTGTAATAAGCACAGTTCTTTTTTTCTGAGCAAGCTCACTGTTCTGGACCTCTAGGAAACAGAGTAGAGTAGAAGAGTGCTCTTTTCTCAAAAGCAGAGTGTGTTTCTTGTAATGGAGCTAGTGTTAGTTTACCATTCATAAACAGAGTTGAGTCATGCAGGTTTTTTTTTATTTTTTTTAATTTTTATTTTGCAATACAATTCAGTTCTACATAACAGCCACAGATTCCCTTGTTCTCCCCCCTCCCTCCCCCCTCACCTTCCCCTCAGCCCGCCCCCCATTCCAATCTCTTCCAGGGCAAAGCCTTCCCCAAAGACTGAGTTCAACCTGGTGGACTCAGTCCAGGTAGGTCCAGTCCCCTCCTCCCTGGCCGAGCCAAGAGACCCTGCATAGGCCCCAGGTTTCAAACAGCCAACTCACGCAATGAGCACAGGACCCGGTGCCACTGCCTGGATGCCTCCCAAACAGATCAGGCCAATCAACTGTCTCACCCACTCAGAGGGCCTGATCCAGTTGGTGACCCCTCAGCCATTGGTTCATATTTCATGTGTTTCCATTCGTTTGGCTATTTGTCTCTGTGCTTTATCCAACCTTGGTCTCAACAATTCTTGCTCATATAAACCCTCCTCATTCTCGCTAATGGGACTCCCAGAGATCCACCCGGGGCCTAGTCATGGATTTCTGAATCCAGATCCCTCAGTAGTTGGATGAGGTTTCTAGCATGACAATTAGGGTGTTTGGCCATCCCATCACCAGAGTAGGTCAGTTCGGACTGTCTCTCGACCATTGCCAGCAGTCTGTTGTGGGGGTATCTTTGTGGATTTCTGTGGGCTTCTCTAGCACTTTGCTTCTTCCTATTCTCATGTGGCCTTCATTTACCATGGTCTCCTATTCCTTGTTCTCCCTCTCTGTTGTTGATCCAGCTGGGTTTTCCCGCTCACCCAAGCTCTCTTTCCCTCGACCCTCACCCTTCACTACCCCCACTCATGTCCAAGCTGTTCATGTAGATCTCATTCCATTTCTCTGTCATTGGGCGATCCCTGTGTCTTTCTTGGGGTCCTGTTTTCCAGGTAGCCTCCCTGGTGATGTGAGTAGCAGTCCAGTCATCCTTGTTCCACATCTAGTATCCTGCTATGAGTGAGTATATACCATGTTTGTCTTACTGAGTCTGGGATACCTCACTCAGGATGATTTTTTCTAGATCCATCCATTTGTCTGCAAACCTCATGATGTCATTGTTTTTCTCTGCTGAGTAGTATTCCATTGTGTATATGTACCACATTTTGTTTATCCATTCTTCAGTTGAAGGGCATCTAGGTTGTTTCCATGTTCTGGCTATTACAAACAATGCTGATATGAACATAGCTGAACAAGTGCTCTTGTGGTGTGGTTGAGCATTCCTTGGGTATATGCCCAAGAGTGGTATAGCTGGATCTTGGGGGAGATGGATTCCCAATTTTCTAAGAAAGCGCCATATTGATTTCCAAAGTGGATGTACAAGCTTGCATTCCCACCAACAGTGGAGGAGATTTCTCCTAGCTCCACATAATCTCCAGCATAAGGTGTCTTCAGTGTTTTTGATCTTAGCCATTCTGACAGGCGTAAGGTAGTATCTCAGAGTTGTTTTGATTTACATTTCCCTGATGATTAGGGATGTTGAGCAATTCCTTAAATGTCTTTCAGCCATTTGAGTTTCCTCTGTTGAGAATTCTCTGTTTAGCTCTACAGCTCATTTCTTAATTGGACTGTTGGGCATTTTGATGTCTAATTTCTTGAGTTCCTTATATATTCTGGATATCAGTCCTCTGTCAGATGTGGGGTTGGTGAAGATCTTTTCCCATTCTGTAGGCTGTAGCTTTGCCTTGATGACCGTATCCTTTGCCCTACAAAAGCTTCTCAGTTTCAAGAGGTCCCATTGATTGATTGTTTCTCTCAGTGTGTGTGCAACTGGTGTTCTATTTAGGAAGTGGTCTCCTATGCCAATGCGTTCAAGACTACTTCCTACTTCCTCTTCTAGCAGGTTAAGTGTAGCTGGATTTATGTTGAGGTCCTTGATCCACTTGGACTTAAGTTTTGTGCACGGTGATAGATATAGATCTATTTGCAGCCTTCTACATGTTGATATTCAGTTTTGCCAGCACCATTTGTTGAAGATGCTTTCTTTTTTCCATTGTGCACTTTTGGCTTCTTTGTCAAAAATTATTTGTTCATAGGTGAGCTAGTGTTTGTTTCCCATTCATAAACGAAGTTGAATCACATGCAGTTTCTGGTCCTACTAGCAAGAGTTGTTTTCTAGTAAGGAAAGTCACTATTGTGCTCCAATTTCCATTCACAGTGCATGTAGCCCTCACGTCTGTTACCAGCAAGTACACTGTATTGGACTGAAGAGAAGCTACTGTTCTTGTCAGTTTCCTAAGAAGAGTTGAATTAGATAGGGCACTTGGGTGTAGGAAGCACAGTTCTTTATTCTGAGCAAGCTCACTGTTCTGGCCCTATAGGAAAAACAGTAGAGTAGAAGAGTGCTCTTTTCTCAAAAGCAGAGTGTGTTTCTTGTAAGGCAAGCTAGTGTTTGTTTCCTATTCATAAATGGAGTTGAATCACATGCAGGATCTGGTCCTACGAGCAAGAGTTGTTTCAGGTTAGAAGAGTCACTATTGCGCTCCCATTGCTATACACAGTGCAAATAGCACTCACGTCTGTTCCCAGCAAGTACAGTGTATTGGACTGAAGAGAAGCTACTGTTCTTGTCAGTTTCCTAAGCGGAGTTGAACTAGGTATGGCCCTTGTATGTAGGAAGCACAGTTCTTTTGTTCTAAGCAAGCTCACTGTTCTGGCCCTGTAGGAAACACAGTAGAGTAGAAGAGTACTCTTATCTCAAAAGCAGAGTGTGTTTCTTCTAAGGCGAGCTAGTGTTTGTTTCCCAGTCTTAAATGGGGTTGAATCACATGCAATTTCTGGTCCTACAAGCAAGAGATGTTTTCTGGTAAGAAGAGACACTATTGTTCTGCCATTGTCATATACAGTACAAATAGCACTCTCGTCTCATCCCAGCAAGTACAGTGTATTAGACTTAAGAGAAGCTACTGTTCTTGTCAGTTTCTTAAGCAGAGTTGAATTACATATGGCCAGTGTGTGTAGGAAACACAGTTCTATGTTCTGAGCAAGCTCCCTGTTCTGGCCCTATAAGAAACACAGTAGAGTAGAAGAGTGCTCTTTTCTCAAAAGCAGAGTGCGTTTCTTGTAAGGCAAGCTAGTGTTTGTTTCCTAGTCATAAATGGAGTTGAATCACATGCAGTATCTGGTCCTATGAGCAACGGTTGTTTCAGGTAAGAAGAGTCACTATTGCGCTCCCATGGCCGTACACAGTGCAAATAGCATTCGCGTCTGTTCCTAGCAAGTACAGTGTATTGGACTGAAGAGAAGCTACCGTTCTTGTCAGTTTCCTAAGCAATGTTGAACTAGATAGGGCTCGTGGATAGGAAGCACAGTTCTTTTGTTCTGAGCAAGCTCACTGTTCTCGCATTATAGGAAACATATTAGAGAAGAAGAGTGCTTTTTTCTCAAAAGCAGAGTGTGTTTCTTGTAAGGCGAGCTAGTGTTTGTTTCCCAGTCATAAATGGAGTTGAATTACATGCAGTTTCTGGTCCTAAGAACAAGAGATGTTTTCGGGTAAGAAGAGTCACTATTGCACTCCCATTGTCATACACAGTGCAAATAACACTTGCGTCTGTTTCCAGAAATTACAGTGTATTGGACTTAAGAGAAGCTAATGTTCTTGTCAGTTTTCTAAGGAGAGTTGAAGTAGGTATGCCCCGTGTGTGTAGGAAGAAGAGTTCTTTTGTTCTCAGCAAGCTCACTCTTCTGGCCCTAAAGGAAACACAGTAGAGTAGAAGAGTGCTCTTTTCTCAAAAGCAGAGGTTATTTCTTGTAGGGCGAGCTATTGTTTGTTTACCAATCATAAATGGAGTTGAATCACATGCAGTTTCTGGTCCTATGAACAAGAGATATTTTCTGGTAAGAAGAGTCACTATAGCATTCCCATTGCCATACACATTGCAAATAGCACTCACATCTTTTCCCAGCAAGTACAGTGTATTGGACTGAAGAGATGCTACTGTTCTTGTCAGTTTCCTAAGCAGAGTTGAACTAGATATGGCCCTTGTGTGTCAGATGAAGAGTTCTTTTGTTCTGAGCAAACTCACTGTTCTGGCCCTATAGAAAACACAGTAAAGTAGAAGAGTGCTCTTTACTCAAAAGCAGAGTGTGTTTCTTGTAAGGCGAGCTAGTGTTTGTTTCCTAGTCATAAATGGAGTTGAATCACATGCAGTTTCTGGTCCTACGAGCAAGAGATGTTTTCTAGTAAGAAGAGTCACTATTGCGCTCCCATTGCCATAAATAGTGCAAATAGCACACGCGTCTGTTCCCAGCAAGTACAGTGTATTGGACTGAAGAGGAGCTACTGTTCTTGTCAGTTTCCTAAGCAGAGTTAAACTACATATGGCCCCTGTGTGTAGGAAGCACAGTTTTTTTATTCTGAGCAAGCTCACTGTTCTGGCCCTATAGGAAACACAGTAGAGTAGAAGAGTGCTATTTTCTGAAAATCAGAGTGTGTTTCTTGTAAGGCAAGCTAGTGCTTGTTTGCCAGTCATAAATGGAGTTGATTCACATGCAGTTTCTGGTCCTACGAGCAAGAGTGGTTTTCTGGTAAGAAGAGTCAGTATTGTGCTCCCATTGCCATACACAGTGCAAATAGCACTCCCGTCTCCTCCCAGCAAGTACAGTGTATTGGACTTAAGAGATGGTACTATTCTTGTCAGTTTCCTAAGCAGAGTTGAACTACATATGGCCCGTGTGTGTAGTAAGCCCAGTTCTTTTGTTCTGAGCAATCTCACTGTTCTGGCACTATAGGAAACACAGTAGACTAGAAGAGTGCTCTTTTCTCAAAAGCAGAGTGTTTTTCTTGTAAGGCGAGCTAGTCTTTGTTTCCCAGTCATAAATAGAGTTAAATCAATTGGAGTGTCTGTTCCTACGAGCAAGAGTTGTTTTCTGGTAAGAAGAGTCACTATTGTGCTCCCATTGCCATACACAGTGCAAATAGCAGTCCCGTCTCCTCCCAGCATGTACAGTGTATTGGACTGAAGAGAAGCTACTGTTCTGGTCACTTTCCTAAGGAGAGTTGAACTAGAAATGGCCCATGTGTGCAGGAGGAAACGTTCTTTTGTTCTGAGGAAGCTAACTCTTCTGGCCCTATAGGAAACACAGGAGAGTAGAAGAGTGCTGTTTTATCAAAAGCAGAGTGTGTTTCTTGTAAGGCGAGCTAGTCTTTGTTTGCCAGTCATAAATAGAGTTAAATCAATTGGAGTGTCTGTTCCTACGAGCAAGAGTTGTTTTCTGGTAAGAAGAGTCACTATTGTGCTCTCTGTGTTATACACAGTGCAAATAGCACTCGCGTCTGTTCCCAGCAAGTACAGTGTATTGGACTGAAGAGAAGGTGTTGTTCTTGTCAGTTTCACAAGCAGAGTTGAACTAGATAAGGTCCGTGTGTGTCGGATGAAGAGTTCATTTGTTCTGAGCAAGCTCGCTCTTCTGGCCCTATAGGAAACACAGTAGAGTACAAGAGTGCTCTTTTCTCAAAAGCAGAGTGTTTTTCTTCTAAGACGATCTAGTGTTTGTTTCCCAGTCCTAAATGGAGTTGAATCAGATGAAGTTTCAGGTCGTACGAGCAAGAGTTGTTTTGTGGTAAGAGGAGTCACTATTGCGCTCCCATGGCCGTACACAGTGCAAATAGCATTCGCGTCTGTTCCTAGCAAGTACAGTGTATTGGACTGAAGAGAAGCTACCGTTCTTGTCAGTTTCCTAAGCAATGTTGAACTAGATAGGGCTCGTGGATAGGAAGCACAGTTCTTTTGTTCTGAGAAAGCTCACTATTCTCGCATTATAGGAAACATATTAGAGAAGAAGAGTGCTCTTTTCTCAAAAGCAGAGTGTGTTTCTTGTAAGGCGAGCTAGTGTTTGTTTCCCAGTCATAAATGGAGTTGAATTACATGCAGTTTCTGGTCCTAAGAACAAGAGATGTTTTCTGGTAAGAAGAGTCACTATTGCACTCCCATTGTCATACACAGTGCAAATAACACTTGCGTCTGTTTCCAGAAATTACAGTGTATTGGACTTAAGAGAAGCTAATGTTCTTGTCAGTTTTCTAAGGAGAGTTGAAGTAGATATGGCCCGTGTGTGTTGGAAGAAGAGTTCTTTTGTTCTCAGCAAGCTCACTCTTCTGGCCCTAAAGGAAACACAGTAGAGTAGAAGAGTGCTCTTTTCTCAAAAGCAAAGGTTATTTCTTGTAGGGCGAGCTATAGTTTGTTTCCCAATCATAAATGGAGTTGAATCACATGCAGTTTCTGGTCATACGAGCAAAAGTTGTTTTCTGTTAAGAAGAGTCACTATTGCGCTCCCTTTGCCATACACACTACAAAGAGCCCTCGCGTCTGTTCTGAGCAAGTGCACTGTATTGGACTGAAAAGAAGTTACTGTTCTTGTCAGTTTCCTAAGCAGAGTTAAACTACATATGGCCCGTGTGTGTAGGAAGCACATTTTTTTTTATTCTGTGCAAGCTCACTGTTCTGGCCCTATAGGAAACACAGTAAAGTAGAAAAGTGCTCTTTTCTCAAAAGCAGAGTGTGTTTCTTGTAAGGCGAGCTAGTGTTTGTTTCCCAGTCATAAATGGAGTTGATTCAAATGCAATTTCTCTTCTTAAGAGCAAGAGTTGTTTTCTGGTAAGAAGAGTCACTATTGTGCTCCCATTGTTATACACAGTGCAAATAGCACTCGCATCTCTTCCCAGTAAGTGCAGTGTATTGGACTGAAGAGAAATTAATGTTCTTGTCAGTTCCCTAAGCAGAGTTGAACTAGATAAGACCCGTGTGTGTAGGAAGAAGAGTTCTTTTTTCTCAGCAAGCTCACTGTTCTGGTCCTATAGGAAACACAGTAGAGTAGAAGAGTGCTCTTTTCTCAAAAGCAGAGTGTGTTTCTTGTAAGGCGAGCTATTGTTTGTTTCCCAGTCATAAATGGAGTTGAATCACATGCAGTTTTTGGTCCTACAAGCAATAGTTGTTTACTGGTAAAAAAGAGTCACTATTGTGCTCCCATTGCCATATACAGTGCAAATTGCACTTGTGTCTCTTCCCAGGAAGTACAGTGTATAGGACTGAAGAGAAGCTACTGTTCTTGTCAGTTTCCTAAGCAGAGTTGAACTACATATAGTCACTGTGTGTAGGAAGCACAGTTCTTTTTACTTAGCAAGCTCACCGTTCTGCCCATATGGGAAACACAGTTAGAGAAGAAGAGTGCTCTTTTCTCAAAAGCAGAGTGTGTTTATGTAAGGCGAGCTAGTGTTTGTTTCCCAGTCAGAAATGGAGTTGAATCACATGCAGTTATTGTCCTATGAGCAAGAGTTGTTTTCTGTTAAGAAGAGTCACTATTGCGCTCCCTTTGCCAAACACACTGCAAATAGCCCTTGCGGCTCTTCCCAGCAAGTGCAGTGTATTGGACTGAAGAGAAGCTACTGTTCTTGTCAGTTTCCTAAGGAGAGTTGAACTAGGACTGAAGAGAAGCTACTGTTCTTTTCAGTTTTCTAAGCAGAGTTGAACTAGATAGGGCCCGTGTGTGTAGGAAGGACAGTTCTTTTTTTCTGAGCAAGCTCACTGTTCTGGCTCTATGGGAAACACAGTAGAGTAGAAGAGTGCTCTTTTCTCAAAAGCAGAGTGTGTTTCTTTAAGGCGAGCTAGTGTTTTTTTCCCAGTCTTATATGGAGTTGAATCACATACAGTTTCTGTTCCTACAAGCAAGAGTTGTTTTCTGGTAAGAAGAGTCACTATTGTGCTGCCAATGCCACACACAGTACAAATAGCACTTGTGTCTGTTTCCAGCAATTACAGTGTATTTAATTGTAGAGAAGCTAATGTTCTTGTCAGTTTCCTAAGGAGAGTTGAACTAGATAAGGCCCGTGGGTGTAGGAAAAAGAGTTCTTTTGTTCTGAGCAAGCTCACTGTTCTGACCCTATAGGAAACACAGTAGAGTAGAAGAGTGCTCTTTTCTCAAAAGCAGAGTGTGTTTCTCGTAAGGCGAGCTATTGTTTGTTTCCCAGTCATTAATGGAGTTGAATCACATGCAATTTCTTGCTGTGGGATGGTCTGTATGTCAAGTGTGTTGCTGATTGGTCAGTAAATAAATCACTGATTGGCCATTGGTTGGCAGGAAGTATAGGCGGGATAAGGAGAAGAATTCTGGGAAGTGGAAGGCTGAGAGGGAGACACTGCCAGCCGCCACAATGACAAGCCGCATGTGAAGATCCCGGTAAGCCACGAGCCATGGGGCAAGGTATAGATTTATAGAAATTGATTAATTTAAGCTGTAAGAATAGTTAGCAAGAAGCCTGCCACAGCCATACAGTTTGTAAGCAATATAAGTCTCTGTGTTTACTTGGTCGGGTCTGAGCGGCTGTGGGGCTGGTGGGTGAGAGATTTGTCCTGACTGTGGGCCAGGCAGAAAAACTCTAGCTACAAATGGCATCCAACGTGGTGGCAAGAGTTTCCACCTAAAAACTGAGAAAAAAGATTCTAAAACGGAGCTAAAAACAGTTTCTAGTTGTCTCTTTTAAGTTAGCAGCAGCCTGCATGTTTGAGCCATTATGGCGGGTTCCTGGCGTGCATGCTCGCCCTGCAGTAAGGCGGGAATGAGGCCTCTGCAAGTGGCACATTAAGCTGTGTGGTGGATTTAGCATTTTCTATTACAAAACAAAACAAAACAAAACAAAAAAGAGGTTTCTTTGCTACACGCTGCTTTGATAGAAGCACACACCCACTATTTCTGAGAGTTGATGGCTCCCAGAGCTGGCGGAAAACGTACCACCACCATGTTGGGAAGTTGAAGTGGGTGGAGCCAGCAGCCATAGTGCCAGTGCCATTTCAGGCTTAGAAGGCTACAGTTTAAAGCAATAGGCTCAAGCTAATATAAAAAAATAAGCCACGTAAAGATGGCTACCACACAAAAAAATTGGATTATATTCTCTTTGATATTCATAACTGAAAAAAACATTTGATTACAAAAACTGTTGAGTTATGCCTAAATGTATATTTTAAAGGTACCTTGACTTCAAAATTTGGATATAAGGATATGTTGCTTTGGAAAGGAGGCTCTGCTTTTGTTTCCACAGAAAGCCAGAGGCTATGGATTTGTTCCAGATTAAGATACATCAGGTTTGACCAGCCAAGACCACCTGAAAGGTCTCCAATGACACCATGGCCCAAATGATCCAACATCCAGAACCGTTTCAAGGCAACTGGCTCAGACGATATACCCTCATGGACTACTCCATAATCCTAAAATATTCTTTGTGTCCCCATAAGATACAGCGCCCCACTCCAGCAGGAAGTAGTAAGAGAAGCTACGCCCAAATTCCCAAATATATCAAGCTGACTTTGGAGATATACAAAGGTTAAAACCTTCCTTTTTAAGAAAAGAAAAGGGGAAGTGCTGTGGGATGGTCTGTATGTCAAGTGTGTTGCTGATTGGTCAGTAAATAAATCACTGATTGGCCATTGGCTAGGTGGGAAGTATAGGCGGGACAAGGAGAAGAATTCTGGGAAGTGGAAGGCTGAGAGGGAGACACTGCCAGCCGCCACAATGACAAGCCACATGTGAAGAACCCGGTAAACCACGAGCCATGTGGCAAGGTATAGATTTATAGAAATGGATTAATTTAAGCTGTAAGAAGAGTTAGCAAGAAGCCTGCCACAGGAATACAGTTTGTAAGCAATATAAGTCTCTGTGTTTACTTGGTAGGGTCTGAGGGTCTGTGGGGCTGGTGGGTGAGAGATTAATCCTGACTGTGGGCCAGGCAGGAAAACTCTAGCTACAGTTTCGGTCTTACGAGTAAGAGATGTTTTGTGGTAAGAAGAGTCACTATTGTGCTCCCATTTCCATACTCAGTGCAAATAGCACTCGTGTATTTTTCCAGCAAGTACACAGTCTTGGACTGAAGAGAAGCTACTGTTCTTGTCAGTTTCCTAAGGAGATTTGAAGTAGATATGGCCCATGTGTGCAGGATGAAGAGTTCTTTTGTTCTGAGCAAGCTCACTGTTCTTGCACTATAGAAAACACAGTAGAGTAGAAGAGTGCTCTTTACTCAAAAGCAGAGTGTGTTTCTTGTAAGGCGAGCTAGAGTTTGTTTCCCAGTCATAAATTGAGTTGAATCACATGCAGTTTCTGGCCCTACGAGCAAGAGTAGTTTTCAGTTAAGAGGAGTCACTATTGTGCTCCCATTGCAATACACAGTGCAAATAGCACTCGCATCTTTTCCCAGGAAGTAGTGTATTGGACTAAAGAGAAGCTACTGTTCTTGTCAGTTTCCTAAGCAGAGTTGAAGAAGACATGGCCCATGTGTGTAGGAAGAAGAGTTCTTTTGTTCTGAGCAAGCTCACTGTTCTGGACCTATAGGAAACACAGTAGAGTAGAAGAGTGCTCTTTTTTCAAAAGCAGAGTGTGTTTCTTGTAAAGCGAGCTACAGTTTGTTTTCCAGTCATAAATTCAGGTGAATCACATGCAGTTTCTGGCCCTACGAGCAAGAGTTGTTGTCCGTTAAGAAGAGTCACTATTGCGCTCCCATTGCCATACACAGTGCAAATAGCACTCGCGTATGTTCCCAGCAATTACAGTATATTGGACTGAAGAGAAGGTCCTGTTCTGGTCAGTTTCCTAAGGAGAGTTAAACTATATGGACCGTGTGTGTAGGAAGAAGTGTTCTTTTGTTCTGAGCAAGCTCACTGTTCTGGCCCTAAAGAAACACAGTAGAGTAGAAGAGTGCTCTTTTCTCAAAAGCAGAGTGTGTTTCTTGTAAGGCGAGCTAGTGTTTGTTTCCTAGTCCTAAATGGAGTTGAGTCACATGCAGTTTCTGCTCCTACGAGCAAGAGTTGTTTTCTGGTAAAAAGAGTCACTATTGTGCTCCTATTGCCATACACAGTGCAAATAGCACTCGCGTCTGTAACCCAGCAAGTACAGTGTATAGGACTGAAGAGAAGCTACTCTTCTCGTCAGTTTCTTCAGTGAAGTTGAACTAGATGTGGCCCGTGTGTAGGAAGCACAGCACTTTTGTTCTGACCAAGCTCACTATTCTGGACCTATAGGAAACAGTAGAGTAGAAGAGTGCTCTTTTCTCAAAAACAGAGTGTGTTTCTTGTAAGGTGAGCTAGTGTTTGTTTCCCAATCCTAAATGGAGTTGAATCACATGGAGTTTCTGGTCCTACGAGCCAGAGTTGTTTTCTGTTAATAAGAGTCACTATTGCGCTCCCATTGCTATACACAGTGCAAATAGCACTAGCATCTGTGCCCAGCAAGTACAGTGTATTGGACTGAAGAGAAGCTACTGTTCTTGGCTGTTTCCTAAGTGGAGTTGAATGAGATATGGCCCGTGTGTGTAGGAAGCACAGTTCTTTTGTTCTGAGCAAGCTCACTGTTCTGGCTCTATAGAAAACTCAGTACTGTAGAAGAGTGCTCCTTTCTCAAAAGCAGAATGTGTATCTTGTAAGGCGAGCTAGTGTTTGTTTCCCAGTCCTAAACGGAATTGAATCACATGCCATTTCTGGTCCTACGAGAAAGAGTTCTTTTCTGGTAATAAGAGTCACTATTGTGCTCCCATTGCCATACTCAGTGCAAATAGCATTCGCGTCTGTTCCCAGCAAGTACAGTGTATTGGACTGAAGAGAAGCTACTGTTCTTGTCAGTTTCCAAAGCATAGTTGAAATAGATATGGGCCGTGTGTGGAGGAAGCACATTTCTTTTGTTCTAAGCAAGCTCACTGTTCTGGCCCTATAGGAAACAAAGTAGAGTAGAAGTGTGCTCTTTTCTCAAAAGTGTCTTGTAAGAGTGCTCTTTTCTCAAAAGTGTTTCTTGTAAGGTGAGCTAGTGTTTGTTTCCCAGTCCTAAATGGAGTTGAATCCCATGCAGTTTCTGGTCCTACGAGCAAGAGTTGTTTTCTGGTAAGAAGAGTCACTATTGTGCTCCCATTGCCATAGAAAGTGCAAATAGCACTCTCGTCTGTTCCCAGCAAGTACAGTGTATTGGACTGAAGAGAAGCTACTGTTCTTGTCATTTTCCTAAGCAGAGTTGAAGTAATTATGGCCCGTGTGTGTAGGAAGCACAGTTCATTTGTTCTGAGCAAGCTCACTGTTCTGGCCGTATAAGAAACACATTAGAGTAGAAGAGTGCTCTTTTCTCAAAAGCTGAGTGTGTTTCTTGTAAGGCGAGCCAGTGTTTGGTTCCCAGTCAGAAAGGGAGTTGAATCACATGCAGTTTCTGGTCCTACGAGTAAGAGTTGTTTTCTGGTAAGAAGAGTAACTGTTGTGCTCCCATTGCCATATACAGTGCAAATAGCACTCGCGTCTATTCCCAGCAAGTACAGTGTCCTGGACTGAAGAGAAGCTACTGTAATTGTCAGTATCCAAAGGAGAGTTGAACTAGATATGACCCGTGTGCATAGGAAGCAAGTTCTTTTGTTCTGAGCAGCTCACTGTTCTGGCCCTATAGGAAACACAGGAGAGTAGAAGAGTGCTCTTTTCTCAAAAGCGGAGTGTGTTTCTTGTTTGGCGAGCTAGTGCTTGTTTTCCAGTCCTAAATGGAGTTGAATAACATGCAGTATTTGGTCCTACGAGGTACAGTTGTTTTCTGGTAAGAAGAGTCACTATTGCGCTCCCATTGGATACACAGTGCAAATAGCACTCGCGTCTCTTCCCAGCAAGTACAGTTTATTGGACTGAAGAGAAGTTACTGTTCTTGTCAGTTTCCTAAGCGGAGTTGAACTAGATATGGCCCGTGTGTGTAGGAAGCACATTTCTTTTGTTCTGAGCAAGCTCACTGTTCTGACTCTATAGGAAACACAGTAGAGTAGAAGAGTGCTCTTTTCTCAAAAGCAGAGTGTGTTTCTTGAAGTGCGAGGTAGCATTTGTTTCCTAGTCATAAATTGAGTTGAATCACATGCAATTTCTGGTCCTACGAGCAAGAGTTGTTTTCTGGTAACAAGAGTCACTATTGCACTCCCATTACCATACTCAGTGCAAATAGCATTCTCCTCTGTTCCCAGCAAGTACAGTGTATTGGACTGAAGAGAAGCTACTGTTCTTGTCAGTTTCCTAAGCAGAGTTGAACTAGATATGGGCCATGTTTGTAGGAAGCACAGTTCCTTTGTTCTGATCAAGCTCACTGTTCTGGCCCTATAGGAAACACAGTAGAGTAGAAGAGTGCTCTTTTCTCAAAAGCAGAGTGTGTTTCTAGTAAGGCGAGCTAGTGTTTGTTTCCCAGTCCTAAATGGAGTTGAATCACATGCAGTTTCTGGTCCTACAACCAAGAGTTGTTTCCTGGTAAGAAGAGTCACAATTGCGCTCCAAATGCCATACACAGTGCAAATAGCACTAGTGTCTGTTCCCAGCAAGTACAGTGTATTAGAATGAAGAAAAGCTACTGTTCTCATCAGTTTTTTAGGGGAAGTTGAACTAGATATAGCCCTTGTGTGTAGGAAGCACAGTTCTTTTGTTCTGAGCAAGCTCACTGTTCTGGACCTATAGGAAACAAGAGAGTAGATGAGTGCTCTTTTCTCAAAAGCAGAGTGTGTTTCTTGTAAGGTGAGCAGTGTTTGTTTCCCAGTCCTAAATGGAGTTGAATCACATGCAGTTTCTGGTCCTACGAGCAAGAGTTTTTTTCTGGTAAAAAGAGTCACTATTGTGCTCCTATTGCCATACACAGTGCAAATAGCACTCACGTCTGTTCCCAGCAAGTACAGTGTATAGGACTTAAGAGAAGCTACTCTTCTCGTCAGTTTCTTAAGTGAAGTTGAACTAGATGTGGCCCGTGTGTAGGAAGCAGAGTTCTTTTGTTCTGAGCAAGCTCACTATTCTGGCCCTATAGGAAACAGTAGAGTAGAAGAGTGCTCTTTTCTCAAAAGCAGAGTGTGTTTCTTGGAAGGTGAGCTAGTGTTTGTTTCCCAGTCCTAAATGGAGTTGAATCACATGCAGTATTTGGTCCTACGAGCTACAGTTGTTTTCTGGTAAGAAGAGTCTCTATTGCGCTCCCACTGGATACACCCTGCAAATAGCACTCGCGTCTGTTCCCAGCAAGTACAGTTTATTGGACTGAAGAGAAGTTACTGTTCTTGTCAGTTTCCTAAGCGGAGTTGAACTAGATATGGCCTGTGTGTGTAGGAAGCACAGTTCTTTTGTTCTGAGCAAGCTCACTGTTCTGGCCCTATAGGAAACATAGTAGAGTAGAAGAGTGCACTTTTCTCAAAAGCAGAGTGTGTTTCTTGAAGTGCGAACTAGCATTTGTTTCCTAGTCATAAATTGAGTTGAATCACATGCAATTTCTGGTCCTATGAGCAAGCATTGTTTTCTGGTAACAAGAGTCACTATTGTGCTCCCATTGCCATACTCAGTGCAAATAGCATTCACGTCTGTTTCCAGCAAGTACAGTGTATTGGACTGAAGAGAAGCTACTGTTCTTGTCAGTTTCCTAAGCAGAGTTGAACTAGATATGGCCCGTGTGTGCAGGAAGCACAGTTCTTTTGTTCTGAGCAAGCTCACTGTTCTGGCTCTATAGAAAACTCAGTAGTGTAGAAGAGTGCTCTTTTCTCAAAAGCAGAATGTGTTTCTCGTAAGACAAGCTAGTGTTTGTTTCCCAGTCGTAAACGTAGTTGAATCACAAGCTGTTTCTGGTCCTATCAGCAAGAGTTCTTTTCTGGTAAGAAGAGTCACTATTGCGCTCCCATTGCCATACTCAGTGCAAATAGCATTTGCGTCTGGTCCCAGCAAGTACAGTGTATTGGACTGAAGAGAAGCTACTGTTCTTCTCAGTTTCTGAAGCAGAGTTGAATTAGATATGGGCCGTGTGTGTAGGAAGCACAGTTCTTTTGTTCTAAGCAAGCTCACTGTTCTGGCCCTATAGGAAACAAAGTAGAGTAGAAGAGTGCTCTTTTCTCAAAAGTGTTTCTTGTAAGAGTGCTCTTTTCTCAAAAGTGTTTCTTCTAAGGCGAGCTAGTGTTTGTTTCCAAGTCCAAAATGGAGTTGAATCCCATGCAGTTTCTGGTCCTACAAGCAAGAGTTGTTTTCTGGTAATAAGAGTCACTATTGTGCTCCCATTGCCATACACAGTGCAAATAGCACTCGCGTCTGTTCCCAGCAAGTGTAGTGTATTGGACTGAAGAGAAGCTACTGTTCTTGTCAGTTTCCTAAGCAGAGTTGAACAAGCTAAGGCCCGTGTGTGTAGGAAGCACAGTTCTTTTGTTCTGAGCAAGCTCACTGTTCTGGCCCTATAGGAAACACATTAGAGTAGAAGAGTGCTCTTTTCTCAAAAGCAGAGTGTGTTTCTTGTAAGGCAAGCTAGTGTGTGTTTCCCAGTCCTAAATGGAGTTGAATCACATGCAGTTTCTGGTCCTATGAGCAAGAGTTGTTTTCTGGTAAGAAGAGTCACTAATGCGCTACCATTGTCATTCACAGTGCAAATAGCACTCGCGTCTGTTCCCAGCAAGTACAGTGTATTGGACTGAAGAGAAGCTACTGTTCTTGTCTGTTTCCTAAGCGGAGTTGAACTAGATATGGCCCGTGTGTGTAGGAAGCACAGTTCTTTTGTTCTGAGCAAGATCACTGGTCTGGTCCTATAGGAAACAAAGAAGAGTAGAATAGTGCTCTTTTCTCAAAGGCAGAGTGTTTTCTTGTAAGGCGAGCTAGTGTTTGTTTCCCAGTCCTAAAGGGGGTTGAATCCCATGCAGTTTCTGGTCCTACGAGCAAGAGTTGTTTTCTGGTAAGAAGAGTCACTATTGTGCTCCCATTGCCATACTCAGTGCAGAAAGCATTGGCGTCTGGTCCCAGCAAGTACAGTGTATTGGACTGAAGAGAAGCTACTGTTCTCGTCAGTTTCCTAAGCGGAGTTGTACTAGATATGGCCCCTGTGTGTAGGAAGCACAGTTATTTTGTTCTGAGCAAGCTCAATGTTCTGACCCTATAGGAAACACAGTAGAGTAGAAGAGTGCTCTTTTCTCAAAAGCAGAGTGTCTTTCTTGTAAGGCGAGCTAGTGTTTGTTTCCCAGTCCTTAATAGAGTTGAATCACATGCAGTTTCTGGTCCTACAGGCAAGAGTTGTTTTCTGGTAAAAAGAGTCACTATTGCGCTCGCATTGACATACACAGTGCAAATAGCACTGGCGTCTGTTCCAAGCAAGTACAGTGTATTGGACTGAAGAGAAGCTACTGTTCTTGTCAGTTTCTTAAGCGAAGTTGAACTAGACATGGCCCGTGTGTAGAAAGCACAGTTCTTTTGTTCTGAGCAAGCTCACTGTTCTTGCCCTATAGGAAACACAGTAGAGTAGAAGAGTGCTATTTTCTCAAGACCAGAGTGAGTTTCTTGTAAGGTGAGCTAGTGTTTGTTTCCCATTCCTAAATGGAGTTGAATCACATGCAGTTTCTGGTCCTACGAGCCAGAGTTGTTTTCTGAGCAGAGGAGTCACTATTGTGCTCCAATTCCATACACAGAGCAAAAAGCACTCGCGTCTGTTCCCAGCATGTACAGTTTATTGGACTGAAGAGAAGTTACTGTTCTTGTCAGTTTCCTAAGCGGAGTTGAACTAGATATGGCCTGTGTGTGTCGGAAGCACAGTTCTTTTGCTCTGAGCAAGCTCACTGTTCTGGCCCTATAGGAAACATAGTAGAGTAGAAGAGTGCACTTTTCTCAAAAGCAGAGTGTGTTTCTTGAAGTGGGAACTAGCGTTTGATTCCTAGTCATAAATTGAGTTGAATCACATGCAATTTCTGGTCCTACTAGCAAGCATTGTTTTCTGGTAAGAAGAGTCACTATTGCGCTCCCATTGCCATACACAGTGCAAATAGCACTGGCGTCTGTTCCCAGCAAGTGTAGTGTATTGGACTGAAGAGAAGCTACTGTTCTTGTCAGTTTCCTAAGCAGAGTTGAACAAGCTAAGGCCCGTGTGTGTAGGAAGCACAGTTCTTTTGTTCTGAGCAAGCTCACTGTTCTGGCCCTATAGGAAACACAGTAGAGTAGAAGAGTGCTCTTTTCTCAAAAGCAGAGTGTGTTTCTTGTAAGGCAAGCTAGTGTGCATTTCCCAGTCCTAAATGGAGTTGAATCACATGCAGTTTCTGGTCCTATGAGCAAGAGTTGTTTTCTGGTAAGAAGAGTCACTAATGTGCTACCATTGTCATTCACAGTGCAAATAGCACTCGCGTCTGTTCCCAGCAAGTACAGTGTATTGGACTGAAGAGAAGCTACTGTTCTTGTCTGTTTCCTAAGCGGAGTTGAACTAGATATGGCCCGTGTGTGTAGGAAGCACAGTTCTTTTGTTCTGAGCAAGATCACTGGTCTGGTCCTATAGGAAACAAAGAAGAGTAGAATAGTGCTCTTTTCTCAAAAGCAGAGTGTTTTCTTGTAAGGCGAGCTAGTGTTTGTTTCCCAGTCCTAAAGGGGGTTGAATCCCATGCAGTTTCTGGTCCTACGAGCAAGAGTTGTTTTCTGGTAAGAAGAGTCACTATTGTGCTCCCATTGCCATACTCAGTGCAGAAAGCATTGGCGTCTGGTCCCAGCAAGTACAGTGTATTGGACTGAAGAGAATCTACTGTTCTCGTCAGTTTCCTAAGCGGAGTTGTACTAGATATGGCCCCTGTGTGTAGGAAGCACAGTTATTTTGTTCTGAGCAAGCTCAATGTTCTGACCCTATAGGAAACACAGTAGAGTAGAAGAGTGCTCTTTTCTCAAAAGCAGAGTGTCTTTCTTGTAAGGCGAGCTAGTGTTTGTTTCCCAGTCCTTAATAGAGTTGAATCACATGCAGTTTCTGGTCCTACAGGCAAGAGTTGTTTTCTGGTAAAAAGAGTCACTATTGCGCTCGCATTGACATACACAGTGCAAATAGCACTGGCGTCTGTTCCAAGCAAGTACAGTGTATTGGACTGAAGAGAAGCTACTGTTCTTGTCAGTTTCTTAAGCGAAGTTGAACTAGACATGGCCCGTGTGTAGAAAGCACAGTTCTTTTGTTCTGAGCAAGCTCACTGTTCTTGCCCTATAGGAAACACAGTAGAGTAGAAGAGTGCTATTTTCTCAAGACCAGAGTGAGTTTCTTGTAAGGTGAGCTAGTGTTTGTTTCCCATTCCTAAATGGAGTTGAATCACATGCAGTTTCTGGTCCTACGAGCCAGAGTTGTTTTCTGAGCAGAGGAGTCACTATTGTGCTCCAATTCCATACACAGTGCAAAAAGCACTCGCGTCTGTTCCCAGCATGTACAGTTTATTGGACTGAAGAGAAGTTACTGTTCTTGTCAGTTTCCTAAGCGGAGTTGAACTAGATATGGCCTGTGTGTGTCGGAAGCACAGTTCTTTTGCTCTGAGCAAGCTCACTGTTCTGGCCCTATAGGAAACATAGTAGAGTAGAAGAGTGCACTTTTCTCAAAAGCAGAGTGTGTTTCTTGAAGTGGGAACTAGCGTTTGATTCCTAGTCATAAATTGAGTTGAATCACATGCAATTTCTGGTCCTACTAGCAAGCATTGTTTTCTGGTAAGAAGAGTCACTATTGCGCTCCCATTGCCATACTCAGTGCAAATAGCATTCCCGTTTGTTTCCTCAAGTACAGTGTATTGGACTGAAGAGAAGCTACACTTCTTGTCAGTTTCCTAAGCAGAGTTGAACTAGATATGTGCCCTGTGTGTAGGAAGCACAGTTCTTTTGTTCTGAGCAAGCTCACTGTTCTGGCTCTATAGAAAACTCAGTAGTGTAGAACAGTGCTCTTTTCTCAAAATCAGAATGTGTTTCTCATAAGGCAAGCTAGTGTTTGTTTCCCAGTCATAAACGTAGTTGAATCACATGCTGTTTCTGGTCCTACGAGCAAGAGTTCTTTTCTGGTAAGAAGAGTCACTATTGTGCTCCCATTGCCATACTCAGTGCAAATAGCATTCGCGTCTGTTCCCAGCAAGTACAGTGTATTGGACTGAAGAGAAGCTACTAGTCTTGTCAGTTTCCGAATCAGAGTTGAATTAGATATGGGCCGTGTGTGTAGGAAGCACAGTTCTTTTGTTCTAAGCAAGCTCACTGTTCTGGCCCTATAGGAAACAAAGTAGAGTAGAAGAGTGCTCTTTTCTCAAAAGTGTTTCTTGTAAGAGTGCTCTTTTCTCAAAAATGTTTCTTCTAAGGCGAGCTAGTGTTTGTTTCCCAGTCCTAATGGAGTTGAATCCCATGCAGTTTCTGGTCCTACGAGCAAGAGTTGTTTTCTGGTAAGAAGAGTCACTATTGTGCTCCTATTGCCATACAATGTGCAAATAGCACTCTCGTCTGTTCCCAGCAAGTACAGTGTATTGGACTGAAGAGAAGCTACTGTTCTTGTCAGTTTCCTAAGCAGAGTTGAAGTAGATATGGCCCGTGTGTGTAGGAAGCACAGTTCTTTTGTTCTTAGCAAGCTCACTGTTCTGGCCGTATAGGAAACACACTAGAGTAGAAGAGTTCTCTTTTCTCAAAAGCAGAGTGTGTTTCTTGTAAGGCGAGCCAGTGTTTGTTTCCCAGTCAGAAAGGGAGTTGAATCCCATGCAGTTTCTGGTCCTACGAGCAAGAGTTCTTTTCTGGTAAGAAGAGTCACTGTTGTACTCCCATTGCCATACACAGTGCAAATAGTACTCGCGTCTGTTCCCAGCAAGTACAGTGTCCTGGACTGAAGAGAAGCTACTGTTCTTGTCAGTATCCTAAGCAGAGTTGAACTAGATATGACCCGTGTGCGTAGGAAGCAAGTTCTTTTGTTCTGAGCAGCTCACTGCTCTGTCCCTATAGGAAAAACAGTAGAGTAGAAGAGTGCTCTTTTCTCAAAAGCGGAGTGTTTTTCTTGTAAGGCGAGCTAGTGCTTGTTTCCCAGTCCTAATGGAGTTGAAATATATGCAGTTTTTGGTCCTATGTGCAAGAGTTGTTTTCTGGTAAGAGTTGAACTAGATATGGCCCGTGTGTGTAGGAAGCACAGTTATTTTGTTCAGAGCAAGCTCACACTTCTGGCCCTATAGAAAACACAGTAGAGTAGAAGAGTGCTCTTTTCTCAAAAGCAGAGTGTGCTTCTGTAAGGCAAGCTAGTGTTTGTTTTCCAGTCCTAAATGGAGTTGAATCACATGCAGTATTTTGTCCTATGAGCTACAGTTGTTTTCTGGTAAGAAGAGTCACTATTGCGCTCCCATTGGATACACAGTGCAAATAGCACTCGCGTCTGTTCCCAGCAAGTACAGTATATTGGACTGAAGAGAAGCTACTGTTCTTGTCAGTTTCCTAAGCAGAGTTGAACTAGATATGGGCCGTGTGTGTAGGAAGCACAGTTCTTCTGTTCTGAGCAAGCTCACTGTTCTGGCTCTATAGAAAACTCAGTAGTGTAGAAGAGTGCTCTTTTCTCAAAAGCTGAATGTGTTTCTCATAAGGCGAGCTAGTGTTTGTTTCCCGGTCCTAAACAGAGTTTAATCACATGCCGTTTCTGGTCCTATGAGCAAGAGTTCTTTTCTGGTAAGAAGAGTCACTATTGCGCTCCCATTGCCATACTCAGTGCAAATAGCATTCGCGTCAGTTCCCAGCAAGTACAGCGTATTGAACTAAAGAGAAGCTACTGTTCTTGTCAGTTTCCTAAGCGGAGTTGTACTAGATATGGCCCCTGTGTGTAGGAAGCACAGTTCTTTTGTTCTGAGCAAGCTCAATGTTCTGACCCTATAGGAAACACAGTAGAGTAGAAGAGTGCTCTTTTCTCAAAAGCCGAGTGCCTTTCTTGTAAGGCGAGCTAGTGTTTGTTTCCCAGTCCTTAATGGAGTTGAATCACATGCAGTTTCTGGTCCTACAGGCGAGAGTTGTTTTCTGGTAAAAAGAGTAACTATTGCGCTCGCATTGACATACACAGTGCAAATAGCACTCGCGTCTGTTCAAGCAAGTACAGTGTATTTGACTTAAGAGAAGCTACTGTTCTTGTCAGTTTCTTAAGCGAAGTTGAACTAGACATGGCCCGTGTGTAGGAAGCACAGTTCTTTTGTTCTGAGCAAGCTCACTGTTCTGGACCTATAGGAAACACAGTAGAGTAGAAGAGTGCTATTTTCTCAAGAGCAGAGTGAGTTTCTTGTAAGGCGAGCTAGTGTTTGTTTCCCAGTCCTAATGGAGTTGAAACACATGCAGTTTTTGGTCCTATGTACAAGAGTTGTTTTCTGGTAAGAGATGAACTAGATATGGCCCATGTGTGTAGGAAGCACAGTTCTTTTGTTCAGAGCAAGCTCACTCTTCTGGCCCTATAGGAAACACAGAAGAGAAGAAGAGTGATCTTTTCTCAAAAGCAGAGTGTGCTTCTTGTAAGGCAAGCTACTGTTTGTTTCCCAGTCCTAAATGGAGTTGAATCACATGCAGTATTTGTTCCTACGAGCTATAGTTGTTTTCTGGTAAGAAGAGTCACTGTTGTGCTCCCATTGGATATACAGTGCAAATAGCACTCGTGTCTGTTCCCAGCAAGTACAGTATATTGGACTGAAGAGAAGTTACTGTTCTTGTCAGTTTCCTAAGCAGAGTTGAACTAGATATGGCCCGTGTGTGTAGGAAGCACAGTTCATTTGTTTTGAGCAAGCTTACTGTTCTGGCCCTATAGGAAACACAGTAGAGTAGAAGAGTGCTCTTTTCTCAAAAGCAGAGTGTGTTTCTTGAAGTGCGAACTAGCGTTTTTTTCCTAGTCATAAATTGAGATGAATCACATGCAATTTCTGGTTCTACGTGCAATAGTTGTTTTCTGGTAACATGAGTCACTATTGTGCTCCCATTGCCATACTCAGTGCAAATAGCATTCGCGTCTGTTTCCAGCAAGTACAGTGTATTGGACTGAAGAGAAGCTACTGTTCTTGTCAGTTTCCTAAGCAGAGTTGAACTAGATATGGGCCATGTGTATAGGAAGCACAGTTCTTTTGTTCTGAGCAAGCTCACTGTTCTGGCTCTATAGAAAACTCAGTAGTGTAGAAGAGTGCTCTTTTCTCAAAAGTGTTTCTTGTAAGAGTGCCCTTTTCTCAAAAGTATTTCTTGTAAGGCGAGCTAGTATTTGTTTCTCAATCCTAAATGGAGTTGAATCCCATGCAGTTTCTGGTCCTACGAGCAAGAGTTGTTTTCTGGTAAGAAGAGTCACTATTGTGCTCCCAATGCCAAACAAAGTGCAAATAGCACTTTCGTCTGTTCCCAGCAAGTACAGTGTATTGGACTGAAGAGAAGCTACTGTTCTGGTCATTTTCCTAAGCAGAGTTGCAGTAGATATGGCCGTGTGTGTAGGAAGCACAGATCTTTTGTTCTGAGCAAGCTCACAGTTCTGGCCGTATAGGAAACACATTAGCATAGAAGAGTGCTCTTTTCTCAAAAGCATAGTTTGTTTCTTGTAAGGCGAGCAAGTGTTTTTTTCCCAGTCCTAAATGGAGTTGAATCACATGCAGTTTCTTGTCCTACGAGCAAGAGTTGTTTTCTGGTAAGAAGAGTCACTATTGAGCTCCCATTGCCATACACAGTGCAAATAGCACTCGCGTCTGTTCCCAGCAAGTATAGTGTCCTGGACTGAAGAGAAGCTACTGTTCTTGTCAGTATCCTATGCAGAGTTGAACTAGATATGACCCGTGAGCGTAGGAAGCAAGTTCTTTTCTTCTGAGCAGCTCACTGTTCTGGCCCTATAGGAAAAACAGTAGAGAAGGAGAGTGCGCTTTTCTCAAAAGCGGAGTGTGTTTCTTGTAAGGCGAGCTAGTGCTTGTTTCCCAGTTCTAAATGGAGTTGAAACACATGCAGTTTTTGGTCCTACATGCAAGAGTTGTTTTCTGGTAGAGTTGAACTAGATATGGCCCGTGTGTGTAGGAAGCACAGTTCTTTTGTTCTGAGCAAGGTCATTGTTCGGAACCCATAGGAAACACAGTAGAGTAGAAGAGTGCTCTTTTCTCAAAAGCAGATTGTGTTTCTTGTAAGGCAAGCTAGTGTTTGTTTCCCAGTCCTAAATGGAGTTGAATCCCATGCAGTTTCTTGTTCTATGAGCAAGAGTTGTTTTCTGGTAAGAAGAGTCACTATTGGGCTCCTTTTGCCATACACAGTGCAAATAGCACTCATGTCTGTTCCCAGCAAGTACAGTGTATTGGACTGAAGAGAAGCTACTGTTCTCGTCAGTTTCTTAAGTGGAGTTGAACTAGATATGGCCCGTTTGTCGGAAGCACAGTTTTTTTATTCTGAGCAAGCTCACTGTTCTGGCCATATAGGAACCACAGTAGATTAGAAGAGTGTTCCTTTCTCAAAAGCAGAGTGTGTTTCTTGTACAGCGAGCTAGTGTTTGTTTCCCAGTCCTAAATGGAGTTGAATCACATGCAGTTTCTTGTCCTACGAGCAAGAGTTGTTTTCTGGTAAGAAGAGTCACTATTGCGCTCCCATTGCCATACACAGTGCAAATAGCACTCTCGTCTGTTCCCAGCAAGTACAGTGCATTGGACTGAAGAGAAGCTACTGTTCTTGTCAGTTTCCTAGCAGAATTGAACTAGATATGGCCCATGTGGCAGGAAGCACAGTTCTTTTGTTCTGAGCAAGCTCACGGTTCGGATCACATAGGAAACAGTAGAGTAGAAGAGTGCCCTTTCTCAAAATCAGAGTGTGTTTCTTGTAAGGCAAGCTAGCGTTTGTTTCCCAGTCCTAAATGGAGTTGAATCACATGCAGTTTCTGGTCCTACGACCAAGAGTTGTTTTCAGGTAAGAAGAGTCACTATTGTGCTCCTATTGTCATACACAGGGCAAATAGCACTGGCGTCTGTTCCCAGCATGTACAGTGTATTGGACTGAATAGGATATACTGTTCTTGTCAGTTTCCTAGCAGAATCGAACTAGATATGGCCCGTGTGTGTAGGAAGCACAGTTCTTTTGTTCTGAGCAAGCTCACTGTTCGGATACCATAGGAAACAAGGTAGAGTAGAAGAGTGCTCTTTTCTCAATAGCAGAGTGTGTTTCTTGTAAGGTGAGCTAGGGTTTATTACCCAGTCCTAAATGGAGTTGAATCACATGCAGTTTCTGGTCCTAAGACCAAGAGTTGTTTTCTGGTAAGGAAAGTCACTATCGCGCTCCCATTGCCATACACCGTGCAAATAGAACTCGCGTCTGTTCCCAGCAAGTACAGTGTATTGGACTGAAGAGGAGCTACTTTTCTTGTCAGGTTCCTAAGCAGAGTTGAACTAGATATGGACCGTGTGTGTAGGAAGCACAGTTCTTTTGTTCTGAGCAAGCTCACTGTTCGGACCCCATAGGAAACACAGTAGAGTAGAAGAGTGCCCTTTTCTCAAAAGCAGAGTGTTTTTCTTGTAAGGCGAGATAGCGTTTGTTTCCCAGTCCTAAATGGAGTTGAATCCCATGCAGTTTCTGGTCCTACGACCAAGAGTTGTTTTCTGGTAAGAAGAGTCACTATTGCGCTCCCATTGCCTTACACAATGCAAATAGCACTCGGGTCTGTTCCCAGCAAGTACAGTGTATTGGACTGAAGAGGAGCTACTGTTCTGGTCAGTTTCCTAAGCAGAGTTGAACTAGATATGGCCCGTGTGTGTAGGAAACACAGTTCTTTGGTTCTGAGCAAGCTCACTCTTCAGACCCCATAGGAAACACAGTAGAGTAGAAGAGTGCTCTTTTCTCAAAAGGAGAGTGTGTTTTTGGTAAGGTGAGCTAGCGTTTGTTTCCCAGTCCTAAATGGAGTTGAATCACATGCAGTTTCTGGTCCTACAAGCAAGAGTTGTTTTCTGGTAAGGAAAGTCACTATTGTGCTCCCATTGCCATACACAATGCAAATAGCACTCATGTGTGTTCCCAACAAGTACAGTGTATTGGACTGAAGAGGAGCTACTCTTCTTGTCAGTATCCTAAGCAGAATTGAACTAGATATGGCTGTGTGTAGAGGAAGCACAGTTCTTTTGTCTGAGCAAGCTCACTGTTCGGACCCCATAGGAAACACAGTAGAGTAGAAGAGTGCTCTTTTCTCAAATCAGAGTGTGTTTCTTGAAAGGCGAGCTAGCGTTTGTTTCCCAGTCCTAAATGGAGTTGAATTGCATGCAGTTTCTGGTCCTAAGAGCAAGAGTTGTTTTCTGGTAAGAAGAGTCGCTATTGTGCTCCCATTGCCATACACATTGCAAAAAGCATTCTAGTCTGTTCCCAGCAAGTACAGTGTATTGAACTGAAGAGAAGCTACTGTTCTTGTCAGTTTCCTAAGCAGAGTTGAACTAGATATGGCCCGTGTGTGTAGGAAGCACAGTTCTTTTGTTCTGAGCAAGCTCACTGTTCGGACCCCATAGGAAACACAGTAGAGTAGAAGAGTGCTCTTTTCTCAAAAGCAGAATGTGTTTCTCGTAAGACAATCTAGTGTTTGTTTCCCAGTTGTAAAAGTAGTTGAATCACAAGCTGTTTCTGGTCCTACCAGCAAGAGTTCTTTTCTGGTAAGAAGAGTCACTATTGTGCTCCCATTGTCATACACAGGGCAAATAGCACTGGCGTCTCTTCCCAGCATGTACAGTGTATTGGACTGAAGAGGATCTACTGTTCTTGTCAGTTTCCTAGCAGAATTGAACTAGATATGGCCCGTGTGGTAGGAAGCACAGTTCTTTTGTTCTGAGCAAGCTCACGGTTCGGATCCCATAGGAAACACAGTAGAGTAGAAGAGTGCCCTTTTCTCAAAAGATTAGTGTGTTTCTTGTAAGGCGAGCTAGCGTTTGTTTTGCAGTCCTAAATGGAGTTGAGTCACATGCAGTTTCTGGTCCTACGAGCAAGAGTTGTTTTCTGGTAAGAAGAGCACTATTGTGCTCCCATTGCCATACACAGTGCAAATAGCACTCGTGTCTGTTCCCAGTAAGTACAGTGTATTGGACTGAAGAGGAGCTACTGTTCTTGTCAGTTTCCTAAGCAGAGTTGAACTAGATATGGCCTGTGTGTGTAGGAAGCACAGTTCTTTTGTTCTGAGCAAGATCACTGTTCGGACCCCATAGGAATTACAGTAGAGTAGAAGAGTGCTCTTTTTTCAAAAGCAGAGTTTGTTTCTTGTAAGGAGAGCTAGCATTTGTTTCCCAGTCCTAAGTGGAGTTCAATCCCATGCAGTTTCTGGTCCTACGACCAAGAGTTGTTTTCTGGTAAGAAGAGTCACTATTGCCCTCCCATTGCTGTACACAATGAAAGTAGCGCTCGCGTCTGTTCCCAGCAAGTACAGTGTATTGCACTGAAGAGGAGCTACTGTTCTTGTCAGTTTCCTAAGCAGAGTTGAACTAGATATGGCCCGTGTGTGTAGAAAGCACAGTTCTTTTGTTCTGAGCAAGCTCACTGTTCGGATCCCATCGGAAACACAGTAGTGTACAAGAGTGCCCTTTTCTCAAATCTGAGTGTGTTTCTTGTAAGACGAGCTAGCATTTGTTTCCCAGTCATAAATGGAGTTGAATCACATGCAGTTTCTGGTCCTAGGAGCAAGAGTTGTTTTCTGGTAAGAAGAGTCACTACTGTGTTCCCATTGCCATACACAGTGCAAATAGCACTCCTGTCTCTTCCCAGCAAGTACAGTGTATTGGACTGAATAGGAGCTACTGTTCTTGTCAGTTTCCTAAGCAGAGTTGAAGTAGATATGGCCCGTGTGTGTAGGAAGCACAGTTCTTTTGTTCTGAGCAAGCTCACTGTTCGGACCCCATAGGAATCACAGTAGAGTAGAAGAGTGCTCTTTTCTCAAAAGCAGAGTGTGTTTCTTGTAAGGCGAGCCAGCATTTGTTTCCCAGTCCTAAATGGAGTTGAATCCCATGCAGTTTCTGGTCCTACAAGCAAGAGTTGTTTTCTCCTAAGAAGAGTCACTATTGTTCTCTCATTGCCTTACACAATGCAAGTAGCGCTCGCGTCTGTTCCCAGCATATACAGTGTATTGGACTGAAGAGGAGCTACTGTTCTTGTCAGTTTCCTAAGCAGAGTTGAACTAGATATGGCCCGTGTGTGTAGGAAGCACAGTTCTTTTGTTCTGAGCAAGCTCACTGTTCGGATCCCATCGGAAAAACAGTAGAGTAGAAGAGTGCCCTTTTCTCAAATCTGAGTGTGTTTCTTGTAAGGCGAGCTAGCATTTGTTTCCCAGTCCTAAATGGAGTTGAATCACATGCAGTTTCTGGTCCTACGAGCAAGAGTTGTTTTCTGGTAAGAAGAGTCACTACTGTGTTCCCATTGCCATAAACAGTGCAAATAGCACTCGTGTCTGTTTCCAGCAAGTACAGTGTATTGGACTGAAGAGGAGCTACTGTTCTTGTCAGTTTCCTAGCAGAATTGAACTAGATATGGCCATGTCTGTAGGAAGCACAGTTCTTTTGTTCTGAGCAAGCTCACTTTTCGGACCCCATAGGAATCACAGTAGAGTAGAAGAGTGCTCTTTTCTCAAAAGCAGAGTGTGTTTCTTGTAAGGCGAGCTAGCGTTTGTTTCCCAGTCCTAAATGGAGTTGAATCACATGCAGTTTCTGGTCCTATGAGCAAGAGTTGTTTTCTGCTAAGAAGAGTCACTATTGCGCACCCATTGCCATACACAGAGCAAATAGCACTGGCGTCGGTTCCCAGCATTTACAGTGTATTGGACTCAAGAGGAGCTACTGTTCTTGTCAGTTTTGTAAGCAGAGTTGAACTAGGTATGGCCCGTGTGTGTAGGAAGCACAGTTCTTTTGTTCTGAGCAAGCTCACTGTTCGGATCTCATTGGAAACACAGTAGATTAGAAGAGTGCCCTTTTCTCAAAAGCAGAGTGTGTTTCTTGTAAGGCGAGCTAGTGTTTTTTTCCCAGTCCAAAATGGAGTTGAATCACATGCAGTTTCTGGTCCTACGAGCAAGAGTTGTTTTCTGGTAAGAAGAGTCACTACTGTGTTCCCATTGCCATACACAATGCAAATAGCACTCGCGTCTGTTCCCAGCAAGTACAGTGTATTGGACTGAAGAGGAGCTACTGTTCTGGTCAGTGTCCTAAGCAGAGTTGAACTAGATATGGCCCGTATGTTTAGGAAGCACAGTTCTTTTGTTCTGAGCAAGCTCACTGTTCGGACCCCATAGGAAACACAGTAGAGTAGAAGAGTGCTCTTTTCTCAAAAGCAGAGTGTGTTTCTTGTAAGGAGAGCTAGCGTTTGTTTCCCAGTCCTAAATAGAGGTGAATCACATGCAGTTTCTGGTCCTACGAGCAAGAGTTGTTTTCTGCTAAGAAGAGTCACTACTGTGTGCACCCATTGCCATACACAGAGCAAATAGCATTGACGTCGGATCCCAGCATGTACAGTGTATTGGACTGAAGAGGAGCTACTGTTCTTGTCAGTTTCCTAAGCAGAGTTGAACTAGATATGGCCTGTGGGTGTAGGAAGCACAGTTCTTTTGTTCTGAGCAAGGTCACTGTTCGGAACCCATAGGAAACACAGTAGAGTAGAAGAGTGCTCTTTTCTCAAAAGCAGAGTGTGTTTCTTGTAAGGCGAGCTAGCGTTTGTTTCCCAGTCCTAAATGGAGTAGAATCACATGCAGTTTCTGGTCCTACGTGCAAGAGTTGTTTTCTGATAAGAAGAGTCACTATTGTGCTCCCATTGTCATTCACAGGGCAAATAGCACTGGCGTCTGTTCCCAGCATGTACAGTGTATTGGACTGAAGAGGATCTAATGTTCTTGTCAGTGTCCTAGCAGAATTGAACTAGATATGGCCCGTGTGGTAGGAAGCACAGTTCTTTTTTTCTGAGCAAGCTCACGGTTCGGATCCCATAGGAAACACAGTAGAGTAGAAGAGTGCCCTTTTCTCAAAATCTTAGTGTGTTTCTTGTAAGGCTAGCTAGCGTTTGTTTCCCAGTCCTAAATGGAGTTGAGTCACATGCAGTTTCTGGTATTACGAGCAAGAGTTGTTTTCTGGTAAGAAGAGCACTATTGTGTTCCCATTGCCATACACAGTGCAAATAGCACTCGTGTGTGTTCCCAACAAGTACAGTGTATTGGACTGAAGAGGAGCTACTCTTCTTGTCAGTATCCTAAGCAGAATTGAACTAGATATGGCCGGGTGTGTAGGAAGCACAGTTCTTTTTTTCTGAGCAAGCTCACTGTTTGGACCCCATAGGAAACACAGTAGAGTAGAAGAGTGCTCTTTTCTCAAAAGCAGAGTGTGTTTCTTGTAAGGAGAGCTAGCGTTTCTTTCCCAGTCCTAAATAGAGGTGAATCACATGCAGTTTCTGGTCCTACGAGCAAGAGTTGTTTTCTGCTAAGAAGAGTCACTATTGTGCACCCATTGCCATACACAGAGCAAATAGCACTGGCGTCGGTTCCCAGCATGTACAGTGTATTGGACTGAAGAGGAGCTACTGTTCTTGTCAGTTTCCTAAGCAGAGTTGAACTAGATATGGCCTGTGGGTGTAGGAAGCACAGTTCTTTTGTTTTGAGCAAGGTCACTGTTCGGACCCCATAGGGAACACAGTAGAGTAGAAGAGTGCTCTTTTCTCAAAAGCAGAGTGTGTTTCTTGTAAGGCGAGCTAGCGTTTGTTTCCCAGTCCTAAATGGAGTAGAATCACATGCAGTTTCTGGTCCTACGAGCAAGAGTTGTTTTCTGATAAGAAGAGTCACTATTGTGCTCCCATTGTCATACACAGGGCAAATAGCACTGGCGTCTGTTCCCAGCATGTACAGTGTATTGGACTGAAGAGGATCTAATGTTCTTGTCAGTTTCCTAGCAGAATTGAACTAGATATGGCCCGTGTGGTAGGAAGCACAGTTCTTTTTTTCTGAGCAAGCTCACGGTTCGGATCCCATAGGAAACACAGTAGAGTAGAAGAGTGCCCTTTTCTCAAAAGCTTAGTGTGTTTCTTGTAAGGCAAGCTAGCGTTTGTTTCCCAGTCCTAAATGGAGTTGAGTCACATGCAGTTTCTGGTATTACGAGCAAGAGTTGTTTTCTGGTAAGAAGAGCACTATTGTGTTCCCATTGCCATACACAGTGCAAATAGCACTCCTGTGTGTTCCCAGCAAGTACAGTGTATTGGACTGAAGAGGAGCTACTGTTCTTGTCAGTTTCCTAAGCAGAGTTGAACTAGATATGGCCTGTGGGTGTAGGAAGCACAGTTCTTTTGTTTTGAGCAAGGTCACTGTTCGGACCCCATAGGAAACACAGTAGAGTAGAAGAGTGCTCTTTTCTCAAAAGCAGAGTGTGTTTCTTGTAAGGCGAGCTAGCGTTTGTTTCCCAGTCCTAAATGGAGTAGAATCACATGCAGTTTCTGGTCCTACGAGCAAGAGTTGTTTTCTGATAAGAAGAGTCACTATTGTGCTCCCATTGTCATACACAGGGCAAATAGCACTGGCGTCTGTTCCCAGCATGTACAGTGTATTGGACTGAAGAGGATCTAATGTTCTTGTCAGTTTCCTAGCAGAATTGAACTAGATATGGCCCGTGTGGTAGGAAGCACAGTTCTTTTTTTCTGAGCAAGATCACGGTTCGGATCCCATAGGAAACACAGTAGAGTAGAAGAGTGCCCTTTTCTCAAAAGCTTAGTGTGTTTCTTGTAAGGCAAGCTAGCGTTTGTTTCCCAGTCCTAAATGGAGTTGAGTCACATGCAGTTTCTGGTATTACGAGCAAGAGTTGTTTTCTGGTAATAAGAGCACTATTGTGTTCCCATTGCCATACACAGTGCAAATAGCACTCGTGTGTGTTCCCAGCAAGTACAGTGTATTGGACTGAAGAGGAGCTACTGTTCTTGTCAGTTTCCTAAGCAGAGTTGAACTAGATATGGCCTGTGTGTGTAGGAAGCACAGTTCTTTTGTTCTGAGCAAGCTCACTGTTCGGACCCCATAGGAATCACAGTAGAGTAGAAGAGTGCTCTTTTCTCAAAAGCAGAGTGTGTTTCTTGTAAGGCGAGCTAGCATTTGTTTCCCAGTCCTAAATGGAGTTGAATGCCATGCAGTTTCTGGTACTATGACCAAGAATTGTTTTCTGGTAAGAAGAGTCACTATTGCCCTCCCATTGCCATACACAATGCAAATAGCGCTCGCGTCTGTTCCCAGCAAGTACAGTGTATTGCACTGAAGAGGAACTACTGTTCTTGTCAGTTTCCTAAGCAGAGTTGAACTAGATATGGCCCGTGTGTGTAGGAAGCACAGTTCTTTTGTTCTGAGCAAGCTCACTGTTCGGATCCCATTGGAAACACAGTAGTGTAGAAGAGTGCCCTTTTCTCAAATCTGAGTGTGTTTCTTGTAAGGCGAGCTAGCATTTGTTTCCCAGTCCTAAATGGAGTTGAATCACATGCAGTTTCTGGTCCTAAGAGCAAGAGTTTTTTTCTGGTAAGAAGAGTCACTACTGTGTTCCCATTGCCATACACAGTGCAAATAGCACTCGCGTCTGTTCCCAGCAAGTACAGTGTATTGGACTGAATAGGAGCTACTGTTCTGGTCAGTTTCCTAAGCAGAGTTGAACTAGATATGGCCGTATGTTTAGGAAGCACAGTTCTTTTGTTCTGAGCAAGCTCACTTTTCGGACCCCATAGGAAACACAGTAGAGTAGAAGAGTACTCTTTTCTCAAAAGCAGAGTGTGTTTTTTGTAAGGCGAGCTAGCGTTTGTTTCCCAGTCCTAAATGGAGTTGAATCACATGCAGTTTCTGGTCCTACAACCAAGAGTTGTGTTCTCGTAAGAAGAGTCACTATTGCGCTCCCATTTTCATACACAGGGCAAATATCACTGGCGTCGTTTCCCAGCATGTACAGTGTATTGGACTGAAGAGGATCTACTGTTCTTGTCAGTTTCCTAGCAGAATTGAACTAGATATGGCCATGTGTGTAGGAAGCACAGTTCTTTTGTTCTGAGCAAGCTCATTGTTTGGACCCCATAGGAAACACAGTAGAGTAGAAGAGTGCTCTTTTCTCAAAAGCAGAGTGTGTTTTTTGTAAGGCGAGCTAGCGTTTGTTTCCCAGTCCTAAATGGAGTTGAATCACATGCAGTTTCTGGTCCTACGAGCAAGAGTTGTTTTCTTGTAAGAAGAGTCACTATTGTGCTCCCCTTGCCATACACAGTGCAAATAGCAGTCGCGTCTGTTTCCAGCAAGTACAGTGTATTGGACTGAAGAGGAGCTACTGTTCTGGTCAGTTTCCTAAGCAGAGTTGAACTAGATATGGCCAGTGGGTTTAGGAAGCAAAG
Organism: Peromyscus eremicus; assembly: GCF_949786415.1. Classification (NCBI taxonomy): domain Eukaryota; kingdom Metazoa; phylum Chordata; class Mammalia; order Rodentia; family Cricetidae; genus Peromyscus; species Peromyscus eremicus. The sequence goes on along the minus strand of NC_081417.1, from coordinate 715,155 downwards.
TTCTTTTGTTCTGAGCAAGCTCACTGTTCGGACACCATAGGAAACACAGTAGAGTAGAAGAGTGCTCTTTTCTCAAAAGCAGAGTGTGTTTCTTGTAAGGCGAGCTAGTGTTTGTTTCCCGGTCCTAAATGGAGTTGAATCACATGCAGTTTCTGGTCCTACGAGCAAGAGTTGTTTTCTTTTAAGAAGAGTCACTATTGCCCTCCCATTGCTATACACAGTGCAAATAGCTCTCGCGTCTGTTCCCAGCAAGTACAGTGTATTGGACTGAAGAGGAGCTACTGTTCTTGTCAGTTTGCTAAGCAGAGTTGAACTAGATATGGCCCGTGTGTGTAGGAAGCACAGTTCTTTTGTTCTGAGCAAGCTCACTCTTCAGACCCCATAGGAAACACAGTAGAGTAGAAGAGTGCTCTTTTCTCAAAAGCAGAGTGTGTTTTTGGTAAGATGAGCTAGCGTTTGTTTCCCGGTCCTAAATGGAGTTGAATCACATGCAGTTTCTGATTCCTATGAGCAAGTGTTGTTTTCTGGTAAGAAGAGTCACTATTGTGCTCCCATTGTCATACACAGTGCAAATAGCACTCGTGTGTGTTCCCAACAAGTACAGTGTATTGGACTGAAGAGGAGCTACTCTTCTTGTCAGTATCCTAAGCAGAATTGAACTAGATATGGCCGGGTGTGTAGGAAGCACAGTTCTTTTTTTCTGAGCAAGCTCACTGTTTGGACCCCATAGGAAACACAGTAGAATAGAAGAGTGCTCTTTTCTCAAAAGCAGAGTGTGTTTCTTGTAAGGAGAGCTAGCGTTTGTTTCCCAGTCCTAAATAGAGGTGAATCACATGCAGTTTCTGGTCCTACGAGCAAGAGTTGTTTTCTGCTAAGAAGAGTCACTACTGTGTGCACCCATTGCCATACACAGAGCAAATAGCATTGGCGTCGGATCCCAGCATGTACAGTGTATTGGACTGAAGAGGAGCTACTGTTCTTGTCAGTTTCCTAAGCAGAGTTGAACTAGATATGGCCTGTGGGTGTAGGAAGCACAGTTCTTTTGTTCTGAGCAAGGTCACTGTTCGGAACCCATAGGAAACACAGTAGAGTAGAAGAGTGCTCTTTTCTCAAAAGCAGAGTGTGTTTCTTGTAAGGAGAGCTAGCGTTTGTTTCCCAGTCCTAAATGGAGTAGAATCACATGCAGTTTCTGGTCCTACGTGCAAGAGTTGTTTTCTGATAAGAAGAGTCACTATTGTGCTCCCATTGTCATTCACAGGGCAAATAGCACTGGCGTCTGTTCCCAGCATGTACAGTGTATTGGACTGAAGAGGATCTAATGTTCTTGTCAGTGTCCTAGCAGAATTGAACTAGATATGGCCCGTGTGGTAGGAAGCACAGTTCTTTTTTTCTGAGCAAGCTCACGTTTCGGATCCCATAGGAAACACAGTAGAGTAGAAGAGTGCCCTTTTCTCAAAATCTTAGTGTGTTTCTTGTAAGGCTAGCTAGCGTTTGTTTCCCAGTCCTAAATGGAGTTGAGTCACATGCAGTTTCTGGTATTACGAGCAAGAGTTGTTTTCTGGTAAGAAGAGCACTATTGTGTTCCCATTGCCATACACAGTGCAAATAGCACTCGTGTGTGTTCCCAACAAGTACAGTGTATTGGACTGAAGAGGAGCTACTCTTCTTGTCAGTATCCTAAGCAGAATTGAACTAGATATGGCCGGGTGTGTAGGAAGCACAGTTCTTTTGTTCTGAGCAAGCTCACTGTTTGGACCCCATAGGAAACACAGTAGAGTAGAAGAGTGCTCTTTTCTCAAAAGCAGAGTGTGTTTCTTGTAAGGAGAGCTAGCGTTTGTTTCCCAGTCCTAAATAGAGGTGAATCACATGCAGTTTCTGGTCCTACGAGCAAGAGTTGTTTTCTGCTAAGAAGAGTCACTATTGTGCACCCATTGCCATACACAGAGCAAATAGCACTGGCGTCGGTTCCCAGCATGTACAGTGTATTGGACTGAAGAGGAGCTACTGTTCTTGTCAGTTTCCTAAGCAGAGTTGAACTAGATATGGCCTGTGGGTGTAGGAAGCACAGTTCTTTTGTTTTGAGCAAGGTCACTGTTCGGACCCCATAGGAAACACAGTAGAGTAGAAGAGTGCTCTTTTCTCAAAAGCAGAGTGTGTTTCTTGTAAGGCGAGCTAGCGTTTGTTTCCCAGTCCTAAATGGAGTAGAATCACATGCAGTTTCTGGTCCTACGAGCAAGAGTTGTTTTCTGATAAGAAGAGTCACTATTGTGCTCCCATTGTCATACACAGGGCAAATAGCACTGGCGTCTGTTCCCAGCATGTACAGTGTATTGGACTGAAGAGGATCTAATGTTCTTGTCAGTTTCCTAGCAGAATTGAACTAGATATGGCCCGTGTGGTAGGAAGCACAGTTCTTTTTTTCTGAGCAAGCTCACGGTTCGGATCCCATAGGAAACACAGTAGAGTAGAAGAGTGCCTTTTTCTCAAAAGCTTAGTGTGTTTCTTGTAAGGCAAGCTAGCGTTTGTTTCCCAGTCCTAAATGGAGTTGAGTCACATGCAGTTTCTGGTATTACGAGCAAGAGTTGTTTTCTGGTAAGAAGAGCACTATTGTGTTCCCATTGCCATACACAGTGCAAATAGCACTCGTGTGTGTTCCCAGCAAGTACAGTGTATTGGACTGAAGAGGAGCTACTGTTTTGTCAGTTTCCTAAGCAGAGTTGAACTAGATATGGCCTGTGTGTGTAGGAAGCACAGTTCTTTTGTTCTGAGCAAGCTCACTGTTCGGACCCCATAGGAATCACAGTAGAGTAGAAGAGTGCTCTTTTCTCAAAAGCAGAGTGTGTTTCTTGTAAGGCAAGCTAGCGTTTGTTTCCCAGTCCTAAATGGAGTTGAGTCACATGCAGTTTCTGGTATTACGAGCAAGAGTTGTTTTCTGGTAAGAAGAGCACTATTGTGTTCCCATTGCCATACACAGTGCAAATAGCACTCGTGTGTGTTCCCAGCAAGTACAGTGTATTGGACTGAAGAGGAGCTACTGTTCTTGTCAGTTTCCTAAGCAGAGTTGAACTAGATATGGCCTGTGTGTGTAGGAAGCACAGTTCTTTTGTTCTGAGCAAGCTCACTGTTCGGACCCCATAGGAATCACAGTAGAGTAGAAGAGTGCTCTTTTCTCAAAAGCAGAGTGTGTTTCTTGTAAGGCGAGCTAGCATTTGTTTCCCAGTCCTAAATGGAGTTGAATGCCATGCAGTTTCTGGTACTATGACCAAGAATTGTTTTCTGGTAAGAAGAGTCACTATTGCCCTCCCATTGCCATACACAATGCAAATAGCGCTCGCGTCTGTTCCCAGCAAGTACAGTGTATTGCACTGAAGAGGAACTACTGTTCTTGTCAGTTTCCTAAGCAGAGTTGAACTAGATATGGCCCGTGTGTGTAGGAAGCACAGTTCTTTTGTTCTGAGCAAGCTCACTGTTCGGATCCCATTGGAAACACAGTAGTGTAGAAGAGTGCCCTTTTCTCAAATCTGAGTGTGTTTCTTGTAAGGCGAGCTAGCATTTGTTTCCCAGTCCTAAATGGAGTTGAATCACATGCAGTTTCTGGTCCTAAGAGCAAGAGTTTTTTTCTGGTAAGAAGAGTCACTACTGTGTTCCCATTGCCATACACAGTGCAAATAGCACTCGCGTCTGTTCCCAGCAAGTACAGTGTATTGGACTGAATAGGAGCTACTGTTCTGGTCAGTTTCCTAAGCAGAGTTGAACTAGATATGGCCGTATGTTTAGGAAGCACAGTTCTTTTGTTCTGAGCAAGCTCACTTTTCGGACGCCATAGGAAACACAGTAGAGTAGAAGAGTGCTCTTTTCTCAAAAGCAGAGTGTGTTTTTTGTAAGGCGAGCTAGCGTTTGTTTCCCAGTCCTAAATGGAGTTGAATCACATGCAGTTTCTGGTCCTACAACCAAGAGTTGTTTTCTCGTAAGAAGAGTCACTATTGCGCTCCCATTTTCATACACAGGGCAAATATCACTGGCGTCGTTTCCCAGCATGTACAGTGTATTGGACTGAAGAGGATCTACTGTTCTTGTCAGTTTCCTAACAGAATTGAACTAGATATGGCCATGTGTGTAGGAAGCACAGTTCTTTTGTTCTGAGCAAGCTCATTGTTTGGACCCCATAGGAAACACAGTAGAGTAGAAGAGTGCTCTTTTCTCAAAAGCAGAGTGTGTTTTTTGTAAGGCGAGCTAGCGTTTGTTTCCCAGTCCTAAATGGAGTTGAATCACATGCAGTTTCTGGTCCTACGAGCAAGAGTTGTTTTCTTGTAAGAAGAGTCACTATTGTGCTCCCCTTGCCATACACAGTGCAAATAGCAGTCGCGTCTGTTTCCAGCAAGTACAGTGTATTGGACTGAAGAGGAGCTACTGTTCTGGTCAGTTTCCTAAGCAGAGTTGAACTAGATATGGCCAGTGGGTTTAGGAAGCAAAGTTCTTTTGTTCTGAGCAAGCTCACTGTTCGGACACCATAGGAAACACAGTAGAGTAGAAGAGTGCTCTTTTCTCAAAAGCAGAGTGTGTTTCTTGTAAGGCGAGCTAGTGTTTGTTTCCCGGTCCTAAATGGAGTTGAATCACATGCAGTTTCTGGTCCTACGAGCAAGAGTTGTTTTCTTTTAAGAAGAGTCACTATTGCCCTCCCATTGCTATACACAGTGCAAATAGCTCTCGCGTCTGTTCCCAGCAAGTACAGTGTATTGGACTGAAGAGGAGCTACTGTTCTTGTCAGTGTGCTAAGCAGAGTTGAACTAGATATGGCCCGTGTGTGTAGGAAGCACAGTTCTTTTGTTCTGAGCAAGCTCACTCTTCAGACCCCATAGGAAACACAGTAGAGTAGAAGAGTGCTCTTTTCTCAAAAGCAGAGTGTGTTTTTGGTAAGGTGAGCTAGCATTTGTTTCCCGGTCCTAAATGGAGTTGAATCACATGCAGTTTCTGGTCCTACGAGCAAGAGTTGTTTTCTGCTAAGAAGAGTCACTATTGTGCACCCATTGCCATACACAGAGCAAATAGCACTGGCGTCGGTTCCCAGCATGTACAGTGTATTGGACTGAAGAGGAGCTACTGTTCTTGTCAGTTTCCTAAGCAGAGTTGAACTAGATATGGCCTGTGGGTGTAGGAAGCACAGTTCTTTTGTTTTGAGCAAGGTCACTGTTCAGACCCCATAGGAAACACAGTAGAGTAGAAGAGTGCTCTTTTCTCAAAAGCAGAGTGTGTTTCTTGTAAGGCGAGCTAGCGTTTGTTTCCCAGTCCTAAATGGAGTAGAATCACATGCAGTTTCTGGTCCTACGAGCAAGAGTTGTTTTCTGATAAGAAGAGTCACTATTGTGCTCCCATTGTCATACACAGGGCAAATAGCACTGGCGTCTGTTCCCAGCATGTACAGTGTATTGGACTGAAGAGGATCTAATGTTCTTGTCAGTTTCCTAGCAGAATTGAACTAGATATGGCCCGTGTGGTAGGAAGCACAGTTCTTTTTTTCTGAGCAAGCTCACGGTTCGGATCCCATAGGAAACACAGTAGAGTAGAAGAGTGCCCTTTTCTCAAAAGCTTAGTGTGTTTCTTGTAAGGCAAGCTAGCGTTTGTTTCCCAGTCCTAAATGGAGTTGAGTCACATGCAGTTTCTGGTATTACGAGCAAGAGTTGTTTTCTGGTAAGAAGAGCACTATTGTGTTCCCATTGCCATACACAGTGCAAATAGCACTCGTGTGTGTTCCCAGCAAGTACAGTGTATTGGACTGAAGAGGAGCTACTGTTCTTGTCAGTTTCCTAAGCAGAGTTGAACTAGATATGGCCTGTGTGTGTAGGAAGCACAGTTCTTTTGTTCTGAGCAAGCTCACTGTTCGGACCCCATAGGAATCACAGTAGAGTAGAAGAGTGCTCTTTTCTCAAAAGCAGAGTGTGTTTCTTGTAAGGCGAGCTAGCATTTGTTTCCCAGTCCTAAATGGAGTTGAATGCCATGCAGTTTCTGGTACTATGACCAAGAATTGTTTTCTGGTAAGAAGAGTCACTATTGCCCTCCCATTGCCATACACAATGCAAATAGCGCTCGCGTCTGTTCCCAGCAAGTACAGTGTATTGCACTGAAGAGGAACTACTGTTCTTGTCAGTTTCCTAAGCAGAGTTGAACTAGATATGGCCCGTGTGTGTAGGAAGCACAGTTCTTTTGTTCTGAGCAAGCTCACTGTTCGGATCCCATTGGAAACACAGTAGTGTAGAAGAGTGCCCTTTTCTCAAATCTGAGTGTGTTTCTTGTAAGGCGAGCTAGCATTTGTTTCCCAGTCCTAAATGGAGTTGAATCACATGCAGTTTCTGGTCCTAAGAGCAAGAGTTTTTTTCTGGTAAGAAGAGTCACTACTGTGTTCCCATTGCCATACACAGTGCAAATAGCACTCGCGTCTGTTCCCAGCAAGTACAGTGTATTGGACTGAATAGGAGCTACTGTTCTGGTCAGTTTCCTAAGCAGAGTTGAACTAGATATGGCCGTATGTTTAGGAAGCACAGTTCTTTTGTTCTGAGCAAGCTCACTTTTCGGACCCCATAGGAAACACAGTAGAGTAGAAGAGTGCTCTTTTCTCAAAAGCAGAGTGTGTTTTTTGTAAGGCGAGCTAGCGTTTGTTTCCCAGTCCTAAATGGAGTTGAATCACATGCAGTTTCTGGTCCTACAACCAAGAGTTGTTTTCTCGTAAGAAGAGTCACTATTGCGCTCCCATTTTCATACACAGGGCAAATATCACTGGCGTCGTTTCCCAGCATGTACAGTGTATTGGACTGAAGAGGATCTACTGTTCTTGTCAGTTTCCTAGCAGAATTGAACTAGATATATCCATGTGTGTAGGAAGCACAGTTCTTTTGTTCTGAGCAAGCTCATTGTTTGGACCCCATAGGAAACACAGTAGAGTAGAAGAGTGCTCTTTTCTCAAAAGCAGAGTGTGTTTTTTGTAAGGCGAGCCAGCGTTTGTTTCCCAGTCCTAAATGGAGTTGAATCACATGCAGTTTCTGGTCCTACGAGCAAGAGTTGTTTTCTTGTAAGAAGAGTCACTATTGTGCTCCCCTTGCCATACACAGTGCAAATAGCAGTCGCGTCTGTTTCCAGCAAGTACAGTGTATTGGACTGAAGAGGAGCTACTGTTCTGGTCAGTTTCCTAAGCAGAGTTGAACTAGATATGGCCAGTGGGTTTAGGAAGCAAAGTTCTTTTGTTCTGAGCAAGCTCACTGTTCGGACACCATAGGAAACACAGTAGAGTAGAAGAGTGCTCTTTTCTCAAAAGCAGAGTGTGTTTCTTGTAAGGCGAGCTAGTGTTTGTTTCCCGGTCCTAAATGGAGTTGAATCACATGCAGTTTCTGGTCCTACGAGCAAGAGTTGTTTTCTTTTAAGAAGAGTCACTATTGCCCTCCCATTGCTATACACAGTGCAAATAGCTCTCGCGTCTGTTCCCAGCAAGTACAGTGTATTGGACTGAAGAGGAGCTACTGTTCTTGTCAGTTTGCTAAGCAGAGTTGAACTAGATATGGCCCGTGTGTGTAGGAAGCACAGTTCTTTTGTTCTGAGCAAGCTCACTCTTCAGACCCCATAGGAAACACAGTAGAGTAGAAGAGTGCTCTTTTCTCAAAAGCAGAGTGTGTTTTTGGTAAGATGAGCTAGCGTTTGTTTCCCGGTCCTAAATGGAGTTGAATCACATGCAGTTTCTGATTCCTATGAGCAAGTGTTGTTTTCTGGTAAGAAGAGTCACTATTGCCCTCCCAATGCCATACACAATGCAAATAGCACTCGTGTGTGTTCCCAACAAGTACAGTGTATTGGACTGAAGAGGAGCTACTCTTCTTGTCAGTATCCTAAGCAGAATTGAACTAGATATGGCCGGGTGTGTAGGAAGCACAGTTCTTTTTTTCTGAGCAAGCTCACTGTTTGGACCCCATAGGAAACACAGTAGAATAGAAGAGTGCTCTTTTCTCAAAAGCAGAGTGTGTTTCTTGTAAGGAGAGCTAGCGTTTGTTTCCCAGTCCTAAATAGAGGTGAATCACATGCAGTTTCTGGTCCTACGAGCAAGAGTTGTTTTCTGCTAAGAAGAGTCACTACTGTGTGCACCCATTGCCATACACAGAGCAAATAGCATTGGCGTCGGATCCCAGCATGTACAGTGTATTGGACTGAAGAGGAGCTACTGTTCTTGTCAGTTTCCTAAGCAGAGTTGAACTAGATATGGCCTGTGGGTGTAGGAAGCACAGTTCTTTTGTTCTGAGCAAGGTCACTGTTCGGAACCCATAGGAAACACAGTAGAGTAGAAGAGTGCTCTTTTCTCAAAAGCAGAGTGTGTTTCTTGTAAGGCGAGCTAGCGTTTGTTTCCCAGTCCTAAATGGAGTAGAATCACATGCAGTTTCTGGTCCTACGTGCAAGAGTTGTTTTCTGATAAGAAGAGTCACTATTGTGCTCCCATTGTCATTCACAGGGCAAATAGCACTGGCGTCTGTTCCCAGCATGTACAGTGTATTGGACTGAAGAGGATCTAATGTTCTTGTCAGTGTCCTAGCAGAATTGAACTAGATATGGCCCGTGTGGTAGGAAGCACAGTTCTTTTTTTCTGAGCAAGCTCACGGTTCGGATCCCATAGGAAACACAGTAGAGTAGAAGAGTGCCCTTTTCTCAAAATCTTAGTGTGTTTCTTGTAAGGCTAGCTAGCGTTTGTTTCCCAGTCCTAAATGGAGTTGAGTCACATGCAGTTTCTGGTATTACGAGCAAGAGTTGTTTTCTGGTAAGAAGAGCACTATTGTGTTCCCATTGCCATACACAGTGCAAATAGCACTCGTGTGTGTTCCCAACAAGTACAGTGTATTGGACTGAAGAGGAGCTACTCTTCTTGTCAGTATCCTAAGCAGAATTGAACTAGATATGGCCGGGTGTGTAGGAAGCACAGTTCTTTTGTTCTGAGCAAGCTCACTGTTTGGACCCCATAGGAAACACAGTAGAGTAGAAGAGTGCTCTTTTCTCAAAAGCAGAGTGTGTTTCTTGTAAGGAGAGCTAGCGTTTGTTTCCCAGTCCTAAATAGAGGTGAATCACATGCAGTTTCTGGTCCTACGAGCAAGAGTTGTTTTCTGCTAAGAAGAGTCACTATTGTGCACCCATTGCCATACACAGAGCAAATAGCACTGGCGTCGGTTCCCAGCATGTACAGTGTATTGGACTGAAGAGGAGCTACTGTTCTTGTCAGTTTCCTAAGCAGAGTTGAACTAGATATGGCCTGTGGGTGTAGGAAGCACAGTTCTTTTGTTTTGAGCAAGGTCACTGTTCGGACCCCATAGGAAACACAGTAGAGTAGAAGAGTGCTCTTTTCTCAAAAGCAGAGTGTGTTTCTTGTAAGGCGAGCTAGCGTTTGTTTCCCAGTCCTAAATGGAGTAGAATCACATGCAGTTTCTGGTCCTACGAGCAAGAGTTGTTTTCTGATAAGAAGAGTCACTATTGTGCTCCCATTGTCATACACAGGGCAAATAGCACTGGCGTCTGTTCCCAGCATGTACAGTGTATTGGACTGAAGAGGATCTAATGTTCTTGTCAGTTTCCTAGCAGAATTGAACTAGATATGGCCCGTGTGGTAGGAAGCACAGTTCTTTTTTTCTGAGCAAGCTCACGGTTCGGATCCCATAGGAAACACAGTAGAGTAGAAGAGTGCCTTTTTCTCAAAAGCTTAGTGTGTTTCTTGTAAGGCAAGCTAGCGTTTGTTTCCCAGTCCTAAATGGAGTTGAGTCACATGCAGTTTCTGGTATTACGAGCAAGAGTTGTTTTCTGGTAAGAAGAGCACTATTGTGTTCCCATTGCCATACACAGTGCAAATAGCACTCGTGTGTGTTCCCAGCAAGTACAGTGTATTGGACTGAAGAGGAGCTACTGTTCTTGTCAGTTTCCTAAGCAGAGTTGAACTAGATATGGCCTGTGTGTGTAGGAAGCACAGTTCTTTTGTTCTGAGCAAGCTCACTGTTCGGACCCCATAGGAATCACAGTAGAGTAGAAGAGTGCTCTTTTCTCAAAAGCAGAGTGTGTTTCTTGTAAGGCGAGCTAGCATTTGTTTCCCAGTCCTAAATGGAGTTGAATGCCATGCAGTTTCTGGTACTATGACCAAGAATTGTTTTCTGGTAAGAAGAGTCACTATTGCCCTCCCATTGCCATACACAATGCAAATAGCGCTCGCGTCTGTTCCCAGCAAGTACAGTGTATTGCACTGAAGAGGAACTACTGTTCTTGTCAGTTTCCTAAGCAGAGTTGAACTAGATATGGCCCGTGTGTGTAGGAAGCACAGTTCTTTTGTTCTGAGCAAGCTCACTGTTCGGATCCCATTGGAAACACAGTAGTGTAGAAGAGTGCCCTTTTCTCAAATCTGAGTGTGTTTCTTGTAAGGCGAGCTAGCATTTGTTTCCCAGTCCTAAATGGAGTTGAATCACATGCAGTTTCTGGTCCTAAGAGCAAGAGTTTTTTTCTGGTAAGAAGAGTCACTACTGTGTTCCCATTGCCATACACAGTGCAAATAGCACTCGCGTCTGTTCCCAGCAAGTACAGTGTATTGGACTGAATAGGAGCTACTGTTCTGGTCAGTTTCCTAAGCAGAGTTGAACTAGATATGGCCGTATGTTTAGGAAGCACAGTTCTTTTGTTCTGAGCAAGCTCACTTTTCGGACCCCATAGGAAACACAGTAGAGTAGAAGAGTGCTCTTTTCTCAAAAGCAGAGTGTGTTTTTTGTAAGGCGAGCTAGCGTTTGTTTCCCAGTCCTAAATGGAGTTGAATCACATGCAGTTTCTGGTCCTACAACCAAGAGTTGTTTTCTCGTAAGAAGAGTCACTATTGCGCTCCCATTTTCATACACAGGGCAAATATCACTGGCGTCGTTTCCCAGCATGTACAGTGTATTGGACTGAAGAGGATCTACTGTTCTTGTCAGTTTCCTAGCAGAATTGAACTAGATATGGCCATGTGTGTAGGAAGCACAGTTCTTTTGTTCTGAGCAAGCTCATTGTTTGGACCCCATAGGAAACACAGTAGAGTAGAAGAGTGCTCTTTTCTCAAAAGCAGAGTGTGTTTTTTGTAAGGCGAGCCAGCGTTTGTTTCCCAGTCCTAAATGGAGTTGAATCACATGCAGTTTCTGGTCCTACGAGCAAGAGTTGTTTTCTTGTAAGAAGAGTCACTATTGTGCTCCCCTTGCCATACACAGTGCAAATAGCAGTCGCGTCTGTTTCCAGCAAGTACAGTGTATTGGACTGAAGAGGAGCTACTGTTCTGGTCAGTTTCCTAAGCAGAGTTGAACTAGATATGGCCAGTGGGTTTAGGAAGCAAAGTTCTTTTGTTCTGAGCAAGCTCACTGTTCGGACACCATAGGAAACACAGTAGAGTAGAAGAGTGCTCTTTTCTCAAAAGCAGAGTGTGTTTCTTGTAAGGCGAGCTAGTGTTTGTTTCCCGGTCCTAAATGGAGTTGAATCACATGCAGTTTCTGGTCCTACGAGCAAGAGTTGTTTTCTTTTAAGAAGAGTCACTATTGCCCTCCCATTGCTATACACAGTGCAAATAGCTCTCGCGTCTGTTCCCAGCAAGTACAGTGTATTGGACTGAAGAGGAGCTACTGTTCTTGTCAGTTTGCTAAGCAGAGTTGAACTAGATATGGCCCGTGTGTGTAGGAAGCACAGTTCTTTTGTTCTGAGCAAGCTCACTCTTCAGACCCCATAGGAAACACAGTAGAGTAGAAGAGTGCTCTTTTCTCAAAAGCAGAGTGTGTTTTTGGTAAGATGAGCTAGCGTTTGTTTCCCGGTCCTAAATGGAGTTGAATCACATGCAGTTTCTGATTCCTATGAGCAAGTGTTGTTTTCTGGTAAGAAGAGTCACTATTGCCCTCCCAATGCCATACACAATGCAAATAGCACTCGTGTGTGTTCCCAACAAGTACAGTGTATTGGACTGAAGAGGAGCTACTCTTCTTGTCAGTATCCTAAGCAGAATTGAACTAGATATGGCCGGGTGTGTAGGAAGCACAGTTCTTTTTTTCTGAGCAAGCTCACTGTTTGGACCCCATAGGAAACACAGTAGAATAGAAGAGTGCTCTTTTCTCAAAAGCAGAGTGTGTTTCTTGTAAGGAGAGCTAGCGTTTGTTTCCCAGTCCTAAATAGAGGTGAATCACATGCAGTTTCTGGTCCTACGAGCAAGAGTTGTTTTCTGCTAAGAAGAGTCACTACTGTGTGCACCCATTGCCATACACAGAGCAAATAGCATTGGCGTCGGATCCCAGCATGTACAGTGTATTGGACTGAAGAGGAGCTACTGTTCTTGTCAGTTTCCTAAGCAGAGTTGAACTAGATATGGCCTGTGGGTGTAGGAAGCACAGTTCTTTTGTTCTGAGCAAGGTCACTGTTCGGAACCCATAGGAAACACAGTAGAGTAGAAGAGTGCTCTTTTCTCAAAAGCAGAGTGTGTTTCTTGTAAGGCGAGCTAGCGTTTGTTTCCCAGTCCTAAATGGAGTAGAATCACATGCAGTTTCTGGTCCTACGTGCAAGAGTTGTTTTCTGATAAGAAGAGTCACTATTGTGCTCCCATTGTCATTCACAGGGCAAATAGCACTGGCGTCTGTTCCCAGCATGTACAGTGTATTGGACTGAAGAGGATCTAATGTTCTTGTCAGTGTCCTAGCAGAATTGAACTAGATATGGCCCGTGTGGTAGGAAGCACAGTTCTTTTTTTCTGAGCAAGCTCACGGTTCGGATCCCATAGGAAACACAGTAGAGTAGAAGAGTGCCCTTTTCTCAAAATCTTAGTGTGTTTCTTGTAAGGCTAGCTAGCGTTTGTTTCCCAGTCCTAAATGGAGTTGAGTCACATGCAGTTTCTGGTATTACGAGCAAGAGTTGTTTTCTGGTAAGAAGAGCACTATTGTGTTCCCATTGCCATACACAGTGCAAATAGCACTCGTGTGTGTTCCCAACAAGTACAGTGTATTGGACTGAAGAGGAGCTACTCTTCTTGTCAGTATCCTAAGCAGAATTGAACTAGATATGGCCGGGTGTGTAGGAAGCACAGTTCTTTTGTTCTGAGCAAGCTCACTGTTTGGACCCCATAGGAAACACAGTAGAGTAGAAGAGTGCTCTTTTCTCAAAAGCAGAGTGTGTTTCTTGTAAGGAGAGCTAGCGTTTGTTTCCCAGTCCTAAATAGAGGTGAATCACATGCAGTTTCTGGTCCTACGAGCAAGAGTTGTTTTCTGCTAAGAAGAGTCACTATTGTGCACCCATTGCCATACACAGAGCAAATAGCACTGGCGTCGGTTCCCAGCATGTACAGTGTATTGGACTGAAGAGGAGCTACTGTTCTTGTCAGTTTCCTAAGCAGAGTTGAACTAGATATGGCCTGTGGGTGTAGGAAGCACAGTTCTTTTGTTTTGAGCAAGGTCACTGTTCGGACCCCATAGGAAACACAGTAGAGTAGAAGAGTGCTCTTTTCTCAAAAGCAGAGTGTGTTTCTTGTAAGGCGAGCTAGCGTTTGTTTCCCAGTCCTAAATGGAGTAGAATCACATGCAGTTTCTGGTCCTACAACCAAGAGTTGTTTTCTGATAAGAAGAGTCACTATTGTGCTCCCATTGTCATACACAGGGCAAATAGCACTGGCGTCTGTTCCCAGCATGTACAGTGTATTGGACTGAAGAGGATCTAATGTTCTTGTCAGTTTCCTAGCAGAATTGAACTAGATATGGCCCGTGTGGTAGGAAGCACAGTTCTTTTTTTCTGAGCAAGCTCACGGTTCGGATCCCATAGGAAACACAGTAGAGTAGAAGAGTGCCCTTTTCTCAAAAGCTTAGTGTGTTTCTTGTAAGGCAAGCTAGCGTTTGTTTCCCAGTCCTAAATGGAGTTGAGTCACATGCAGTTTCTGGTATTACGAGCAAGAGTTGTTTTCTGGTAAGAAGAGCACTATTGTGTTCCCATTGCCATACACAGTGCAAATAGCACTCGTGTGTGTTCCCAGCAAGTACAGTGTATTGGACTGAAGAGGAGCTACTGTTCTTGTCAGTTTCCTAAGCAGAGTTGAACTAGATATGGCCTGTGTGTGTAGGAAGCACAGTTCTTTTGTTCTGAGCAAGCTCACTGTTCGGACCCCATAGGAATCACAGTAGAGTAGAAGAGTGCTCTTTTCTCAAAAGCAGAGTGTGTTTCTTGTAAGGCGAGCTAGCATTTGTTTCCCAGTCCTAAATGGAGTTGAATGCCATGCAGTTTCTGGTACTATGACCAAGAATTGTTTTCTGGTAAGAAGAGTCACTATTGCCCTCCCATTGCCATACACAATGCAAATAGCGCTCGCGTCTGTTCCCAGCAAGTACAGTGTATTGCACTGAAGAGGAACTACTGTTCTTGTCAGTTTCCTAAGCAGAGTTGAACTAGATATGGCCCGTGTGTGTAGGAAGCACAGTTCTTTTGTTCTGAGCAAGCTCACTGTTCGGATCCCATTGGAAACACAGTAGTGTAGAAGAGTGCCCTTTTCTCAAATCTGAGTGTGTTTCTTGTAAGGCGAGCTAGCATTTGTTTCCCAGTCCTAAATGGAGTTGAATCACATGCAGTTTCTGGTCCTAAGAGCAAGAGTTTTTTTCTGGTAAGAAGAGTCACTACTGTGTTCCCATTGCCATACACAGTGCAAATAGCACTCGCGTCTGTTCCCAGCAAGTACAGTGTATTGGACTGAATAGGAGCTACTGTTCTGGTCAGTTTCCTAAGCAGAGTTGAACTAGATATGGCCGTATGTTTAGGAAGCACAGTTCTTTTGTTCTGAGCAAGCTCACTTTTCGGACGCCATAGGAAACACAGTAGAGTAGAAGAGTGCTCTTTTCTCAAAAGCAGAGTGTGTTTTTTGTAAGGCGAGCTAGCGTTTGTTTCCCAGTCCTAAATGGAGTTGAATCACATGCAGTTTCTGGTCCTACAACCAAGAGTTGTTTTCTCGTAAGAAGAGTCACTATTGCGCTCCCATTTTCATACACAGGGCAAATATCACTGGCGTCGTTTCCCAGCATGTACAGTGTATTGGACTGAAGAGGATCTACTGTTCTTGTCAGTTTCCTAACAGAATTGAACTAGATATGGCCATGTGTGTAGGAAGCACAGTTCTTTTGTTCTGAGCAAGCTCATTGTTTGGACCCCATAGGAAACACAGTAGAGTAGAAGAGTGCTCTTTTCTCAAAAGCAGAGTGTGTTTTTTGTAAGGCGAGCTAGCGTTTGTTTCCCAGTCCTAAATGGAGTTGAATCACATGCAGTTTCTGGTCCTACGAGCAAGAGTTGTTTTCTTGTAAGAAGAGTCACTATTGTGCTCCCCTTGCCATACACAGTGCAAATAGCACTCGCGTCTGTTTCCAGCAAGTACAGTGTATTGGACTGAAGAGGAGCTACTGTTCTGGTCAGTTTCCTAAGCAGAGTTGAACTAGATATGGCCAGTGGGTTTAGGAAGCACAGTTCTTTTGTTCTGAGCAAGCTCACTGTTCGGACACCATAGGAAACACAGTAGAGTAGAAGAGTGCTCTTTTCTCAAAAGCAGAGTGTGTTTCTTGTAAGGCGAGCTAGTGTTTGTTTCCCGGTCCTAAATGGAGTTGAATCACATGCAGTTTCTGGTCCTACGAGCAAGAGTTGTTTTCTTTTAAGAAGAGTCACTATTGCCCTCCCATTGCTATACACAGTGCAAATAGCTCTCGCGTCTGTTCCCAGCAAGTACAGTGTATTGGACTGAAGAGGAGCTACTGTTCTTGTCAGTTTGCTAAGCAGAGTTGAACTAGATATGGCCCGTGTGTGTAGGAAGCACAGTTCTTTTGTTCTGAGCAAGCTCACTCTTCAGACCCCATAGGAAACACAGTAGAGTAGAAGAGTGCTCTTTTCTCAAAAGCAGAGTGTGTTTTTGGTAAGGTGAGCTAGCATTTGTTTCCCGGTCCTAAATGGAGTTGAATCACATGCAGTTTCTGGTCCTACGAGCAAGAGTTGTTTTCTGCTAAGAAGAGTCACTATTGTGCACCCATTGCCATACACAGAGCAAATAGCACTGGCGTCGGTTCCCAGCATGTACAGTGTATTGGACTGAAGAGAAGCTACTGTTCTTGTCAGTTTCCTAAGCAGAGTTGAACTAGATATGGCCTGTGGGTGTAGGAAGCACAGTTCTTTTGTTTTGAGCAAGGTCACTGTTCGGACCCCATAGGAAACACAGTAGAGTAGAAGAGTGCTCTTTTCTCAAAAGCAGAGTGTGTTTCTTGTAAGGCGAGCTAGCGTTTGTTTCCCAGTCCTAAATGGAGTAGAATCACATGCAGTTTCTGGTCCTACGAGCAAGAGTTGTTTTCTGATAAGAAGAGTCACTATTGTGCTCCCATTGTCATACACAGGGCAAATAGCACTGGCGTCTGTTCCCAGCATGTACAGTGTATTGGACTGAAGAGGATCTAATGTTCTTGTCAGTTTCCTAGCAGAATTGAACTAGATATGGCCCGTGTGGTAGGAAGCACAGTTCTTTTTTTCTGAGCAAGCTCACGGTTCGGATCCCATAGGAAACACAGTAGAGTAGAAGAGTGCCCTTTTCTCAAAAGCTTAGTGTGTTTCTTGTAAGGCAAGCTAGCGTTTGTTTCCCAGTCCTAAATGGAGTTGAGTCACATGCAGTTTCTGGTATTACGAGCAAGAGTTGTTTTCTGGTAAGAAGAGCACTATTGTGTTCCCATTGCCATGCACAGTGCAAATAGCACTCGTGTGTGTTCCCAGCAAGTACAGTGTATTGGACTGAAGAGGAGCTACTGTTCTTGTCAGTTTCCTAAGCAGAGTTGAACTAGATATGGCCTGTGTGTGTAGGAAGCACAGTTCTTTTGTTCTGAGCAAGCTCACTGTTCGGACCCCATAGGAATCACAGTAGAGTAGAAGAGTGCTCTTTTCTCAAAAGCAGAGTGTGTTTCTTGTAAGGCGAGCTAGCATTTGTTTCCCAGTCCTAAATGGAGTTGAATGCCATGCAGTTTCTGGTACTATGACCAAGAATTGTTTTCTGGTAAGAAGAGTCACTATTGCCCTCCCATTGCCATACACAATGCAAATAGCGCTCGCGTCTGTTCCCAGCAAGTACAGTGTATTGCACTGAAGAGGAACTACTGTTCTTGTCAGTTTCCTAAGCAGAGTTGAACTAGATATGGCCCGTGTGTGTAGGAAGCACAGTTCTTTTGTTCTGAGCAAGCTCACTGTTCGGATCCCATTGGAAACACAGTAGTGTAGAAGAGTGCCCTTTTCTCAAATCTGAGTGTGTTTCTTGTAAGGCGAGCTAGCATTTGTTTCCCAGTCCTAAATGGAGTTGAATCACATGCAGTTTCTGGTCCTAAGAGCAAGAGTTTTTTTCTGGTAAGAAGAGTCACTACTGTGTTCCCATTGCCATACACAGTGCAAATAGCACTCGCGTCTGTTCCCAGCAAGTACAGTGTATTGGACTGAATAGGAGCTACTGTTCTGGTCAGTTTCCTAAGCAGAGTTGAACTAGATATGGCCGTATGTTTAGGAAGCACAGTTCTTTTGTTCAGAGCAAGCTCACTTTTCGGACCCCATAGGAAACACAGTAGAGTAGAAGAGTGCTCTTTTCTCAAAAGCAGAGTGTGTTTTTTGTAAGGCGAGCTAGCGTTTGTTTCCCAGTCCTAAATGGAGTTGAATCACATGCAGTTTCTGGTCCTACAACCAAGAGTTGTTTTCTCGTAAGAAGAGTCACTATTGCGCTCCCATTTTCATACACAGGGCAAATATCACTGGCGTCGTTTCCCAGCATGTACAGTGTATTGGACTGAAGAGGATCTACTGTTCTTGTCAGTTTCCTAGCAGAATTGAACTAGATATGGCCATGTGTGTAGGAAGCACAGTTCTTTTGTTCTGAGCAAGCTCATTGTTTGGACCCCATAGGAAACACAGTAGAGTAGAAGAGTGCTCTTTTCTCAAAAGCAGAGTGTGTTTTTTGTAAGGCGAGCCAGCGTTTGTTTCCCAGTCCTAAATGGAGTTGAATCACATGCAGTTTCTGGTCCTACGAGCAAGAGTTGTTTTCTTGTAAGAAGAGTCACTATTGTGCTCCCCTTGCCATACACAGTGCAAATAGCAGTCGCGTCTGTTTCCAGCAAGTACAGTGTATTGGACTGAAGAGGAGCTACTGTTCTGGTCAGTTTCCTAAGCAGAGTTGAACTAGATATGGCCAGTGGGTTTAGGAAGCAAAGTTCTTTTGTTCTGAGCAAGCTCACTGTTCGGACACCATAGGAAACACAGTAGAGTAGAAGAGTGCTCTTTTCTCAAAAGCAGAGTGTGTTTCTTGTAAGGCGAGCTAGTGTTTGTTTCCCGGTCCTAAATGGAGTAGAATCACATGCAGTTTCTGGTCCTACGAGCAAGAGTTGTTTTCTTTTAAGAAGAGTCACTATTGCCCTCCCATTGCTATACACAGTGCAAATAGCTCTCGCGTCTGTTCCCAGCAAGTACAGTGTATTGGACTGAAGAGGAGCTACTGTTCTTGTCAGTTTGCTAAGCAGAGTTGAACTAGATATGGCCCGTGTGTGTAGGAAGCACAGTTCTTTTGTTCTGAGCAAGCTCACTCTTCAGACCCCATAGGAAACACAGTAGAGTAGAAGAGTGCTCTTTTCTCAAAAGCAGAGTGTGTTTTTGGTAAGATGAGCTAGCGTTTGTTTCCCGGTCCTAAATGGAGTTGAATCACATGCAGTTTCTGATTCCTATGAGCAAGTGTTGTTTTCTGGTAAGAAGAGTCACTATTGCCCTCCCATTGCCATACACAATGCAAATAGCACTCGTGTGTGTTCCCAACAAGTACAGTGTATTGGACTGAAGAGGAGCTACTCTTCTTGTCAGTATCCTAAGCAGAATTGAACTAGATATGGCCGGGTGTGTAGGAAGCACAGTTCTTTTTTTCTGAGCAAGCTCACTGTTTGGACCCCATAGGAAACACAGTAGAATAGAAGAGTGCTCTTTTCTCAAAAGCAGAGTGTGTTTCTTGTAAGGAGAGCTAGCGTTTGTTTCCCAGTCCTAAATAGAGGTGAATCACATGCAGTTTCTGGTCCTACGAGCAAGAGTTGTTTTCTGCTAAGAAGAGTCACTACTGTGTGCACCCATTGCCATACACAGAGCAAATAGCATTGGCGTCGGATCCCAGCATGTACAGTGTATTGGACTGAAGAGGAGCTACTGTTCTTGTCAGTTTCCTAAGCAGAGTTGAACTAGATATGGCCTGTGGGTGTAGGAAGCACAGTTCTTTTGTTCTGAGCAAGGTCACTGTTCGGAACCCATAGGAAACACAGTAGAGTAGAAGAGTGCTCTTTTCTCAAAAGCAGAGTGTGTTTCTTGTAAGGCGAGCTAGCGTTTGTTTCCCAGTCCTAAATGGAGTAGAATCACATGCAGTTTCTGGTCCTACGTGCAAGAGTTGTTTTCTGATAAGAAGAGTCACTATTGTGCTCCCATTGTCATTCACAGGGCAAATAGCACTGGCGTCTGTTCCCAGCATGTACAGTGTATTGGACTGAAGAGGATCTAATGTTCTTGTCAGTGTCCTAGCAGAATTGAACTAGATATGGCCCGTGTGGTAGGAAGCACAGTTCTTTTTTTCTGAGCAAGCTCACGGTTCGGATCCCATAGGAAACACAGTAGAGTAGAAGAGTGCCCTTTTCTCAAAATCTTAGTGTGTTTCTTGTAAGGCTAGCTAGCGTTTGTTTCCCAGTCCTAAATGGAGTTGAGTCACATGCAGTTTCTGGTATTACGAGCAAGAGTTGTTTTCTGGTAAGAAGAGCACTATTGTGTTCCCATTGCCATACACAGTGCAAATAGCACTCGTGTGTGTTCCCAACAAGTACAGTGTATTGGACTGAAGAGGAGCTACTCTTCTTGTCAGTATCCTAAGCAGAATTGAACTAGATATGGCCGGGTGTGTAGGAAGCACAGTTCTTTTGTTCTGAGCAAGCTCACTGTTTGGACCCCATAGGAAACACAGTAGAGTAGAAGAGTGCTCTTTTCTCAAAAGCAGAGTGTGTTTCTTGTAAGGAGAGCTAGCGTTTGTTTCCCAGTCCTAAATAGAGGTGAATCACATGCAGTTTCTGGTCCTACGAGCAAGAGTTGTTTTCTGCTAAGAAGAGTCACTATTGTGCACCCATTGCCATACACAGAGCAAATAGCACTGGCGTCGGTTCCCAGCATGTACAGTGTATTGGACTGAAGAGGAGCTACTGTTCTTGTCAGTTTCCTAAGCAGAGTTGAACTAGATATGGCCTGTGGGTGTAGGAAGCACAGTTCTTTTGTTTTGAGCAAGGTCACTGTTCGGACCCCATAGGAAACACAGTAGAGTAGAAGAGTGCTCTTTTCTCAAAAGCAGAGTGTGTTTCTTGTAAGGCGAGCTAGCGTTTGTTTCCCAGTCCTAAATGGAGTAGAATCACATGCAGTTTCTGGTCCTACAACCAAGAGTTGTTTTCTGATAAGAAGAGTCACTATTGTGCTCCCATTGTCATACACAGGGCAAATAGCACTGGCGTCTGTTCCCAGCATGTACAGTGTATTGGACTGAAGAGGATCTAATGTTCTTGTCAGTTTCCTAGCAGAATTGAACTAGATATGGCCCGTGTGGTAGGAAGCACAGTTCTTTTTTTCTGAGCAAGCTCACGGTTCGGATCCCATAGGAAACACAGTAGAGTAGAAGAGTGCCCTTTTCTCAAAAGCTTAGTGTGTTTCTTGTAAGGCAAGCTAGCGTTTGTTTCCCAGTCCTAAATGGAGTTGAGTCACATGCAGTTTCTGGTATTACGAGCAAGAGTTGTTTTCTGGTAAGAAGAGCACTATTGTGTTCCCATTGCCATACACAGTGCAAATAGCACTCGTGTGTGTTCCCAGCAAGTACAGTGTATTGGACTGAAGAGGAGCTACTGTTCTTGTCAGTTTCCTAAGCAGAGTTGAACTAGATATGGCCTGTGTGTGTAGGAAGCACAGTTCTTTTGTTCTGAGCAAGCTCACTGTTCGGACCCCATAGGAATCACAGTAGAGTAGAAGAGTGCTCTTTTCTCAAAAGCAGAGTGTGTTTCTTGTAAGGCGAGCTAGCATTTGTTTCCCAGTCCTAAATGGAGTTGAATGCCATGCAGTTTCTGGTACTATGACCAAGAATTGTTTTCTGGTAAGAAGAGTCACTATTGCCCTCCCATTGCCATACACAATGCAAATAGCGCTCGCGTCTGTTCCCAGCAAGTACAGTGTATTGCACTGAAGAGGAACTACTGTTCTTGTCAGTTTCCTAAGCAGAGTTGAACTAGATATGGCCCGTGTGTGTAGGAAGCACAGTTCTTTTGTTCTGAGCAAGCTCACTGTTCGGATCCCATTGGAAACACAGTAGTGTAGAAGAGTGCCCTTTTCTCAAATCTGAGTGTGTTTCTTGTAAGGCGAGCTAGCATTTGTTTCCCAGTCCTAAATGGAGTTGAATCACATGCAGTTTCTGGTCCTAAGAGCAAGAGTTTTTTTCTGGTAAGAAGAGTCACTACTGTGTTCCCATTGCCATACACAGTGCAAATAGCACTCGCGTCTGTTCCCAGCAAGTACAGTGTATTGGACTGAATAGGAGCTACTGTTCTGGTCAGTTTCCTAAGCAGAGTTGAACTAGATATGGCCGTATGTTTAGGAAGCACAGTTCTTTTGTTCTGAGCAAGCTCACTTTTCGGACGCCATAGGAAACACAGTAGAGTAGAAGAGTGCTCTTTTCTCAAAAGCAGAGTGTGTTTTTTGTAAGGCGAGCTAGCGTTTGTTTCCCAGTCCTAAATGGAGTTGAATCACATGCAGTTTCTGGTCCTACAACCAAGAGTTGTTTTCTCGTAAGAAGAGTCACTATTGCGCTCCCATTTTCATACACAGGGCAAATATCACTGGCGTCGTTTCCCAGCATGTACAGTGTATTGGACTGAAGAGGATCTACTGTTCTTGTCAGTTTCCTAACAGAATTGAACTAGATATGGCCATGTGTGTAGGAAGCACAGTTCTTTTGTTCTGAGCAAGCTCATTGTTTGGACCCCATAGGAAACACAGTAGAGTAGAAGAGTGCTCTTTTCTCAAAAGCAGAGTGTGTTTTTTGTAAGGCGAGCTAGCGTTTGTTTCCCAGTCCTAAATGGAGTTGAATCACATGCAGTTTCTGGTCCTACGAGCAAGAGTTGTTTTCTTGTAAGAAGAGTCACTATTGTGCTCCCCTTGCCATACACAGTGCAAATAGCACTCGCGTCTGTTTCCAGCAAGTACAGTGTATTGGACTGAAGAGGAGCTACTGTTCTGGTCAGTTTCCTAAGCAGAGTTGAACTAGATATGGCCAGTGGGTTTAGGAAGCACAGTTCTTTTGTTCTGAGCAAGGTCACTGTTCGGACACCATAGGAAACACAGTAGAGTAGAAGAGTGCTCTTTTCTCAAAAGCAGAGTGTGTTTCTTGTAAGGCGAGCTAGTGTTTGTTTCCCGGTCCTAAATGGAGTTGAATCACATGCAGTTTCTGGTCCTACGAGCAAGAGTTGTTTTCTTTTAAGAAGAGTCACTATTGCCCTCCCATTGCTATACACAGTGCAAATAGCTCTCGCGTCTGTTCCCAGCAAGTACAGTGTATTGGACTGAAGAGGAGCTACTGTTCTTGTCAGTTTGCTAAGCAGAGTTGAACTAGATATGGCCCGTGTGTGTAGGAAGCACAGTTCTTTTGTTCTGAGCAAGCTCACTCTTCAGACCCCATAGGAAACACAGTAGAGTAGAAGAGTGCTCTTTTCTCAAAAGCAGAGTGTGTTTTTGGTAAGGTGAGCTAGCATTTGTTTCCCGGTCCTAAATGGAGTTGAATCACATGCAGTTTCTGATTCCTATGAGCAAGAGTTGTTTTCTGCTAAGAAGAGTCACTATTGTGCACCCATTGCCATACACAGAGCAAATAGTACTGGCGTCGGTTCCCAGCATGTACAGTGTATTGGACTGAAGAGGAGCTACTGTTCTTGTCAGTTTCCTAAGCAGAGTTGAACTAGATATGGCCTGTGGGTGTAGGAAGCACAGTTCTTTTGTTTTGAGCAAGGTCACTGTTCGGACCCCATAGGAAACACAGTAGAGTAGAAGAGTGCTCTTTTCTCAAAAGCAGAGTGTGTTTCTTGTAAGGCGAGCTAGCGTTTGTTTCCCAGTCCTAAATGGAGTAGAATCACATGCAGTTTCTGGTCCTACGAGCAAGAGTTGTTTTCTGATAAGAAGAGTCACTATTGTGCTCCCATTGTCATACACAGGGCAAATAGCACTGGCGTCTGTTCCCAGCATGTACAGTGTATTGGACTGAAGAGGATCTAATGTTCTTGTCAGTTTCCTAGCAGAATTGAACTAGATATGGCCCGTGTGGTAGGAAGCACAGTTCTTTTTTTCTGAGCAAGCTCACGGTTCGGATCCCATAGGAAACACAGTAGAGTAGAAGAGTGCCTTTTTCTCAAAAGCTTAGTGTGTTTCTTGTAAGGCAAGCTAGCGTTTGTTTCCCAGTCCTAAATGGAGTTGAGTCACATGCAGTTTCTGGTATTACGAGCAAGAGTTGTTTTCTGGTAAGAAGAGCACTATTGTGTTCCCATTGCCATACACAGTGCAAATAGCACTCGTGTGTGTTCCCAGCAAGTACAGTGTATTGGACTGAAGAGGAGCTACTGTTCTTGTCAGTTTCCTAAGCAGAGTTGAACTAGATATGGCCTGTGTGTGTAGGAAGCACAGTTCTTTTGTTCTGAGCAAGCTCACTGTTCGGACCCCATAGGAATCACAGTAGAGTAGAAGAGTGCTCTTTTCTCAAAAGCAGAGTGTGTTTCTTGTAAGGCGAGCTAGCATTTGTTTCCCAGTCCTAAATGGAGTTGAATGCCATGCAGTTTCTGGTACTATGACCAAGAATTGTTTTCTGGTAAGAAGAGTCACTATTGCCCTCCCATTGCCATACACAATGCAAATAGCGCTCGCGTCTGTTCCCAGCAAGTACAGTGTATTGCACTGAAGAGGAACTACTGTTCTTGTCAGTTTCCTAAGCAGAGTTGAACTAGATATGGCCCGTGTGTGTAGGAAGCACAGTTCTTTTGTTCTGAGCAAGCTCACTGTTCGGATCCCATTGGAAACACAGTAGTGTAGAAGAGTGCCCTTTTCTCAAATCTGAGTGTGTTTCTTGTAAGGCGAGCTAGCATTTGTTTCCCAGTCCTAAATGGAGTTGAATCACATGCAGTTTCTGGTCCTAAGAGCAAGAGTTTTTTTCTGGTAAGAAGAGTCACTACTGTGTTCCCATTGCCATACACAGTGCAAATAGCACTCGCGTCTGTTCCCAGCAAGTACAGTGTATTGGACTGAATAGGAGCTACTGTTCTGGTCAGTTTCCTAAGCAGAGTTGAACTAGATATGGCCGTATGTTTAGGAAGCACAGTTCTTTTGTTCTGAGCAAGCTCACTTTTCGGACGCCATAGGAAACACAGTAGAGTAGAAGAGTGCTCTTTTCTCAAAAGCAGAGTGTGTTTTTTGTAAGGCGAGCTAGCGTTTGTTTCCCAGTCCTAAATGGAGTTGAATCACATGCAGTTTCTGGTCCTACAACCAAGAGTTGTTTTCTCGTAAGAAGAGTCACTATTGCGCTCCCATTTTCATACACAGGGCAAATATCACTGGCGTCGTTTCCCAGCATGTACAGTGTATTGGACTGAAGAGGATCTACTGTTCTTGTCAGTTTCCTAACAGAATTGAACTAGATATGGCCATGTGTGTAGGAAGCACAGTTCTTTTGTTCTGAGCAAGCTCATTGTTTGGACCCCATAGGAAACACAGTAGAGTAGAAGAGTGCTCTTTTCTCAAAAGCAGAGTGTGTTTTTTGTAAGGCGAGCTAGCGTTTGTTTCCCAGTCCTAAATGGAGTTGAATCACATGCAGTTTCTGGTCCTACGAGCAAGAGTTGTTTTCTTGTAAGAAGAGTCACTATTGTGCTCCCCTTGCCATACACAGTGCAAATAGCACTCGCGTCTGTTTCCAGCAAGTACAGTGTATTGGACTGAAGAGGAGCTACTGTTCTGGTCAGTTTCCTAAGCAGAGTTGAACTAGATATGGCCAGTGGGTTTAGGAAGCACAGTTCTTTTGTTCTGAGCAAGGTCACTGTTCGGACACCATAGGAAACACAGTAGAGTAGAAGAGTGCTCTTTTCTCAAAAGCAGAGTGTGTTTCTTGTAAGGCGAGCTAGTGTTTGTTTCCCGGTCCTAAATGGAGTTGAATCACATGCAGTTTCTGGTCCTACGAGCAAGAGTTGTTTTCTTTTAAGAAGAGTCACTATTGCCCTCCCATTGCTATACACAGTGCAAATAGCTCTCGCGTCTGTTCCCAGCAAGTACAGTGTATTGGACTGAAGAGGAGCTACTGTTCTTGTCAGTTTGCTAAGCAGAGTTGAACTAGATATGGCCCGTGTGTGTAGGAAGCACAGTTCTTTTGTTCTGAGCAAGCTCACTCTTCAGACCCCATAGGAAACACAGTAGAGTAGAAGAGTGCTCTTTTCTCAAAAGCAGAGTGTGTTTTTGGTAAGATGAGCTAGCGTTTGTTTCCCGGTCCTAAATGGAGTTGAATCACATGCAGTTTCTGATTCCTATGAGCAAGTGTTGTTTTCTGGTAAGAAGAGTCACTATTGTGCTCCCATTGTCATACACAGTGCAAATAGCACTCGTGTGTGTTCCCAACAAGTACAGTGTATTGGACTGAAGAGGAGCTACTCTTCTTGTCAGTATCCTAAGCAGAATTGAACTAGATATGGCCGGGTGTGTAGGAAGCACAGTTCTTTTTTTCTGAGCAAGCTCACTGTTTGGACCCCATAGGAAACACAGTAGAATAGAAGAGTGCTCTTTTCTCAAAAGCAGAGTGTGTTTCTTGTAAGGAGAGCTAGCGTTTGTTTCCCAGTCCTAAATAGAGGTGAATCACATGCAGTTTCTGGTCCTACAAGCAAAAGTTGTTTTCTGCTAAGAAGAGTCACTACTGTGTGCACCCATTGCCATACACAGAGCAAATAGCATTGGCGTCGGATCCCAGCATGTACAGTGTATTGGACTGAAGAGGAGCTACTGTTCTTGTCAGTTTCCTAAGCAGAGTTGAACTAGATATGGCCTGTGGGTGTAGGAAGCACAGTTCTTTTGTTCTGAGCAAGGTCACTGTTCGGAACCCATAGGAAACACAGTAGAGTAGAAGAGTGCTCTTTTCTCAAAAGCAGAGTGTGTTTCTTGTAAGGCGAGCTAGCGTTTGTTTCCCAGTCCTAAATGGAGTAGAATCACATGCAGTTTCTGGTCCTACGTGCAAGAGTTGTTTTCTGATAAGAAGAGTCACTATTGTGCTCCCATTGTCATTCACAGGGCAAATAGCACTGGCGTCTGTTCCCAGCATGTACAGTGTATTGGACTGAAGAGGATCTAATGTTCTTGTCAGTGTCCTAGCAGAATTGAACTAGATATGGCCCGTGTGGTAGGAAGCACAGTTCTTTTTTTCTGAGCAAGCTCACGGTTCGGATCCCATAGGAAACACAGTAGAGTAGAAGAGTGCCCTTTTCTCAAAATCTTAGTGTGTTTCTTGTAAGGCTAGCTAGCGTTTGTTTCCCAGTCCTAAATGGAGTTGAGTCACATGCAGTTTCTGGTATTACGAGCAAGAGTTGTTTTCTGGTAAGAAGAGCACTATTGTGTTCCCATTGCCATACGCAGTGCAAATAGCACTCGTGTGTGTTCCCAACAAGTACAGTGTATTGGACTGAAGAGGAGCTACTCTTCTTGTCAGTATCCTAAGCAGAATTGAACTAGATATGGCCGGGTGTGTAGGAAGCACAGTTCTTTTGTTCTGAGCAAGCTCACTGTTTGGACCCCATAGGAAACACAGTAGAGTAGAAGAGTGCTCTTTTCTCAAAAGCAGAGTGTGTTTCTTGTAAGGAGAGCTAGCGTTTGTTTCCCAGTCCTAAATAGAGGTGAATCACATGCAGTTTCTGGTCCTACGAGCAAGAGTTGTTTTCTGCTAAGAAGAGTCACTATTGTGCACCCATTGCCATACACAGAGCAAATAGCACTGGCGTCGGTTCCCAGCATGTACAGTGTATTGGACTGAAGAGGAGCTACTGTTCTTGTCAGTTTCCTAAGCAGAGTTGAACTAGATATGGCCTGTGGGTGTAGGAAGCACAGTTCTTTTGTTTTGAGCAAGGTCACTGTTCGGACCCCATAGGAAACACAGTAGAGTAGAAGAGTGCTCTTTTCTCAAAAGCAGAGTGTGTTTCTTGTAAGGCGAGCTAGCGTTTGTTTCCCAGTCCTAAATGGAGTAGAATCACATGCAGTTTCTGGTCCTACGAGCAAGAGTTGTTTTCTGATAAGAAGAGTCACTATTGTGCTCCCATTGTCATACACAGGGCAAATAGCACTGGCGTCTGTTCCCAGCATGTACAGTGTATTGGACTGAAGAGGATCTAATGTTCTTGTCAGTTTCCTAGCAGAATTGAACTAGATATGGCCCGTGTGGTAGGAAGCACAGTTCTTTTTTTCTGAGCAAGCTCACGGTTCGGATCCCATAGGAAACACAGTAGAGTAGAAGAGTGCCCTTTTCTCAAAAGCTTAGTGTGTTTCTTGTAAGGCAAGCTAGCGTTTGTTTCCCAGTCCTAAATGGAGTTGAGTCACATGCAGTTTCTGGTATTACGAGCAAGAGTTGTTTTCTGGTAAGAAGAGCACTATTGTGTTCCCATTGCCATACACAGTGCAAATAGCACTCGTGTGTGTTCCCAGCAAGTACAGTGTATTGGACTGAAGAGGAGCTACTGTTCTTGTCAGTTTCCTAAGCAGAGTTGAACTAGATATGGCCTGTGTGTGTAGGAAGCACAGTTCTTTTGTTCTGAGCAAGCTCACTGTTCGGACCCCATAGGAATCACAGTAGAGTAGAAGAGTGCTCTTTTCTCAAAAGCAGAGTGTGTTTCTTGTAAGGCGAGCTAGCATTTGTTTCCCAGTCCTAAATGGAGTTGAATGCCATGCAGTTTCTGGTACTATGACCAAGAATTGTTTTCTGGTAAGAAGAGTCACTATTGCCCTCCCATTGCCATACACAATGCAAATAGCGCTCGCGTCTGTTCCCAGCAAGTACAGTGTATTGCACTGAAGAGGAACTACTGTTCTTGTCAGTTTCCTAAGCAGAGTTGAACTAGATATGGCCCGTGTGTGTAGGAAGCACAGTTCTTTTGTTCTGAGCAAGCTCACTGTTCGGATCCCATTGGAAACACAGTAG
The DNA here is from genome assembly GCF_949786415.1 of Peromyscus eremicus. Taxonomy (NCBI): domain Eukaryota; kingdom Metazoa; phylum Chordata; class Mammalia; order Rodentia; family Cricetidae; genus Peromyscus; species Peromyscus eremicus. The sequence continues at coordinate 686,876 of NC_081417.1, read as the reverse complement.
TGTAGAAGAGTGCCCTTTTCTCAAATCTGAGTGTGTTTCTTGTAAGGCGAGCTAGCATTTGTTTCCCAGTCCTAAATGGAGTTGAATCACATGCAGTTTCTGGTCCTAAGAGCAAGAGTTTTTTTCTGGTAAGAAGAGTCACTACTGTGTTCCCATTGCCATACACAGTGCAAATAGCACTCGCGTCTGTTCCCAGCAAGTACAGTGTATTGGACTGAATAGGAGCTACTGTTCTGGTCAGTTTCCTAAGCAGAGTTGAACTAGATATGGCCGTATGTTTAGGAAGCACAGTTCTTTTGTTCTGAGCAAGCTCACTTTTCGGACGCCATAGGAAACACAGTAGAGTAGAAGAGTGCTCTTTTCTCAAAAGCAGAGTGTGTTTTTTGTAAGGCGAGCTAGCGTTTGTTTCCCAGTCCTAAATGGAGTTGAATCACATGCAGTTTCTGGTCCTACAACCAAGAGTTGTTTTCTCGTAAGAAGAGTCACTATTGCGCTCCCATTTTCATACACAGGGCAAATATCACTGGCGTCGTTTCCCAGCATGTACAGTGTATTGGACTGAAGAGGATCTACTGTTCTTGTCAGTTTCCTAACAGAATTGAACTAGATATGGCCATGTGTGTAGGAAGCACAGTTCTTTTGTTCTGAGCAAGCTCATTGTTTGGACCCCATAGGAAACACAGTAGAGTAGAAGAGTGCTCTTTTCTCAAAAGCAGAGTGTGTTTTTTGTAAGGCGAGCTAGCGTTTGTTTCCCAGTCCTAAATGGAGTTGAATCACATGCAGTTTCTGGTCCTACGAGCAAGAGTTGTTTTCTTGTAAGAAGAGTCACTATTGTGCTCCCCTTGCCATACACAGTGCAAATAGCACTCGCGTCTGTTTCCAGCAAGTACAGTGTATTGGACTGAAGAGGAGCTACTGTTCTGGTCAGTTTCCTAAGCAGAGTTGAACTAGATATGGCCAGTGGGTTTAGGAAGCACAGTTCTTTTGTTCTGAGCAAGGTCACTGTTCGGACACCATAGGAAACACAGTAGAGTAGAAGAGTCCTCTTTTCTCAAAAGCAGAGTGTGTTTCTTGTAAGGCGAGCTAGTGTTTGTTTCCCGGTCCTAAATGGAGTTGAATCACATGCAGTTTCTGGTCCTACGAGCAAGAGTTGTTTTCTTTTAAGAAGAGTCACTATTGCCCTCCCATTGCTATACACAGTGCAAATAGCTCTCGCGTCTGTTCCCAGCAAGTACAGTGTATTGGACTGAAGAGGAGCTACTGTTCTTGTCAGTTTGCTAAGCAGAGTTGAACTAGATATGGCCCGTGTGTGTAGGAAGCACAGGTCTTTTGTTCTGAGCAAGCTCACTCTTCAGACCCCATAGGAAACACAGTAGAGTAGAAGAGTGCTCTTTTCTCAAAAGCAGAGTGTGTTTTTGGTAAGATGAGCTAGCGTTTGTTTCCCGGTCCTAAATGGAGTTGAATCACATGCAGTTTCTGATTCCTATGAGCAAGTGTTGTTTTCTGGTAAGAAGAGTCACTATTGTGCTCCCATTGTCATCCACAGTGCAAATAGCACTCGTGTGTGTTCCCAACAAGTACAGTGTATTGGACTGAAGAGGAGCTACTCTTCTTGTCAGTATCCTAAGCAGAATTGAACTAGATATGGCCGGGTGTGTAGGAAGCACAGTTCTTTTTTTCTGAGCAAGCTCACTGTTTGGACCCCATAGGAAACACAGTAGAATAGAAGAGTGCTCTTTTCTCAAAAGCAGAGTGTGTTTCTTGTAAGGAGAGCTAGCGTTTGTTTCCCAGTCCTAAATAGAGGTGAATCACATGCAGTTTCTGGTCCTACGAGCAAGAGTTGTTTTCTGCTAAGAAGAGTCACTACTGTGTGCACCCATTGCCATACACAGAGCAAATAGCATTGGCGTCGGATCCCAGCATGTACAGTGTATTGGACTGAAGAGGAGCTACTGTTCTTGTCAGTTTCCTAAGCAGAGTTGAACTAGATATGGCCTGTGGGTGTAGGAAGCACAGTTCTTTTGTTCTGAGCAAGGTCACTGTTCGGAACCCATAGGAAACACAGTAGAGTAGAAGAGTGCTCTTTTCTCAAAAGCAGAGTGTGTTTCTTGTAAGGCGAGCTAGCGTTTGTTTCCCAGTCCTAAATGGAGTAGAATCACATGCAGTTTCTGGTCCTACGTGCAAGAGTTGTTTTCTGATAAGAAGAGTCACTATTGTGCTCCCATTGTCATTCACAGGGCAAATAGCACTGGCGTCTGTTCCCAGCATGTACAGTGTATTGGACTGAAGAGGATCTAATGTTCTTGTCAGTGTCCTAGCAGAATTGAACTAGATATGGCCCGTGTGGTGGGAAGCACAGTTCTTTTTTTCTGAGCAAGCTCACGGTTCGGATCCCATAGGAAACACAGTAGAGTAGAAGAGTGCCCTTTTCTCAAAATCTTAGTGTGTTTCTTGTAAGGCTAGCTAGCGTTTGTTTCCCAGTCCTAAATGGAGTTGAGTCACATGCAGTTTCTGGTATTACGAGCAAGAGTTGTTTTCTGGTAAGAAGAGCACTATTGTGTTCCCATTGCCATACACAGTGCAAATAGCACTCGTGTGTGTTCCCAACAAGTACAGTGTATTGGACTGAAGAGGAGCTACTCTTCTTGTCAGTATCCTAAGCAGAATTGAACTAGATATGGCCGGGTGTGTAGGAAGCACAGTTCTTTTGTTCTGAGCAAGCTCACTGTTTGGACCCCATAGGAAACACAGTAGAGTAGAAGAGTGCTCTTTTCTCAAAAGCAGAGTGTGTTTCTTGTAAGGAGAGCTAGCGTTTGTTTCCCAGTCCTAAATAGAGGTGAATCACATGCAGTTTCTGGTCCTACGAGCAAGAGTTGTTTTCTGCTAAGAAGAGTCACTATTGTGCACCCATTGCCATACACAGAGCAAATAGCACTGGCGTCGGTTCCCAGCATGTACAGTGTATTGGACTGAAGAGGAGCTACTGTTCTTGTCAGTTTCCTAAGCAGAGTTGAACTAGATATGGCCTGTGGGTGTAGGAAGCACAGTTCTTTTGTTCTGAGCAAGCTCACTGTTTGGATCCCATTGGAAACACAGTAGTGTAGAAGAGTGCCCTTTTCTCAAATCTGAGTGTGTTTCTTGTAAGGCGAGCTAGCATTTGTTTCCCAGTCCTAAATGGAGTTGAATCACATGCAGTTTCTGGTCCTACGAGCAAGAGTTTTTTTCTGGTAAGAAGAGTCACTACTGTGTTCCCATTGCCATACACAGTGCAAATAGCACTCGCGTCTGTTCCCAGCAAGTACAGTGTATTGGACTGAATAGGAGCTACTGTTCTGGTCAGTTTCCTAAGCAGAGTTGAACTAGATATGGCCGTATGTTTAGGAAGCACAGTTCTTTTGTTCTGAGCAAGCTCACTTTTCGGACCACATAGGAAACACAGTAGAGTAGAAGAGTGCTCTTTTCCCAAAGGCAGAGTTTGTTTTTTGTAAGGCGAGCTAGCGTTTGTTTCCCAGTCCTAAATGGAGTTCAATCACATGCAGTTTCTGGTCCTACAACCAAGAGTTGTTTTCTCGTAAGAAGAGTCACTATTGTGCTCCCATTTTCATACACAGGGCAAATATCACTGGCGTCGTTTCCCAGCATGTACAGTGTATTGGACTGAAGAGGATCTACTGTTCTTGTCAGTTTCCTAGCAGAATTGAACTATATATGGCCATGTGTGTAGCAAGCACAGTTCTTTTGTTCTGAGCAAGCTCATTGTTCGGACCCCACAGGAAACACAGTAGAGTAGAAGAGTGCTCTTTTCTCAAAAGCAGAGTGTGTTTTTTGTAAGGCGAGATAGCGTTTGTTTCCCAGTCCTAAATGGAGTTGAATCACATGCAGTTTCTGGTCCTATGAGCAAGAGTTGTTTTCTTGTAAGAAGAGTCACTATTGTGCTCCCCTTGCCATACACAGTGCAAATAGCAATGGCGTCTGTTTCCAGCAAGTACAGTGTATTGGACTGAAGAGGAGCTACTGTTCTGGTCAGTTTCCTAAGCAGAATTGAACTAGATATGGCCCGTGTGGTAGGAAGCACAGTTCTTTTTTTCTGAGCAAGCTCACGGTTCGGATCCCATAGGAAACACAGTAGAGTAGAAGAGTGCCCTTTTCTCAAAAGCTTAGTGTGTTTCTTGTAAGGCAAGCTAGCGTTTGTTTCCCAGTCCTAAATGGAGTTGAGTCACATGCAGTTTCTGGTATTACGAGCAAGAGTTGTTTTCTGGTAAGAAGAGCACTATTGTGTTCCCATTGCCATACACAGTGCAAATAGCACTCGTGTGTGTTCCCAGCAAGTACAGTGTATTGGACTGAAGAGGAGCTACTGTTCTTGTCAGTTTCCTAAGCAGAGTTGAACTAGATATGGCCTGTGTGTGTATGAAGCACAGTTCTTTTGTTCTGAGCAAGCTCACTGTTCGGACCCCATAGGAATCACAGTAGAGTAGAAGAGTGCTCTTTTCTCAAAAGCAGAGTGTGTTTCTTGTAAGGCGAGCTAGCATTTGTTTCCCAGTCCTAAATGGAGTTGAATGCCATGCAGTTTCTGGTACTATGACCAAGAATTGTTTTCTGGTAAGAAGAGTCACTATTGCCCTCCCATTGCCATACACAATGCAAATAGCGCTCGCGTCTGTTCCCAGCAAGTACAGTGTATTGCACTGAAGAGGAACTACTGTTCTTGTCAGTTTCCTAAGCAGAGTTGAACTAGATATGGCCCGTGTGTGTAGGAAGCACAGTTCTTTTGTTCTGAGCAAGCTCACTGTTCGGATCCCATTGGAAACACAGTAGTGTAGAAGAGTGCCCTTTTCTCAAATCTGAGTGTGTTTCTTGTAAGGCGAGCTAGCATTTGTATCCCAGTCCTAAATGGAGTTGAATCACATGCAGTTTCTGGTCCTAAGAGCAAGAGTTTTTTTCTGGTAAGAAGAGTCACTACTGTGTTCCCATTGCCATACACAGTGCAAATAGCACTCGCGTCTGTTCCCAGCAAGTACAGTGTATTGGACTGAATAGGAGCTACTGTTCTGGTCAGTTTCCTAAGCAGAGTTGAACTAGATATGGCCGTATGTTTAGGAAGCACAGTTCTTTTGTTCTGAGCAAGCTCACTTTTCGGACGCCATAGGAAACACAGTAGAGTAGAAGAGTGCTCTTTTCTCAAAAGCAGAGTGTGTTTTTTGTAAGGCGAGCTAGCGTTTGTTTCCCAGTCCTAAATGGAGTTGAATCACATGCAGTTTCTGGTCCTACAACCAAGAGTTGTTTTCTCGTAAGAAGAGTCACTATTGCGCTCCCATTTTCATACACAGGGCAAATATCACTGGCGTCGTTTCCCAGCATGTACAGTGTATTGGACTGAAGAGGATCTACTGTTCTTGTCAGTTTCCTAACAGAATTGAACTAGATATGGCCATGTGTGTAGGAAGCACAGTTCTTTTGTTCTGAGCAAGCTCATTGTTTGGACCCCATAGGAAACACAGTAGAGTAGAAGAGTGCTCTTTTCTCAAAAGCAGAGTGTGTTTTTTGTAAGGCGAGCTAGCGTTTGTTTCCCAGTCCTAAATGGAGTTGAATCACATGCAGTTTCTGGTCCTACGAGCAAGAGTTGTTTTCTTGTAAGAAGAGTCACTATTGTGCTCCCCTTGCCATACACAGTGCAAATAGCACTCGCGTCTGTTTCCAGCAAGTACAGTGTATTGGACTGAAGAGGAGCTACTGTTCTGGTCAGTTTCCTAAGCAGAGTTGAACTAGATATGGCCAGTGGGTTTAGGAAGCACAGTTCTTTTGTTCTGAGCAAGGTCACTGTTCGGACACCATAGGAAACACAGTAGAGTAGAAGAGTCCTCTTTTCTCAAAAGCAGAGTGTGTTTCTTGTAAGGCGAGCTAGTGTTTGTTTCCCGGTCCTAAATGGAGTTGAATCACATGCAGTTTCTGGTCCTACGAGCAAGAGTTGTTTTCTTTTAAGAAGAGTCACTATTGCCCTCCCATTGCTATACACAGTGCAAATAGCTCTCGCGTCTGTTCCCAGCAAGTACAGTGTATTGGACTGAAGAGGAGCTACTGTTCTTGTCAGTTTGCTAAGCAGAGTTGAACTAGATATGGCCCGTGTGTGTAGGAAGCACAGGTCTTTTGTTCTGAGCAAGCTCACTCTTCAGACCCCATAGGAAACACAGTAGAGTAGAAGAGTGCTCTTTTCTCAAAAGCAGAGTGTGTTTTTGGTAAGATGAGCTAGCGTTTGTTTCCCGGTCCTAAATGGAGTTGAATCACATGCAGTTTCTGATTCCTATGAGCAAGTGTTGTTTTCTGGTAAGAAGAGTCACTATTGTGCTCCCATTGTCATCCACAGTGCAAATAGCACTCGTGTGTGTTCCCAACAAGTACAGTGTATTGGACTGAAGAGGAGCTACTCTTCTTGTCAGTATCCTAAGCAGAATTGAACTAGATATGGCCGGGTGTGTAGGAAGCACAGTTCTTTTTTTCTGAGCAAGCTCACTGTTTGGACCCCATAGGAAACACAGTAGAATAGAAGAGTGCTCTTTTCTCAAAAGCAGAGTGTGTTTCTTGTAAGGAGAGCTAGCGTTTGTTTCCCAGTCCTAAATAGAGGTGAATCACATGCAGTTTCTGGTCCTACGAGCAAGAGTTGTTTTCTGCTAAGAAGAGTCACTACTGTGTGCACCCATTGCCATACACAGAGCAAATAGCATTGGCGTCGGATCCCAGCATGTACAGTGTATTGGACTGAAGAGGAGCTACTGTTCTTGTCAGTTTCCTAAGCAGAGTTGAACTAGATATGGCCTGTGGGTGTAGGAAGCACAGTTCTTTTGTTCTGAGCAAGGTCACTGTTCGGAACCCATAGGAAACACAGTAGAGTAGAAGAGTGCTCTTTTCTCAAAAGCAGAGTGTGTTTCTTGTAAGGCGAGCTAGCGTTTGTTTCCCAGTCCTAAATGGAGTAGAATCACATGCAGTTTCTGGTCCTACGTGCAAGAGTTGTTTTCTGATAAGAAGAGTCACTATTGTGCTCCCATTGTCATTCACAGGGCAAATAGCACTGGCGTCTGTTCCCAGCATGTACAGTGTATTGGACTGAAGAGGATCTAATGTTCTTGTCAGTGTCCTAGCAGAATTGAACTAGATATGGCCCGTGTGGTGGGAAGCACAGTTCTTTTTTTCTGAGCAAGCTCACGGTTCGGATCCCATAGGAAACACAGTAGAGTAGAAGAGTGCCCTTTTCTCAAAATCTTAGTGTGTTTCTTGTAAGGCTAGCTAGCGTTTGTTTCCCAGTCCTAAATAGAGGTGAATCACATGCAGTTTCTGGTCCTACGAGCAAGAGTTGTTTTCTGCTAAGAAGAGTCACTATTGTGCACCCATTGCCATACACAGAGCAAATAGCACTGGCGTCGGTTCCCAGCATGTACAGTGTATTGGACTGAAGAGGAGCTACTGTTCTTGTCAGTTTCCTAAGCAGAGTTGAACTAGATATGGCCTGTGGGTGTAGGAAGCACAGTTCTTTTGTTCTGAGCAAGCTCACTGTTTGGATCCCATTGGAAACACAGTAGTGTAGAAGAGTGCCCTTTTCTCAAATCTGAGTGTGTTTCTTGTAAGGCGAGCTAGCATTTGTTTCCCAGTCCTAAATGGAGTTGAATCACATGCAGTTTCTGGTCCTACGAGCAAGAGTTTTTTTCTGGTAAGAAGAGTCACTACTGTGTTCCCATTGCCATACACAGTGCAAATAGCACTCGCGTCTGTTCCCAGCAAGTACAGTGTATTGGACTGAATAGGAGCTACTGTTCTGGTCAGTTTCCTAAGCAGAGTTGAACTAGATATGGCCGTATGTTTAGGAAGCACAGTTCTTTTGTTCTGAGCAAGCTCACTTTTCGGACCACATAGGAAACACAGTAGAGTAGAAGAGTGCTCTTTTCCCAAAGGCAGAGTTTGTTTTTTGTAAGGCGAGCTAGCGTTTGTTTCCCAGTCCTAAATGGAGTTCAATCACATGCAGTTTCTGGTCCTACAACCAAGAGTTGTTTTCTCGTAAGAAGAGTCACTATTGTGCTCCCATTTTCATACACAGGGCAAATATCACTGGCGTCGTTTCCCAGCATGTACAGTGTATTGGACTGAAGAGGATCTACTGTTCTTGTCAGTTTCCTAGCAGAATTGAACTATATATGGCCATGTGTGTAGCAAGCACAGTTCTTTTGTTCTGAGCAAGCTCATTGTTCGGACCCCACAGGAAACACAGTAGAGTAGAAGAGTGCTCTTTTCTCAAAAGCAGAGTGTGTTTTTTGTAAGGCGAGATAGCGTTTGTTTCCCAGTCCTAAATGGAGTTGAATCACATGCAGTTTCTGGTCCTATGAGCAAGAGTTGTTTTCTTGTAAGAAGAGTCACTATTGTGCTCCCCTTGCCATACACAGTGCAAATAGCAATGGCGTCTGTTTCCAGCAAGTACAGTGTATTGGACTGAAGAGGAGCTACTGTTCTGGTCAGTTTCCTAAGCAGAGTTGAACTAGATATGGCCCGTGTGTGTAGGAAGCACAGTTCTTTGGTTCTGAGCAAGCTCACTGTTCGGATCCCATTGGAAACACAGTAGTGTAGAAGAGTGCCCTTTTCTCAAATCTGAGTGTGTTTCTTGTAAGGCGAGCTAGCATTTGTTTCCCAGTCCTAAATGGAGTTGAATCACATGCAGTTTCTGGTCCTAAGAGCAAGAGTTTTTTTCTGGTAAGAAGAGTCACTACTGTGTTCCCATTGCCATACACAGTGCAAATAGCACTCGCTTCTGTTCCAAGCAAGTACAGTGTATTGGACTGAATAGGAGCTACTGTTCTGGTCAGTTTCCTAAGCAGAGTTGAACTAGATATGGCCGTATGTTTAGGAAGCACAGTTCTTTTGTTCTGAGCAAGCTCACTTTTCGGACCCCATAGGAAACACAGTAGAGTAGAAGAGTGCTCTTTTCTCAAAAGCAGAGTGTGTTTTTGGTAAGATGAGCTAGCGTTTGTTTCCCGGTCCTAAATGGAGTTGAATCACATGCAGTTTCTGATTCCTATGAGCAAGTGTTGTTTTCTGGTAAGAAGAGTCACTATTGTGCTCCCATTGTCATCCACAGTGCAAATAGCACTCGTGTGTGTTCCCAACAAGTACAGTGTATTGGACTGAAGAGGAGCTACTCTTCTTGTCAGTATCCTAAGCAGAATTGAACTAGATATGGCCGGGTGTGTAGGAAGCACAGTTCTTTTTTTCTGAGCAAGCTCACTGTTTGGACCCCATAGGAAACACAGTAGAATAGAAGAGTGCTCTTTTCTCAAAAGCAGAGTGTGTTTCTTGTAAGGAGAGCTAGCGTTTGTTTCCCAGTCCTAAATAGAGGTGAATCACATGCAGTTTCTGGTCCTACGAGCAAGAGTTGTTTTCTGCTAAGAAGAGTCACTACTGTGTGCACCCATTGCCATACACAGAGCAAATAGCATTGGCGTCGGATCCCAGCATGTACAGTGTATTGGACTGAAGAGGAGCTACTGTTCTTGTCAGTTTCCTAAGCAGAGTTGAACTAGATATGGCCTGTGGGTGTAGGAAGCACAGTTCTTTTGTTCTGAGCAAGGTCACTGTTCGGAACCCATAGGAAACACAGTAGAGTAGAAGAGTGCTCTTTTCTCAAAAGCAGAGTGTGTTTCTTGTAAGGCGAGCTAGCGTTTGTTTCCCAGTCCTAAATGGAGTAGAATCACATGCAGTTTCTGGTCCTACGTGCAAGAGTTGTTTTCTGATAAGAAGAGTCACTATTGTGCTCCCATTGTCATTCACAGGGCAAATAGCACTGGCGTCTGTTCCCAGCATGTACAGTGTATTGGACTGAAGAGGATCTAATGTTCTTGTCAGTGTCCTAGCAGAATTGAACTAGATATGGCCCGTGTGGTGGGAAGCACAGTTCTTTTTTTCTGAGCAAGCTCACGGTTCGGATCCCATAGGAAACACAGTAGAGTAGAAGAGTGCCCTTTTCTCAAAATCTTAGTGTGTTTCTTGTAAGGCTAGCTAGCGTTTGTTTCCCAGTCCTAAATAGAGGTGAATCACATGCAGTTTCTGGTCCTACGAGCAAGAGTTGTTTTCTGCTAAGAAGAGTCACTATTGTGCACCCATTGCCATACACAGAGCAAATAGCACTGGCGTCGGTTCCCAGCATGTACAGTGTATTGGACTGAAGAGGAGCTACTGTTCTTGTCAGTTTCCTAAGCAGAGTTGAACTAGATATGGCCTGTGGGTGTAGGAAGCACAGTTCTTTTGTTCTGAGCAAGCTCACTGTTTGGATCCCATTGGAAACACAGTAGTGTAGAAGAGTGCCCTTTTCTCAAATCTGAGTGTGTTTCTTGTAAGGCGAGCTAGCATTTGTTTCCCAGTCCTAAATGGAGTTGAATCACATGCAGTTTCTGGTCCTACGAGCAAGAGTTTTTTTCTGGTAAGAAGAGTCACTACTGTGTTCCCATTGCCATACACAGTGCAAATAGCACTCGCGTCTGTTCCCAGCAAGTACAGTGTATTGGACTGAATAGGAGCTACTGTTCTGGTCAGTTTCCTAAGCAGAGTTGAACTAGATATGGCCGTATGTTTAGGAAGCACAGTTCTTTTGTTCTGAGCAAGCTCACTTTTCGGACCACATAGGAAACACAGTAGAGTAGAAGAGTGCTCTTTTCCCAAAGGCAGAGTTTGTTTTTTGTAAGGCGAGCTAGCGTTTGTTTCCCAGTCCTAAATGGAGTTCAATCACATGCAGTTTCTGGTCCTACAACCAAGAGTTGTTTTCTCGTAAGAAGAGTCACTATTGTGCTCCCATTTTCATACACAGGGCAAATATCACTGGCGTCGTTTCCCAGCATGTACAGTGTATTGGACTGAAGAGGATCTACTGTTCTTGTCAGTTTCCTAGCAGAATTGAACTATATATGGCCATGTGTGTAGCAAGCACAGTTCTTTTGTTCTGAGCAAGCTCATTGTTCGGACCCCACAGGAAACACAGTAGAGTAGAAGAGTGCTCTTTTCTCAAAAGCAGAGTGTGTTTTTTGTAAGGCGAGATAGCGTTTGTTTCCCAGTCCTAAATGGAGTTGAATCACATGCAGTTTCTGGTCCTATGAGCAAGAGTTGTTTTCTTGTAAGAAGAGTCACTATTGTGCTCCCCTTGCCATACACAGTGCAAATAGCAATGGCGTCTGTTTCCAGCAAGTACAGTGTATTGGACTGAAGAGGAGCTACTGTTCTGGTCAGTTTCCTAAGCAGAGTTGAACTAGATATGGCCCGTGTGTGTAGGAAGCACAGTTCTTTGGTTCTGAGCAAGCTCACTGTTCGGATCCCATTGGAAACACAGTAGTGTAGAAGAGTGCCCTTTTCTCAAATCTGAGTGTGTTTCTTGTAAGGCGAGCTAGCATTTGTTTCCCAGTCCTAAATGGAGTTGAATCACATGCAGTTTCTGGTCCTAAGAGCAAGAGTTTTTTTCTGGTAAGAAGAGTCACTACTGTGTTCCCATTGCCATACACAGTGCAAATAGCACTCGCTTCTGTTCCAAGCAAGTACAGTGTATTGGACTGAATAGGAGCTACTGTTCTGGTCAGTTTCCTAAGCAGAGTTGAACTAGATATGGCCGTATGTTTAGGAAGCACAGTTCTTTTGTTCTGAGCAAGCTCACTTTTCGGACCCCATAGGAAACACAGTAGAGTAGAAGAGTGCTCTTTTCTCAAAAGCAGAGTTTGTTTTTTGTAAGGCGAGCTAGCGTTTGTTTCCCAGTCCTAAATGGAGTTCAATCACATGCAGTTTCTGGTCCTACAACCAAGAGTTGTTTTCTCGTAAGAAGATTCACTATTGTGCTCCCATTTTCATACACAGGGCAAATATCACTGGAGTCGTTTCCCAGCATGTACAGTGTATTGGACTGAAGAGGATCTACTGTTCTTGTCAGTTTCCTAGCAGAATTGAACTATATATGGCCATGTGTGTAGCAAGCACAGTTCTTTTGTTCTGAGCAAGCTCATTGTTCGGACCCCATAGGAAACACAGTAGAGTAGAAGAGTGCTCTTTTCTCAAAAGCAGAGTGTGTTTCTTGTAAGGCGAGCTAGTGTTTGTTTCCCGGTCCTAAATGGAGTTGAATCACATGCAGTTTCTGGTCCTATGAGCAAGTGTTGTTTTCTGGTAAGAAGAGTCACTATTGTGCTCCCATTGACATATGCAGTGCAAATAGCACTCCCGTCTTTTCCCAGAAAGTACAGTGTATTGCACTGAAGAGGAGCTACTGTTCTTGTCAGTTTCCTAAGCAGAGTTGAACTAGATATGGCCCGTGTGTGTAGGAAGCACAGTTCTTTTGTTCTGAGCAAGCTCACTGTTCGGATCCCATCGGAAACACAGTAGTGTAGAAGAGTGCCCTTTTCTCAAATCTGAGTGTGTTTCTTGTAAGGCGAGCTAGCGTTTGTTTCCCAGTCCTAAATGCAGTTGAATCACATGCAGTTTCTGGTCCTACGAGCAAGAGTTGTTTTCTGGTAAGAAGAGTCACTATTGTGCTCCCATTGACATACACAGGGTAAATAGCCCTGGCGTCTCTTCCCAGCATGTACAGTGTATTGGACTGAAGAAGATAAATGGTTCTTGTCAGTTTCCTAAGCAGAATTGAAGTAGATATGGCCGTGTGTGTAGGAAGCACAGTCCTTTTGTTCTGAGCAAGCTCACTGTTTTGGCCCTATAGGAAACACAGTAGAGTAGATGAGTGCTCTTTTCTCAAAAGCAGAGTCTGTTTCTTGTAAGGCGAGCTAGTGTTTTTTTCCCAGTTCTAAATGGAGTTGAATCACATACAGTTTTTGGTCCTATGAGCAAGAGTTATTTTCTGGTAAGGAAATTCACTATTGCGCTCCCATTGCCATACACAGTGCAAATAGCACTCGCGTCTGTTCCCAGCAAGTACAGTGTATTGACTGAAGAGGAGCTACTGTTTTTGTCAGTTTCCTATGGAGAGTTGAAGTAGATATGGCCCGTGTGTGTAGGAAGCACAGTTCTTTTGTTCTGAACAAGCTCACTGTTCGGACCCCATAGGAAACACAGTAGAGTAGAAGAGTGCTCTTTTCTCAAAAGCAGAGTGTTTCTTGTAAGGCGAGCTAGCGTTTGTTTCCCAGTCCTAAATGGAGGTGAATCACATGCAGTTTCTGGTCCTACGAGCAAGAGTTGTTTTCTGGTAAGAAGAGTCACTATTGCACTCCCATTGCCATACACAGTGCAAATAGCACTCACGTCTGTTCCCAGCAAGTACAGTGTATTGGACTGAAGAGGAGCTACTGTTCTTGTCAGTTTCCTAAGCAGAGTTGAACTAGATATGGCCCGTGAGTGTAGGAAGCACAGTTCTTTTGTTCGAAGCAAGCTCACTGTTCTGGCCCTATAGGAAACACAGTAGAGTAGAAGAGTGCTCTTTTCTCAAAAGCAGAGTGTGTTTCTTGTAAGGCAAGCTAGCGTTTGTTTCCCAGTCCTAAATTGAGTTGAATCACATGCAGTTTTTGATCCTACGAGCAAGAGTTGTTTTCTGGTAAGGAAAGTCACTATTGCGCTCCCATTGCCATACACAGTGCAAATAGCACTCGCGTCTGTTCCCAGCAAGTACAGTGTATTGGACTGAAGAGGAGCTATTGTTTTGTGAGTTCCCTAAGCAGAGTTGAACTAGATGTGGCCCGTGTGTGTAGGAAGCACAGTTCTTTTGTTCTGAGCAAGCTCACTGTTCGAACCCCATATGAAACACAGTAGAGTAGAAGAGTGCTCTTTTCTCAAAAGCAGATTGGGTTTCTTGTAAGGCGAGCTAGTGTTTGTTTCCCAGCCAGAAATGGAGTTGAATCCCATGCAGTTTCTGGTCCTACGAGCAAGAGTTGTTTTCTGGTAAGAAGAGTCACTATTGTGCTCCCATTGTCATACACAGGGAAAATAGCATTGGCGTCGGTTCCCAGCATGTACAGTGCATTGGACTGAAGAGAAGCTACTGTTCTTGTCAGTTTCCTAAGCAGAGTTGAACTAGATATGGCCCGTGTGTTTAGGAAGCACAGTTCTTTTGTTCTGAACAAGCTCACTATTCTGGGGCTATAGGACACACAGTAGAGTAGAATAGTGCTCTTTTCTGAAAAGCAGAGTGTGTTTCTAGTAAGGCTAGCTAGCTTTTGTTTCCCAGTCCTAAATGGAGTTGAGTCACATGCAGTTTCTGGTCCTACGAGCAAGAGTTGTTTTCTGGTAAGAAGAGTCACTATTGTGCTCCCATTATTATGCACAGGGCAAATAGAACTGGCGTCTGTTCCCAGCATGTACAGTGTATTGGACTGAAGAGGATCTAAGGTTCTTGTCAGTTTCCTAAGCAGAATTGAACTAGATATGGCCGTGCGTGTAGGAAGCACAGTTCTTTTGTTCTGAGCAAGCTCACTATTCTGGCCCTATATGAAACACAGTAGAGTAGAAGAGTGCTCTTTTCTGAAAAGCAGAGTGTGTTTCTTTTAAGGCGAGCTAGCGTTTGTTTTGCAGTCCTAAATGCAGTTGAATCACATGCAGTTTCTGGTCCTACAGGCAAGAGTTGTTTTCTGGTAAGAAGATTCACTATTGTGCTCTCATTGCCATACATAGTGCAAATAGCAGTGGCGTCTGCTCCCAGCGAGTAAAGTATATTGGAGTTTGGAGGAGCTACTGTTCTTGTCTGTTTCCTAAGCAGAGTTGAACTAGATATGGCCCGAGTGTGTAAGAAGCACAGGTCTTTTGTTTTGTGCAAGCTCATTGTTCAGACCCAATAAGAAACATAGTAGAGTAGAAGAGTGCTCTTTTCTCAAAAGCAGAGTGTGTTTCTTGTAAGGTGAGCTAGTGTTTGTTTCCCAGTCATAAATGGAGTTGAATCACATGCAGTTTCTGGTCCTACGAGCAAGAGTTGTTTTCTGGTAAGAAGAGTCACTATTGTGCTCCCAATGCCATACACAGTGCAAAGAGCACTCGCGTCTGTTCCCTGCAAGTACAGTGTATTGGATTGAATTGGAGCTACTGTTCTTGTCAGTTGCCTAAGCAGAGTTGAACTAGATATGGCCCATGTGTGTAGGAAGCACATTTCTTCTGTTCTGAGCAAGCTCACTGTTCAGACCCCATAGGAAACACAGTAGAGTAGAAGAGTGCTCATTTCTCAAAAGCAGAGTGTTTCTCAAAAGATGAGCTAGCATTTGTTTCCCAGTCCTAAATGGAGTTGAATCCCATGCAGTTTCTGGTTTTATGAGCAAGAGTTTTTTCTGGTAAGAAGAGTCACTATTGTGCTCCCATTGTCATACACAGGGCAAATAGCACTGGCGTCAGTTCCCAGCATGTACAGTGTACTGGACTGAAGAGGAGCTACTGTTCTTGTCAGTTTCCTAAGCAGAGATGAAGTAGATATGGCCCTTGTGTGTAGGAAGCACAGTTCTTTTGTTCTGAGCAAGCACACTGTTCAGACCTCATATGAAACACAGTAGAGTAGAAGAGTGCTCTTTTCTCAAAAGCAGAGTGTGTTTCTTGTAAGGCGAGCGAGTGTTTGTTTCCCAGTCCTAAATGGAGTTGAGTCAAATGCAGTTTCTGGTCCTACGAGCAAGAGATTTTTTCTGGTAAGAAGAGTCACTATTGCGCTCCCATTGTCATACACAGGGCAAATAGCACTGGCGTTGGTTCCCAGCATGTACAGTGCATTGGACTGAAGAGGAGCTACTGTTCTTGTCAGTTTCCTAAGCATAATTGAAGTAGATATGGCCATGGGTGTAGTAAGCACAGTTCTTTTGTTCTGAGCAAGCTCACTGTTTTGGCCCTGTAGGAAACACAGTAGAGTAGAAGAGTTCTCTTTTCTCAAAAGCAGAGTCTGTTTCTTGTAAGGCGAGCTAGCATTTGTTTCCCAGTCCTAAATTGAGTTGAATCACATGCAGTTTTTGGTCCTACTAGCAATAGTTGTTTTTTGGTAAGGAAAGTCACTATTGCGCTCCCATTGCCATACACAGTGCAAATAGCACTCGCGTCTTTTCCCAGCATGTACAGTGTATTGGACTCAAGAGGAGCTACAGTTCTTGTCAGTTTCCTAAGCAGAGTTTTACTAGATATGGCCCGTGTGTGTAGGAAGCACAGTTCTTTTGTTCTGAGCAAGATCACTGATAGGACCCCATAGGAAACACAGTAGAGTAGAAGAGTGCTCTTTTCTCAAAAGCAGAGTGTGTTTCTCATACGGCGAGCTAGTGTTTCTTTCCCAGTCAGAAATGGAGTTGAATCCCATGCAGTTTCTTGTCCTATGAGCAAGAGTTGTTTTCTGCTAAGAAGAGTCACTATTGCGCTCCCATTGCCATACACAGTGCAAATAGCACTCCCGTCTGTTCCCAGCAAGTACAGTGTATTGGACTGAAGAGGAGCTACTGTTCTTGTCAGTTTCCTAAGCAGAGTTTTACTAGATATGGCCCGTGTGTGTAGGAAGCACAGTTCTTTTGTTCTGAGCAAGCTCACTGTTCAGAACCCATAGGAAACACAGTAGAGTAGAAGAGTGCTCTTTTCTCAAAAGCAGAGTGTTTCTCGAAAGGCGAGCTAGCGTTTGTTTCCCAGTCCTAAATGGAGTTGAGTCACATGCAGTTTCTGGTCCTACGACCAAGAGTTGTTTTCTGCTAAGAAGAGTCACTATTGTGCTCCCATTGTCATACACAGGGCAAATAGCACTGGCGTCTGTTCCCAGCATGAACAGTGCATTGGACTGAAGAGGAGCTACTGTTCTTGTCAGTTTCCTAAGCAGAATTGAACTAGATATTGCCATGGGTGTAGGAAGCACAGTTCTTTTGTTCTGAGCAAGCTCACTGTTTTGGCCCTATAGGAAACACAGTAGAGTAGATGAGTGCTCTTTTCTCAAAAGCAGAGTCTGTTTCTTGTAAGGCGAGCTAGTGTTTTTTTCCCAGTTCTAAATGGAGTTGAATCACATACAGTTTTTGGTCCTATGAGCAAGAGTTATTTTCTGGTAAGGAAATTCACTATTGCGCTCCCATTGCCATACACAGTGCAAATAGCACTCGCGTCTGTTCCCAGCAAGTACAGTGTATTGACTGAAGAGGAGCTACTGTTTTTGTCAGTTTCCTATGGAGAGTTGAAGTAGATATGGCCCGTGTGTGTAGGAAGCACAGTTCTTTTGTTCTGAACAAGCTCACTGTTCGGACCCCATAGGAAACACAGTAGAGTAGAAGAGTGCTCTTTTCTCAAAAGCAGAGTGTTTCTTGTAAGGCGAGCTAGCGTTTGTTTCCCAGTCCTAAATGGAGGTGAATCACATGCAGTTTCTGGTCCTACGAGCAAGAGTTGTTTTCTGGTAAGAAGAGTCACTATTGCACTCCCATTGCCATACACAGTGCAAATAGCACTCACGTCTGTTCCCAGCAAGTACAGTGTATTGGACTGAAGAGGAGCTACTGTTCTTGTCAGTTTCCTAAGCAGAGTTGAACTAGATATGGCCCGTGAGTGTAGGAAGCACAGTTCTTTTGTTCGAAGCAAGCTCACTGTTCTGGCCCTATAGGAAACACAGTAGAGTAGAAGAGTGCTCTTTTCTCAAAAGCAGAGTGTGTTTCTTGTAAGGCAAGCTAGCGTTTGTTTCCCAGTCCTAAATTGAGTTGAATCACATGCAGTTTTTGGTCCTACGAGCAAGAGTTGTTTTCTGGTAAGGAAAGTCACTATTGTGCTCCCATTGCCATACACAGTGCAAATAGCACTCGCGTCTGTTCCCAGCAAGTACAGTGTATTGGACTGAAGAGGAGCTACTGTTTTGTGAGTTCCCTAAGCAGAGTTGAACTAGATGTGGCCCGTGTGTGTAGGAAGCACAGTTCTTTTGTTCTGAGCAAGCTCACTGTTCGAACCCCATATGAAACACAGTAGAGTAGAAGAGTGCTCTTTTCTCAAAAGCAGATTGGGTTTCTTGTAAGGCGAGCTAGTGTTTGTTTCCCAGCCAGAAATGGAGTTGAATCCCATGCAGTTTCTGGTCCTACGAGCAAGAGTTGTTTTCTGGTAAGAAGAGTCACTATTGTGCTCCCATTGTCATACACAGGGAAAATAGCACTGGCGTCGGTTCCCAGCATGTACAGTGCATTGGACTGAAGAGAAGCTACTGTTCTTGTCAGTTTCCTAAGCAGAGTTGAACTAGATATGGCCCGTGTGTTTAGGAAGCACAGTTCTTTTGTTCTGAACAAGCTCACTTTTCTGGGGCTATAGGACACACAGTAGAGTAGAATAGTGCTCTTTTCTGAAAAGCAGAGTGTGTTTCTAGTAAGGCTAGCTAGCGTTTGTTTCCCAGTCCTAAATGGAGATGAATCACATGCAGTTTCTGGTCCTACGAGCAAGAGTTGTTTTCTGGTAAGAAGAGTCACTATTGTGCTCCCATTATTATGCACAGGGCAAATAGAACTGGCGTCTGTTCCCAGCATGTACAGTGTATTGGACTGAAGAGGATCTAAGGTTCTTGTCAGTTTCCTAAGCAGAATTGAACTAGATATGGCCGTGCGTGTAGGAAGCACAGTTCTTTTGTTCTGAGCAAGCTCACTATTCTGGCCCTATATGAAACACAGTAGAGTAGAAGAGTGCTCTTTTCTGAAAAGCAGAGTGTGTTTCTTTTAAGGTGAGCTAGCGTTTGTTTTGCAGTCCTAAATGCAGTTGAATCACATGCAGTTTCTGGTCCTACAGGCAAGAGTTGTTTTCTGGTAAGAAGATTCACTATTGTGCTCTCATTGCCATACATAGTGCAAATAGCAGTGGCGTCTGCTCCCAGCGAGTAAAGTATATTGGAGTTTGGAGGAGCTACTGTTCTTGTCTGTTTCCTAAGCAGAGTTGAACTAGATATGGCCCGAGTGTGTAAGAAACACAGGTCTTTTGTTTTGTGCAAGCTCATTGTTCAGACCCAATAAGAAACATAGTAGAGTAGAAGAGTGCTCTTTTCTCAAAAGCAGAGTGTGTTTCTTGTAAGACGAGCTAGCATTTGTTTCCCAGTCCTAAATGGAGTTGAATCACATGCAGTTTCTGTTCCTATGAGCACGAGTTGTTTTCTGGTAAAAAGAGTCACTATTGTACTCCCATTGTTATACACAGGGCAAATAGAACTGGTGTCTGGTCCCAGCATGTACAGTGTATTGGACTGAAGAGGATCTACAGTTCTTGTCAGTTTCCTAAGCAGAATTGAACTAGATATGGCCATGTATGTAGGAAGCACAGTTCTTTTTTTCTGAGCAAGCTCACTGTTCGGACCCCATAGAAAACACAGCAGAGTAGAAGAGTGCTCTTTTCTCAAAAGCAGAGTGTGTTTCTTGTAAGGCGAGCTAACGTTTGTTTTCCAGTCCTAAAAGGAGTTGAATCACATGCAGTTTTTGGTCCTACAAGCAAGAGTTTTTTTCTGGTAAGAAGAGTCACTATTGTGCTCCAATTGCCATACACAGTGCAAATAGCACTCGCGTCTGTTCCCAGCAAGTACAGTGTATTAGAGTGAAGAGGAGCTACTGTTCTTGTCTGTTTCCTAAGCAGAGTTGAACTAGATATGGCCCGTGTGTGTAGGAAGCACATTTCTTTTGTTCTGAGCAAGCTCACTGTTCGGACCCCATAGAAAACACAGGAGAGTAGAAGAGTGCTCTTTTCTCAAAAGCAGAGTGTGTTTCTTGTAAGGCGAGCTAGCGTTTGTTTTCCAGTCCTAAATGGAATTGAATCCCATGCAGTTTTTGGTCCTACGAGCAAGAGTTGTTTTCTGGTAAGAAGAGTCACTATTGCGCTCCCATTGCCATACACAGTGCAAATAGCACTCGATTCTTTTCCCAGCAAGTACAGTGTATTGGACTGAAGAGGAGCTACTGTTCTTGTTAGTTTTTTAAGCAGATTTGAACTAGATATGGCCTGTGTGTGTAGGAAGCACAGTTCTTTTGTTCTGAGCAAGCTCACTGTTCGGACCCCTTAGGAAACACAGTAGAGTAGAAGAGTGCTCTTTTCTCAAAAGCAGAGTGTGTTTCTTGTAAGGGGAGCTATCGTTTGTTTCCCAGTCTTAAATGGCGTTGAATCACATGCAGTTTCTGGTCCTATGAGCAAGAGTTGTTTTCTGCTAAGAAGAGTCACTATTGTGCTCCCATTGTCATACACAGGGCAAATAGCACTGGCGTCTGTTCGCAGCATGTACAGAGTATTGGACTGAAGAGGATCTACTGTTCTTGTCAGTTTCCTAAGCAGAGTTGAACTAGATATGGCCCGTGTGTAGGAAGCACAGATCTTTTGTTCTGAGCCAGCTCACTGTTCTGGCCCTACTGGAAACACAGTAGAGTAGAAGAGTGCTCTTTTCTGAAAAGCAGAGTGTGTTTCTTGTAAGGCGAGCAAGCATTTGTTTCCCAGTCTTAAATGGAGTTGAATAACATGCAGTTTTTGGTCCTATTAGCAAGAGTTGTTTTCTGGTAAGGAAAGTCACTATTGTGCTCCCATTGTCATACACAGGGCAAATAGCACTGGCATCTTTTCCCACAATGTACAGTGTATTGGACTGAAGAGGATCTAATGTTCTTGTCAGTTTCCTAAGCAGAATTGAACTAGATATGGCCGTGTGTGTAGGAAGCAAAATTCTTTTGTTCTGAGAAAGCTCACTGTTCGCACACCATAGGAAACACAGTAGAGTAGAAGGTGCTCTTTTCTCAAAAGCAGAGTGTGTTTCTTGTAAAGCAAGCTAGTATTTGTTTCCCAGTCAGAAAAGGAGTTGAATCCCATGCAGTTTCTGGTCCTACAAGCAAGAGTTGTTTTTTGGTAAGAAGAATCAATCTTGTGCTCCCATTGCCATACACAGTGCAAAGAGCACTGGCATCTGTTCCCAGCATATACAGTGTATTGGACTGAAGAAGATCTACAGTTCTTGTCAGTTTCCTAAGCAGAATTGAACTAGATATGGCCGTGTGTGTAGGAAGCACAGCTCTTTTGTTCTGAGCAAGGTCACTATTCTGGCCCTATAGGAAACAAATAGAGTAGAAGAGTGCTCTTTTCTGAAAAGCGAGTGTGTTTCTTGTAAGGCGAGCTACCGTTTGTTTTGCAGTCCTAAATGCAGTTGAATCACATGCAGTTTCTGGTCCTACAGGCAAGAGTTGTTTTCTGGTAAGAAGATTCACTATTGCGCTCCCATTGCCATACACAGTGCAAATAGCACTCGCGTCTGCTCCCAGCAATTACAGTGTATTGGATTGAAGAGGAGCTACTGTTCTTGTCTGTTTCCTAAGCAGAGTTGAACTAGATATGGCCCGTGTGTAGGAAGCACAGGTCTTTTGTTATGAGCAAGCTCACTGTTCAGACCCCATAGGAAACATAGTAGAGTAGAAGAGTGCTCTTTTCTCAAAAGCAGATTGTGTTTCTTGTAAGAGGAGCTAGCATTTGTTCCCCAGTCCTAAATGGAGTTGAATCTCATACAGTTTCTGTTCCTACGAGCAAGAGTTTTTTTCTGGTAAGAAGAGTCACTATTGTGCTCCCATTGTTATACACAGGGCAAATAGAACTGGCGTCTGGTCCCAGCATGTACAGGGTATTGGACTGAAGAGGATGTACTGTTCTTGTCATTTTCCTAAGCAGAGCTGAACTAGATATGGCCCGTGTGTGTAGGAAGCACAATTCTTTTGTTCTGAGCAAGCTCACTGTTCGGACCCCTTAGGAAACACAGTAGAGTAGAGGAGTGCTCCTTTCTCAAAAGCAGAGTGTGTTTCTTTAAGGCGAGCTAGCGTTTATTTCCCAGTCCTATATGGAGTTGAGTCACATGCAGTTTCTAGTGCTATGAGCGAGAGTTGCTTTCTGGTTAGAAGAGTCACTATTGTGCTCCCATTGTCATACCCAGGGCAAATAGCACTGGCGTCGGTTCCCAGCATGTACAGTGTATTGGACTGAAGAGGATCTACTGTTCTTGTCAGTTTCCTAAGGAGAATTGAACTAGATATGGCCGTGTGTGTAGGAAGCACAGTTCTTTTGTTCTAAGCAAGCTCACTGTTCTGGATCTATAGGAAACAGTAGAGTAGAATAGTGCTCTTTTCTCAAAAGCAGAGTCTATCTTGTAAGGCGAGCTAGCGTTTATTTCCCAGTTCTAAATGGAGTTGAATCACATGCAGTTTTTAGTCCTACGAGCAAGAGTTGTTTTCTGGTAAGGAAAGTCACTATTGGGCTCCCATTGCCATACACAGTGCAAAAAGCACTCCCTTCTGTTCCCAGCAAGTACAGTGTATTGAACTGAAGAGGAGCTAATGTTCTTGTCAGTGTTCTAAGCAGAGTTGAACTACATATGGCCTGTGTGTGTAGGAAGCACAGTTCTTTTGTTCTGAGCAAGCTCACTGTTCGGATCCCATAGGAAACACAGTAGAGTAGAAGTGTGCTCTTTTCTCAAAAGCAGAGTGTGTTTCTCGTAAGGCGAGCTAGTGTTTGTTTCCCAGTCCTATATGGAGTTGAGTCACATGTAGTTTCTGGTCCTACGAGCAAGAGTTGTTTTCTGGTAAGAAGAGTCAATATAGCGCTCCCATTGTCATACACAGGGCAAATATCACGGGCGTCGGTTCCCAGCACGTACAGAGTAGTGGACTGAAGTAGATCTACTGTTCTTGTCAGTTTCCTAAGCAGAATTGAACTAGATATGGCCGTGTGTGTAGGAAGCACAGTGCTTTTGTTCTATGCAAGCTCACTGTTCTGGCCCTATAGGAAATACAGTAGAGTAGAAGAGTGCTCTTTTCTCAAAAGCAGAGTGTGTTTCTTGTAAGGCGAGCTAACGTTTGTTTTCCAGTCCTAAAAGGAGTTGAATCACATGCAGTTTTTGGTCCTACAAGCAAGAGTTGTTTTCTGGTAAGAAGAGTCACTATTGTGCTCCCATTGCCATACATAGTGCAAATAGCACTCGCGTCTGTTCCCAGCAAGTACAGTGTATTAGAGTGAAGAGGAGCTACTGTTCTTGTCTGTTTCCTAAGCAGAGTTGAACTAGATATGGCCCGTGTGTGTAGGAAGCACATTTCTTTTGTTCTGAACAAGCTCACTGTTCGGACCCCATAGAAAACACAGGAGAGTAGAAGAGTGCTCTTTTCTCAAAAGCAGAGTGTGTTTCTTGTAAGGCAAGCTAGCGTTTGTTTTCCAGTCCTAAATGGAATTGAATCACATGCAGTTTTTGGTCCTACGAGCAAGAGTTGTTTTCTGGTAAGAAGAGTCACTATTGCGCTCCCATTGCCATACACAGTACAAATAGCACTCGATTCTTTTCCCAGCAAGTACAGTGTATTGGACTGAAGAGGAGCTACTGTTCTTGTCAGTTTTTGAAGCAGATTTGAACTAGATATGGCCCGTGTGTGTGTAGGAAGCACAGTTCTTTTGTTCTGAGCAAGCTCACTGTTTGGACCCCTTAGGAAACACAGTAGAGTAGAAGAGTGCTCTTTTCTCAAAAGCAGAGTGTGTTTCTTGTAAGGCGAGCTAGCGTTTGTTTCCCAGTCTTAAATGGCGTTGAATCACATGCAGTTTCTGGTCCTACGAGCAAGAATTGTTTTCTGGTAAGAAGAGTCACTATTGTGCTCCCATTGTTATACACAGGGCAAATAGCACTGACATCTGTTCGCAGCATGTACAGAGTATTGGAATGAAGAGGAGCTACTGTTCTTGTCACCTTCCTAAGCAGAATTGAACTAGATATGGCCGTGTGTGTAGGAAGCACAGTTCTTTT
This sequence comes from Peromyscus eremicus, assembly GCF_949786415.1. Classification (NCBI taxonomy): domain Eukaryota; kingdom Metazoa; phylum Chordata; class Mammalia; order Rodentia; family Cricetidae; genus Peromyscus; species Peromyscus eremicus. The sequence continues at coordinate 663,181 of NC_081417.1, read as the reverse complement.
GTTCTGAGCAAGCTCACTGTTCGGACCCCATAGGAAATACAGTAGAGAAGATGAGTGCTCTTTTCTCAAAAGCAGAGTGTGTTTCTTGTAAGACGAACTAGCGTTTGTTTCCCAGTCCTAAATGGATTTGAATCACATGCAGTTTCTGGTCCTACGACCAAGAGTTGTTTTCTGGTAAGAAGAGTCACTATTGTGCTCCCATTATTATATACAGGGCAAATAGAACTGGCGTCTGTTCCCAGCATGTACAGTGTATTGGACTGAAGAGGATCTAAGGTTCTTGTCAGTTTCCTAAGCAGAATTGAACTAGATATGGCCGTGTGTGTAGGAAGCACAGTTCTTTTGTTCTGAGCAAGCTCACTATTCTGGCACTATATGAAACACAGTAGAGTAGAAGAGTGCTCTTTTCTGAAAAGCAGAGTGTGTCTTTTAAGGCGAGCTAGCGTTTGTTTTGCAGTCCTAAATGCAGTTGAATCACATGCAGTTTCTGGTCCTACAGGCAAGAGTTGTTTTCTGGTAAGAAGATTCACTATTGCGCTCCCATTGCCATACACAGTGCAAATAGCACTCGCGTCTGCTCCCAGCAATTACAGTGTATTGGATTGAAGAGGAGCTACTGTTCTTGTCTGTTTCCTAAGCAGAGTTGAACTAGATATGGCCCGTGTGTAGGAAGCACAGGTCTTTTGTTATGAGCAAGCTCACTGTTCAGACCCCATAGGAAACATAGTAGAGTAGAAGAGTGCTCTTTTCTCAAAAGCAGATTGTGTTTCTTGTAAGAGGAGCTAGCATTTGTTCCCCAGTCCTAAATGGAGTTGAATCTCATACAGTTTCTGTTCCTACGAGCAAGAGTTTTTTTCTGGTAAGAAGAGTCACTATTGTGCTCCCATTGTTATACACAGGGCAAATAGAACTGGCGTCTGGTCCCAGCATGTACAGGGTATTGGACTGAAGAGGATGTACTGTTCTTGTCATTTTCCTAAGCAGAGCTGAACTAGATATGGCCCGTGTGTGTAGGAAGCACAATTCTTTTGTTCTGAGCAAGCTCACTGTTCGGACCCCTTAGGAAACACAGTAGAGTAGAGGAGTGCTCCTTTCTCAAAAGCAGAGTGTGTTTCTTTAAGGCGAGCTAGCGTTTATTTCCCAGTCCTATATGGAGTTGAGTCACATGCAGTTTCTAGTGCTATGAGCGAGAGTTGCTTTCTGGTTAGAAGAGTCACTATTGTGCTCCCATTGTCATACCCAGGGCAAATAGCACTGGCGTCGGTTCCCAGCATGTACAGTGTATTGGACTGAAGAGGATCTACTGTTCTTGTCAGTTTCCTAAGGAGAATTGAACTAGATATGGCCGTGTGTGTAGGAAGCACAGTTCTTTTGTTCTAAGCAAGCTCACTGTTCTGGATCTATAGGAAACAGTAGAGTAGAATAGTGCTCTTTTCTCAAAAGCAGAGTCTATCTTGTAAGGCGAGCTAGCGTTTATTTCCCAGTTCTAAATGGAGTTGAATCACATGCAGTTTTTAGTCCTACGAGCAAGAGTTGTTTTCTGGTAAGGAAAGTCACTATTGGGCTCCCATTGCCATACACAGTGCAAAAAGCACTCCCTTCTGTTCCCAGCAAGTACAGTGTATTGAACTGAAGAGGAGCTAATGTTCTTGTCAGTGTTCTAAGCAGAGTTGAACTACATATGGCCTGTGTGTGTAGGAAGCACAGTTCTTTTGTTCTGAGCAAGCTCACTGTTCGGATCCCATAGGAAACACAGTAGAGTAGAAGTGTGCTCTTTTCTCAAAAGCAGAGTGTGTTTCTCGTAAGGCGAGCTAGCGTTTGTTTCCCAGTCCTATATGGAGTTGAGTCACATGTAGTTTCTGGTCCTACGAGCAAGAGTTGTTTTCTGGTAAGAAGAGTCAATATAGCGCTCCCATTGTCATACACAGGGCAAATATCACGGGCGTCGGTTCCCAGCACGTACAGAGTAGTGGACTGAAGTAGATCTACTGTTCTTGTCAGTTTCCTAAGCAGAATTGAACTAGATATGGCCGTGTGTGTAGGAAGCACAGTGCTTTTGTTCTATGCAAGCTCACTGTTCTGGCCCTATAGGAAATACAGTAGAGTAGAAGAGTGCTCTTTTCTCAAAAGCAGAGTGTGTTTCTTGTAAGGCGAGCTAACGTTTGTTTTCCAGTCCTAAAAGGAGTTGAATCACATGCAGTTTTTGGTCCTACAAGCAAGAGTTGTTTTCTGGTAAGAAGAGTCACTATTGTGCTCCCATTGCCATACATAGTGCAAATAGCACTCGCGTCTGTTCCCAGCAAGTACAGTGTATTAGAGTGAAGAGGAGCTACTGTTCTTGTCTGTTTCCTAAGCAGAGTTGAACTAGATATGGCCCGTGTGTGTAGGAAGCACATTTCTTTTGTTCTGAACAAGCTCACTGTTCGGACCCCATAGAAAACACAGGAGAGTAGAAGAGTGCTCTTTTCTCAAAAGCAGAGTGTGTTTCTTGTAAGGCAAGCTAGCGTTTGTTTTCCAGTCCTAAATGGAATTGAATCACATGCAGTTTTTGGTCCTACGAGCAAGAGTTGTTTTCTGGTAAGAAGAGTCACTATTGCGCTCCCATTGCCATACACAGTACAAATAGCACTCGATTCTTTTCCCAGCAAGTACAGTGTATTGGACTGAAGAGGAGCTACTGTTCTTGTCAGTTTTTGAAGCAGATTTGAACTAGATATGGCCCGTGTGTGTGTAGGAAGCACAGTTCTTTTGTTCTGAGCAAGCTCACTGTTTGGACCCCTTAGGAAACACAGTAGAGTAGAAGAGTGCTCTTTTCTCAAAAGCAGAGTGTGTTTCTTGTAAGGCGAGCTAGCGTTTGTTTCCCAGTCTTAAATGGCGTTGAATCACATGCAGTTTCTGGTCCTACGAGCAAGAATTGTTTTCTGGTAAGAAGAGTCACTATTGTGCTCCCATTGTTATACACAGGGCAAATAGCACTGACATCTGTTCGCAGCATGTACAGAGTATTGGAATGAAGAGGAGCTACTGTTCTTGTCACCTTCCTAAGCAGAATTGAACTAGATATGGCCGTGTGTGTAGGAAGCACAGTTCTTTTGTTCTGAGCAAGCTCACTGTTCGGACCCCATAGGAAATACAGTAGAGAAGATGAGTGCTCTTTTCTCAAAAGCAGAGTGTGTTTCTTGTAAGACGAACTAGCGTTTGTTTCCCAGTCCTAAATGGATTTGAATCACATGCAGTTTCTGGTCCTACGACCAAGAGTTGTTTTCTGGTAAGAAGAGTCACTATTGTGCTCCCATTATTATATACAGGGCAAATAGAACTGGCGTCTGTTCCCAGCATGTACAGTGTATTGGACTGAAGAGGATCTAAGGTTCTTGTCAGTTTCCTAAGCAGAATTGAACTAGATATGGCCGTGTGTGTAGGAAGCACAGTTCTTTTGTTCTGAGCAAGCTCACTATTCTGGCACTATATGAAACACAGTAGAGTAGAAGAGTGCTCTTTTCTGAAAAGCAGAGTGTGTCTTTTAAGGCGAGCTAGCGTTTGTTTTGCAGTCCTAAATGCAGTTGAATCACATGCAGTTTCTGGTCCTACAGGCAAGAGTTGTTTTCTGGTAAGAAGATTCACTATTGCGCTCCCATTGCCATACACAGTGCAAATAGCACTCGCGTCTGCTCCCAGCAATTACAGTGTATTGGATTGAAGAGGAGCTACTGTTCTTGTCTGTTTCCTAAGCAGAGTTGAACTAGATATGGCCCGTGTGTAGGAAGCACAGGTCTTTTGTTATGAGCAAGCTCACTGTTCAGACCCCATAGGAAAAGCAGATTGTGTTTCTTGTAAGAGGAGCTAGCATTTGTTCCCCAGTCCTAAATGGAGTTGAATCTCATACAGTTTCTGTTCCTACGAGCAAGAGTTTTTTTCTGGTAAGAAGAGTCACTATTGTGCTCCCATTGTTATACACAGGGCAAATAGAACTGGCGTCTGGTCCCAGCATGTACAGGGTATTGGACTGAAGAGGATGTACTGTTCTTGTCATTTTCCTAAGCAGAGCTGAACTAGATATGGCCCGTGTGTGTAGGAAGCACAATTCTTTTGTTCTGAGCAAGCTCACTGTTCGGACCCCTTAGGAAACACAGTAGAGTAGAGGAGTGCTCCTTTCTCAAAAGCAGAGTGTGTTTCTTTAAGGCGAGCTAGCGTTTATTTCCCAGTCCTATATGGAGTTGAGTCACATGCAGTTTCTAGTGCTATGAGCGAGAGTTGCTTTCTGGTTAGAAGAGTCACTATTGTGCTCCCATTGTCATACCCAGGGCAAATAGCACTGGCGTCGGTTCCCAGCATGTACAGTGTATTGGACTGAAGAGGATCTACTGTTCTTGTCAGTTTCCTAAGGAGAATTGAACTAGATATGGCCGTGTGTGTAGGAAGCACAGTTCTTTTGTTCTAAGCAAGCTCACTGTTCTGGATCTATAGGAAACAGTAGAGTAGAATAGTGCTCTTTTCTCAAAAGCAGAGTCTATCTTGTAAGGCGAGCTAGCGTTTATTTCCCAGTTCTAAATGGAGTTGAATCACATGCAGTTTTTAGTCCTACGAGCAAGAGTTGTTTTCTGGTAAGGAAAGTCACTATTGGGCTCCCATTGCCATACACAGTGCAAAAAGCACTCCCTTCTGTTCCCAGCAAGTACAGTGTATTGAACTGAAGAGGAGCTAATGTTCTTGTCAGTGTTCTAAGCAGAGTTGAACTACATATGGCCTGTGTGTGTAGGAAGCACAGTTCTTTTGTTCTGAGCAAGCTCACTGTTCGGATCCCATAGGAAACACAGTAGAGTAGAAGTGTGCTCTTTTCTCAAAAGCAGAGTGTGTTTCTCGTAAGGCGAGCTAGCGTTTGTTTCCCAGTCCTATATGGAGTTGAGTCACATGTAGTTTCTGGTCCTACGAGCAAGAGTTGTTTTCTGGTAAGAAGAGTCAATATAGCGCTCCCATTGTCATACACAGGGCAAATATCACGGGCGTCGGTTCCCAGCACGTACAGAGTAGTGGACTGAAGTAGATCTACTGTTCTTGTCAGTTTCCTAAGCAGAATTGAACTAGATATGGCCGTGTGTGTAGGAAGCACAGTGCTTTTGTTCTATGCAAGCTCACTGTTCTGGCCCTATAGGAAATACAGTAGAGTAGAAGAGTGCTCTTTTCTCAAAAGCAGAGTGTGTTTCTTGTAAGGCGAGCTAACGTTTGTTTTCCAGTCCTAAAAGGAGTTGAATCACATGCAGTTTTTGGTCCTACAAGCAAGAGTTGTTTTCTGGTAAGAAGAGTCACTATTGTGCTCCCATTGCCATACATAGTGCAAATAGCACTCGCGTCTGTTCCCAGCAAGTACAGTGTATTGGAGTGAAGAGGAGCTACTGTTCTTGTCTGTTTCCTAAGCAGAGTTGAACTAGATATGGCCCGTGTGTGTAGGAAGCACATTTCTTTTGTTCTGAACAAGCTCACTGTTCGGACCCCATAGAAAACACAGGAGAGTAGAAGAGTGCTCTTTTCTCAAAAGCAGAGTGTGTTTCTTGTAAGGCAAGCTAGCGTTTGTTTTCCAGTCCTAAATGGAATTGAATCACATGCAGTTTTTGGTCCTACGAGCAAGAGTTGTTTTCTGGTAAGAAGAGTCACTATTGCGCTCCCATTGCCATACACAGTACAAATAGCACTCGATTCTTTTCCCAGCAAGTACAGTGTATTGGACTGAAGAGGAGCTACTGTTCTTGTCAGTTTTTGAAGCAGATTTGAACTAGATATGGCCCGTGTGTGTGTAGGAAGCACAGTTCTTTTGTTCTGAGCAAGCTCACTGTTTGGACCCCTTAGGAAACACAGTAGAGTAGAAGAGTGCTCTTTTCTCAAAAGCAGAGTGTGTTTCTTGTAAGGCGAGCTAGCGTTTGTTTCCCAGTCTTAAATGGCGTTGAATCACATGCAGTTTCTGGTCCTACGAGCAAGAATTGTTTTCTGGTAAGAAGAGTCACTATTGTGCTCCCATTGTTATACACAGGGCAAATAGCACTGACATCTGTTCGCAGCATGTACAGAGTATTGGAATGAAGAGGAGCTACTGTTCTTGTCACCTTCCTAAGCAGAATTGAACTAGATATGGCCGTGTGTGTAGGAAGCACAGTTCTTTTGTTCTGAGCAAGCTCACTGTTCGGACCCCATAGGAAATACAGTAGAGAAGATGAGTGCTCTTTTCTCAAAAGCAGAGTGTGTTTCTTGTAAGACGAACTAGCGTTTGTTTCCCAGTCCTAAATGGATTTGAATCACATGCAGTTTCTGGTCCTACGACCAAGAGTTGTTTTCTGGTAAGAAGAGTCACTATTGTGCTCCCATTATTATATACAGGGCAAATAGAACTGGCGTCTGTTCCCAGCATGTACAGTGTATTGGACTGAAGAGGATCTAAGGTTCTTGTCAGTTTCCTAAGCAGAATTGAACTAGATATGGCCGTGTGTGTAGGAAGCACAGTTCTTTTGTTCTGAGCAAGCTCACTATTCTGGCACTATATGAAACACAGTAGAGTAGAAGAGTGCTCTTTTCTGAAAAGCAGAGTGTGTCTTTTAAGGCGAGCTAGCGTTTGTTTTGCAGTCCTAAATGCAGTTGAATCACATGCAGTTTCTGGTCCTACAGGCAAGAGTTGTTTTCTGGTAAGAAGATTCACTATTGCGCTCCCATTGCCATACACAGTGCAAATAGCACTCGCGTCTGCTCCCAGCAATTACAGTGTATTGGATTGAAGAGGAGCTACTGTTCTTGTCTGTTTCCTAAGCAGAGTTGAACTAGATATGGCCCGTGTGTAGGAAGCACAGGTCTTTTGTTATGAGCAAGCTCACTGTTCAGACCCCATAGGAAACATAGTAGAGTAGAAGAGTGCTCTTTTCTCAAAAGCAGATTGTGTTTCTTGTAAGAGGAGCTAGCATTTGTTCCCCAGTCCTAAATGGAGTTGAATCTCATACAGTTTCTGTTCCTACGAGCAAGAGTTTTTTTCTGGTAAGAAGAGTCACTATTGTGCTCCCATTGTTATACACAGGGCAAATAGAACTGGCGTCTGGTCCCAGCATGTACAGGGTATTGGACTGAAGAGGATGTACTGTTCTTGTCATTTTCCTAAGCAGAGCTGAACTAGATATGGCCCGTGTGTGTAGGAAGCACAATTCTTTTGTTCTGAGCAAGCTCACTGTTCGGACCCCTTAGGAAACACAGTAGAGTAGAGGAGTGCTCCTTTCTCAAAAGCAGAGTGTGTTTCTTTAAGGCGAGCTAGCGTTTATTTCCCAGTCCTATATGGAGTTGAGTCACATGCAGTTTCTAGTGCTATGAGCGAGAGTTGCTTTCTGGTTAGAAGAGTCACTATTGTGCTCCCATTGTCATACCCAGGGCAAATAGCACTGGCGTCGGTTCCCAGCATGTACAGTGTATTGGACTGAAGAGGATCTACTGTTCTTGTCAGTTTCCTAAGGAGAATTGAACTAGATATGGCCGTGTGTGTAGGAAGCACAGTTCTTTTGTTCTAAGCAAGCTCACTGTTCTGGATCTATAGGAAACAGTAGAGTAGAATAGTGCTCTTTTCTCAAAAGCAGAGTCTATCTTGTAAGGCGAGCTAGCGTTTATTTCCCAGTTCTAAATGGAGTTGAATCACATGCAGTTTTTAGTCCTACGAGCAAGAGTTGTTTTCTGGTAAGGAAAGTCACTATTGGGCTCCCATTGCCATACACAGTGCAAAAAGCACTCCCTTCTGTTCCCAGCAAGTACAGTGTATTGAACTGAAGAGGAGCTAATGTTCTTGTCAGTGTTCTAAGCAGAGTTGAACTACATATGGCCTGTGTGTGTAGGAAGCACAGTTCTTTTGTTCTGAGCAAGCTCACTGTTCGGATCCCATAGGAAACACAGTAGAGTAGAAGTGTGCTCTTTTCTCAAAAGCAGAGTGTGTTTCTCGTAAGGCGAGCTAGCGTTTGTTTCCCAGTCCTATATGGAGTTGAGTCACATGTAGTTTCTGGTCCTACGAGCAAGAGTTGTTTTCTGGTAAGAAGAGTCAATATAGCGCTCCCATTGTCATACACAGGGCAAATATCACGGGCGTCGGTTCCCAGCACGTACAGAGTAGTGGACTGAAGTAGATCTACTGTTCTTGTCAGTTTCCTAAGCAGAATTGAACTAGATATGGCCGTGTGTGTAGGAAGCACAGTGCTTTTGTTCTATGCAAGCTCACTGTTCTGGCCCTATAGGAAATACAGTAGAGTAGAAGAGTGCTCTTTTCTCAAAAGCAGAGTGTGTTTCTTGTAAGGCGAGCTAACGTTTGTTTTCCAGTCCTAAAAGGAGTTGAATCACATGCAGTTTTTGGTCCTACAAGCAAGAGTTGTTTTCTGGTAAGAAGAGTCACTATTGTGCTCCCATTGCCATACATAGTGCAAATAGCACTCGCGTCTGTTCCCAGCAAGTACAGTGTATTGGAGTGAAGAGGAGCTACTGTTCTTGTCTGTTTCCTAAGCAGAGTTGAACTAGATATGGCCCGTGTGTGTAGGAAGCACATTTCTTTTGTTCTGAACAAGCTCACTGTTCGGACCCCATAGAAAACACAGGAGAGTAGAAGAGTGCTCTTTTCTCAAAAGCAGAGTGTGTTTCTTGTAAGGCAAGCTAGCGTTTGTTTTCCAGTCCTAAATGGAATTGAATCACATGCAGTTTTTGGTCCTACGAGCAAGAGTTGTTTTCTGGTAAGAAGAGTCACTATTGCGCTCCCATTGCCATACACAGTACAAATAGCACTCGATTCTTTTCCCAGCAAGTACAGTGTATTGGACTGAAGAGGAGCTACTGTTCTTGTCAGTTTTTGAAGCAGATTTGAACTAGATATGGCCCGTGTGTGTGTAGGAAGCACAGTTCTTTTGTTCTGAGCAAGCTCACTGTTTGGACCCCTTAGGAAACACAGTAGAGTAGAAGAGTGCTCTTTTCTCAAAAGCAGAGTGTGTTTCTTGTAAGGCGAGCTAGCGTTTGTTTCCCAGTCTTAAATGGCGTTGAATCACATGCAGTTTCTGGTCCTACGAGCAAGAATTGTTTTCTGGTAAGAAGAGTCACTATTGTGCTCCCATTGTTATACACAGGGCAAATAGCACTGACATCTGTTCGCAGCATGTACAGAGTATTGGAATGAAGAGGAGCTACTGTTCTTGTCACCTTCCTAAGCAGAATTGAACTAGATATGGCCGTGTGTGTAGGAAGCACAGTTCTTTTGTTCTGAGCAAGCTCACTGTTCGGACCCCATAGGAAATACAGTAGAGAAGATGAGTGCTCTTTTCTCAAAAGCAGAGTGTGTTTCTTGTAAGACGAACTAGCGTTTGTTTCCCAGTCCTAAATGGATTTGAATCACATGCAGTTTCTGGTCCTACGACCAAGAGTTGTTTTCTGGTAAGAAGAGTCACTATTGTGCTCCCATTATTATATACAGGGCAAATAGAACTGGCGTCTGTTCCCAGCATGTACAGTGTATTGGACTGAAGAGGATCTAAGGTTCTTGTCAGTTTCCTAAGCAGAATTGAACTAGATATGGCCGTGTGTGTAGGAAGCACAGTTCTTTTGTTCTGAGCAAGCTCACTATTCTGGCACTATATGAAACACAGTAGAGTAGAAGAGTGCTCTTTTCTGAAAAGCAGAGTGTGTCTTTTAAGGCGAGCTAGCGTTTGTTTTGCAGTCCTAAATGCAGTTGAATCACATGCAGTTTCTGGTCCTACAGGCAAGAGTTGTTTTCTGGTAAGAAGATTCACTATTGCGCTCCCATTGCCATACACAGTGCAAATAGCACTCGCGTCTGCTCCCAGCAATTACAGTGTATTGGATTGAAGAGGAGCTACTGTTCTTGTCTGTTTCCTAAGCAGAGTTGAACTAGATATGGCCCGTGTGTAGGAAGCACAGGTCTTTTGTTATGAGCAAGCTCACTGTTCAGACCCCATAGGAAACATAGTAGAGTAGAAGAGTGCTCTTTTCTCAAAAGCAGATTGTGTTTCTTGTAAGAGGAGCTAGCATTTGTTCCCCAGTCCTAAATGGAGTTGAATCTCATACAGTTTCTGTTCCTACGAGCAAGAGTTTTTTTCTGGTAAGAAGAGTCACTATTGTGCTCCCATTGTTATACACAGGGCAAATAGAACTGGCGTCTGGTCCCAGCATGTACAGGGTATTGGACTGAAGAGGATGTACTGTTCTTGTCATTTTCCTAAGCAGAGCTGAACTAGATATGGCCCGTGTGTGTAGGAAGCACAATTCTTTTGTTCTGAGCAAGCTCACTGTTCGGACCCCTTAGGAAACACAGTAGAGTAGAGGAGTGCTCCTTTCTCAAAAGCAGAGTGTGTTTCTTTAAGGCGAGCTAGCGTTTATTTCCCAGTCCTATATGGAGTTGAGTCACATGCAGTTTCTAGTGCTATGAGCGAGAGTTGCTTTCTGGTTAGAAGAGTCACTATTGTGCTCCCATTGTCATACCCAGGGCAAATAGCACTGGCGTCGGTTCCCAGCATGTACAGTGTATTGGACTGAAGAGGATCTACTGTTCTTGTCAGTTTCCTAAGGAGAATTGAACTAGATATGGCCGTGTGTGTAGGAAGCACAGTTCTTTTGTTCTAAGCAAGCTCACTGTTCTGGATCTATAGGAAACAGTAGAGTAGAATAGTGCTCTTTTCTCAAAAGCAGAGTCTATCTTGTAAGGCGAGCTAGCGTTTATTTCCCAGTTCTAAATGGAGTTGAATCACATGCAGTTTTTAGTCCTACGAGCAAGAGTTGTTTTCTGGTAAGGAAAGTCACTATTGGGCTCCCATTGCCATACACAGTGCAAAAAGCACTCCCTTCTGTTCCCAGCAAGTACAGTGTATTGAACTGAAGAGGAGCTAATGTTCTTGTCAGTGTTCTAAGCAGAGTTGAACTACATATGGCCTGTGTGTGTAGGAAGCACAGTTCTTTTGTTCTGAGCAAGCTCACTGTTCGGATCCCATAGGAAACACAGTAGAGTAGAAGTGTGCTCTTTTCTCAAAAGCAGAGTGTGTTTCTCGTAAGGCGAGCTAGCGTTTGTTTCCCAGTCCTATATGGAGTTGAGTCACATGTAGTTTCTGGTCCTACGAGCAAGAGTTGTTTTCTGGTAAGAAGAGTCAATATAGCGCTCCCATTGTCATACACAGGGCAAATATCACGGGCGTCGGTTCCCAGCACGTACAGAGTAGTGGACTGAAGTAGATCTACTGTTCTTGTCAGTTTCCTAAGCAGAATTGAACTAGATATGGCCGTGTGTGTAGGAAGCACAGTGCTTTTGTTCTATGCAAGCTCACTGTTCTGGCCCTATAGGAAATACAGTAGAGTAGAAGAGTGCTCTTTTCTCAAAAGCAGAGTGTGTTTCTTGTAAGGCGAGCTAACGTTTGTTTTCCAGTCCTAAAAGGAGTTGAATCACATGCAGTTTTTGGTCCTACAAGCAAGAGTTGTTTTCTGGTAAGAAGAGTCACTATTGTGCTCCCATTGCCATACATAGTGCAAATAGCACTCGCGTCTGTTCCCAGCAAGTACAGTGTATTGGAGTGAAGAGGAGCTACTGTTCTTGTCTGTTTCCTAAGCAGAGTTGAACTAGATATGGCCCGTGTGTGTAGGAAGCACATTTCTTTTGTTCTGAACAAGCTCACTGTTCGGACCCCATAGAAAACACAGGAGAGTAGAAGAGTGCTCTTTTCTCAAAAGCAGAGTGTGTTTCTTGTAAGGCAAGCTAGCGTTTGTTTTCCAGTCCTAAATGGAATTGAATCACATGCAGTTTTTGGTCCTACGAGCAAGAGTTGTTTTCTGGTAAGAAGAGTCACTATTGCGCTCCCATTGCCATACACAGCACAAATAGCACTCGATTCTTTTCCCAGCAAGTACAGTGTATTGGACTGAAGAGGAGCTACTGTTCTTGTCAGTTTTTGAAGCAGATTTGAACTAGATATGGCCCGTGTGTGTGTAGGAAGCACAGTTCTTTTGTTCTGAGCAAGCTCACTGTTTGGACCCCTTAGGAAACACAGTAGAGTAGAAGAGTGCTCTTTTCTCAAAAGCAGAGTGTGTTTCTTGTAAGGCGAGCTAGCGTTTGTTTCCCAGTCTTAAATGGCGTTGAATCACATGCAGTTTCTGGTCCTACGAGCAAGAATTGTTTTCTGGTAAGAAGAGTCACTATTGTGCTCCCATTGTTATACACAGGGCAAATAGCACTGACATCTGTTCGCAGCATGTACAGAGTATTGGAATGAAGAGGAGCTACTGTTCTTGTCACCTTCCTAAGCAGAATTGAACTAGATATGGCCGTGTGTGTAGGAAGCACAGTTCTTTTGTTCTGAGCAAGCTCACTGTTCGGACCCCATAGGAAATACAGTAGAGAAGATGAGTGCTCTTTTCTCAAAAGCAGAGTGTGTTTCTTGTAAGACGAACTAGCGTTTGTTTCCCAGTCCTAAATGGATTTGAATCACATGCAGTTTCTGGTCCTACGACCAAGAGTTGTTTTCTGGTAAGAAGAGTCACTATTGTGCTCCCATTATTATATACAGGGCAAATAGAACTGGCGTCTGTTCCCAGCATGTACAGTGTATTGGACTGAAGAGGATCTAAGGTTCTTGTCAGTTTCCTAAGCAGAATTGAACTAGATATGGCCGTGTGTGTAGGAAGCACAGTTCTTTTGTTCTGAGCAAGCTCACTATTCTGGCACTATATGAAACACAGTAGAGTAGAAGAGTGCTCTTTTCTGAAAAGCAGAGTGTGTCTTTTAAGGCGAGCTAGCGTTTGTTTTGCAGTCCTAAATGCAGTTGAATCACATGCAGTTTCTGGTCCTACAGGCAAGAGTTGTTTTCTGGTAAGAAGATTCACTATTGCGCTCCCATTGCCATACACAGTGCAAATAGCACTCGCGTCTGCTCCCAGCAATTACAGTGTATTGGATTGAAGAGGAGCTACTGTTCTTGTCTGTTTCCTAAGCAGAGTTGAACTAGATATGGCCCGTGTGTAGGAAGCACAGGTCTTTTGTTATGAGCAAGCTCACTGTTCAGACCCCATAGGAAACATAGTAGAGTAGAAGAGTGCTCTTTTCTCAAAAGCAGATTGTGTTTCTTGTAAGAGGAGCTAGCATTTGTTCCCCAGTCCTAAATGGAGTTGAATCTCATACAGTTTCTGTTCCTACGAGCAAGAGTTTTTTTCTGGTAAGAAGAGTCACTATTGTGCTCCCATTGTTATACACAGGGCAAATAGAACTGGCGTCTGGTCCCAGCATGTACAGGGTATTGGACTGAAGAGGATGTACTGTTCTTGTCATTTTCCTAAGCAGAGCTGAACTAGATATGGCCCGTGTGTGTAGGAAGCACAATTCTTTTGTTCTGAGCAAGCTCACTGTTCGGACCCCTTAGGAAACACAGTAGAGTAGAGGAGTGCTCCTTTCTCAAAAGCAGAGTGTGTTTCTTTAAGGCGAGCTAGCGTTTATTTCCCAGTCCTATATGGAGTTGAGTCACATGCAGTTTCTAGTGCTATGAGCGAGAGTTGCTTTCGGTTAGAAGAGTCACTATTGTGCTCCCATTGTCATACCCAGGGCAAATAGCACTGGCGTCGGTTCCCAGCATGTACAGTGTATTGGACTGAAGAGGATCTACTGTTCTTGTCAGTTTCCTAAGGAGAATTGAACTAGATATGGCCGTGTGTGTAGGAAGCACAGTTCTTTTGTTCTAAGCAAGCTCACTGTTCTGGATCTATAGGAAACAGTAGAGTAGAATAGTGCTCTTTTCTCAAAAGCAGAGTCTATCTTGTAAGGCGAGCTAGCGTTTATTTCCCAGTTCTAAATGGAGTTGAATCACATGCAGTTTTTAGTCCTACGAGCAAGAGTTGTTTTCTGGTAAGGAAAGTCACTATTGGGCTCCCATTGCCATACACAGTGCAAAAAGCACTCCCTTCTGTTCCCAGCAAGTACAGTGTATTGAACTGAAGAGGAGCTAATGTTCTTGTCAGTGTTCTAAGCAGAGTTGAACTACATATGGCCTGTGTGTGTAGGAAGCACAGTTCTTTTGTTCTGAGCAAGCTCACTGTTCGGATCCCATAGGAAACACAGTAGAGTAGAAGTGTGCTCTTTTCTCAAAAGCAGAGTGTGTTTCTCGTAAGGCGAGCTAGCGTTTGTTTCCCAGTCCTATATGGAGTTGAGTCACATGTAGTTTCTGGTCCTACGAGCAAGAGTTGTTTTCTGGTAAGAAGAGTCAATATAGCGCTCCCATTGTCATACACAGGGCAAATATCACGGGCGTCGGTTCCCAGCACGTACAGAGTAGTGGACTGAAGTAGATCTACTGTTCTTGTCAGTTTCCTAAGCAGAATTGAACTAGATATGGCCGTGTGTGTAGGAAGCACAGTGCTTTTGTTCTATGCAAGCTCACTGTTCTGGCCCTATAGGAAATACAGTAGAGTAGAAGAGTGCTCTTTTCTCAAAAGCAGAGTGTGTTTCTTGTAAGGCGAGCTAACGTTTGTTTTCCAGTCCTAAAAGGAGTTGAATCACATGCAGTTTTTGGTCCTACAAGCAAGAGTTGTTTTCTGGTAAGAAGAGTCACTATTGTGCTCCCATTGCCATACATAGTGCAAATAGCACTCGCGTCTGTTCCCAGCAAGTACAGTGTATTAGAGTGAAGAGGAGCTACTGTTCTTGTCTGTTTCCTAAGCAGAGTTGAACTAGATATGGCCCGTGTGTGTAGGAAGCACATTTCTTTTGTTCTGAACAAGCTCACTGTTCGGGACCCCATAGAAAACACAGGAGAGTAGAAGAGTGCTCTTTTCTCAAAAGCAGAGTGTGTTTCTTGTAAGGCAAGCTAGCGTTTGTTTTCCAGTCCTAAATGGAATTGAATCACATGCAGTTTTTGGTCCTACGAGCAAGAGTTGTTTTCTGGTAAGAAGAGTCACTATTGCGCTCCCATTGCCATACACAGTACAAATAGCACTCGATTCTTTTCCCAGCAAGTACAGTGTATTGGACTGAAGAGGAGCTACTGTTCTTGTCAGTTTTTGAAGCAGATTTGAACTAGATATGGCCCGTGTGTGTGTAGGAAGCACAGTTCTTTTGTTCTGAGCAAGCTCACTGTTTGGACCCCTTAGGAAACACAGTAGAGTAGAAGAGTGCTCTTTTCTCAAAAGCAGAGTGTGTTTCTTGTAAGGCGAGCTAGCGTTTGTTTCCCAGTCTTAAATGGCGTTGAATCACATGCAGTTTCTGGTCCTACGAGCAAGAATTGTTTTCTGGTAAGAAGAGTCACTATTGTGCTCCCATTGTTATACACAGGGCAAATAGCACTGACATCTGTTCGCAGCATGTACAGAGTATTGGAATGAAGAGGAGCTACTGTTCTTGTCACCTTCCTAAGCAGAATTGAACTAGATATGGCCGTGTGTGTAGGAAGCACAGTTCTTTTGTTCTGAGCAAGCTCACTGTTCGGACCCCATAGGAAATACAGTAGAGAAGATGAGTGCTCTTTTCTCAAAAGCAGAGTGTGTTTCTTGTAAGACGAACTAGCGTTTGTTTCCCAGTCCTAAATGGATTTGAATCACATGCAGTTTCTGGTCCTACGACCAAGAGTTGTTTTCTGGTAAGAAGAGTCACTATTGTGCTCCCATTATTATATACAGGGCAAATAGAACTGGCGTCTGTTCCCAGCATGTACAGTGTATTGGACTGAAGAGGATCTAAGGTTCTTGTCAGTTTCCTAAGCAGAATTGAACTAGATATGGCCGTGTGTGTAGGAAGCACAGTTCTTTTGTTCTGAGCAAGCTCACTATTCTGGCACTATATGAAACACAGTAGAGTAGAAGAGTGCTCTTTTCTGAAAAGCAGAGTGTGTCTTTTAAGGCGAGCTAGCGTTTGTTTTGCAGTCCTAAATGCAGTTGAATCACATGCAGTTTCTGGTCCTACAGGCAAGAGTTGTTTTCTGGTAAGAAGATTCACTATTGCGCTCCCATTGCCATACACAGTGCAAATAGCACTCGCGTCTGCTCCCAGCAATTACAGTGTATTGGATTGAAGAGGAGCTACTGTTCTTGTCTGTTTCCTAAGCAGAGTTGAACTAGATATGGCCCGTGTGTAGGAAGCACAGGTCTTTTGTTATGAGCAAGCTCACTGTTCAGACCCCATAGGAAACATAGTAGAGTAGAAGAGTGCTCTTTTCTCAAAAGCAGATTGTGTTTCTTGTAAGAGGAGCTAGCATTTGTTCCCCAGTCCTAAATGGAGTTGAATCTCATACAGTTTCTGTTCCTACGAGCAAGAGTTTTTTTCTGGTAAGAAGAGTCACTATTGTGCTCCCATTGTTATACACAGGGCAAATAGAACTGGCGTCTGGTCCCAGCATGTACAGGGTATTGGACTGAAGAGGATGTACTGTTCTTGTCATTTTCCTAAGCAGAGCTGAACTAGATATGGCCCGTGTGTGTAGGAAGCACAATTCTTTTGTTCTGAGCAAGCTCACTGTTCGGACCCCTTAGGAAACACAGTAGAGTAGAGGAGTGCTCCTTTCTCAAAAGCAGAGTGTGTTTCTTTAAGGCGAGCTAGCGTTTATTTCCCAGTCCTATATGGAGTTGAGTCACATGCAGTTTCTAGTGCTATGAGCGAGAGTTGCTTTCTGGTTAGAAGAGTCACTATTGTGCTCCCATTGTCATACCCAGGGCAAATAGCACTGGCGTCGGTTCCCAGCATGTACAGTGTATTGGACTGAAGAGGATCTACTGTTCTTGTCAGTTTCCTAAGGAGAATTGAACTAGATATGGCCGTGTGTGTAGGAAGCACAGTTCTTTTGTTCTAAGCAAGCTCACTGTTCTGGATCTATAGGAAACAGTAGAGTAGAATAGTGCTCTTTTCTCAAAAGCAGAGTCTATCTTGTAAGGCGAGCTAGCGTTTATTTCCCAGTTCTAAATGGAGTTGAATCACATGCAGTTTTTAGTCCTACGAGCAAGAGGTGTTTTCTGGTAAGGAAAGTCACTATTGGGCTCCCATTGCCATACACAGTGCAAAAAGCACTCCCTTCTGTTCCCAGCAAGTACAGTGTATTGAACTGAAGAGGAGCTAATGTTCTTGTCAGTGTTCTAAGCAGAGTTGAACTACATATGGCCTGTGTGTGTAGGAAGCACAGTTCTTTTGTTCTGAGCAAGCTCACTGTTCGGATCCCATAGGAAACACAGTAGAGTAGAAGTGTGCTCTTTTCTCAAAAGCAGAGTGTGTTTCTCGTAAGGCGAGCTAGCGTTTGTTTCCCAGTCCTATATGGAGTTGAGTCACATGTAGTTTCTGGTCCTACGAGCAAGAGTTGTTTTCTGGTAAGAAGAGTCAATATAGCGCTCCCATTGTCATACACAGGGCAAATATCACGGGCGTCGGTTCCCAGCACGTACAGAGTAGTGGACTGAAGTAGATCTACTGTTCTTGTCAGTTTCCTAAGCAGAATTGAACTAGATATGGCCGTGTGTGTAGGAAGCACAGTGCTTTTGTTCTATGCAAGCTCACTGTTCTGGCCCTATAGGAAATACAGTAGAGTAGAAGAGTGCTCTTTTCTCAAAAGCAGAGTGTGTTTCTTGTAAGGCGAGCTAACGTTTGTTTTCCAGTCCTAAAAGGAGTTGAATCACATGCAGTTTTTGGTCCTACAAGCAAGAGTTGTTTTCTGGTAAGAAGAGTCACTATTGTGCTCCCATTGCCATACATAGTGCAAATAGCACTCGCGTCTGTTCCCAGCAAGTACAGTGTATTAGAGTGAAGAGGAGCTACTGTTCTTGTCTGTTTCCTAAGCAGAGTTGAACTAGATATGGCCCGTGTGTGTAGGAAGCACATTTCTTTTGTTCTGAACAAGCTCACTGTTCGGACCCCATAGAAAACACAGGAGAGTAGAAGAGTGCTCTTTTCTCAAAAGCAGAGTGTGTTTCTTGTAAGGCAAGCTAGCGTTTGTTTTCCAGTCCTAAATGGAATTGAATCACATGCAGTTTTTGGTCCTACGAGCAAGAGTTGTTTTCTGGTAAGAAGAGTCACTATTGCGCTCCCATTGCCATACACAGTACAAATAGCACTCGATTCTTTTCCCAGCAAGTACAGTGTATTGGACTGAAGAGGAGCTACTGTTCTTGTCAGTTTTTGAAGCAGATTTGAACTAGATATGGCCCGTGTGTGTGTAGGAAGCACAGTTCTTTTGTTCTGAGCAAGCTCACTGTTTGGACCCCTTAGGAAACACAGTAGAGTAGAAGAGTGCTCTTTTCTCAAAAGCAGAGTGTGTTTCTTGTAAGGCGAGCTAGCGTTTGTTTCCCAGTCTTAAATGGCGTTGAATCACATGCAGTTTCTGGTCCTACGAGCAAGAATTGTTTTCTGGTAAGAAGAGTCACTATTGTGCTCCCATTGTTATACACAGGGCAAATAGCACTGACATCTGTTCGCAGCATGTACAGAGTATTGGAATGAAGAGGAGCTACTGTTCTTGTCACCTTCCTAAGCAGAATTGAACTAGATATGGCCGTGTGTGTAGGAAGCACAGTTCTTTTGTTCTGAGCAAGCTCACTGTTCGGACCCCATAGGAAATACAGTAGAGAAGATGAGTGCTCTTTTCTCAAAAGCAGAGTGTGTTTCTTGTAAGACGAACTAGCGTTTGTTTCCCAGTCCTAAATGGATTTGAATCACATGCAGTTTCTGGTCCTACGACCAAGAGTTGTTTTCTGGTAAGAAGAGTCACTATTGTGCTCCCATTATTATATACAGGGCAAATAGAACTGGCGTCTGTTCCCAGCATGTACAGTGTATTGGACTGAAGAGGATCTAAGGTTCTTGTCAGTTTCCTAAGCAGAATTGAACTAGATATGGCCGTGTGTGTAGGAAGCACAGTTCTTTTGTTCTGAGCAAGCTCACTATTCTGGCACTATATGAAACACAGTAGAGTAGAAGAGTGCTCTTTTCTGAAAAGCAGAGTGTGTCTTTTAAGGCGAGCTAGCGTTTGTTTTGCAGTCCTAAATGCAGTTGAATCACATGCAGTTTCTGGTCCTACAGGCAAGAGTTGTTTTCTGGTAAGAAGATTCACTATTGCGCTCCCATTGCCATACACAGTGCAAATAGCACTCGCGTCTGCTCCCAGCAATTACAGTGTATTGGATTGAAGAGGAGCTACTGTTCTTGTCTGTTTCCTAAGCAGAGTTGAACTAGATATGGCCCGTGTGTAGGAAGCACAGGTCTTTTGTTATGAGCAAGCTCACTGTTCAGACCCCATAGGAAACATAGTAGAGTAGAAGAGTGCTCTTTTCTCAAAAGCAGATTGTGTTTCTTGTAAGAGGAGCTAGCATTTGTTCCCCAGTCCTAAATGGAGTTGAATCTCATACAGTTTCTGTTCCTACGAGCAAGAGTTTTTTTCTGGTAAGAAGAGTCACTATTGTGCTCCCATTGTTATACACAGGGCAAATAGAACTGGCGTCTGGTCCCAGCATGTACAGGGTATTGGACTGAAGAGGATGTACTGTTCTTGTCATTTTCCTAAGCAGAGCTGAACTAGATATGGCCCGTGTGTGTAGGAAGCACAATTCTTTTGTTCTGAGCAAGCTCACTGTTCGGACCCCTTAGGAAACACAGTAGAGTAGAGGAGTGCTCCTTTCTCAAAAGCAGAGTGTGTTTCTTTAAGGCGAGCTAGCGTTTATTTCCCAGTCCTATATGGAGTTGAGTCACATGCAGTTTCTAGTGCTATGAGCGAGAGTTGCTTTCTGGTTAGAAGAGTCACTATTGTGCTCCCATTGTCATACCCAGGGCAAATAGCACTGGCGTCGGTTCCCAGCATGTACAGTGTATTGGACTGAAGAGGATCTACTGTTCTTGTCAGTTTCCTAAGGAGAATTGAACTAGATATGGCCGTGTGTGTAGGAAGCACAGTTCTTTTGTTCTAAGCAAGCTCACTGTTCTGGATCTATAGGAAACAGTAGAGTAGAATAGTGCTCTTTTCTCAAAAGCAGAGTCTATCTTGTAAGGCGAGCTAGCGTTTATTTCCCAGTTCTAAATGGAGTTGAATCACATGCAGTTTTTAGTCCTACGAGCAAGAGTTGTTTTCTGGTAAGGAAAGTCACTATTGGGCTCCCATTGCCATACACAGTGCAAAAAGCACTCCCTTCTGTTCCCAGCAAGTACAGTGTATTGAACTGAAGAGGAGCTAATGTTCTTGTCAGTGTTCTAAGCAGAGTTGAACTACATATGGCCTGTGTGTGTAGGAAGCACAGTTCTTTTGTTCTGAGCAAGCTCACTGTTCGGATCCCATAGGAAACACAGTAGAGTAGAAGTGTGCTCTTTTCTCAAAAGCAGAGTGTGTTTCTCGTAAGGCGAGCTAGCGTTTGTTTCCCAGTCCTATATGGAGTTGAGTCACATGTAGTTTCTGGTCCTACGAGCAAGAGTTGTTTTCTGGTAAGAAGAGTCAATATAGCGCTCCCATTGTCATACACAGGGCAAATATCACGGGCGTCGGTTCCCAGCACGTACAGAGTAGTGGACTGAAGTAGATCTACTGTTCTTGTCAGTTTCCTAAGCAGAATTGAACTAGATATGGCCGTGTGTGTAGGAAGCACAGTGCTTTTGTTCTATGCAAGCTCACTGTTCTGGCCCTATAGGAAATACAGTAGAGTAGAAGAGTGCTCTTTTCTCAAAAGCAGAGTGTGTTTCTTGTAAGGCGAGCTAACGTTTGTTTTCCAGTCCTAAAAGGAGTTGAATCACATGCAGTTTTTGGTCCTACAAGCAAGAGTTGTTTTCTGGTAAGAAGAGTCACTATTGTGCTCCCATTGCCATACATAGTGCAAATAGCACTCGCGTCTGTTCCCAGCAAGTACAGTGTATTGGAGTGAAGAGGAGCTACTGTTCTTGTCTGTTTCCTAAGCAGAGTTGAACTAGATATGGCCCGTGTGTGTAGGAAGCACATTTCTTTTGTTCTGAACAAGCTCACTGTTCGGACCCCATAGAAAACACAGGAGAGTAGAAGAGTGCTCTTTTCTCAAAAGCAGAGTGTGTTTCTTGTAAGGCAAGCTAGCGTTTGTTTTCCAGTCCTAAATGGAATTGAATCACATGCAGTTTTTGGTCCTACGAGCAAGAGTTGTTTTCTGGTAAGAAGAGTCACTATTGCGCTCCCATTGCCATACACAGTACAAATAGCACTCGATTCTTTTCCCAGCAAGTACAGTGTATTGGACTGAAGAGGAGCTACTGTTCTTGTCAGTTTTTGAAGCAGATTTGAACTAGATATGGCCCGTGTGTGTGTAGGAAGCACAGTTCTTTTGTTCTGAGCAAGCTCACTGTTTGGACCCCTTAGGAAACACAGTAGAGTAGAAGAGTGCTCTTTTCTCAAAAGCAGAGTGTGTTTCTTGTAAGGCGAGCTAGCGTTTGTTTCCCAGTCTTAAATGGCGTTGAATCACATGCAGTTTCTGGTCCTACGAGCAAGAATTGTTTTCTGGTAAGAAGAGTCACTATTGTGCTCCCATTGTTATACACAGGGCAAATAGCACTGACATCTGTTCGCAGCATGTACAGAGTATTGGAATGAAGAGGAGCTACTGTTCTTGTCACCTTCCTAAGCAGAATTGAACTAGATATGGCCGTGTGTGTAGGAAGCACAGTTCTTTTGTTCTGAGCAAGCTCACTGTTCGGACCCCATAGGAAATACAGTAGAGAAGATGAGTGCTCTTTTCTCAAAAGCAGAGTGTGTTTCTTGTAAGACGAACTAGCGTTTGTTTCCCAGTCCTAAATGGATTTGAATCACATGCAGTTTCTGGTCCTACGACCAAGAGTTGTTTTCTGGTAAGAAGAGTCACTATTGTGCTCCCATTATTATATACAGGGCAAATAGAACTGGCGTCTGTTCCCAGCATGTACAGTGTATTGGACTGAAGAGGATCTAAGGTTCTTGTCAGTTTCCTAAGCAGAATTGAACTAGATATGGCCGTGTGTGTAGGAAGCACAGTTCTTTTGTTCTGAGCAAGCTCACTATTCTGGCACTATATGAAACACAGTAGAGTAGAAGAGTGCTCTTTTCTGAAAAGCAGAGTGTGTCTTTTAAGGCGAGCTAGCGTTTGTTTTGCAGTCCTAAATGCAGTTGAATCACATGCAGTTTCTGGTCCTACAGGCAAGAGTTGTTTTCTGGTAAGAAGATTCACTATTGCGCTCCCATTGCCATACACAGTGCAAATAGCACTCGCGTCTGCTCCCAGCAATTACAGTGTATTGGATTGAAGAGGAGCTACTGTTCTTGTCTGTTTCCTAAGCAGAGTTGAACTAGATATGGCCCGTGTGTAGGAAGCACAGGTCTTTTGTTATGAGCAAGCTCACTGTTCAGACCCCATAGGAAACATAGTAGAGTAGAAGAGTGCTCTTTTCTCAAAAGCAGATTGTGTTTCTTGTAAGAGGAGCTAGCATTTGTTCCCCAGTCCTAAATGGAGTTGAATCTCATACAGTTTCTGTTCCTACGAGCAAGAGTTTTTTTCTGGTAAGAAGAGTCACTATTGTGCTCCCATTGTTATACACAGGGCAAATAGAACTGGCGTCTGGTCCCAGCATGTACAGGGTATTGGACTGAAGAGGATGTACTGTTCTTGTCATTTTCCTAAGCAGAGCTGAACTAGATATGGCCCGTGTGTGTAGGAAGCACAATTCTTTTGTTCTGAGCAAGCTCACTGTTCGGACCCCTTAGGAAACACAGTAGAGTAGAGGAGTGCTCCTTTCTCAAAAGCAGAGTGTGTTTCTTTAAGGCGAGCTAGCGTTTATTTCCCAGTCCTATATGGAGTTGAGTCACATGCAGTTTCTAGTGCTATGAGCGAGAGTTGCTTTCTGGTTAGAAGAGTCACTATTGTGCTCCCATTGTCATACCCAGGGCAAATAGCACTGGCGTCGGTTCCCAGCATGTACAGTGTATTGGACTGAAGAGGATCTACTGTTCTTGTCAGTTTCCTAAGGAGAATTGAACTAGATATGGCCGTGTGTGTAGGAAGCACAGTTCTTTTGTTCTAAGCAAGCTCACTGTTCTGGATCTATAGGAAACAGTAGAGTAGAATAGTGCTCTTTTCTCAAAAGCAGAGTCTATCTTGTAAGGCGAGCTAGCGTTTATTTCCCAGTTCTAAATGGAGTTGAATCACATGCAGTTTTTAGTCCTACGAGCAAGAGTTGTTTTCTGGTAAGGAAAGTCACTATTGGGCTCCCATTGCCATACACAGTGCAAAAAGCACTCCCTTCTGTTCCCAGCAAGTACAGTGTATTGAACTGAAGAGGAGCTAATGTTCTTGTCAGTGTTCTAAGCAGAGTTGAACTACATATGGCCTGTGTGTGTAGGAAGCACAGTTCTTTTGTTCTGAGCAAGCTCACTGTTCGGATCCCATAGGAAACACAGTAGAGTAGAAGTGTGCTCTTTTCTCAAAAGCAGAGTGTGTTTCTCGTAAGGCGAGCTAGCGTTTGTTTCCCAGTCCTATATGGAGTTGAGTCACATGTAGTTTCTGGTCCTACGAGCAAGAGTTGTTTTCTGGTAAGAAGAGTCAATATAGCGCTCCCATTGTCATACACAGGGCAAATATCACGGGCGTCGGTTCCCAGCACGTACAGAGTAGTGGACTGAAGTAGATCTACTGTTCTTGTCAGTTTCCTAAGCAGAATTGAACTAGATATGGCCGTGTGTGTAGGAAGCACAGTGCTTTTGTTCTATGCAAGCTCACTGTTCTGGCCCTATAGGAAATACAGTAGAGTAGAAGAGTGCTCTTTTCTCAAAAGCAGAGTGTGTTTCTTGTAAGGCGAGCTAACGTTTGTTTTCCAGTCCTAAAAGGAGTTGAATCACATGCAGTTTTTGGTCCTACAAGCAAGAGTTGTTTTCTGGTAAGAAGAGTCACTATTGTGCTCCCATTGCCATACATAGTGCAAATAGCACTCGCGTCTGTTCCCAGCAAGTACAGTGTATTAGAGTGAAGAGGAGCTACTGTTCTTGTCTGTTTCCTAAGCAGAGTTGAACTAGATATGGCCCGTGTGTGTAGGAAGCACATTTCTTTTGTTCTGAACAAGCTCACTGTTCGGACCCCATAGAAAACACAGGAGAGTAGAAGAGTGCTCTTTTCTCAAAAGCAGAGTGTGTTTCTTGTAAGGCAAGCTAGCGTTTGTTTTCCAGTCCTAAATGGAATTGAATCACATGCAGTTTTTGGTCCTACGAGCAAGAGTTGTTTTCTGGTAAGAAGAGTCACTATTGCGCTCCCATTGCCATACACAGTACAAATAGCACTCGATTCTTTTCCCAGCAAGTACAGTGTATTGGACTGAAGAGGAGCTACTGTTCTTGTCAGTTTTTGAAGCAGATTTGAACTAGATATGGCCCGTGTGTGTGTAGGAAGCACAGTTCTTTTGTTCTGAGCAAGCTCACTGTTTGGACCCCTTAGGAAACACAGTAGAGTAGAAGAGTGCTCTTTTCTCAAAAGCAGAGTGTGTTTCTTGTAAGGCGAGCTAGCGTTTGTTTCCCAGTCTTAAATGGCGTTGAATCACATGCAGTTTCTGGTCCTACGAGCAAGAATTGTTTTCTGGTAAGAAGAGTCACTATTGTGCTCCCATTGTTATACACAGGGCAAATAGCACTGACATCTGTTCGCAGCATGTACAGAGTATTGGAATGAAGAGGAGCTACTGTTCTTGTCACCTTCCTAAGCAGAATTGAACTAGATATGGCCGTGTGTGTAGGAAGCACAGTTCTTTTGTTCTGAGCAAGCTCACTGTTCGGACCCCATAGGAAATACAGTAGAGAAGATGAGTGCTCTTTTCTCAAAAGCAGAGTGTGTTTCTTGTAAGACGAACTAGCGTTTGTTTCCCAGTCCTAAATGGATTTGAATCACATGCAGTTTCTGGTCCTACGACCAAGAGTTGTTTTCTGGTAAGAAGAGTCACTATTGTGCTCCCATTATTATATACAGGGCAAATAGAACTGGCGTCTGTTCCCAGCATGTACAGTGTATTGGACTGAAGAGGATCTAAGGTTCTTGTCAGTTTCCTAAGCAGAATTGAACTAGATATGGCCGTGTGTGTAGGAAGCACAGTTCTTTTGTTCTGAGCAAGCTCACTATTCTGGCACTATATGAAACACAGTAGAGTAGAAGAGTGCTCTTTTCTGAAAAGCAGAGTGTGTCTTTTAAGGCGAGCTAGCGTTTGTTTTGCAGTCCTAAATGCAGTTGAATCACATGCAGTTTCTGGTCCTACAGGCAAGAGTTGTTTTCTGGTAAGAAGATTCACTATTGTGCTCCCTTTGCCATACACAGTGCAAATAGCAGTCGCGTCTGCTCCCAGCAAGTAAAATATATTGGAGTGAGGAGGAGCTACTGTTCTTGTCTGTTTCCTAAGCAGAGTTGAACTAGATATGGCCCGAGTGTGTAAGAAGCACAGGTCTTTTGTTTTGTGCAAGCTCATTGTTCAGACCCAATAGGAAACATAGTAGAGTAGAAGAGTGCTCTTTTCTCCAAAGCAGAGTGTGTTTCTTGTAAGACGAGCTAGCATTTGTTTCCCAGTCCTAAATGGAGTAGAATCACATGCAGTTTCTGGTCCTACGAGCAAGAGTTGTTTTCTGGTAAAAAGAGTCACTATTGTACTCCCATTGTTATACACAAGGCAAATAGAACTGGTGTCTGGTCCCAGCATGTAGAGTGTATTGGACTGAAGAGGATCTACAGTTCTTGTCAGTTTCCTAAGCAGAATTGAACTAGATATGGCCATGTATGTAGGAAGCACAGTTCTTTTTTTCTGATCAAGCTCACTGTTCGGACCCCATAGAAAACACAGTAGAGTAGAAGAGTGCTCTTTTCTCAAAATCAGAGTGTGTTTCTTGTAAGGCGAGCTAACGTTTGTTTTCCAGTCCTAAAAGGAGTTGAATCACAGGCAGTTTTTGGTCCTACAAGCAAGAGTTGTTTTCTGGTAAGAAGAGTCACTATTGTGCTCCCATTGCCATACACAGTGCAAATAGCACTCACGTCTGTTCCCAGCAAGTACAGTGTATTAGAGTGAAGAGGAGCTACTGTTCTTGTCTGTTTCCTAAGCAGAGTTGAACTAGATAGGGCCCGTGTGTGTAGGAAGCACATTTCTTTTGTTCTGAGCAAGCTCACTGTTCGGACCCCATAGAAAACACAGGAGAGTAGAAGAGTGCTCTTTTCTCAAAAGCAGAGTGTGTTTCTTGTAAGGCGAGCTAGCGTTTGTTTTCCAGTCCTAAATGGAATTGAATCACATGCAGTTTTTGGTCCTACGAGCAAGAGTTGTTTTCTGGTAAGAAGAGTCACTATTGTGCTCCCATTGCCATACACAGTGCAAATAGCACTCGATTCTTTTCACAGCAAGTACAGTGTATTGGACTGAAGAGGAGCTACTGTTCTTGTCAGTTTTTTAAGCATATTTGAACTAGATATGACCCGTGTGTGTAGGAAGCACAGTTCTTTTTTTCTGAGCAAGCTCACTGTTCGGACCCCTTAGGAAACACAGTAGAGTAGAAGAGTGCTCTTTTCTCAAAAGCAGAGTGTGTTTCTTGTAAGGCGAGCTAGCGTTTATTTCCCAGTCTTCAATGTCGTTGAATCACATGCAGTTTCTGGTCCTACGAGCAAGAATTGTTTTCTGGTAAGAAGAGTCACTATTGTTCTCCCATTGTCATACACAGGGCAAATAGCACTGGCGTCTGTTCGCAGCATGTACAGAGTATTGGACTGAAGAGGATCTACTGTTCTTGTCAGTTTCCTAAGCATAGTTGAACTAGATATGGCCCGTGTGTGTAGGAAGCACAGATCTTTTGTTCTGAGCCAGCTCACTCTTCTGGCCCTACTGGAAACACAGTAGAGTAGAAGAGTGCTCTTTTCTGAAAAGCAGAGTGTGTTTCTTGTAAGGCGAGCTAGCATTTGTTTCCCAGTCCTAAATGGAGTTGAATAACATGCAGTTTTTGGTCCTATTAGCAAGAGTTGTTTTCCGGTAAGGAAAGTCACTATTGTGCTCCCATTGTCATACACAGGGCAAATAGCACTGGCACCTTTTCCCACCATGTACAGTGTATTGGACTGAAGAGGATCTACTGTTCTTGTCAGTTTCCTAAGCAGAATTGAACTAGATATGGCCGTGTGTGTAGGAAGCAAAATTCTTTTGTTCTGAGAAAGCTCACTGTTCGGACACCATAGGAAACGCAGTAGAGTAGAAGGTGCTCTTTTCTCAAAAGCAGAGTGTGTTTCTTGTAAAGCAAGCTAGTATTTGTTTCCCAGTCAGAAAAGGAGTTGAATCCCATGCAGTTTCTGGTCCTACAAGCAAGAGTTGTTTTTTGGTAAGAAGAGTCACTATTGTGCTCCCATTGCCATACACAGTGCAAAGAGCACTGGCATTTGTTCCCAGCATGTACAGTGTATTGGACTGAAGAAGATCTACAGTTTTTGTCAGTTTCCTAAGCAGAATTGAACTAGATATGGCCGTTTGTGTAGGAAGCACAGCGCTTTTGTTCTGAGCAAGGTCACTATTCTGGCCCTATAGGAAACAAATAGAGTAGAAGAGTGCTCTTTTCTGAAAAGCGAGTGTGTTTCTTGTAAGGCGAGCTACCGTTTGTTTTGCAGTCCTAAATGCAGTTGAATCACATGCAGTTTCTGGTCCTACAGGCAAGAGTTGTTTTCTGGTAAGAAGATTCACTATTGTGCTCCCATTGCCATACACAGTGCAAATAGCACTCACGTCTGCTTTCAGCAATTACAGTGTATTGGATTGAAGAGGAGCTACTGTTCTTGTCTGTTTCCTAAGCAGAGTTGAACTAGATATGGCCCGTGTGTAGGAAGCACAGGTCTTTTGTTATGAGCAAGCTCACTGTTCAGACCCCATAGGAAACATAGTAGATTAGAAGAGTGCTCTTTTCTCAAAAGCAGATTGTGTTTCTTGTAAGACGAGCTAGCGTTTGTTCCCCAGTCCTAAATGGAGTTGAATCTCATGCAGTTTCTGTTCCTACGAGCAAGAGTTTTTTTCTGGTAAGAAGAGTCACTATTGTGCTCCCATTGTTATACACAGGGCAAATAGAACTGGCGTCTGGTCCCAGCATGTACAGGGTATTGGACTGAAGAGGATGTACTGTTCTTGTCATTTTCCTAAGCAGAGTTGAACTAGATATGGCCCGTGTGTGTAGGAAGCACAATTCTTTTGTTCTGAGCAAGCTCACTGTTCAGACCCCTTAGGAAACACAGTAGAGTAGAGGAGTTGTCTTTTCTCAAAGGCAGAGTATGTTTCTTGTAAGCCGAGCTAGCATTTGTTTCCCAGTCCTAAATGGAGTTGAATCCCATGCAGTTTCTGGTCCTACGAGCAAGAGTTGTTTTCTGGTTAGAAGAGTCACTATTGCACTCCCATTGCCATACACAGTGCAAATAGCACTCGCGTCTGCTCCCAGCAAGTACAGTGTATTGGACTGAAGAGGAGCTACTGTTCTTGTCAGTTTCCTAAGCAGAGTTGAACAAGATGTGGCTCGTGTGTGTAGGAAGCACAGTTCTTTTTTATGAGCAAGCTCACTGTATGGACACAATAGGAAACACAGTAGAGTAGAAGAGTGCTCTTTTCTCAAAGCAGAGTGTGTCTCTTGTAAGGCGAGCTAGCGTTTGTTTCCCAGTCCTAAATGGAGTTGAATCACATGCAGTTTCTGGTCCTACAAGCAAGAGTTGTTTTCTGGTAAGGAAAGTCACTATTGCGATCCCATTGCCATACACAGTGCAAGTAGCACTCGCGTCTGTTCCCAGCAAGTACAGTGTATTAGACTGTAGAGGAGTTACTGTTCTTGTCAGTTTCCTAACCAGAATTGAACTAGATATGGCCGTGGGTGTAGGAAGCACAGTGCTTTTGTTCTAAGCAAGCTCACTGTTCTGGCCCTATTGGAAACACAGTAGAGTAGAAGAGTGCTCTTTTCTCAAAAGCGGAGTGTGTTACCTGTAAGGAGACCTAGCGTTTGTTTCCCAGTCCTAGATGGAGTTGAATCACATGCAGTTTTGGTCTTAAGAGCAATAGTTGTTTTCTGGTACGGAAAGTCACTATTGCGCTCCCATTGCCTTAAAAAGTGTAAATAGCACTCGCGTCTGCTCCCAGCAAGTACAGTGTATTGGACTGAAGAGGAGCTACTGTTCTTGTCAGTTTCCTAAGCAGAATTGAACTAGATATGGCCGTGGGTGTAGGAAGCACAGTTCTTTTGTTCTGAGCAAACTCACTGTTGGGACCACATAGGTAACACAGTAGAGTAGATGAGTGCTCTTTTCTCAAAAGCAGAGTGTGTTTCTTGTAAGGCGAGCTAGCGTTTGTTTCCCAGTCCTAAATGGAGTTGATTCACATGCAGTTTCTGGTCCTATGACCAAGAGTTGTTTTCTGGTAAGAAGAGTCACTATTGTGCTCCCATTATTATACACAGGGCAAATAGAACTGGCGTCTGTTCCCCGCATGTACAGTGTATTGGACTGAAGAGGATCTACATTTCTTGTCAGTTTCCTAAGCAGAATTGAAGTAGATATGGCCGTTTGTGTAGGAAGCACAGGTCTTTTGCTCTGAGCAAGCTCACTATTCTGGCCCTATATGAAACACAATAGAGTAGAAGAGTGCTCTTTTCTGAAAAGCAGAGTGTGTTTCTTGTAAGGCGAGCTAGCATTTGTTTTGCAGTCCTAAATGCAGTTGAATCACAGGCAGTTTCTGGTCCTACAGGCAAGAGTTGTTTTCTGGTAAGAAGATTCACTATTGCGCTCCCATTGCCATACACAGTGCAAATAGCACTCGCGTCTGCTCCCAGCAAGTAAAGTGTATTGGAGTGAAGAGGAGCTACTGTTCTTGTCTGTTTCCTAAGCAGAGTTGAACTAGAAATGGCCGGTGTGTGTAAGAAGCACAGGTCTTTTGATCTGAGCAAGCTCATTGTTCAGACCCAATAGGAAACATAGTAGAGAAGAAGAGTGCTCTTTTCTCAAAAGCAGAGTTTGTTTCTTGTAAGACAAGCTAGCGTTTGTTTCCCAGTCCTAAATGGAGTTGAATCACATGCAATTTCTGGTCCTATGAGCAAGAGTTGTTTTCTGGTAAGAAGAGTAACTATTGTGCTTCCATTGTTATGCACAGGGCAAATAGAACTGGCGTCTTGTCCCAGCATGTACAGTGTATTGGACTGAAGAGGATCTACAGTTTTTGTCAGTTCCCTAAGCAGAATTGAACTAGATATGGCCATGTATGTAGGAAGCACAGTTCTTTTGTTCTGAGCAAGCTCACTGTTCAGACCCCATAGAAAACACAGTAGAGTTGAAGAGTGCTCTTTTCTCAAAAGCAGAGTGTGTTTCTTCTAAGGCGAGCTAACATTTGTTTTCCAGTCCTAAAAGGAGTTGAATCACATGCAGTTTTTGGTCCTACAAGCAAGAGTTGTTTTCTGGTAAGAAGAGTCACTATTGTGTTTCCATTGCCATACACAGTGCAAATAGCACTCGCATCTGTTCCCAGGAAGTACAGTGTATTAGAGTGAAGAGGAGCTACTGTTCTTGTCTGTTTCCTAAGCAGAGTTGAACTAGGTGTGGCCCGTGTGTGTAGGAAGCACATTTCTTTTGTTCTGAGCAAGCTCACTGTTCGGACCCCATTGAAAACACAGTAGAGTAGAAGAGTGCTCATTTCTCAAAAGCAGAGTGTGTTTCTTGTAAGGCGAGCTAGCATTTGTTTTCCAGTCCTAAATGGAATTGAATCACATGCAGTTTTTGGTCCTACGAGCAAGAGTAGTTTTCTAGTAAGAAGAGTCACTATTGCGCTCCCATTGCCATACACAGTGCAAATAGCACTCGATTCTTTTCCCAGCAAGTACAGTGTATTGGACTGAAGAGGAGCTACTGTTCTTGTCAGTTTCCTAAGGAGAATTGAACTAGATATGGCCGTGTGTGTAGGAAGCACAGTTCTTTTGTTCTAAGCAAGCTTACTGTTCTGGATCTATAGGAAACACAGTAGAGTAGAAGAGTGCTCTTTTCTCAAAAGCAGAGTCTATTTCTTGTAAGGCGAGCTAGCGTTTATTTCCCAGTTCTAAATGGAGTTGAATCACATACAGTTTTTGGTCTTACGAGCAAGAGTTGTTTTCTGGTAAGGAAAGTCACTAATGGGCTCCCATTGCCATACACAGTGCAAAAAGCTCTCCCGTCTGTTCCCAGCAAGTACAGTGTATTGGACTGAAGAGGAGCTACTGTTCTTGTCAGTGTTCTAAGTAGAGTTGAACTAGATATGGCCTGTGTGCGTAGGAAGCACAGTTCTTTTGTTCTGAGCAGCTCACTGTTCGGACCACATAGGAAACAGTAGAGTAGAAGAGTGCTCTTTTCTCAAAAGCAGAGTATGTTTCTTGTATGGCGAGCTAGCGTTTGTTTCCAAGTCCTATATGGAGTTGAGTCACATGCAGTTTCTGGTCCTATGAGCAAGAGTTGTTTTCTGGTAAGAAGAGTCACTATAGCGCTCCCATTGACATAAACAGTGCAAATAGCACTGGCTTCGGTTCCCAGCATGTACAGAGTAGTGGACTGAAGTGGATCTACTGTTCTTGTCAGTTTCCTAAGCAGAATTGAACTAGATATGGCTGTGTGTAGGAAGCACAGTGCTTTTGTTCTAAGCAAGCTCACTGTTGTGGCCCTATAGGAAACACAGTAGAGTAGAAGAGTGCTCTTTTCTCAAAGGCAGAGTGTGTTTCTAGTAAGGCGAGCTAGCATTTGTTCCCAGTCCTAAATGGAGTTGAATCCTATGCAGTTTCTGGTCCTACGACCAAGAGTTGTTTTCTGGTAAGAAGAGTCACTATTGTGCTCCATTTGCCATACTCTGTGCAAATAGCACTCGCGTCTGTTCCCAGCAAGTAAAGTGTATTGGACTGAAGAGGAGCTACTGTTCTTGTCAGTGTTCTAAGCAGAGTTGAACTAGATATGGCCCGTGTGTGTAGGAAGCACAGTTCTTTTGTTCTGAGCAAGCTCACTGTTCGGACCCCATAGGAAACACAGTAGAGTAGAAGAGTGCTCTTTTCTCAAAAGCAGAGTTTGTTTCTTGCAAGGCGAGCTAGCGTTTGTTTCTCAGTTTTAAATGGAGTTGAATCACATGCAGTTTCTGGTCCTACGAGAAAGAGTTGTTTTCTGGTAAGGAAAGTCTCTATTGCGCTCCCATTGCCATACACAGGGCAAATAGCACTGGCGTCTGTTCCGAGTAAGTACAGTGTATTGGACTGAAGAGGAGCTACTGTTCTTGTCAGTTTCCTAAGCAGAGTTGAACTAGATATGGCCGGTGTGTGAAGAAAGCACAGTTCTTTTGTTCTGAGCAAGCTCACTGTTCTGGCCATATAGAAAACACAGCAGAGTAGTAGAATGCTCTTTTCTCAAAAGCAGAGTGTGTTTCTTGTAAGGCAAGCTAGCGTATATTTCCCAGTTCTAAATGGAACTGAATCACATGCAGTTTTTGGTCCTACGAGCAAGAGTTGTTTTCTGGTAAGGAAATTCACTATTGCGCTCCCATTGTCATACACAGGGCAAATAGCACTGGCGTCTGTTCCCAGCAAGTACAGTGTATTGGACTGAAGAGGAGCTACTGTACTTGTCAGTTTCCGAAGCAGAGTTGAACTATATATGGCCCGTGTGTGTAGGAAGCACAGTTCTTTTGTTCTGAGCAAGCTCACTGTTCGGACCTCAAAGGAAACACAGTAGAGTAGAAGAGTGCTCTTTTCTCAAAAGCAGAGTGTGTTTCCTGTAAGGCGAGCTAGCGTTTATTTCCCAGTTGTAAATGGAGTTGAATCCCATGCAGTTTCTGGTCCTATGAGCAAGAGCTGGTTTCTGGTAAGAAGAGTCACTATTGCGCTCACATTGCCATACACAGTGCAAATAGCACTCGCGTCTGTTCCCTGCAAGTACAGTGTATTGGACTGAAGAGGTGCTACTGTTCTTGTCAGTTTTCTAAGCAGAGTTGAACTAGATATGGCCCGTGTGTGTAGAAAGCACAGTTCTTTTGTTCTGAGCAAGCTCACTGTTCTGGCATTATAAGAATCACAGTAGAGTAGAAGAGTGCTCTTTTCTCAAAAGCAGGGTGTGTTTCTTGTAAGGCGAGCTAGTGTTTATTTCCCAGTCAGAAATGGAGTTGAATCACATGCAGTTTCTGGTCATACGAGCAAGAGTTTTTTTTTTTGGTAAGAAGAGTCACTGTTGCGCTCCCATTGCCATACCCAGTGCAAATAGCACTCGGGTCTGTTCCCAGCAAGTACAGTGTATTGGACTGTAGAGGAGCTACTATTCTTGTCAGTGTCCTAAGCAGATTTGAACTAGATATGTCCCGTGTGTGTAGGAAGCACAGTTCTTTTGTTCTGGGAAAGCTCACTGTTCTGGCCCTATAGAAAACACAGTAGAGTAGAAGAGCGCTCTTTTCTCAAAGGCAGAGTGTGTTTCTTGTAAGGCGAGCTAGCGTTTGTTTCCTAGTCCTAAATCGAGTTGAATCACATGCAGTTTTTGGTCCTACGAGCAAGAGTTGTTTTCTGGTAAGGAAAGTCACTAATGGACTCTCATTGCCATACTCAGTGCAAAAAGCTCTCCCGTCTGTTCCCAGCAAGTACAGTGTATTGGACTGAAGAGGAGCTACTGTTCTTGTCAGTGTTCTAAGCAGAGTTTAACTAGATATGGCCTGTGTGTGTAGGAAGCACAGTTCTTTTGTTCTGAGCAAGCTCACTGTTCGGACCCCATAGGAAACACAGTAGAGTAGAAGAGTGCTTTTTTCTCAAAAGCAGAGTATGTTTCTTGTATGGCGAGCTAGCATTTGTTTCCAAGTCCTATATGGAGTTGAGTCACATGCAGTTTCTGGTCCTACGAGCTAGAGTTGTTTTCTGGTAAGAAGAGTCACTATAGCGCTCCCATTGTCATAAACAGGGCAAATAGCACTGGCGTCGGTTCCCAGCATGTACAGAGTAGTGGACTGAAGTGGATCTACTGTTCTTGTCAGTTTCCTAAGCAGAATTGAACTAGATATGGCCGTGTGTATAGGAAGCACAGTGCTTTTGTTCTGAGCAAGCTCACTGTTCTGGCACTATAAGAATCACAGTAGAGTAGAAGAGTGCTCTTTTCTCAAAAGCAGGGTGTGTTTCTTGTAAGGCGAGCTAGTGTTTATTTCCCAGTCAGAAATGGAGTTGAATCACATGCAGTTTCTGGTCATACGAGCAAGAGTTTTTTTTTGGTAAAAAGAGTCACTGTTGCGCTCCCAATGCCATACCCAGTGCAAATAGCACTCGGGTCTGTTCCCAGCAAGTACAGTGTATTGGACTGAAGAGGAGCTACTGTTCTTGTCAGTGTCCTAAGCAAATTTGAACTAGATATGTCCCGTGTGTGTAGGAAGCACAGTTCTTTTGTTCTGAGCAAGCTCACTGTTCTGGCCCTATAGAAAACACAGTAGAGTAGAAGAGTGCTCTTTTCTCAAAGGCAGAGTGTGTTTCTTGTAAGGTGAGCTAGTGTTTGTTTCCCAGTCCTAAGTGGAGTTGAATCCCATGCAGATCTGGTCCTACGATCAAGAGTTGTTTTCTGGTAAGAAGAGTCACTATTGCGCTCCCATTGCCATGCACAGTGCAAATAGAACTCGCGTCTGTTCGTAGCAAGTACAGTGTACTGGACTGAAGAGGAGCTACTGTTCTTGTCAGTTTCCTAAGCAGAATTGAACTAGATATGGCGCATGTGTGTAGGAAGCACAGTTCTTTTGTTCTGAGCAAGCTCACTGTTCTGGCCCTATAGGAAACGCAGTAGAGTAGAAGAGTGCTCTTTTCTCATAAGCAGAGGGTGTTTCTTGTAAGGCGAGCTAGCGTTTGTTTCCCAGTCCTAAATGGAGTGGAATGACATGCAGTTTCTGGTCCTACGAGCAAGAGTTGTTTTGTCCTAAGGAAAGTCACTATTGTGCTCCCATTGCCATACACAGTGCAAATAGCACTCGTGTCTCTTTCCCGCAAGTACAGTGTATTGGACTGAAGGGGAGCTACTGTTCTTGTCAGTTTCCTAAGCTGAGTTGAACAAGATGTTGCTAGTGTGTGTAGGAAGCACAGTTCTTCTGTTATGAGCAAGCACACTGTTCGGACACTATAGGAAACACGGTAGAGTAGAAGAGTGCTCTTTTCTCAAAAGTAGAGTGTGTTTCTTGTAAGGCGAGCTAGTGTTTGTTTCCCAGTCCTAAATGGAGTTGAATCACATGCAGTTTCTGCTCCAATGAGCAAGAGTTGTTTTCTGGTAAGGAAAGTCACTATTGCGCTCCCATTGCCATACACAGTGCAAATAGCACTCGCGTCTGTTCCCTGCAAGTACAGTGTATTGGACTGAAGAGGTGCTACTGTTCTTGTCAGTTTCCTAAGCAGAGTTGAACTAGATATGACCCGTGTGTGTAGAAAGCACAGTTCTTTTGTTCTGAGCAAGCTCACTGTTCTGGCACTATAAGAATTACAGTAGAGTAGAAGAGTGCTCTTTTCTCAAAAGCAGGGTGTGTTTCTTATAAGGCGAGCTAGTGTTTATTTCCCAGTCAGAAATGGAGTTGAATCACATGCAGTTTCTGGTCATACGAGCAAGAGTGTTTTTTTTGGTAAAAAGAGTCACTGTTGCGCTCCCATTGCCATACCCAGTGCAAATAGCACTCGGGTCTGTTCCCAGCAAGTACAGTGTATTGGACTGAGGAGGATCTACTGTTCCTGTCAGTGTCCTAAGCAGATTTGAACTAGATATGTCCCGTGTGTGTAGGAAGCACAGTTCATTGGTTCTGAGCAAGCTCACTGTTCTGGCCCTGTAGAAAACACAGTAGAGTAGAAGAGTGCTCTTTTCTCAAAGGCAGAGTGTGTTTCTTGTAAGGCGAGCTAGCGTTTGTTTCCCAGTCCTAAATCGAGTTGAATCACATGCAGTTTCTGGTCCTACGACCAAGAGTTATTTTCTGCTAAGAAGAGTCACTATTGTGCTCCCATTGCCATACACAGTGCAAATAGCACTCGCGTCTGTTCCCAGCAAGTACAGTGTATTGGACTGAAGAGGAGCTACTGTTCTTGTCAGTTTCCTAAGCAGAGATGAACTAGATACGTCCCGTGTGTGTAGGAAGCACATTTCTTTTGTTCTGAGCAAGCTCACTTTTCAGACCCCATAGAAAAAACAGTAGAGTGGAAGAGTGCTCTTTTCTCAAAAGCAGAGTGTGCTTCTTGTAAGGCGAGCTAGCGTTTGTTTCCCAGTCTTATATGGAGTTGAGTCACATGCAGTTTCTGGTCCCACAAGCAAGAGTTTTTTTCTGGTAAGAAGAGTCACTATTGCGTTCCCATTGTCATACACAGAGCAAATAGCACTGGCGTCGGTTCGCAGCATGTACAGTGTATTGGATTGAAGAGGATCTACTGTTCTTGTCAGTTTCCTAAGGAGAAATGAAGTAGATATGGCCCGTGTGTGTATTAAGCACAGTTCTTTCGTTCTAAGCAAGCTCACTGTTCTGGATGCATAGGAAACACAGTAGAATAGAAGAGTGCTCTTTTCTCAAAAGCAGAGTCTATTTCTTGTAAGGTGAGCTAGCGTTTATTTCCCAGTTCTAAATGGAGTTGAGTCACATGCAGTTTCTGGTCCTATGAGCAAGAGTTGTTTTCTGGTAAGAAGAGTCACTATTGCGCTCCCATTGCCATACACAGTGCAAATAGCAATCGTGTCAGTTCCCAGCAAGTACAGTGTATTGGACTGAAGAGGATCTACTGTTCTTGTCAGATTTTTAAGCAGAGTTGAACTAGATATGGCCCGTGGGTGTAGGATGCACAGTTCTTTTGTTCTGAGCAAGCTCACTGTTCGGACCACACAGGAAACACAGTAGAGTAGAAGAGTGCTCTTTTCTCAAAAGCAGAGTGTGTTTCTTGTAAGGCGAGCTAGCGTTTGTTTCCCAGTCCTAAATGGAGTTGAATCACATGCAGTTTTTTGTCAGGAGCCAAGTAGCCTAACTGATTCTCATGGGAAAAAGCTGTGTACCCAATCTTCCGTTAACAGTTTCAATAGCAACCATTTTTCAACATGACCACAGTATGTACCTTTTGATCTACTCCCTGAAACATAATGGTTTGCTGTATGGTCCGTTGATCAGGCCCTGGAACAAAGAGACCTTTTCCTGAACCCTACCTTACCCTAACTTTCTCCTAGTAACTTTCCATACCCCTATCTACTTCTCCTAGCTCCTAGCATATATAAGGCTGACTCCCCTTGCAATAAACGAGACCTTGACGCAACTCAGACTGACTTTGTCTTTCTTTACGCGCCTGGTCTCCTTTCTCTCTCACCCTCATTGATCTTTCAGGAGGTGTCTCTTCGGGTCTCATCAAATAATGTGGCCCGCGGGACGGTCAAGTGGTGCCCGAACGTGGGGCTCGAGGCACGGTGACCTACCGATCGACGGATAACAAAAGGGGCCCCGGAGAGGATTAGGGTAGAGACGCCCAGACCGCATCACTCGTGCAACGCGGGAGAGTCTTGAGGTAAATGTGTTGTCCAATCGATCAATGGGAAAAAATTTATCTAAAGAGGCTGTTTTTTTAAAGGAGATGAAAGGTAATCTTCGGGAGAGAGGACTAAGAGTTAAAAAAAAAAGTATTTAATAAAATTCTTCCAATATGTGGAGGAGAAATGTCCCTGGTTAGTGATTAATGGACCAGGAATTCACCCTTTGACTTGGAACAAGGTTGGAAAAGATATTAACAAATTAATCAGAGATGGGGAAAATGTCCCCGATGCCTTTTTTTAGTTTTTATGGTGTGATTAGAGATTTTCTAAAGGAAGCAGAGGGAGATGGGCGTGCTTCACATTTACTAGCCCTTGCAGAGGATTTTCTCTCAAACTCCCCCTGCCTGACACCCAAGTGTCCAGAGGTTTATTGACATCTACCGGTAAGAGCGCTCTCTGTCTTGTCTGTGTCTCTCTGTCTTGTTACTTTTGTTTTGTACTTTGCAGGCTCGATTTGTACTTTGCAGGCTTTCACTGGGACAGACGTGTCCAGACAGTGAACCTGGCGGTGAAGGGAGATGTCCCAGAGCCCTAAAGCCACCTCAGAGGTGACCATTTGGTTTAGGAGCATCTTTGGGTATCTTGCCCCACGGTGGGAGGAAGTGCCACTTTGTATTTTGTCCCGGGAATTTGTCAGAGCCATTTTGTGGGTTTTTTTGTATGTTTTGTTGTGATCATTGTTACTTTACTCTCTTCTTCTCTTCCAAGAAAAAAGGTGCATGTCTGACTGACAGGGATGTTGAAGCCCCTGATGTCTGTTTAATTAAGGACAGAGATCCTCCAGTCTGGATTGTTTTTGGTGTGATTGAGCCTGGAGGGTCAAAACCTCCCCCCCCCCTCCAGAGCACATCAGGCTGTCACTGTTCTTGGAGCTTTGTTGGTTGTCTCGTTGGGACAAAGATTTTTCGTGTGCCCTTGGTCTTGTGTGTAATGTGTTAATTGTTCTCATTGTTGACTTGACTGTGACGGACGCTATGGGACAGTTCCCTTCTTCTTCACTAAACCTTTGCCTAGCCCACTGAAAGGATGTGCGAGCCACAATTGAGGGAACTGGGTCCCCCACTCCCACTCCCCGACTGAACTGAGATAAACAGGTAGCTCCTGCCAGGTGGGGCTTGGATACTGCAAGAGGGGCTTGCTGGCTGTGAATGAGGCTGTCGTCTCAGTGCTGGTGTTCCGGTTCTTGGATTGTCTGTGTAAATGTTATTTGTTTCTGTCTACTAACCTCCCTTATTTTCCTAAAGGAAGAGGAGGAAAGAGAGGCATAACAAAGGCCACCTCCGTCCCTCCCTAGCTCTCTTGCTATCAGGACTGCAGCCAGCTGGCTGCTCTCACGAGGGTGGGGGTGCGTGCTCTGGGTACAGGCAGGCAAAGACGGGAACTTTGGACAGGACAATGGGGACTGCCTGCAATTGACAAAAACTTTGTGAACACTGAAC
This sequence comes from Peromyscus eremicus, assembly GCF_949786415.1. Classification (NCBI taxonomy): domain Eukaryota; kingdom Metazoa; phylum Chordata; class Mammalia; order Rodentia; family Cricetidae; genus Peromyscus; species Peromyscus eremicus. The sequence goes on along the minus strand of NC_081417.1, from coordinate 624,251 downwards.
AGAGAATCTGACTTTAGTCAGAAGAGTTAACAAAAACTTTTTTCAGGAACACTGGCAGCCAAGGACACGCTCTATGCCCACTGCTCCCCCTCCCTCCCTTTACTGTGATAACTTTAAGGTCACTTCTGCCAGCCAGCAGCTTCTCTTGTTAACCCTTCTCTGTCCTGGTATTGCTTAAAAAGAAATGTTAAATTACCAGTTCAAGATACTGGGAAAATTATGCTTTTGTTTCCACAGGAAAAATAAAAATTTATATGGGTTTTGGTCATTTGAGTTCAATGGGTTACAAATACTTGCCATCATTTAAGAGACTTGGTTTCAAATTATTGCTGGTTAAGATAAAAATAATGTTTTTATAAAAAATGACTTAAGATATATATATATAAATAATGAAATATGTTTCAGGTTTCTTTGTCTTGCTATTCTGCTGTTACATTGAGACTCCAAAGGGTCATAGTTGTAAAAATGTCTGTCTACTCTACAGGTATGAATGAAAAATGTGGCCACATGTATGTTTGGTTTTGAATGTCTGAGTTTGCATGTCCTTTGTGTTAAGAAATACAAGTTAATACTAGTCATCTGGCTATTTAGATACTAGTTTAAAATATAAACTGTTCTATTTAAATAAAAAAACTGAGAGGTATATTTGACTAATGTATTTATAGGAGAACAAATTGGCCTGGTTGTTGTTACCAAATTTAGAGATATTTTTAAGATTGGGCCTATATTTGTTTGGCTCAGATACATTTAATAGATAATGGTCCTCAAACCTGTCAAATATCTGATGAATATGGCATTTACATTATTTGATGAAAAAGCTTACTATAGCAAACAGAGACTCCAAGCTCCCCAGCTCCTAGCAATGACTCCCAAAGAATGGCCAATTCCCCTATGCTATGTCAAAAGTATGTAGCTCAGTCTATCGATCCAGTGAGGGTCTAATACCCCGAAGTTTATATTATATATTATATGGATGATTTGTTAATAGCAGGGAAATCTGTAGAAAAAACACAAAATGTAGCTCAAAAGATAATTATCACACTTCAGGACCGAGGATTTCATATAGCTCCAGAGAAGATACAAACCCAATACCCCTTCCTGTTTTTAGGGTTAGAGTTACACTCGGACCTCCTCTATACACAAAAAAATCCAGATTAGAAAAGATACACTTCGTTGTCTCAATGGTTTTCAAAAGCTTTTAGGGGATATCAATTGGCGGTGACCCTATTTAAAAATAACCAAGGGAGAGTTACGCCCCCTTGAGGATATCCTCAAAGGAGACTCCGACCCTCAATCCCCTAGATACCTTACGGTGGAGGCAGAGAGGGTGTTACAAAAGGTTGAAACGGCCATCACTCAACAACACACGGGATATTTTGACCCAACTCTCCCATTGTATTTGATCATTTTTTCTACAGATTTTGCCCCTACAGGCCTGCTTTGGCAAGAGTCCGTACCTTTACTGTGGATACATCTTCCTGTTACTAAAAGAAAAATTTTTCCTACTTGTCCTTCCCTGGTTTGCCAATCGATAATGTTAGGAATAAAAGCCTCCACTCGATACTTTGGGCATGACCCTGATATTATTGTTATGCCATATGATAAAGAGCAACTTGAATGGTTATGCACCCATAGTCCTGACTGGGCCATCCTTGTCTGCACCTATGAAGGAAAACTTGACACACAGATGCCCAGTAACAAAATCCTATAATTCTTCTCCCTTATTTCTTTTGTTTTTCTTAAAAATACCCAAATGGAGCCCATCCCGGACTCCCCTGTGCTTTTCATAGATGGGTCAAGTAATGGTAAAGCTGCTTATGTCCTCAATGGCCAAAAGAATGTTATGACAACCCCTTTCAAGTCAGCTCAGCTGGTGGAGCTATATGCTGCCCTTGCTGTCTTTAAAGGTTTTGAAGATTGCTCCTTTAATTTGTATTCAGACAGTAGATATGTGGTAGGGGCTTTACAGGCTTTAGAAATGGTCCCAATAATCCAACTCATTACTCCCACCTTTCAAATGTTTTCTGAATTACAAAAATTAATACGACAAAGGTCGCTACCCTTTTATGTTGGCCATATTCGTGCCCACACAGGCCTACCTGGACCCCTAGCTCAGGGAAATGAACTTGCAGATTCTGCTACACGTTCTATCTTGATTTCTCATTTGGAACATGATCAGGTAGCAGCTGCTCGTGAGGCGCACCGCCTTCATCACCTCAATGCTCAAACTTTGAGACTAAGGTTCTCAATTACTAGAGAACAGGCTAGGGAAATTGTAAAAAGCTGCAAAATTTGCCTGATGCTCTTACCTGAACCTCATTATGGAGTAAACTCCAGAGGGCTTATACCTGGACAACTATGGCAGATGGATGTCACCCATGTTCCTTCTTTTGGTAAATTAAAGTTTATACATGTTACTGTAGATACCTTCAGTGGATTTATTTGTGCCTCTGCTCATAGTGGAGAAGCCACCAAAGATGTTATCAATCATATGTTACATGTCTTCACAGTGCTAGGTCAGCCGAAATGTATAAAAACTGATAATGGTCCAGGATATACTAGTAGCAAATTCAGACAATTTTGTTTACAATTAGGAATTAAACACATCACTGGAATATCCTATAACCCTCAAGGTCAAGGTATCGTGGAGAGAGCTCACCAAACTTTAAAAAATACTCTTAATAAACTTAGCTCACAAGAGACACTATTTCCCCTTAAGGGAAACCATAAAGCTCTGCCTTCTCACACCCTATTCGTATTAAATTTTCTGACATTGGACGCTTTTGGAAAATCTGCAGCTGAGCGACACTGGCACCCAGAAACCAAACAAGGATATGCGCAGGCCCTTTGGAAAGATCCAATAACTGGAAAATGGGGTGGTCCTGATCCAGTTATAATCTGGGGAAAGGGATCTGCATGTATTTATGACTCCAAGGAAAATGGGGCTCGTTGGCTACCAGAAAGACTGATTAAGCCTTACTCTATACAGATTGCCTCCCTGAACTAAGGAAAAAATAACTGTTATGTCCAGGACACAACCCTGAGACAAAATTCTCTCTTTTTCTTTCAGAAATGCCTCCAGCTTGGAAAATAAAGGGAGCCACGGACATCTCAAGAGCAGGACCTGTTCATCACGAGCCTTGGAAAACCAACCCCTGCTTCATCGTTTGCTTACTACTCTTCCCCCTTCCCCTCTCCTGCATCTCCAAGGAAAGCCCCCATGCTATTAAAAAGCTTACCTGGCGAATTTTCACAGTAACAGGGGAGGAGGTCTGGAAGGTTACTGCAAACCACGCTCCCTATTCCTGGTGGCCATCACTCACTCCTGACTTCTGTCAGCTGGCTGCAGGATTGAATTCTTGGGATATACCTACTATTGGCCAACACCAGTTAAATGGTACAGGGGGTCAAACGATTCCAAACTGCAATCAATTTCCTCACAGTCCTAAAACCACTTGGACAAGCCCTTGTGGGACATTCCATGATAATGACCCTGCTGTGATGACTGCCCCAGGCTGTGTTAGTCCTACAGCTCGTTGTAGGTTAGCACAATCTGACTTTTATGTCTGCCCTAAGGATGGTAGAAGCCGAGCCACAGCTGCTAGATGTGGGGGATTCGAGACCTTCTTTTGTGCTCGATGGGGTTGTGAAACTACAGGGGCAGCTTACTGGGAACCAACTTCATCTTGGGACCTTATTTCAGTTACAAGGGGATACAGTAAGCCTAGCACGAATAGACATTTTTGCTTTAGCCCCTATACTGGGACAGCCTATAATCCCGGGCTATCATTACCTTTAAACATAACCTTCACCCCTCAGGGTAGGGCGAATCGAGAATGGCCCTCAGAAAAAACATGGGGACTCCACTGGTATCTTGATGGTACAGATAAAGGAGTCATTTTCAAGATCTTGCTAACAATAGAAAACCTGTACCCAAAGTCGGTAGGACCCAATGTGGTTCTCTCTGACCAAAAAGTTCCCTCCAATCATGAAAAGGTGCCATCACCTCCTTCCCCCTCACCTCATCCTCGTCCCTTTCCCTACCATACAGGCACCGTGACTACCATCCTAGACTCCAGTAATGGCACTCTCCTTACTCCTTTTGGAGGAACAGGAGATAGATTGTTTAATTTGGTCCAGGGAGCTTATCTGGCCCTAAATGCCACAAATCCAAACAGAACCTTGGGTTGTTGGCTCTGCTTTACCTCCAGTCCCCCTTATTATGAAGGAATCGCCTTTCAGTCTACTGCCAATAACCTTACTTCCCCGAGCAATAGGTGTCAGACTAAGCCACATAAACTAACACTCCCTGAAGTCTCAGGACAAGGTTCTTGTTTGGGCAAGATTCCATAAACCCATAGTCACCTCTGTAAACAAACTCTGACACCCTATAAAGGGAGCTATTATCTTGAAGCACCCAACGGGTCCTACTGGGCCTGTAACACAGGATTGGCCCCTTGCATATCTGCTCAGATATTTGATGATTCCCATGAATGTTGTATGATGGTCCAGTTATGGCCTCATGTCACTTATCATCAAGAAAGCTCAGTGATGGAATTCTTTGAGCAGAGAGGCAGATACACTCGAGAACCTGTGTCTATGACTATTGCCCTATTGTTAGGTATTGGAGGCATTGCTGCAGGAGTTGGTACAGGAACTGCTGCGCTCATGCAGAGCAACCACCTTATGCAGTTACAAATGGCTATGACTACTGACCTAGAGGCCATAGAAAGATCCATTTCTGCCCTGGAGAAGTCTTTAACCTCGCTCTCTGAGGTTGTGTTACAAAATAGAAGCGGTCTGGATTTACTATTTTTAAAGGAGGGAGGTTTATATGCAGCCTTGAAGGAAGAATGCTGCTTTTATGCTGATTACACTGGGGTAGTTAGAAAATCAATGGAAAAAATAAGAGAAAGATTAGCACAAAGAAAACGTGATTTTGAAAGTCAAAACAATTGGTTTGAGGGTTGGCTAAAGGGGTCCCCTTGGCTTTCTACTCTGATCCCCATCCTCCTGGCCCCCTTGATCATTTTCCTTCTCCTCCTCACCTTTGGTCCTTGGGCTTTTCAACGACTAACACAATTCATCAAAAATCAGATCGATTCGGCCCTATAAAAACTGTTTCAGTACATTACCATCGGACAGAAACTCGAGAGGAAACTATTGAAACAGGTGAAAGGCTCAGGTTCAGTGGCCTACGAACCTAAAAACCCCTATAACTAAAAGCTAGAGGGTACTCAATGACGGGAATAGTATGGGGCCTGTGATGGGAGCACAACGTACAGAGGTCGCCAGAGACCGGCTCAACATGGCACGTTGCCAGACAGGACTGCACCCCATATAGCCTAAGACAGGGGCCCTCTCGATTTATGACCAAAGCCTGCTTTGGCCATTTTATATAAAGAAGGGGGAATTGTCAGGAGCCAAGTAGCCTAACTGATTCTCATGGGAAAAAGCTGTGTACCCAATCTTCCGTTAACAGTTTCAATAGCAACCATTTTTCAACATGACCACAGTATGTACCTTTTGATCTACTCCCTGAAACATAATGGTTTGCTGTATGGTCCGTTGATCAGGCACTGGAACAAAGAGACATTTTCCTGAACCCTACCTTACCCTAACTTCCTCCTAGTAACTTTCCATACCCCTATCTACTTCTCCTAGCTCCTAGCATATATAAGCCTGACTCCCCTTGCAATAAAGGAGACCTTGACGCAACTCAGACTGACTTGTCTTCTTTACGCGCCTGGTCTCCTTTCTCTCTCACCCCCATTGATCTTTCAGGAGGGGCCTCCTCGGGTCTCATCAAATAACGTGGCCCGCGGGACGGGTCAGGTTTTGGTCCCACGAGCAGGAATTGTTTTATGGTAAGGAAAATCACTATTGCGCTCCCATTGCCATACACAGTGCAAAGAGCACTCGCGTCTGTTCAAAGCAAGTACAGTGAATTGGACTGAAGAGGAGATACCGTTCTTGTCAGTTTTCTAAGCAGAGTTGAACTAGATATGGCCAGTGTGTGTAGGAAGCACAGTTCTTTTGTTCTGAGCAAGCTCACTGTTCGGACCCCATAGGAAACACAGTAGAGTAGAAGAGTGCTCTTTTCTCAACAGCAGAGTGTGTTTCTTGTAATGCGAGCTAGCGTTTGTTTCCCAGTCCTAAATGGAGTTGAGTCACATGCAGTTTTTGGTCCTACGAGCAAGAGTTGTTTTCTGGTAAGAAGAGTCACTATTGCGCTCCCATTGCCATACACAGTGCAAATAGCACTAACGTCTGTTCCCAGCAAGTAAAGTGTATTGGACTGAAGCGGAGCTACTGTTCTTGTCAGTTTCCTAAGCAGAGTTGAACTAGATATGGCCCGTGTGTGTAGGAAGCACAGTTCTTTTGTTCTGAGCAAGCTCACTGTTCGGACCCCATAGGAAACACAGTAGAGTAGAAGAGTGCTCTTTCTGAAAAGCAGAGTGTGTTTTTTGTACGGCGAGATAGCGTTTGTTTCCCAGTCCTAAATGGAGTTGAATCACATGCAGGTTCTGGTCCTACTAGGAAGAGGTGTTTTCTGGTAAGAAGAGTCACTATTGCGCTCCCATTCTCATACACAGGGCAAATAGCACTGGCGTCTGTTCCCAGCATGTACAGTGTATTGGACTGAAGAGGATCTACTGTTCTTGTCAGTTTCCTAAGCAGAATTGAACTAGATATGGTGGTATGTGTAGGAAGCACAGTTCTTTTGTTCTGAACAAGCTCACTGTTTTGGCCCTATAGGAAACACAGTAGAGTAGAAGAGTGCTCTTTTCTCAAAAGCAGAGTGTGTTTCTTGTAATGTGAGCTAGCGTTTGTTTCTCAGTCCTAAATGGTGTTGAATCACATCCAGTTTTTTGTCCTACGAGCAAGAGTTGTTTTTTGGTAAAGAAAGTCACTATTGCGCTCCCATTGCCATACACAGTGCAAATAGATCTCGCGGCTGTTCAAAGCATGTACAGTGTATAGGACTGAAGAGGAGCTACTGTTCTTGTCAGTTTCCTAAGCAGAATTGAACTAGATATGGCCGTATGTGTAGGAAGCACAATTCTATTGTTCTGAGCAAGCTCACTGTTCGGACCCCATAGGAAACACAGTAGAGTAGAAGAGTGCTCTTTTCTCAAAAGCAGAGTGTGTTTCTTGTAAGGCGAGCTAGCGTTTGTTTCCCAGTCCTAAATGGAGTTGAATCACATGCAGTTTCTGGTTCTACGAGCAAGAGTTGTTTTCTGGTAAGAATAGTCAGTAGTGTGCTCCCATTGTCATACTAAGGGCAAATAGCACTGGCGTCTGTTCCCAGCATGTACAGTGTATTTGACTGAAGAGGAGCTACTGTTCTTGTCAGTTTCCTAAGCAGAATTGAACTAGATATGGCCCCTGTGTGTAGGAAGCACAGTTCTTTTGTTCTGAGCAAACTCATTGTTCTGGCCCTTTAGGAAAAACAGTAGAATAGAAGACTGCTCTTTTCTCAGAAGCAGAGTGTGTTTCTTGTAAGGTGAGGCTAGCGTTTTTTTCCCAGTCCAAAATGGAGTTGAGTCACATGCAGTTTCTGGTCTTACAAGCAAGAGTTCTTTTCTTGTAAGAAGAGTCACTATTGTGCTCCAATTGCCATACACAGTGCAAAGAGCACTCACGTCTGTTTCCAGCAAGTACAGTGTATTAGACTGAAGAGGAGCTACTGTTCTTGTCAGTTTCCTAAGCTGAGTTGAACTACATATGGCCCGTGTGTGTAGGAAGCACAGTTCTTTTGTTCTGAGCAAGCTCACTGTTCGGACCCCATAGGAAACACTGTAGTGTAGAAGAGTGCTCTTTTCTCAAAAGCAGAGTGTGTTTCTTGTAAGGCGAGCTAGCGTTTTTTTCCCAGTCCTAAATGGAGTTGAAACACATGCAGTTTTTGGTCCTACGAGCAAGAGTTGTTTTCTGGTAAGAAGAATCACTATTGTGCTCCTATTTCCATACACAGTGCAAATAGCACTAGCGTCTGTTCCAAGCAAGTACAGTGTATTGGACTGAAGATGAGCTACTCTTCTTGTCAGTTTCCTAAGCAGAGTTGAACTAGATATGGCCCGTGTGTGTAGGAAGCACAGTTCTTTTGTTCTGAGCAAGCTCACTGTTCGGACCCCATAGGAAACACAGTAGAGTAGAAGAGTGCTCTTTTCTCAAAAGCAGAGTGTGTTTCTTGTAAGGCGAGCTAGCATTTGTTTCCCAGTCCTAAATGGAGTTGATTCACATTCATTTTCTGGTCCTAGGAGCAAGAGTTGTTTTCTGGTAAGAAGAGTCACTATTGTGCTCCCATTGCCATACACAGGGCAAGTAGCACTGGCATCTGTTCCCAGCATGTACAGTGTATTGGACTGAAGAGGATCTACTGTTCTTGTCAGTTTTGTAAGCAGAATTGAACTAGATATGGCCTTGTGTGTAGGAAGCACAGTTCTTTTGTTCTGAGCAAGCTCACTGTTCTGGCACTATAGAAACACTGTAGAGTAGAAGAGTGCTCTTTTCTCAAAAGCAGAGTGTGTTTCTTGTAAGGCGAGCTAGCGTTTGTTTCCCCTTTCTAAATGGAGTTGAATCCCAAGCAGTTTCTGGTCCTAGGAGCAAGAGTTGTTTTCTGGTAAGAATAGTCACTATTGTGCTTCCATTGTCATACACAGGGCAAATAGCACTGGCATTTGTTCCCAGCATGTACAGTGTATTTGACTGAATAGGATCTACAGTTCTTGTAATTTTCCTAAGCAGAATTGAACTAGATATGGCCCATGTGTGTAGGAAGCACAGTTCTTTTGATCTGAGCCAGCTCACTGTTCTGGCACCATAGGAAACACAGTAGAGTAGAAGAGTGCTCTTTTCTCAAAAGCAGAGTGTGTTTCTTCTAAGGCGAGCTAGCGTTTGTTTTCCAGTCCTAAATGGAGTTGAATCACATGCAGTTTCTGGTCCTACGAGCAAGAGTTGTTTTCTGGTAAGAAGAGTCACTATTGTGCTCCCATTGTCATACTCAGGGCAAAGAGCACTGGCGTCTGTTCCCAGCATGTACAGTGTATTGTACTTTAGAGGATCTACTTTTCTTGTCAGTTTCCTAAGGAGAATTGAACTAGATATAGCTCGTGTGTGTAGGAAGCACAGTTCTTTTGTTCTGAGCAAGCTCACTGTTCTGGCACTATAGGAAACACTGTAGAGTAGAAGAGTGCTCTTTTCTCAAAAGCAGAGTGTGTTTCTTGTAAGGCGAGCTAGCGTTTGTTTCCCAGTCCTAAATGGAGTTGATTCACATTCATTTTCTGGTCCTACGAGCAAGAGTTGTTTTCTGGTAAGAAGAGTCACTATTGTGCTCCCATTGCCATACACAGTGCAAATAACACTCGCGTCGGTTCCCAGCAAGTACAGTGTATTGGAATGAAGAGGAGCTACTGTTCTTGTCAGATTCCTAAACAGAATTGAACTAGATATGGCCCGTGTGTGTAGGAAGCACAGTTCTTTTGTTCTGAGCAAGCTCACTGTTCGGACCCCATAGAAAACAGAGTAGAGTAGAAGAGTGCCCTTTTCTCAAAAGCAGAGTGTGTTTCTTGTAAGGCGAGCTAGCATTTGTTTCCCAGTGCTAAATGGAGCTGAATCCCATGCAGTTTCTGGTCCTACGAGCAAGAGTTGTTTTCTGGTAAGAAGTGTCACTATTGCGCTCCCATTGTCATACACAGGGCAAATAGCACTCGCGTCTGTTCCCAGCATGTACAGTGTATTGGACTGATGAGTATCTACTACTGTTCTTGTCAGATTCCTAAGCAGAATTGAACTAGATATGGCCCCTGTGTGTAGGAAGCACAGTTCTTTTGTTCTGAGCAAGCTCATTGTTCTGGCCCTTTAGGAAAAACAGTAGAATAGAAGACTGCTCTTTTCTAAGAAGCAGAGTGTGTTTCTTGTAAGTTGAGCTAGCGTTTTTTTCCCAGTCCAAAATGGAGTTGAGTCACATGCACTTTCTGGTCTTACGAGCAAGAGTTCTTTTCTTGTAAGAAGAGTCACTATTGTGCTCCAATTGCCATACACAGTGCAAAGAGCACTCACGTCTGTTTCCAGCAAGTACAGTGTATTAGACTGAAGAGGAGCTACTGTTCTTGTCAGTTTCCTAAGCTGAGTTGAACTAGATATGGCCCGTGTGTGTAGGAAGCACAGTTCTTTTGTTCTGAGCAAGCTCACTGTTCGGACCCCATAGGAAACACAGTAGTGTAGAAGAGTGCTCTTTTCTCAAAAGCAGAGTGTGTTTCTTGTAAGGCTAGCTAGCGTTTGCTTCCCAGTTCTAAATGGCATTGAGTCACATGAAGTTTTTGGTCCTACGAGCAAGAGATGTTTTCTGGTAAGAAGAGTCACTATTGCGCTCCCATTGCCATACACAGTACAAATAGCACTCTTGTCTGTTCCCAGCAAGTACAGTGTATTGGACTGAAGAGGAGCTACTGTTCTTGTCAGTTTCCTAAGCAGAGTTGAACTAGAATGGCCCGTGTGTGTAGGAAGCACAGTTATTTTGTTCTGTGCAAGCTCACTGTTTGGACCCCATAGGAAAACCAGAAGTGTAGAAGAGTGCTCTTTTCTCAAAAGCTGAGAGTGTTTCTTGTAAGGCGAGCTAGCGTTTGTTTCCCAGTCCAAAATGGAGTTGAATCACATGCAGTTTCTGGTCCTACGAGCAAGAGTTGTTTTCTGGTAAGAAGAGTCACTATTGCCCTCCCATTTTCATATGCAGGGCAAATAGCACTGGCGTCTGTTCCCAGGATGTTCAGTGTATTGGACTGAAAAGGATCTATTGTTCTTGTCAGTTTCCTAAGCAGATTTGAACAAGATATGGGCCGTGTGTGTAGGAAGCACAGTTATTTTTTTCTTAGCAAGCTCACTGTTCAGGCAATATAGGAAAAACAGTAGAGTAGAAGAGTGCTCTTTTCTCAAAAGCAGAGTGTGTTTCTTGTAAGGCGAGCTAGCGTTTTTTTCCCAGTCCTAAATGGAGTTGAAACACATGCAGTTTTTGGTCCTACGAGCAAGAGTTGTTTTCTGGTAAGAAGAATCACTATTGTGCTCCTATTTCCATACACAGTGCAAATAGCACTAGCGTCTGTTCCAAGCAAGTACAGTGTATTGGACTGAAGATGAGCTACTCTTCTTGTCAGTTTCCTAAGCAGAGTTGAACTAGATATGGCCCGTGTGTGTAGGAAGCACAGTTCTTTTGTTCTGAGCAAGCTCACTGTTCGGACCCCATAGGAAACACAGTAGAGTAGAAGAGTGCTCTTTTCTCAAAAGCAGAGTGTGTTTCTTGTAAGGCGAGCTAGCATTTGTTTCCCAGTCCTAAATGGAGTTGATTCACATTCATTTTCTGGTCCTAGGAGCAAGAGTTGTTTTCTGGTAAGAAGAGTCACTATTGTGCTCCCATTGCCATACACAGGGCAAGTAGCACTGGCATCTGTTCCCAGCATGTACAGTGTATTGGACTGAAGAGGATCTACTGTTCTTGTCAGTTTCGTAAGCAGAATTGAACTAGATATGGCCTTGTGTGTAGGAAGCACAGTTCTTTTGTTCTGAGCAAGCTCACTGTTCTGGCACTATAGGAAACACTGTAGAGTAGAAGAGTGCTCTTTTCTCAAAAGCAGAGTGTGTTTCTTGTAAGGCGAGCTAGCGTTTGTTTCCCCTTTCTAAATGGAGTTGAATCCCATGCAGTTTCTGGTCCTAGGAGCAAGAGTTGTTTTCTGGTAAGAATAGTCACTATTGTGCTTCCATTGTCATACACAGGGCAAATAGCACTGGCATTTGTTCCCAGCATGTACAGTGTATTTGACTGAATAGGATCTACAGTTCTTGTCATTTTCCTAAGCAGAATTGAACTAGATATGGCCCATGTGTGTAGGAAGCACAGTTCTTTTGATCTGAGCCAGCTCACTGTTCTGGCACCATAGGAAACACAGTAGAGTAGAAGAGTGCTCTTTTCTCAAAAGCAGAGTGTGTTTCTTCTAAGGCGAGCTAGCGTTTGTTTTCCAGTCCTAAATGGAGTTGAATCACATGCAGTTTCTGGTCCTAGGAGCAAGAGTTGTTTTCTGGTAAGAATAGTCACTATTGTGCTTCCATTGTCATACACAGGGCAAATAGCACTGGCATTTGTTCCCAGCATGTACAGTGTATTTGACTGAATAGGATCTACAGTTCTTGTCATTTTCCTAAGCAGAATTGAACTAGAAATGACCCATGTGTGTAGGAAGCACAGTTCTTTTGATCTGAGCCAGCTCACTGTTCTGGCACCATAGGAAACACAGTAGAGTAGAAGAGTGCTCTTTTCTCAAAAGCAGAGTGTGTTTCTTCTAAGGCGAGCTAGCGTTTGTTTTCCAGTCCTAAATGGAGTTGAATCACATGCAGTTTCTGGTCCTACGAGCAAGAGTTGTTTTCTGGTAAGAAGAGTCACTATTGTGCTCCCATTGTCATACTCAGGGCAAAGAGCACTGGCGTCTGTTCCCAGCATGTACAGTGTATTGGACTTTAGAGGATTTACTTTTCTTGTCAGTTTCCTAAGGAGAATTGAACTAGATATAGCCCGTGTGTGTAGGAAGCACAGTTCTTTTGTTCTGAGCAAGCTCACTGTTCTGGCACTATAGGAAACACTGTAGAGTAGAAGAGTGCTCTTTTCTCAAAAGCAGAGTGTGTTTCTTGTAAGGCGAGCTAGCGTTTGTTTCCCAGTCCTAAATGGAGTTGATTCACATTCATTTTCTGGTCCTACGAGCAAGAGTTGTTTTCTGGTAAGAAGAGTCACTATTGTGCTCCCATTGCCATACACAGTGCAAATAACACTCGCGTCGGTTCCCAGCAAGTACAGTGTACTAGACTGAAGAGGAGCTACTGTTCTTGTCAGTTTCCTAAGCTGAGTTAAACTAGATATGGCCCGTGTGTGTAGGAAGCACAGTTCTTTTGTTCTGAGCAAGCTCACTGTTCGGACCCCATAGGAAACACAGTAGGGTAGAAGAGTGCTCTTTTCTCAAAAGCAGAGTGTGTTTCTTGTAAGGCTAGCTAGCGTTTGCTTCCCAGTTCTAAATGGAGTTGAGTCACATGCAGTATTTGGTCCTACGAGCAAGAGATGTTTTCTGGTAAGAAGAGTCACTATTGCACTCCCATTGCCATACACAGTACAAATAGCACTCTCGTCTGTTCCCAGCAAGTACAGTGTATTGGACTGAAATGGAAGCTACTGTTCTTGTCAGTTTCCTAAGCAGAGTTGAACTAGAATGGCCCGTGTGTGTAGGAAGCACAGTTCTTTTGTTCTGTGCAAGCTCACTGTTCGGACCCCATAGGAAACACAGTAGTGTAGAAGAGTGCTCTTTTTTCAAAAGCAGAGTGTGTTTCTTGTAAGGCTAGCTAGCGTTTGCTTCCCAGTTCTAAATGGCATTGAGTCACATGCAGTTTTTGGTCCTACGAGCAAGAGATGTTTTCTGGTAAGAAGAGTCACTATTGCGCTCCCATTGCCATACACAGTACAAATAGCACTCTCGTCTGTTCCCAGCAAGTACAGTGTATTGGACTGAAGAGGAGCTACTGTTCTTGTCAGTTTCCTAAGCAGAGTTGAACTAGAATGGCCCGTGTGTGTAGGAAGCACAGTTCTTTTGTTCTGTGCAAGCTCACTGTTTGGACCCCATAGGAAACCCAGAAGTGTAGAAGAGTGCTCTTTTCTCAAAAGCTGAGAGTGTTTCTTGTAAGGCGAGCTAGCGTTTGTTTCCCAGTCCAAAATGGAGTTGAATCACATGCAGTTTCTGGTCCTATGAGTAAGAGTTGTTTTCTGGTAAGAAGAGTCACTATTGCCCTCCCATTTTCATATGCAGGGCAAATAGCACTGGCGTCTGTTCCCAGGATGTTCTGTGTATTGGACTGAAGAGGATCTATTGTTCTTGTCAGTTTCCTAAGCAGATTTGAACAAGATATGGGCCGTGTGTGTAGGAAGCACAGTTATTTTTTTCTTAGCAAGCTCACTGTTCAGGCACTATAGGAAAAACAGTAGAGTAGAAGAGTGCTCTTTTCTCAAAAGCAGAGTGTGTTTCTTGTAAGGCGAGCTAGCGTTTTTTTCCCAGTCCTAAATGGAGTTGAAACACATGCAGTTTTTGGTCCTACGAGCAAGAGTTGTTTTCTGGTAAGAAGAATCACTATTGTGCTCCTATTTCCATACACAGTGCAAATAGCACTAGCGTCTGTTCCAAGCAAGTACAGTGTATTGGACTGAAGATGAGCTACTCTTCTTGTCAGTTTCCTAAGCAGAGTTGAACTAGATATGGCCCGTGTGTGTAGGAAGCACAGTTCTTTTGTTCTGAGCAAGCTCACTGTTCGGACCCCATAGGAAACACAGTAGAGTAGAAGAGTGCTCTTTTCTCAAAAGCAGAGTGTGTTTCTTGTAAGGCGAGCTAGCGTTTGTTTCCCAGTCCTAAATGGAGTTGATTCACATTCATTTTCTGGTCCTAGGAGCAAGAGTTGTTTTCTGGTAAGAAGAGTCACTATTGTGCTCCCATTGCCATACACAGGGCAAGTAGCACTGGCGTCTGTTCCCAGCAAATACAGTGTATTGGACTGAAGAGGATCTACTGTTCTTGTCAGTTTCGTAATCAGAATTGAAATAGATATGGCCTTGTGTGTAGGAAGCACAGTTCTTTTGTTCTGAGCAAGCTCACTGTTCTGGCACTATAGGAAACACTGTAGAGTAGAAGAGTGCTCTTTTCTCAAAAGCAGAGTGTGTTTCTTGTAAGGCGAGCTAGCGTTTGTTTCCCCTTTCTAAATGGAGTTGAATCCCATGCAGTTTCTGGTCCTAGGAGCAAGAGTTGTTTTCTGGTAAGAATAGTCACTATTGTGCTCCCATTGCCATACACAGTGCAAATAACACTCGCGTCGGTTCCCAGCAAGTACAGTGTATTGGAATGAAGAGGAGCTACTGTTCTTGTCAGTTTTCTAAGCAGAATTGAACTAGATATGGCCCGTGTGTGTAGGAAGCACAGTTCTTTTGTTCTGAGCAAGCTCACTGTTCGGACCCCATAGAAAACACAGTAGAGTAGAAGAGTGCCCTTTTCTCAAAAGCAGAGTGTGTTTCTTGTAAGGCAAGCTAGCATTTGTTTCCCAGTGCTAAATGGAGCTGAATCCCATGCAGTTTCTGGTCCTACGAGCAAGAGTTGTTTTCTGGTAAGAAGTGTCACTATTGGACTCCCATTGTCATACACAGGGCAAATAGCACTGGCGTCTGTTCCCAGCATGTACAGTGTATTGGACTGATGAGTATCTACTACTGTTCTTGTCAGATTCCTAAGCAGAATTGAACTAGATATGGCCCCTGTGTGTAGGAAGCACAGTTCTTTTGTTCTGAGCAAGCTCATTGTTCTGGCCCTTTAGGAAAAACAGTAGAATAGAAGACTGCTCTTTTCTAAGAAGCAGAGTGTGTTTCTTGTAAGGTGAGCTAGCGTTTTTTTCCCAGTCCAAAATGGAGTTGAGTCACATGCAGTTTCTGGTCTTACGAGCAAGAGTTCTTTTCTTGTAAGAAGAGTCACTATTGTGCTCCAATTGCCATACACAGTGCAAAGAGCACTCACGTCTGTTTCCAGCAAGTACAGTGTATTAGACTGAAGAGGAGCTACTGTTCTTGTCAGTTTCCTAAGCTGAGTTGAACTAGATATGGCCCGTGTGTGTAGGAAGCACAGTTCTTTTTTTCTGAGCAAGCTCACTGTTCGGACCCCATAGGAAACACAGTAGTGTAGAAGAGTGCTCTTTTCTCAAAAGCAGAGTGTGTTTCTTGTAAGGCTAGCTAGCGTTTGCTTCCCAGTTCTAAATGGAGTTGAGTCACATGCAGTATTTGGTCCTACGAGCAAGAGATGTTTTCTGGTAAGAAGAGTCACTAATTGCGCTCCCATTGCCATCCACAGTACAAATAGCACTCTCGTCTGTTCCCAGCAAGTACAGTGTATTGGACTGAAAGGGAAGCTACTGTTCTTGTCAGTTTCCTAAGCAGAGTTGAACTAGAATGGCCCGTGTGTGTAGGAAGCACAGTTCTTTTGTTCTGTGCAAGCTCAATGTTCGGACCTCATAGGAAACCCAGAAGTGTAGAAGAGTGCTCTTTTCTCAAAAGCTGAGTGTGTTTCTTGTAAGGCGAGCTAGCGTTTGTTTCCCAGTCCAAAATGGAGTTGAATCACATGCAGTTTCTGGTCCTACGTGCAAGAGTTGTTTTCTGGTAAAAAGAGTCACTATTGCACTCCCATTTCCATACACAGTGGAAATAGCACTCGCGTCTGCTACCAGCATGTACAGTGTTATGGACTGAAGAGGATCTACTCTTCTTGTCAGTTTCCTAAGCAGAATTGAACTAGATATGGCCCGTGTGTGTAGGAAGCACAGTTCTTTTGTTCTGAGCAAGCTCATTGTTCTGGCCATATAGGAAACACAGTAGAGTAGAAGAGTGCTCTTTTCTCAGAAGCAGAGTGTGTTTCTTGTAAGGCGAGCTAGCGTTTGTTTCGCAGTCCAAAATGGAGTTGAGTCACATGCAGTTTCTGGTCTTATGAGCAAGAGTTCTTTTCTTGTAAGAAGAGTCACTATTGTGCTCCAATTGCCATACACAGTGCAAATAGCACTCCCGTCTGTTTCCAGCAAATACAGTGTATTAGACTGAAGAGAAGCTACTGTTCTTGTCAGTTTCCTAAGCAGAGTTGAACTAGATATGGCTCATGTGTGTAGGAAGCACAGATCTTTTGTTCTGAGCAAGCTCACTGTTCGGACACCATAGGAAACACAGTAGTGTAAAAGAGTGCTCTTTTCTCAAAAGCAGAGTGTGTTTCTTGTAAGGCGAGCTAGCGTTTCTTTCCTAGTCCAAAATGCAGTTGAATCACATGCAATTTTTGGTCCTACGAGCAAGAGTTGTTTTCTGGTAAGAAGAATCACTATTGTGCTCCCATTTCCATACACAGTGCAAATAGCACTAGCGTCTGTTCCCAGCAAGTACAGTGTATTGGACTGAAGATGAGCTACTCTTCTTGTCAGTTTCCTAAGCAGAGTTGAACTAGATATGGCCCGTGTGTGTAGGAAGCACAGTTCTTTTGTTCTGAGCATGCTTGCTGTTCGGACCCCATAGGAAACACAGTAGAGTAGAAGAGTGCTCTTTTCTCAAAAGCAGAGTGTGTTTCTTGTAAGGCGAGCTAGCGTTTGTTTCCCAGTCCTAAATGGAGTTGATTCACATTCATTTTCTGGTCCTACGAGCAAGAGCTGTTTTCTGGTAAGAAGAGTCACTATTGTGCTCCCATTGCCACACACAGGGCAAGCAGCACTTGCGTCTGTTCCCAGCATGTACAGTGTATTGGACTGAAGAGGATCTACTGTTCTTGTCAGTTTCGTAAGCAGAATTGAACTAGATATGGCCCATGTGTGTAGGAAGCACAGTTCTTTTGTTCTGAGCAAGCTCACTGTTCTGGCACTATAGGAAACAGTGTAGAGTAGTAGAGTGCTCTTTTCTCAAAAGCAGAGTGTGTTTCTTGTAAGGCGAGCTAGCGTTTGCTTAACCTTTCTAAATGGAGTTGATTCACATTCATTTTCTGGTCCAAGAGCAAGAGTTGTTTTCTGGTAAGAAGAGTCACTATTGTGCTCCCATTGCCATACACAGGGCAAGTAGCACTGGCGTCTGTTCCCAGCATGTACAGTGTATTGGACTGAAGAGGATCTACTGTTCTTGTCAGTTTCGTAAGCAGAATTGAACTAGATATGGCCTTGTGTGTAGGAAGCACAGTTCTTTTGTTCTGAGCAAGCTCACTGTTCTGGCACTGTAGGAAACACTGTAGAGTAGAAGAGTGCTCTTTTCTCAAATACAGAGTGTGTTTCTTGTAAGGCCAACTAGCGTTTGTTTCCCCTTTCTAAATGGAGTTTAATCCAATGCAGTTTCTGGTCCTAGGAGCAAGAGTTGTTTTCTGGTAAGAATAGTCACTATTGCGCACCCATTGTCATACACAGGGCAAATAGCACTGGCATTTGTTCCCAGCATGTACAGTGTATTTGACTGAATAGGATCTACAGTTCTTGTCATTTTCCAAAGCAGAATTGAACTAGATATGGCCCATGTGTGTAGGAAGCACAGTTCTTTTGATCTGAGCCAGCTCACTGTTCTGGCACCATAGGAAACACAGTAGAGTAGAAGAGTGCTCTTTTCTCAAAAGCAGAGTGTGTTTCTTCTAAGGCGAGCTAGCGTTTGTTTTTCAGTCCTAAATGGAGTTGAATCACATGCAATTTCTGGTCCTACGAGCAAGAGTTGTTTTCTGGTAAGAAGAGTCACTTTTGTGCTCCCATTGTCATACTCAGGGCAAAGAGCACTGGCGTCTGTTCCCAGCATGTACAGTGTATTGGACTGTAGAGGATCTACTTTTCTTGTCAGTTTCCTAAGGAGAATTGAACTAGATATAGCCCGTGTGTGTAGGAAGCACAGTTCTTTTGTTCTGAGCAAGCTCACTGTTCTGGCACTATAGGAAACACTGTAGAGTAGAAGAGTGCTCTTTTCTCAAAAGCAGACTGTGTTTCTTGTAAGGCGAGCTAGCGTTTGTTTCCCAGTCCTAAATGGAGTTGATTCACATGCAGTTTCTGGTCTTACGAGCAAGAGTTCTTTTCTTGTAAGAAGAGTCACTATTGTGCTCCAATTGCCATACACAGTGCAAATAGCACTCCCGTCTGTTTCCAGCAAATACAGTGTATTAGACTGAAGAGAAGCTACTGTTCTTGTCAGTTTCCTAAGCAGAGTTGAACTAGATATGGCTCATGTGTGTAGGAAGCACAGATCTTTTGTTCTGAGCAAGCTCACTGTTCGGACACCATAGGAAACACAGTAGTGTAAAAGAGTGCTCTTTTCTCAAAAGCAGAGTGTGTTTCTTGTAAGCCGAGCTAGCGTTTCTTTCCTAGTCCAAAATGCAGTTGAATCACATGCAATTTTTGGTCCTATGAGCAAGAGTTGTTTTCTGGTAAGAAGAATCACTATTGTGCTCCCATTTCCATACACAGTGCAAATAGCACTAGCGTCTGTTCCCAGCAAGTACAGTGTATTGGACTGAAGATGAGCTACTCTTCTTGTCAGTTTCCTAAGCAGAGTTGAACTAGATATGGCCCGTGTGTGTAGGAAGCACAGTTCTTTTGTTCTGAGCATGCTTGCTGTTCGGACCCCATAGGAAACACAGTAGAGTAGAAGAGTGCTCTTTTCTCAAAAGCAGAGTGTGTTTCTTCTAAGGCGAGCTAGAGTTTGTTTTTCAGTCCTAAATGGAGTTGAATCACATGCAATTTCTGGTCCTACGAGCAAGAGTTGTTTTCTGGTAAGAAGAGTCACTTTTGTGCTCCCATTGTCATACTCAGGGCAAAGAGCACTGGCGTCTGTTCCCAGCATGTACAGTGTATTGGACTGTAGAGGATCTACTTTTCTTGTCAGTTTCCTAAGGAGAATTGAACTAGATATAGCCCGTGTGTGTAGGAAGCACAGTTCTTTTGTTCTGAGCAAGCTCACTGTTCTGGCACTATAGGAAACACTGTAGAGTAGAAGAGTGCTCTTTTCTCAAAAGCAGACTGTGTTTCTTGTAAGGCGAGCTAGCGTTTGTTTCCCAGTCCTAAATGGAGTTGATTCACATTCATTTTCTGGTCCTATGAGCAAGAGTTGTTTTCTGGTAAGAAGAGTCACTATTGTGCTCCCATTGCCATACACAGTGCAAATAACACTCGCGTCGGTTCCCAGCAAGTACAGTGTATTGGAATGAAGAGGAGCTACTGTTCTTGTCAGTTTCCTAAGCAGAATTGAACTAGATATGGCCCGTGTGTGTAGGAAGCACAGTTCTTTTGTTCTGAGCAAGCTCACTGTTCGGACCCCATAGAAAACACAGTAGAGTAGAAGAGTGCTCTTTTCTCAAAAGCAGAGTGTGTTTCTTGTAAGGCGAGCTAGCGTTTGTTTCCCAGTGCTAAATGGAGCTGAATCCCATGCAATTTCTGGTCCTACGAGCAAGAGTTGTTTTCTGGTAAGAAGTGTCACTATTGCGCTCCCATTGTCATACACAGGGCAAATAGCACTGGCGTCTGTTCCCAGCATGTACAGTGTATTGGACTGATGAGTATCTACTACTGTTCTTGTCAGATTCCTAAGCAGAATTGAACTAGATATGGCCCCTGCGTGTAGGAAGCACAGTTCTTTTGTTCTGAGCAAGCTCATTGTTCTGGCTCTTTAGGAAAAACAGTAGAATAGAAGACTGCTCTTTTCTCAGAAGCAGACTGTGTTTCTTGTAAGGTGAGCTAGCGTTTTTTTCCCAGTCCAAAATGGAGTTGAGTCACATGCAGTTTCTGGTCTTACGAGCAAGAGTTCTTTTCTTGTAAGAAGAGTCACTATTGTGCTCCAATTGCCATACACAGTGCAAAGAGCCCTCACGTCTGTTTCCAGCAAGTACAGTGTATTAGACTGAAGAGGAGCTACTGTTCTTGTCAGTTTCCTAAGCTGAGTTGAACTAGATATGGCCCGTGTGTGTAGGAAGCACAGTTCTTTTGTTCTGTGCAAGCTCACTGTTCGGACCCCATAGGAAACACAGTAGTGTAGAAGAGTGCTCTTTTTTCAAAAGCAGAGTGTGTTTCTTGTAAGGCTAGCTAGCGTTTGCTTCCCAGTTCTAAATGGCATTGAGTCACATGCAGTTTTTGGTCCTACGAGCAAGAGATGTTTTCTGGTAAGAAGAGTCACTATTGTGCTCCCATTGCCATACACAGTACAAATAGCACACTCGTCTGTTCCCAGCAAGTACAGTGTATTGCACTGAAGAGGAGCTACTGTTCTTGTCATTTTCCTAAGCAGAGTTGAACTAGAATGGCCCGTGTGTGTAGGAAGCACAGTTATTTTGTTCTGTGCAAGCTCACTGTTTGGACCCCATAGGAAAACCAGAAGTGTAGAAGAGTGCTCTTTTCTCAAAAGCTGAGAGTGTTTCTTGTAAGGCGAGCTAGCGTTTGTTTCCCAGTCCAAAATGGAGTTGAATCACATGAAGTTTCTGGTCCTACGAGCAAGAGTTGTTTTCTGGTAAGAAGAGTCACTATTGCCCTCCCATTTTCATATGCAGGGCAAATAGCACTGGCGTCTGTTCCCAGGATGTTCAGTGTATTGGACTGAAGAGGATCTATTGTTCTTGTCAGTTTCCTAAGCAGATTTGAACAAGATATGGGCCGTGTGTGTAGGAAGCACAGTTATTTTTTTCTTAGCGAGCTCACTGTTCAGGCTCTATAGGAAAAACAGTAGAGTAGAAGAGTGCTCTTTTCTCAAAAGCAGAGTGTGTTTCTTGTAAGGCGAGCTAGCGTTTGTTTCCCAGTCCTAATGGAGTTGATTCACATTCATTTTCTGGTCCTATGAGCAAGAGTTGTTTTCTGGTAAGAAGAATCACTATTGTGCTCCCATTGCCATACACAGTGCAAATAACACTCGCGTCGGTTCCCAGCAAGTACAGTGTATTGGAATGAAGAGGAGCTACTGTTCTTGTCAGTTTCCTAAGCAGAATTGAAATAGATATGGCCCGTGTGTGTAGGAAGCACAGTTCTTTTGTTCTGAGCAAGCTCATTGTTCGGACCCCATAGAAAACACAGTAGAGTAGAAGAGTGCTCTTTTCTCAAAAGCAGAGTGTGTTTCTTGTAAGGCAAGCTAGCCTTTGTTTCCCAGTGCTAAATGGAGCTGAATCCCATGCAGTTTCTGGTCCTACGAGCAAGAGTTGTTTTCTGGTAAGAAGTGTCACTATTGCGCTCCCATTGTCATACACAAGGCAAATAGCACTGGCGTCTGTTCCCAGCATGTACAGTGTATTGGACTGATGAGTATCTACTACTGTTCTTGTCAGATTCCTAAGCAGAATTGAACTAGATATGGCCCCTGTGTGTAGGAAGCACAGTTCTTTTGTTCTGAGCAAGCTCATTGTTCTGGCCCTTTAGGAAAAACAGTAGAATAGAAGACTGCTCTTTTCTCAGAAGCAGAGTGTGTTTCTTGTAAGGTGAGCTAGCGTTTTTTTCCCAGTCCAAAATGGAGTTGAGTCACATGCAGTTTCTGGTCTTACGAGCAAGAGTTCTTTTCTTGTAAGAAGAGTCACTATTGTGCTCCAATTGCCATACACAGTGCAAAGAGCACTCACGTCCGTTTCCAGCAAGTACAGTGTACTAGACTGAAGAGGAGCTACTGTTCTTGTCAGTTTCCTAAGCTGAGTTGAACTAGATATGGCCCGTGTGTGTCGGAAGCACAGTTCTTTTGTTCTGAGCAAGCTCACTGTTCGGACCCCATAGGAAACACAGTAGGGTAGAAGAGTGCTCTTTTCTCAAAAGCAGAGTGTGTTTCTTGTAAGGCTAGCTAGCGTTTGCTTCCCAGTTCTAAATGGAGTTGAGTCACATGCAGTATTTGGTCCTACGAGCAAGAGATGTTTTCTGATAAGAAGAGTCACTATTGCGCTCCCATTGCCATACACAGTACAAATAGCACTCTCGTCTGTTCCCAGCAAGTACAGTGTATTGGACTGAAAGGGAAGCTACTGTTCTTGTCAGTTTCCTAAGCAGAGTTGAACTAGAATGGCCCGTGTGTGTAGGAAGCACAGTTCTTTTGTTCTGTGCAAGCTCACTGTTCGGACCCCATAGGAAACCCACAAGTATAGAAGAGTGCTCTTTTCTCAAAAGCTGAGTGTGTTTCTTGTAAGGCGAGCTAGCGTTTGTTTCCCAGTCCAAAATGGAGTTGAATCACATGCAGTTTCTGGTCCTACGTGCAAGAGTTGTTTTCTGGTAAGAAGAGTCACTATTGCACTCCCATTTCCATACAAAGTGCAAATAGCACTCGCGTCTGCTACCAGCATGTACAGTGTAAAGGACTGAAGAGGATCTACTCTTCTTGTCAGTTTCCTAAGCAGAATTGAACTAGATATGGACCGTGTGTGTAGGAAACACAGTTCTTTTGTTCTGAGCAAGCTCATTGTTCTGGCCCTATAGGAAACACAGTAGAGTAGAAGAGTGCTCTTTTCTCAGAAGAAGAGTGTGTTTCTTGTAAGGCGAGCTAGCGTTTGTTTCCCAGTCCAAAATGGAGTTGAGTCACATGCAGTTTCTGGTCTTACGAGCAAGAGTTCTTTTCTTGTAAGAAGAGTCACTATTGTGCTCCAATTGCCATACACAGTGCAAATAGCACTCCCGTCTGTTTCCAGCAAATACAGTGTATTAGTCTGAAGAGGAGCTACTGTTCTTGTCAGTTTCCTAAGCAGAGTTGAACTAGATATGGCTCGTGTGTATAGGAAGCACAGTTCTTTTGTTCTGAGCAATCTCACTGTTCGGACACCATAGGAAACACAGTAGTGTAAAAGAGTGCTCTTTTCTCAAAAGCAGAGTGTGTTTCTTGTAAAGCGAGCTAGCGTTTCTTTCCTTGTCCAAAATGCAGTTGAATCACATGCAATTTTTGGTCCTACGAGCAAGAGTTGTTTTCTGGTAAGAATAGTCACTATTGCGCTCCCACTGTCATACACAGGGCAAGTAGCACTGGTGTCTGTTCCCAGCAAGTACAGTGTATTGGAATGAAGAAGAGCTACTCTTCTTGTAAGTTTCCTAAGCAGAGTTGAACTATATATGGCCCGTGTGTGTAGGAAGCACAGTTCTTTTGTTCTGAGCAGGCTCACTGTTCGGACCCCATATAAACCCAGTAGAGTAGAAGAGTGCCCTTTTCTCAAAAGCAGAGTGTGTTTCTTGTAAGGCGAGCTAGCGTTTGTTTCCCAGTCCTAAATGGATTTGAGTCACATGCAGTTTCTTGTCCTACGAGCAAGAGTTGTTTTCTGGTAAGGAAAGTCACTATTGTGCTCCCATTGCCATACACAGTGCAAATAGCCTTCACGTCTGCTCCCAGCAAGTACAGTGTATTGGACTGAAGAGGAGCTACTGTTTTTGTCAGTATCCTAAGCAGAGTTGAACTAGATATGGCCCGTGTGTGTAGGAAGCACAGTTTTTTTGTTCTGCGCAAGCTCACTATTTGGACCCCATAGGAAACAAGTAGAATAGAAGAGTGCTCCTTTCTCATAAGCAGAGTTTGTTACTTGTAAGTCGAGCTAGCATTTGTTTCCCAGTCCTAAATGGAGTAGAATCCCATGCAGTTTCTGGTCCTACGAGAAAGAGTTGTTTTCTGGTAAGAAGAGTCACTATTGTGCTCCCATTGTCATACACAGGGCAAATAGCACTGGCGTCTGTTCCCAGCATGTACTGTGTATTAGACTGAAGAGATCTACTGTTCTTGTCATTTTCCTAAGCAGAATTGAACTAGATATGGCCGTGTGTATAGGAAGCACAGTTCTTCTGTTCTGAGCAAGCTCACTGTTCGGACCCCAATGGAAACACAGTAGAGTAGAAGAGTGCTCTTTTCTCCAATGCATAGTGTGTTACTTGTAAGGCGAGCTAGCGTTTGTTTCCCAGTCCTAAATGGTGTTGAATCACATGCAGTTTCTGGTCGTACGAGCAAGGGTTGTTTTCTGGTAAGGAAAGACACTATTGCGCTCCCATTGCCATACACAGTGAAAATAGCACTAGCGTCTGTTCCCAGCAAGTACAGTGTATTGAACTGAAGAGGATCTACTGTTCTTGTCAGTTTCCTAAGCAGAGTTGAACTAGATATGGCCCGTGTGTGTAGGAAGCACAGTTCTTTTGTTCTGAGCAAGCTCACTGTTCAGAACCCATAGGAAACACAGTAGAGTAGAAGAGTGCTCTTTTCTCAAAAGCAGAGTGTGTTTCTTGAAGGTCGAGCTAGTGTTTGTTTCACAGTCACAAATGGAGTTGAATCCCATGCAGTTTCGGGTCCTACGAGCAAGAGATGTTTTCTGGTAAGAAGAGTCACTATCGCGCTCCCATTGCCATACACAGTGCAAATAGCACTCCAGTCAGTTACCAGCAAGTACAGTGTATTGGACTTAAGAGGAGCTACTGTTCTTGTCAGTTTCCTAAGCAGAGTTGAACTATATATGGCCCGTGTATGTAGGAAGCACAGTTCTTTTGTTATGAGCAAGCTCACTGGTCGGACCCCATAAGAAACACAGTAGAGTACAAGAGTGCTCTTTTCTCAAAAGCAGAGTGTGTTTCTTGTAAGGCGAGCTAGCGCTTGTTTCCCAGTCCTAAATGGAGTGGAGTCACATGCAGTTTCTTGTCCTACGAGCAAGAGTTGTTTTCTGGTAAGGAAAGTCACTTTTGTGCTCCCATTGCCATACACAGTGCAAATATCCCTCACGTCTGTTCCCAGCAAGTACAGTGTATTGGACTGAAGAGGAGCTACTGTTTTTGTCAGTATCCCAAGCAGAGTTGAACTAGATATGGCCCGTGTGTGTAGGAAGCACAGTTCTTTTGTTCTAAACAAGCTCACTGTTCGGACCCCATAGGAAACACAGTAGATTAGAAGAGTGCTCTTTTCTCAAAAGCAGAGTGTGTTTCTTGTAAGGCGAGCTAGCGTTTGTTTCCCAGTCCTAAATGGAGTTGAATCCCATGCAGTTTCTGGTCCTAGGAGCAAGAGTTGTTTTCTGGTAAGAAGAGTCACTATTGTGCTCCCATTATTATACACAGGGCAAATAGAACTGGCGTCTGTTCCCCGCATGTACAGTGTATTGGACTGAAGAGGATCTACAGTTCTTGTCAGTTTCCTAAGCAGAATTGAAGTAGATATGGCCGTTTGTGTAGGAAGGAGAGTTCTTGTGTTCTGACCAAGCTCACTATTCTGGACCTATATGAAACACAGTAGAGTAGAAGAGTGCTCTTTTCTGAAAAGCAGAGTGTGTTTCTTGTAAGGCGAGCTAGCGTTTGTTTTGCAGACCTAAATGCAGTTGAATCACATGCAGCCTCTGGTCCTACAGGCAAGAGTTGTTTTCTGGTAAGAAGAGTCACTATTGCGCTCCCATTGCCATACACAGTGCAAATAGCACTGGTGTCTTTTCCCAGCAAGTACAGTGTATTGGACTGAAGAGGAGCTACTGTTCTTGTCAGTTTCCTAAGCAGAAATGAACTAGATTTGGCCCGTGTGTGTAGGAAGCACAGTTCTTTTGTTATGAGCAAGCTCACTGTTCGGGGTCTATAGGAAACACAGTAGAGTAGAAGAGTGCTCTTTTCTCAAAAGCAGAGTGTGTTTCTTGTAAGGCAATCTAGCGTTTGTTTCCCAGTTTTAAATGGAGTTGAGTCACATGCAGTTTCTGGCCCTATGAGCAAGAGTTGTTTTCTGGTAAGAAGAGTCACTATTGCGCTCCCATTGTCATACACTGGGCAAATAGCACTCCAGTCAGTTACCAGCAAGTACAGTGTATTGGACTGAAGAGGAGCTACTGTTCTTGTCTGTTTCCTAAGCAGAATTGAACTAGATATGGCCCGTGTGTGTAGGAAGCACAGTTCTTTTGTTCTGAGCAAGCTCACTGTTCGGACCCCATAGAAAACACAGTAGAGTAGAAGAGTGCTCTTTTCTCAAAAGCAGAGTGTGTTTCTTGTAAGGCGAGCTAGCGTTTGTTTCCCAGTGCTAAATGGAGCTGAATCCCATGCAGTTTCTGGTCCTACGAGCAAGAGTTGTTTTCTGGTAAGAAGAGTCACTATTGCCCTCCCATTTTCATATGCAGGGCAAATAGCACTGGCGTCTGTTCCCAGGATGTTCAGTGTATTGGACTGAAGAGGATCTATTGTTCTTGTCAGTTTCCTAAGCAGATTTGAACAAGATATGGGCCGTGTGTGTAGGAAGCACAGTTATTTTTTTTCTTAGCAAGCTCACTGTTCAGGCACTATAGGAAAAACAGTAGAGTAGAAGAGTGCTCTTTTCTCAAAAGCAGAGTGTGTTTCTTGTAAGGCGAGTTAGCGTTTGTTTCCCAGTCCTAAATGGAGTTGATTCACATTCATTTTCTGGTCCTACGAGCAAGAGTTGTTTTCTGGTAAGAAGAATCACTATTGTGCTCCCATTGCCATACACAGTGCAAATAACACTCGCGTCGGTTCCCAGCAAGTACAGTGTATTGGAATGAAGAGGAGCTACTGTTCTTGTCAGTTTCCTAAGCAGAATTGAAATAGATATGGCCCGTGTGTGTAGGAAGCACAGTTCTTTTGTTCTGAGCAAGCTCACTGTTTGGACCCGATAGAAAACACAGTAGAGTAGAAGAGTGCTCTTTTCTCAAAAGCAGAGTGTGTTTCTTGTAAGGCAAGCTAGCGTTTGTTTCCCAGTGCTAAATGGAGCTGAATCCCATGCAGTTTCTGGTCCTACGAGCAAGAGTTGTTTTCTGGTAAGAAGTGTCACTATTGCGCTCCCATTGTCATACACAAGGCAAATAGCACTGGCGTCTGTTCCCAGCATGTACAGTGTATTGGACTGATGAGTATCTACTACTGTTCTTGTCAGATTCCTAAGCAGAATTGAACTAGATATGGCCCCTGTGTGTAGGAAGCACAGTTCTTTTGTTCTGAGCAAGCTCATTGTTCTGGCCCTTTAGGAAAAACAGTAGAATAGAAGTCTGCTCTTTTCTCAGAAGCAGAGTGTGTTTCTTGTAAGGTGAGCTAGCGTTTTTTTCCCAGTCCAAAATGGAGTTGAGTCACATGCAGTTTCTGGTCTTACGAGCAAGAGTTCTTTTCTTGTAAGAAGAGTCACTATTGTGCTCCAATTGCCATACACAGTGCAAAGAGCACTCACGTCTGTTTCCAGCAAGTACAGTGTACTAGACTGAAGAGGAGCTACTGTTCTTGTCAGTTTCCTAAGCTGAGTTGAACTAGATATGGCCCGTGTGTGTAGGAAGCACAGTTCTTTTGTTCTGAGCAAGCTCACTGTTCGGACCCCATAGGAAACACAGTAGGGTAGAAGAGTGCTCTTTTCTCAAAAGCAGAGTGTGTTTCTTGTAAGGCTAGCTAGCGTTTGCTTCCCAGTTCTAAATGGAGTTGAGTCACATGCAGTATTTGGTCCTACGAGCAAGAGATGTTTTCTGGTAAGAAGAGTCACTATTGCGCTCCCATTGCCATACACAGTACAAATAGCACTCTCGTCTGTTCCCAGCAAGTACAGTGTATTGGACTGAAAGGGAAGCTACTGTTCTTGTCAGTTTCCTAAGCAGAGTTGAACTAGAATGGCCCGTGTGTGTAGGAAGCACAGTTCTTTTGTTCTGTGCAAGCTCACTGTTCGGACCCCATAGGAAACCCACAAGTATAGAAGAGTGCTCTCTTCTCAAAAGCTGAGTGTGCTTCTTGTAAGGCGAGCTAGCGTTTGTTTCCCAGTCCAAAATGGAGTTGAATCACATGCAGTTTCTGGTCCTACGTGCAAGAGTTGTTTTCTGGTAAGAAGAGTCACTATTGCACTCCCATTTCCACACAGTGCAAATAGCACTCGCGTCTGCTACCAGCATGTACAGTGTAATGGACTGAAGAGGATCTACTCTTCTTGTCAGTTTCCTAAGCAGAATTGAACTAGATATGGACCGTGTGTGTTGGAAACACAGTTCTTTTGTTCTGAGCAAGCTCATTGTTCTGGACCTATAGGAAACACAGTAGAGTAGAAGAGTGCTCTTTTCTCAGAAGAAGAGTGTGTTTCTTGTAAGGCGAGCTAGCGTTTGTTTTCCATTCCAAAATGGAGTTGAGTCACATGCAGTTTCTGGTCTTACGAGCAAGAGTTCTTTTCTTGTAAGAAGAGTCACTATTGTGCTCCAATTGCCATACACAGTGCAAATAGCACTCCCGTCTGTTTCCAGCAAATACAGTGTATTAGACTGAAGAGGAGCTACTGTTCTTGTCAGTTTCCTAAGCAGAGTTGAACTAGATATGGCTCGTGTGTATAGGAAGCACAGTTCTTTTGTTCTGAGCAATCTCACTGTTCGGACACCATAGGAAACACAGTAGTGTAAAAGAGTGCTCTTTTCTCAAAAGCAGAGAGTGTTTCTTGTAAAGCGAGCTAGCGTTTCTTTCCTTGTCCAAAATGCAGTTGAATCACATGCAATTTTTGGTCCTACGAGCAAGAGTTGTTTTCTGGTAAGAATAGTCACTATTGCGCTCCCACTGTCATACACAGGGCAAGTAGCACTGGCGTCTGTTCCCAGCAAGTACAGTGTATTGGAATGAAGAAGAGCTACTGTTCTTGTCAGTTTCCTAAGCAGAGTTGAACTATATATGGCCCGTGTGTGTAGGAAGCACAGTTCTTTTGTTCTGTGCAGGCTTACTGTTCAGACCCCATATAAACCCAGTAGAGTAGAAGAGTGCCCTTTTCTCAAAAGCAGAGTGTGTTTCTTGTAAGGCGAGCTAGCATTTGTTTCCCAGTCCTAAATGGAGTTGAATCACATGCAGTTTTTGGTCCTACGAGCAAGAGTTGTTTTCTGGTAAGGAAAGTCACTATTGTGCTCCCATTGCCATACACAGTGCAAATAGCACTCGCGTCTGTTCCCAGCAAGTACAGTGTATTGGACTGAAGAGGAGCTACTGTTCTTGTCAGTTTCCTAAGCAGAGTTGAACTAGATATGGCCTGCGTGTGTAGGAAGCATGGTTCTTTTGTTCTGAGCAAGTTCACTGTTCTGGCCCTATAGGAAACACAGTAGAGTAGAAGAGTGCTCTTTTCTCAAAAGCAGAGTGTGTTTCTTGTAAGGCGAGCTAGCACTTGTTTCCCAGTCCTAAATGGAGTTGAATTACATGCAGTTTCTTGTCCTATGAGCAAGAGTTGTTTTCTGGTAAGGAAAGTCACTATTGTGCTCCCATTGAAATACACATTGCAAATAGCCCTCACGTCTGCTCCCAGCAAGTACAGTGTATTGGACTGAAGAGGAGGTACTCTTTTTGTCAGTATCCTAAGCAGAAATGAAGTAGATATGGCCCGTGTGTGTAGGAAGCACAGTTCTTTTGTTCTGAGCAAGCTCACTGTTCGGACCCCATAAAAAACACAGTAGAGTACAAGAGTGCTCTTTTCTCAAAAGCAGAGTGTGTTTCTTGTAAGGCGAGCTAGCGCTTGTTTCCCAGTGCTAAATGGATTTGAGTCACATGCAGTTTCTTGTCCTACGAGCAAGAGTTGTTTTCTGGTAAGGAAAGTCACCATTGTGTTCCCATTGCCATACACAGTGCAAATAGCCTTCACGTCTGTTCCCAGCAAGTACAGTGTATTGGACTGAAGAGGAGCTACTGTTTTTGTCAGTATCCTAAGCAGAGTTGAACTAGATATGGCCCGTGTGTGTAGGAAGCACAGTTTTTTTGTTCTGCGCAAGCTCACTATTTGGACCCCATAGGAAACAAGTAGAATAGAAGAGTGCTCCTTTCTCATAAGCAGAGTTTGTTACTTGTAAGTCGAGCTAGCATTTGTTTCCCAGTCCTAAATGGAGTAGAATCCCATGCAGTTTCTGGTCCTACGAGAAAGAGTTGTTTTCTGGTAAGAAGAGTCACTATTGTGCTCCCATTGTCATACACAGGGCAAATAGCACTGGCGTCTGTTCCCAGCATGTACAGTGTATTAGACTGAAGAGATCTACTGTTCTTGTCATTTTCCTAAGCAGAATTGAACTAGATATGGCCGTGTGTATAGGAAGCATAGTTCTTTTGTTCTGAGCAAGCTCACTGTTCGGACCCCAATGGAAACACAGTAGAGTAGAAGAGTGCTCTTTTCTCCAATGCATAGTGTGTTACTTGTAAGGCGAGCTAGCGTTTGTTTCCCAGTCCTAAATGGTGTTGAATCACATGCAGTTTCTGGTCGTACGAGCAAGGGTTGTTTTCTGGTAAGGAAAGACACTATTGCGCTCCCATTGCCATAAACAGTGAAAATAGCACTAGCGTCTGTTCCCAGCAAGTACAGTGTATTGAACTGAAGAGGATCTACTGTTCTTGTCAGTTTCCTAAGCAGAGTTGAACTAGATATGGCCCGTGTGTGTAGGAAGCACAGTTCTTTTGTTCTGAGCAAGCTCACTGTTCAGAACCCATAGGAAACACAGTAGAGTAGAAGAGTGCTCTTTTCTCAAAAGCAGAGTGTGTTTCTTGAAGGGCGAGCTAGTGTTTGTTTCACAGTCACAAATGGATTTGAATCCCATGCAGTTTCGGGTCCTACGAGCAAGATTTGTTTTCTGGTAAGAAGAGTTACTATCGCGCTCCCATTGCCATACACAGTGCAAATAGCACTCCAGTCAGTTACCAGCAAGTACAGTGTATTGGACTTAAGAGGAGCTACTGTTCTTGTCAGTTTCCTAAGCAGAGTTGAACTATATATGGCCCGTGTGTGTAGAAAGCACAGTTCTTTTGTTATGAGCAAGCTCACTGGTCGGACCCCATAAGAAACACAGTAGAGTACAAGAGTGCTCTTTTCTCAAAAGCAGAGTGTGTTTCTTGTAAGGCGAGCTAGCGCTTGTTTCCCAGTCCTAAATGGAGTGGAGTCACATGCAGTTTCTTGTCCTACGAGCAAGAGTTGTTTTCTGGTAAGGAAAGTCACTTTTGTGCTCCCATTACCATACACAGTGCAAATAGCCCTCACGTCTGTTCCCAGCAAGTACAGTGTATTGGACTGAAGAGGAGCTACTGTTTTTGTCAGTATCCCAAGCAGAGTTGAACTAGATATGGCCCGTGTGTGTAGGAAGCGCAGTTCTTTTGTTCTAAACAAGCTCACTGCTCGGACCCCATAGGAAACACAGTAGATTAGAAGAGTGCTCTTTTCTCAAAAGCAGAGTGTGTTTCTTGTAAGGCGAGCTAGCGTTTGTTTCCCAGTCCTAAATGGAGTTGAATCCCATGCAGTTTCTGGTCCTAGGAGCAATAGTTGTTTTCTGGTAAGAAGAGTCACTATTGTGCTCCCATTATTATACACAGGGCAAATAGAACTGGCGTCTGTTCCCCGCATGTACAGTGTATTGGACTGAAGAGGATCTACAGT
This sequence comes from Peromyscus eremicus, assembly GCF_949786415.1. NCBI lineage: Eukaryota > Metazoa > Chordata > Mammalia > Rodentia > Cricetidae > Peromyscus > Peromyscus eremicus. Next base: position 592,411 of record NC_081417.1, on the reverse strand, counting down.
TCTTGTCAGTTTCCTAAGCAGAATTGAAGTAGATATGGCCGTTTTTGTAGGAAGCAGAGTTCTTTTGTTCTGAGCAAGCTCACTATTCTGGACCTATATGAAACACAGTAGAGTAGAAGAGTGCTCTTTTCTGAAAAGCAGAGTGTGTTTCTTGTAAGGCGAGCTAGCGTTTGTTTTGCAGACCTAAATGCAGTTGAATCACATGCAGCCTCTGGTCCTACAAGCAAGAGTTGTTTTCTGGTAAGAAGAGTCACTATTGTGCTCCCATTGCCATACACAGTGCAAATAGCACTTGCGTATGTTCCCAGCAAGTACAGTGCATTGGACTGAAGAGGATCTACTGTTTTTGTCAGTTTCCTAAGCAGAAATGAAGTAGATATGGCCCATGTGTGCAGGATGCACAGTTCTTGTTCTGAGCAAGCTCACTGTTCTGACACCATACTAAACACAGTAGAGTAGAAGAGTGCTCTTTTCTCCAAAGCAGAGTGTGTTTCTTGTAAGGCGAGCAAGCGTTTGTTTCCCAGTCCTAAAGGGAGTTGAGTCACATGCAGTTTTTGGTCCTAGGAGCAAGAGTTGTTTTCTGGTAAGAAGAGTCACTATTGCACTCCCATTGCCATATGCAGTACAAATAGCAGTCGCGTCTGTTCCCAGCAAGTACAGTGTATTGGACTGAAGAGGAGCTACTGTTCTTGTCAGTTTCCAAAGCAGAATTGAACTAGATATGGCCGTGTGTGTAGGAAGCACAGTTCTTTTGTTCTGAGCAAGCTCACTGTTCGGAACCCATAGGAAACACAGTAGAGTAGAAGAGTGCTCTTTTCTCAAAACCAGAGTGTGTTTCTTGTAAGGCCAGCTAGCGTTTGTTTCCCAGTCCTAAATGGAGTTGAATCACATGCAGTTTCTGGTCCTACCTGCAAGAGTTGTTTCATGGTAAGGAAAGTCACTATTGCGCTGCCATTGCCATACACACGACAAATAGCACTGGTGTCTGTTCCCAGCAAGTACAGTGTATTGGACTGAAGAGGATCTACTGTTCTTGTCAGGTTCATAAGCAGAATTGAACTAGATATGATCGTGTGTGAAGGAAGCACAGTTTTTTTTGTTCTGAGCAGGCTCAATGTTCGGACCCCATAGGAAACACAGTAGAGTAGAAGAGTGCTCTTTACTCAAAAGCAGAGTGTGATTCTTGTAAGGTGAGCTAGCGTTTGTTTCCCATTCCTAAATGGAGTTGAATCCTATGCAGTTTCTGGTCCTACATGCAAGAGTTGTTTTCTAGTAAGGAAAGTCACTATTGCGCTCCTATTTCCATACACAGTGCAAATAGCACTCGCGTCTGTTCCCAGCAAGTACAGTGTATTGGACTGAAGAGGAGCTACTGTTCTTCTCAGTTTCCTAAGCAGAGTTGAACTAGATATGGCCCGTGTGTGTAGGACGCACAGTTCTTTTGTTCTGAGCAAGCTCACTGTTCGGAACCCATATTAAACACAGTAGAGTTGAAGAGTGCTCTTTTTTCAAAAGCAGAGTGTGTTTCTTGAAAGGCGAGCTAGTGTTTGTTTCCCAGTCCTAAATGGAGTTGAATCCCATGCAGTTTCTGGTCCTACGAGCAAGAGTTGTTTTCTGGTAAGAAGAGTCATTATTGCGTTCCCATTGCCATACACAGTGCAAATAGCACTCCAGTCAGTTACCAGCAAGTACAGTGTATTGGACTTAAGAGGAGCTACTGTTCTTGTCAGTTTCCTAAGCAGAGTTTAACTATATATGGCCCGTGTGTGTAGGAAGCACAGTTCTTTTGTTATGAGCAAGTTCACTGTTCGGACCCCATAGGAAACACAGTAGAGTAGAAGAGTGCTCTTTTCTCAAAAGCAGAGTGTGTTACTTGTAAGGCGAGCTAGCGTTTTTTTCCAAGTCCTAAATGGAGTTGAATCACATGCAGTTTCTTCTCCTAAGAGCAAGAGTTATTTTCTGGTAAGGAAAGTCACTATTGCGCTCCCATTGCCATACACAGTGCAAATAGCACTCACGTCTGTTCCCAGCAAGTACAGTGTACTGGACTGAAGAGGAGCTACTGTTCTTGTCAGTTTCCTAAGCAGAGTTGACCTAGATATGGCCCGTGTGTGTAGGAAGCACAGTTCTTTTGTTCTGAGCAAGCTCACTGTTCAGGACCTATAGGAAACACAGTAGAGTAGAAGAGTGCTCTTTTCTCAAAAGCAGAGTGTGTTTCTTGTAAGGCGAGCTAGCGTTTGTTTCCCAGTCCTAAATGGAGTTGAATCCCATGCAGTTTCTGGTCCTATGAGCAAGAGTTGTTTTCTGGTAAGGAAAGTCCCTATTGCGCTCCCTTTGTGATACACAGTGCAAATAGCACTCGCGTCTGTTCCCAGCAAGTACAGTGTATTGGACTGAAGAGGAGCTACTGTTCTTTTCAGTTTCCTAAGCAGAATTGAACTAGATATGGCCATGTGTGTAGGAAGCACAGTTCTTTTGTTCTGAGCAAGCTCACTGTTCGGACCCCATAGGAAACACAGTAGAGTAGAAGAGTGCTCTTTTCTCAAAACCAGAGTGTCTTTCTTGTAAGGCGAGCTAGCGTTTGTTTCCCAGTCCTAAATGGAGTTGAATCACATACAGTTTCTGGTCCTACGTGCAAGAGTTGTTTTATGGTAAGGAAAGTCACTATATCGCTGCCATTGCCATACACACGACAAATAGCACTGGTGTCTGTTCCCAGCAAGTACAGTGTATTGGACTGAAGAGGATCTACTGTTCTTGTCAGATTCATAAGCAGAATTGAACTAGATATGACCGTGTGTGAAGGAAGCACAGTTTTTTTGTTCTGAGCAGGCTCAATGTTCGGACCCCATAGGAAACACAGTAGAGTAGAAGAGTGCTCTTTTTTCAAAAGCAGAGTGTGTTACTTGTAAGGTGAGCTAGCGTTTGTTTCCCATTCCTAAATGGAGTTGAATCCTATGCAGTTTCTGGTCCTACAAGCAAGAGTTGTTTTCTAGTAAGGAAAGTCACTATTGCGTTCCTTTTTCCATACACAGTGCAAATAGCACTCCCGTCTGTTCCCAGCAAGTACAGTGTATTGGACTGAAGAGGATCTACTTTCATTGTCAGTTTCCTAAGCAGAGTTGAACTAGATATGGCCCGTGTGTGTAGGAAGCACAGTTCTTTTGTTCTGAGCAAGCTCACTGTTCAGAACCCATAGGAAACACAGTAGAGTTGAAGAGTGCTCTTTTTTCAAAAGCAGAGTGTGTTTCTTGAAAGGCGAGCTAGTGTTTGTTTCCCAGTCCTAAATGGAGTTGAATCCCATGCAGTTTCTGGTCCTACGAGCAAGAGTTGTTTTCTGGTAAGAAGAATCATTATTGCGTTCCCATTGCCATACACAGTGCAAATAGCACTCCAGTCAGTTACCAGCAAGTACAGTGTATTGGACTTAAGAGGAGCTACTGTTCTTGTCAATTTCCTAAGCAGAGTTGAACTAGATATGGCCCGTGTGTGTAGGAAGCACAGTTCTTTTTTTCTGAGCAAGCTCACTGTTCGGACCCCATAGGAAACACAGCAGAGTAGAAGAGTGCTCTTTTCTCAAAAGCAGAGTGTGTTACTTGTAAGGCGAGCTAGCGTTTTTTTTCCAAGTCCTAAATGGAGTTGAATCACATGCAGTTTCTTTTCCTAAGAGCAAGAGTTATTTTCTGGTAAGAAGAGTCACTAATTGTGCTCCCATTGCCATACACAGTGCAAATAGCACTTAATAATGTTCTCAGCAAGTACAGTGTATTGGACTGAAGAGAAGCTACTGTTTTTGTCAGTTTCCTAAGCAGAGTTGAACTAGATATGGCCCGTGTGTGTAGGAAGCAGAGTTCTTTTGTTCTGAGGAAGCTCACTGTCTGGCCCTATAGGAAATACAGTAGAGTAGAAGAGTGCTCTTTTCTCAAAAGCAGACTGTGTTTCTTGTAAGGCGAGCTAGCGTTTGTTTCCCAGTCCTAAATGGAGTTGAATCACATGCAGTTTTGGGTCCTACGATCAAGAGTTGTTTTCTGGTTAAAAAAAAAGTCACTATTGTGCTCCCATTGCCATACACAGTGCAAATAGCACGCGCGTCTGTTCCCAGCAAGTACAGTGTATTGAACTGAAGAGGAGCTACTGTTCTTCTCAGTTTCCTAAGCAGATTTGAATTAGATATGGCCCGTGTGTGTAGGAAGCACAGTTCTTTTGTTCTGAGCAAGCTCACTGTTCTGACACCATACTAAACACAGTAGAGTAGAAGAGTGCTCTTTTCTCAAAAGCAGAGTGTGTTTCTTGAAAGGCGAGCTAGTGTTTGTTTCCCAGTCAGAAATGGAGTTGATTCCCATGCAGTTTCTGGTCCTATGAGCAAGAGTTGTTTTCTGGTAAGAAGAGTCACTATTGCACTCCCATTGCCATACGCATTACAAAGAGCACTCGCGTCTGTTCCCAGCAAGTACAGTGTATTGGACTGAAGAGGAGCTACTGTTCTGTCAGTTTCCTGAGCAGAATTGAACTAGATATGGCCGTGTGTGTAGGAAGCACAGTTCTTTTGTTCTGAGCAAGCTCACTGTTCGGACCCCATAGGAAACACAGTAGAATACAAGAGTGCTCTTTTCTCAAAAGCAGAGTGTGTTTCTTGTAAGGCGAGCTACCGTTTGTTTCAAAGTCCTAAATGGAGTTGAATCCCATGCACTTTCTGGTCCTATGAGCAAGAGTTGTTTTCTGGTAAGGAAAGTCCCTATTGCGCTCCCATTGAAATACACAGTGCAAATAGCACTCGCATCTGTTCCCAGCTAGTACAGTGTATTGAACTGAAGAGGAGCTACTGTTCTTGACTGTTTCCTAAGCAGAGTTGAAATAGTTATGGCCCGTGTGCGTAGGAAGCACAGTTCTTTTGTTCTGAGCAAGCTCACTGTTCGGACCCCATAGGAAACACAGTAGAGTAGAAGAGTGCTCTTTACTCAAAAGCAGAGTGTGTTTCTTGTAGGCAAGCTAGCATTTGTTTCCCAGTTCTAAATGGATTTGATTCACAAGCAGTTTTTGGTCCTACGAGTAAGAGTTGTTTTCTGGTAAGAAGAGTCACTATTGCGCTCACATTGACATACACAGTATAAATAGCACTCTTGTCTGTTGCCAGCAAGTACAGTGTATTGGACTGAAGGGGAGCTACTGTTCTTGTCAGTTTGCTAAGCAGAGTTGAAGTAGATATGGCCCCTGTGTGGAGGAAGCACAGTTCTTTTGTTCTGAACAAGCTCAATGTTCGGACGCCATAGAAAACACAGTAGAGTAGAAGAGTGCTCTTTCTCAAAAGCAGAGTGTGTTTCTTGTAAGGTGAGCTAGCGTTTGTTTCCCAGTCCTAAATGGAGTTGAATCCCATGCAGTTTCTGGTCCTACGAGCAAGAGTTGTTTTCTGGTAAGAAGAGTCACTATTGCGCTGCCATTGCCATACACACGACAAATAGCACTGTTGTCTGCTCCCAGGAAATACAGTGTATTGGACTGAAGAGGATCTACTGTTCTTGTCAGGTTCATAAGCAGAATTGAACTAGATATGACCGTGTGTGAAGGAAGCACAGTTTTTTTGTTATGAGCAGGCTCAATGTTCGGACCCCATAGGAAACACAGTAGAGTAGAAGAGTGCTTTTTTCTCAAAAGCAGAGTGTGTTTCTTGTAAGGTGAGCTAGCGTTTGTTTCCCATTCCTAAATGGAGTTGAATCCCATGCAGTTTCTGGTCCTACGAGCAAGAGTTGTTTTCTAGTAAGGAAAGTCACTATTGCGCTCCTATTGCCATACACAGTGCAAATAGCACTCCCGTCTGTTCCCAGCAAGTACAGTGTATTGGACTGAAGAGGACCTACTGTTCTTCTCAGTTTCCTAAGCAGAGTTGAACTAGATATGGCCGTGTGTGTAGGAAGCACAGTTCTTTTGTTCTGAGAAAGCTCACTGTTCTGGCCCTATAGGAAACACAGTACAGTGGAAGAGAAATCTTTTCTCAAAAGCAGAGTGTGTTTCTTGTAAGGCGAGCTACTGTTTGTTTCCCAGTCCTAAATGGAGTTGAATCCCATGCAGTTTCTGGTCCTACGAGCAAGAGTTGTTTTCTGGTAAGGAAAATCCCTATTGCGCTCCCATTGTGATACACAGTGCAAATAGCACTCGCGTCTGTTCCCACCAAGTACAGTGTATTGGACTTAAGAGGAACTACTGTTCTTGTCAGTTTCCTAAGCAGAGTTGAACTATATATGGCCCGTGTGTGTAGGAAGCACAGTTCTTTTTTTCTGAGCAAGTTCACTGTTCAGACCCCATAGGAAACACAGTAGAGTAGAAGAGTGCTCTTTTCTCAAAAGCAGAGTGTGTTACTTGTAAGGCGAGCTTGCGTTTTTTTCCAAGTCCTAAATGGAGTTGAATCACATGCAGTTTCTTCTCCTAAGAGCAAGAGTTATTTTCTGGTAAGGAAAGTGACTATTGCGCTCCCATTGCCATACACAGTGCAAATAGCACTCACGTCTGTTCCCAGCAAGTACAGTGTACTGGACTGAAGAGGAGCTACTGTTCTTGTCAGTTTCCTAAGCAGAGTTGACCTAGATATGGCCCGTGTGTGTAGGAAGCACAGTTCTTTTGTTCTGAGCAAGCTCACTGTTCAGGACCTATAGGAAACACAGTAGAGTAGAAGAGTGCTCTTTTCTCAAAAGCAGAGTGTGTTTCTTGTAAGGCGAGCTACCGTTTATTTCCCAGTCCTAAATGGAGTTGAATCACATGCAGTTTCTGGTCCTACGATCAAGAGTTGTTTTCTGGTAAAAAAAAAGTCACTATTGCGCTCCCATTGCCATACACAGTGGAAATAGCACTCGCGTCTGTTCCCAGCAAGTACAGTGTATTGAACTGAAGAGGAGCTACTGTTCTTGTCAGTTTCCTAAGCAGCTTTGAATTAGATATGGCCCGTGTGTGTAGGAAGCACAGTTCTTTTGTTCTGAGCAAGCTCACTGTTCTGACCCCATACTAAACACAGTAGAGTAGAAGAGTGCTCTTTTCTCAAAAGCAGAGTGTGTTTTGAAGGGCGAGCTAGTGTTTGTTTCGCAGTCAGAAATGGAGTTGAATACCATGCTCTTTCGGGTCCTACGAGCAAGACTTGTTTTCTGGTAAGAAGAGTCACTATCGCGCTCCCATTGCCATACACAGTGCAAATAGCACTCCAGTCAGTTACCAGCAAGTACAGTGTATTGGACTTAAGAGGAGCTACTGTTCTTGTCATTTTCCTAAGCAGAGTTGAACTATATATGGCCCGTGTGTGTAGGAAGCACAGTTCTTTTGTTCTGAGCAAGCTCACAGGTCGGACCCCATAAGAAACACAGTAGATTAGAAGAGTGCTCTTTTCTCAAAAGCAGAGTGTGTTTCTTGAAAGGCGAGCTAGTGTTTTTTCCCAGTCCTAAATGGAGTTGAATCCCATGCAGTTTCTGGTCTTATGAGCAAGAGTTGTTTTCTGGTAAGAAGAGTCACTATTGCACTCCCGTTGCCATACGCATTACAAAGAGCACTCGCATCTGTTCTCAGCAAGTACAGTGTATTGGACTGAAGAGGATCTACTGTTCTTGTCAGATTCATAAGCAGAATTGAACTAGATATGACCGTGTGTGAAGGAAGCACAGTTTTTTTGTTCTGAGCAGGCTCAATGTTCGGACCCCATAGGAAACACAGTAGAGTAGAAGAGTGCTCTTTTTTCAAAAGCAGAGTGTGATTCTTGTAAGGTGAGCTAGCGTTTGTTTCCCATTCCTAAATGGAGTTGAATCCTATGCAGTTTCTGGTCCTACAAGCAAGAGTTGTTTTCTAGTAAGGAAAGTCACTATTGCGTTCCTTTTTCCATACACAGTGCAAATAGCACTCCCGTCTGTTCCCAGCAAGTACAGTGTATTGGACTGAAGAGGATCTACTTTCATTGTCAGTTTCCTAAGCAGAGTTGAACTAGATATGGCCCGTGTGTGTAGGAAGCACAGTTCTTTTGTTCTGAGCAAGCTCACTGTTCGGAACCCATAGGAAACACAGTAGAGTTGTAGAGTGCTCTTTTTTCAAAAGCAGAGTGTGTTTCTTGAAAGGCGAGCTAGTGTTTGTTTCCCAGTCCTAAATGGAGTTGAATCCCATGCAGTTTCTGGTCCTACGAGCAAGAGTTGTTTTCTGGTAAGAAGAATCATTATTGCGTTCCCATTGCCATACACAGTGCAAATAGCACTCCAGTCAGTTACCAGCAAGTACAGTGTATTGGACTTAAGAGGAGCTACTATTCTTGTCAATTTCCTAAGCAGAGGTGAACTAGATATGGCCCGTGTGTGTAGGAAGCACAGTTCTTTTTTTCTGAGCAAGCTCACTGTTCGGACCCCATAGGAAACACAGCAGAGTAGAAGAGTGCTCTTTTCTCAAAAGCAGAGTGTGTTACTTGTAAGGCGAGCTAGCGTTTTTTTCCAAGTCCTAAATGGAGTTGAATCACATGCAGTTTCTTTTCCTAAGAGCAAGAGTTATTTTCTGGTAAGAAGAGTCACTAATTGTGCTCCCATTGCCATACACAGTGCAAATAGCACTTAATAATGTTCTCAGCAAGTACAGTGTATTGGACTGAAGAGAAGCTACTGTTTTTGTCAGTTTCCTAAGCAGAGTTGAACTAGATATGGCCCGTGTGTGTAGGAAGCAGAGTTCTTTTTTTCTGAGGAAGCTCACTGTCTGGCCCTATAGGAAATACAGTAGAGTAGAAGAGTGCTCTTTTCTCAAAAGCAGACTGTGTTTCTTGTAAGGCGAGCTAGCGTTTGTTTCCCAGTCCTAAATGGAGTTGAATCACATGCAGTTTTGGGTCCTATGATCAAGAGTTGTTTTCTGGTTAAAAAAAAGGCACTATTGTGCTCCCATTGCCATACACAGTGCAAATAGCACTCGCGTCTGTTCCCAGCAAGTACAGTGTATTGAACTGAAGAGGAGCTACTGTTCTTGTCAGTTTCCTAAGCAGATTTGAATTAGATATGGCCCGTGTGTGTAGGAAGCACAGTTCTTTTGTTCTGAGCAAGCTCACTGTTCTGACCCCATACTAAACACAGTAGAGTAGAAGAGTGCTCTTTTCTCAAAAGCAGAGTGTGTTTCTTGAAAGGCGAGCTAGTGTTTGTTTCCCAGTCAGAAATGGAGTTGATTCCCATGCAGTTTCTGGTCCTATGAGCAAGAGTTGTTTTCTGGTAAGAAGAGTCACTATTGCACTCCCATTGCCATACGCATTACAAAGAGCACTCGCGTCTGTTCCCAGCAAGTACAGTGTATTGGACTGAAGAGGAGCTACTGTTCTGTCAGTTTCCTGAGCAGAATTGAACTAGATATGGCCGTGTGTGTAGGAAGCACAGTTCTTTTGTTCTGAGCAAGCTCACTGTTCGGACCCCATAGGAAACACAGTAGAATACAAGAGTGCTCTTTTCTCAAAAGCAGAGTGTGTTTCTTGTAAGGCGAGCTACCGTTTGTTTCAAAGTCCTAAATGGAGTTGAATCCCATGCACTTTCTGGTCCTATGAGCAAGAGTTGTTTTCTGGTAAGGAAAGTCCCTATTGCGCTCCCATTGAAATACACAGTGCAAATAGCACTCGCATTTGTTCCCAGCTAGTACAGTGTATTGAACTGAAGAGGAGCTACTGTTCTTGACTGTTTCCTAAGCAGAGTTGAAATAGTTATGGCCCGTGTGCGTAGGAAGCACAGTTCTTTTGTTCTGAGCAAGCTCACTGTTCGGACCCCATAGGAAACACAGTAGAGTAGAAGAGTGCTCTTTACTCAAAAGCAGAGTGTGTTTCTTGTAGGCAAGCTAGCATTTGTTTCCCAGTTCTAAATGGATTTGATTCACAAGCAGTTTTTGGTCCTACGAGTAAGAGTTGTTTTCTGGTAAGAAGAGTCACTATTGCGCTCACATTGACATACACAGTATAAATAGCACTCTTGTCTGTTGCCAGCAAGTACAGTGTATTGGACTGAAGGGGAGCTACTGTTCTTGTCAGTTTCCTAAGCAGAGTTGAAGTAGATATGGCCCCTGTGTGGAGGAAGCACAGTTCTTTTGTTCTGAACAAGCTCAATGTTCGGACGCCATAGAAAACACAGTAGAGTAGAAGAGTGCTCTTTCTCAAAAGCAGAGTGTGTTTCTTGTAAGGTGAGCTAGCGTTTGTTTCCCAGTCCTAAATGGAGTTGAATCACATGCAGTTTCTGGTCCTACGAGCAAGAGTTGTTTTCTGGTAAGAAGAGTCACTATTGCGCTGCCATTGCCATACACACGACAAATAGCACTGTTGTCTGCTCCCAGGAAATACAGTGTATTAGACTGAAGAGGATCTACTGTTCTTGTCAGGTTCATAAACAGAATTGAACTAGATATGACCGTGTGTGAAGGAAGCACAGTTTTTTTGTTATGAGCAGGCTCAATGTTCGGACCCCATAGGAAACACAGTAGAGTAGAAGAGTGCTTTTTTCTCAAAAGCAGAGTGTGTTTCTTGTAAGGTGAGCTAGCGTTTGTTTCCCATTCCTAAATGGAGTTGAATCCCATGCAGTTTCTGGTCCTACGAGCAAGAGTTGTTTTCTAGTAAGGAAAGTCACTATTGCGCTCCTATTGCCATACACAGTGCAAATAGCACTCCCGTCTGTTCCCAGCAAGTACAGTGTATTGGACTGAAGAGGACCTACTGTTCTTCTCAGTTTCCTAAGCAGAGTTGAACTAGATATGGCCGTGTGTGTAGGAAGCACAGTTCTTTTGTTCTGAGAAAGCTCACTGTTCTGGCCCTATAAGAAACACAGTACAGTGGAAGAGAAATCTTTTCTCAAAAGCAGAGTGTGTTTCTTGTAAGGCGAGCTACTGTTTGTTTCCCAGTCCTAAATGGAGTTGAATCCCATGCAGTTTCTGGTCCTACGAGCAAGAGTTGTTTTCTGGTAAGGAAAATCCCTATTGCGCTCCCATTGTGATACACAGTGCAAATAGCACTCGCGTCTGTTCCCACCAACTACAGTGTATTGGACTTAAGAGGAACTACTGTTCTTGTCAGTTTCCTAAGCAGAGTTGAACTATATATGGCCCGTGTGTGTAGGAAGCACAGTTCTTTTTTTCTGAGCAAGTTCACTGTTCAGACCCCATAGGAAACACAGTAGAGTAGAAGAGTGCTCTTTTCTCAAAAGCAGAGTGTGTTACTTGTAAGGTGAGCTAGCGTTTTTTTCCAAGTCCTAAATGGAGTTGAATCACATGCAGTTTCTTCTCCTAAGAGCAAGAGTTATTTTCTGGTAAGGAAAGTCACTATTGCGCTCCCATTGCCATACACAGTGCAAATAGCACTCACGTCTGTTCCCAGCAAGTACAGTGTACTGGACTGAAGAGGAGCTACTGTTCTTGTCAGTTTCCTAAGCAGAGTTGACCTAGATATGGCCCGTGTGTGTAGGAAGCACAGTTCTTTTGTTCTGAGCAAGCTCACTGTTCAGGACCTATAAGAAACACAGTAGAGTAGAAGAGTGCTCTTTTCTCAAAAGCAGAGTGTGTTTCTTGTAAGGCGAGCTACCGTTTGTTTCCCAGTCCTAAATGGAGTTGAATCACATGCAGTTTCTGGTCCTACGATCAAGAGTTGTTTTCTGGTAAAAAAAAAAGTCACTATTGCGCTCCCATTGCCATACACAGTGGAAATAGCACTCGCGTCTGTTCCCAGCAAGTACAGTGTATTGAACTGAAGAGGAGCTACTGTTCTTGTCAGTTTCCTAAGCAGCTTTGAATTAGATATGGCCCGTGTGTGTAGGAAGCACAGTTCTTTTGTTCTGAGCAAGCTCACTGTTCTGACCCCATACTAAACACAGTAGAGTAGAAGAGTGCTCTTTTCTCAAAAGCAGAGTGTGTTTCTTGAAAGGCGAGCTAGTGTTTGTTTCCCAGTCAGAAATGGAGTTGATTCCCATGCAGTTTCTGGTCCTATGAGCAAGAGTTGTTTTCTGGTAAGAAGAGTCACTATTGCACTCCCATTGCCATACGCATTACAAAGAGCACTCGCGTCTGTTCCCAGCAAGTACAGTGTATTGGACTGAAGAGGAGCTACTGTTCTGTCAGTTTCCTGAGCAGAATTGAACTAGATATGGCCGTGTGTGTAGGAAGCACAGTTCTTTTGTTCTGAGCAAGCTCACTGTTCGGACCCCATAGGAAACACAGTAGAATACAAGAGTGCTCTTTTCTCAAAAGCAGAGTGTGTTTCTTGTAAGGCGAGCTACCGTTTGTTTCAAAGTCCTAAATGGAGTTGAATCCCATGCACTTTCTGGTCCTATGAGCAAGAGTTGTTTTCTGGTAAGGAAAGTCCCTATTGCGCTCCCATTGAAATACACAGTGCAAATAGCACTCGCATCTGTTCCCAGCTAGTACAGTGTATTGAACTGAAGAGGAGCTACTGTTCTTGACTGTTTCCTAAGCAGAGTTGAAATAGTTATGGCCCGTGTGCGTAGGAAGCACAGTTCTTTTGTTCTGAGCAAGCTCACTGTTCGGACCCCATAGGAAACACAGTAGAGTAGAAGAGTGCTCTTTACTCAAAAGCAGAGTGTGTTTCTTGTAGGCAAGCTAGCATTTGTTTCCCAGTTCTAAATGGATTTGATTCACAAGCAGTTTTTGGTCCTACGAGTAAGAGTTGTTTTCTGGTAAGAAGAGTCACTATTGCGCTCACATTGACATACACAGTATAAATAGCACTCTTGTCTGTTGCCAGCAAGTACAGTGTATTGGACTGAAGGGGAGCTACTGTTCTTGTCAGTTTCCTAAGCAGAGTTGAAGTAGATATGGCCTCTGTGTGGAGGAAGCACAGTTCTTTTGTTCTGAACAAGCTCAATGTTCGGACGCCATAGAAAACACAGTAGAGTAGAAGAGTGCTCTTTCTCAAAAGCAGAGTGTGTTTCTTGTAAGGTGAGCTAGCGTTTGTTTCCCAGTCCTAAATGGAGTTGAATCACATGCAGTTTCTGGTCCTACGAGCAAGAGTTGTTTTCTGGTAAGAAGAGTCACTATTGCGCTGCCATTGCCATACACACGACAAATAGCACTGTTGTCTGCTCCCAGGAAATACAGTGTATTGAACTGAAGAGGATCTACTGTTCTTGTCAGGTTCATAAGCAGAATTGAACTAGATATGACCGTGTGTGAAGGAAGCACAGTTTTTTTGTTATGAGCAGGCTCAATGTTCGGACACCATAGGAAACACAGTAGAGTAGAAGAGTGCTTTTTTCTCAAAAGCAGAGTGTGTTTCTTGTAAGGTGAGCTAGCGTTTGTTTCCCATTCCTAAATGGAGTTGAATCCCATGCAGTTTCTGGTCCTACGAGCAAGAGTTGTTTTCTAGTAAGGAAAGTCACTATTGCGCTCCTATTGCCATACACAGTGCAAATAGCACTCCTGTCTGTTCCCAGCAAGTACAGTGTATTGGACTGAAGAGGACCTACTGTTCTTCTCAGTTTCCTAAGCAGAGTTGAACTAGATATGGCCGTGTGTGTAGGAAGCACAGTTCTTTTGTTCTGAGAAAGCTCACTGTTCTGGCCCTATAGGAAACACAGTACAGTGGAAGAGAAATCTTTTCTCAAAAGCAGAGTGTGTTTCTTGTAAGGCGAGCTACTGTTTGTTTCCCAGTCCTAAATGGAGTTGAATCCCATGCAGTTTCTGGTCCTACGAGCAAGAGTTGTTTTCTGGTAAGGAAAATCCCTATTGCGCTCCCATTGTGATACACAGTGCAAATAGCACTCGCGTCTGTTCCCACCAAGTACAGTGTATTGGACTTAAGAGGAACTACTGTTCTTGTCAGTTTCCTAAGCAGAGTTGAACTATATATGGCCCGTGTGTGTAGGAAGCACAGTTCTTTTTTTCTGAGCAAGTTCACTGTTCAGACCCCTTAGGAAACACAGTAGAGTAGAAGAGTGCTCTTTTCTCAAAAGCAGACTGTGTTTCTTGTAAGGCGAGCTAGCGTTTTTTTCCAAGTCCTAAATGGAGTTGAATCACATGCAGTTTCTTCTCCTAAGAGCAAGAGTTATTTTCTGGTAAGGAAAGTCACTATTGCGCTCCCATTGCCATACACAGTGCAAATAGCACTCACGTCTGTTCCCAGCAAGTACAGTGTACTGGACTGAAGAGGAGCTACTGTTCTTGTCAGTTTCCTAAGCAGAGTTGACCTAGATATGGCCCGTGTGTGTAGGAAGCACAGTTCTTTTGTTCTGAGCAAGCTCACTGTTCAGGACCTATAGGAAACACAGTAGAGTAGAAGAGTGCTCTTTTCTCAAAAGCAGAGTGTGTTTCTTGTAAGGCGAGCTACCGTTTGTTTCCCAGTCCTAAATGGAGTTGAATCACATGCAGTTTCTGGTCCTACGATCAAGAGTTGTCTTCTGGTAAAAAAAAAAGTCACTATTGCGCTCCCATTGCCATACACAGTGGAAATAGCACTCGCGTCTGTTCCCAGCAAGTACAGTGTATTGAACTGAAGAGGAGCTACTGTTCTTGTCAGTTTCCTAAGCAGCTTTGAATTAGATATGGCCCGTGTGTGTAGGAAGCACAGTTCTTTTGTTCTGAGCAAGCTCACTGTTCTGACCCCATACTAAACACAGTAGAGTAGAAGAGTGCTCTTTTCTCAAAAGCAGAGTGTGTTTTGAAGGGCGAGCTAGTGTTTGTTTCGCAGTCAGAAATGGAGTTGAATACCATGCTCTTTCGGGTCCTACGAGCAAGACTTGTTTTCTGGTAAGAAGAGTCACTATAGCGCTCCCATTGCCATACACAGTGCAAATAGCACTCCAGTCAGTTATCAGCAAGTACAGTGTATTGGACTTAAGAGGAGCTACTGTTCTTGTCATTTTCCTAAGCAGAGTTGAACTATATATGGCCCGTGTGTGTAGGAAGCACAGTTCTTTTGTTCTGAGCAAGCTCACAGGACGGACCCCATAAGAAACACAGTAGATTAGAAGAGTGCTCTTTTCTCAAAAGCAGAGTGTGTTTCTTGAAAGGCGAGCTAGTGTTTTTTCCCAGTCAGAAATGGAGTTGAATCCCATGCAGTTTCTGGTCTTATGAGCAAGAGTTGTTTTCTGGTAAGAAGAGTCACTATTGCACTCCCGTTGCCATACGCATTACAAAGAGCACTCGCATCTGTTCTCAGCAAGTACAGTGTATTGGACTGAAGAGGAGCTACTGTTCTGTCAGTTTCCTGAGCAGAATTGAACTAGATATGGCCGTGTGTGTAGGAAACACAGTTCTTTGTTCTGAGCAAGCTCACTGTTCGGACCAAATTGGAAACACAGTAGAATACAAGAGTGCTCTTTTCTCAAAAGCAGAGTGTGTTTCTTGTAAGGCGAGCTAGCGTTTGTTTCCAAGTCCTAAATGGAGTTGAATCCCATGCAGTTTCTGGTCCTATGAGCAAGAGATGTTTTCTGGTAAGGAAAGTCCCTATTGCGCTCCCATTGCCATACACACGACAAATAGCACTGTTGTCTGCTCCCAGCAAGTACAGTGTATTGGACTGAAGAGGATCTACTGTTCTTGTCAGGTTCATAAGCAGAATTGAACTAGATATGACCGTGTGTGAAGGAAGCACAGTTTTTTTGTTATGAGCAGGCTCAATGTTCGGACCCCATAGGAAACACAGTAGAGTAGAAGAGGGCTTTTTTCTCAAAAGCAGAGTGTGTTTCTTGTAAGGTGACCTAGCATTTGTTTCCCATTCCTAAATGGAGTTGAATCCCATGCAGTTTCTGGTCCTACGAGCAAGAGTTGTTTTCTAATAAGGAAAGTCACTATTGCGCTCCTATTGCCATACACAGTGCAAATAGCACTCCCTTCTGTTCCCAGCAAGTACAGTGTATTGGACTGAAGAGGACCTACTGTTCTTCTCAGTTTCCTAAGCAGAGTTGAACTAGATATGGCCGTGTGTGTAGGAAGCACAGTTCTTTTGTTCTGAGAAAGCTCACTGTTCTGGCCCTATAGGAAACACAGTACCGTGGAAGAGAAATCTTTTCTCAAAAGCAGAGTGTGTTTCTTGTAAGGCGAGCTACTGTTTGTTTTCCAGTCCTAAATGGAGTTGAATCCCATGCAGTTTCTGGTCCTATGAGCAAGAGTTGTTTTCTGGTAAGGAAAATCCCTATTGCGCTCCCATTGTGATACACAGTGCAAATAGCACTCGCGTTTGTTCCCAGCAAGTACAGTGTATTGGACTGATTAGGATCTACTGTTCTTGTCAGTTTCCTAAGCAGAATTGAACTAGATATGGCCGTGTGTGTAGGAAGCACAGTTCTTTTGTTCTGAGCAAGCTCACTGTTCTGGCCCTATAAGAAACACAGTAGAGTAGAAGAGTGCTCTTTTCTCAAAAGCAGAGTGTGTTTCTTGTAAGGCGAGCAAGCGTTTGTTTCCCAGTCCTAAAGGGAGTTGAGTCACATGCAGTTTTTGGTCCTACAAGCAAGAGTTGTTTTCTGGTAAGAAGAGTCACTATTGCACTCCCATTGCCATATGCAGAACAAATAGCAGTCGCGTCTGTTCCCAGCAAGTACAGTGTATTGGACTGAAGAGGAGCTACTGTTCTTGTCAGTTTCCTAAGCAGAATTGAACTAGATAGGGCCGTGTGTCTAGGAAGCACAGTTCTTTTGTTCTGAGCAAGCTCACTGTTCGGAACCCATAGGAAACACAGTAGAGTAGAAGAGTGCTCTTTTCTCAAAACCAGAGTGTGTTTCTTGTAAGCCGAGCTAGCGTTTGTTTCCCAGTCCTAAATGGAGTTGAATCACATGCAGTTTCTGGTCCTATGAGCAAGAGTTGTTTTATGGTAAGGAAAGTCACTATTGTGCTGCCATTGCCATACACACGACAAATAGCACTGGTGTCTGTTCCCAGCAAGTACAGTGTATTGGACTGAAGAGGATCTACTGTTCTTGTCAGGTTCATAAGCAGAATTGAACTAGATATGACCGTGTGTGAAGGAAGCACAGTTTTTTTGTTCTGAGCAGGCTCAATGTTCGGACCCCATAGGAAACACAGTAGAGTAGAAGAGTGCTCTTTTTTCAAAAGCAGAGTGTGATTCTTATAAGGTGAGCTAGCGTTTGTTTCCCCTTCCTAAATGGAGTTGAATCCTATGCAGTTTCTGGTCCTACATGCAAGAGTTGTTTTCTAGTAAGGAAAGTCACTATTGCGCTCCTATTTCCATACACAGTGCAAATAGCACTCGCGTCTGTTCCCAGCAAGTACAGTGTATTGGACTGAAGAGGAGCTACTGTTCTTCTCAGTTTCCTAAGCAGAGTTGAACTAGATATGGCCCATGTGTGTAGGAAGCACAGTTCTTTTGTTCTGAGCAAGCTCACTGTTCGGAACCTATAGGAAACACAGTAGAGTTGAAGAGTGCTCTTTTTTCAAAAGCAGAGTGTGTTTCTTGAAAGGCGAGCTAGTGTTTGTTTCCCAGTCCTAAATGGAGTTGAATCCCATGCAGTTTCTGGTCCTACGAGCAAGAGTTGTTTTCTGGTAAGAAGAGTAATTATTGCGTTCCCATTGCCATACACAGTGCAAATAGCACTCCAGTCAGTTACCAGCAAGTACAGCGTATTGGACTTAAGAGGAGCTACTGTTCTTGTCAGTTTCCTAAGCAGAGTTGAACTATATATGGCCCGTGTGTGTAGGAAGCACAGTTCTTTTGTTCTGAGCAAGTTCACTGTTCAGACCTCATAGGAAACACAGTAGAGTAGAAGAGTGCTCTTTTCTCAAAAGCAGAGTGTGTTACTTGTAAGGCGAGCTAGCGTTTTTTTCCAAGTCCTAAATGGAGTTGAATCACATGCAGTTTCTTGTCCTAAGAGCAAGAGTTATTTTCTGGTAAGGAAAGTCACTATTGCGCTCCCATTGCCATACACAGTGCAAATAGCACTCACGTCTGTTCCCAGCAAGTACAGTGTACTGGACTGAAGAGGAGCTACTGTTCTTGTCAGTTTCCTAAGCAGAGTTGACCTAGATATGGCCCGTGTGTGTAGGAAGCACAGTTCTTTTGTTCTGAGCAAGCTCACTGTTCAGGACCTATAGGAAACACAGTAGAGTAGAAGAGTGCTCTTTTCTCAAAAGCAGAGTGTGTTTCTTGTAAGGCGAGCTACTGTTTGTTTCCCAGTCCTAAATGGAGTTGAATCCCATGCAGTTTCTGGTCCTATGAGCAATAGTTGTTTTCTGGTAAGGAAAGTCCCTATTGTGCTCTCTTTGGGATACACAGTGCAAATAGCACTCGCGTCTGTTCCCAGCAAGTACAGTGTATTGGACTGAAGAGGAGCTACTGTTCTTGTCAGTTTCCTAAGCAGAATTGAACTAGATATGGCCGTGTGTGTAGGAAGCACAGTTCTTTTGTTCCGAGCAAGCTCACTGTTCGGACCCCATAGGAAACACAGTAGAGTAGAAGACTGCTCTTTTCTCAAAACCAGAGTGTGTTTCTTGTAAGGCGAGCTAGCGTTTGTTTCCCAGTCCTAAATGGAGTTGAATCACATGCAGTTTCTGGTCCTATGAGCAAGAGTTGTTTTATGGTAAGGAAAGTCACTATTGCGCTGCCATTGCCATACACAGGACAAATAGCACTGGTGTCTGTTCCCAGCAAGTACAGTGTATTGGACTGAAGAGGATCTACTGTTCTTGTCAGATTCATAAGCAGAATTGAACTAGATATGACCGTGTGTGTAGGAAGCACAGTTTTTTTGTTCTGAGCAGGCTCAATGTTCGGACCCCATAGGAAACACAGTAGAGTAGAAGAGTGCTCTTTTTTCAAAAGCAGAGTGTGATTCTTGTAAGGTGAGCTAGCGTTTGTTTCCCAATCCTAAATGGAGTTGAATCCTATGCAGTTTCTGGTCCTACAAGCAAGAGTTGTTTTCTAGTAAGGAAAGTCACTATTGCGTTCCTATTTCCATACACAGTGCAAATAGCACTCCCGTCTGTTCCCAGCAAGTACAGTGTATTGGACTGAAGAGGATCTACTTTTCTTGTCAGTTTCCTAAGCAGAGTTGAACTAGATATGGCCCGTGTGTGTAGGAAGCACAGTTCATTTGTTCTGAGCAAGCTCACTGTTCGGAACCCATAGGAAACACAGTAGAGTTGAAGAGTGCTCTTTTTTCAAAAGCAGAGTGTGTTTCTTGAAAGGCGAGCTAGTGTTTGTTTCCCAGTCCTAAATGGAGTTGAATCCCATGCAGTTTCTGGTCCTACGAGCAAGAGTTGTTTTCTGGTAAGAAGAGTCATTATTGCGTTCCTATTGCCATACACAGTGCAAATAGCACTCCAGTCAGTTACCAGCAAGTACAGTGTATTGGACTTAAGAGGAGCTACTGTTCTTGTCAATTTCCTAAGGAGAGTTGAACTATATATGGCCCGTGTGTGTAGGAAGCACAGTTCTTTTGTTCTGAGAAAGCTCACTGTTCGGACCCCATAGGAAACACAGTAGAGTAGAAGAGTGCTCTTTTCTCAAAGCAGAGTGTGTTACTCGTAAGGCGAGCTAGCGTTTTTTTCCAAGTCCTAAATGGAGTTGAATCAGATGCAGTTTCTTGTCCTACGAGCAAGAGGTATTTTCTCTTAAGAAGAGTCACTAATTGCGCTCCCATTGCCATACACAGTGCAAATAGCACTCCAGTCAGTTACCAGCAAGTACAGTGTATTGGACTTAAGAGGAGCTACTGTTCTTGTCAGTTTCCTAAGCAGAGTTGAACTATATATGGCCCGTGTGTGTAGGAAGCACAGTTCTTTTGTTCTGAGCAAGCTCACTGTTCTGCACCTATAGGAAACACAGTAGAGTAGAAGAGTGCTCTTTTCTCAAAGCAGAGTGTGTTTCTTGTAAGGCGAGCTAGCGTTTGTTTCCCAGTCCTAAATGGAGTTGAATCACATGCAGTTTCTGGTCCTACAAGCAAGAGTTGTTATCTGGTAAGGAAAGTCCCTATTGTGCTCCCATTGCGATGCACAGTGCAAATAGCACTCGCGTCTGTTCCCAGCAAGTACAGTGTATTGGACTGAAGAGGATCTACTGTTCTTGTCAGTTTTCTAAGCAGAATTGAACTAGATATGTCCCGTGTGTGTAGGAAGCACAGTTCTTTTGTTCTGAGCAAGCTCACTGTTCTGGCCCTAAAAGAAACACAGTAGAGTAGAAGATTGCTCTTTTCTCAAAAGCAGAGTGTGTTTCTTGTAAGGCGAGCAAGCGTTTTTTTCCCAGTCCTAAAGGGAGTTGAGTCACATGCAGTTTTTGGTCCTAGGAGCAAGAGTTGTTTTCTGGTAAGAAGAGTCACTATTGCACTCCCATTGCCATACGCAGTACAAATAGCACTCGTGTCTGTTCCCAGCAAGTACAGTGTATTGGACTGAAGAGGAGCTACTGTTCTTGTCAATTTCCTAAGCAGAGTTGAAATAGATATGGCCTGTGTGCGTAGGAAGCACAGTTCTTTGGTTCTGAGCAAGCTCACTGTTCGGACCCCATAGGAAACACAGTAGAGTAGAAGAGTGCTCTTTACTCAAAAGCAGAGTGTGTTTCTTGTAGGCAATCTAGCATTTGTTTCCCAGTTCTAAATGGAGTTGTGTCACACGCAGTTTTTGGTCCTACGAGCAAGAGTTGTTTTCTGGTAAGAAGAGTCACTATTGCGCTCACATTGCCATACACAGTACAAATAGAACTCGCGTCTGTTCCCAGCAAGTACAGTGTATTGGACTTAAGAGGAGCTACTGTTCTTGTCAGTTTCCTAAGCAGAGTTGAAGTATATATGGCCCGTGTGTGTAGGAAGCACAGTTCTTTTGTTCTGAGCAAGCTCACTGTTCGGACCCCATAGGAGACACAGTAGAGTACAAGAGTGCTCTTTTCTCAAAAGCAGAGTGTGTTACTTGTAAGGCGAGCTAGCGTTTTTTTTCCAACTCCTAAATGGAGTTGAATCACATGCAGTTTCTTCTCCTAAGAGCAAGAGTTGTTTTCTGGTAAGGAAAGTCACTATTGCGCTCCCATTGCCATACACACTGCAAATCGCACTTACGTCTCTTCCCAGCAAGTACAGTGTATTGGACTGAAGAGGAGCTACTGTTTTTGTCAGTTTCCTAAGCAGAGTTGAACTAGATATGGCCCGTGTGTGTAGGAAGCACAGTTCTTTTGTTCTGAGCAAGCTCACTGTTCGGACCCCATAGGAAACACAGTAGAGTACAAGAGTGCTCTTTTCTCAAAAGCAGAGTGTGTTTCTTGTAAGGCGAGCTAGCGTTTTTTTCCAAGTCCTAAATGGAGTTGAATCAGATGCAGTTTCTTGTCCTACGAGCAAGAGGTATTTTCTGGTAAGAAGAGTCACTAATTGCGATCCCATTGCCATACACATTGCAAATAGCACTCCCGTCTGTTCCTATTAAGTACAGTGTATCGGACTGAAGAGGAGCTACTGTTCTTGTCAGTTTCCTAAGGAGAGTTGACCTAGATATGGCCCCTGTGTGTAGGAAGCAGAGTTCTTTTGTTCTGAGCAAGCTCACTGTTCTGCACCTATAGGAAACACAGTAGAGTAGAAGAGTTCTCTTTTCTCAAAAGCAGAGTGTGTTTCTTGTAAGGCGAGCTAGTGTTTGTTTCCCACTCCTAAATGGAGTTGAATCACATGCAGTTTCTGGTCCTACGAGCAAGAGTTGTTATCTGGTAAGGAAAGTCCCTATTGCGCTCCCACTGCGATACACCTTGCAAATAGCACTCGCGTCTGTTCCCAGCAAGTACAGTGTATTGGACTGAAAAGGATCTACTGTTCTTCTCAGTTTCCGAAGCAGAATTGACCTAGATATGGCCGTGTGTGTAGGAAGCACAGTTCTTTTTATCTGAGCCAGCTCACTCTTCTGGCACCATAGGAAACACAGTAGAGCAGATGAGTGCTCTTTTCTCAAAAGCAGAGTGTGTTTCTTGTAAGGCGAGCTAGCATTTGTTTCCCAGTCTTAAATGGAGTTGTATCACATGCAGTTTCTGGTCCTATGAGCAAGAGTTGTTTTCTGGTAAGGAAAGTCACTATTGCGCTTCTATTGCCATACACAGTGCAAAAAGCACTCGCGTCTGTTCCCAGCAAGTACAGTGTATTGGAATGAAGAGGAGCTACTGTTCTTGTCAGATTCCTAAGCAGAGTTGAACTAGATATTTCCCGTGTGTTTAGGAAACACAGTCCTTTTGTTCTGAGCAGGCCCCCATATAAACCCAGTAGAGTAGAAGAGTGCCCTTTTCTCAAAAGCAGAGTGTGTTTCTTGTAAGGCGAGCTAGCGTTTGTTTCCCAGTCCTAAATGGAGTTGAATCACATGCAGTTTCTGGTCCTACAAGCAAGAGTTGTTTTCAGGTAAGAAGAGTCACTATTGCACTCCCATTGCCATACACATTGCAAATAGCACCCGCGTCTGTTCCCAGCAAGTACAGTGTATTGGACTGAAGAGGAGCTACTGTTCTTGTCAGTTTCCTAAGCAGAGTTGAACTAGATATGGCCTGTGTGTGTAGGAAGCATAGTTCTTTTGTTCTGAGCAAGTTCACTGTTCTGGCCCTATAGGAAACACAGTAGAGTAGAAGAGTGCACTTTTCTCAAAAGCAGAGTGTGTTTCTTGTAAGGCAAGCTAGCGCTTGTTTCCCAGTCCTAAATAGAGTTGAGTCACATGCAGT
Organism: Peromyscus eremicus; assembly: GCF_949786415.1. Lineage (NCBI taxonomy): Eukaryota > Metazoa > Chordata > Mammalia > Rodentia > Cricetidae > Peromyscus > Peromyscus eremicus. The sequence goes on along the minus strand of NC_081417.1, from coordinate 569,817 downwards.
TTCTGGTCCTATGAGGAAGAGTTATTCTCTGGTAAGAAGAGTTACTATTGCGCTCCCATTGCCATACACAGTGCAAATAGCACTGGCGTCTTTTCCCAGCAAGTACAGTGTATTTGACTGAAAAGGAGCTACTGTTCTTGTCAGTTTCCTAAGCAGAAATGAACTAGATATGGACCGTGTGTGTAGGAAGCACAGTTCTTTTGTACTGAGCAAGCTCACTGTTCTGGGCCTATAGGAAACACAGTAGAGTAGAAGAGTGCTCTTTTCTCAAAAGCAGAGTGTGTTTCATATAAGGCAATCTAGCGTTTGTTTCCCAGTCCTAAATGGAGTTGAGTCACATGCAGTTTCTGGCCCTATGAGCAAGAGTTGTTTTCTGGTAAGAAGAGTCACTATTGCGCTCCCATTGTCATACACAGGGCAAATAGCACTGGCATCTGTTTCTAGCATATACAGTGTTATGGACTGAAGAGGAGCTACTGTTCTTGTCAGTTTCCTAAGCAGAGTTGACCTAGATATCTCCCCTGTGTGTAGGAAGCAGAGTTCTTTTGTTCTGAGGAAGCTCACGGTCTGGCCCTATATGAAATACAGTAGAGTAGAAGAGTGCTCTTTTCTCAAAAGCAGAGTGTGTTTCTTGTAAGGCGAGCTAGCGTTTGTTTCCCAGTCAGAAATGGAGTTGAATCAGATGCAGTTTCTGGTCCTTCCTACGACCAAGAGTTGTTTTCTGGTAAGAAGAATCATTATTGGCTCCCATTGCCATACACAGTGCAAATAGCACTCCAGTCAGTTACCAGCAAGTACCTGTGTATTGGACTTAAGAGGAGCTACTGTTCTTGTCAGTTTCCTAAGCAGTGTTGAACTATATATGGCCCTTGTGTGTAGGAAGCACAGTTCTTTTGTTCTGAACAAGCTCACTGTTTGGACCCCATAGGAAACACAGTAGAGTACAAGAGTGCTCTTTTCTCAAAAGCAGAGTGTGTTACATGTAAGGCGAGCTAGCGTTTTTTTCCAAGTCCTAAATGGAGTTGAATCAGATGCAGTTTCTTGTCCTACGAGCAAGAGGTATTTTCTGGTAAGAAGAGTCACTAATTGCGCTCCCATTGCCATACACATTGCAAATAGCACTCCCGTCTGTAACTATTAAGTACAGTGTATCTCACTGAAGAGGAGCTACTGTTCTTGTCAGTTTCCTAAGGAGAGTTGACCTAGATATGGCCTGTGTGTGTAGGAAGCACAGTTCTTTTGTTCTGAGCAAGCTCACTGTTCTGCACATATAGGAAACACAGTAGAGTAGAAGAGTGCTCTTTTCTCAAAAGCAGAGTGTGTTTCTTGTAAGGCGAGCTTGCATTTGTTTCCCAGTCCTAAATGGAGTTGAATCACATGCAGTTTCTGGTCCTACGAGCAAGAGTTGTTTTCTGGTAAGGAAAGTCCCTATTGCGTACCCATTGCGATACACAGTGCAAATAGCACTCACGTCTGTTCCCAGCAAGCACAGTTTATTGGACTGAAGAGGAGCTACTGTTCTTGTCAGTTTCCTAAGCAGAATTGAACAAGATATGGCCGTGTGTGTAGGAAGCACAGTTCTTTTGTTCTGAGCAAGCTCACTGTTCTGGCCCTATAAGAAACACAGTAGAGTAGAAGAGTGCTCTTTTCTCAAAAGAAGAGTGTGTTTCTTATAAGGCGAGCAAGCGTTTTTTTCCCAGTCCTAAAGGGAGTTGAGTCACATGCAGTTTTTGGTCCTAGGAGCAAGAGTTGTTTTCTGGTAAGAAGAGTCACTATTGCACTCCCATTGCCATACGCAGTACAAATAGCACTCGTGTCTGTTCCCAGCAAGTACAGTGTATTGGACTGAAGAGGAGCTACTGTTCTTGTCAGTTTCCTAAGCAGAGTTGAAATAGATATGGCCCGTGTGCGTAGGAAGCACAGTTCTTTGGTTCTGAGCAAGCTCACTGTTCGGACTCATAGGAAACACAGTAGAGTAGAAGAGTGCTCTTTACTCAAAAGCAGAGTGTGTTTCTTGTAGGCAAGCTAGCGTTTGTTTCCCAGTTCTAAATGGAGTTGAGTCACACGCAGTTTTTGGTCCTACGAGCAAGAGTTGTTTTCTGGTAAGAAGAGTCACTATTGCGCTCACATTGCCATACACAGTACAAATAGATCTCGCGGCTGTTCCCAGCAAGTACAGTGTATTGGACTTAAGAGGAGCTACTGTTCTTGTCAGTTTCCTAAGCAGAGTTGAACTAGATATGGCCCGTGTGTGTAGGAAGCACAGTTCTTTTGTTCTGAGCACGCTCACTGTTCTGCACCTATAGGAAACACAGTAGAGTAGAAGAGTGCTCTTTTCTCAAAAGCAGAGTGTGTTTCTTGTAAGGCGAGCTAGCGTTTGTTTCCCAGTCCTAAATGGAGTTGAATCACATGCAGTTTCTGGTCCCACCAGCAAGAGTTGTTATCTGGTAAGGAAAGTCCGTATTGCGCTCCCATTGCGATGCACAGTGCAAATAGCACTCGCGTCTGTTCCCAGCAAGTACAGTGTATTGGACTGAAGAGGAGCTACTGTTCTTGTCAGTTTCCTAAGCAGAGTTGAACTAGATATGGCCGGTGTGTGTAGGAAGCACAGTTCTTTTGTTCTGAGCAAGCTCACTGTTCGGAACCCATAGGAAACACAGTAGAGTTGAAGAGTGCTCTTTTCTCAAAAGCCGAGTGTGTTTCTTGAAAGGCGAGCTAGTATTTGTTTCCCAGTCCTAAATGGAGTTGAATCCCATGCAGTTTCTGGTCCTACGAGCAAGAGTTGTTTTCTGGTAAGAAGAGTCATTATTGCGTTCCCATTGCCATAAACAGTGCAAATAGCACTCCAGTCAGTTACCAGCAAGTACAGTGTATTGGACTTAAGAGGAGCTACTGTTCTTGTCAGTTTCCTAAGCAGAGTTGAAGTATATATGGCCCGTGTGTGTAGGAAGCACAGTTCTTTTGTTCTGAGCAAGCTCACTGTTCGGACCCCTTAGGAAACACAGTAGAGTACAAGAGTGCTCTTTTCTCAAAAGCAGAGTGTGTTACTTGTAAGGCGAGCTAGCGTTTTTTTCCAAGTCCTAAATGGAGTTGAATCACATGCAGTATCTTCTCCTAAGAGCAAGAGTTATTTTCTGGTAAGGAAAGTCTCTATTGCGCTCCCATTGACATACACAGTGCAAATAGCACTTAATTCTGTTCCCAGCATGTACAGTGTATTGCACTGAAGAGAAGCTACTGTTTTTGTCAATTTCCTAAGCAGAGTTGAACTAGATATGGCCCGTGTGTGTAGGAAGCACAGTTCTTTTGTTCTGAGCAAGCTCACTGTTCAGACACCAAAGGAAACACAGTAGAATAAAGGAGTGCTCTTTTCTCAAAAGCTGAGTGTGTTTCTTGTAAGGTGAGCTAGCGTTTTTTTCCAAGTCCTAAATGGAGTTGAATCAGATGCAGTTTCTTGTCCTACGAGCAAGAGGTATTTTCTGGTAAGAAGAGTCACTAACTGCGCTCCCATTGCCATACACAGTGCAAATAGCACTCCAGTCAGTTACCAGCAAGTACAGTGTATTGGACTGAAGAGGAGCTACTGTTCTTGTCAGTTTCCTAAGCAGAGTTGAACTAGATATGGCCTGTGTGTGTAGGAAGCATAGTTCTTTTGTTCTGAGCAAGTTCACTGTTCTGGCCCTATAGGAAACACAGTAGAGTAGAAGAGTGCTCTTTTCTCAAAAGCAGAGTGTGTTTCTTGTAAGGCGAGCTAGCGTTTGTTTCCCAGTCCTAAATGGAGTTGAATCACATACAGTTTCTAGTCCTACGAGCAAGAGTTGTTTTCTGGTAAGGAAAGTTACTATTGTGCTCCCATTGCCATACACATTGCAAATAGCACTCACGTTTGTTCCCAGCAAGTACAGTGTATTGGACTGAAGAGGAGCTACTCTTCTTGTCAGTATCCTAAGCAGAGTTGAACTAGATATGGCCCTTGTGTAGGAAGCACAGTTCTTTTGTTCTGAGCAAGTTCACTGTTCTGGCCCTATAGGAAACACAGTAGAGTAGAAGAGTGCTCTTTTCTCAAAAGCTTAGTGTGTTTCTTGTAAGGCAAGCTAGCGCTTGTTTCCCAGTCCTAAATAGAGTTGAGTCACATGTAGTTTCTGGTCCTATGAGGAAGAGTTATTTTCTGGTAAGAAGATTCACTATTGTGCTCCCATTGCCATACACAGTGCAAATAGCACTGGCGTCTTTTCCCAGCAAGTACAGTGTATTTGACTGAAAAGGAGCTACTGTTCTTGTCAGTTTCCAAAGCAGAAATGAACTAGATATGGCCCGTGTGTGTAGGAAGCAGAGTTCTTTTGTTCTGAGGAAGCTCACTGACTGGCCCTATAGGAAATACAGTAGAGTAGAAGAGTGCTCTTTTCTTAAAAGCAGACTGTGTTTCTTGTAAGGCGAGCTAGCGTTTGTTTCCCAGTCCTAAATGGAGTTGAATCACATGCAGTTTCTGGTCCTACGAGCAAGAGTTGTTTTCTGGTAAAAAAAAAGTCACTATTGCGCTCCCATTGCCATACACAGTGAAAATAGCACTCGCGTCTGTTCCCAGCAAGTACAGTGTATTGAACTGAAGAGGAGCTACTGTTCTTGTCAGTTTCCTAAGCAGATTTGAACTAGATATGGCCCGTGTGTGTAGGAAGCACAGTTCTTTTGTTCTGAGCAAGCTCACTGTTCTGACCCCATACTAAACACAGTAGAGTAGAAGAGTGCTCTTTTCTCAAAAGCAGAGTGTGTTTCTTGAAAGGCGAGCTAGTTTTTGTTTCCCAGTCAGAAATGGAGTTGAATCCCATGCAGTTTCTGGTCCTTCCTACGACCAAGAGTTGTTTTCTGGTAAGAAGAGTCATTATTGGCTCCCATTGCCATACACAGTGCAAATAGCACTCCAGTCAGTTACCAGGAAGTACAGTGTATTGGACTTAAGAGGAGCTACTGTTCTTGTCAGTTTCCTAAGCAGAGTTGAACTATATATGGCCCTTGTGTGTAGGAAGCACAGTTCTTTTGTTCTGAGCAAGCTCACTGTTTGGACCCCATAGGAAACACAGTAGAGTACAAGAGTGCTCTTTTCTCAAAAGCAGAGTGTGTTACATGTAAGGCGAGCTAGCGTTTTTTTCCAAGTCCTAAATGGAGTTGAATCAGATGCAGTTTCTTGTCCTACGAGCAAGAGGTATTTTCTGGTAAGAAGAGTCACTAATTGCGCTCCCATTGCCATACACATTGCAAATAGCACTCCCGTCTGTAACTATTAAGTACAGTGTATCGGACTGAAGAGGAGCTACTGTTCTTGTCAGTTTCCTAAGCAGAGTTGACCTAGATATGGCCTGTGTGTGTAGGAAGCACAGTTCTTTTGTTCTGAGCAAGCTCACTGTTCTGCAAATATAGGAAACACAGTAGAGTAGAAGAGTGCTCTTTTCTCAAAAGCAGAGTGTGTTTCTTGTAAGGCGAACTAGCATTTGTTTCCCAGTCCTAAATGGAGTTGAATCACATGCAGTTTCTGGTCCTATGACCAAGAGTTGTTTTCTGGTAAGGAAAGTCCCTATTGCGCTCCCATTGCGATACACAGTGCAAATAGCACTCACGTCTGTTCCCAGCAAGTACAGTGTATTGGACTTAAGAGGAGCTACTGTTCTTGTCAGTTTTTTAAGCAGAATTGAACTAGATATGGCCGTGTGTGTAGGAAGCACAGTTCTTTTGTTCTAGCAAGCTCACTGTTCTGCACATATAGGAAACACAGTAGAGTAGAAGAGTGCTCTTTTCTCAAAAGCAGAGTGTGTTTCTTGTAAGGCGAGCTAGCATTTGTTTCCCAGTCCTAAATGGAGTTGAATCACATGCAGTTTCTGGTCCTACGAGCAAGAGTTGTTTTCTGGTAAGGAAAGTCCCTATTGCGCTCCCATTGCGATACACAGTGCAAATAGCACTCACGTCTGTTCCCAGCAAGTACAGTGTATTGGACTGAAGAGGAGCTACTGTTCTTGTCAGTTTCCTAAGCAGAGTTGAACTAGATATGGCCGGTGTGTGTAGGAAGCACAGTTCTTTTGTTCTGAGCAAGCTCACTGTTCGGAACCCATAGGAAACACAGTAGAGTTGAAGAGTGCTCTTTTCTCAAAAGCCGAGTGTGTTTCTTGAAAGGCGAGCTAGTATTTGTTTCCCAGTCCTAAATGGAGTTGAATCCCATGCAGTTTCTGGTCCTACGAGCAAGAGTTGTTTTCTGGTAAGAAGAGTCATTATTGCGTTCCCATTGCCATACACAGTGCAAATAGCACTCCAGTCAGTTACCAGCAAGTACAGTGTATTGGACTTAAGAGGAGCTACTGTTCTTGTCAGTTTCCTAAGCAGAGTTGAACTATATATGGCCCGTGTGTGTAGGAAGCACAGTTCTTTTGTTCTGAGCAAGCTCACTGTTCTGCACCTATAGGAAACACAGTAGAGTAGAAGAGTGCTCTTTTCTCAAAAGCAGAGTGTGTTTCTTGTAAGGCGAGCTAGCGTTTGTTTCCCAGTCCTAAATGGAGTTGAATCACATGCAGTTTCTGGTCCTACCAGCAAGAGTTGTTATCTGGTAAGGAAAGTCCGTATTGCGCTCCCATTGCGATGCACAGTGCAAATAGCACTCGCGTCTGTTCCCAGCAAGTACAGTGTATTGGACTGAAGAGAATCTACTGTTATTGTCAGTTTCCTAAGCAGAATTGAACTAGATATGTCCCGTGTGTGTAGGAAGCACAGTTCTTTTGTTCTGAGCAAGCTCACTGTTCTGGCCCTAAAAGAAACACAGTAGAGTACAAGAGTGCTCTTTTCTCAAAAGCAGAGTGTGTTTCTTGTAAGGCGAGCAAGCGTTTGTTTCCCAGTCCTAAAGGGAGTTGAGTCACATGCAGTTTTTGGTCCTAGGAGCAAGAGTTATTTTCTGGTAAGAAGAGTCACTATTGTACTCCCATTGCCATACGCAGTACAAATAGCACTCGCGTCTGTTCCCAACAAGTACAGTGTATTGGACTGAAGAGGAGCTACTGTTCTTGTCAGTTTCCTAAGCAGAATTGAACTAGATATGGCCGTGTGTGTAGGAAGCACATTTCTTTTGTTCTGAGCAAGCTCACTGTTTGGACCCCATAGGAAACACCGTAGAGTACAAGAGTGCTCTTTTCTCAAAAGCAGAGTGTGTTTCTTGTAAGGCGAGCTAGCGTTTGTTTCCCAGTCCTAAATGGAGTTGAATCACATGCAGTTTCTGGTCCTACGAGCAAGAGTTGTTTTCTGCTAAGAAGAGTCACTATTGCACTCACATTGCCATACACAGTACAAATAGAACTCGCGTCTGTTCCCAGCAAGTACAGTGTATTGGCCTGAAGAGGAGCTACTGTTCTTGTCAGTTTCCTAAGCAGAGTTGAACTAGATACGGCCGGTGTGTGTAGGAAGCACAGTTCTTTTGTTCTGAGCAAGCTCACTGTTCGGAACCCATAGGAAACACAGTAGAGTTGAAGAGTGCTCTTTTCTCAAAAGCTGAGTGTGTTTCTTGAAAGGCGAGCTAGTATTTGTTTCCCAGTCCTAAATGGAGTTGAATCCCATGCAGTTTCTGGTCCTACGAGCAAGAGTTGTTTTCTGGTAAGAAGAGTCATTATTGCGTTCCCATTGCCATAAACAGTGCAAATAGCACTCCAGTCAGTTACCAGCAAGTACAGTGTATTGGACTTAAGAGGAGCTACTGTTCTTGTCAGTTTCCTAAGCAAAATTCAACTATATATGGCCCGTGTGTGTAGGAAGCACAGTTCTTTTGTTCTGAGCAAGCTCACTGTTCGGACCCCTTAGGAAACACAGTAGAGTACAAGAGTGCTCTTTTCTCAAAAGCAGAGTGTGTTACTTGTAAGGCGAGCTAGCGTTTTTTTCCAAGTCCTAAATGGAGTTGAATCACATGCAGTATCTTCTCCTAACAGCAAGAGTTATTTTCTGGTAAGGAAAGTCTCTATTGCGCTCCCATTGACAAACACAGTGCAAATAGCACTTAATTCTGTTCCCAGCAGGTACAGTGTATTGGACTGAAGAGAAGCTACTGTTTTTGTCAGTTTCCTAAGCAGAGTTGAACTAGATATGGCCCGTGTGTGTAGGAAGCACAGTTCTTTTGTTCTGAGCAAGCTCACTGTTCGGACACCAAAGGAAACACAGTAGAATAGAGGAGTGCTCTTTTCTCAAAAGCTGAGTGTGTTTCTTGTAAGGTGAGCTAGCGTTTTTTTCCAAGTCCTAAATGGAGTTGAATCAGATGCAGTTTCTTGTCCTACGAGCAAGAGGTATTTTCTGGTAAGAAGAGTCACTAATTGCGCTCCCATTGCCATACACAGTGCAAATAGCACTCCAGTCAGTTACCAGCAATTACAGTGTATTGGACTGAAGAGGAGCTACTGTTCTTGTCAGTTTCCTAAGCAGAGTTGAACTAGATATGGCCTGTGTGTGTAGGAAGCATAGTTCTTTTGTTCTGAGCAAGTTCACTGTTCTGGCCCTATAGGAAACACAGTAGAGTAGAAGAGTGCTCTTTTCTCAAAAGCAGAGTGTGTTCCTTGTAAGGCAAGCTAGCGTTTGTTTCCCAGTCCTAAATGGAGTTGAATCACATACAGTTTCTAGTCCTACGAGCAAGAGTTGTTTTCTGTTAAGGAAAGTTACTATTGTGCTCCCATTGCCATACACATTGCAAATAGCACTCACGTTTGTTCCCAGCAAGTACAGTGTATTGGACTGAAGAGGAGCTACTCTTCTTGTCAGTATCCTAAGCAGAGTTGAACTAGATATGGCCCTTGTGTAGGAAGCACAGTTCTTTTGTTCTGAGCAAGTTCACTGTTCTGGCACTATAGGAAACACAGTAGAGTAGAAGAGTGCTCTTTTCTCAAAAGCTTAGTTTGTTTCTTGTAAGGCAAGCTAGCGCTTGTTTCCCAGTCCTAAATAGAGTTGAGTCACATGCAGTTTCTGGTCCTATGAGGAAGAGTTATTCTCTGGTAAGAAGATTCACTATTGTGCTCCCATTGCCATACACAGTGCAAATAGCACTGGCGTCTTTTCCCAGCAAGTACAGTGTATTTGACTGAAAAGGAGCTACTGTTCTTGTCAGTTTCCTAAGCAGAAATGAACTAGATATGGCCCGTGTGTGTAGGAAGCACAGTTCTTTTGTTCTGAGCAAGCTCACTGTTCTGGGCCTATAGGAAACACAGTAGAGTAGAAGAGTGCTCTTTTCTCAAAAGCAGAGTGTGTTTCTTGTAAGGCAATCTAGCGTTTGTTTCCCAGTCCTAAATGGAGTTGAGTCACATGCAGTTTCTGGCCCTATGAGCAAGAGTTGTTTTCTGGTAAGAAGAGTCACTATTGCGCCCCCATTGTCATACACAGGGCAAATAGCACTGGCATCTGTTCCTAGCATGTACAGTGTTATGGACTGAAGAGGAGCTACTGTTCTTGTCAGTTTCCTAAGCAGAGTTGACCTAGATATCTCTCCTGTGTGTAGGAAGCAGAGTTCTTTTGTTCTGAGGAAGCTCACTGTCTGGCCCTATAGGAAATACAGTAGAGTAGAAGAGTGCTCTTTTCTCAAAAGCAGACTGTGTTTCTTGTAAGGCGAGCTAGCGTTTGTTTCCCAGTCCTAAATGGAGTTAAATCACATGCAGTTTCTGGTCCTACGAGCAAGAGTTGTTTTCTGGTAAAAAAAAAAAAAGTCACTATTGCGCTCCCATTGCCATACACAGTGAAAATAGCACTCGCGTCTGTTCCCAGCAAGTACAGTGTATTGAACTGAATAGGAGCTACTGTTCTTGTCAGTTTCCTAAGCAGATTTGAACTAGATATGGCCCGTGTGTGTAGGAAGCACAGTTCTTTTGTTCTGAGCAAGCTCACTGTTCTGACCCCATACTAAACACAGTAGAGTAGAAGAGTGCTCTTTTCTCAAAAGCAGAGTGTGTTTCTTGAAAGGCGAGCTAGTTTTTGTTTCCCAGTCAGAAATGGAGTTGAATCCCATGCAGTTTCTGGTCCTTCCTACGACCACGAGTTGTTTTCTGGTAAGAAGAGTCATTATTGGCTCCCATTGCCATACACAGTGCAAATAGCACTCCAGTCAGTTACCAGGAAGTACAGTGTATTGGACTTAAGAGGAGCTACTGTTCTTGTCAGTTTCCTAAGCAGAGTTGAACTATATATGGCCCTTGTGTGTAGGATGCACAGTTCTTTTGTTCTGAGCAAGCTCACTGTTTGGACCCCATAGGAAACACAGTAGAGTACAAGAGTGCTCTTTTCTCAAAAGCAGAGTGTGTTACATGTAAGGCGAGCTAGCGTTTTTTTCCAAGTCCTAAATGGAGTTGAATCAGATGCAGTTTCTTGTCCTACGAGCAAGAGGTATTTTCTGGTAAGAAGAGTCACTAATTGCGCTCCCATTGCCATACACATTGCAAATAGCACTCCCGTCTGTAACTATTAAGTACAGTGTATCGGACTGAAGAGGAGCTACAGTTCTTGTCAGTTTCCTAAGGAGAGTTGACCTAGATATGGCCTGTGTGTGTAGGAAGCACAGTTCTTTTGTTCTGAGCAAGCTCACTGTTCTGCAAATATAGGAAACACAGTAGAGTAGAAGAGTGCTCTTTTCTCAAAAGCAGAGTGTGTTTCTTGTAAGGCGAACTAGCATTTGTTTCCCAGTCCTAAATGGAGTTGAATCACATGCAGTTTCTGGTCCTACGACCAAGAGTTGTTTTCTGGTAAGGAAAGTCCCTATTGCGCTCCCATTGCGATACACAGTGCAAATAGCACTCACGTCTGTTCCCAGCAAGTACAGTGTATTGGACTGAAGAGGAGCTACTGTTCTTGTCAGTTTCCTAAGCAGAATTGAACTAGGTATGGCCGTGTGTGTAGGAAGCACAGTTCTTTTGTTCTGAGCAAGCTCACTGTTCTGCACATATAGGAAACACAGTAGAGTAGAAGAGTGCTCTTTTCTCAAAAGCAGAGTGTGTTTCTTATAAGGCGAGCTAGCATTTGTTTCCCAGTCCTAAATGGAGTTGAATCACATGCAGTTTCTGGTCCTACGAGCAAGAGTTGTTTTCTGGTAAGGAAAGTCCCTATTGCGCTCCCATTGCGATACACAGTGCAAATAGCACTCACGTCTGTTCCCAGCAAGTACAGTGTATTGGACTGAAGAGGAGCTACTGTTCTTGTCAGTTTCCTAAGCAGAATTGAACTAGATATGGCCGTGTGTGTAGGAAGCACAGTTCTTTTGTTCTGAGCAAGCTCACTGTTCTGGCCCTATAAGAAACACAGTAGAGTAGAAGAGTGCTCTTTTCTCAAAAGAAGAGTGTGTTTCTTGTAAGGCGAGCTAGCGTTTGTTTCCCAGTCCTAAATGGAGTTGAACCACATGCAGTTTCTGGTCCTACGAGCAAGAGTTGTTATCTGGTAAGGAAAGTCCCTATTGCGCTCCCATTGTGATGCACAGTGCAAATAGCACTCGCGTCTGTTCCCAGCAAGTACAGTGTATTGGACTGAAGAGAATCTACTGTTCTTGTCAGTTTCCTAAGCAGAATTGAACTAGATATGTCCCGTGTGTGTAGGAACTACAGTTCTTTTGTTCTGAGCAAGCTCACTGTTCTGGACCTAAAAGAAACACAGTAGAGTAGAAGAGTGCTCTTTTCTCAAAAGCAGAGTGTGTTTCTTGTAAGGCGAGCAAGCGTTTGTTTCCAAGTCCTAAAGGGAGTTGAGTCACATGCAGTTTTTGGTCCTAGGAGCAAGAGTTGTTTTCTGGTAAGAAGAGTCACTATTGTACTCCCATTGCCATATGCAGTACAAATAGCACTCGCGTCTGTTCCCAGCAAGTACAGTGTATTGGACTGAAGAGGAGCTACTGTTCTTGTCAGTTTCCTAAGCAGAATTGAACTAGATATGGCCGTGTGTGTAGGAAGCACAGTTCTTTTGTTCTGAGCAATCTCACTGTTCGGAACCCATAGGAAACACAGTAGAGTACAAGAGTGCTCTTTTCTCAAAAGCAGAGTTTGTTACTTGTAAGGCGAGCTAGCATTTGTTTCCCAGGCCTAAATGGAGTTGAATCCCATGCAGTTTCTGATCCTACGAGAAAGAGTTGTTTTCTGGTAAGAAGAGTCACTATTGTGCTCCAATTGTCATACACAGGGTAAATAGCACTGGCTTCTGTTCCCATTAAGTACAGTGTATTGGACTGAAGAGATCTACAGTTCTTGTCAGTTTCCAAGCAGAATTGAACTAGATATGGCCGTGTGTGTTGGAAGCACAGTTCTTTTGTTATGAGCAAGCTCACTGTTCTGGCCCTATAAGAAACACAGTAGAGTAGAAGACTGCTCTTTTCTCAAAAGCAGAGTGTGTTTCTTGTAAGGCGATCTAGTGTTTGTTTCCCAGTCCTAAATGGAGTTGAGTCACATGCAGTTTCTGGTCCTAGGAGCAAGAGTTGTTTTCTGGTAAGAAGAGTCACTATTGCGCTCCCATTGCCATACACAGTGCAAAGAGCACTCCAGTCAGTTACCAGCAAGTACAGTGTATTAGACTGAAGAGGATCTACTGTTCTTGTCAGTTTCCTAAGCAGAATTGAACTAGATATGGCCGTGTGTGTAGGAAGCACAGTTCTTTTGTTCTGAGCAAGCTCACTGTTCTGGCCCTATAAGAAACACAGTAGAGTAGAAGAGTGCTCTTTTCTCAAAATCAGAGTGTGTTTCCTGTAAGGCGAGCTAGCGTTTGTTTCCCAGTTCTAAGTGGAGTTGAGTCACATGCAGTTTTTGGTCCTATGAGCAAGACTTGTTCTCTGGTAAGGAAAGTTACTATTTTGCTCCCATTGCCATACACATTGCAAATAGCACTCACGTTTGTTCCCAGCATGTACAGTGTATTGGACTGAAGAGGAGCTACGGTTCTTGTCAGTTTCCTAAGAAGAGTTGACCTAGATATGGCTCGTGTGTGTAGGAAGCACAGTTCTTTTGTTCTGAGCAAGCTCACTGTTCTGGCCGTATAGGAAACACAGTAGAGTAGAAGAGTGCTCTTTTCTCAAAAGCAGAGTGTGTTTCTTGTAAGGCGAGCTAGTGTTTGTTTCCCAGTCCTAAATGGAGTTTAATCACATGGAGATTCTGGTCCTATGAACAAGAGTTGTTTTCTGGTAAGGAAGGTCCCTATTGCGCTCCCATTGCAATACACAGTGCAAATAGCACTCACGTCTGTTCCCAGCAAGTACAGTGTATTGGACAGAGGAGGATCTACTGTTCTTGTCAGTTTGCTAAGCAGAAGTGAACTAGATATGGCCGTGTGTGTAGGAAGCACAGTTCTTTTGTTCTGAGCAAGCTCACTGTTCTTGCCCTATAGGAAATACAGTAGAGTAGAAGACTGCTCTTTTCTCAAAAGCAGAGTGTGTTTCTTGTAAGGCGATCTAGCATTTGTTTCCCAGTCCTAAATGGAGTTGAGTCACATGCAGTTTCTGGTCCTAGGAGCAAGAGTTGTTTTCTGGTAAGAAGAGTCACTATTGTGCTCCCATTGCCATACACAGTGCAAAGAGCACTCCAGTCAGTTACCAGCAAGCACAGTGTATTAGACTGAAGAGGATCTACTGTTCTTGTCAGTTTCCTAAGCAGAATTGAACTAGATATGGCCGTGTGTGTAGGAAGCACAGTTCTTTTGTTCTGAGCAAGCTCACTGTTCTGGCCCTATAAGAAACACAGTAGAGTAGAAGAGTGCTCTTTTCTCAAAAGCAGAGTGTGTTTCCTGTAAGGCGAGCTAGCATTTGTTTCCCAGTTCTAAATGAAGTTGATTCACATGCAGTTTTTGGTCCTACGAGCAAGAGTTGTTTTCTGCTAAGAAGAGTCACTATTGCACTCCCATTGCCATACGCAGTACAAATAGCACTCGTGTCTGTTCCCAGCAAGTACAGTGTAATTGACTGAAGAGGATCTACTGTTCTTGTCAGTTTCCTAAGCAGAGTTGAACTAGATATGGCCCGTGTGTGTAGGAAGCACAGTTCTTTTGTTCTGTGCAAGCTCACTGTTTGGACCCCATAGGAAACACAGTAGAGTAGAAGAGTGCTCTTTTCTCAAAAGCAGAGTGTGTTACTTTTAAGGCGAGCTAGTGTTTGTTTCCCAGTCCTAAATGGAGTTGAATCACATACAGTTTCTAGTCCTACGAGCAAGAGTTGTTTTCTGGTAAGGAAAGTTACTATTGTGCTCCCATTGCCATACACATTGCAAATAGCACTCACGTTTGTTCCCAGCAAGTACGGTGTATTGGACTGAAGAGGAGCTACTGTTCATGTCAGTATCCTAAGCAGAGTTGAACTAGATATGGCCCGTGTGTGTAGGAAGCACAGTTCTTTTGTTCTGAGCAAGCTCACTGTTCGGACCCCATAGGAAACACAGTAGAGTAGAAGAGTGCTCTTTTCTCAAAAGTAGAATGTGTTTCTCGTAAGGCGAGCTAGTTTTTGTTTCCCAGTCAGAAATGAAGTTGAATCCCATGCAGTTTCTGGTCCTACGAGCAAGAGTTGTTTTCTGGTAAGAAGAGTCACTATTGAGCTCCCATTGCCATATACAGTGCAAATAGCACTCCAGTCAGTTACCAGCAATTACAGTGTATTGGACTTAAGAGGAGCTACTGTTCTTGTCAGTTTCCTAAGCAGAGTTGTACTAGATATGGCCCATGTGTGTAGGAAGCACAGTTCTTTTGTTCTGTGCAAGCTCACTGTTTGGACCCCATAGGAAACACAGTAGAGTAGAAGAGTGCTCTTTTCTCAAAAGCAGAGTGTGTTACTTTTAAGGCGAGCTAGCGTTTGTTTCCAAGTCCTAAATGGAGTTGAATCACATACAGTTTCTAGTCCTACGAGCAAGAGTTGTTTTCTAGTAAGCAAAGTTACTATTGTTTTCCCATTGCCATACACATTGCAAATAGCACTCACGTTTGTTCCCAGCAAGTACAGTGTATTGGACTGAAGAGGAGCTACTCTTCTTGTCAGTTTCCTAAGCAGAGTTGACCTAGATATGGCCCGTGTGTGTAGGAAGCACAGTTCTTTTGTTCTAAGCAAGCTCACTGTACTGTCCCTATAGGAAACACAGTAGAGTAGAAGAGTGCTCTTTTCTCAAAATCAGAGTGTGTTTCTTGTAAGGCGAGCTAGCGTTTGTTTCCCAGTCCTAAATGGAGTTGAAACCCATGCAGTTTCTGGTCCTACGAGCAAGAGTTTTTTTCTGGTAAGAAGAGTCACTATTGAGCTCGATTGCCATACACAGTGCAAATAGCACTCGCGTCTGTTCCCATCAAATACAGTGTATTGGACTGAAGAGGAGCTACTGTTCTTGTCAGTTTCTTAAGCAGAATTGACCTAGATATGGCCCGTGTGTGTAGGAAGCACAGTTCTTTTGTTGTGAGCAAGCTCACTGTACTGTCTCTATAGGAAACACAGTAGAGTAGAAGAGTGCTCTTTTCTCAAAATCAGAGTGTGTTTCTTGTAAGGCAAGCTAGCGTTTGTTTCCCAGTTCTAAATGGAGTTGAATCACATGCAGTTTTTGGTCCTATGAGCAAGAGTTGTTTTCTGGTAAGAAGAGTCACTATTGCGCTCCCATTGCCATATGCATGTCAAATAGCACTCGCGTATGTTCCCAGCAAGTACAGTGTATTGGACTGAAGAGGAGCTACTGTTCTTGTCATTTTCCTAAGCAGATTTGAACTAGATATGTCCCGTGTGTGTAGGAAGCACAGTTCTTTTGTTCTGAGCAAGCTCACTGTTCGGACCCCATAGGAAACACAGTAGAGTAGAAGAGTGCTCTTTTCTCAAAAGTAGAATGTGTTTCTTGTAAGGCGAGCTAGTTTTTGTTTCCCAGTCAGAAATGAAGTTGAATCCCATGCAGTTTCTGGTCCTACGAGCAAGAGTTGTTTTCTGGTAAGAGGAGTCACTATTGAGCTCCCATTGCCATATACAGTGCAAAGAGCACTCCAGTCAGTTACCAGCAATTACAGTGTATTGGACTTAAGAGGAGCTACTGTTCTTGTCAGTTTCCTAAGCAGAGTTGTACTAGATATGGCCCATGTGTGTAGGAAGCACAGTTCTTTTGTTCTGAGCAGGCTCACTGTTCGGACCCCATAGGAAACACAGTAGAGTAGAAGAGTGCTCTTTTCTCAAAAGCAGAGTGTGTTACTTGTAAGGCGAGATAGCGTTTTTTTCCCAGTCCACAATAAAGTTGAATCACATCCAGTTTCTTGTCCTACGAGCAAGAGTTGTTTTCTGGTAAGGAATGTCACTATTGCGCACCCATTGCCATACACAGTGCAAATAGCATTCACGTGTGTTCCCAGCAAGTACAGTGTATTGGACTGAAAAGGAGCTACTGTTTTTGTCAGTATCCTAAGCAGAATTGAACTAGATATGGCCCGTGTGTGTAGGAAGCACAGTTCTTTTGTTCTGAGCAAGCTCACTGTTCAGACCCCATAGGAAACACAGTAGAGTAGAAGAGTGCTCTTTTCTCAAAAGCACAGTGTGTTTCTTGTAAGGCAAGCTAGCGTTTGTTTCCCAGTCCAAAATGGAGTTGAATCCCATGCAGTTTCTGGTCTTACGAGAAAGAGTTGTTTTCTGGTAAGAAGAGTCACCATTGTGCTCCCATTGTCATACACAGGGCAAATAGCACTGGCGTCTGTTCCCAGCATGTACAGTGTATTGGACTGAAGAGGATCTACTGTTCTTGTCAGCTTCCTAAGCAGAATTGAACTAGATATGGCCGTGTGTATAGGAAGCACAGTTCTTTTGTTCTGTGCAAGCTCACTGTTCCGGCCCTATAAGAAACACAGTAGAGTAGAAGAGTGCTCTTTTCTCAAAAGCAGAGTGTGTTTCTTGTAAGGCGAGCTAGCGTTTGTTTCCCAGTTCTAAATGGATTTGAGTCACATGCAGTTTTTGGTCCTAAGAGCAAGAGTTGATTTCTGGTAAGAAGAGTCACTATTGCACTCCCATTGCCATATGCAGTACAAATAGTACTCTTGTCTGTTCCCAGCAAGTACAGTGTATTGGACTGAAGAGGAGCTACTGTTCTTGTCAGTTTCCTAAGCAGAGTTGAACTAGATATGGCCCGTGTGTGTAGGAAGCACAGTTCTTTTGTTCTGTGCAAGCTCACTGTTTGGACCCCATAGGAAACACAGTAGAGTACAAGAGTGCTCTTTTCTCAAAAGCAGAGTGTGTTACTTGTAAGGCGAGCTAGCGTTTTTTTCCAAGTCCTAAATGGAGTTGAATCACATGCAGTATCTTCTCCTAAGAGCAAGAGTTATTTTCTGGTAAGGAAAGTCTCTATTGCGCTCCCATTGACATACACAGTGCAAATAGCACTTAATTCTGTTCCCAGCATGTACAGTGTATTGGACTGAAGAGAAGCTACTGTTTTTGTCAATTTCCTAAGCAGAGTTGAACTAGATATGGCC
The DNA here is from genome assembly GCF_949786415.1 of Peromyscus eremicus. Lineage (NCBI taxonomy): Eukaryota > Metazoa > Chordata > Mammalia > Rodentia > Cricetidae > Peromyscus > Peromyscus eremicus. Next base: position 552,393 of record NC_081417.1, on the reverse strand, counting down.
CGTGTGTGTAGGAAGCACAGTTCTTTTGTTCTGAGCAAGCTCACTGTTCAGACACCAAAGGAAACACAGTAGAATAAAGGAGTGCTCTTTTCTCAAAAGCTGAGTGTGTTTCTTGTAAGGTGAGCTAGCGTTTTTTTCCAAGTCCTAAATGGACTTGAATCAGATGCAGTTTCTTGTCCTACGAGCAAGAGGTATTTTCTGGTAAGAAGAGTCACTAACTGCGCTCCCATTGCCATACACAGTGCAAATAGCACTCCAGTCAGTTACCAGCAAGTACAGTGTATTGGACTGAAGAGGAGCTACTGTTCTTGTCAGTTTCCTAAGCAGAGTTGAACTAGATATGGCCTGTGTGTGTAGGAAGCATAGTTCTTTTGTTCTGAGCAAGTTCACTGTTCTGGCCCTATAGGAAACACAGTAGAGTAGAAGAGTGCTCTTTTCTCAAAAGCAGAGTGTGTTTCTTGTAAGGCGAGCTAGCGTTTGTTTCCCAGTCCTAAATGGAGTTGAATCACATACAGTTTCTAGTCCTACGAGCAAGAGTTGTTTTCTGGTAAGGAAAGTTACTATTGTGCTCCCATTGCCATACACATTGCAAATAGCACTCACGTTTGTTCCCAGCAAGTACAGTGTATTGGACTGAAGAGGAGCTACTCTTCTTGTCAGTATCCTAAGCAGAGTTGAACTAGATATGGCCCTTGTGTAGGAAGCACAGTTCTTTTGTTCTGAGCAAGTTCACTGTTCTGGCCCTATAGGAAACACAGTAGAGTAGAAGAGTGCTCTTTTCTCAAAAGCTTAGTGTGTTTCTTGTAAGGCAAGCTAGCGCTTGTTTCCCAGTCCTAAATAGAGTTGAGTCACATGTAGTTTCTGGTCCTATGAGGAAGAGTTATTTTCTGGTAAGAAGATTCACTATTGTGCTCCCATTGCCATACACAGTGCAAATAGCACTGGCGTCTTTTCCCAGCAAGTACAGTGTATTTGACTGAAAAGGAGCTACTGTTCTTGTCAGTTTCCAAAGCAGAAATGAACTAGATATGGCCCGTGTGTGTAGGAAGCAGAGTTCTTTTGTTCTGAGGAAGCTCACTGACTGGCCCTATAGGAAATACAGTAGAGTAGAAGAGTGCTCTTTTCTTAAAAGCAGACAGTGTTTCTTGTAAGGCGAGCTAGCGTTTGTTTCCCAGTCCTAAATGGAGTTGAATCACATGCAGTTTCTGGTCCTACGAGCAAGAGTTGTTTTCTGGTAAAAAAAAAGTCACTATTGCGCTCCCATTGCCATACACAGTGAAAATAGCACTCGCGTCTGTTCCCAGCAAGTACAGTGTATTGAACTGAAGAGGAGCTACTGTTCTTGTCAGTTTCCTAAGCAGATTTGAACTAGATATGGCCCGTGTGTGTAGGAAGCACAGTTCTTTTGTTCTGAGCAAGCTCACTGTTCTGACCCCATACTAAACACAGTAGAGTAGAAGAGTGCTCTTTTCTTAAAAGCAGAGTGTGTTTCTTGAAAGGCGAGCTAGTTTTTGTTTCCCAGTCAGAAATGGAGTTGAATCCCATGCAGTTTCTGGTCCTTCCTACGACCAAGAGTTGTTTTCTGGTAAGAAGAGTCATTATTGGCTCCCATTGCCATACACAGTGCAAATAGCACTCCAGTCAGTTACCAGGAAGTACAGTGTATTGGACTTAAGAGGAGCTACTGTTCTTGTCAGTTTCCTAAGCAGAGTTGAACTATATATGGCCCTTGTGTGTAGGAAGCACAGTTCTTTTGTTCTGAGCAAGCTCACTGTTTGGACCCCATAGGAAACACAGTAGAGTACAAGAGTGCTCTTTTCTCAAAAGCAGAGTGTGTTACATGTAAGGCGAGCTAGCGTTTTTTTCCAAGTCCTAAATGGAGTTGAATCAGATGCAGTTTCTTGTCCTACGAGCAAGAGGTATTTTCTGGTAAGAAGAGTCACTAATTGCGCTCCCATTGCCATACACATTGCAAATAGCACTCCCGTCTGTAACTATTAAGTACAGTGTATCGGACTGAAGAGGAGCTACTGTTCTTGTCAGTTTCCTAAGCAGAGTTGACCTAGATATGGCCTGTGTGTGTAGGAACCACAGTTCTTTTGTTCTGAGCAAGCTCACTGTTCTGCAAATATAGGAAACACAGTAGAGTAGAAGAGTGCTCTTTTCTCAAAAGCAGAGTGTGTTTCTTGTAAGGCGAACTAGCATTTGTTTCCCAGTCCTAAATGGAGTTGAATCACATGCAGTTTCTGGTCCTATGACCAAGAGTTGTTTTCTGGTAAGGAAAGTCCCTATTGCGCTCACATTGCGATACACAGTGCAAATAGCACTCACGTCTGTTCCCAGCAAGTACAGTGTATTGGACTTAAGAGGAGCTACTGTTCTTGTCAGTTTTTTAAGCAGAATTGAACTAGATATGGCCGTGTGTGTAGGAAGCACAGTTCTTTTGTTCTAGCAAGCTCACTGTTCTGCACATATAGGAAACACAGTAGAGTAGAAGAGTGCTCTTTTCTCAAAAGCAGAGTGTGTTTCTTGTAAGGCGAGCTAGCATTTGTTTCCCAGTCCTAAATGGAGTTGAATCACATGCAGTTTCTGGTCCTACGAGCAAGAGTTGTTTTCTGGTAAGGAAAGTCCCTATTGCGCTCCCATTGCGATACACAGTGCAAATAGCACTCACGTCTGTTCCCAGCAAGTACAGTGTATTGGACTGAAGAGGAGCTACTGTTCTTGTCAGTTTCCTAAGCAGAGTTGAACTAGATATGGCCGGTGTGTGTAGGAAGCACAGTTCTTTTGTTCTGAGCAAGCTCACTGTTCGGAACCCATAGGAAACACAGTAGAGTTGAAGAGTGCTCTTTTCTCAAAAGCCGAGTGTGTTTCTTGAAAGGCGAGCTAGTATTTGTTTCCCAGTCCTAAATGGAGTTGAATCCCATGCAGTTTCTGGTCCTACGAGCAAGAGTTGTTTTCTGGTAAGAAGAGTCATTATTGCGTTCCCATTGCCATACACAGTGCAAATAGCACTCCAGTCAGTTACCAGCAAGTACAGTGTATTGGACTTAAGAGGAGCTACTGTTCTTGTCAGTTTCCTAAGCAGAGTTGAACTATATATGGCCCGTGTGTGTAGGAAGCACAGTTCTTTTGTTCTGAGCAAGCTCACTGTTCTGCACCTATAGGAAACACAGTAGAGTAGAAGAGTGCTCTTTTCTCAAAAGCAGAGTGTGTTTCTTGTAAGGCGAGCTAGCGTTTGTTTCCCAGTCCTAAATGGAGTTGAATCACATGCAGTTTCTGGTCCTACCAGCAAGAGTTGTTATCTGGTAAGGAAAGTCCGTATTGCGCTCCCATTGCGATGCACAGTGCAAATAGCACTCGCGTCTGTTCCCAGCAAGTACAGTGTATTGGACTGAAGAGAATCTACTGTTATTGTCAGTTTCCTAAGCAGAATTGAACTAGATATGTCCCGTGTGTGTAGGAAGCACAGTTCTTTTGTTCTGAGCAAGCTCACTGTTCTGGCCCTAAAAGAAACACAGTAGAGTACAAGAGTGCTCTTTTCTCAAAAGCAGAGTGTGTTTCTTGTAAGGCGAGCAAGCGTTTGTTTCCCAGTCCTAAAGGGAGTTGAGTCACATGCAGTTTTTGGTCCTAGGAGCAAGAGTTATTTTCTGGTAAGAAGAGTCACTATTGTACTCCCATTGCCATATGCAGTACAAATAGCACTCGCGTCTGTTCCCAACAAGTACAGTGTATTGGACTGAAGAGGAGCTACTGTTCTTGTCAGTTTCCTAAGCAGAATTGAACTAGATATGGCCGTGTGTGTAGGAAGCACATTTCTTTTGTTCTGAGCAAGCTCACTGTTCGGACCCCATAGGAAACACCGTAGAGTACAAGAGTGCTCTTTTCTCAAAAGCAGAGTGTGTTTCTTGTAAGGCGAGCTAGCGTTTGTTTCCCAGTCCTAAATGGAGTTGAATCACATGCAGTTTCTGGTCCTACGAGCAAGAGTTGTTTTCTGCTAAGAAGAGTCACTATTGCACTCACATTGCCATACACAGTACAAATAGAACTCGCGTCTGTTCCCAGCAAGTACAGTGTATTGGACTGAAGATGAGCTACTGTTCTTGTCAGTTTCCTAAGCAGAGTTGAACTAGATACGGCCGGTGTGTGTAGGAAGCACAGTTCTTTTGTTCTGAGCAAGCTCACTGTTCGGAACCCATAGGAAACACAGTAGAGTTGAAGAGTGCTCTTTTCTCAAAAGCTGAGTGTGTTTCTTGAAAGGCGAGCTAGTATTTGTTTCCCAGTCCTAAATGGAGTTGAATCCCATGCAGTTTCTGGTCCTACGAGCAAGAGTTGTTTTCTGGTAAGAAGAGTCATTATTGCGTTCCCATTGCCATAAACAGTGCAAATAGCACTCCAGTCAGTTACCAGCAAGTACAGTGTATTGGACTTAAGAGGAGCTACTGTTCTTGTCAGTTTCCTAAGCAAAATTCAACTATATATGGCCCGTGTGTGTAGGAAGCACAGTTCTTTTGTTCTGAGCAAGCTCACTGTTCGGACCCCTTAGGAAACACAGTAGAGTACAAGAGTGCTCTTTTCTCAAAAGCAGAGTGTGTTACTTGTAAGGCGAGCTAGCGTTTTTTTCCAAGTCCTAAATGGAGTTGAATCACATGCAGTATCTTCTCCTAACAGCAAGAGTTATTTTCTGGTAAGGAAAGTCTCTATTGCGCTCCCATTGACAAACACAGTGCAAATAGCACTTAATTCTGTTCCCAGCAGGTACAGTGTATTGGACTGAAGAGAAGCTACTGTTTTTGTCAGTTTCCTAAGCAGAGTTGAACTAGATATGGCCCGTGTGTGTAGGAAGCACAGTTCTTTTGTTCTGAGCAAGCTCACTGTTCGGACACCAAAGGAAACACAGTAGAATAGAGGAGTGCTCTTTTCTCAAAAGCTGAGTGTGTTTCTTGTAAGGTGAGCTAGCGTTTTTTTCCAAGTCCTAAATGGAGTTGAATCAGATGCAGTTTCTTGTCCTACGAGCAAGAGGTATTTTCTGGTAAGAAGAGTCACTAATTGCGCTCCCATTGCCATACACAGTGCAAATAGCACTCCAGTCAGTTACCAGCAATTACAGTGTATTGGACTGAAGAGGAGCTACTGTTCTTGTCAGTTTCCTAAGCAGAGTTGAACTAGATATGGCCTGTGTGTGTAGGAAGCATAGTTCTTTTGTTCTGAGCAAGTTCACTGTTCTGGCCCTATAGGAAACACAGTAGAGTAGAAGAGTGCTCTTTTCTCAAAAGCAGAGTGTGTTCCTTGTAAGGCAAGCTAGCGTTTGTTTCCCAGTCCTAAATGGAGTTGAATCACATACAGTTTCTAGTCCTACGAGCAAGAGTTGTTTTCTGTTAAGGAAAGTTACTATTGTGCTCCCATTGCCATACACATTGCAAATAGCACTCACGTTTGTTCCCAGCAAGTACAGTGTATTGGACTGAAGAGGAGCTACTCTTCTTGTCAGTATCCTAAGCAGAGTTGAACTAGATATGGCCCTTGTGTAGGAAGCACAGTTCTTTTGTTCTGAGCAAGTTCACTGTTCTGGCACTATAGGAAACACAGTAGAGTAGAAGAGTGCTCTTTTCTCAAAAGCTTAGTGTGTTTCTTGTAAGGCAAGCTAGTGCTTGTTTCCCAGTCCTAAATAGAGTTGAGTCACATGCAGTTTCTGGTCCTATGAGGAAGAGTTATTCTCTGGTAAGAAGATTCACTATTGTGCTCCCATTGCCATACACAGTGCAAATAGCACTGGCGTCTTTTCCCAGCAAGTACAGTGTATTTGACTGAAAAGGAGCTACTGTTCTTGTCAGTTTCCTAAGCAGAAATGAACTAGATATGGCCCGTGTGTGTAGGAAGCACAGTTCTTTTGTTCTGAGCAAGCTCACTGTTCTGGGCCTATAGGAAACACAGTAGAGTAGAAGAGTGCTCTTTTCTCAAAAGCAGAGTGTGTTTCTTGTAAGGCAATCTAGCGTTTGTTTCCCAGTCCTAAATGGAGTTGAGTCACATGCAGTTTCTGGCCCTATGAGCAAGAGTTGTTTTCTGGTAAGAAGAGTCACTATTGCGCCCCCATTGTCATACACAGGGCAAATAGCACTGGCATCTGTTCCTAGCATGTACAGTGTTATGGACTGAAGAGGAGCTACTGTTCTTGTCAGTTTCCTAAGCAGAGTTGACCTAGATATCTCTCCTGTGTGTAGGAAGCAGAGTTCTTTTGTTCTGAGGAAGCTCTCTGTCTGGCCCTATAGGAAATACAGTAGAGTAGAAGAGTGCTCTTTTCTCAAAAGCAGACTGTGTTTCTTGTAAGGCGAGCTAGCGTTTGTTTCCCAGTCCTAAATGGAGTTAAATCACATGCAGTTTCTGGTCCTACGAGCAAGAGTTGTTTTCTGGTAAAAAAAAAAGTCACTATTGCGCTCCCATTGCCATACACAGTGAAAATAGCACTCGCGTCTGTTCCCAGCAAGTACAGTGTATTGAACTGAATAGGAGCTACTGTTCTTGTCAGTTTCCTAAGCAGATTTGAACTAGATATGGCCCGTGTGTGTAGGAAGCACAGTTCTTTTGTTCTGAGCAAGCTCACTGTTCTGACCCCATACTAAACACAGTAGAGTAGAAGAGTGCTCTTTTCTCTAAAGCAGAGTGTGTTTCTTGAAAGGCGAGCTAGTTTTTGTTTCCCAGTCAGAAATGGAGTTGAATCCCATGCAGTTTCTGGTCCTTCCTACGACCAAGAGTTGTTTTCTGGTAAGAAGAGTCATTATTGGCTCCCATTGCCATACACAGTGCAAATAGCACTCCAGTCAGTTACCAGGAAGTACAGTGTATTGGACTTAAGAGGAGCTACTGTTCTTGTCAGTTTCCTAAGCAGAGTTGAACTATATATGGCCCTTGTGTGTAGGATGCACAGTTCTTTTGTTCTGAGCAAGCTCACTGTTTGGACCCCATAGGAAACACAGTAGAGTACAAGAGTGCTCTTTTCTCAAAAGCAGAGTGTGTTACATGTAAGGCGAGCTAGCGTTTTTTTCCAAGTCCTAAATGGAGTTGAATCAGATGCAGTTTCTTGTCCTACGAGCAAGAGGTATTTTCTGGTAAGAAGAGTCACTAATTGCGCTCCCATTGCCATACACATTGCAAATAGCACTCCCGTCTGTAACTATTAAGTACAGTGTATCGGACTGAAGAGGAGCTACAGTTCTTGTCAGTTTCCTAAGGAGAGTTGACCTAGATATGGCCTGTGTGTGTAGGAAGCACAGTTCTTTTGTTCTGAGCAAGCTCACTGTTCTGCAAATATAGGAAACACAGTAGAGTAGAAGAGTGCTCTTTTCTCAAAAGCAGAGTGTGTTTCTTGTAAGGCGAGCTAGCATTTGTTTCCCAGTCCTAAATGGAGTTGAATCACATGCAGTTTCTGGTCCTACGACCAAGAGTTGTTTTCTGGTAAGGAAAGTCCCTATTGCGCTCCCATTGCGATACACAGTGCAAATAGCACTCACGTCTGTTCCCAGCAAGTACAGTGTATTGGACTGAAGAGGAGCTACTGTTCTTGTCAGTTTCCTAAGCAGAATTGAACTAGATATGGCCGTGTGTGTAGGAAGCACAGTTCTTTTGTTCTGAGCAAGCTCACTGTTCTGGCCCTATAAGAAACACAGTAGAGTAGAAGAGTGCTCTTTTCTCAAAAGAAGAGTGTGTTTCTTGTAAGGCGAGCTAGCGTTTGTTTCCCAGTCCTAAATGGAGTTGAACCACATGCAGTTTCTGGTCCTACGAGCAAGAGTTGTTATCTGGTAAGGAAAGTCCCTATTGCGCTCCCATTGTGATGCACAGTGCAAATAGCACTCGCGTCTGTTCCCAGCAAGTACAGTGTATTGGACTGAAGAGAATCTACTGTTCTTGTCAGTTTCCTAAGCAGAATTGAACTAGATATGTCCCGTGTGTGTAGGAACTACAGTTCTTTTGTTCTGAGCAAGCTCACTGTTCTGGACCTAAAAGAAACACAGTAGAGTAGAAGAGTGCTCTTTTCTCAAAAGCAGAGTGTGTTTCTTGTAAGGCGAGCAAGCGTTTGTTTCCAAGTCCTAAAGGGAGTTGAGTCACATGCAGTTTTTGGTCCTAGGAGCAAGAGTTGTTTTCTGGTAAGAAGAGTCACTATTGTACTCCCATTGCCATATGCAGTACAAATAGCACTCGCGTCTGTTCCCAGCAAGTACAGTGTATTGGACTGAAGAGGAGCTACTGTTCTTGTCAGTTTCCTAAGCAGAATTGAACTAGATATGGCCGTGTGTGTAGGAAGCACAGTTCTTTTGTTCTGAGCAATCTCACTGTTCGGAACCCATAGGAAACACAGTAGAGTACAAGAGTGCTCTTTTCTCAAAAGCAGAGTTTGTTACCTGTAAGGCGAGCTAGCATTTGTTTCCCAGGCCTAAATGGAGTTGAATCCCATGCAGTTTCTGATCCTACGAGAAAGAGTTGTTTTCTGGTAAGAAGAGTCACTATTGTGCTCCAATTGTCATACACAGGGTAAATAGCACTGGCTTCTGTTCCCATTAAGTACAGTGTATTGGACTGAAGAGATCTACAGTTCTTGTCAGTTTCCAAGCAGAATTGAACTAGATATGGCCGTGTGTGTTGGAAGCACAGTTCTTTTGTTATGAGCAAGCTCACTGTTCTGGCCCTATAAGAAACACAGTAGAGTAGAAGACTGCTCTTTTCTCAAAAGCAGAGTGTGTTTCTTGTAAGGCGATCTAGTGTTTGTTTCCCAGTCCTAAATGGAGTTGAGTCACATGCAGTTTCTGGTCCTAGGAGCAAGAGTTGTTTTCTGGTAAGAAGAGTCACTATTGCGCTCCCATTGCCATACACAGTGCAAAGAGCACTCCAGTCAGTTACCAGCAAGTACAGTGTATTAGACTGAAGAGGATCTACTGTTCTTGTCAGTTTCCTAAGCAGAATTGAACTAGATATGGCCGTGTGTGTAGGAAGCACAGTTCTTTTGTTCTGAGCAAGCTCACTGTTCTGGCCCTATAAGAAACACAGTAGAGTAGAAGAGTGCTCTTTTCTCAAAATCAGAGTGTGTTTCCTGTAAGGCGAGCTAGCGTTTGTTTCCCAGTTCTAAGTGGAGTTGAGTCACATGCAGTTTTTGGTCCTATGAGCAAGACTTGTTCTCTGGTAAGGAAAGTTACTATTTTGCTCCCATTGCCATACACATTGCAAATAGCACTCACGTTTGTTCCCAGCATGTACAGTGTATTGGACTGAAGAGGAGCTACGGTTCTTGTCAGTTTCCTAAGAAGAGTTGACCTAGATATGGCTCGTGTGTGTAGGAAGCACAGTTCTTTTGTTCTGAGCAAGCTCACTGTTCTGGCCGTATAGGAAACACAGTAGAGTAGAAGAGTGCTCTTTTCTCAAAAGCAGAGTGTGTTTCTTGTAAGGCGAGCTAGTGTTTGTTTCCGAGTCCTAAATGGAGTTTAATCACATGGAGATTCTGGTCCTATGAACAAGAGTTGTTTTCTGGTAAGGAAGGTCCCTATTGCGCTCCCATTGCAATACACAGTGCAAATAGCACTCACGTCTGTTCCCAGCAAGTACAGTGTATTGGACAGAGGAGGATCTACTGTTCTTGTCAGTTTGCTAAGCAGAAGTGAACTAGATATGGCCGTGTGTGTAGGAAGCACAGTTCTTTTGTTCTGAGCAAGCTCACTGTTCTTGCCCTATAGGAAATACAGTAGAGTAGAAGACTGCTCTTTTCTCAAAAGCAGAGTGTGTTTCTTGTAAGGCGATCTAGCATTTGTTTCCCAGTCCTAAATGGAGTTGAGTCACATGCAGTTTCTGGTCCTAGGAGCAAGAGTTGTTTTCTGGTAAGAAGAGTCACTATTGTGCTCCCATTGCCATACACAGTGCAAAGAGCACTCCAGTCAGTTACCAGCAAGCACAGTGTATTAGACTGAAGAGGATCTACTGTTCTTGTCAGTTTCCTAAGCAGAATTGAACTAGATATGGCCGTGTGTGTAGGAAGCACAGTTCTTTTGTTCTGAGCAAGCTCACTGTTCTGGCCCTATAAGAAACACAGTAGAGTAGAAGAGTGCTCTTTTCTCAAAAGCAGAGTGTGTTTCCTGTAAGGCGAGCTAGCATTTGTTTCCCAGTTCTAAATGAAGTTGATTCACATGCAGTTTTTGGTCCTACGAGCAAGAGTTGTTTTCTGCTAAGAAGAGTCACTATTGCACTCCCATTGCCATACGCAGTACAAATAGCACTCGTGTCTGTTCCCAGCAAGTACAGTGTAATTGACTGAAGAGGATCTACTGTTCTTGTCAGTTTCCTAAGCAGAGTTGAACTAGATATGGCCCGTGTGTGTAGGAAGCACAGTTCTTTTGTTCTGTGCAAGCTCACTGTTTGGACCCCATAGGAAACACAGTAGAGTAGAAGAGTGCTCTTTTCTCAAAAGCAGAGTGTGTTACTTTTAAGGCGAGCTAGTGTTTGTTTCCCAGTCCTAAATGGAGTTGAATCACATACAGTTTCTAGTCCTACGAGCAAGAGTTGTTTTCTGGTAAGGAAAGTTACTATTGTGCTCCCATTGCCATACACATTGCAAATAGCACTCACGTTTGTTCCCAGCAAGTACAGTGTATTGGACTGAAGAGGAGCTACTCTTCTTGTCAGTTTCCTAAGCAGAGTTGACCTAGATATGGCCCGTGTGTGTAGGAAGCACAGTTCTTTTGTTCTAAGCAAGCTCACTGTACTGTCCCTATAGGAAACACAGTAGAGTAGAAGAGTGCTCTTTTCTCAAAATCAGAGTGTGTTTCTTGTAAGGCGAGCTAGCGTTTGTTTCCCAGTCCTAAATGGAGTTGAAACCCATGCAGTTTCTGGTCCTACGAGCAAGAGTTTTTTTCTGGTAAGAAGAGTCACTATTGAGCTCGATTGCCATACACAGTGCAAATAGCACTCGCGTCTGTTCCCATCAAATACAGTGTATTGGACTGAAGAGGAGCTACTGTTCTTGTCAGTTTCTTAAGCAGAATTGACCTAGATATGGCCCGTGTGTGTAGGAAGCACAGTTCTTTTGTTGTGAGCAAGCTCACTGTACTGTCTCTATAGGAAACACAGTAGAGTAGAAGAGTGCTCTTTTCTCAAAATCAGAGTGTGTTTCTTGTAAGGCAAGCTAGCGTTTGTTTCCCAGTTCTAAATGGAGTTGAATCACATGCAGTTTTTGGTCCTATGAGCAAGAGTTGTTTTCTGGTAAGAAGAGTCACTATTGCGCTCCCATTGCCATATGCATGTCAAATAGCACTCGCGTATGTTCCCAGCAAGTACAGTGTATTGGACTGAAGAGGAGCTACTGTTCTTGTCATTTTCCTAAGCAGATTTGAACTAGATATGGCCCGTGTGTGTAGGAAGCACAGTTCTTTTGTTCTGAGCAAGCTCACTGTTCGGACCCCATAGGAAACACAGTAGAGTAGAAGAGTGCTCTTTTCTCAAAAGTAGAATGTGTTTCTTGTAAGGCGAGCTAGTTTTTGTTTCCCAGTCAGAAATGAAGTTGAATCCCATGCAGTTTCTGGTCCTACGAGCAAGAGTTGTTTTCTGGTAAGAGGAGTCACTATTGAGCTCCCATTGCCATATACAGTGCAAAGAGCACTCCAGTCAGTTACCAGCAATTACAGTGTATTGGACTTAAGAGGAGCTACTGTTCTTGTCAGTTTCCTAAGCAGAGTTGTACTAGATATGGCCCATGTGTGTAGGAAGCACAGTTCTTTTGTTCTGAGCAGGCTCACTGTTCGGACCCCATAGGAAACACAGTAGAGTAGAAGAGTGCTCTTTTCTCAAAAGCAGAGTGTGTTACTTGTAAGGCGAGATAGCGTTTTTTTCCCAGTCCACAATAAAGTTGAATCACATCCAGTTTCTTGTCCTACGAGCAAGAGTTGTTTTCTGGTAAGGAATGTCACTATTGCGCACCCATTGCCATACACAGTGCAAATAGCATTCACGTGTGTTCCCAGCAAGTACAGTGTATTGGACTGAAAAGGAGCTACTGTTTTTGTCAGTATCCTAAGCAGAATTGAACTAGATATGGCCCGTGTGTGTAGGAAGCACAGTTCTTTTGTTCTGAGCAAGCTCACTGTTCAGACCCCATAGGAAACACAGTAGAGTAGAAGAGTGCTCTTTTCTCAAAAGCACAGTGTGTTTCTTGTAAGGCAAGCTAGCGTTTGTTTCCCAGTCCAAAATGGAGTTGAATCCCATGCAGTTTCTGGTCTTACGAGAAAGAGTTGTTTTCTGGTAAGAAGAGTCACCATTGTGCTCCCATTGTCATACACAGGGCAAATAGCACTGGCGTCTGTTCCCAGCATGTACAGTGTATTGGACTGAAGAGGATCTACTGTTCTTGTCAGCTTCCTAAGCAGAATTGAACTAGATATGGCCGTGTGTATAGGAAGCACAGTTCTTTTGTTCTGTGCAAGCTCACTGTTCCGGCCCTATAAGAAACACAGTAGAGTAGAAGAGTGCTCTTTTCTCAAAAGCAGAGTGTGTTTCTTGTAAGGCGAGCTAGCGTTTGTTTCCCAGTTCTAAATGGATTTGAGTCACATGCAGTTTTTGGTCCTAAGAGCAAGAGTTGATTTCTGGTAAGAAGAGTCACTATTGCACTCCCATTGCCATATGCAGTACAAATAGTACTCTTGTCTGTTCCCAGCAAGTACAGTGTATTGGACTGAAGAGGAGCTACTGTTCTTGTCAGTTTCCTAAGCAGAGTTGAACTAGATATGGCCCGTGTGTGTAGGAAGCACAGTTCTTTTGTTCTGTGCAAGCTCACTGTTTGGACCCCATAGGAAACACAGTAGAGTAGAAGAGTGCTCTTTTCTCAAAAGCAGAGTGTGTTACTTTTAAGGCGAGCTAGCGTTTGTTTCCAAGTCCTAAATGGAGTTGAATCACATACAGTTTCTAGTCCTACGAGCAAGAGTTGTTTTCTGGTAAGGAAAGTTACTATTGTGCTCCCATTGCCATACACATTGCAAATAGCACTCACGTTTGTTCCCAGCAAGTACAGTGTATTGGACTGAAGAGGAGCTACTGTTTTTGTCAGTATCCTAAGCAGAGTTGAACTAGATATGGCCAATGTGTAGGAAGCACAGTTCTTTTGTTCTGAGCAAGCTCACTGTTCTGGCCCTATAAGAAACAAAGTAGAGTAGAAGAGTGCTCTTTTCTCAAAAGCAGAGTGTGTTTCTTGTAAGGCGAGATAGTGTTTGTTAACTAGTCCTAAATGGAGTTGAATCACATGCAGTTTCTGGTCCTACGAGCAAGAGTTGTTGTCTGGTAAGGAAAGTCACTATTGAGCTCCCATAGCCATACACAGTGCAAAATGCACTCGCGTCTGTTCCCAGCAAGTACAGTGTATTGGACTGAAGAGGAGCTACTGTTCTTGTCAGTTTCCTAAGCAGAGTTGACCTAGATATGGCCCGTGTGTGTAGGAAGCACAGTTCTTTTGTTCTAAGCAAGCTCACTGTACTGTCCCTATAGGAAACACAGTAGAGTAGAAGAGTGCCCTTTTCTCAAAAGCAGAGTGTGTTTTTTGTAAGGCGAGCTAGCGTTTGTTTCCCAGTCCTAAATGGCGTTGAATCACATGCAGTTTTTGGTCCTATGAGCAAGAGTTGTTTTCTGGTAAGAAGAGTCACTATTGCGTTTCCATTGCTATACCCAGTGCAAATAGCACTCGCGTCTGTTCCCAGCAAGTACAGTGTATTGGACTGAAGAGGAGCTACTGTTCTTGTCAGTATCCTAAGCAGAGTTGACCTAGATATGGCCCGTGTGTGTTGGAAGCACAGTTCTTTTGTTCTGAGCAAGCTCACTGTACTGTCCCTATAGGAAACACAGTAGAGTAGAAGAGTGCTCTTTTCTCAAAATCAGAGTGTGTTTCTTGTAAGGCGAGCTGGCGTTTGTTTCCCAGTTCTAAATGGAGTTGAATCACATGCAGTTTTTGGTCCTACGAGCAGGAGTTGTTTTCTGGTAAGAAGAGTCACTATTGCACTCCCATTCCATATGCAGTTCAAATAGCACTCGCGTCTGTTCCCAGCATGTACAGTATATTGGACTGAAGACGACCTACTGTTCTTGTCAGTTTCCTAAGAAGATTTGAAGTAGATATGTCCCGTGTGTGTAGGAAGCACAGTTCTTTTGTTCTGAGCAAGCTCACTATTTGGACACCAAAGGAACACAGTAGAGTAGAAGAGTGCTCTTTTCTCAAAAGCAGAGTGTGTTTCTTGTAAGGCGAGCTACCATTTGCTTCCCAGTCCTAAATGGAGTTGAATCACATGCAGTTTCTGGTCCTACGACCAAGAGTTGTTTTCTGGTAAGAAGAGTCACTATTGCGCTCCCATTGCCATACACAGTGCAAATAGCACTCGTGTCTGTTCCCATTAAGTACAGTGTATTGGACTGAAGAGGAGCTACTGTTCTTGTCAGTTTACTAAGCAGAGTTGACCTAGATATGGCCCTTGTGTGCAGGAGGCACAGTTCTTTTGTTCTGAGCAAGCTCACTGTTCTGGCCCTATAGGAAACACAGAAGAGTAGAAGAGTGCTCTTTTCTCAAAAGCAGAGTGTGTTTCTTGTAAGGCGAGCTAGCGTTTGTTTCCCAGTTCTAAATGGAGTTGAGTCACATGCAGTTTTTGGTCCTAAGAGCAAGAGTTGTTTTCTGGTAAGAAGAGTCACTATTGCACTCCCATTGACATACCCAGTGCAAATAGCACTTGAGTCTATTCCCAGCAAGTACAGTGTATTGGACTGAAGAGGATCTCCTATTCTTGTCAGTTTCCTAAGCAGAATTGAACTAGATTGGTCGTGTGTGTAGGAAGGACAGTTCTTTTGTTCTGAGCAAGCTCACTGTTCTGGCCCTATAAGAAACACAGTAGAGTGGAAGAGTGCTCTTTTCTCAAAAGCAGAGTGTGTTTCTTGTAAGGCGAGCTAGCGTTTGTTTCCCAGTTCTAAATGGAGTTGAGTCACATGCAGTTTTTGGTCCTAAGAGCAAGAGTTGTTTTCTGGTAAGAAGAGTCACTATTGCACTCCCATTGACATACGCAGTTCAAATAGCACTCGCGTCTGTTCCCAGCAAGTACAGTGTATTGGACTGAAGAGGATGTACTGTTCTTGTCAGTTTCCTAATCAGAGTTGAACTAGATATGGACCGTGTGTGTAGGAAGCACAGTTCTTTTGTTCTGTGCAAGCTCACTGTTTGCACCCCATAGGAAACACAGTAGAGTAGAAGAGTGCTCTTTTCTCAAAAGCAGAGTGTGTTACTTTTAAGGCGAGCTAGCGTTTGTTTCCCATTCCTAAATGGAGTTGAATCACATACAGTTTCTAGTCCTACAAGCAAGAGTTGTTTTCTGGTAAGGAAAGTTACTATTGTGCTCCCATTGCCATACGCATTGCAAATAGCACTCACGTTTGTTCCCAGCAAGTACGGTGTATTGGACTGAAGAGGAGCTACTGTTCGTGTAATTATCCTAAGCAGAGTTGAACTAGATATGGCCCGTGTGTGTAGGAAGCACAGTTCTTTTGTTCTGAGCAAGCTCACTGTTCGGACCCCATAGGAAACACAGTAGAGTAGAAGAGTGCTCTTTTCTCAAAAGCAGAGTGTGTTACTTTTAAGGCGAGCTAGCGTTTGTTTCCAAGTCCTAAATGGAGTTGAATCACATACAGTTTCTAGTCCTACGAGCAAGAGTTGTTTTCTAGTAAGCAAAGTTACTATTGTTTTCCCATTGCCATACACATTGCAAATAGCACTCACGTTTGTTCTTAGCAAGTACAGTGTATTGGACTGAAGAGGAGCTACTCTTCTTGTCAGTTTCCTAAGCAGAGTTGACCTAGATATGGCCCGTGTGTGTAGGAAGCACAGTTCTTTTGTTCTAAGCAAGCTCACTGTACTGTCCCTATAGGAAACACAGTAGAGTAGAAGAGTGCTCTTTTCTCAAAATCAGAGTGTGTTTCTTGTAAGGCGAGCTAGCGTTTGTTTCCCAGGCCTAAATGGAGTTGAAACCCATGCAGTTTCTGGTCCTACGAGCAAGAGTTTTTTTCTGGTAAGAAGAGTCACTATTGAGCTCGATTGCCATACACAGTGCAAATAGCACTCGCGTCTGTTCCCATCAAATACAGTGTATTGGACTGAAGAGGAGCTACTGTTCTTGTCAGTTTCTTAAGCAGAATTGACCTAGATATGGCCCGTGTGTGTAGGAAGCACAGTTCTTTTGTTGTGAGCAAGCTCACTGTACTGTCTCTATAGGAAACACAGTAGAGTAGAAGAGTGCTCTTTTCTCAAAATCAGAGTGTGTTTCTTGTAAGGCAAGCTAGCGTTTGTTTCCCAGTTCTAAATGGAGTTGAATCACATGCAGTTTTTGGTCCTATGAGCAAGAGTTGTTTTCTGGTAAGAAGAGTCACTATTGCGCTCCCATTGCCATATGCATGTCAAATAGCACTCGCGTATGTTCCCAGCAAGTACAGTGTATTGGACTGAAGAGGAGCTACTGTTCTTGTCATTTTCCTAAGCAGATTTGAACTAGATATGGCCCGTGTGTGTAGGAAGCACAGTTCTTTTGTTCTGAGCAAGCTCACTGTTCGGACCCCATAGGAAACACAGTAGAGTAGAAGAGTGCTCTTTTCTCAAAAGTAGAATGTGTTTCTTGTAAGGCGAGCTAGTTTTTGTTTCCCAGTCAGAAATGAAGTTGAATCCCATGCAGTTTCTGGTCCTACGAGCAAGAGTTGTTTTCTGGTAAGAGGAGTCACTATTGAGCTCCCATTGCCATATACAGTGCAAAGAGCACTCCAGTCAGTTACCAGCAATTACAGTGTATTGGACTTAAGAGGAGCTACTGTTCTTGTCAGTTTCCTAAGCAGAGTTGTACTAGATATGGCCCATGTGTGTAGGAAGCACAGTTCTTTTGTTCTGAGCAGGCTCACTGTTCGGACCCCATAGGAAACACAGTAGAGTAGAAGAGTGCTCTTTTCTCAAAAGCAGAGTGTGTTACTTGTAAGGCGAGATAGCGTTTTTTTCCCAGTCCACAATAAAGTTGAATCACATCCAGTTTCTTGTCCTACGAGCAAGAGTTGTTTTCTGGTAAGGAATGTCACTATTGCGCACCCATTGCCATACACAGTGCAAATAGCATTCACGTGTGTTCCCAGCAAGTACAGTGTATTGGACTGAAAAGGAGCTACTGTTTTTGTCAGTATCCTAAGCAGAATTGAACTAGATATGGCCCGTGTGTGTAGGAAGCACAGTTCTTTTGTTCTGAGCAAGCTCACTGTTCAGACCCCATAGGAAACACAGTAGAGTAGAAGAGTGCTCTTTTCTCAAAAGCACAGTGTGTTTCTTGTAAGGCAAGCTAGCGTTTGTTTCCCAGTCCAAAATGGAGTTGAATCCCATGCAGTTTCTGGTCTTACGAGAAAGAGTTGTTTTCTGGTAAGAAGAGTCACCATTGTGCTCCCATTGTCATACACAGGGCAAATAGCACTGGCGTCTGTTCCCAGCATGTACAGTGTATTGGACTGAAGAGGATCTACTGTTCTTGTCAGCTTCCTAAGCAGAATTGAACTAGATATGGCCGTGTGTATAGGAAGCACAGTTCTTTTGTTCTGTGCAAGCTCACTGTTCCGGCCCTATAAGAAACACAGTAGAGTAGAAGAGTGCTCTTTTCTCAAAAGCAGAGTGTGTTTCTTGTAAGGCGAGCTAGCGTTTGTTTCCCAGTTCTAAATGGATTTGAGTCACATGCAGTTTTTGGTCCTAAGAGCAAGAGTTGATTTCTGGTAAGAAGAGTCACTATTGCACTCCCATTGCCATATGCAGTACAAATAGTACTCTTGTCTGTTCCCAGCAAGTACAGTGTATTGGACTGAAGAGGAGCTACTGTTCTTGTCAGTTTCCTAAGCAGAGTTGAACTAGATATGGCCCGTGTGTGTAGGAAGCACAGTTCTTTTGTTCTGTGCAAGCTCACTGTTTGGACCCCATAGGAAACACAGTAGAGTAGAAGAGTGCTCTTTTCTCAAAAGCAGAGTGTGTTACTTTTAAGGCGAGCTAGCGTTTGTTTCCAAGTCCTAAATGGAGTTGAATCACATACAGTTTCTAGTCCTACGAGCAAGAGTTGTTTTCTGGTAAGGAAAGTTACTATTGTGCTCCCATTGCCATACACATTGCAAATAGCACTCACGTTTGTTCCCAGCAAGTACAGTGTATTGGACTGAAGAGGAGCTACTGTTTTTGTCAGTATCCTAAGCAGAGTTGAACTAGATATGGCCAATGTGTAGGAAGCACAGTTCTTTTGTTCTGAGCAAGCTCACTGTTCTGGCCCTATAAGAAACAAAGTAGAGTAGAAGAGTGCTCTTTTCTCAAAAGCAGAGTGTGTTTCTTGTAAGGCGAGATAGTGTTTGTTAACTAGTCCTAAATGGAGTTGAATCACATGCAGTTTCTGGTCCTACGAGCAAGAGTTGTTGTCTGGTAAGGAAAGTCACTATTGAGCTCCCATAGCCATACACAGTGCAAAATGCACTCGCGTCTGTTCCCAGCAAGTACAGTGTATTGGACTGAAGAGGAGCTACTGTTCTTGTCAGTTTCCTAAGCAGAGTTGACCTAGATATGGCCCGTGTGTGTAGGAAGCACAGTTCTTTTGTTCTAAGCAAGCTCACTGTACTGTCCCTATAGTAAACACAGTAGAGTAGAAGAGTGCCCTTTTCTCAAAAGCAGAGTGTGTTTTTTGTAAGGCGAGCTAGCGTTTGTTTCCCAGTCCTAAATGGCGTTGAATCACATGCAGTTTTTGGTCCTATGAGCAAGAGTTGTTTTCTGGTAAGAAGAGTCACTATTGCGTTTCCATTGCTATACCCAGTGCAAATAGCACTCGCGTCTGTTCCCAGCAAGTACAGTGTATTGGACTGAAGAGGAGCTACTGTTCTTGTCAGTATCCTAAGCAGAGTTGACCTAGATATGGCCCGTGTGTGTTGGAAGCACAGTTCTTTTGTTCTGAGCAAGCTCACTGTACTGTCCCTATAGGAAACACAGTAGAGTAGAAGAGTGCTCTTTTCTCAAAATCAGAGTGTGTTTCTTGTAAGGCGAGCTGGCGTTTGTTTCCCAGTTCTAAATGGAGTTGAATCACATGCAGTTTTTGGTCCTACGAGCAGGAGTTGTTTTCTGGTAAGAAGAGTCACTATTGCACTCCCATTCCATATGCAGTTCAAATAGCACTCGCGTCTGTTCCCAGCATGTACAGTATATTGGACTGAAGACGACCTACTGTTCTTGTCAGTTTCCTAAGAAGATTTGAAGTAGATATGTCCCGTGTGTGTAGGAAGCACAGTTCTTTTGTTCTGAGCAAGCTCACTGTTTGGACACCAAAGGAACACAGTAGAGTAGAAGAGTGCTCTTTTCTCAAAAGCAGAGTGTGTTTCTTGTAAGGCGAGCTACCATTTGCTTCCCAGTCCTAAATGGAGTTGAATCACATGCAGTTTCTGGTCCTACGACCAAGAGTTGTTTTCTGGTAAGAAGAGTCACTATTGCGCTCCCATTGCCATACACAGTGCAAATAGCACTCGTGTCTGTTCCCATTAAGTACAGTGTATTGGACTGAAGAGGAGCTACTGTTCTTGTCAGTTTACTAAGCAGAGTTGACCTAGATATGGCCCTTGTGTGCAGGAGGCACAGTTCTTTTGTTCTGAGCAAGCTCACTGTTCTGGCCCTATAGGAAACACAGAAGAGTAGAAGAGTGCTCTTTTCTCAAAAGCAGAGTGTGTTTCTTGTAAGGCGAGCTAGCGTTTGTTTCCCAGTTCTAAATGGAGTTGAGTCACATGCAGTTTTTGGTCCTAAGAGCAAGAGTTGTTTTCTGGTAAGAAGAGTCACTATTGCACTCCCATTGACATACCCAGTGCAAATAGCACTTGAGTCTATTCCCAGCAAGTACAGTGTATTGGACTGAAGAGGATCTCCTATTCTTGTCAGTTTCCTAAGCAGAATTGAACTAGATTGGCCGTGTGTGTAGGAAGGACAGTTCTTTTGTTCTGAGCAAGCTCACTGTTCTGGCCCTATAAGAAACACAGTAGAGTGGAAGAGTGCTCTTTTCTCAAAAGCAGAGTGTGTTTCTTGTAAGGCGAGCTAGCGTTTGTTTCCCAGTTCTAAATGGAGTTGAGTCACATGCAGTTTTTGGTCCTAAGAGCAAGAGTTGTTTTCTGGTAAGAAGAGTCACTATTGCACTCCCATTGACATACGCAGTTCAAATAGCACTCGCGTCTGTTCCCAGCAAGTACAGTGTATTGGACTGAAGAGGATGTACTGTTCTTGTCAGTTTCCTAATCAGAGTTGAACTAGATATGGACCGTGTGTGTAGGAAGCACAGTTCTTTTGTTCTGTGCAAGCTCACTGTTTGCACCCCATAGGAAACACAGTAGAGTAGAAGAGTGCTCTTTTCTCAAAAGCAGAGTGTGTTACTTTTAAGGCGAGCTAGCGTTTGTTTCCCAGTCCTAAATTGAGTTGAATCACATACAGTTTCTAGTCCTACAAGCAAGAGTTGTTTTCTGGTAAGGAAAGTTACTATTGCGCTCCCATTGCCATACGCATTGCAAATAGCACTCACGTTTGTTCCCAACAAGTACGGTGTATTGGACTGAAGAGGAGCTACTGTTCGTGTAATTATCCTAAGCAGAGTTGAACTAGATATGGCCCGTGTGTGTAGGAAGCACAGTTCTTTTGTTCTGAGCAAGCTCACTGTACTGTCCCTATAGGAAACACAGTAGAGTAGAAGAGTGCTCTTTTCTCAAAAGCAGAGTGTGTTTCTTGTAAGGCGAGCTAGCGTTTGTTTCCCAGTTCTAAATGGAGTTGAATCACATGCAGTTTTTGGTCCTACGAGCAGGAGTTGTTTTCTGGTAAGAAGAGTCACTATTGCACTCCCATTCCATATGCAGTTCAAATAGCACTCGCGTCTGTTCCCAGCATGTACAGTATATTGGACTGAAGACGACCTACTGTTCTTGTCAGTTTCCTAAGAAGAGTTGAAGTAGATATGTCCCGTGTGTGTAGGAAGCACAGTTCTTTTGTTCTGAGCAAGCTCACTGTTTGGACACCAAAGGAACACAGTAGAGTAGAAGAGTGCTCTTTTCTCAAAAGCAGAGTGTGTTTCTTGTAAGGCGAGCTACCATTTGCTTCCCAGTCCTAAATGGAGTTGAATCACATGCAGTTTCTGGTCCTACGACCAAGAGTTGTTTTCTGGTAAGAAGAGTCACTATTGCGCTCCCATTGCCATACACAGTGCAAATAGCACTCGTGTCTGTTCCCATTAAGTACAGTGTATTGGACTGAAGAGGAGCTACTGTTCTTGTCAGTTTACTAAGCAGAGTTGACCTAGATATGGCCCGTGTGTGCAGGAAGCACAGTTCTTTTGTTCTGAGCAAGCTCACTGTTCTGGCCCTATAGGAAACACAGAAGAGTAGAAGAGTGCTCTTTTCTCAAAAGCAGAGTGTGTTTCTTGTAAGGCGAGCTAGCGTTTGTTTCCCAGTCCTAAATGGAGTTGAATCACATGCAGTTTCCGGTCTTATGAGCAAGAGTTGTTTTCTGGTAAGAAAGTTACTATTGCGCTCCCATTGCCATATGCATTGCAAATAGCACTCACGTTTGTTCCCAGCAAGTACGGTGTATTGGACTGAAGAGGAGCTACTGTTCGTGTAATTATCCTAAGCAGAGTTGAACTAGATATGGCCCGTGTGTGTAGGAAACACAGTTCTTTTGTTCTGAGCAAGCTCACTGTTCTTGCCCTATAGGAAACACAGTAGAGTAGAAGACTGCTCTTTTCTCAAAAGCAGAGTGTGTTTCTTGTAAGGCGATCTAGCATTTGTTTCCCAGTCCTAAATGGAGTTGAGTCACATGCAGTTTCTGGTCCTAGGAGCAAAAGTTGTTTTCTGGTAAGAAGAGTCACTATTGTGCTCCCATTGCCATACACAGTGCAAAGAGCACTCCAGTCAGTTACCAGCAAGTACAGTGTATTAGACTGAAGAGGATCTACTGTTCTTGTCAGTTTCCTAAGCAGAATTGAACTAGATATGGCCCATGTGTGTAGGAAGCACAGTTCTTTTGTTCTGAGCAAGCTCACTGTTCTGGCCCAATAAGAAACACAGTAGAGTAGAAGAGTGCTCTTTTCTCAAAAGCAGAGTGTGTTTCCTGTAAGGCGAGCTAGCATTTGTTTCCCAGTCCTAAATGGAGTTGAATCACATGCAGTTTCTGGTCCTATGAGCAAGAGTTGTTTTCTGGTAAGGAAGGTCCCTATTGCAATCCCATTGCCATACCCAGTGCAAATAGCACTCGCATCTGTTCCCAGCAAGTACAGTGTATTGGACTGAAGGGGATCTACTGTTCTTGTCAGTTTCCTAAGCAGAAGTGAACTAGATATCGCCGTGTTTGTAGGAAGCACAGTTCTTTTGTTCTGAGCAATTCACTGTTCTGGCCCTATAAGAAACACAGTAGAGTAGAAGAGTGCTCTTTTCTCAAAAGCAGAGTGTGTTTCTTGTAAGGCGAGCTAGCGTTTGTTTCCCAGTTCTAAATGGATTTGAGTCACATTCAGTTTTTGGTCCTAAGAACAAGAGTTGTTTTCTGGTAAGAAGAGTCACTATTGCACTCCCATTGCCATACGCAGTACAAATAGCACTCTTGTCTGTTCCCAGCAAGTACAGTGTATTGGCCTTAAGAGGATCTACTGTTCTAGTCAGTTTCCTAAGCAGAGTTGAACTAGATATGGCCCGTGTGTGTAGGAAGCACAGTTCTTTTGTTCTGTGCAAGCTCACTGTTTGGACACCATAGGAAACACAGTAGAGTAGAAGAGTGCTCTTTTCTCAAAAGCAGAGTGTGTTACTTTTAAGGCGAGCTAGCGTTTGTTTCCCAGTCCTAAATGGAGTTGAATCACATACTTTTTTCTAGTCCTACGAGCAAGAGTTGTTTTCTGGTAAGGAAAGTTACTATTGTGCTCCCATTGCCATACACATTGCAAATAGCACTCACGTTTGTTCCCAGCAAGTACGGTGTATTGGACTGAAGAGGAGCTACTGTTCGTGTCAGTATCCTAAGCAGAGTTGAACTAGATATGGCCCGTGTGTGTAGGAAGCACAGTTCTTTTGTTCTGAGCAAGCTCACTGTTCGGACCCCATAGGAAACACAGTAGAGTAGAAGAGTGCTCTTTTCTCAAAAGGAGAATGTGTTTCTTGTAAGGCGAGCTAGTTTTTGTTTCCCAGTCAGAAATGAAGTTGAATCCCATGCAGTTTCTGGTCCTACGAGCAAGAGTTTTTTTCTGGTAAGAAGAGTCACTATTGAGCTCCCATTGCCATACATAGTGCAAATAGCACTCCAGTCAGTTACCCACAATTACAGTGTATTGGAGTTAAGAGGAGCTACTGTTCTTGTCAGTTTCCTAAGCAGAGTTGAACTAGATATGGCCGTGTGTGTAGGAAGCACAGTTTTTTTGTTCTGAGCAAGCTCACTGTTCTGGCCCTATAAGAAACACAGTAGAGTAGAAGAGTGCTCTTTTCTCAAAAGCAGAGTGTGTTTCCTGTAAGGCGAGCTAGCGTTTGTTTCCCAGTTCTAAATGGAGTTGAGTCACATGCAGTTTTTGGTCCTACGAGCAAGACTTGTTCTCTGGTAAGGAAAGTTACTATTGCCCTCCCATTGCCATACACATTGCAAATAGCACTCACGTTTGTTCCCAGCATGTACAGTGTATTGGACTGAGAGGAGCTACTGTTCTTGTCAGTTTCCTAAGCAGAGTTGACCTAGATATGGCCGGTGTGTGTAGGAAGCACAGTTCTTTTGTTATGAGCATGCTCACTGTTCTGGCCCTATAGGAAACACAGTAGAGTAGTAGAGTGCTCTTTTCTCAAAAGCACAGTGTGTTTCTTGTAAGGCGAGCTAGCGTTTGTTTCCCAGTCCTAAATGGAGTTGAATCACATGCAGATTCTGGTCCTACGAGCAAGAGTTGTTTTCTGGTAAGGAAGGTCCCTATTGCGCTCCCATTGAGATACACAGTGCAAATAGCACTCGCGTCTGTTCCCAGCAAGTACAGTGTATTGGACTGAGGAGGATCTACTGTTCTTGTCAGTTTCCTAAGCAGAAGTGAACTAGATATGGCCGTGTGTGTAGGAAGCACAGTTCTTTTGTTCTGAGCAAGCTCACTGTTCTTGCCCTATAGGAAACACAGTAGAGTAGAAGACTGCTCTTTTCTCAAAAGCAGAGTGTGTGTTTCTTGTAAGGCGATCTAGCATTTGTTTCCCAGTCCTAAATGGAGTTGAGTCACATGCAGTTTCTGGTCCTAGGAGCAAAAGTTGTTTTCTGGTAAGAAGAGTCACTATTGTGCTCCCATTGCCATACACAGTGCAAAGAGCACTCCAGTCAGTTACCAGCAAGTACAGTGTATTAGACTGAAGAGGATCTACTGTTCTTGTCAGTTTCCTAAGCAGAATTGAACTAGATATGGCCCGTGTGTGTAGGAAGCAGAGTTCTTTTGTTCTGAGCAAGCTCACTGTTCTGGCCCAATAAGAAACACAGTAGAGTAGAAGAGTGCTCTTTTCTCAAAAGCAGAGTGTGTTTCCTGTAAGGCGAGCTAGCATTTGTTTCCCAGTCCTAAATGGAGTTGAATCACATGCAGTTTCTGGTCCTATGAGCAAGAGTTGTTTTCTGGTAAGGAAGGTCCCTATTGCAATCCCATTGCCATACCCAGTGCAAATAGCACTCGCATCTGTTCCCAGCAAGTACAGTGTATTGGACTGAAGGGGATCTACTGTTCTTGTCAGTTTCCTAAGCAGAAGTGAACTAGATATCGCCGTGTTTGTAGGAAGCACAGTTCTTTTGTTCTGAGCAATTCACTGTTCTGGCCCTATAAGAAACACAGTAGAGTAGAAGAGTGCTCTTTTCTCAAAAGCAGAGTGTGTTTCTTGTAAGGCGAGCTAGCGTTTGTTTCCCAGTTCTAAATGGATTTGAGTCACATTCAGTTTTTGGTCCTAAGAACAAGAGTTGTTTTCTGGTAAGAAGAGTCACTATTGCACTCCCATTGCCATACGCAGTACAAATAGCACTCTTGTCTGTTCCCAGCAAGTACAGTGTATTGGCCTTAAGAGGATCTACTGTTCTAGTCAGTTTCCTAAGCAGAGTTGAACTAGATATGGCCCGTGTGTGTAGGAAGCACAGTTCTTTTGTTCTGTGCAAGCTCACTGTTTGGACACCATAGGAAACACAGTAGAGTAGAAGAGTGCTCTTTTCTCAAAAGCAGAGTGTGTTACTTTTAAGGCGAGCTAGCGTTTGTTTCCCAGTCCTAAATGGAGTTGAATCACATACTTTTTTCTAGTCCTACGAGCAAGAGTTGTTTTCTGGTAAGGAAAGTTACTATTGTGCTCCCATTGCCATACACATTGCAAATAGCACTCACGTTTGTTCCCAGCAAGTACGGTGTATTGGACTGAAGAGGAGCTACTGTTCGTGTCAGTATCCTAAGCAGAGTTGAACTAGATATGGCCCGTGTGTGTAGGAAGCACAGTTCTTTTGTTCTGAGCAAGCTCACTGTTCGGACCCCATAGGAAACACAGTAGAGTAGAAGAGTGCTCTTTCTCAAAGTAGAATGTGTTTCTTGTAAAGCGAGCTAGTTTTTGTTTCCCAGTCAGAAATGAAGTTGAATCCCATGCAGTTTCTGGTCCTATGAGCAAGAGTTTTTTTCTGGTAAGAAGAGTCACTATTGAGCTCCCATTGCCATACATAGTGCAAATAGAACTCCAGTCAGTTACCCACAATTACAGTGTATTGGAGTTAAGAGGAGCTACTGTTCTTGTCAGTTTCCTAAGCAGAGTTGAACTAGATATGGCCGTGTGTGTAGGAAGCACAGTTTTTTTGTTCTGAGCAAGCTCACTGTTCTGGCCCTATAAGAAACACAGTAGAGTAGAAGAGTGCTCTTTTCTCAAAAGCAGAGTGTGTTTCCTGTAAGGCGAGCTAGCGTTTGTTTCCCAGTTCTAAATGGAGTTGAGTCACATGCAGTTTTTGGTCCTACGAGCAAGACTTGTTCTCTGGTAAGGAAAGTTACTATTGCCCTCCCATTGCCATACACATTGCAAATAGCACTCACGTTTGTTCCCAGCATGTACAGTGTATTGGACTGAGAGGAGCTACTGTTCTTGTCAGTTTCCTAAGCAGAGTTGACCTAGATATGGCCCGTGTGTGTAGGAAGCACAGTTCTTTTGTTATGAGCATGCTCACTGTTCTGGCCCTATAGGAAACACAGTAGAGTAGTAGAGTGCTCTTTTCTCAAAAGCACAGTGTGTTTCTTGTAAGGCGAGCTAGCGTTTGTTTCCCAGTCCTAAATGGAGTTGAATCACATGCAGATTCTGGTCCTACGAGCAAGAGTTGTTTTCTGGTAAGGAAGGTCCCTATTGCGCTCCCATTGAGATACACAGTGCAAATAGCACTCGCGTCTGTTCCCAGCAAGTACAGTGTATTGGACTGAGGAGGATCTACTGTTCTTGTCAGTTTCCTAAGCAGAAGTGAACTAGATATGGCCGTGTGTGTAGGAAGCACAGTTCTTTTGTTCTGAGCAAGCTCACTGTTCTTGCCCTATAGGAAACACAGTAGAGTAGAAGACTGCTCTTTTCTCAAAAGCAGAGTGTGTTTCTTGTAAGGCGATCTAGCATTTGTTTCCCAGTCCTAAATGGAGTTGAGTCACATGCAGTTTCTGGTCCTAGGAGCAAGAGTTGTTTTCTGGTAAGAAGGGTCACTATTGTGCTCCCATTGCCATACACAGTGCAAAGAGCACTCCAGTCAGTTACCAGCAAGTACAGTGTATTAGACTGAAGAGGATCTACTGTTCTTGTCAGTTTCCTAAGCAGAATTGAACTAGATATGGCCCGTGTGTGTAGGAAGCACAGTTCTTTTGTTCTGAGCAAGCTCACTGTTCTGAACCTATAAGAAACACAGTAGAGTAGAAGAGTGCTCTTTTCTCAAAAGCAGAGTGTGTTTCCTGTAAGGCGAGCTAGCATTTGTTTCCCAGTCCTAAATGGAGTTGAATCACATGCAGTTTCTGGTCCTATGAGCAAGAGTTGTTTTCTGGTAAGGAAGGTCCCTATTGCATTCCCATTGCCATACCTAGTGCAAATAGCACTCGCGTCTGTTCCCAGCAAGTACAGTGTATTGGACTGAAGAGGATCTACTGTTCTTGTCAGTTTCCTAAGCAGAAGTAAACTAGATATGGCCGTGTTTGTAGGAAGCACAGTTCTTTTGTTCTGAGCAATTCACTGTTCTGGCCCTATAAGAAACACAGTAGAGTAGAAGAGTGCTCTTTTCTCAAAAGCAGAGTGTGTTTCTTGTAAGGCGAGCTAGCGTTTGTTTCCCAGTTCTAAATGGATTTGAGTCACATGCAGTTTTTGGTCCTAAGAGCAAGAGTTGTTTTCTGGTAAGAAGAGTCACTATTGCACTCCCATTGCCATAAGCAGTACAAATAGCACTCTTGTCTGTTCCCAGCAAGTACAGTGTATTGGCCTTAAGAGGATCTACTGTTCTTGTCAGTTTCCTAAGCAGAGTTGAACTAGATATGGCCCGTGTGTGTAGGAAGCACAGTTCTTTTGTTCTGTGCAAGCTCACTGTTTGGACCCCATAGGAAACACAGTAGAGTAGAAGAGTGCTCTTTTCTCAAAAGCAGAGTGTGTTACTTTTAAGGCGAGCTAGCGTTTGTTTCCCAGTCCTAAATGGAGTTGAATCACATACAGTTTCTAGTCCTACGAGCAAGAGTTGTTTTCTGGTAAGGAAAGTTACTATTGTGCTCCCATTGCCATACACATTGCAAATAGCACTCACGTTTGTTCCCAGCAAATACGGTGTATTGGATTGAAGAGGAGCTACTGTTCGTGTCAGTATCCTAAGCAGAGTTGAACTAGATATGGCCCGTGTGTGTAGGAAGCACAGTTCTTTTGTTCTGTGCAAGCTCACTGTTCGGACCCCATAGGAAATACAGTAGAGTAGAAGAGTGCTCTTTTCTCAAAAGCAGAGTGTGTTACTTTTAAGGTGAGCTAGCGTTTGTTTCCCAGTCCTAAATGGATTTGAATCACATACAGTTTCTAGTCCTACAAGCAAGAGTCGTTTTCTGGTAAGGAAAGTTACTATTGCGCTCCCATTGCCATACACATTGCAAATAGCACTCACGTTTGTTCCCAGCAAGTATAGTGTATTGGACTGAAGAGCAGCTACTGTTCTTGTCAGTATCCTAAGCAGAGTTGAACAGGATATGGCCCGTGTGTGTCAGAAGCACAGTTCTTTTGTTGTGAGCAAGCTCACTGTTCGGACCCCATAGGAAACACAGTAGAGTAGAAGAGTGCTCTTTTCTCAAAAGTAGAATGTGTTTCTTGTAAAGCGAGCTAGTTTTTGTTTCCCAGTCAGAAATGAAGTTGAATCCCATGCAGTTTCTGCTCCTACGAGCAAGAGTTTTTTTCTGGTAAGAAGAGTCACTATTGAGCTCCCATTGCCATACACAGTGCAAATAGCACTCCAGTCAGTTACCCACAATTACAGTGTATTGGACTTAAGAGGAGCTACTGTTCTTGTCAGTTTCCTAAGCAGAGTTGAACTAGATATGGCCGTGTGTGTAGGAACCACAGTTCTTTTGTTCTGAGCAAGCTCACTGTTCTGGCCCTGTAAGAAACACAGTAGAGTAGAAGAGTGCTCTTTTCTCAAAAGCAGAGTGTGTTTCCTGTAAGGCGAGCTAGCGTTTGTTTCCCAGTTCTAAATGGAGTTGAGTCACATGCAGGTTTTGGTCCTACGAGCAAGACTTGTTCTCTGGTAAGGAAAGTTACTATTGCCCTCCCATTGCCATACACATTGCAAATAGCAATCACGTTTGTTCCCAGCATGTACAGTGTATTGGACTGAAGAGGAGCTACTGTTCTTGTCAGTTTCCTAAGCAGAGTTGACCTAGATATGGCCCGTGTGTGTAGGAAGCACAGTTCTTTTGTTATGAGCAAGCTCACTGTTCTGGCCCTATAGGAAACACAGTAGAGTAGTAGAGTGCTCTTTTCTCAAAAGCACAGTGTGTTTCTTGTAAGGCGAGCTAGCGTTTGTTTCCCAGTCCTAAATGGAGTTGAATCACATGCAGATTCTGGTCCTACGAGCAAGAGTTGTTTTCTGGTAAGGAAGGTCCCTATTGCGCTCCCATTGCGATACACAGTGCAAATAGCACTCACGTCTGTTCCCAGCAAGTACAGTGTATTGGACTGAGGAGGATCTACAGTTCTTGTCAGTTTCCTAAGCAGAAGTGAACTAGGTATGGCCGTGTGTGTAGGAAACACAGTTCTTTTGTTCTGAGCAAGCTCACTGTTCTTGCCCTATAGGAAACACAGTAGAGTAGAAGACTGCTCTTTTCTCAAAAGCAGAGTGTGTTTCTTGTAAGGCGATCTAGCATTTGTTTCCCAGTCCTAAATGGAGTTGAGTCACATGCAGTTTCTGGTCCTAGGAGCAAAAGTTGTTTTCTGGTAAGAAGAGTCACTATTGTGCTCCCATTGCCATACACAGTGCAAAGAGCACTCCAGTCAGTTACCAGCAAGTACAGTGTATTAGACTGAAGAGGATCTACTGTTCTTGTCAGTTTCCTAAGCAGAATTGAACTAGATATGGCCCATGTGTGTAGGAAGCACAGTTCTTTTGTTCTGAGCAAGCTCACTGTTCTGGCCCAATAAGAAACACAGTAGAGTAGAAGAGTGCTCTTTTCTCAAAAGCAGAGTGTGTTTCCTGTAAGGCGAGCTAGCATTTGTTTCCCAGTCCTAAATGGAGTTGAATCACATGCAGTTTCTGGTCCTATGAGCAAGAGTTGTTTTCTGGTAAGGAAGGTCCCTATTGCAATCCCATTGCCATACACAGTGCAAATAGCACTCGCATCTGTTCCCAGCAAGTACAGTGTATTGGACTGAAGAGGATCTACTGTTCTTGTCAGTTTCCTAAGCAGAAGTAAACTAGATATGGCCGTGTTTGTAGGAAGCACAGTTCTTTTGTTCTGAGCAATTCACTGTTCTGGCCCTATAAGAAACACAGTAGAGTAGAAGAGTGCTCTTTTCTCAAAAGCAGAGTGTGTTTCTTGTAAGGCGAGCTAGCGTTTGTTTCCCAGTTCTAAATGGATTTGAGACACATGCAGTTTTTGGTCCTAAGAGCAAGAGTTGTTTTCTGGTAAGAAGAGTCACTATTGCACTCCCATTGCCATACGCAGTACAAATAGCACTCTTGTCTGTTCCCAGCAAGTACAGTGTATTGGCCTTAAGAGGATCTACTGTTCTTGTCAGTTTCCTAAGCAGAGTTGAACTAGATATGGCCCGTGTGTGTAGGAAGCACAGTTCTTTTGTTCTGTGCAAGCTCACTGTTTGGACCCCATAGGAAACACAGTAGAGTAGAAGAGTGCTCTTTTCTCAAAAGCAGAGTGTGTTACTTTTAAGGCGAGCTAGCGTTTGTTTCCCAGTCCTAAATGGAGTTGAATCACATACAGTTTCTAGTCCTACAAGCAAGAGTTGTTTTCTGGTAAGGAAAGTTACTATTGTGCTCCCATTGCCATACACATTGCAAATAGCACTCACGTTTGTTCCCAGCAAATACTGTGTATTGGATTGAATAGGAACTACTGTTCGTGTCAGTATCCTAAGCAGAGTTGAACTAGATATGGCCCGTGTGTGTAGGAAGCACAGTTCTTTTGTTCTGTGCAAGCTCACTGTTCGGACCCCATAGGAAATACAGTAGAGTAGAAGAGTGCTCTTTTCTCAAAAGCAGAGTGTGTTACTTTTAAGGTGAGCTAGCGTTTGTTTCCCAGTCCTAAATGGATTTGAATCACATACAGTTTCTAGTCCTACAAGCAAGAGTCGTTTTCTGGTAAGGAAAGTTACTATTGCGCTCCCATTGCCATACACATTGCAAATAGCACTCACGTTTGTTCCCAGCAAGTATAGTGTATTGGACTGAAGAGCAGCTACTGTTCTTGTCAGTATCCTAAGCAGAGTTGAACAGGATATGGCCCGTGTGTGTCAGAAGCACAGTTCTTTTGTTCTGAGCAAGCTCACTGTTCGGACCCCATAGGAAACACAGTAGAGTAGAAGAGTGCTCTTTTCTCAAAAGTAGAATGTGTTTCTTGTAAAGCGAGCTAGTTTTTGTTTCCCAGTCAGAAATGAAGTTGAATCCCATGCAGTTTCTGCTCCTACGAGCAAGAGTTTTTTTCTGGTAAGAAGAGTCACTATTGAGCTCCCATTGCCATACACAGTGCAAATAGCACTCCAGTCAGTTACCCACAATTACAGTGTATTGGACTTAAGAGGAGCTACTGTTCTTGTCAGTTTCCTAAGCAGAGTTGAACTAGATATGGCCGTGTGTGTAGGAACCACAGTTCTTTTGTTCTGAGCAAGCTCACTGTTCTGGCCCTATAAGAAACACAGTAGAGTAGAAGAGTGCTCTTTTCTCAAAAGCAGAGTGTGTTTCCTGTAAGGCGAGCTAGCGTTTGTTTCCCAGTTCTAAATGGAGTTGAGTCACATGCAGGTTTTGGTCCTACGAGCAAGACTTGTTCTCTGGTAAGGAAAGTTACTATTGCCCTCCCATTGCCATACACATTGCAAATAGCACTCACGTTTGTTCCCAGCATGTACAGTGTATTGGACTGAAGAGGAGCTACTGTTCTTGTCAGTTTCCTAAGCAGAGTTGACCTAGATATGGCCCGTGTGTGTAGGAAGCACAGTTCTTTTGTTATGAGCAAGCTCACTGTTCTGGCCCTATAGGAAACACAGTAGAGTAGTAGAGTGCTCTTTTCTCAAAAGCACAGTGTGTTTCTTGTAAGGCGAGCTAGCGTTTGTTTCCCAGTCCTAAATGGAGTTGAATCACATGCAGATTCTGGTCCTACGAGCAAGAGTTGTTTTCTGGTAAGGAAGGTCCCTATTGCGCTCCCATTGCGATACACAGTGCAAATAGCACTCACGTCTGTTCCCAGCAAGTACAGTGTATTGGACTGAGGAGGATCTACAGTTCTTGTCAGTTTCCTAAGCAGAAGTGAACTAGGTATGGCCGTGTGTGTAGGAAACACAGTTCTTTTGTTCTGAGCAAGCTCACTGTTCTTGCCCTATAGGAAACACAGTAGAGTAGAAGACTGCTCTTTTCTTAAAAGCAGAGTGTGTTTCTTGTAAGGCGATCTAGCATTTGTTTCCCAGTCCTAAATGGAGTTGAGTCACATGCAGTTTCTGGTCCTAGGAGCAAAAGTTGTTTTCTGGTAAGAAGAGTCACTATTGTGCTCCCATTGCCATACACAGTGCAAAGAGCACTCCAGTCAGTTACCAGCAAGTACAGTGTATTAGACTGAAGAGGATCTACTGTTCTTGTCAGTTTCCTAAGCAGAATTGAACTAGATATGGCCCATGTGTGTAGGAAGCACAGTTCTTTTGTTCTGAGCAAACTCACTGTTCTGGCCCAATAAGAAACACAGTAGAGTAGAAGAGTGCTCTTTTCTCAAAAGCAGAGTGTGTTTCCTGTAAGGCGAGCTAGCATTTGTTTCCCAGTCCTAAATGGAGTTGAATCACATGCAGTTTCTGGTCCTATGAGCAAGAGTTGTTTTCTGGTAAGGAAGGTCCCTATTGCAATCCCATTGCCATACCCAGTGCAAATAGCACTCGCATCTGTTCCCAGCAAGTACAGTGTATTGGACTGAAGGGGATCTACTGTTCTTGTCAGTTTCCTAAGCAGAAGTGAACTAGATATCGCCGTGTTTGTAGGAAGCACAGTTCTTTTGTTCTGAGCAATTCACTGTTCTGGCCCTATAAGAAACACAGTAGAGTAGAAGAGTGCTCTTTTCTCAAAAGCAGAGTGTGTTTCTTGTAAGGCGAGCTAGCGTTTGTTTCCCAGTTCTAAATGGATTTGAGTCACATTCAGTTTTTGGTCCTAAGAACAAGAGTTGTTTTCTGGTAAGAAGAGTCACTATTGCACTCCCATTGCCATACGCAGTACAAATAGCACTCTTGTCTGTTCCCAGCAAGTACAGTGTATTGGCCTTAAGAGGATCTACTGTTCTAGTCAGTTTCCTAAGCAGAGTTGAACTAGATATGGCCCGTGTGTGTAGGAAGCACAGTTCTTTTGTTCTGTGCAAGCTCACTGTTTGGACACCATAGGAAACACAGTAGAGTAGAAGAGTGCTCTTTTCTCAAAAGCAGAGTGTGTTACTTTTAAGGCGAGCTAGCATTTGTTTCCCAGTCCTAAATGGAGTTGAATCACATACTTTTTTCTAGTCCTACGAGCAAGAGTTGTTTTCTGGTAAGGAAAGTTACTATTGTGCTCCCATTGCCATACACATTGCAAATAGCACTCACGTTTGTTCCCAGCAAGTACGGTGTATTGGACTGAAGAGGAGCTACTGTTCGTGTCAGTATCCTAAGCAGAGTTGAACTAGATATGGCCCGTGTGTGTAGGAAGCACAGTTCTTTTGTTCTGAGCAAGCTCACTGTTCGGACCCCATAGGAAACACAGTAGAGTAGAAGAGTGCTCTTTTCTCAAAAGGAGAATGTGTTTCTTGTAAGGCGAGCTAGTTTTTGTTTCCCAGTCAGAAATGAAGTTGAATCCCATGCAGTTTCTGGTCCTATGAGCAAGAGAAGTTCTCTGGTAAGAAGAGTCACTATTGAGCTCCCATTGCCATATACAGTGCAAATAGCACTCCAGTCAGTTACCAGCAATTACAGTGTATTGGACTTAAGAGGAGCTACTGTTCTAGTCACTTTCCTAAGAAGAGTTGAACTAGATATGGCCCGTGTGTGTAGGAAGCACAGTTCTTTTGTTCTGAGCAAGCTCACTGTTCTGGCCCTATAAGAAACACAGTAGAGTAGAAGAGTGCTCTTTTCTCAAAAGCAGAGTGTGTTTCTTGTAAGGCGAGCTAGCGTTTTTTTCCCAGTTCTAAATGGAGTTGAGTCACATGCAGTTTTTGGTCCTAAGAGCAAGAGTTGTTTTCTGGTAAGAAGAGTCACTATTGTACTCCCATTGACATATGCAGTTCAAATAGCACTCGCGTCTGTTCCCAGCAAGTACAGTGTATTGGACTGAAGAGGATCTACTGTTCTTGTCAGTTTCCTAAGCAGAGTTGAACTAGATATGGCCCGTGTGTGTAGGAAGCACAGTTCTTTTGTTCTGAGCAAGCTCTCTCTTCGGACACCAAAGGAAAAACAGTAGAGTAGAAGAGTGCTCTTTTCTCAAAAGCAGAGTGTGTTTCTTGTAAGGCGAGCTACCATTTGCTTCCCAGTCCTAAATGGAGTTGAATCACATGCAGTATCTGGTCCTATGACCAAGAGTTGTTTTCTGGTAAGAAGAGTCACTATTGCACTCCCATTGCCATACGCAGTACAAATAGCACTCGTGTCTGTTCCCAGCAAGTACAGTGTATTGACCTTAAGAGGATCTACTGTTCTTGTCAGTTTCCTAAGCAGAGTTGAACTAGATATGGCCCGTGTGTGTAGGAAGCACAGTTCTTTTGTTCTGAGCAAGCTCACTGTTCGAACCCCATAGGAAACACAGTTGAGTAGAAGAGTGCTCTTTTCTCAAAAGCAGAGTGTGTTACTTGTAAGGCGAGATAGCCTTTGTTTCCCAGTCCTAAATAAAGTTGAATCACATGCAGTTTCTGGTCCTACGAGCAAGAGTTGTTTTCTGGTAAGGAAAGTCCCTATTGCGCTCCCATTGCGATACACAGTGCAAATAGCCCTCGCGTCTGTTCGTAGCAAGTACAGTGAATTGAACTGAAGAGGAGCTACTGTTCTTGTCAGTTTCCTAAGCAGAGCTGAACTAGATATGGCCCGTGTGTGTAGGAAGCACAGTTCTTTTGTTCTGAGCAAGCTCACTGTTCGGACCCCATAGGAAACACAGTAGATTAGAAGAGTGCTCTGTTCTCAAAAGGAGAATGTGTTTCTTGTAAGGCGAGCTAGTTTTTGTTTCCCAGTCAGAAATGAAGTTGAATCCCATGCAGTTTCTGGTCCTATGAGCAAGAGAAGTTCTCTGGTAAGAAGAGTCACTATTGAGCTCCCATTGCCATATACAGTGCAAATAGCACTCCAGTCAGTTACCAGCAATTACAGTGTATTGGACTTAAGAGGAGCTACTGTTCTAGTCAGTTTCCTAAGAAGAGTTGAACTAGATATGGCCCGTGTGTGTAGGAAGCACAGTTCTTTTGTTCTGAGCAAGCTCACTGTTCTGGCCCTATAAGAAACACAGTAGAGTAGAAGAGTGCTCTTTTCTCAAAAGCAGAGTGTGTTTCTTGTAAGGCGAGCTAGCGTTTTTTTCCGAGTTCTAAATGGAGTTGAGTCACATGCAGTTTTTGGTCCTAAGAGCAAGAGTTGTTTTCTGGTAAGAAGAGTCACTATTGTACTCCCATTGACATATGCAGTTCAAATAGCACTCGCGTCTGTTCCCAGCAAGTACAGTGTATTGGACTGAAGAGGATCTACTGTTCTTGTCAGTTTCCTAAGCAGAGTTGAACTAGATATGGCCCGTGTGTGTAGGAAGCACAGTTCTTTTGTTCTGAGCAAGCTCTCTCTTCGGACACCAAAGGAAAAACAGTAGAGTAGAAGAGTGCTCTTTTCTCAAAAGCAGAGTGTGTTTCTTGTAAGGCGAGCTACCATTTGCTTCCCAGTCCTAAATGGAGTTGAATCACATGCAGTATCTGGTCCTATGACCAAGAGTTGTTTTCTGGTAAGAAGAGTCACTATTGCACTCCCATTGCCATACGCAGTACAAATAGCACTCGTGTCTGTTCCCAGCAAGTACAGTGTATTGAACTTAAGAGGATCTACTGTTCTTGTCAGTTTCCTAAGCAGAGTTGAACTAGATATGGCCCGTGTGTGTAGGAAGCACAGTTCTTTTGTTCTGAGCAAGCTCACTGTTCGAACCCCATAGGAAACACAGTTGAGTAGAAGAGTGCTCTTTTCTCAAAAGCAGAGTGTGTTACTTGTAAGGCGATATAGCCTTTGTTTCCCAGTCCTAAATAAAGTTGAATCACATGCAGTTTCTGGTCCTACGAGCAAGAGTTGTTTTCTGGTAAGGAAAGTCCCTATTGCGCTCCCATTGCGATACACAGTGCAAATAGCCCTCGCGTCTGTTCGTAGCAAGTACAGTGAATTGAACTGAAGAGGAGCTACTGTTCTTGTCAGTTTCCTAAGCAGAGCTGAACTAGATATGGCCCGTGTGTGTAGGAAGCACAGTTCTTTTGTTCTGAGCAAGCTCACTGTTCGGACCCCATAGGAAACACAGTAGATTAGAAGAGTGCTCTGTTCTCAAAAGCAGAGTGTGTTTCTTGAAAGGTGAGCTACTGTTTGTTTACCATTCAGAAATGGAGTTGAATCCCATGCAGTTTCTGGTCCTACGAGCAAGATTTTTTTTCTGGTAAGAAGAGTCACTATTGAGCTCCCATTGCCATACACAGTGCAAATAGCACTCGCGTCTGTTCCCAGCAAGTACAGTGTATTTAACTAAGGGGAGCTACTGTTCTTGTCAGTTTCCTAAGCAGAGTTGAACTAGATATGGACCGTGTGTGTAGGAAGCACAGTTCTTTTGTTCTGAGCAAGCTCACTGTTCGGACCCCATAGGAAACACAGTAGAGTAGAAGAGTGCTCTTTTCTCAAAAGCAGAATGTGTTTCTTGTAAGGCGAGCTAGCATTTTTTTCCCAGTCCTAAATGGAGTTGAATCACATGCAGTTTCTGGTCCTACGAGCAAGAGTTGTTTTCTGGTAAGAAGAGTCACTATTGCGCTGCCATTGCCATACACAGGACAAATAGCACTGGAATCTGCTCTCAGCAAGTACAGTGTATTTGACTGAAGAGGATCTACTGTTCTTTTCAGGTTCATAAGCAGAATTGAACTATATATGGCCGTGTGTGAAGGAAGCACAGTTTTTTTGTTCTGAGCAGGCTCAGTGTTCGGACCCCATAGGAAACACAGTAGAGTAGAAGAGTGCTCTTTTCTCAAAAGCAGAGTGTGTTTCTTGAAAGGCGAACTAGTGTTTGTTTCCCATTCAGAAATAAAGTTGAATCCCATGCAGTTTTTGGTCCTACGAGCAATAGTTGTTTTCTAATAAGAAAAGTCACTATTGTGCTCCTATTGCTGTACACAGTGCAAATAGCACTCGCGTCTGTTCCCAGCAAGTACAGTGTATTGGACTGAAGGGGAGCTAATGTTCTTGTCAGTTTCCTAAGCAGAGTTGAACTAGATATGGCCCGTGTGTGTAGGAAGCACAGTTCTTTTGTTCTGAGCAAGCTCACTGTTCGGATCCCATAGGAAACACAGTAGAGTAGAAGAGTGCTCTTTTCTCAAAAGCAGAGTGTTTCTCGTAAGGCGAGCTAGCGTTTGTTTCCCAGTCCTAAATGGAGTTGAATCACGTGCAGTTTTTGGTCCTATGAGCAAGAGTTGTTTTCTGGTAAGAAGAGTCACTATTGCGCTGCCATTGCCATACACACGACAAATAGCACTGGTGTCTGTTCCCAGCAAGTACAGTGTATTGGACTGAAGAGAATCTACTGTTCTTGTCAGGTTCATAAGCAGAATTGAACTAGACATGGCCGTGTGTGTAGGAAGCACAGTTCTTTTGTTCTGAGCAAGCTCACTGTTCTGGCCCTAAAAGAAACACAGTAGAGTAGAGGAGTGCTCTTTTCTCAAAAGCAGAGAGTGTTTCTTAGAAGCTGAGCTAGGGTTTGTTTCCCAGTCCTAAATGGAGTTGAATCCCATGCAGTTTCTGGTCCTACGAGCAAGAGTTGTTTTCTAATAAGGAAAGTCACTATTGCGCTCCTATTGCCATAAACAGTGCAAATAGCATTCGCGTCTGTTCCCAGCAAGTACAGTGTATTGGACAGAAGAGGAGCTACTGATCTTCTCAGTTTCCTAAGCAGAGTTGAACGAGATATGGCTGTGTGTGTAGGAAGCACAGTTCTTTTGTTCTGAGAAAACTCACTGTTCAGGCCCTATAGGAAACACAGTAGAGTAGAATAGTGCTCTTTTCTCAAAAGCAGAGTGTGTTTCTTGTAAGGCTAGCTAGCGTTTGTTTCCCAGTCCTAAATGGAGTTGAATCACATGCAGGTTCTGGTCCTACGAGCAAGAGATTTTTTCTGGTAAGAAGAGACACTATTGCGCTCCGATTGTCATACACAGGGCAAATAGCACTGGCATCTCTTCCCAGCATGTACAGTGTATTGGATTGACGAGGATCTACTCTTCTTGTCAGGATCCTAAGCAGAATTGAACTAGATATGGCCCGTGTGTGTAGGAAGCACAGTTCTTTTGTTCTGAGCAAGCTCACGGTTAGGACCCATAAGAAACACAGTAGAGTAGATTAGTGCTCCTTTCTCAAAGGCAGAGTGTGTTTCTTGAAAAGCGTGTTAGCGTTTGTTTCCCAGTCCTAAATGGAGTTGAATCATATGCAGTTTCTGGTCCTACGAGCAAGAGTTGTTTTCTGGTAAGAAGAATCACTATTGTGCTCCCATTGCCATACACAGTGCAAATAGCACTCGCGTCTGTTCCCATTAAGTACAGTGTATTGGACTGAAGAGGAGCTACTGTTCTTGTCAGTTTCCTATGCAGAGTTGACCTAGATATGGCCGGTGTGTGTAGGAAGCACAGTTCTTTTGTTCTGAGCAAGCTCACTGTCCTGGCCCTATAAGAAACACAGTAGAGTAGAAGAGTGTTCTTTTCTCAAAAGCAGAGTGTGTTTCTTGTAGGCAAGCTAGCGTTTGTTTCCCAGTTCTAAATGGAGTTGAGTCACACGCAGTTTTGGTCCTACGAGCAAGAGTTGTTTTCTGGTAAGAAGAGTAACTATTGTGCTCATATTGCCATACACAGTACAAATAGCACTCGCGTCTGTTCCCAGCAAGTACAGTGTATTGGACTGAAGGGGAGCTACTGTTCTTGTCAGTTTCCTAAGCAGAGTTGAACTAGATATGGCCCATGTGTGTAGAAAGCACAGTTCTTTTGTTCTGAGCAAGCTCACTGTTCGGACCCCATAGGAAACACAGTAGAGTAAAAGAGTGCTCTTTTCTCAAAAGCAGAGTGTGTTTCTTGTAAG
This sequence comes from Peromyscus eremicus, assembly GCF_949786415.1. Taxonomy (NCBI): domain Eukaryota; kingdom Metazoa; phylum Chordata; class Mammalia; order Rodentia; family Cricetidae; genus Peromyscus; species Peromyscus eremicus. The sequence continues at coordinate 513,336 of NC_081417.1, read as the reverse complement.
GCGAGCTAGCGTTTGTTTCCCAGTCCTAAATAGAGTTGAATCACATGGAGTTTCTGGTCCTACAAGCAAGAGTTGTTTTCTGGTAAGAAGAGTCACGACTGCGCTGCCATTGCCATACACACGACAAATAGCACTGGTGTCTGTTCCCAGCAAGTACAGTGTATTGGACTGAAGAGGATCTACTGTTCTTGTCAGGTTCCTAAGGAGAATTGAACTAGATATGGCCGTGTGTGTAGGAAGCACAGTTCTTTTGTTCTGAGCAAGCTCACTGTTCTGGCCCTATAGGAAACACAGTAGAGTAGAAGAGTGCTCTTTTCTCAAAAGCAGAGTGTGTTACTTATAAGGCGAGATAGCCTTTGTTTCCCAGTCCTAAATAAAGTTGAATCACATGCAGTTTCTGGTCCTACGAGCAAGAGTTGTTTTCTGGTAAGGAAAGTCCCTATTGCGCTCCCATTGCGATACACAGTGCAAATAGCACTCGCGTCTCTTCCTAGCAAGTACAGTGAATTGAACTGAAGAGGAGCTACTGTTCTTGTAAGTTTCCTAAGCAGAGTTGAACTAGATATGGCCCGTGTGTGTAGGAAGCACAGTTCTTCTGTTCTGAGCAAGCTCACTGTTCGGACCCCATAGGAAACACAGTAGAGTAGAAGAGTGCTCTTTTCTGAGGAGCAGAATGTGTTTCTTGTAAGGTGAGCTAGCGTTTGTTTCCCAGTCCTAAATGGAGTTGAATCACATGCAGTTTCTGGTCCTACGAGCAAGAGTTGTTTTCTGGTAAGAAGAGTCACTATTGCGCTGCCATTGCCATACATACGACAAATAGCACTGGTGTCTGTTCTCAGCAAGTACAGTGTATTTGACTGAAGAGGATCTACTGTTCTTTTCAGGTTTATAAGCAGAATTGAACTAGATATGGCCGTGTGTGAAGGAAGCACAGTTTTTTTTTTCTGAGCAGGCTCAGTGTTCGGAACCCATAGGAAACACAGTAGAGTAGAAGAGTGCTCTTTTCTCAAAAGCAGAGTGTGTTTCTTGAAAGGCGAGCTAGTGTTTGTTTCCCATTCAGAAATGAAGTTGAATCCCATGCAGTTTCTGGTCCTATGAGCAAGAGTTGTTTTCTGGTAAGAAGAGTCACTATTGAGCTCCCATTGCCATACACAGTGCAAATAGCACTCGTGTCTGTTCCCAGCAAGTACAGTGTATTGGACTGAAGGGGAGCTAATGTTCTTGTCAGTTTCCTAAGCAGAGTTGAACTAGATATGGCCCGTGTGTGTAGGAAGCACAGTTCTTTTGTTCTGAGCAAGCTCACTGTTCAGACCCCATAGGAAACACAGTAGAGTAGAAGAGTGCTCTTTTCTCAAAAGCAGAATGTGTTTCTTGTAAGGCGAGCTAGCGTTTTTTTCCCAGTCCTAAATGGAGTTGAATCAGATGCAATTTCTGGTCCTATGAGCAAGAGTTGTTTTCTGGTAAGAAGAGTCACTATTGCCCTGCCATTGCTATACACACGACAAATAGCACTGGTGTCTGTTCCCAGAAAGTAGAATGTATTGGACTGAAGAGGATCTACTGTTCTTGTCAGGTTCATAAGCAGAATTGAACTGGATATGACTGTGTGTGAAGGAAGCACAGTTTTTTTGTTCTGAGTAGGCTCAGTGTTCTGACCTCATAGGAAACACAGTAGAGTAGAAGAGTGCTCTTTTCTCAAAAGCAGAGTGTATTTCTTGTAATCAAGCTAGCGTTTGTTTCCCAGTTCTAAATGGAGTTGAATCACATGCAGTTTCTGGTCCTACGAGCAAGAGTTGTTTTCTGGTAAGAAGAGTCACTATTGCGCTGCCATTGCCATACACACGACAAATAGCACTGGTGTCTGTTCCCAGCAAGTACAGTGTATTGGACTGAAGAGGATCTACTGTTCTTGTCTGTATCCTAAGCAGAATTGAACTAGATATGGCCGTGTGTGTAGGAAGCACATTTCTTTTGTTCTGAGCAAGCTCACTGTTCTGGCCCTATAGGAAACACAGTAGAGTAAAAGAGTGCTCTTTTCTCAAAAGCAGAGTGTGTTTCTTGTAAGGTGAGCTAGCGTTTTTTTCCCAGTGCTAAATGGAGTTGAATCCCATGCAGTTTCTGGTCCTACGAGCCAGAGTTGTTTTCTGGTAAGGAAAGTCCCTATTGGTCTCCCATTGTGATACACCGTGCAAATAGCACTCTGTCTGTTCCCAGCAAGTACAGTGTATTTAACTGAAGAGGAGCTACTGTTCTTGTCAGTTTCCTAAGCAGAGTTGAACTAGATATGGCCAGTGTTCATAGGAAGCACAGTTCTTTTGTTCTGAGCAAGCTCACTGTTCGGACGCCATAGGAAACACAGTAGAGTAGAAGAGTGCTCTTTTCTCAAAAGCAGAGTGTGTTTCTTGTAAGGTGAGCTAGCGTTTGTTTCCCAGTCCTAAATGGAGTTGAATTACATGCAGTTTCTGGTCCTACGAGCAAGAGTTGTTTTCTGGTAAGAAGAGTCACTATTGCGCTGCCATTTCCATACATACGACAAATAGCACTGGTGTCTGTTCTCATCAAGTACAGTGTATTTGACTGAAGAGGATCTACTGTTCTTTTCAGGTTTATAAGCAGAATTGAACTAGATATGGCCGTGTGTGAAGGAAGCACAGTTTTTTTTTTCTGAGCAGGCTCAGTGTTCGGAACCCATAGGAAACACAGTAGAGTAGAAGAGTGCTCTTTTCTCAAAAGCAGAGTGTGTTTCTTGAAAGGCGAGCTAGTGTTTGTTTCCCATTCAGAAATGAAGTTGAATCCCATGCAGTTTCTGGTCCTATGAGCAAGAGTTGTTTTCTGGTAAGAAGAGTCACTATTGAGCTCCCATTGCCATACACAGTGCAAATAGCACTCGTGTCTGTTCCCAGCAAGTACAGTGTATTGGACTGAAGGGGAGCTAATGTTCTTGTCAGTTTCCTAAGCAGAGTTGAACTAGATATGGCCCGTGTGTGTAGGAAGCACAGTTCTTTTGTTCTGAGCAAGCTCACTGTTCAGACCCCATAGGAAACACAGTAGAGTAGAAGAGTGCTCTTTTCTCAAAAGCAGAATGAGTTTCTTGTAAGGCGAGCTAGCGTTTTTTTCCCAGTCCTAAATGGAGTTGAATCAGATGCAGTTTCTGGTCTTATGAGCAAGAGTTGATTTCTGGTAAGAAGAGTCACTATTGCGCTGCCATTGCTATACACACGACAAATAGCACTGGTGTCTGTTCCCAGAAAGTAGAATGTATTGGACTGAAGAGGATCTACTGTTCTTGTCAGTTTTCTGAGCAGAGTTGAACTAGATATGGCTGTGTGTGTAGTAAGCACAGTTCTTTTGTTCTGAGAAAGCTCACTGTTCTGGCACCCTAGGAAACACAATAGAGTAGAAGAGTGTTCTTTTCTCAAAAGCAGAGTTTGTTTCTTGTAAGGCGAGCTAGTGTTTGTTTCCCAGTGCTAAATGGAGTTGAATCACAACAGTTTCTGGTCTTACGAGAAAGAGTGGTTTTCTGGTAAGAAGAGTCACTATTGCGCTCGAATTGCCATACTCAGTGCAAATAGCACTCGCGTCTGTTCCCAGCAAGTACAGTGTATTGGACTGAAGAGGAGGTACTGTTCTTGTCAGTTTCCTAAGCATAGTTGAACTAGATATGGCCCGTGTGTGTAGGAAGCACAGTTCTTTTGTTCTGAGCAAGCTCACGGTTTGGACCCATAGGAAACACAGTAGAGTAGAGGAGTGCTCCTTTCTCAAAGACAGAGTGTGTTTCTTGAAAAGCGTGTTAGCGTTTGTTTCCCAGTCCTAAATGGAGTTGAATCATATGTAGTTTCTGGTCCTATGAGCAAGAGTTGTTTTCTGGTAAGAAGAATCACTATTGTGCTCCCATTGCCATACACAGTGCAAATAGCACTCGCGTATGTACCCATTAAGTACAGTGTATTGGACTGAAGAGGATCTACTGTTCTTGTCAGTTTAATTAGCAGAGTTGACCTAGATATGGCCCGTGTGTGTAGGAAGCACTGTTCTTTTGTTCTGAGCAAGCTCACTGTCCTGGCCCTATAAGAAACACAGTAGAGTAGAAGAGTGCTCTTTTCTCAAAAGCAGAGTGTGTTTCTTGTAGGCAAGCTAGCGTTTGTTTCCCAGTTCTAAATGGAGTTGAGTCACACGCAGTTTTTGGTCCTACGAGCAAGAGTTGTTTTCTGGTAAGAAGAGTAACTATTGTGCTCATATTGCCATACACAGTACAAATAGCACTCGCGTCTGTTCCCAGCAAGTACAGTGTATTGGACTGAAGGGGAGCTACTGTTCTTGTCAGTTTCCTAAGCAGAGTTGAACTAGATATGGCCCGTGTGTGTAGAAAGCACAGTTCTTCTGTTCTGAGCAAGCTCACTGTTCGGACCCCATAGGAAACACAGTAGAGTAGAAGAGTGCTCTTTTCTCAAAAGCAGAGTGTGTTTCTTGTAAGGCGAGCTAGCGTTTGTTTCCCAGTCCTAAATAGAGTTGAATCACATGGAGTTTCTGGTCCTACGAGCAAGAGTTGTTTTCTGGTAAGAAGAGTCACGATTGCGCTGCCATTGCCATACACACGACAAATAGCACTGGTGTCTGTTCCCAGCAAGTACAGTGTATTGGACTGAAGAGAATCTACTTTTCTTGTCTGTATCCTAAGCAGAATTGAACTAGATATGGCTGTGTGTGTAGGAAGCACAGTTCTTTTGTTCTGAGCAAGCTCACTGTTCTGGCCCTATAGGAAACACAGTAGAGTAGAAGAGTGCTCTTTTCTCAAAAGCAGAGTGTGTTTCTTGTAAGGCGAGGTAGCGTTTGTTTCCCAGTCCTAAATGGAGTTGAATCCCATGCACTTTCTGGTCCTACGAGCCAGAGTTGTTTTCTTGTAAGGAAAGTCCCTATTGGTCTCCCATTGCGATACACAGTGCAAATAGCACTCGCGTCTTTTCCCAGCAAGTACAGTGTATTTAACTGAAGAGGAGCTACTGTTCTTGTCAGTTTCCTAAGCAGAGTTGAACTAGATATGGCTGGTGTTCATAGGAAGCACAGTTCTTTTGTTCTGAGCAAGCTCACTGTTCGGACGCCATAGGAAACACAGTAGAGTAGAAGAGTGCTCTTTTCTCAAAAGCAGAGTGTGTTTCTTGTAAGGTGAGCTAGCGTTTGTTTCCCAGTCCTAAATGGAGTTGAATCACATGCAGTTTCTGTTCCTACGAGCAAGAGTTGTTTTCTAATAAGAAAAGTCACTATTGCGCTCCTATTGCCATAAACAGTGCAAATAGCACTCGCGTCTGTTCCCAGCAAGTACAGTGTATTGGACTGAAGAGGAGCTACTGTTCTTGTCAGTTTCCTAAGCAGAGTTGAACTAGATATGGCTGTGTGTGTAGGAAGCACAGTTCTTTTGTTCTGAGAAAGCTCACTGTTCTGGCCCTATAGGAAACACAGTAGAGTAGAAGAGTGCTCTTTTGTCAAAAGCAGAGTGTGTTTCTTGTAAGGCGAGCTAGCGTTTGTTTCCCAGTCCTAAATGGAGTTGAATCACAACAGTTTCTGGTCTTACGAGCAAGAGTGGTTTTCTGGTAAGAAGAGTCACTATTGCGCTCGAATTGCCATACTCAGTGCAAATAGCACTCACGTTTGTTCGGAGCAAGTACAGTGATTTGGACTGAAGAGGAGCTACTGTTCTTGTCAGTTTCCTAAGCATAGTTGAACTAGATATGGCAAGTGTGTTTAGGAAGCACAGTTCTTTTGTTCTGAGGAAGCTCACTGTTCGGACCCATTAGGAAACACAGTAGAGTAGAAGAGTGCTCTTTTCTCAAAAGCAGAGTGTGTTTCTTGTAAGGCGAGGTAGCGTTTGTTTCCCAGTCCTAAATGGAGTTGAATCACATGCAGTTTCTGGTCCTACGAGCAAGAGTTGTTTATTGGTAAGAAGAGTCACTATTGTGCTTCCATTGCCATACACAGTGCAAATAGCACTCGCGTCTGTTCCCAGCAAGTACAGTGTATTGGACTGAATAGGATCTACTGTTCTTGTCAGTTTCCTAAGCAGAGTTGACCTAGATATGGCCCGTGTGTGTAGGAAGCACAGTTCTTTTGTTCTGAGCAAGCTCACTGTTCTGGCCCTATAAGAAAAACAGTAGACTAGAAGAGTGCTCTTTTCTCAAAAGCAGAGTGTTTTTCTTGTAGCCAAGCTAGCGTTTGTTTCCCAGTTCTAAATGGGGTTGAGTCACACGCAGTTTTTGGTCCTACTAGCAAGAGTTGTTTTCTGGTAAGAAGAGTAACTATTGCGCTCAAATTGCCATACACAGCACAAATAGCACTCGCGTCTTTTCCCAGCAAGTACAGTGTATTGAACTGATGAGGAGCTACTGTTCTTGTCAGTTTCCTAAGCAGAGTTGAACTAGATATGGCCCGTGTTCGTAGGAAGCACAGTTCTTTTGTTATGAGCAAGCTCACTGTTCGGACCCCATAGGAAACACAGTAGAGTAGAAGAGTGCTCTTTTCTCAAAAGCAGAGTGTGTTTCTTGTAAGGTGAGCTAGCGTTTGTTTCCCAGTCCTAAATGGAGTTGAATCCCATGCAGTTTCTGGTCCTACGAGCAAGAGATGTTTTCTAATAAGGAAAGTCACTATTGTGTTCCTATTGCCGTACACAGTGCAAATAGCACTCCCGTCTGTTCCCAGCAAGTACAGTGTATTGGACTGAAGAGGAGCTCCTGTTCTTGTCAGTTTTCTAAGCAGAGTTGAACTAGATATTTCTGTGTGTGTAGGAAGCACAGTTCTTTTGTTCTGAGAAAGCTCACTGTTCTGTCACTATAGGAAACACAGTAGAGTAGAAGAGTGCTCTTTTCTCAAAAGGAGAGTGTGTTTCTTGTAAGGCGAGCTAGCATTTGTTTTCCAGTGCTAAATGGAGTTGAATCACAACAGTTTCTGGTCTTACGAGCAAGAGTGGTTTTCTGGTAGGAAGAGTCACTATTGCGCTCGAATTGCCATACTCAGTGCAAATAGCACTCACGTTTGTTCCCAGCAAGTACAGTGATTTGGACTGAAGCGGAGCTACTGTTCTTGTCAGTTTCCTAAGCATAGTTGAACTAGATATGGCAAGTGTGTTTAGGAAGCACAGTTCTTTTGTTCTGAGGAAGCTCACTGTTCGGACCCATTAGGAAACACAGTAGAGTAGAAGAGTGCTCTTTTCTCAAAAGCAGAGTGTGTTTCTTGTAAGGCGAGCTAGCGTTTGTTTCCCAGTCCTAAATGGAGTTGAATCACATGCAGTTTCTGGTCCTACGAGCAAGAGTTGTTTATTGGTAAGAAGAGTCACTATTGTGCTTCCATTGCCATACACAGTGCAAATAGCACTCGCGTCTGTTCCCAGCAAGTACAGTGTATTGGACTGAATAGGATCTACTGTTCTTGTCAGTTTCCTAAGCAGAGTTGACCTAGATATGGCCCGTGTGTGTAGGAAGCACAGTTCTTTTGTTCTGAGCAAGCTCACTGTTTTGGCCCTATAAGAAACACAGTAGACTAGAAGAGTGCTCTTTTCTCAAAAGCAGAGTGTTTTTCTTGTAGGCAAGCTAGCGTTTGTTTCGAAGTTCTAAATGGAGTTGAGTCACACGCAGTTTTTGGTCCTACTAGCAAGAGTTGTTTTTTGGTAAGTAGAGTAACTATTGCGCTCAAATTGCCATACACAGTACAAATAGCACTCGCGTCTTTTCCCAGCAAGTACAGTGTATTGAACTGATGAGGAGCTACTGTTCTTGTCAGTTTCCTAAGCAGAGTTGAACTAGATATGGCCCGTGTTCGTAGGAAGCACAGTTCTTTTGTTATGAGCAAGCTCTCTGTTCGGACCCCATAGGAAACACAGTAGAGTAGAAGAGTGCTCTTTTCTCAAAAGCAGAGTGTGTTTCTTGTAAGGTGAGCTAGCGTTTGTTTCCCAGTCCTAAATGGAGTTGAATCCCATGCAGTTTCTGGTCCTACGAGCAAGAGTTGTTTTCTGGTAAGGAAAGTCACTATTGTGCTCCTATTGCCGTACACAGTGCAAATAGCACTCATGTCTGTTCCCAGCAAGTACAGTGTATTGAACTGAAGAGTAGCAACTGTTCTTCGCAGTTTCCTAAGCAGAGTTGAACTAGATATGGCCCGTGCGTGTAGGAAGCACAGTTCATTTGTTCTGAGCAAGCTCACTGTTCGGACCCCATAGGAAACCCAGTAGAGTAGAAGAGTGCTCTTTTCTCAAAAGCAGAGTGTGTTTCTTGTAAGGGGAGCTAGTGTTTGTTTCCCAGTCCTAAATGGAGTTGAATCCCATGCAGTTTCTGGTCCTAGGATCAAGAGTTGTTTTCTGGTAAGAAGAGTCACTATTGAGCTCCCATTGCCATACACAGGACAAATAGCACTGGCGTCTGTTCCCAGCAAGTACACTGTATTGTACTGAAGAGGATCTGCTGTTCTTGTCAGGTTCCTAATCAGAATTGAACTAGATATGGCCGTGTGTGTAGGAAGCTCAGTTTTATTGTTCTCAGAATGCTCACTATTCGAACCCCATAGGAAACACAGTAGAGTAGAAGACTGCTCTTTTCTCAAAAGCAGAGTGTGTTTCTTGTAAGGTGAGCTAGCGTTTGTTTCCCAGTCCTAAATGGAGTTGAATCACATGCAGTTTCTGGTCCTACGAGCAAGAGTTGTTTATTGGTAAGAAGAGTCACTATTGTGCTTCCATTGCCATACACAGTGCAAATAGCACTCGCGTCTGTTCCCAGCAAGTACAGTGTATTGGACTGAATAGGATCTACTGTTCTTGTCAGTTTCCTAAGCAGAGTTGACCTAGATATGGCCCGTGTGTGTAGGAAGCACAGTTCTTTTGTTCTGAGCAAGCTCACTGTTCTGGCCCTATAAGAAACACAGTAGACTAGAAGAGTGCTCTTTTCTCAAAAGCAGAGTGTTTTTCTTGTAGGCAAGCTAGCGTTTGTTTCCCAGTTCTAAATGGAGTTGAGTCACACGCAGTTTTTGGTCCTACTAGCAAGAGTTGTTTTCTGGTAAGTAGAGTAACTATTGCGCTCAAATTGCCATACACAGTACAAATAGCACTCGCGTCTTTTCCCAGCAAGTACAGTGTATTGAACTGATGAGGAGCTACTGTTCTTGTCAGTTTCCTAAGCAGAGTTGAACTAGATATGGCCCGTGTTCGTAGGAAGCACAGTTCTTTTGTTATGAGCAAGCTCACTGTTCGGACCCCATAGGAAACACAGTAGAGTAGAAGAGTGCTCTTTTCTCAAAAGCAGAGTGTGTTTCTTGTAAGGTGAGCTAGCGTTTGTTTCCCAGTCCTAAATGGAGTTGAATCCCATGCAGTTTCTGGTCCTACGAGCAAGAGTTGTTTTCTGGTAAGGAAAGTCACTATTGTGCTCCTATTGCCGTACACAGTGCAAATAGCACTCATGTCTGTTCCCAGCAAGTACAGTGTATTGAACTGAAGAGTAGCAACTGTTCTTCGCAGTTTCCTAAGCAGAGTTGAACTAGATATGGCCTGTGCGTGTAGGAAGCACAGTTCATTTGTTCTGAGCAAGCTCACTGTTCGGACCCCATAGGAAACCCAGTAGAGTAGAAGAGTGCTCTTTTCTCAAAAGCAGAGTGTGTTTCTTGTAAGGGGAGCTAGTGTTTGTTTCCCAGTCCTAAATGGAGTTGAATCCCATGCAGTTTCTGGTCCTAGGATCAAGAGTTGTTTTCTGGTAAGAAGAGTCACTATTGAGCTCCCATTGCCATACACAGGACAAATAGCACTGGCGTCTGTTCCCAGCAAGTACACTGTATTGTACTGAAGAGGATCTGCTGTTCTTGTCAGGTTCCTAATCAGAATTGAACTAGATATGGCCGTGTGTGTAGGAAGCTCAGTTTTATTGTTCTCTGAATGCTCACTATTCGAACCCCATAGGAAACACAGTAGAGTAGAAGACTGCTCTTTTCTCAAAAGCAGAGTGTGTTTCTTGTAAGGTGAGCTAGCGTTTGTTTCCCAGTCCTAAATGGAGTTGAATCACGTGCAATTTCTGTTCCTACGAGCAAGAGTTGTTTTCAGGTAAGGAAAGTCACTATTGTGCTCCCTTTGCCATACACAGTGTAAATAGCACTCGCGTCTGTTCCCAGCAAGTACAGTGTATCGGACTGAAGAGGAGCTACTGTTCTTGTCAGTTTCCAAAGCAGAGTTGAACTAGATATGGCCCGTGTGTGTAGGAAGCACAGTTCTTTTGTTCTGAGCAAGCTCACTGTTCGGACCCCATAGGAAACACAGTAGAGTAGAAGACTGCTCTTTTCTCAAAAGCAGAGTGTGTTTCTTGAAAGGCGAGCTAGCGTTTGTTTCCCAGTCATAAATGGAGTGGAGTCAATGCAGTTTTTGTTCCTACAAGCAAGAGTTGTTTTCTGGTAAGAGGAGTCACTATTGCGTTCCAAATGCCATACACAGTGCAAATTGCACTCGCGTCTGTTCCCAGCAAGTACAGTGTATTGGAGTGAATAGGAGCTACTGTTCCTGTCAGTTTCCTAAGCAGAGTTTAACTACATATGGTCCCTGTGTGTAGGAAGCACAGTTTTTTTGTTCTGAGCAAGCTGACTGTTTGGACCCCATAGGAAACACAGTAGAGTAGAAGAGTGCTCTTTTCTCTAAAGCAGAGTGTGTTTCTTGTAAGGCGAGCTCGCGTTTGTTTCCCAGTCCTAAATGGAGTTGAGTCACATGTAGTTTTTGGTTCTTCCAGCAAGAGTTGTTTTCTGGTAAGAAGAGTCACTATTGCGCTGCCATTGTCATACACAGGACAAATTGCACTGTTGTCTGTTCCCAGCAAGTACAGTGTATTGGAATGAAGAGGATCTACTGTTCTTGTCAGGTTCTTTTTTTTTTTTTTTTTTTTCGTTTTTTCGAGGCAGGGTTTCTCTGTGTAGCTTTGCGCCTTTCCTGGAACTCACTCGGTAGCCCAGGTTGGCCTCGAACTCACAGAGATCCGCCTGGCTCTGCCTCCGAGTCCTGGGATTAGAGGCGTGCACCACCACCGCCCGGCCTTGTCAGGTTCTTAAGCAGAATTGAACTAGATATGGTCGTGTGTGTAGGAAGCACAGTTTTTTTTGTTCTGAGAAAGCTCACTGTTTGGACCCCATAGGAAACACAGTAGAGTAGAAGAGTGCTCTTTTCTCTATAGCAGAGTGTGTTTCTTCTAAGGTGAGCTCGCATTTGTTTCCCAGGCCTAAAAGGAGTTGAGTCACATGCAGTTTTTGGTCCCAGGAGCAAGAGTTGTTTTCTGGTAAGAAGAGTCACTATTGTACTCCCATTGCCATACACAGTGCAAATAGCACTCGCGTCTGTTCCCAGCAATTACAGTGTATTGGACTGAATAGGAGCTACTGTTCTTGTCAGTTTTCTAAGCAGAGTTGAACTACATATGGTCCGTGTGTGTAGGAAGCACAGTTCTTTTGTTCTGAGAAGGTTCACTGTTTGGACCCCATAGGAAACACAGTAGAGTAGAAGAGTGCTCTTTTCTCAAAAGCAGAGTGTGTTTCTTGTAAGGCGAGCTAGCGTTTGTTTCCCAGTCCTAAATGGAGTTGAATCCCATTCAGTTTCTGGTCTTACGAGCAAGAGTTGTTTTCTGGTAAGAAGAGACACTATTGCGCTGCCATTGCCATACACAGGACAAATAGCACTGGCGTCTGTTCCCAGCATGTACAGTGTATTGGACTGAAGAGGATCTACTGTTCTTGTCAGGATCCTAAGCAGAGAAGAACTAGATATGGCCTTGTGTGTAGGAAGCACAGTTCTTTTGTTCTGAGCAAGCTCACTGTTCGGACCCCATAGGAAACACAGTAGAGTAGAAGAGTGCTCTTTTCTCAAAAGCAGAGTGTGTTTCTTATAAGGCGAACTAGCGTTTGTTTCCCAGTCCTAAATGGAGTTGAATCACATGCAGTTTCTGGTCCTACGACCAAGAGTTGTTTTCTGGTAAGGAAAGTCACCATTGCGCTCCAATTGCCATACACAGTGCAATAGCACTCGCGTCTGTTCCCAGCAAGTACAGTGTATCGGACTGAAGAGGAGCTACTGTTCTTGTCAGTTTCCTAAGCAGAGTTGAACTAGATATGGTCCGTGTGTGTAGGAAGCACAGTTCTTTTGTTCTGAGTAAGCACACTGTTTGAAGCCACAGGAAACACACTAGAGTAGAAGAGTGCTCTTTTCTCAAAAGGAGAGTGTGTTTCTTGTAAAGCAAGCTAGCATTTGTTTCCCAGTCTGAAATGGGGTTGAATCCCATTCAGTTTCTGGTCCTAGGAGCAAGAGTTGTTTTCTGGTAAGAAGAGTCACTATTGTGCTCCCATTGCCATACACAGTGCAAATAGCACTCGCGTCTGTTCCCAGCAAGTACAGTGTATTGGACTGAATAGGAGCTACTGTTCTTGTCAGTTTTCTAAGCAGAGTTGAACTACATATGGTCCGTGTGTGTAGGAAGCACAGTTCTTTTGTTCTGAGCAAGCTCACTGTTTGGACCCCATAGGAAACACAGTAGAGTAGAAGAGTGCTCTTTTCTCAAAAGCAGAGTGTGTTTAGTGTATAGCGAGCTGGCGTTTGTTTCCCATCCTAAATGGAGTTGAATCACATTCAGTTTCTGGTCCTAGGAGCAAGAGTTGTTTTTTGGTAAGAAGAGTCACTATTGCGCTGCCATTGCCATACACAGGACAAATAGCGCTGTTGTCTGTTCCCAGCAAGTACACTGTATTGGACTGAAGAGGATCTACTGTTCTTGTCAGGTTCCTAAGCAGAATTGAACTAGATATGGCCGTGTGTGTGGGAAGCACAGTTTTTTTGTTCTGAACAAGCTCACTGTTTGGACCCCGTAGGAAACACAGTAGAGTAGAAGAGAGCTCTTTTCTCTAAAGCAGAGTGTGTTTCATGTAAGGCGAGCTAGCATTTGTTTCCCAGTCCTAAATTGAGTTGAATCACATGCAGTTTCTGGTCCTACGAGCAAGAGTTGTTTTCTGGGAAGAAGAGTCACTATTGTGCTCCCATTGACATACACAGTTCAAACAGCACTCGCATCTGTTTCCAGCAAGTACAGTGTATCGGACTGAAAAGGAGCTACTGTTCTTGTCAGTTTCCTAAGCAGAGTAGAACTAGATATGGCCCGTGTGTGTAGGAAGCACAGTTCTTTTGTTCTGAGCAAGCTCATTCTTCGGAACCAATAAGAAACACAGTAGAGTAGAAGAGTGCTCTTTTCTCAAAAGCAGAGTGTGTTTCTTGTAAGGCGAGCTAGGGTTTGTTTCCCAGTCCTAAATGGAGTTGAATCACATGCAGTTTCTGGTCCTATGAGCAAGAGTTGTTTTCTGGTAAGGGAAGTCACTATTGTGCTCCCGTTGCCATACACAGTGCAAATAGCACTCGCGTTTGTTCCCAGCAAGTACAGTGTATCAGACTGAAGAGGAGCTACTGTTCTTGTCAGTTTCCTTAGCAGAGTTGAACTAGATATGGTCCGTGTGTGTAGGAAGCACAGTTCTTTTGTTCTGAGCAAGCTCACTGTTTGAAGCCATAGGAAACACAGTAGAGAAGAAGAGTGCTCTTTTCTCAAAAGGAGAGGGTGTTTCTTGTAAAGCGAGCTAGCATTTGTTTCCCAGTCTGAAATGGAGTTGAATCCCATTCAGTTTCTGGTCCTAGGAGCAAGAGTTGTTTTCTGGTAAGGAAAGTAACTATTGTGCTCCCATTGCCATACACAGTACAAATAGCACTCGAGTCTGTTCCCAGCAAGTACAGTGTATTAGACTGAATAGGAGCTACTGTTCTTGTCAGTTTTCTAAGCAGAGTTGAACGACATATGGTCCGTGTGTGTAGGAATCACAGTTCTTTTGTTCTGAGCAAGCTCAGTGTTTGGACCCCATAGGAAACACAGCAGAGTAGAAGAGTGCTCTTTTCTCTAAAGCAGAGTGTGTTTCTTGTAAGGCGAGCTCGCGTTTGTTTCCCAGTCTAAATGGAGTTGAGTCACATGTATTTTTGCTCCTATGAGCAAGAGTTGTTTTCTGGTAAGAAGAGTCACTATTGCGCTGCCATTGTCATACACAGGGCAAATAGCACTGGCGTCGGTTCCCTGCATGTACAGTGTATTGGACTGAAGAGGATCTACTGTTCTTGTCAGGTTGCTACGCAGATATGAACTAGATATGGCAGTGTGTGTAGGAAGCACTGTTCTTTTGTTCTGAGTAAGCTCACTGTTCGGACCCCATAGGAAACACAGTAGAGTAGAAGAGTGCTCTTTTCTCAAAAGCAGAGTGTGTTTCTTGTAAGGCGAGCTAGCGTTTGTTTCCCAGTCCTAAATGGCGTTGAATCACATGAGGTTTCTGGTCCTACGAGCAAGAGTTGTTTTCAGGTAAGGAAAGTCACTATTGTGCTCCAATTGCCATACACAGTGCAAATAGCACACGCGTCTGTTCCCAGCAAGTACACTGTATTGGACTGAAGAGGAGCTACAGTTCTTGTCAGTTTCATAAGGAGAGTTGAACTAGATACGGCCCGTGTGTAGGAAGCACAGTTCTTATGTTCTGAGCAAGCTCACTGTTCAGGCTCTATAGGAAGCACAGTAGAGTAGAAGAGTGCTCTTTTCTATAAAGCAGAGTGTGTTTCTTGTAAGGTGAGCTAGCGTTTGTTTCCCAGTCCTAAATGGAGTAAATCCCATGCAGTTTCTGGTCCTATGAGCAAGAGTTATTTTCTGGTAAGGAAAGTCACTATTGCGCTCCCATTGCCATACACAGTACAAATAGCACTGACGTCTGTTCCCAGCATGTACAGTGTATTGGACTGAATAGGAGCTACTGTTCTTGTCAGTTTCCTAAGCAGAGTTGAACTAGATATGGCCCGTGTGTGTAGTAAGCACAGTTCTTATGTTCTCAGCAAGCTCAGTGTTCTGGCCCTATAGGAAACACAGTAGAGTAGAAGAGTGCTCTATTCTCAAAAGCAGAGTGCGTTTCTTGTAAGGCGAGCTAGCGTTTGCTTCCCAGTCCTAAATGGAGTTGAATCACATGCAGTTTCTGGTCCTACGAGCTAGAGTTGTTTTCTGGTAAGAAGAGTCACTATTGTGCTCCCATTGACATACATAGGGCAAATAGCACTGGCGTCGGTTCCCAGCATGTACAGAGTATTGGACTGAAGAGGATCTACTGTTCTTGTCAGGTTCCTAAGCAGAATTGAACTAGATATGGCCGTGTGTGTAGGATGCACCGTTCTTTTGTTCTGAGCAAGCTCACTGTTCAGACCCCATAGGAAACACAGTAGAGTAGAAGAGTGCTCTTTTCTCAAAAGCAGAGTGTGTTTCTTGTAAGGGGAGCTAGCGTTTGTTTCCCAGTCCTAAATGGAGTTGAATCACATGCAGTTTCTGGTCCTATGAGCAAGAGTTGTTTTCTGGTAAGGAAAGTCACTATTGCGCTCCCATTGCCATACACGTTACAAATAGCACTCGCGTCTGTTCCCAACAAGTACAGTGTATTGGACTGAATAGGAGCTACTGTTCTTGTCAGTTTCCTAAGCAGAGTTGAACTAGATATGGTCCGTGTGTGTAGGAAGCAAAATTCTTTTGTTCTTATCAAGCTCATTGTTTGGACCCCTAGGAAACACAGTAGAGTAGAAGAGTGCTCTTTTCTCAAAAGCAGATTGTGTTTCTTGTAAGGGGAGCTAGTGTTTGTTTCCCAGTCCTAAATGGAGTTGAATCCCATGCAGTTTCTGGTCCTAGGATCAAGAGTTGTTTTCTGGTAAGAAGAGTCACTATTGAGCTCCCATTTCCATGCACAGGACAAATGGCACTGGCGTCTGTTCCCAGCAAGTACACTGTATTGTACTGAAGAGGATCTGCTGTTCTTGTCAGGTTCCTAATCAGAATTGAACTAGATATGGCCGTGTGTGTAGGAAGCTCAGTTTTATTGTTCTGAGAATGCTCACTATTCGAACCCCATAGGAAACACAGTAGAGTAGAAGACTGCTCTTTTCTCAAAAGCAGAGTGTGTTTCTTGAAAGGCGAGCTAGCATTTGTTTCCCAGTTTTAAATGGAGTTGAATCACATGCAATTTCTGTTCCTACGAGCAAGAGTTGTTTTCAGGTAAGGAAAGTCACTATTGTGCTCCCATTGCCATACACAGTGCAAATAGCACTCGCGTCTGTTCCCAGCAAGTACAGTGTATTAGACTGAATAGGAGCTACTGTTCTTGTCAGTTTTCTAAGCAGAGTTGAACGACATATGGTCCGTGTGTGTAGGAATCACAGTTCTTTTGTTCTGAGCAAGCTCACTGTTTGGACCCCATAGGAAACACAGCAGAGTAGAAGAATGCTCTTTTCTCTAAAGCAGAGTGTGTTTCTTGTAAGGCGAGCTCGCGTTTGTTTCCCAGTTCTAAATGGAGTTGAGTCACATGTATTTTTGCTCCTATGAGCAAGAGTTGTTTTCTGGTAAGAAGAGTCACTATTGCGCTGCCATTGTCATACACAGGGCAAATAGCACTGGCGTCGGTTCCCTGCATGTACAGTGTATTGGACTGAAGAGGATCTACTGTTCTTGTCAGGTTGCTACGCAGATATGAACTAGATATGGCCGTGTGTGTAGGAAGCACTGTTCTTTTGTTCTGAGTAAGCTCACTGTTCGGACCCCATAGGAAACACAGTAGAGTAGAAGAGTGCTCTTTTCTCAAAAGCAGAGTGTGTTTCTTGTAAGGCGAGCTAGCGTTTGTTTCCCAGTCCTAAATGGCGTTGAATCACATGAGGTTTCTGGTCCTACGAGCAAGAGTTGTTTTCAGGTAAGGAAAGTCACTATTGTGCTCCCATTGCCATACACAGTGCAAATAGCACTCGCGTCTGTTCCCAGCAAGTACACTGTATTGGACTGAAGAGGAGCTACTGTTCTTGTCAGTTTCATAAGCAGAGTTGAACTAGATACGGCCCGTGTGTAGGAAGCACAGTTCTTATGTTCTGAGCAAGCTCACTGTTCAGGCTCTATAGGAAGCACAGTAGAGTAGAAGAGTGCTCTTTTCTATAAAGCAGAGTGTGTTTCTTGTAAGGTGAGCTAGCGTTTGTTTCCCAGTCCTAAATGGAGTAAATCCCATGCAGTTTCTGGTCCTATGAGCAAGAGTTATTTTCTGGTAAGGAAAGTCACTATTGCGCTCCCATTGCCATACACAGTACAAATAGCACTGACGTCTGTTTCCAGCATGTACAGTGTATTGGACTGAATAGGAGCTACTGTTCTTGTCAGTTTCCTAAGCAGAGTTGAACTAGATATGGCCCGTGTGTAGTAAGCACAGTTCTTATGTTCTCAGCAAGCTCAGTGTTCTGGCCCTATAGGAAACACAGTAGAGTAGAAGAGTGCTCTATTCTCAAAAGCAGAGTGCGTTTCTTGTAAGGCGAGCTAGCGTTTGTTTCCCAGTCCTAAATGGAGTTGAATCACATGCAGTTTCTGGTCCTACGAGCTAGAGTTGTTTTCTGGTAAGAAGAGTCACTATTGTGCTCCCATTGACATACATAGGGCAAATAGCACTGGCGTCGGTTCCCAGCATGTACAGTGTATTGGACTGAAGAGGATCTACTGTTCTTGTCAGGTTCCTAAGCAGAATTGAACTAGATATGGCCGTGTGTGTAGGAAGCACCGTTCTTTTGTTCTGAGCAAGCTCACTGTTCGGACCCCATAGGAAACACAGTAGAGTAGAAGAGTGCTCTTTTCTCAAAAGCAGAGTGTGTTTCTTGTAAGGGGAGCTAGCGTTTGTTTCCCAGTCCTAAATGGAGTTGAATCACATGCAGTTTCTGGTCCTATGAGCAAGAGTTGTTTTCTGGTAAGGAAAGTCACTATTGCGCTCCCATTGCCATACACGTTACAAATAGCACTCGCGTCTGTTCCCAACAAGTACAGTGTATTGGACTGAATAGGAGCTACTGTTCTTGTCAGTTTCCTAAGCAGAGTTGAACTAGATATGGTCCGTGTGTGTAGGAAGCACAATTCTTTTGTTCTTATCAAGCTCATTGTTTGGACCCCTAGGAAACACAGTAGAGTAGAAGAGTGCTCTTTTCTCAAAAGCAGATTGTGTTTCTTGTAAGGGGAGCTAGTGTTTGTTTCCCAGTCCTAAATGGAGTTGAATCCCATGCAGTTTCTGGTCCTAGGATCAAGAGTTGTTTTCTGGTAAGAAGAGTCACTATTGAGCTTCCATTGCCATGCACAGGACAAATAGCACTGGCGTCTGTTCCCAGCAAGTACACTGTATTGTACTGAAGAGGATCTGCTGTTCTTGTCAGGTTCCTAATCAGAATTGAACTAGATATGGCCGTGTGTGTAGGAAGCTCAGTTTTATTGTTCTGAGAATGCTCACTATTCGAACCCCATAGGAAACACAGTAGAGTAGAAGGCTGCTCTTTTCTCAAAAGCAGAGTGTGTTTCTTGAAAGGCGAGCTAGCATTTGTTTCCCAGTCCTAAATGGAGATGAATCACATGCAATTTCTGTTCCTACGAGCAAGAGTTGTTTTCAGGTAAGGAAAGTCACTATTGTGCTCCCATTGCCATACACAGTGTAAATAGCACTCGCGTCTGTTCCCAGCAAGTACAGTGTATCGGACTGAAGAGGAGCTACTGTTCTTGTCAGTTTCCTAAACAGAGTTGAACTAGATATGGCCCGTGTGTGTAGGAAGCACAGTTCTTTTGTTCTGAGCAAGCTCACTGTTCTGGCCCTATAGGAAACACAGTAGAGTAGAAGAGTGCTCTTTTCTCTAAAGCAGAGTGTGTTTCTTGTAAGGCGAGCTAGTGTTTGTTTCCCAGACGTAAATGGAGTTGAGTCAATGCAGTTTTTGGTCCTACGAGCAAGAGTTGTTTTCTGGTAAGAAGAGTCACTATTGTGCTCCAAATGCCATACACAGTGCAAATTGCACTCGCGTCTGTTCCCAGCAAGTACAGTGTATTGGACTGAATAGGAGCTACTGTTCTTGTCAGTTTCCTAAGCAGAGTTTAACTACATATGGTCCCTGTGTGTAGGAAGCACAGTTTTTTTGTTCTGAGCAAGCTGACTGTTTGGACCCCATAGGAAACACAGTAGAGTAGAAGAGTGCTCTTTTCTCTAAAGCAGAGTGTGTTTCTTGTAAGGCGAGCTCGCGTTTGTTTCCCAGTCCTAAATGGAGTTGTGTCACATGTAGTTTTTGGTTCTACGAGCAAGAGTTGTTTTCTGGTAAGAAGAGTAACTATTGCGCTGCCATTGTCATACACAGGACAAATTGCACTGTTGTCTGTTCCCAGCAAGTATTGGAATGAAGAGGATCTACTGTTCTTGTCAGGTTTTTTTTTTTTTTTTTTTTTGGTTTTTCGAGGCAGGGTTTCTCTGTGTAGCTTTGCGCCTTTCCTGGAACTCACTCGGTAGCCCAGGTTGGCCTCGAACTCACAGAGATCTGCCTGGCTCTGCCTCCCGAGTCCTGGGATTAGAGGCGTGCACCACCACCGCCCGGCCTTGTCAGGTTCTTAAGCAGAATTGAACTAGATATGGTCGTGTGTGTAGGAAGCACAGTTTTTTTTGTTCTGAGAAAGCTCACTGTTTGGACCCCACAGGAAACACAGTAGAGTAGAAGAGTGCTCTTTTCTCTATAGCAGAGTGTGTTTCTTCTAAGGTGAGCTCGCGTTTGTTTCCCATCCTAAATGGAGTTGAATCACATTCAGTTTCTGGTCCTAGGAGCAAGAGTTGTTTTCTGGTAAGAAGAGTCCCTATTGCGCTGCCATTGCCATACACAGGACAAATAGCGCTGTTGTCTGTTCCCAGCAAGTACACTGTATTGGACTGAAGAGGATCTACTGTTCTTGTCAGGTTCCTAAGCAGAATTGAACTAGATATGGCCGTGTGTGTGGGAAGCACAGTTTTTTTGTTCTGAACAAGCTCACTGTTTGGACCCCGTAGGAAACACAGTAGAGTAGAAGAGAGCTCTTTTCTCTAAAGCAGAGTGTGTTTCATGTAAGGCGAGCTAGCGTTTGTTTCCGAGTCCTAAATTGAGTTGAATCACATGCAGTTTCTGGTCCTACGAGCAAGAGTTGTTTTCTGGTAAGAAGAGTCACTATTGTGCTCCCATTGACATACACAGTTCAAATAGCACTCGCGTCTGTTCCCAGCAAGTACAGTGTATCGGACTGAAGAGGAGCTACTGTTCTTGTCAGTTTCCTAAGCAGAGTTGAACTAGATATGGTCCGTGTGTGTAGGAAGCACAGTTCTTTTGTTCTGAGTAAGCACAGTGTTTGAAGCCACAGGAAACACAGTAGAGTAGAAGAGTGCTCTTTTCTCAAAAGGAGAGTGTGTTTCTTGTAAAGCAAGCTAGCAATTGTTTCCCAGTCTGAAATGGGGTTGAATCCCATTCAGTTTCTGGTCCTAGGAGCAAGAGTTGTTTTCTGGTAAGAAGAGTCACTATTGTGCTCCCATTGCCATACACAGTGCAAATAGCACTTGCGTCTATTCCCAGCAAGTACAGTGTATTGGACTGAATAGGAGCTACTGTTCTTGTCAGTTTTCTAAGCAGAGTTGAACTGCATATGGTCCGTGTGTGTAGGAAGCACAGTTCTTTTGTTCTGAGCAAGCTCACTGTTTGGACCCCATAGGAAACACAGTAGATTAGAAGAGTGCTCTTTTCTCAAAAGCAGAGTGTGTTTAGTGTAAGGCGAGCTGGCGTTTGTTTCCCATCCTAAATGGAGTTGAATCACATTCAGTTTCTGGTCCTAGGAGCAAGGGTTGTTTTCTGGTAAGAAGAGTCCCTATTGCGCTGCCATTGCCATACACAGGACAAATAGCGCTGTTGTCTGTTCCCAGCAAGTACACTGTATTGGACTGAAGAGGATCTACTGTTCTTGTCAGGTTCCTAAGCAGAATTGAACTAGATATGGCCGTGTGTGTGGGAAGCACAGTTTTTTTGTTCTGAACAAGCTCACTGTTTGGACCCCGTAGGAAACACAGTAGAGTAGAAGAGAGCTCTTTTCTCTAAAGCAGAGTGTGTTTCATGTAAGGCGAGCTAGCGTTTGTTTCCCAGTCCTAAATGGAGTTGAATCACATGCAGTTTCTGGTCCTACGAGCAAGAGTTGTTTTCTGGTAAGAAGAGTCACTATTGTGCTCCCATTAACATACACAGTTCAAATAGCACTCGCATCTGTTCCCAGCAAGTACAGTGTATCGGACTGAAGAGGAGCTACTGTTCTTGTCCGTTTCCTAAGCAGAGTTGAACTAGATATGGCCCGTGTGTGTAGGAAGCACAGTTCTTTTGTTCTGAGCAAGCTCACTCTTCGGACCCAATAAGAAACACAGTAGAGTAGAAGAGTGCTCTTTTCTCAAAAGCAGAGTGTATTTCTTGTAAGGCGAGCTAGCGTTTGTTGCCCAGTCCTAAATGGAGTTGAATCACATGCATTTTCTGGTCCTATGAGCAAGAGTTGTTTTCTGGTAAGGAAAGTCACTATTGCGCTCCCGTTGTCATACACAGTGCAAATAGCACTCGCGTCTGTTCCCAGCAAGTACAGTGTATCGGACTGAAGAGGAGCTACTGTTCTTGTCAGTTTCCTAAGCAGAGTTGAACTACATATGGTCCGTGTGTGTAGGAAGCACAGTTCTTTTGTTCTGAGAAGGCTCACTGTTTGGACCCCATAGGAAACACAGTAGAGTAGAAGAGTGCTCTTTTCTCAAAAGCAGAGTGTGTTTCTTGTAAGGCGAGCTAGCGTTTGTTTCCCAGTCCTAAATGGAGTTGAATCCCATTCAGTTTCTGGTCTTAGGAGCAAGAGTTGTTTTCTGGTAAGAAGAGACACTATTGCGCTGCCATTGCCATACACAGGACAAATAGCACTGGCGTCTGTTCCCAGCATGTACAGTGTATTGGACTGAAGAGGATCTACTGTTCTTGTCAGGTTCCTAAGCAGAGTAGAACTAGATATGGCCTTGTGTGTAGGAAGCACAGTTCTTTTGTTCTGAGCAAGGTCACTGTTCGGACCCCATTAGAAACACAGTAGAGTAGAAGAGTGCTCTTTTCTCAAAAGCAGAGTGTGTTTCTTATAAGGCGAGCTAGCGTTTGTTTCCCAGTCCTAAATGGAGTTGAATCACATGAAGTTTCCTGTCCTATGACCAAGAGTTGTTTTCTGGTAAGGAAAGTCACTATTGTGCTCCAATTGCCATACACAGTGCAAATAGCACTCGTGTCTGTTCCCAGCAAGTACAGTGTATCGGACTGAAGAGGAGCTACTGTTCTTGTCAGTTTCCTAAGCAGAGTTGAACTAGATATGGTCCGTGTGTGTAGGAAGCACAGTTCTTTTGTTCTGAGTAAGCACAGTGTTTGAAGCCACAGGAAACACAGTAGAGTAGAAGAGTGCTCTTTTCTCAAAAGGAGAGTGTGTTTCTTGTAAAGCAAGCTAGCAATTGTTTCCCAGTCTGAAATGGGGTTGAATCCCATTCAGTTTCTGGTCCTAGGAGCAAGAGTTGTTTTCTGGTAAGAAGAGTCACTATTGTGCTCCCATTGCCATACACAGTGCAAATAGCATTCGCGTCTGTTCCCAGCAAGTACAGTGTATTGGACTGAATAGGAGCTACTGTTCTTGTCAGTTTTCTAAGCAGAGTTGAACTACATATGGTCCGTGTGTGTAGGAAGCACAGTTCTTTTGTTCTGAGCAAGCTCACTGTTTGGACCCCATAGGAAACACAGTAGAGTAGAAGAGTGCTCTTTTCTCAAAAGCAGAGTGTGTTTAGTGTAAGGCGAGCTGGCGTTTGTTTCCCATCCTAAATGGAGTTGAATCGCATTCAGTTTCTGGTCCTAGGAGCAAGAGTTGTTTTCTGGTAAGAAGAGTCCCTATTGCGCTGCCATTGCCATACACTGGACAAATAGCGCTGTTGTCTGTTCCCAGCAAGTACACTGTATTGGACTGAAGAGAAGCTACTGTTCTTGTCAGGTTCCTAAGCAGAATTGAACTAGATATGGCCGTGTGTGTGGGAAGCACAGTTTTTTTGTTCTGAACAAGCTCACTGTTTGGACCCCGTAGGAAACACAGTAGAGTAGAAGAGAGCTCTTTTCTCTAAAGCAGAGTGTGTTTCATGTAAGGCGAGCTAGCGTTTGTTTCCCAGTCCTAAATGGAGTTGAATCACATGCAGTTTCTGGTCCTACGAGCAAGAGTTGTTTTCTGGTAAGAAGAGTCACTATTGTGCTCCCATTGACATACACAGTTCAAACAGCACTCGCATCTGTTTCCAGCAAGTACAGTGTATCGGACTGAAGAGGAGCTACTGTTCTTGTCCGTTTCCTAAGCAGAGTTGAACTAGATATGGCCCGTGTGTGTAGGAAGCACAGTTCTTTTGTTCTGAGCAAGCTCACTCTTCGGACCCAATAAGAAACACAGTAGAGTAGAAGAGTGCTCTTTTCTCAAAAGCAGAGTGTGTTTCTTGTAAGGCGAGCTAGCGTTTGTTTCCCAGTCCTAAATGGAGTTGAATCACATGCAGTTTCTGGTCCTATGACCAAGAGTTGTTTTCTGGTAAGGAAAGTCACTATTGCGCTCCAATTGCCATACACAGTGCAAATAGCACTCGCATCTGTTCCCAGCAAGTACAGTGTATCGGACTGAAGAGGAGCTACTGTTCTTGTCCGTTTCCTAAGCAGAGTTGAACTAGATATGGCCCATGTGTGTAGGAAGCACAGTTCTTTTGTTCTGAGCAAGCTCACTCTTCGGACCCAATAAGAAACACAGTAGAGTAGAAGAGTGCTCTTTTCTCAAAAGCAGAGTGTGTTTCTTGTAAGGCGAGCTAGCGTTTGTTTCCCAGTCCTAAATGGAGTTGAATCACATGCAGTTTCTGGTCCTAGGAGCAAGAGTTGTTTTCTGGTAAGGAAAGTCACTATTGCGCTCCCGTTGCCATACACAGTGCAAATAGCACTCGCGTCTGTTCCCAGCAAGTACAGTGTATCAGACTGAATAGGAGCTACTGTTCTTGTCAGTTTTCTAAGCAGAGTTGAACTACATATGGTCCGTGTGTGTAGGAAGCACAGTTCTTTTGTTCTGAGCAAGCTCACTGTTCTGGCCCTATAGGAAACACAGTAGAGTAGAAGAGTGCTCTTTTCTCTAAAGCAGAGTGTGTTTCTTGTAAGGCGAGCTAGTGTTTGTTTCCCAGTCGTAAATGGAGTTGAGTCAATGCAGTTTTTGGTCCTACGAGCAAGAGTTGTTTTCTGGTAAGAAGAGTCACTATTGTGCTCCAAATGCCATACACAGTGCAAATTGCACTCGCGTCTGTTCCGAGCAAGTACAGTGTATTGGACTGAATAGGAGCTACTGTTCTTGTCAGTTTCCTAAGCAGAGTTTAACTACATATGGTCCCTGTGTGTAGGAAGCACAGTTTTTTTGTTCTGAGCAAGCTGACTGTTTGGACCCCATAGGAAACACAGTAGAGTAGAAGAGTGCTCTTTTCTCTAAAGCAGAGTGTGTTTCTTGTAAGGCAAGCTCGCGTTTGTTTCCCAGTCCTAAATGGAGTTGAGTCACATGTAGTTTTTGGTTCTACGAGCAAGAGTTGTTTTCTGGTAAGAAGAGTAACTATTGCGCTGCCATTGTCATACACAGGACAAATTGCACTGTTGTCTGTTCCCAGCAAGTATTGGAATGAAGAGGATCTACTGTTCTTGTCAGGTTCTTTTTTTTTTTTTTTTTTTTTTTGGTTTTTCGAGGCAGGGTTTCTCTGTTTAGCTTTGCGCCTTTCCTGGAACTCACTCGGTAGCCCAGTTTGGCCTCGAACTCACAGAGATCTGCCTGGCTCTGCCTCCCGAGTCCTGGGATTAGAAGCGTGCACCACCACCGCCCGGCCTTGTCAGGTTCTTAAGCAGAATTGAACTAGATATGGTCGTGTGTGTAGGAAGCACAGTTTTTTTTGTTCTGAGAAAGCTCACTGTTTGGACCCCATAGGAAACACAGTAGAGTAGAAGAGTGCTCTTTTCTCTATAGCAGAGTGTGTTTCTTCTAAGGTGAGCTCGCGTTTGTTTCCCATCCTAAATGGAGTTGAATCACATTCAGTTTCTGGTCCTAGGAGCAAGAGTTGTTTTCTGGTAAGAAGAGTCCCTATTGCGCTGCCATTGCCATACACAGGACAAATAGCGCTGTTGTCTGTTCCCAGCAAGTACACTGTATTGGACTGAAGAGGATCTACTGTTCTTGTCAGGTTCCTAAGCAGAATTGAACTAGATATGGCCGTGTGTGTGGGAAGCACAGTTTTTTTGTTCTGAACAAGCTCACTGTTTGGACCCCGTAGGAAACACAGTAGAGTAGAAGAGAGCTCTTTTCTCTAAAGCAGAGTGTGTTTCATGTAAGGCGAGCTAGCGTTTGTTTCCGAGTCCTAAATTGAGTTGAATCACATGCAGTTTCTGGTCCTACGAGCAAGAGTTGTTTTCTGGTAAGAAGAGTCACTATTGTGCTCCCATTGACATGCACAGTTCAAATAGCACTCGCATTGGTTTCCAGCAAGTACAGTGTATCGGACTGAAGAGGAGCTACTGTTCTTGTCCGTTTCCTAAGCAGAGTTGAACTAGATATGGCCCGTGTGTGTAGGAAGCACAGTTCTTTTGTTCAGAGCAAGCTCACTCTTCCGACCCAATAAGAAACACAGTAGAGTAGAAGAGTGCTCTTTTCTCAAAAGCAGAGTGTGTTTCTTGCAAGGCGAGCTAGCGTTTGTTGCCCAGTCCTAAATGGAGTTGAATCACATGCAGTTTCTGGTCCTATGAGCAAGAGTTCTTTTCTGGTAAGGAAAGTCACTATTGCGCTCCCGTTGCCATACACAGTGCAAATAGCACTCGCGTCTGTTCCCAGCAAGTACAGTGTATCAGACTGAAGAGGAGCTACTGTTCTTGTCAGTTTCCTAAGCAGAGTTGAACTACATATGGTCCGTGTGTGTAGGAAGCACAGTTCTTTTGTTCTGAGAAGGCTCACTGTTTGGACCCCATAGGAAACACAGTAGAGTAGAAGAGTGCTCTTTTCTCAAAAGCAGAGTGTGTTTCTTGTAAGGCGAGCTAGCGTTTGTTTCCCAGTCCTAAATGGAGTTGAATCCCATTCAGTTTCTGGTCTTAGGAGCAAGAGTTGTTTTCTGGTAAGAAGAGTCACTATTGCGCTGCCATTGTCATACACAGGACAAATTGCACTGTTGTCTGTTCCCAGCAAGTACAGTGTATTGGAATGAAGAGGATCTACTGTTCTTGTCAGGTTCTTTTTTTTTTTTTTTTTTTGGTTTTTCGAGACAGGGTTTCTCTGTGTAGCTTTGCGCCTTTCCTGGAACTCACTTGGTAGCCCAGGTTGGCCTCGAACTCACAGAGATCCGCCTGGCTCTGCCTCCCGAGTCCTGGGATTAGAGGCGTGCACCACCACCGCCTGGCCTTGTCAGGTTCTTAAGCAGAATTGAACTAGATATGGTCGTGTGTGTAGGAAGCACAGTTTTTTTGTTCTGAGAAAGCTCACTGTTTGGACCCCATAGGAAACACAGTAGAGTAGAAGAGTGCTCTTTTCTCTATAGCAGAGTGTGTTTCTTCTAAGGTGAGCTCGCGTTTGTTTCCCAGGACTAAAAGGAGTTGAGTCACATGCAGTTTTTGGTCCCAGGAGCAAGAGTTGTTTTCTGGTAAGATGAGTCACTATTGTACTCCCATTGCCATACACAGTGCAAATAGCACTCGCGTCTGTTCCCAGCAATTACAGTGTATTGGACTGAATAGGAGCTACTGTTCTTGTCAGTTTTCTAAGCAGAGTTGAACTACATATGGTCCGTGTGTGTAGGAAGCACAGTTCTTTTGTTCTGAGAAGGCTCACTGTTTGGACCCCATAGGAAACACAGTAGAGTAGAAGAGTGCTCTTTTCTCAAAAGCAGAGTGTGTTTCTTATAAGTCGAGCTAGCGTTTGTTTCCCAGTCCTAAATGGAGTTGAATCACATGCAGTTTCTGGTCCTACGACCAAGAGTTGTTTTCTGGTAAGGAAAGTCACTATTGCGCTCCAATTGCCATACACAGTGCAAATAGCACTCGCGTCTGTTCCCAGCAAGTACAGTGTATCGGACTGAAGAGGAGTTACTGTTCTTGTCAGTTTCCTAAGCAGAGTTGAACTAGATATGGTCCGTGTGTGTAGGAAGCACAGTTCTTTTGTTCTGAGTAAGGACACTGTTTGAAGCCATAGGAAACACAGTAGAGTAGAAGAGTGCTCTTTTCTCAAAAGGAGAGTGTGTTTCTTGTAAAGCAAGCTAGCATTTGTTTCCCAGTCTGAAATGGAGTTGAATCCCATTCAGTTTCTGGTCCTAGGAGCAAGAGTTGTTTTCTGGTAAGGAAAGTAACTATTGTGCTCCCATTGCCATACACAGTGCAAATAGCACTCGCGTCTGTTCCCAGCAAGTACAGTGTATTGGACTGAATAGGAGCTACTGTTCTTGTCAGTTTTCTAAGCAGAGTTGAACTACATATGGTCCGTGTGTGTAGGAAGCACAGTTCTTTTGTTCTGAGCAAGCTCACTGTTTGGACCCCATAGGAAACACAGTAGAGTAGAAGTGTGCTCTTTTCTCAAAAGCAGAGTGTGTTTAGTGTAAGGAGAGCTGGCGTTTGTTTCCCATCCTAAATGGGGTTGAATCACATTCAGTTTCTGGTCCAAGGAGCAAGAGATGTTTACTGGTAAGAAGAGTCACTATTGCGCTGCCATTGCCATACACAGGACAAATAGCGCTGTTGTCTGCTCCCAGCAAGTACACTGTATTGGACTGAAGAGGATCCTCTGTTCTTGTCAGGTTCCTAAGCAGAATTGAACTAGATATGGCCGTGTGTGTGGGAAGCACAGGTTTTTGTTCTGAACAAGCTCACTGTTTGGACCACGTAGGAAACACAGTAGAGTAGAAGAGAGCTCTTTTCTCTAAAGCAGAGTGTGTTTCATGTAAGGCGAGCTAGCGTTTGTTTCCCAGTCCTAAATGGAGTTGAATCACATGCAGTTTCTGGTCCTACGAACAAGAGTTGTTTTCTGGTAAGAAGAGTCACTATTGTGCTCCCATTGACATACACAGTTCAAATAGCACTCGCATGTGTTCCCAGCAAGTACAGTGTATCGGACTGAAGAGGAGCTACTGTTCTTGTCAGTTTCCTAAGCAGAGTTGAACTAGATATGGCCCGTGTGTGTAGGAAGCACAGTTCTTTTGTTCTGAGCAAGCTCACTCTTCAGACCAAATAAGAAACACAGTAGAGTAGAAGAGTGCTCTTTTCTCAAAAGCAGAGTGTATTTCTTGTAAGGCGAGCTAGCGTTTGTTTCCCAGTCCTAAACGGAGTTGAATCACATGCAGTTTCTGGTCCTATGAGCAAGAGTTGTTTTCTGGTAAGGAAAGTCACTATTGTGCTCCCGTTGCCATACACAGTGCAAATAGCACTCTCGTCTGTTCCCAGCAAGTACAGTGTATTGGACTGAAGAGGAGCTACTGTTCTTGTCAGTTTCCTAAGCAGAGTTGAACTAGATATGGTCCGTGTGTGTAGGAAGCACAGTTCTTTTGTTCTGAGCAAGCTCACTGTTTGAAGCCATAGGAAACACAGTAGAGTAGAAGAGTGCTCTTTTCTCAAAAGGAGAGTGTGTTTCTTGTAAAGCGAGCTAGCATTTGTTTCCCAGTCTGAAATGGAGTTGAATCCCATTCAGTTTCTGGTCCTAGGAGCAAGAGTTGTTTTCTGGTGAGGAAAGTAACTATTGTGCTCCCATTGCCATACACAGTGCAAATAGCACTCGCGTCTGTTCCCAGCAAGTACAGTGTATTGGACTGAATAGGAGCTACTGTTCTTGTCAGTTTTCTAAGCAGAGTTGAACGACATATGGTCCGTGTGTAGGAAGCACAGTTCTTTTGTTCTGAGCAAGCTCACTGTTTGGACCCCATAGGAAACACAGTAGAGTAGAAGAATGCTCTTTTCTCAAAAGCAGAGTGTGTTTCTTGTAAGTCGAGCTAGCGTTTGTTTCCCATTCCTAAATGGAGTTGAATCACATGCAGTTTCTGGTCCTATGAGCAAGAGTTGTTTTCTGGTAAGGAAAGTCACTATTGCGCTCCCGTTGCCATACACAGTGCAAATAGCACTCGCGTCTGTTCCCAGCAAATACAGTGTATCGGACTGAAGAGGAGCTTCTGTTCTTGTCAGTTTCCTAAGCAGAGTTGAACTAGATATGGCCCGTGTGTGTAGGAATCACAGTTCTTTTGTACTGAGCAAGCTCACTCTTCGGACCCAATAAGAAACACAGTAGAGTAGAAGAGTGCTCTTTTCTCAAAAGCAGAGTGTGTTTCTTGTAAGTCGAGCTAGCATTTGTTTCCCATTCCTAAATGGAGTTGAATCACTTGCAGTTTCTGGTCCTATGAGCAAGAGTTGTTTTCTGGTAAGGAAAGTCACTATTGAGCTCCTGTTGCCATACACAGTGCAAATAGCACTCGCGTCTGTTCCCAGCAAGTACAGTGTATGGGACTGAAGAGGAGCTACTGTTCTTGTCAGTTTTTTAAGCAGAGTTGAACTAGATATGGCCTGTGTGTGTAGGAAGCATAGTTCTTTTGTTCTGAGCAAGTTCACTGTTTGGCCCTATAGGAAACACAGTAGAGTAGAAGAGTGCTCTTTTCTCAAAAGCAGAGTGTGTTTCTTGTAAGGCAAGCTAGCGCTTGTTTCCCAGTCCTAAATAGAGTTGAGTCACATGCAGTTTCTGGTCCTATGAGGAAGAGTTATTCTCTGGTAAGAAGAGTCACTATTGCGCTCCCATTGCCATATACAGTGCAAATAGCACTGGCGTCTTTTCCCAGCAAGTACAGTGTATTTGACTGAAAAGGAGCTACTGTTCTTGTCAGTTTCCTAAGCAGAAATGAACTAGATATGGCCCGTGTGTGTAGGAAGCACAGTTCTTTTGTTCTGAGCAAGCTCACTGTTCTGGGCCTATAGGAAACACAGTAGAGTAGAAGAGTGCTCTTTTCTCAAAAGCAGAGTGTGTTTCTTGTAAGGCAATCTAGCGTTTGTTTCCCAGTCCTAAATGGAGTTGAGTCACATGCAGTTTCTGGTCCTATGAGCAAGAGTTGTTTTCTGGTAAGAAGAGTCACTATTGCGCTCCCATTGTCATACACAGGCCAATAGCACTGGCATCTGTTCCTAGCATGTACAGTGTTATGGACTGAAGAGGAGCTACTGTTCTTGTCAGTTTCCTAAGCAGAGTTGACCTAGATATCTCCCCTGTGTGTAGGAACCAGAGTTCTTTTGTTCTGAGGAAGCTCACTGTCTGGCCCTATAGGAAATACAGTAGAGTAGAAGAGTGCTCTTTTCTCAAAAGCAGACTGTGTTTCTTGTAAGGCGAGCTAGCATTTGTTTCCCAGTCCTAAATGGAGTTGAATCACATGCAGTTTCTGGTCCTACGAGCAAAAGTTGTTTTCTGGTAAAAAAAAAAAAGTCACTATTGCGCTCCCATTGCCATACACAGTAAAAATAGCACTCGCGTCTGTTCCCAGCAAGTACAGTGTATTGAACTGAAGAGGAGCTACCGTTCTTGTCAGTTTCCTAAGCAGATTTGAACTATATATGGCCCGTGTGTGTAGGAAGCACAGTTCTTTTGTTCTGAGCAAGCTCACTGTTCTGACCCCATATTAAACACAGTAGAGTAGAAGAGTGCTCTTTTCTCAAAAGCAGAGTGTGTTTCTTGAAAGGCGAGCTAGTGTTTGTTTCCCAGTCAGAAATGGAGTGAATCCCATGCAGTTTCTGGTCCTTCCTACGACCAAGAGTTGTTTCTGGTAAGAAGAGTCATTATTGGCTCCCATTGCCATACACATTGCAAATAGCACTCCCGTCTGTAACTATTAAGTACAGTGTATCGGACTGAAGAGGAGCTACTGTTCTTGTCAGTTTCCTAAGGAGAGTTGACCTAGATATGGCCTGTGTGTGTAGGAAGCACAGTTCTTTTGTTCTGAGCAAGCTCACTGTTCTGCACATATAGGAAACACAGTAGAGTAGAAGAGTGCTCTTTTCTCAAAAGCAGAGTGTGTTTCTTGTAAGGCGAGCTAGCATTTGTTTCCCAGTCCTAAATGGAGTTGAATCACATGCAGTTTCTGGTCCTACGAGCAAGAGTTGTTTTCTGCTAAGGAAAGTCCCTATTGCGCTCCCATTGCGATACACAGTGCAAATAGCACTCACGTCTGTTCCCAGCAAGTACAGTGTATTGGACTGAAGAGGAGCAACTGTTCTTGTCAGTTTCCTAAGCAGAATTGAACTAGATATGGCCGTGTTTGTAGGAAGCACAGTTCTTTTGTTCTGAGAAAGCTCACTGTTCTGGCCCTATAAGAAACACAGTAGAGTAGAAGAGTGCTCTTTTCTCAAAAGGAGAGTGTGTTTCTTGTAATGCGAGCAAGCATTTTTTTCCCAGTCCTAAAGGGAGTTGAGTCACATGCAGTTTCTGGTCCTACGAGCAAGAGTTGTTTTCTGGTAAGAAGAGTCATTATTGCGTTCCCATTGGCATACACAGTGCAAATAGCACTCCAGTCGGTTACCAGCAAGTACAGTGTATTGGACTTAAGAGGAGCTATTGTTCTTGTCAGTTTCCTAAGCAGAGTTGAACTAGATATGGCCCGTGTGTGTAGCAAGCACAGTTCTTTTGTTCTGAGCACGCTCACTGTTCTGCACCTATAGGAAACACAGTAGAGTAGAAGAGTGCTCTTTTCTCAAAAGCAGAGTGTGTTTCTTGTAAGGCGAGCTAGCGTTTGTTTCCCAGTCCTAAATGGAGTTGAATCACATGCAGTTTCTGGTCCTACGAGCAAGAGTTGTTATCTGGTAAGGAAAGTCCCTATTGCGCTCCCATTGCGATGCACAGTGCAAATAGCACTCGAGTCTGTTCCCAGCAAGTACAGTGTATTGGACTGAAGAGAATCTACTGTTCTTGTCAGTTTCCTAAGCAGAATTGAACTAGATATGTCCCGTGTTTGTAGGAAGCACAGTTCTTTTGTTCTGAGCAAGCTCACTGTTCTGGCCCTAAAAGAAACACAGTAGAGTAGAAGAGTGCTCTTTTCTCAAAAGCAGAGTGTGTTTCTTGTAAGGCGAGCAAGCGTTTGTTTCCCAGTCCTAAAGGGAGTTGAGTCACATGCAGTTTTTGGTCCTAGGAGCAAGAGTTGTTTTCTGGTAAGAAGAGTCACTATTGTACTCCCATTGCCATACGCAGTACAAATAGAACTCAAGTCTGTTCCCAGCAATTACAGTGTATTGGACTGAAGAGGAGCTACTGTTCTTGTCAGTTTCATAAGCAGAGTTGAAGTAGATATGGCCGATGTGTGTAGGAAGCACAGTTCTTTTGTTCTGAGCAAGCTCACTGTTCGGAACCCATAGGAAACACAGTAGAGTTGAAGAGTGCTCTTTTCTCAAAAGCCAAGTGTGTTTCTTGAAAGGCGAGCTAGTATTTGTTTCCCAGT
The DNA here is from genome assembly GCF_949786415.1 of Peromyscus eremicus. Classification (NCBI taxonomy): domain Eukaryota; kingdom Metazoa; phylum Chordata; class Mammalia; order Rodentia; family Cricetidae; genus Peromyscus; species Peromyscus eremicus. The sequence goes on along the minus strand of NC_081417.1, from coordinate 480,936 downwards.
CCTAAATGGAGTTGAATCCCATGCAGTTTCTGGTCCTACGAGCAAGAGTTGTTTTCTGGTAAGAAGAGTCATTATTGCGTTCCCATTGCCATACACAGTGCAAATAGCACTCCAGTCAGTTACCAGCAAGTACAGTGTATTGGACTTAAGAGGAGCTACTGTTCTTGTCAGTTTCCTAAGCAGAGTTGAACTATATATGGCCCGTGTGTGTAGGAAGCACAGTTCTTTTGTTCTGAGCAAGCTCACTGTTCGGACCCCTTAGGAAAAACAGTAGAGTACAAGAGTGCTCTTTTCTCAAAAGCAGAGTGTGTTACTTGTAAGGCGAGCTATTGTTTTTCTCCAAGTCCTAAATGGAGTTGAATCACATGCAGTTTCTTCTCCTAAGAGCAAGAGTTATTTTCTGGTAAGGAAAGTCTCTATTCCGCTCCCATTGCCATACACAGTGCAAATAGCACTTACGTCTGTTCCCCGCAAGTACAGTGTATTGGACTGAAGAGAAGCTACTGTTTTTGTCAGTTTCCTAAGCAGAGTTGAACTAGATATGGCCCGTGTGTGTAGGAAGCACAGTTCTTTTGTTCTGAGCAAGCTCACTCTTCGGACCCAATAAGAAACACAGTAGAGTAGAAGAGTGCTCTTTTCTCAAAAGCAGAGTGTGTTTCTTGTAAGTCGAGCTAGCATTTGTTTCCCATTCCTAAATGGAGTTGAATCACTTGCAGTTTCTGGTCCTATGAGCAAGAGTTGTTTTCTGGTAAGGAAAGTCACTATTGAGCTCCTGTTGCCATACACAGTGCAAATAGCACTCGCGTCTGTTCCCAGCAAGTACAGTGTATGGGACTGAAGAGGAGCTACTGTTCTTGTCAGTTTTTTAAGCAGAGTTGAACTAGATATGGCCTGTGTGTGTAGGAAGCATAGTTCTTTTGTTCTGAGCAAGTTCACTGTTTGGCCCTATAGGAAACACAGTAGAGTAGAAGAGTGCTCTTTTCTCAAAAGCAGAGTGTGTTTCTTGTAAGGCAAGCTAGCGCTTGTTTCCCAGTCCTAAATAGAGTTGAGTCACATGCAGTTTCTGGTCCTATGAGGAAGAGTTATTCTCTGGTAAGAAGAGTCACTATTGCGCTCCCATTGCCATATACAGTGCAAATAGCACTGGCGTCTTTTCCCAGCAAGTACAGTGTATTTGACTGAAAAGGAGCTACTGTTCTTGTCAGTTTCCTAAGCAGAAATGAACTAGATATGGCCCGTGTGTGTAGGAAGCACAGTTCTTTTGTTCTGAGCAAGCTCACTGTTCTGGGCCTATAGGAAACACAGTAGAGTAGAAGAGTGCTCTTTTCTCAAAAGCAGAGTGTGTTTCTTGTAAGGCAATCTAGCGTTTGTTTCCCAGTCCTAAATGGAGTTGAGTCACATGCAGTTTCTGGTCCTATGAGCAAGAGTTGTTTTCTGGTAAGAAGAGTCACTATTGCGCTCCCATTGTCATACACAGGCCAATAGCACTGGCATCTGTTCCTAGCATGTACAGTGTTATGGACTGAAGAGGAGCTACTGTTCTTGTCAGTTTCCTAAGCAGAGTTGACCTAGATATCTCCCCTGTGTGTAGGAACCAGAGTTCTTTTGTTCTGAGGAAGCTCACTGTCTGGCCCTATAGGAAATACAGTAGAGTAGAAGAGTGCTCTTTTCTCAAAAGCAGACTGTGTTTCTTGTAAGGCGAGCTAGCATTTGTTTCCCAGTCCTAAATGGAGTTGAATCACATGCAGTTTCTGGTCCTACGAGCAAAAGTTGTTTTCTGGTAAAAAAAAAAAAGTCACTATTGCGCTCCCATTGCCATACACAGTAAAAATAGCACTCGCGTCTGTTCCCAGCAAGTACAGTGTATTGAACTGAAGAGGAGCTACCGTTCTTGTCAGTTTCCTAAGCAGATTTGAACTATATATGGCCCGTGTGTGTAGGAAGCACAGTTCTTTTGTTCTGAGCAAGCTCACTGTTCTGACCCCATATTAAACACAGTAGAGTAGAAGAGTGCTCTTTTCTCAAAAGCAGAGTGTGTTTCTTGAAAGGCGAGCTAGTGTTTGTTTCCCAGTCAGAAATGGAGTGAATCCCATGCAGTTTCTGGTCCTTCCTACGACCAAGAGTTGTTTTCTGGTAAGAAGAGTCATTATTGGCTCCCATTGCCATACACATTGCAAATAGCACTCCCGTCTGTAACTATTAAGTACAGTGTATCGGACTGAAGAGGAGCTACTGTTCTTGTCAGTTTCCTAAGGAGAGTTGACCTAGATATGGCCTGTGTGTGTAGGAAGCACAGTTCTTTTGTTCTGAGCAAGCTCACTGTTCTGCACATATAGGAAACACAGTAGAGTAGAAGAGTGCTCTTTTCTCAAAAGCAGAGTGTGTTTCTTGTAAGGCGAGCTAGCATTTGTTTCCCAGTCCTAAATGGAGTTGAATCACATGCAGTTTCTGGTCCTACGAGCAAGAGTTGTTTTCTGCTAAGGAAAGTCCCTATTGCGCTCCCATTGCGATACACAGTGCAAATAGCACTCACGTCTGTTCCCAGCAAGTACAGTGTATTGGACTGAAGAGGAGCAACTGTTCTTGTCAGTTTCCTAAGCAGAATTGAACTAGATATGGCCGTGTTTGTAGGAAGCACAGTTCTTTTGTTCTGAGAAAGCTCACTGTTCTGGCCCTATAAGAAACACAGTAGAGTAGAAGAGTGCTCTTTTCTCAAAAGGAGAGTGTGTTTCTTGTAATGCGAGCAAGCATTTTTTTCCCAGTCCTAAAGGGAGTTGAGTCACATGCAGTTTCTGGTCCTACGAGCAAGAGTTGTTTTCTGGTAAGAAGAGTCATTATTGCGTTCCCATTGGCATACACAGTGCAAATAGCACTCCAGTCGGTTACCAGCAAGTACAGTGTATTGGACTTAAGAGGAGCTATTGTTCTTGTCAGTTTCCTAAGCAGAGTTGAACTAGATATGGCCCGTGTGTGTAGCAAGCACAGTTCTTTTGTTCTGAGCACGCTCACTGTTCTGCACCTATAGGAAACACAGTAGAGTAGAAGAGTGCTCTTTTCTCAAAAGCAGAGTGTGTTTCTTGTAAGGCGAGCTAGCGTTTGTTTCCCAGTCCTAAATGGAGTTGAATCACATGCAGTTTCTGGTCCTACGAGCAAGAGTTGTTATCTGGTAAGGAAAGTCCCTATTGCGCTCCCATTGCGATGCACAGTGCAAATAGCACTCGAGTCTGTTCCCAGCAAGTACAGTGTATTGGACTGAAGAGAATCTACTGTTCTTGTCAGTTTCCTAAGCAGAATTGAACTAGATATGTCCCGTGTTTGTAGGAAGCACAGTTCTTTTGTTCTGAGCAAGCTCACTGTTCTGGCCCTAAAAGAAACACAGTAGAGTAGAAGAGTGCTCTTTTCTCAAAAGCAGAGTGTGTTTCTTGTAAGGCGAGCAAGCGTTTGTTTCCCAGTCCTAAAGGGAGTTGAGTCACATGCAGTTTTTGGTCCTAGGAGCAAGAGTTGTTTTCTGGTAAGAAGAGTCACTATTGTACTCCCATTGCCATACGCAGTACAAATAGAACTCAAGTCTGTTCCCAGCAATTACAGTGTATTGGACTGAAGAGGAGCTACTGTTCTTGTCAGTTTCATAAGCAGAGTTGAAGTAGATATGGCCGATGTGTGTAGGAAGCACAGTTCTTTTGTTCTGAGCAAGCTCACTGTTCGGAACCCATAGGAAACACAGTAGAGTTGAAGAGTGCTCTTTTCTCAAAAGCCAAGTGTGTTTCTTGAAAGGCGAGCTAGTATTTGTTTCCCAGTCCTAAATGGAGTTGAATCCCATGCAGTTTCTGGTCCTACGAGCAAGAGTTGTTTTCTGGTAAGAAGAGTCATTATTGCGTTCCCATTGCCATACACAGTGCAAATAGCACTCCAGTCAGTTACCAGCAAGTACAGTGTATTGGACTTAAGAGGAGCTACTGTTCTTGTCAGTTTCCTAAGCAGAGTTGAACTATATATGGCCCGTGTGTGTAGGAAGCACAGTTCTTTTGTTCTGAGCAAGCTCACTGTTCGGACCCCTTAGGAAAAACAGTAGAGTACAAGAGTGCTCTTTTCTCAAAAGCAGAGTGTGTTACTTGTAAGGCGAGCTATTGTTTTTCTCCAAGTCCTAAATGGAGTTGAATCACATGCAGTTTCTTCTCCTAAGAGCAAGAGTTATTTTCTGGTAAGGAAAGTCTCTATTCCGCTCCCATTGCCATACACAGTGCAAATAGCACTTACGTCTGTTCCCCGCAAGTACAGTGTATTGGACTGAAGAGAAGCTACTGTTTTTGTCAGTTTCCTAAGCAGAGTTGAACTAGATATGGCCCGTGTGTGTAGGAAGCACAGTTCTTTTGTTCTGAGCAAGCTCACTGTTCGGACACCAAAGGAAACACAGTAGAATAGAGGAGTGCTCTTTTCTCAAAAGCTGAGTGTGTTTCTTGTAAGGCGAGCTAGCGTTTTTTTCCAAGTCCTAAATGGAGTTGAATCAGATGCAGTTTCTTGTCCTACGAGCAAGAGGTATTTTCTGGTAAGAAGAGTCACTAATTGCGCTCCCATTGCCATACACAGTGCAAATAGCACTCCAGTCAGTTACCAGCAAGTACAGTGTATTGGACTTAAGAGGAGCTACTGTTCTTGTCAGTTTCCTAAGCAGAGTTGAACTATATATGGCCCGTGTGTGTAGGAAGCACAGTTCTTTTGTTCTGAGCAAGCTCACTGTTCTGCACCTATAGGAAACACAGTAGAGTAGAAGAGTGCTCTTTTCTCAAAAGCAGAGTGTGTTTCTTGTAAGGCGAGTTAGCGTTTGTTTCCCAGTCCTAAATGGAGTTGAATCACATGCAGTTTCTGGTCCTACAAGCAAGACTTGTTATCTGGTAAGGAAAGTCCCTATTGCGCTCCTATTGCGATGCACAGTGCAAATAGCACTGGCGTCTGTTCCCAGCAAGTACAGTTTATTGGACTGAAGAGGATCTACTGTTCTTGTCAGTTTCCTAAGAAGAATTGAACTAGATATGTCCCGTGTGTGTAGGAAGCACAGTTCTTTTGTTCTGAGCAAGCTCACTGTTCTGGCCCTAAAAGAAACACAGTAGAGTAGAAGAGTGCTCTTTTCTCAAAAGCAGAGTGTGTTTCTTGTAAGGCAAGCTAGCGCTTGTTTCCCAGTCCTAAATAGAGTTGAGTCACATGCAGTTTCTGGTCCTATGAGGAAGAGTTATTCTCTGGTAAGAAGAGTCACTATTGCGCTCCCATTGCCATATACAGTGCAAATAGCACTGGCGTCTTTTCCCAGCAAGTACAGTGTATTTGACTGAAAAGGAGCTACTGTTCTTGTCAGTTTCCTAAGCAGAAATGAACTAGATATGGCCCGTGTGTGTAGGAAGCACAGTTCTTTTGTTCTGAGCAAGCTCACTGTTCTGGGCCTATAGGAAACACAGTAGAGTAGAAGAGTGCTCTTTTCTCAAAAGCAGAGTGTGTTTCTTGTAAGGCAATCTAGCGTTTGTTTCCCAGTCCTAAATGGAGTTGAGTCACATGCAGTTTCTGGTCCTATGAGCAAGAGTTGTTTTCTGGTAAGAAGAGTCACTATTGCGCTCCCATTGTCATACACAGGCCAATAGCACTGGCATCTGTTCCTAGCATGTACAGTGTTATGGACTGAAGAGGAGCTACTGTTCTTGTCAGTTTCCTAAGCAGAGTTGACCTAGATATCTCCCCTGTGTGTAGGAACCAGAGTTCTTTTGTTCTGAGGAAGCTCACTGTCTGGCCCTATAGGAAATACAGTAGAGTAGAAGAGTGCTCTTTTCTCAAAAGCAGACTGTGTTTCTTGTAAGGCGAGCTAGCATTTGTTTCCCAGTCCTAAATGGAGTTGAATCACATGCAGTTTCTGGTCCTACGAGCAAAAGTTGTTTTCTGGTAAAAAAAAAAAAAGTCACTATTGCGCTCCCATTGCCATACACAGTAAAAATAGCACTCGCGTCTGTTCCCAGCAAGTACAGTGTATTGAACTGAAGAGGAGCTACCGTTCTTGTCAGTTTCCTAAGCAGATTTGAACTATATATGGCCCGTGTGTGTAGGAAGCACAGTTCTTTTGTTCTGAGCAAGCTCACTGTTCTGACCCCATATTAAACACAGTAGAGTAGAAGAGTGCTCTTTTCTCAAAAGCAGAGTGTGTTTCTTGAAAGGCGAGCTAGTGTTTGTTTCCCAGTCAGAAATGGAGTGAATCCCATGCAGTTTCTGGTCCTTCCTACGACCAAGAGTTGTTTTCTGGTAAGAAGAGTCATTATTGGCTCCCATTGCCATACACATTGCAAATAGCACTCCCGTCTGTAACTATTAAGTACAGTGTATCGGACTGAAGAGGAGCTACTGTTCTTGTCAGTTTCCTAAGGAGAGTTGACCTAGATATGGCCTGTGTGTGTAGGAAGCACAGTTCTTTTGTTCTGAGCAAGCTCACTGTTCTGCACATATAGGAAACACAGTAGAGTAGAAGAGTGCTCTTTTCTCAAAAGCAGAGTGTGTTTCTTGTAAGGCGAGCTAGCATTTGTTTCCCAGTCCTAAATGGAGTTGAATCACATGCAGTTTCTGGTCCTACGAGCAAGAGTTGTTTTCTGCTAAGGAAAGTCCCTATTGCGCTCCCATTGCGATACACAGTGCAAATAGCACTCACGTCTGTTCCCAGCAAGTACAGTGTATTGGACTGAAGAGGAGCAACTGTTCTTGTCAGTTTCCTAAGCAGAATTGAACTAGATATGGCCGTGTTTGTAGGAAGCACAGTTCTTTTGTTCTGAGAAAGCTCACTGTTCTGGCCCTATAAGAAACACAGTAGAGTAGAAGAGTGCTCTTTTCTCAAAAGGAGAGTGTGTTTCTTGTAATGCGAGCAAGCATTTTTTTCCCAGTCCTAAAGGGAGTTGAGTCACATGCAGTTTCTGGTCCTACGAGCAAGAGTTGTTTTCTGGTAAGAAGAGTCATTATTGCGTTCCCATTGGCATACACAGTGCAAATAGCACTCCAGTCGGTTACCAGCAAGTACAGTGTATTGGACTTAAGAGGAGCTATTGTTCTTGTCAGTTTCCTAAGCAGAGTTGAACTAGATATGGCCCGTGTGTGTAGCAAGCACAGTTCTTTTGTTCTGAGCACGCTCACTGTTCTGCACCTATAGGAAACACAGTAGAGTAGAAGAGTGCTCTTTTCTCAAAAGCAGAGTGTGTTTCTTGTAAGGCGAGCTAGCGTTTGTTTCCCAGTCCTAAATGGAGTTGAATCACATGCAGTTTCTGGTCCTACGAGCAAGAGTTGTTATCTGGTAAGGAAAGTCCCTATTGCGCTCCCATTGCGATGCACAGTGCAAATAGCACTCGAGTCTGTTCCCAGCAAGTACAGTGTATTGGACTGAAGAGAATCTACTGTTCTTGTCAGTTTCCTAAGCAGAATTGAACTAGATATGTCCCGTGTTTGTAGGAAGCACAGTTCTTTTGTTCTGAGCAAGCTCACTGTTCTGGCCCTAAAAGAAACACAGTAGAGTAGAAGAGTGCTCTTTTCTCAAAAGCAGAGTGTGTTTCTTGTAAGGCGAGCAAGCGTTTGTTTCCCAGTCCTAAAGGGAGTTGAGTCACATGCAGTTTTTGGTCCTAGGAGCAAGAGTTGTTTTCTGGTAAGAAGAGTCACTATTGTACTCCCATTGCCATACGCAGTACAAATAGAACTCAAGTCTGTTCCCAGCAATTACAGTGTATTGGACTGAAGAGGAGCTACTGTTCTTGTCAGTTTCATAAGCAGAGTTGAAGTAGATATGGCCGATGTGTGTAGGAAGCACAGTTCTTTTGTTCTGAGCAAGCTCACTGTTCGGAACCCATAGGAAACACAGTAGAGTTGAAGAGTGCTCTTTTCTCAAAAGCCGAGTGTGTTTCTTGAAAGGCGAGCTAGTATTTGTTTCCCAGTCCTAAATGGAGTTGAATCCCATGCAGTTTCTGGTCCTACGAGCAAGAGTTGTTTTCTGGTAAGAAGAGTCATTATTGCGTTCCCATTGCCATACACAGTGCAAATAGCACTCCAGTCAGTTACCAGCAAGTACAGTGTATTGGACTTAAGAGGAGCTACTGTTCTTGTCAGTTTCCTAAGCAGAGTTGAACTATATATGGCCCGTGTGTGTAGGAAGCACAGTTCTTTTGTTCTGAGCAAGCTCACTGTTCGGACCCCTTAGGAAAAACAGTAGAGTACAAGAGTGCTCTTTTCTCAAAAGCAGAGTGTGTTACTTGTAAGGCGAGCTATTGTTTTTCTCCAAGTCCTAAATGGAGTTGAATCACATGCAGTTTCTTCTCCTAAGAGCAAGAGTTATTTTCTGGTAAGGAAAGTCTCTATTCCGCTCCCATTGCCATACACAGTGCAAATAGCACTTACGTCTGTTCCCCGCAAGTACAGTGTATTGGACTGAAGAGAAGCTACTGTTTTTGTCAGTTTCCTAAGCAGAGTTGAACTAGATATGGCCCGTGTGTGTAGGAAGCACAGTTCTTTTGTTCTGAGCAAGCTCACTGTTCGGACACCAAAGGAAACACAGTAGAATAGAGGAGTGCTCTTTTCTCAAAAGCTGAGTGTGTTTCTTGTAAGGCGAGCTAGCGTTTTTTTCCAAGTCCTAAATGGAGTTGAATCAGATGCAGTTTCTTGTCCTACGAGCAAGAGGTATTTTCTGGTAAGAAGAGTCACTAATTGCGCTCCCATTGCCATACACAGTGCAAATAGCACTCCAGTCAGTTACCAGCAAGTACAGTGTATTGGACTTAAGAGGAGCTACTGTTCTTGTCAGTTTCCTAAGCAGAGTTGAACTATATATGGCCCGTGTGTGTAGGAAGCACAGTTCTTTTGTTCTGAGCAAGCTCACTGTTCTGCACCTATAGGAAACACAGTAGAGTAGAAGAGTGCTCTTTTCTCAAAAGCAGAGTGTGTTTCTTGTAAGGCGAGTTAACGTTTGTTTCCCAGTCCTAAATGGAGTTGAATCACATGCAGTTTCTGGTCCTACAAGCAAGACTTGTTATCTGGTAAGGAAAGTCCCTATTGCGCTCCTATTGCGATGCACAGTGCAAATAGCACTGGCGTCTGTTCCCAGCAAGTACAGTTTATTGGACTGAAGAGGATCTACTGTTCTTGTCAGTTTCCTAAGAAGAATTGAACTAGATATGTCCCGTGTGTGTAGGAAGCACAGTTCTTTTGTTCTGAGCAAGCTCACTGTTCTGGCCCTAAAAGAAACACAGTAGAGTAGAAGAGTGCTCTTTTCTCAAAAGCAGAGTGTGTTTCTTGTAAGGCAAGCAAGCGTTTGTTTCCCAGTCCTAAAGGGAGTTGAGTCACATGCAGTTTTTGGTCCTAGGAGCAAGAGTTGTTTTCTGGTAAGAAGAGTCACTATTGTACTCCCATTGCCATATGCAGTACAAATAGCACTCGCGTCGGTTCCCAGCAAGTACAGTGTATTGGACTGAAGAGGAGCTACTGTTCTTGACAGTTTCCTAAGCAGAGTTGAAATAGATATGGCCCGTGTGCGTAGGAAGCACAGTAATTTGGTTCTGAGCAAGCTTACTGTTCGGAACCCATAGGAAACACAGTAGAGTTGAAGAGTGCTCTTTTCTCAAAAGCCAAGTGTGTTTCTTGAAAGGCGAGCTAGTATTTGTTTCCCAGTCCTAAATGGAGTTGAATCCCATGCAGTTTCTGGTCCTACGAGCAAGAGTTGTTTTCTGGTAAGAAGAGTCATTATTGCGTTCCCATTGCCATACACAGTGCAAATAGCACTCCAGTCAGTTACCAGCAAGTACAGTGTATTGGACTTAAGAGGAGCTACTGTTCTTGTCAGTTTCCTAAGCAGAGTTGAACTATATATGGCCCGTGTGTGTAGGAAGCACAGTTCTTTTGTTCTGAGCAAGCTCACTGTTCAGACCCCTTAGGAAACACAGTAGAGTACAAGAGTGCTCTTTTCTCAAAAGCAGAGTGTGTTACTTGTAAGGCGAGCTATCATTTTTTTCCAAGTCCTAAATGGAGTTGAATCACATGCAGTTTCTTCTCCTAAGAGCAAGAGTTATTTTCTGGTAAGGAAAGTCACTCTTGCGCTCCCATTGCCATACACAGTGCAAATCGCACTTACGTCTGTTCCCAGCAAGTACAGTGTTTTGGACTGAAGAGAAGCTACTGTTTTTGTCAGTTTCCTAAGCAGAGTTGAACTAGATATGGCCCGTGTGTGTAGGAAGCACAGTTCTTTTGTTCTGAGCAAGCTCACTGTTCGGACACCAAAGGAAACACAGTAGAGTAGAGGAGTGCTCTTTTCTCAAAAGCAGAGTGTGTTTCTTGTAAGGCGAGCTAGCTTTTTTTTCCAAGTCCTAAATGGAGTTGAATCAGATGCAGTTTCTTGTCCTACGAGCAAGAGGTATTTTCTGGTAAGAAGAGTCACTAATTGCGCTCCAATTGCCATACACAGTGCAAATAGCACTCCCGTCTGTTCCTATTAAGTACAGTGTATCAGACTGAAGAGGAGCTACTGTTCTTGTCAGTTTCCTAAGGAGAGTTGACCTAGATATGGCCCGTGTGTGTAGGAAGCACAGTTCTTTTGTTCTGAGCAAGCTCACTGTTCTGCACCTATAGGAAACACAGTAGAGTAGAAGAGTGCTCTTTTCTCAAAAGCAGAGTGTGTTTCTTGTAAGGCGAGTTAGCCTTTGTTTCCCAGTCCTAAATGGAGTTGAATCACATGCAGTTTCTGGTCCTACGAGCAAGAGTTGTTTTCTGGTAAGGAAAGTCCCTATTGCGCTCCCATTGCGGTACACAGTGCAAATAGCACTCACGTCTGTTCCCAGCAAGTACAGTGTATTGGACTGAAGAGGAGCAACTGTTCTTGTCAGTTTCCTAAGCAGAATTGAACTAGATATGGCCGTGTGTGTAGGAAGCACAGTTCTTTTGATCTGAGCCAGCTCACTCTTCTGGCACCATAGCAAACACAGTAGAGTAGATGAGTGCTCTTTTCTCAAAAGCAGAGTGTGTTTCTTGTAAGGCGAGGTAGCATTTGTTTCCCAGTCTTAAATGGAGTTGAATCACATGCAGTTTCTGGTCCTATGAGCAAGAGTTGTTTTCTGGTAAGGAAAGTCACTATTGCGCTTCTATTGCCATACACAGTGCAAAAAGCACTCGCGTCTGTTCCCAGCAAATACAGTGTATTGGAATGAAGAGGAGCTACTGTTCTTGTCAGATTCCTAAGCAGAGTTGAACTAGATATTTCCCGTGTGTTTAGGAAGCACAGTTCTTTTGTTCTGAGCAGGCCCCCATATAAACCCAGTAGAGTAGAAGAGTGCCCTTTTCTCAATAGGAGAGTGTGTTTCTTGTAAGGCGAGCTAGCGTTTGTTTCCCAGTCCTAAATGTTGTTGAATCACATGCAGTTTCTGGTCCTACAAACAAGAGTTGTTTTCTGGTAAGAAGAGTCACTATTGCACTCCCATTGCCATACACATTGCAAATAGCACCCGTGTCTGTTCCCAGCAAGTACAGTGTATTGGACTGAAGAGGAGCTACTGTTCTTGTCAGTTTCCTAAGCAGAGTTGAACTAGATATGGCCTGTGTGTGTAGGAAGCATAGTTCTTTTGTTCTGAGCAAGTTCACTCTTCTGGCCCTATAGGAAACACAGTAGAGTAAAAGAGTGCTCTTTTCTCAAAAGCAGAGTGTGTTTCTTGTAAGGCGAGCTAGCATTTGTTTCCCAGTCCTAAATGGAGTTGAATTCAATGCAGTTTCTGGTCCTACGAGCAAGAGTTGTTTTCTGGTAAGGAAAGTCACTATTGTGCTCCTATTGCCATACACAGTGCAAAAAGCATTCGCGTCTGTTCCCAGCAAGTACAGTGTATTGGAATGAAGAGGAGCTACTGTTCTTGTCAGTTTCCTAAGCAGAAATGAACTAGATATATCCCGTGTGTGTAGGAAGCACAGTTCTTTCGTTCTGAGCAAGCTCACTGTTCTGGCCCTATAGAAAACACAGTAGAGTAGAAGAGGGCTCTTTTCTCAAAAGTAGAGTGTGTTTCTTGCAAGGCGAGCTAGCGTTTGTTTCCCAGTCCTAAATGGAGTTGAGTCACATGCATTTTCTGTTCCTACGAGCAAGAGATTTTTTCTGGTAAGAGGAGTCACTATTGCGCTCCCATTGCCATACACAGTGCAAATAGCACTTGCGTCTGTTCCCAGCAAGTACAGTGTATTGGACAGAGGAGGATCTACTGTTCTTGTCAGTTTCCTAAGCAGAAGTGAACTAGATACGGCCGTGTGTGTAGGAAGCACAGTTCTTTTGTTCTGAGCAAGCTCACTGTTCTTGCCCTATAGGAAACACAGTAGAGTAGAAGACTGCTCTTTTCTCAAAAGCAGAGTGTGTTTCTTGTAAGGCGATCTCGTGTTTGTTTCCCAGTCTTAAATGGAGTTGATTCACATGCAGTTTCTGGTCCTAGGAGCAAGAGTTGTTTTCTGGTAAGAAGAGTCACTATTGCGCTCCCATTGCCATACACAGTGCAAAGAGAACTCCAGTCAGTTACCAGCAAGTACAGTGTATTAGACTGAAAAGGATCTACTGTTCTAGTCAGTTTTCTAAGCAGAATTGAACTAGATATGGCCGTGTGTGTAGGAAGCACAGTTCTTTTGTTCTGAGCAAGCTCACTGTTCTGGCCCTATAAGAAACACAGTAGAGTAGAAGAGTGCTCTTTTCTCAAAAGCAGAGTGTGTTTCCTGTAAGGCGAGCTAGCATTTGTTTCCCAGTTCTAAATGAATTTGAGTCACATGCAGTTTTTGGTCCTACGAGCAAGAGTTGTTTTCTGGTAAGAAGAGTCACTATTGCACTCCCATTGCCATATGCAGTACAAATAGCTCTCGCGTCTCTTCCCATTAAGTACAGTGTATTGGACTGAAGAGGAGCTACAGTTCTTGTCAGTTTCCTAAGCAGAGTTGACCTAGATATGGCCCGTGTGTGTAGGAAGCACAGTTCTTTTGTTCTAAGCAAGCTCACTCTTCTGGCCCTATAGGAAACACAATAGAGTAGAAGAGTGCTCTTTTCTCAAAAGCAGAGTGTGTTTCTTGTAAGGCGAGCTAGCGTTTGTTTCCCAGTTCTAAATGGATTTGAGTCACATGCAGTTTTTGGTCCTAAGAGCAAGAGCTGTTTTCTGCTAAGAAGAGTCACTATTGCACTCCCATTGCCATACGCAGTACAAATAGCACTCGTGTCTGTTCCCAGCAAGTACAGTGTAATTGACTGAAGAGGATCTACTGTTCTTGTCAGTTTCCTAAGCAGAGTTGAACTAGATATGGCCCGTGTGTAGGAAGCACAGTTCTTTTGTTCTGTGCAAGCTCACTGTTTGGACCCCATAGGAAACACAGTTGAGTAGAAGAGTGCTCTTTTCTCAAAAGCAGAGTGTGTTACTTTTAAGGCGAGCTAGTGTTTGTTTCCCAGTCCTAAATGGAGTTGAATCACAAACAGTTTCTAGTCCTACGAGCAAGAGTTGTTTTCTGGTAAGGAAAGTTACTATTGTGCTCCCAATGCCATACACATTGCAAATAGCACTCACGTTTGTTCCCAGCAAGTACGGTGTATTTGACTGAAGAGGAGCTACTGTTCGTGTCAGTATCCTAAGCAGAGTTGAACTAGATATGGCCCGTGTGTGTAGGAAGCACAGTTCTTTTGTTCTGAGCAAGCTCACTGTTCGGACACCATAGGAAACACAGTAGAGTAGAAGAGTGCTCTTTTCTCAAAAGTAGAATGTGTTTCTTGTAAGGCGAGCTAGTTTTTGTTTCCCAGTCAGAAATGAAGTTGAATCCCATGCAGTTTCTGGTCCTACGAGCAAGAGTTGTTTTCTGGTAGGAAATTCACTATTGAGCTCCCATTGCCATATACAGTGCAAATAGCACTCCAGTCAGTTACCAGCAATTACAGTGTATTGGACTTAAGAGGAGCTACTGTTCTTGTCAGTTTCCTAAGCAGAGTTGTACTAGATATGGCCCAAGTGTGTAGGAAGCACAGTTCTTTTGTTCTGAGCAAGCTCACTGTTTGGATCCCATAGGAAACACAGTAGAGTAGAAGAGTGCTCTTTTCTCAAAAGCAGAGTGTGTTACTTGTAAGGCAAGATAGCGTTTTTTTCCCAGTCCACAATAAAGTTGAATCACATCCAGTTTCTTGTCCTACGAGCAAGAGTTGTTTTCTGGTAAGGAATGTCACTATTGCGCTCCCATTGCCATACACAGTGCAAATAGCATTCACGTGTGTTCCCAGCAAGTACAGTGTATTGGACTGAAGAGGAGCTACTGTTTTTGTCAGTATCCTAAGAAGAGTTGAACTAGATATGGCCCGTGTGTGTAGGAAGCACAGTTCTTTTGTTCTGAGCAAGCTCACTGTTCGGACCCCATAGGAAACACAGTAGAGTAGAAGAGTGCTCTTTTCTCAAAAGCACAGTGTGTTTCTTGTAAGGCAAGCTAGCGTTTGTTTCCCAGTCCAAAATGGAGTTGAATCCCATGCAGTTTCTGGTCTTACGAGAAAGAGTTGTTTTCTGGTAAGAAGAGTCACTATTGTGCTCCCATTTTCATACACAGGGCAAATAGCACTGGCATCTGTTCCCAGCATGTACAGTGTATTGGACTGAAGAGGATCTACTGTTCTTGTCAGTTTCCTAAGCAGAGTTGAACTAGATATGGCCGTTTGTATAGGAAGCACAGTTCTTTTGTTCTGAGCAAGCTCACTGTTCTGGCCCTAAAAGAAACACAGTAGAGTAGAAGAGTGCTCTTTTCTCAAAAGCAAAGTGTGTTTCTTGTAAGGCGAGCAAGCGTTTGTTTCCCAGTCCTAAAGGGAGTTGAGTCACATGCAGTTTTTGGTCCTAGAAGCAAGAGTTGTTTTCTGGTAAGAAGATTCACTATTGTACTCCCATTGCCATATGCAGTACAAATAGCACTCGCGTCGGTTCCCAGCAAGTACAGTGTATTGGACTGAAGAGGAGCTACTGTTCTTGACAGTTTCCTAAGCAGAGTTGAAATAGATATGGCCCGTGTGCGTAGGAAGCACAGTAATTTGGTTCTGAGCAAGCTTACTGTTCGGACCCCGTAGGAAACACAGTAGAGTAGAAGAGTGTTCTTTACTCAAAAGCAGAGTGTGTTTCTTGTAGGCAAGCTAGCGTTTGTTTTCCAGTTCTAAATGGAGTTGTGTCACACGCAGTTTTTGGTCCTACGAGCAAGAGTTGTTTTCTGGTAAGAAGAGTCACTATTGCGCTTCTATTGCCATACACAGTGCAAAAAGCACTCGCGTCTGATCCCAGCAAGTACAGTGTATTGGAATGAAGAGGAGCTACTGTTCTTGTCAGATTCCTAAGCAGAGTTGAACTAGATTTTTCCCGTGTGTTTAGGAAGCACAGTTCTTTTGTTCTGAGCAGGCCCCCATATAAACCCAGTAGAGTAGAAGAGTACCCTTTTCTCAAAAGCAGAGTGTGTTTCTTGTAAGGCAAGCTAGCGTTTGTTTCCCAGTCCTAAATGGTGTTGAATCACATGCAGTTTCTGGTCCTACAAACAAGAGTTGTTTTCTGGTAAGAAGAGTCACTATTGCACTCCCATTGCCATACACATTGCAAATAGCACCCGCGTCTGTTCCCAGCAAGTACAGTGTATTGGACTGAAGAGGAGCTACTGTTCTTGTCAGTTTCCTAAGCAGAGTTGAACTAGATATGGCCTGTGTGTGTAGGAAGCATAGTTCTTTTGTTCTGAGCAAGTTCACTCTTCTGGCCCTATAGGAAACACAGTAGAGTAAAAGAGTGCTCTTTTCTCAAAAGCAGAGTGTGTTTCTTGTAAGGCGAGCTAGCATTTGTTTCCCAGTCCTAAATGGAGTTGAACTCAATGCAGTTTCTGGTCCTACGAGCAAGAGTTGTTTTCTGGTAAGGAAAGTCACTATTGCGCTCCTATTGCCATACACAGTGCAAAAAGCATTCGCGTCTGTTCCCAGCAAGTACAGTGTATTGGAATGAAGAGGAGCTACTGTTCTTGTCAGTTTCCTAAGCAGAAATGAACTAGATATATCCCGTGTGTGTAGGAAGCACAGTTCTTTCGTTCTGAGCAAGCTCACTGTTCTGGCCCTATAGAAAACACAGTAGAGTAGAAGAGGGCTCTTTTCTCAAAAGTAGAGTGTGTTTCTTGCAAGGCGAGCTAGCGTTTGTTTCCCAGTCCTAAATGGAGTTGAGTCACATGCATTTTCTGTTCCTACGAGCAAGAGATTTTTTCTGGTAAGAGGAGTCACTATTGCGCTCCCATTGCCATACACAGTGCAAATAGCACTTGCGTCTGTTCCCAGCAAGTACAGTGTATTGGACAGAGGAGGATCTACTGTTCTTGTCAGTTTCCTAAGCAGAAGTGAACTAGATACGGCCGTGTGTGTAGGAAGCACAGTTCTTTTGTTCTGAGCAAGCTCACTGTTCTTGCCCTATAGGAAACACAGTAGAGTAGAAGACTGCTCTTTTCTCAAAAGCAGAGTGTGTTTCTTGTAAGGCGATCTCGTGTTTGTTTCCCAGTCTTAAATGGAGTTGATTCACATGCAGTTTCTGGTCCTAGGAGCAAGAGTTGTTTTCTGGTAAGAAGAGTCACTATTGCGCTCCCATTGCCATACACAGTGCAAAGAGAACTCCAGTCAGTTACCAGCAAGTACAGTGTATTAGACTGAAAAGGATCTACTGTTCTAGTCAGTTTTCTAAGCAGAATTGAACTAGATATGGCCGTGTGTGTAGGAAGCACAGTTCTTTTGTTCTGAGCAAGCTCACTGTTCGGACACCATAGGAAACACAGTAGAGTAGAAGAGTGCTCTTTTCTCAAAAGTAGAATGTGTTTCTTGTAAGGCGAGCTAGTTTTTGTTTCCCAGTCAGAAATGAAGTTGAATCCCATGCAGTTTCTGGTCATACGAGCAAGAGTTGTTTTCTGGTAGGAAATTCACTATTGAGCTCCCATTGCCATATACAGTGCAAATAGCACTCCAGTCAGTTACCAGCAATTACAGTGTATTGGACTTAAGAGGAGCTACTGTTCTTGTCAGTTTCCTAAGCAGAGTTGTACTAGATATGGCCCAAGTGTGTAGGAAGCACAGTTCTTTTGTTCTGAGCAAGCTCACTGTTTGGATCCCATAGGAAACACAGTAGAGTAGAAGAGTGCTCTTTTCTCAAAAGCAGAGTGTGTTACTTGTAAGGCGAGATAGCGTTTTTTTCCCAGTCCACAATAAAGTTGAATCACATCCAGTTTCTTGTCCTACGAGCAAGAGTTGTTTTCTGGTAAGGAATGTCACTATTGCGCTCCCATTGCCATACACAGTGCAAATAGCATTCACGTGTGTTCCCAGCAAGTACAGTGTATTGGACTGAAGAGGAGCTACTGTTTTTGTCAGTATCCTAAGCAGAGTTGAACTAGATATGGCCCGTGTGTGTAGGAAGCACAGTTCTTTTGTTCTGAGCAAGCTCACTGTTCGGACCCCATAGGAAACACAGTAGAGTAGAAGAGTGCTCTTTTCTCAAAAGCACAGTGTGTTTCTTGTAAGGCAAGCTAGCGTTTGTTTCCCAGTCCAAAATGGAGTTGAATCCCATGCAGTTTCTGGTCTTACGAGAAAGAGTTGTTTTCTGGTAAGAAGAGTCACTATTGTGCTCCCATTTTCATACACAGGGCAAATAGCACTGGCATCTGTTCCCAGCATGTACAGTGTATTGGACTGAAGAGGATCTACTGTTCTTGTCAGTTTCCTAAGCAGAGTTGAACTAGATATGGCCGTTTGTATAGGAAGCACAGTTCTTTTGTTCTGGGCAAGCTCACTGTTCTGGCCCTAAAAGAAACACAGTAGAGTAGAAGAGTGCTCTTTTCTCAAAAGCAGAGTGTGTTTCTTGTAAGGCGAGCAAGCGTTTGTTTCCCAGTCCTAAAGGGAGTTGAGTCACATGCAGTTTTTGGTCCTAGGAGCAAGAGTTGTTTTCTGGTAAGAAGAGTCACTATTGTACTCCCATTGCCATATGCAGTACAAATAGCACTCGCCTCGGTTCCCAGCAAGTACAGTGTATTGGACTGAAGAGGAGCTACTGTTCTTGACAGTTTCCTAAGCAGAGTTGAAATAGATATGGCCCGTGTGCGTAGGAAGCACAGTAATTTGGTTCTGAGCAAGCTTACTGTTCGGACCCCGTAGGAAACACAGTAGAGTAGAAGAGTGTTCTTTACTCAAAAGCAGAGTGTGTTTCTTGTAGGCAAGCTAGCGTTTGTTTCCCAGTTCTAAATGGAGTTGAGTCACACGCAGTTTTTGGTCCTACGAGCAAGAGTTGTTTTCTGGTAAGAAGAGTCACTATTGCACTCACATTGCCATACACAGTACAAATAGAACTCGCGTCTCTTCCCATTAAGTACAGTGTATTGGACTGAAGAGGAGCTACAGTTCTTGTCAGTTTCCTAAGCAGAGTTGACCTAGATATGGCCCGTGTGTGTAGGAAGCACAGTTCTTTTGTTCTGAGCAAGCTCACTGTTCTGCACCTATAGGAAACACAGTAGAGTAGAAGAGTGCTCTTTTCTCAAAAGCAGAGTGTGTTTCTTGTAAGGCGAGTTAGCGTTTGTTTCCCAGTCCTAAATGGAGTTGAATCACATGCAGTTTCTGGTCCTACAAGCAAGACTTGTTATCTGGTAAGGAAAGTCCCTATTGCGCTCCTATTGCGATGCACAGTGCAAATAGCACTGGCGTCTGTTCCCAGCAAGTACAGTTTATTGGACTGAAGAGGATCTACTGTTCTTGTCAGTTTCCTAAGAAGAATTGAACTAGATATGTCCCGTGTGTGTAGGAAGCACAGTTCTTTTGTTCTGAGCAAGCTCACTGTTCTGGCCCTAAAAGAAACACAGTAGAGTAGAAGAGTGCTCTTTTCTCAAAAGCAGAGTGTGTTTCTTGTAAGGCAAGCTAGCGCTTGTTTCCCAGTCCTAAATAGAGTTGAGTCACATGCAGTTTCTGGTCCTATGAGGAAGAGTTATTCTCTGGTAAGAAGAGTCACTATTGCGCTCCCATTGCCATATACAGTGCAAATAGCACTGGCGTCTTTTCCCAGCAAGTACAGTGTATTTGACTGAAAAGGAGCTACTGTTCTTGTCAGTTTCCTAAGCAGAAATGAACTAGATATGGCCCGTGTGTGTAGGAAGCACAGTTCTTTTGTTCTGAGCAAGCTCACTGTTCTGGGCCTATAGGAAACACAGTAGAGTAGAAGAGTGCTCTTTTCTCAAAAGCAGAGTGTGTTTCTTGTAAGGCAATCTAGCGTTTGTTTCCCAGTCCTAAATGGAGTTGAGTCACATGCAGTTTCTGGTCCTATGAGCAAGAGTTGTTTTCTGGTAAGAAGAGTCACTATTGCGCTCCCATTGTCATACACAGGCCAATAGCACTGGCATCTGTTCCTAGCATGTACAGTGTTATGGACTGAAGAGGAGCTACTGTTCTTGTCAGTTTCCTAAGCAGAGTTGACCTAGATATCTCCCCTGTGTGTAGGAACCAGAGTTCTTTTGTTCTGAGGAAGCTCACTGTCTGGCCCTATAGGAAATACAGTAGAGTAGAAGAGTGCTCTTTTCTCAAAAGCAGACTGTGTTTCTTGTAAGGCGAGCTAGCATTTGTTTCCCAGTCCTAAATGGAGTTGAATCACATGCAGTTTCTGGTCCTACGAGCAAAAGTTGTTTTCTGGTAAAAAAAAAAAAAGTCACTATTGCGCTCCCATTGCCATACACAGTAAAAATAGCACTCGCGTCTGTTCCCAGCAAGTACAGTGTATTGAACTGAAGAGGAGCTACCGTTCTTGTCAGTTTCCTAAGCAGATTTGAACTATATATGGCCCGTGTGTGTAGGAAGCACAGTTCTTTTGTTCTGAGCAAGCTCACTGTTCTGACCCCATATTAAACACAGTAGAGTAGAAGAGTGCTCTTTTCTCAAAAGCAGAGTGTGTTTCTTGAAAGGCGAGCTAGTGTTTGTTTCCCAGTCAGAAATGGAGTGAATCCCATGCAGTTTCTGGTCCTTCCTACGACCAAGAGTTGTTTTCTGGTAAGAAGAGTCATTATTGGCTCCCATTGCCATACACATTGCAAATAGCACTCCCGTCTGTAACTATTAAGTACAGTGTATCGGACTGAAGAGGAGCTACTGTTCTTGTCAGTTTCCTAAGGAGAGTTGACCTAGATATGGCCTGTGTGTGTAGGAAGCACAGTTCTTTTGTTCTGAGCAAGCTCACTGTTCTGCACATATAGGAAACACAGTAGAGTAGAAGAGTGCTCTTTTCTCAAAAGCAGAGTGTGTTTCTTGTAAGGCGAGCTAGCATTTGTTTCCCAGTCCTAAATGGAGTTGAATCACATGCAGTTTCTGGTCCTACGAGCAAGAGTTGTTTTCTGCTAAGGAAAGTCCCTATTGCGCTCCCATTGCGATACACAGTGCAAATAGCACTCACGTCTGTTCCCAGCAAGTACAGTGTATTGGACTGAAGAGGAGCAACTGTTCTTGTCAGTTTCCTAAGCAGAATTGAACTAGATATGGCCGTGTTTGTAGGAAGCACAGTTCTTTTGTTCTGAGAAAGCTCACTGTTCTGGCCCTATAAGAAACACAGTAGAGTAGAAGAGTGCTCTTTTCTCAAAAGGAGAGTGTGTTTCTTGTAATGCGAGCAAGCATTTTTTTCCCAGTCCTAAAGGGAGTTGAGTCACATGCAGTTTCTGGTCCTACGAGCAAGAGTTGTTTTCTGGTAAGAAGAGTCATTATTGCGTTCCCATTGGCATACACAGTGCAAATAGCACTCCAGTCGGTTACCAGCAAGTACAGTGTATTGGACTTAAGAGGAGCTATTGTTCTTGTCAGTTTCCTAAGCAGAGTTGAACTAGATATGGCCCGTGTGTGTAGCAAGCACAGTTCTTTTGTTCTGAGCACGCTCACTGTTCTGCACCTATAGGAAACACAGTAGAGTAGAAGAGTGCTCTTTTCTCAAAAGCAGAGTGTGTTTCTTGTAAGGCGAGCTAGCGTTTGTTTCCCAGTCCTAAATGGAGTTGAATCACATGCAGTTTCTGGTCCTACGAGCAAGAGTTGTTATCTGGTAAGGAAAGTCCCTATTGCGCTCCCATTGCGATGCACAGTGCAAATAGCACTCGAGTCTGTTCCCAGCAAGTACAGTGTATTGGACTGAAGAGAATCTACTGTTCTTGTCAGTTTCCTAAGCAGAATTGAACTAGATATGTCCCGTGTTTGTAGGAAGCACAGTTCTTTTGTTCTGAGCAAGCTCACTGTTCTGGCCCTAAAAGAAACACAGTAGAGTAGAAGAGTGCTCTTTTCTCAAAAGCAGAGTGTGTTTCTTGTAAGGCGAGCAAGCGTTTGTTTCCCAGTCCTAAAGGGAGTTGAGTCACATGCAGTTTTTGGTCCTAGGAGCAAGAGTTGTTTTCTGGTAAGAAGAGTCACTATTGTACTCCCATTGCCATACGCAGTACAAATAGAACTCAAGTCTGTTCCCAGCAATTACAGTGTATTGGACTGAAGAGGAGCTACTGTTCTTGTCAGTTTCATAAGCAGAGTTGAAGTAGATATGGCCGATGTGTGTAGGAAGCACAGTTCTTTTGTTCTGAGCAAGCTCACTGTTCGGAACCCATAGGAAACACAGTAGAGTTGAAGAGTGCTCTTTTCTCAAAAGCCGAGTGTGTTTCTTGAAAGGCGAGCTAGTATTTGTTTCCCAGTCCTAAATGGAGTTGAATCCCATGCAGTTTCTGGTCCTACGAGCAAGAGTTGTTTTCTGGTAAGAAGAGTCATTATTGCGTTCCCATTGCCATACACAGTGCAAATAGCACTCCAGTCAGTTACCAGCAAGTACAGTGTATTGGACTTAAGAGGAGCTACTGTTCTTGTCAGTTTCCTAAGCAGAGTTGAACTATATATGGCCCGTGTGTGTAGGAAGCACAGTTCTTTTGTTCTGAGCAAGCTCACTGTTCGGACCCCTTAGGAAAAACAGTAGAGTACAAGAGTGCTCTTTTCTCAAAAGCAGAGTGTGTTACTTGTAAGGCGAGCTATTGTTTTTCTCCAAGTCCTAAATGGAGTTGAATCACATGCAGTTTCTTCTCCTAAGAGCAAGAGTTATTTTCTGGTAAGGAAAGTCTCTATTCCGCTCCCATTGCCATACACAGTGCAAATAGCACTTACGTCTGTTCCCCGCAAGTACAGTGTATTGGACTGAAGAGAAGCTACTGTTTTTGTCAGTTTCCTAAGCAGAGTTGAACTAGATATGGCCCGTGTGTGTAGGAAGCACAGTTCTTTTGTTCTGAGCAAGCTCACTGTTCGGACACCAAAGGAAACACAGTAGAATAGAGGAGTGCTCTTTTCTCAAAAGCTGAGTGTGTTTCTTGTAAGGCGAGCTAGCGTTTTTTTCCAAGTCCTAAATGGAGTTGAATCAGATGCAGTTTCTTGTCCTACGAGCAAGAGGTATTTTCTGGTAAGAAGAGTCACTAATTGCGCTCCCATTGCCATACACAGTGCAAATAGCACTCCAGTCAGTTACCAGCAAGTACAGTGTATTGGACTTAAGAGGAGCTACTGTTCTTGTCAGTTTCCTAAGCAGAGTTGAACTATATATGGCCCGTGTGTGTAGGAAGCACAGTTCTTTTGTTCTGAGCAAGCTCACTGTTCTGCACCTATAGGAAACACAGTAGAGTAGAAGAGTGCTCTTTTCTCAAAAGCAGAGTGTGTTTCTTGTAAGGCGAGTTAACGTTTGTTTCCCAGTCCTAAATGGAGTTGAATCACATGCAGTTTCTGGTCCTACAAGCAAGACTTGTTATCTGGTAAGGAAAGTCCCTATTGCGCTCCTATTGCGATGCACAGTGCAAATAGCACTGGCGTCTGTTCCCAGCAAGTACAGTTTATTGGACTGAAGAGGATCTACTGTTCTTGTCAGTTTCCTAAGAAGAATTGAACTAGATATGTCCCGTGTGTGTAGGAAGCACAGTTCTTTTGTTCTGAGCAAGCTCACTGTTCTGGCCCTAAAAGAAACACAGTAGAGTAGAAGAGTGCTCTTTTCTCAAAAGCAGAGTGTGTTTCTTGTAAGGCAAGCAAGCGTTTGTTTCCCAGTCCTAAAGGGAGTTGAGTCACATGCAGTTTTTGGTCCTAGGAGCAAGAGTTGTTTTCTGGTAAGAAGAGTCACTATTGTACTCCCATTGCCATATGCAGTACAAATAGCACTCGCGTCGGTTCCCAGCAAGTACAGTGTATTGGACTGAAGAGGAGCTACTGTTCTTGACAGTTTCCTAAGCAGAGTTGAAATAGATATGGCCCGTGTGCGTAGGAAGCACAGTAATTTGGTTCTGAGCAAGCTTACTGTTCGGAACCCATAGGAAACACAGTAGAGTTGAAGAGTGCTCTTTTCTCAAAAGCCAAGTGTGTTTCTTGAAAGGCGAGCTAGTATTTGTTTCCCAGTCCTAAATGGAGTTGAATCCCATGCAGTTTCTGGTCCTACGAGCAAGAGTTGTTTTCTGGTAAGAAGAGTCATTATTGCGTTCCCATTGCCATACACAGTGCAAATAGCACTCCAGTCAGTTACCAGCAAGTACAGTGTATTGGACTTAAGAGGAGCTACTGTTCTTGTCAGTTTCCTAAGCAGAGTTGAACTATATATGGCCCGTGTGTGTAGGAAGCACAGTTCTTTTGTTCTGAGCAAGCTCACTGTTCAGACCCCTTAGGAAACACAGTAGAGTACAAGAGTGCTCTTTTCTCAAAAGCAGAGTGTGTTACTTGTAAGGCGAGCTATCATTTTTTTCCAAGTCCTAAATGGAGTTGAATCACATGCAGTTTCTTCTCCTAAGAGCAAGAGTTATTTTCTGGTAAGGAAAGTCACTCTTGCGCTCCCATTGCCATACACAGTGCAAATCGCACTTACGTCTGTTCCCAGCAAGTACAGTGTTTTGGACTGAAGAGAAGCTACTGTTTTTGTCAGTTTCCTAAGCAGAGTTGAACTAGATATGGCCCGTGTGTGTAGGAAGCACAGTTCTTTTGTTCTGAGCAAGCTCACTGTTCGGACACCAAAGGAAACACAGTAGAGTAGAGGAGTGCTCTTTTCTCAAAAGCAGAGTGTGTTTCTTGTAAGGCGAGCTAGCTTTTTTTTCCAAGTCCTAAATGGAGTTGAATCAGATGCAGTTTCTTGTCCTACGAGCAAGAGGTATTTTCTGGTAAGAAGAGTCACTAATTGCGCTCCAATTGCCATACACAGTGCAAATAGCACTCCCGTCTGTTCCTATTAAGTACAGTGTATCAGACTGAAGAGGAGCTACTGTTCTTGTCAGTTTCCTAAGGAGAGTTGACCTAGATATGGCCCGTGTGTGTAGGAAGCACAGTTCTTTTGTTCTGAGCAAGCTCACTGTTCTGCACCTATAGGAAACACAGTAGAGTAGAAGAGTGCTCTTTTCTCAAAAGCAGAGTGTGTTTCTTGTAAGGCGAGTTAGCCTTTGTTTCCCAGTCCTAAATGGAGTTGAATCACATGCAGTTTCTGGTCCTACGAGCAAGAGTTGTTTTCTGGTAAGGAAAGTCCCTATTGCGCTCCCATTGCGGTACACAGTGCAAATAGCACTCACGTCTGTTCCCAGCAAGTACAGTGTATTGGACTGAAGAGGAGCAACTGTTCTTGTCAGTTTCCTAAGCAGAATTGAACTAGATATGGCCGTGTGTGTAGGAAGCACAGTTCTTTTGATCTGAGCCAGCTCACTCTTCTGGCACCATAGCAAACACAGTAGAGTAGATGAGTGCTCTTTTCTCAAAAGCAGAGTGTGTTTCTTGTAAGGCGAGGTAGCATTTGTTTCCCAGTCTTAAATGGAGTTGAATCACATGCAGTTTCTGGTCCTATGAGCAAGAGTTGTTTTCTGGTAAGGAAAGTCACTATTGCGCTTCTATTGCCATACACAGTGCAAAAAGCACTCGCGTCTGTTCCCAGCAAATACAGTGTATTGGAATGAAGAGGAGCTACTGTTCTTGTCAGATTCCTAAGCAGAGTTGAACTAGATATTTCCCGTGTGTTTAGGAAGCACAGTTCTTTTGTTCTGAGCAGGCCCCCATATAAACCCAGTAGAGTAGAAGAGTGCCCTTTTCTCAATAGGAGAGTGTGTTTCTTGTAAGGCGAGCTAGCGTTTGTTTCCCAGTCCTAAATGGTGTTGAATCACATGCAGTTTCTGGTCCTACAAACAAGAGTTGTTTTCTGGTAAGAAGAGTCACTATTGCACTCCCATTGCCATACACATTGCAAATAGCACCCGTGTCTGTTCCCAGCAAGTACAGTGTATTGGACTGAAGAGGAGCTACTGTTCTTGTCAGTTTCCTAAGCAGAGTTGAACTAGATATGGCCTGTGTGTGTAGGAAGCATAGTTCTTTTGTTCTGAGCAAGTTCACTCTTCTGGCCCTATAGGAAACACAGTAGAGTAAAAGAGTGCTCTTTTCTCAAAAGCAGAGTGTGTTTCTTGTAAGGCGAGCTAGCATTTGTTTCCCAGTCCTAAATGGAGTTGAATTCAATGCAGTTTCTGGTCCTACGAGCAAGAGTTGTTTTCTGGTAAGGAAAGTCACTATTGTGCTCCTATTGCCATACACAGTGCAAAAAGCATTCGCGTCTGTTCCCAGCAAGTACAGTGTATTGGAATGAAGAGGAGCTACTGTTCTTGTCAGTTTCCTAAGCAGAAATGAACTAGATATATCCCGTGTGTGTAGGAAGCACAGTTCTTTCGTTCTGAGCAAGCTCACTGTTCTGGCCCTATAGAAAACACAGTAGAGTAGAAGAGGGCTCTTTTCTCAAAAGTAGAGTGTGTTTCTTGCAAGGCGAGCTAGCGTTTGTTTCCCAGTCCTAAATGGAGTTGAGTCACATGCATTTTCTGTTCCTACGAGCAAGAGATTTTTTCTGGTAAGAGGAGTCACTATTGCGCTCCCATTGCCATACACAGTGCAAATAGCACTTGCGTCTGTTCCCAGCAAGTACAGTGTATTGGACAGAGGAGGATCTACTGTTCTTGTCAGTTTCCTAAGCAGAAGTGAACTAGATACGGCCGTGTGTGTAGGAAGCACAGTTCTTTTGTTCTGAGCAAGCTCACTGTTCTTGCCCTATAGGAAACACAGTAGAGTAGAAGACTGCTCTTTTCTCAAAAGCAGAGTGTGTTTCTTGTAAGGCGATCTCGTGTTTGTTTCCCAGTCTTAAATGGAGTTGATTCACATGCAGTTTCTGGTCCTAGGAGCAAGAGTTGTTTTCTGGTAAGAAGAGTCACTATTGCGCTCCCATTGCCATACACAGTGCAAAGAGAACTCCAGTCAGTTACCAGCAAGTACAGTGTATTAGACTGAAAAGGATCTACTGTTCTAGTCAGTTTTCTAAGCAGAATTGAACTAGATATGGCCGTGTGTGTAGGAAGCACAGTTCTTTTGTTCTGAGCAAGCTCACTGTTCTGGCCCTATAAGAAACACAGTAGAGTAGAAGAGTGCTCTTTTCTCAAAAGCAGAGTGTGTTTCCTGTAAGGCGAGCTAGCATTTGTTTCCCAGTTCTAAATGAATTTGAGTCACATGCAGTTTTTGGTCCTACGAGCAAGAGTTGTTTTCTGGTAAGAAGAGTCACTATTGCACTCCCATTGCCATATGCAGTACAAATAGCTCTCGCGTCTCTTCCCATTAAGTACAGTGTATTGGACTGAAGAGGAGCTACAGTTCTTGTCAG
Source organism: Peromyscus eremicus (assembly GCF_949786415.1). NCBI lineage: Eukaryota > Metazoa > Chordata > Mammalia > Rodentia > Cricetidae > Peromyscus > Peromyscus eremicus. Next base: position 454,237 of record NC_081417.1, on the reverse strand, counting down.
TTTCCTAAGCAGAGTTGACCTAGATATGGCCCGTGTGTGTAGGAAGCACAGTTCTTTTGTTCTAAGCAAGCTCACTCTTCTGGCCCTATAGGAAACACAATAGAGTAGAAGAGTGCTCTTTTCTCAAAAGCAGAGTGTGTTTCTTGTAAGGCGAGCTAGCGTTTGTTTCCCAGTTCTAAATGGATTTGAGTCACATGCAGTTTTTGGTCCTAAGAGCAAGAGCTGTTTTCTGCTAAGAAGAGTCACTATTGCACTCCCATTGCCATACGCAGTACAAATAGCACTCGTGTCTGTTCCCAGCAAGTACAGTGTAATTGACTGAAGAGGATCTACTGTTCTTGTCAGTTTCCTAAGCAGAGTTGAACTAGATATGGCCCGTGTGTAGGAAGCACAGTTCTTTTGTTCTGTGCAAGCTCACTGTTTGGACCCCATAGGAAACACAGTTGAGTAGAAGAGTGCTCTTTTCTCAAAAGCAGAGTGTGTTACTTTTAAGGCGAGCTAGTGTTTGTTTCCCAGTCCTAAATGGAGTTGAATCACAAACAGTTTCTAGTCCTACGAGCAAGAGTTGTTTTCTGGTAAGGAAAGTTACTATTGTGCTCCCAATGCCATACACATTGCAAATAGCACTCACGTTTGTTCCCAGCAAGTACGGTGTATTTGACTGAAGAGGAGCTACTGTTCGTGTCAGTATCCTAAGCAGAGTTGAACTAGATATGGCCCGTGTGTGTAGGAAGCACAGTTCTTTTGTTCTGAGCAAGCTCACTGTTCGGACACCATAGGAAACACAGTAGAGTAGAAGAGTGCTCTTTTCTCAAAAGTAGAATGTGTTTCTTGTAAGGCGAGCTAGTTTTTGTTTCCCAGTCAGAAATGAAGTTGAATCCCATGCAGTTTCTGGTCCTACGAGCAAGAGTTGTTTTCTGGTAGGAAATTCACTATTGAGCTCCCATTGCCATATACAGTGCAAATAGCACTCCAGTCAGTTACCAGCAATTACAGTGTATTGGACTTAAGAGGAGCTACTGTTCTTGTCAGTTTCCTAAGCAGAGTTGTACTAGATATGGCCCAAGTGTGTAGGAAGCACAGTTCTTTTGTTCTGAGCAAGCTCACTGTTTGGATCCCATAGGAAACACAGTAGAGTAGAAGAGTGCTCTTTTCTCAAAAGCAGAGTGTGTTACTTGTAAGGCAAGATAGCGTTTTTTTCCCAGTCCACAATAAAGTTGAATCACATCCAGTTTCTTGTCCTACGAGCAAGAGTTGTTTTCTGGTAAGGAATGTCACTATTGCGCTCCCATTGCCATACACAGTGCAAATAGCATTCACGTGTGTTCCCAGCAAGTACAGTGTATTGGACTGAAGAGGAGCTACTGTTTTTGTCAGTATCCTAAGAAGAGTTGAACTAGATATGGCCCGTGTGTGTAGGAAGCACAGTTCTTTTGTTCTGAGCAAGCTCACTGTTCGGACCCCATAGGAAACACAGTAGAGTAGAAGAGTGCTCTTTTCTCAAAAGCACAGTGTGTTTCTTGTAAGGCAAGCTAGCGTTTGTTTCCCAGTCCAAAATGGAGTTGAATCCCATGCAGTTTCTGGTCTTACGAGAAAGAGTTGTTTTCTGGTAAGAAGAGTCACTATTGTGCTCCCATTTTCATACACAGGGCAAATAGCACTGGCATCTGTTCCCAGCATGTACAGTGTATTGGACTGAAGAGGATCTACTGTTCTTGTCAGTTTCCTAAGCAGAGTTGAACTAGATATGGCCGTTTGTATAGGAAGCACAGTTCTTTTGTTCTGAGCAAGCTCACTGTTCTGGCCCTAAAAGAAACACAGTAGAGTAGAAGAGTGCTCTTTTCTCAAAAGCAAAGTGTGTTTCTTGTAAGGCGAGCAAGCGTTTGTTTCCCAGTCCTAAAGGGAGTTGAGTCACATGCAGTTTTTGGTCCTAGAAGCAAGAGTTGTTTTCTGGTAAGAAGATTCACTATTGTACTCCCATTGCCATATGCAGTACAAATAGCACTCGCGTCGGTTCCCAGCAAGTACAGTGTATTGGACTGAAGAGGAGCTACTGTTCTTGACAGTTTCCTAAGCAGAGTTGAAATAGATATGGCCCGTGTGCGTAGGAAGCACAGTAATTTGGTTCTGAGCAAGCTTACTGTTCGGACCCCGTAGGAAACACAGTAGAGTAGAAGAGTGTTCTTTACTCAAAAGCAGAGTGTGTTTCTTGTAGGCAAGCTAGCGTTTGTTTTCCAGTTCTAAATGGAGTTGTGTCACACGCAGTTTTTGGTCCTACGAGCAAGAGTTGTTTTCTGGTAAGAAGAGTCACTATTGCGCTTCTATTGCCATACACAGTGCAAAAAGCACTCGCGTCTGATCCCAGCAAGTACAGTGTATTGGAATGAAGAGGAGCTACTGTTCTTGTCAGATTCCTAAGCAGAGTTGAACTAGATTTTTCCCGTGTGTTTAGGAAGCACAGTTCTTTTGTTCTGAGCAGGCCCCCATATAAACCCAGTAGAGTAGAAGAGTACCCTTTTCTCAAAAGCAGAGTGTGTTTCTTGTAAGGCAAGCTAGCGTTTGTTTCCCAGTCCTAAATGGTGTTGAATCACATGCAGTTTCTGGTCCTACAAACAAGAGTTGTTTTCTGGTAAGAAGAGTCACTATTGCACTCCCATTGCCATACACATTGCAAATAGCACCCGCGTCTGTTCCCAGCAAGTACAGTGTATTGGACTGAAGAGGAGCTACTGTTCTTGTCAGTTTCCTAAGCAGAGTTGAACTAGATATGGCCTGTGTGTGTAGGAAGCATAGTTCTTTTGTTCTGAGCAAGTTCACTCTTCTGGCCCTATAGGAAACACAGTAGAGTAAAAGAGTGCTCTTTTCTCAAAAGCAGAGTGTGTTTCTTGTAAGGCGAGCTAGCATTTGTTTCCCAGTCCTAAATGGAGTTGAACTCAATGCAGTTTCTGGTCCTACGAGCAAGAGTTGTTTTCTGGTAAGGAAAGTCACTATTGCGCTCCTATTGCCATACACAGTGCAAAAAGCATTCGCGTCTGTTCCCAGCAAGTACAGTGTATTGGAATGAAGAGGAGCTACTGTTCTTGTCAGTTTCCTAAGCAGAAATGAACTAGATATATCCCGTGTGTGTAGGAAGCACAGTTCTTTCGTTCTGAGCAAGCTCACTGTTCTGGCCCTATAGAAAACACAGTAGAGTAGAAGAGGGCTCTTTTCTCAAAAGTAGAGTGTGTTTCTTGCAAGGCGAGCTAGCGTTTGTTTCCCAGTCCTAAATGGAGTTGAGTCACATGCATTTTCTGTTCCTACGAGCAAGAGATTTTTTCTGGTAAGAGGAGTCACTATTGCGCTCCCATTGCCATACACAGTGCAAATAGCACTTGCGTCTGTTCCCAGCAAGTACAGTGTATTGGACAGAGGAGGATCTACTGTTCTTGTCAGTTTCCTAAGCAGAAGTGAACTAGATACGGCCGTGTGTGTAGGAAGCACAGTTCTTTTGTTCTGAGCAAGCTCACTGTTCTTGCCCTATAGGAAACACAGTAGAGTAGAAGACTGCTCTTTTCTCAAAAGCAGAGTGTGTTTCTTGTAAGGCGATCTCGTGTTTGTTTCCCAGTCTTAAATGGAGTTGATTCACATGCAGTTTCTGGTCCTAGGAGCAAGAGTTGTTTTCTGGTAAGAAGAGTCACTATTGCGCTCCCATTGCCATACACAGTGCAAAGAGAACTCCAGTCAGTTACCAGCAAGTACAGTGTATTAGACTGAAAAGGATCTACTGTTCTAGTCAGTTTTCTAAGCAGAATTGAACTAGATATGGCCGTGTGTGTAGGAAGCACAGTTCTTTTGTTCTGAGCAAGCTCACTGTTCGGACACCATAGGAAACACAGTAGAGTAGAAGAGTGCTCTTTTCTCAAAAGTAGAATGTGTTTCTTGTAAGGCGAGCTAGTTTTTGTTTCCCAGTCAGAAATGAAGTTGAATCCCATGCAGTTTCTGGTCATACGAGCAAGAGTTGTTTTCTGGTAGGAAATTCACTATTGAGCTCCCATTGCCATATACAGTGCAAATAGCACTCCAGTCAGTTACCAGCAATTACAGTGTATTGGACTTAAGAGGAGCTACTGTTCTTGTCAGTTTCCTAAGCAGAGTTGTACTAGATATGGCCCAAGTGTGTAGGAAGCACAGTTCTTTTGTTCTGAGCAAGCTCACTGTTTGGATCCCATAGGAAACACAGTAGAGTAGAAGAGTGCTCTTTTCTCAAAAGCAGAGTGTGTTACTTGTAAGGCGAGATAGCGTTTTTTTCCCAGTCCACAATAAAGTTGAATCACATCCAGTTTCTTGTCCTACGAGCAAGAGTTGTTTTCTGGTAAGGAATGTCACTATTGCGCTCCCATTGCCATACACAGTGCAAATAGCATTCACGTGTGTTCCCAGCAAGTACAGTGTATTGGACTGAAGAGGAGCTACTGTTTTTGTCAGTATCCTAAGCAGAGTTGAACTAGATATGGCCCGTGTGTGTAGGAAGCACAGTTCTTTTGTTCTGAGCAAGCTCACTGTTCGGACCCCATAGGAAACACAGTAGAGTAGAAGAGTGCTCTTTTCTCAAAAGCACAGTGTGTTTCTTGTAAGGCAAGCTAGCGTTTGTTTCCCAGTCCAAAATGGAGTTGAATCCCATGCAGTTTCTGGTCTTACGAGAAAGAGTTGTTTTCTGGTAAGAAGAGTCACTATTGTGCTCCCATTTTCATACACAGGGCAAATAGCACTGGCATCTGTTCCCAGCATGTACAGTGTATTGGACTGAAGAGGATCTACTGTTCTTGTCAGTTTCCTAAGCAGAGTTGAACTAGATATGGCCGTTTGTATAGGAAGCACAGTTCTTTTGTTCTGGGCAAGCTCACTGTTCTGGCCCTAAAAGAAACACAGTAGAGTAGAAGAGTGCTCTTTTCTCAAAAGCAGAGTGTGTTTCTTGTAAGGCGAGCAAGCGTTTGTTTCCCAGTCCTAAAGGGAGTTGAGTCACATGCAGTTTTTGGTCCTAGGAGCAAGAGTTGTTTTCTGGTAAGAAGAGTCACTATTGTACTCCCATTGCCATATGCAGTACAAATAGCACTCGCCTCGGTTCCCAGCAAGTACAGTGTATTGGACTGAAGAGGAGCTACTGTTCTTGACAGTTTCCTAAGCAGAGTTGAAATAGATATGGCCCGTGTGCGTAGGAAGCACAGTAATTTGGTTCTGAGCAAGCTTACTGTTCGGACCCCGTAGGAAACACAGTAGAGTAGAAGAGTGTTCTTTACTCAAAAGCAGAGTGTGTTTCTTGTAGGCAAGCTAGCGTTTGTTTCCCAGTTCTAAATGGAGTTGAGTCACACGCAGTTTTTGGTCCTACGAGCAAGAGTTGTTTTCTGGTAAGAAGAGTCACTATTGCACTCACATTGCCATACACAGTACAAATAGAACTCGCGTCTCTTCCCATTAAGTACAGTGTATTGGACTGAAGAGGAGCTACAGTTCTTGTCAGTTTCCTAAGCAGAGTTGACCTAGATATGGCCCGTGTGTGTAGGAAGCACAGTTCTTTTGTTCTAAGCAAGCTCACTCTTCTGGCCCTATAGGAAACACAATAGAGTAGAAGAGTGCTCTTTTCTCAAAAGCAGAGTGTGTTTCTTGTAAGGCGAGCTAGCGTTTGTTTCCCAGTTCTAAATGGATTTGAGTCACATGCAGTTTTTGGTCCTAAGAGCAAGAGCTGTTTTCTGCTAAGAAGAGTCACTATTGCACTCCCATTGCCATACACAGTGCAAATAGCACTCGTGTCTGTTCCCAGCAAGTACAGTGTAATTGACTGAAGAGGATCTACTGTTCTTGTCAGTTTCCTAAGCAGAGTTGAACTAGATATGGCCTGTGTGTAGGAAGCACAGTTCTTTTGTTCTGTGCAAGCTCACTGTTTGGACCCCATAGGAAACACAGTTGAGTAGAAGAGTGCTCTTTTCTCAAAAGCAGAGTGTGTTACTTTTAAGGCGAGCTAGTGTTTGTTTCCCAGTCCTAAATGGAGTTGAATCACAAACAGTTTCTAGTCCTACGAGCAAGAGTTGTTTTCTGGTAAGGAAAGTTACTATTGTGCTCCCAATGCCATACACATTGCAAATAGCACTCACGTTTGTTCCCAGCAAGTACGGTGTATTTGACTGAAGAGGAGCTACTGTTCGTGTCAGTATCCTAAGCAGAGTTGAACTAGATATGGCCCGTGTGTGTAGGAAGCACAGTTCTTTTATTCTGAGCAAGCTCACTGTTCCGACCCCATAGGAAACACAGTAGAGTAGAGGAGTGCTCTTTTCTCAAAAGTAGAATGTGTTTCTTGTAAGGCGAGCTAGTTTTTGTTTCCCAGTCAGAAATGAAGTTGAATCCCATGCAGTTTCTGGTCCTACGAGCAAGAGTTGTTTTCTGGTAGGAAATTCACTATTGAGCTCCCATTGCCATATACAGTGCAAATAGCACTCCAGTCAGTTACCAGCAATTACAGTGTATTGGACTTAAGAGGAGCTACTGTTCTTGTCAGTTTCCTAAGCAGAGTTGTACTAGATATGGCCCAAGTGTGTAGGAAGCACAGTTCTTTTGTTCTGAGCAAGCTCACTGTTCGGATCCCATAGGAAACACAGTAGAGTAGAAGAGTGTTCTTTTCTCAAAAGCAGAGTGTGTTACTTGTAAGGCGAGATAGCGTTTTTTTCCCAGACCACAATACAGTTGAATCACATCCAGTTTCTTGTCCTACGAGCAAGAGTTGTTTTCTGGTAAGGAATGTCACTATTGCGCTCCCATTGCCATACACAGTGCAAATAGCATTCACGTGTGTTCCCAGCAAGTACAGTGTATTGGACTGAAGAGGAGCTACTGTTTTTGTCAGTATCCTAAGCAGAGTTGAACTAGATATGGCCCGTGTGTGTAGGAAGCACAGTTCTTTTGTTCTGAGCAAGCTCACTGTTCGGACCCCACAGGAAACACAGTAGAGTAGAAGAGTGCTCTTTTCTCAAAAGCACAGTGTGTTTCTTGTAAGGCAAGCTAGCGTTTGTTTCCCAGTCCAAAATGGAGTTGAATCCCATGCAGTTTCTGGTCTTACGAGAAAGAGTTGTTTTCTGGTAAGAAGAGTCACTATTGTGCTCCCATTTTCATACACAGGGCAAATAGCACTGGCATCTGTTCCCAGCATGTACAGTGTATTGGACTGAAGAGGATCTACTGTTCTTGTCAGTTTCCTAAGCAGAGTTGAACTAGATATGGCCGTTTGTATAGGAAGCACAGTTCTTTTGTTCTGGGCAAGCTCACTGTTCTGGCCCTAAAAGAAACACAGTAGAGTAGAAGAGTGCTCTTTTCTCAAAAGCAGAGTGTGTTTCCTGTAAGGCGAGCAAGCGTTTGTTTCCCAGTCCTAAAGGGAGTTGAGTCACATGCAGTTTTTGTTCCTAGGAGCAAGAGTTGTTTTCTGGTAAGAAGAGTCACTATTGTACTCCCATTGCCATATGCAGTACAAATAGCACTCGCCTCGGTTCCCAGCAAGTACAGTGTTTTGGCCTGAAGAGGAGCTACTGTTCTTGACAGTTTCCTAAGCAGAGTTGAAATAGATATGGCCCGTGTGCGTAGGAAGCACAGTAATTTGGTTCTGAGCAAGCTTACTGTTCGGACCCCGTAGGAAACACAGTAGAGTAGAAGAGTGTTCTTTACTCAAAAGCAGAGTGTGTTTCTTGTAGGCAAGCTAGCGTTTGTTTCCCAGTTCTAAATGGAGTTGAGTCACACGCAGTTTTTGGTCCTACGAGCAAGAGTTGTTTTCTGGTAAGAAGAGTCACTATTGCGCTCACATTGCCATACACAGTACAAATAGAACTCGCATCTGTTCCCAGCAAGTACAGTGTATTGGACTGAAGAGGAGCTGCTGTTCTTGTCAGTTTCCTAAGCAGAGTTGAACTAGATATGGCCGGTTTGTGTAGGAAGCACAGTTCTTTTGTTCTGAGCAAGCTCACTGTTTAAACCCCATAGGAAACACAGTAGAGTAGAAGAGTGCTCTTTTCTCAAAAGCAGAGTGTGTTACTTTTAAGGCGAGCTAGCGTTTGTTTCCAAGTCCTAAATAGAGTTGAATCACATACAGTTTCTAGTCCTACGAGCAAGAGTTGTTTTCTGGTAAGGAAAGTTACTGTTGTGCTCCCATTGCCATACACATTGCAAATAGCACTCACGTTTGTTCCCAGCAAGTACAGTGTATTGGACTAAAGAGGAGATACTCTTCTTGTCAGTTTACTAAGCAGAGTTGACCTAGATATGGCCCGTGTGTGTAGGAAGCACAGTTCTTTTGTTCTGAGCAAGCTCACTGTTCTGGCCCTATAAGAAACACAGTAGAGTAGAAGAGTGCTCTTTTCTCAAAAGCAGAGTGTGTTTCTTGTAAGGCGAGATAGTGTTTGTTAACCAGTCCTAAATTGAGTTGAATCACATGCAGTTTCTGGTCCTACGAGCAACAGTTGTTTTCTGGTAAGGAAAGTCACTATTGCGCTCACATTGCCATACACAGTGCAAAATGCACTCGCATCTGTTCCCAGCAAGTACAGTGTATTGAACTGAAGAGGAGCTACTGTTCTTGTGAGTTTCCTAAGCAGAGTATTACTAGATATGGCCCGTGTGTGTAGGAAGCACAGTTCTTTTGTTCTGAGCAAGCTCACTGTACTGTCCCTATAGGAAACACAGTAGAGTAGAAGAGTGCTCTTTTTTCAAAATCAGAGTGTGTTTCTTGTAAGGCAAGCTAGCGTTTGTTTCCCAGTCCTATATGGAGTTGAAACCCATGCAGTTTCTGGTCCTACGAGCAAGAGTTTTTTTCAGGTAAGAAGAGTCACTATTGAGCTCGATTGCCATACACGGTGCAAATAGCACTCGCGTCTTTTCCCATCAAATACAGTGTATTGGACTGAAGAGGAGCTACTGTTCTTGTCAGTTTCTTAAGCAGAATTGACCTAGATATGGCCTGTGTGTGTAGGAAGCACAGTTCTTTTGTTCTGAGCAAGCTCACTGTACTGTCTCTATAGGAAACCCAGTAGAGTAGATGAGTGCTCTTTTCTCAAAATCAGAGTGTGTTTCTTGTAAGGCAAGCTAGCGTTTGTTTCCCAGTTCTAAATGGAGTTGAGTCACATGCAGGTTTTGGTCCTATGAGCAAGAGTTGTTTTCTGGTAAGAAGAGTCACTATTGCGCTCCCATTGCCATACGCAGGTCAAATAGCACTCGCGTATGTTCCCAGCAAGTACAGTGTATAGGACTGAAGAGGAGCTACTGTTCTTGTCAGTTTTCTAAGAAGAGTTGAACTAGATATGTCCAGTGTGTGTAGGAAGCACAGTTCTTTTGTTCTGAGCAAGCTCACTGTTCGGACACCAAAGGAAACACAGTAGAGTAGAAGAGTGCTCTTTTCTCAAAAGCAGAGTGTGTTTCTTGTAAGGCGAGCTACCATTTGCTTCCCAGTCCTAAATGGAGTTGAATCACATGCAGTTTCTGGTCCTAAGACCCAGAGTTGTTTTCTGGTAAGAAGAGTCACTATTGCGCTCCTATTGCCATACACAGTGCAAATAGCACTCGCGTCTGTTCCCATTAAGTACAGTGTATTGGACTGAAGAGGAGCTACTGTTCTTGTCAGTTTACTAAGCAGAGTTGACCTAGATATGGCCCGTGTGTGTAGGAAGCACAGTTCTTTTGTTCTGAGCAAGCTCACTGTTCTGACCCTATAGGAAACACAGTAGAGTAGAAGAGTGCTCTTTTCTCAAAAGCAGAGTGTGTTTCTTGTAAGGCGAGCTAGCGTTTGTTTCCCAGTTCTAAATGGATTTGAGTCACATGCAGTTTTTGGTCCTAAGAGCTAGAGTTGTTTTCTGGTAAGAAGAGTCACTATTGCACTCCCATTGCCATACCCAGTACAAATAGCACTCGTGTCTGTTCCCAGCATTGGACTGAAGAGTATCTACTGTTCTTGTCAGTTTCCTCAGCAGAGTTGAACGAGATATGGCCCGTGTGTGTAGGAAGCACAGTTCTTTTGTTCTATGCAAGCTCACTGTTTGGACCCCATAGGAAACACAGTAGAGTAGAAGAGTGCTCTTTTCTCAAAAGTAGAATGTTTTTCTTGTAAGGCGAGCTAGTTTTTGTTTACCAGTAATAAATGAAGTTGAATCCCATGCAGTTTCTGGTCCTACGAGCAAGAGTTGTTTTCTGGTAAGAAGAGTCACTATTGAGCTCCTATTGCCATACACAGTGCAAATAGCACTCCAGTCAGTTACCAGCAATTACAATGTATTGGACTTAAGAGGAGCTACTGTTCTTGTCAGTTTCCTAAGCAGAGTTGACCTAGATATGGCCCGTGTGTGTAGGAAGCACAGTTCTTTTGTACTGAGCAAGCTCACTGTACTGTCCCTATAGGAAACACAGTAGAGTAGAAGAGTGCCCTTTTCTCAAAATCAGAGTGTGTTTCTTGTAAGGCGAGCTAGCGTTTGTTTCCAAGTCCTAAATGGAGTTGAAACCCATGCAGTTTCTGGTCCTACTAGCAAGAGTTTTTTTCTGGTAAGAAGAGTCACTATTGAGCTCCCATTGCCATATACAGTGCAAATAGCACTCGTGTCTGTTCCCATCAAATACAGTGTATTGGACTGAAGAGGAGCTACTGTTCTTGTCAGTTACTTAAGCAGAATTTAACTAGATATGGCCCGTGTATGTAGGAAGCACAGTTGTTTTTTTTTCTGAGCAAGCTCACCTTTCTGGACCTATAGGAAACACAGTAGAGAAGAAGAGTGCTCTTTTCTCAAAAGCAGAGTGTGTTTTTTGTAAGGCGTGCTAGCGTTTGTTTCCCAGTCCTAAATGGCGTTGAATCACATGCAGTTTATGGTCCTACAAGCAAGAGTTGTGTTCTGGTAAGGAATGTCCCTATTGCGCTTCCATTGCTATACCCAGTGCAAATAGCACTCGCGTCTGTTCCCAGCAAGTACAGTGTATTGGACTGAAGAGGAGCTACTGTTCTTGTCAGTTTCGTAAGCAGAGTTGACCTAGATATGGCCCGTGTGTGTAGGAAGCACAGTTCTTTTGTTCTGAGCAAGCTCACTGTACTGTCCCTATAGGAAACACAGTAGAGTAGAAGAGTGCTCTTTTCTCAAAAGCAGAGTGTGTTTCTTGTAAGGCGAGCTAGCGTTTGTTTCCCAGTTCTAAATGGATTTGAGTCACATGCAGTTTTTGGTCCTACGAGCAGGAGTTGTTTTCTGGTAAGAAGAGACACTATTGCACTCCCATTGCCATACACAGTTCAAATAGCACTCGCGTCTGGTCTCAGCATGTACAGTGTATTGGACTGAAGAGGAGCTACTGTTCTTGTCAGTTTCCTAAGCAGAGTTGAACTAGATATGTCCCGTGTGTGTAGGAAGCACAGTTCTTTTCTTCTGAGCAAGCTCACTGTTTGGACTCCAAAGGAAACACAGTAGAGTAGAAGAGTGCTCTTTTCTCAAAAGCAGAGTGTGTTTCTTGTAAGGCGAGATACCATTTGCTTCCCAGTCCTAAATGGAGTTGAATAACATGCAGTTTCTGGTCCTACGACCAAGAGTTGTTTTCTGGTAAGAAGAGTCACTATTGCGCTCCCATTGCCATACACAGTGCAAATAGCACTCGCGTCTGTTCCCATTAAGTACAGTGTATTGGACTGAAGAGGAGCTACTGTTCTTGTCAGTTTACTAAGCAGAGTTGACCTAGATATGGCCCGTGTGTGTAGGAAGCACAGTTCTTTTGTTCTAAGCAAGCTCACTCTTCTGGCCCTATAGGAAACACAGTAGAGTAGAAGAGTGCTCTTTTCTCAAAAGCAGAGTGTGTTTCTTGTAAGGCGAGCTAGCGTTTGTTTCCCAGTTCTAAATGGATTTGAGTCACATGCAGTTTTTGTTCCTAAGAGCAAGAGTTGTTTTCTGCTAAGAAGAGTCACTATTGCCCTCCCATTGCCATATGCAGTACAAATAGCACTCGTGTCTTTTCCCAGCAAGTACAGTGTATTGGACTGAAGAGGATCTACTGTTCTTGTCAGTTTCCTAAGCAGAGTTGAACTAGATATGGCCCGTTTTTGTAGGAAGCACAGTTCTTTTGTTGTGTGCAAGCTCACTGTTTGGACCCCATAGGAAACACAGTAGAGTAGACGAGTGCTCTTTTCTCAAAAGCAGAGTGTGTTACATTTAAGGTGAGCTAGCGTTTGTTTCCCAGTCCTAAATGGATTTGAATCACATACAGACTCTAGTCCTACGAGCAAGAGTTGTTTTCTGGTAAGGAAAGTTACTATTGTGCTCCCATTACCATACACATTGCAAATAGCACTCACGTTTGTTCACAGTGTATTGGACTGAAGGGGAACTACTGTTCTTGTAAGTATCCTAAGCAGAGTTGAACTAGATATGGCCCGTGTGTGTAGGAAGCATAGTTCTTTTGTTCTGAGCAAGCTCACTGTTCGGACCCCATAAGAAACACAGAAGAGTAGAAGAGTGCTCTTTTCTCAAAAGTAGAATGTGTTTCTTGTAAGGCGAGCTAGTTTTTGTTTCCCAGTAAGAAATGAAGTTGAATCCCATGCAGTTTCTGGTCCTACAAGCAAGAGTTGTTTTCTGGTAAGAAGAGTCACTATTGAGCTCCTATTGCCATACACAGTGCAAATAGCACTCCAGTCAGTTACCAGCAATTACAATGTATTGGACTTAAGAAAAGCTACTGTTCTTGTCAGTTTCCTAAGCAGAGTTGAACTAGATATGGCCGTGTGTGTAGGAAGCACAGTTCTTTGTTCTGAACAAGCTCACTGTTCTGGCCCTATAAGAAACACAGTAGAGTAGAAGAGTGCTCTTTTCTCAAAAGGAGAGTGTGTTTCTTGTAAGCGAGATAGTGTTTGTTAAGCAGTCCTAAATGGAGTTGAATCACATGCAGTTTCTGGTCCTACGAGCAAGAGTTGTTTTCTGGTAAGGAAAGTCACTATTGTGCTCCCATTGCCATACACAGTGCAAAATGCACTCACGTCTGTTCCCAGCAAGTACAGTGTATTGGACTGAAGAGGAGCTACTGTTCTTGTCAGTTTCCTAAGCAGAGTTGACCTAGATAGGGCCCGTGTGTGTAGGAAGCACAGTTCTTTTGTTCTGAGCAAGCTCACTGTTCTGGCCCTATAAGAAACACAGTAGAGTAGAAGAGTGCTCTTTTCTCAAAAGCAGAGTGTGTTTCTTGTAAGGCGAGATAGTGTTTGTTAACCAGTCCTAAATGGAGTTGAATCACATGCAGTTTCTGGTCCTACGAGCAAGAGTTGTTTTCTGCTAAGAAGAGTCACTATTGAGCTCCCATTGCCATACACAGTGCAAGTAGCTCTCGCGTCTGTGCCCAGCAAATACAGTGTATTGGACTGAAGAGAAGCTACTGTTCTTGTCAGTTTCCTAAGCAGAGTTGAACTAGATATGTCCCGTGTGTGTAGGAAGCACAGTTGTTTTTTTCTGAGCAAGCTCACCGTTCTGGACCTATAGGAAACACAGTAGAGTAGAAGAGTGCTCTTTTCTCAAAATTAGAGTGTGTTTCTTGTAAGGCGAGCTAGGTTTTTTTTCCCAGTCCTAAATGGAATTGAATCACATGCAGTTTCTGGTCCTACGAGCAAGAGTTGTTTTCTGGTAAGAAGAGTCACTATTGCGCTGCCATTGCCATACACACGACAAATAGCACTGGTGTCTGTTTCCAGCAAGTACAGTGTATTGGACTTAAGAGGATCTACTGTTCTTGTCAGGTTCATAAGCAGAATTGAACTAGATATGGCCGTGTGTGAAGGAAGCACAGTTTTTTTGTTCTGAGCAGGCTCAGTGTTCAGACCCCTAGGAAACACAGTAGAGTAGAAGAGTGCTCTTTTCTCTGAAGCAGAGTGTGTTTCTTGTAAGGTGAGCTAGCATTTGTTTCCCAGTCCTAAATGGAGTTGAATCCCATGCAGTTTCTGGTCCTACGAGCAAGAGTTGTTTTCTAATAAGGAAAGTCACTATTGCACTCCTATTGCCATACACAGTGCAAATAGCACTCCCGTCTGTTCCCAACAAGTACAGTGTATTGGACTGAAGGGGAGCTATGTTCTTCTCAGTTTCCTAAGCAGAGTTGAACTAGATATGGCTGTGTGTGTAGGAAGCACAGTTCTTTTGTTCTGAGCAAGCTCACTGTTCTGGCCCTATAGGAAACACAGTAGAGTAGAAGAGTGCTCTTTTCTCAAAAGCAGAGTGTGTTTCTTGTAAGGCGAGCTAGCGTTTGTTTCCCAGTTTTAAATGGATTTGAGTGACATGCAGTTTTTGGTGCTAAGAGCAAGAGTTGATTTCTGGTAAGAAGAGTCACTATTGCACTCCCATTGCCATATGCATACAAATAGCACTCCCGTCTGTTCCCAGCAAGTACAGTGTATTGTACTGAAGAGGATCTACTGTTCTTGTCAGTTTCCTAAGCAGAGTTGAACTAGATATGGCTGTGTGTGTAGGAAGCACAGTTCTTTTGTTCTGAGAAAGCTCACTGTTCTGGCCCTATAGGAAACACAGTAGAGTAGAAGAGTGCTCTTTTCTCAAAAGCAGAGTGTGTTTCTTGTAAGGCGAGCTAGCGTTTGTTTCCCAGTTCTAAATGGATTTGAGTGACATGCAGTTTTTGGTGCTAAGAGCAAGAGTTGATTTCTGGTAAGAAGAGTCACTATTGCACTCCCATTGCCATATGCATACAAATAGCACTCGTGTCTGTTCCCAGCAAGTACAGTGTATTGTACTGAAGAGGATCTACTGTTCTTGTCAGTTTCCTAAGCAGAGTTGAACTAGATATGTACGTGTGTGTAGGAAGCACAGTTCTTTTGTTCTGTGCAAGCTCACTGTTTGCACCCCATAGGAAACACAGTAGAGTAGAAGAGTGCTCTTTTCTCAAAAGCAGAGTGTGTTACTTTTAAGGTGAGCTAGCGTTTGTTTCCCAGTCCTAAATGGATTTGAATCACATACAGTTTCTAGTCCTACAAGCAAGAGTTGTTTTCTGGTAAGAAAAGTTACTATTGCGCTCCCATTGCCATACACATTGCAAATAGCACTCACGTTTGTTCCCAGCAAGTATAGTGTATTGGACTGAAGAGCAGCTACTGTTCTTGTCAGTATCCTAAGAAGAGTTGAACTGTATATGGCCCATGTGTGTAGGAAGCACAGTTCTTTTGTTCTGAGCAAGCTCACTGTTCTGGCCCTATAAGAAACACAGTAGAGTAGAAGAGTGCTCTTTTCTCAAAAGCAGAATGTGTTTCCTGTAAGGCGAGCTAGCGTTTTTTTCCCAGTTCTAAATGGAGTTGAGTCACATGCAGTTTTTGGTCCTACCAGCAAGAGTTGTTTTCTGGTAAGAAGAGTCACTATTGCACTCCCATTGACATATGCAGTTCAAATAGCACTCGCGTCTGTTCCCAGCAAGTACAGTGTATTGGACTGAAGAGGATCTACTGTTCTTGTCAGTTTCCTAAGCAGAGTTGAACTAGATATGGCCCGTGTGTGTAGGAAGCACAGTTCTTTTGTTCTGAGCAAGCTCACTGTTTGCACCCCATAGGAAACACAGTAGAGTAGAAGAGTGCTCTTTTCTCAAAAGCAGAGTGTGTTACTTTTAAGGTGAGCTAGCGTTTGTTTCCCAGTCCTAAATAGATTTGAATCACATACAGTTTCTAGTCCTACAAGCAAGAGTTGTTTTCTGGTAAGGAAAGTTACTATTGTGCTCCCATTGCCATACACATTGCAAATAGCACTCACGTTTGTTCGCAGCAAGTATAGTGTATTGGACTGAAGAGCAGCTACTGTTCTTGTCAGTATCCTAAGCAGAGTTGAACTGTATATGGCCCGTGTGTGTAGGAAGCACAGTTCTTTTGTTCTGAGCAAGCTCACTGTTCAGACCCCATAGGAAACACAGTAGAGTAGAAGAGTGCTCTTTTCTCAAAAGTAGAATGTGTTTCTTGTAAAGCGAGCTAGTTTTTGTTTCCCAGTCAGAAATGAAGTTGAATCCCATGCAGTTTCTGGTCCTACGAGCAAGAGTTTTTTTCTGGTAAGAAGAGTCACTATTGAGCTCCCATTGCCATACACAGTGCAAATAGCACTCCAGTCAGTTACCCACAATTACAGTGTATTGGACTTAAGAGGAGCTACTGTTCTTGTCAGTTTCCTAAGCAGAGTTGAACTAGATATGGCCGTGTGTGTAGGAAGCACAGTTCTTTTTTTCTGAACAAGCTCACTGTTCTGGCCCTATAAGAAACACAGTAGAGTAGAAGAGTGCTCTTTTCTCAAAAGCAGAGTGTGTTTCCTGTAAGGCGAGCTACCGTTTTTTTCCCAGTTCTAAATGAGTTGAGTCACATGCAGTTTTTGGTCCTACGAGCAAGACTTGTTCTCTGGTAAGGAAAGTTACTATTGCCCTCCCATTGCCATACACATTGCAAATAGCACTCACGTTTGTTCCCAGCATGTACAGTGTATTGGACTGAAGAGGAGCTACTGCTCTTGTCAGTTTCCTAAGCAGAGTTGACCTAGATATGGCCCGTGTGTGTAGGAAGCACAGTTCTTTTGTTATGAACAAGCTCACTCTCTGGCCCTATAGGAAACACAGTAGAGTAGTAGAGTGCTCTTTTCTCAAAAGCACAGTGTGTTTCTTGTAAGGCGAGCTAGCGTTAGTTTCCCAGTCCTAAATGGAGTTGAATCACATGCAGATTCTGGTCCTACGTGCAAGAGATGTTTTCTGGTAATGAAGGGCCCTATTGCGCTCCCATTGCGATACACAGTGCAAATAGCACTCACGTCTGTTCCCAGCAAGTACAGTGTATTGGACTGAGGAGGATCTACTGTTCTTGTCAGTTTCCTAAGCAGAAGTGAACTAGATATGGCCGTGTGTGTAGGAAGCATAGTACTTTTGTTCTGAGCAAGCTCACTGTTCTTGCCCTATAGGAAACACAGTAGAGTAGAAGACTGCTCTTTTCTCAAAAGCAGAGTGTGTTTCTTGTAAGGCGATCTAGCATTTGTTTCCCAGTCCTAAATGGAGTTGAGTCACATGCAGTTTCTGGTCCTACGACCAAGAGATGTTTTCTGGTAAGAAGAGTCACTATTGCGCTCCCATTGCATACACAGTGCAAAGAGCACTCCAGTCAGTTACCAGCAAGTACAGTGTATTAGACTGAAGAGGATCTACTGTTCTTGTCAGTTTCCTAAGCAGAATTGAATTAGATATGGCCCGAGGGTGTAGGAACCACAGTTCTTTTGTTCTGAGCAAGCTCACTGTTCTGGCCCTATAAGAAACACAGTAGAGTAGAAGAGTGCTCTTTTCTCAAAAGCAGAGTGTGTTTCCTGTAAGGCGATCTAGCATTTGTTTCCCAGTCCTAAATGGAGTTGAATCACATGCAGTTTCTGGTCCTATGAGCAAGAGTTGTTTTCTGGTAAGGATGGTCCCTATTGCACTCCCATTGCCATACCCAGTGCAAATAGCACTCGCGTCTGTTCCCAGCAAGTACAGTGTATTGGACTGAAGAGGATCTACTGTTCTTGTCAGATTCCTAAGCAGAAGTGAACTAGATATGGCCGTGTGTGTAGGAAGCACAGTTCTTTTGTTCTGAGCAATTCACTGTTCTGGCCCTATAAGAAACACAGTAGAGTAGAAGAGTGCTCTTTTCTCAAAAGCAGAGTGTGTTTCTTGTAAGGCGAGCTAGCGTTTGTTTCCCAGTTCTAAATGGATTTGAGTCACATGCAGTTTTTGGACCTAAGAGCAAGAGTTGTTTTCTGGTAAGAAGAGTCACTATTGCACTCCCATTGCCATACGCAGTTCAAATAGCACTCGCGTCTGTTCCCAGCAAGTACAGTGTATTGGACTGAAGAGGATCTACTGTTCTTGTCAGTTTCCTAAGCAGAGTTGAACTAGATATGGCCCGTGTGTGTAGGAAGCACAGTTCTTTTGTTCTGAGCAAGCTCACTGTTTGCACCCCATAGGAAACACAGTAGAGTAGAAGAGTGCTCTTTTCTCAAAAGCAGAGTGTGTTACTTTTAAGGTGAGCTAGCGTTTGTTTCCCAGTCCTAAATAGATTTGAATCACATACAGTTTCTAGTCCTACAAGGAAGAGTTGTTTTCTGGTAAGGAAAGTTACTATTGTGCTCCCATTGCCATACACATTGCAAATAGCACTCACGTTTGTTCGCAGCAAGTATAGTGTATTGGACTGAAGAGCAGCTACTGTTCTTGTCAGTATCCTAAGCAGAGTTGAACTGTATATGGCCCGTGTGTGTAGGAAGCACAGTTCTTTTGTTCTGAGCAAGCTCACTGTTCAGACCCCATAGGAAACACAGTAGAGTAGAAGAGTGCTCTTTTCTCAAAAGTAGAATGTGTTTCTTGTAAAGGGAGCTAGCTTTTGTTTCGCAGTCAGAAATGAAGTTGAATCCCATGCAGTTTCTGGTCCTACGAGCAAGAGTTTTTTTTCTGGTAAGAAAAGTCACTATTGAGCTCCCATTGCCATACACAGTGCAAATAGCACTCCAGTCAGTTACCCACAATTACAGTGTATTGGACTTAAGAGGAGCTACTGTTCTTGTCAGTTTCCTAAGCAGAGTTGAACTAGATATGGCCGTGTGTGTAGGAAGCACAGTTCTTTTTTTCTGAACAAGCTCACTGTTCGGGCCCTATAAGAAACACAGTAGAGTAGAAGAGTGCTCTTTTCTCAAAAGCAGAGTGTGTTTCCTGTAAGGCGAGCTAGCGTTTTTTTCCCAGTTCTAAATGAGTTGAGTCACATACAGTTTTTGGTCCTACGAGCAAGACTTGTTCTCTGGTAAGGAAAGTTACTATTGCCCTCCCATTGCCATACACATTGCAAATAGCACTCACGTTTGTTCCCAGCATGTACAGTGTATTGGACTGAAGAGGAGCTACTGCTCTTGTCAGTTTCCTAAGCAGAGTTGACCTAGATATGGCCCGTGTGTGTAGGAAGCACAGTTCTTTTGTTATGAACAAGCTCACTCTCTGGCCCTATAGGAAACACAGTAGAGTAGTAGAGTGCTCTTTTCTCAAAAGCACAGTGTGTTTCTTGTAAGGCGAGCTAGCGTTAGTTCCCCAGTCCTAAATGGAGTTGAATCACATGCAGATTCTGGTCCTACGAGCAAGAGTTGTTTTCTGGTAAGGAAGGGCCCTATTGCGCTCCCATTGCGATACACAGTGCAAATAGCACTCGCGTCTGTTCCCAGCAAGTACAGTGTATTGGACTGAGGAGGATCTACTGTTCTTGTCAGTTTCCTAAGCAGAAGTGAACTAGATATGGCCGTGTGTGTAGGAAGCACAGTTCTTTTGTTCTGAGCAAGCTCACTGTTCTTGCCCTATAGGAAACACAGTAGAGTAGAAGAGTGCTCTTTTCTCAAAAGCAGAGTGTGTTTCCTGTAAGGCGAGCTAGCATTTGTTTCCCAGTCCTAAATGGAGTTGAATCACATGCAGTTTCTGGTCCTATGAGCAAGAGTTCTTTTCTGGTAAAGATGGTCCCTATTGCACTCCCATTGCCATACCCAGTGCAAATAGCACTCGCGTCTGTTCCCAGCAAGTACAGTGTATTGGACTGAAGAGGATCTACTGTTCTTGTCAGATTCCTAAGCAGAAGTGAACTAGATATGGCCGTGTGTGTAGGAAGCACAGTTCTTTTGTTCTGAGCAATTCACTGTTCTGGCCCTATAAGAAACACAGTAGAGTAGAAGAGTGCTCTTTTCTCAAAAGCAGAGTGTGTTTCTTGTAAGGCGAGCTAGCGTTTGTTTCCCAGTTCTAAATGGATTTGAGTCACATGCAGTTTTTGGACCTAAGAGCAAGAGTTGTTTTCTGGTAAGAAGAGTCATTATTGCACTCCCATTGCCATACGCAGTTCAAATAGCACTCGCGTCTGTTCCCAGCAAGTACAGTGTATTGGACTGAAGAGGATCTACTGTTCTTGTCAGTTTCCTAAGCAGAGTTGAACTAGATATGGCCCGTGTGTGTAGGAAGCACAGTTCTTTTGTTCTGTGCAAGCTCACTGTTTGGACCCCATAGGAAACACAGTAGAGTAGAAGAGTGCTCTTTTCTCAAAAGTAGAATGTGTTTCTTGTAATGCGAGCTAGTTTTTGTTTCCCAGTCAGAAATGAAGTTGAATCCCATGCAGTTTCTGGTCCTACGAGCAAGAGTTTTTTTCCGGTAAGAAGAGTCACTATTGAGCTGCCATTGCCATATACAGTGCAAATAGCAATCCAGTCAGTTACCAGCAATTACAGTGTATTGGACTTAAGAGGAGCTACTGTTCTAGTCAGTTTCCTAAGCAGAGTTGAACTGGATATGGCCCGTGTGTGTAGGAAGCACAGTTCTTTTGTTCTGAGCAAGCTCACTGTTCTGGCCCTATAAGAAACACAGTAGAGTAGAAGAATGCTCTTTTCTCAAAAGCAGAGTGTGTTTCTTGTAAGGCGAGCTAGCGTTTTTTTCCCAGTTCTAAATGGAGTTGAGTCACATGCAGTTTTTGGTCCTACCAGCAAGAGTTGTTTTCTGCTAAGAAGAGTCACTATAGCACTCCCATTGACATACGCAGTTCAAATAGCACTCGCGTCTGTTCCCAGCAAGTACAGTGTATTGGACTGAAGAGGATCTACTGTTCTTGTCAGTTTCCTAAGCAGAGTTGAACTAGATATGGCCCGTGTGTGTAGGAAGCACAGTTCTTTTGTTCTGAGCAAGCTCACTGTTTGCACCCCATAGGAAACACAGTAGAGTAGAAGAGTGCTCTTTTCTCAAAAGCAGAGTGTGTTACTTTTAAGGTGAGCTAGCGTTTTTTTCCCAGTCCTAAATAGATTTGAATCACATACAGTTTCTAGTCCTACAAGCAAGAGTTGTTTTCTGGTAAGGAAAGTTACTATTGTGCTCCCATTGCCATACACATTGCAAATAGCACTCACGTTTGTTCGCAGCAAGTATAGTGTATTGGACTGAAGAGCAGCTACTGTTCTTGTCAGTATCCTAAGCAGAGTTGAACTGTATATGGCCCGTGTGTGTAGGAAGCACAGTTCTTTTCTTCTGAGCAAGCTCACTGTTCGGACCCCATAGGAAACACAGTAGAGTAGAAGAGTGCTCTTTTCTCAAAAGTAGAATGTGTTTCTTGTAAAGCGAGCTAGTTTTTGTTTCCCAGTCAGAAATGAAGTTGAATCCCATGCAGTTTCTGGTCCTACGAGCAAGAGTTTTTTTCTGGTAAGAAGAGTCACTATTGAGCTCCCATTGCCATACACAGTGCAAATAGCACTCCAGTCAGTTACCCACAATTACAGTGTATTGGACTTAAGAGGAGCTACTGTTCTTGTTAGTTTCCTAAGCAGAGTTGAACTAGATATGGCCCGTGTGTGTAGGAAGCACAGTTCTTTTTTTCTGAACAAGCTCACTGTTCTGGCCCTATAAGAAACACAGTAGAGTAGAAGAGTGCTCTTTTCTCAAAAGCAGAGTGTGTTTCCTGTAAGGCGAGCTAGCGTTTTTTTCCCAGTTCTAAATGAGTTGAGTCACATGCAGTTTTTGGTCCTACCAGCAAGACTTGTTCTCTGGTAAGGAAAGTTACTATTGCCCTCCCATTGCCATACACATTGCAAATAGCACTCACGTTTGTTCCCAGCATGTACAGTGTATTGGACTGAAGAGGAGCTACTGCTCTTGTCAGTTTCCTAAGCAGAGTTGACCTAGATATGGCCCGTGTGTGTAGGAAGCACAGTTCTTTTGTTATGAGCAAGCTCACTGTTCTGGCCCTATAGGAAACACAATAGAGTAGTAGAGTGCTCTTTTCTCAAAAGCACAGTGTGTTTCTTGTAAGGCGAGCTAGCGTTAGTTTCCCAGTCCTAAATGGAGTTGAATCACATGCAGATTCTGGTCCTACGAGCAAGAGTTGTTTTCTGGTTAGGAAGGGCCCTATTGCGCTCCCATTGCGAAACACAGTGCAAATAGCACTCGCGTCTGTTCCCAGCAAGTACAGTGTATTGGACTGAGGAGGATCTACTGTTCTTGTCAGTTTCCTAAGCAGAAGTGAACTAGATATGGCCGTGTGTGTAGGAAGCACAGTTCTTTTGTTCTGAGCAAGCTCACTGTTCTTGCCCTATAGGAAACACAGTAGAGTAGAAGAGTGCTCTTTTCTCAAAAGCAGAGTGTGTTTCTTGTAAGGCGATCTAGCATTTGTTTCCCAGTCCTAAATGGAGTTGAGTCACATGCAGTTTCTGGTCCTACGACCAAGAAATGTTTTCTGGTAAGAAGAGTCACTATTGCGCTCCCATTGCATACACAGTGCAAAGAGCACTCCAGTCAGTTACCAGCAAGTACAGTGTATTAGACTGAAGAGGATCTACTGTTCTTGTCAGTTTCCTAAGCAGAATTGAACTAGATATGGCCCGAGTGTGTAGGAAGCACAGTTCTTTTGTTCTGAGCAAGCTCACTGTTCTGGCCCTATAAGAAACACAGTAGAGTAGAAGAGTGCTCTTTTCTCAAAAGCAGAGTGTGTTTCCTGTAAGGCGAGCTAGCATTTGTTTCCCAGTCCTAAATGGAGTTGAATCACATGCAGTTTCTGGTCCTATGAGCAAGAGTTGTTTTCTGGTAAGGATGGTCCCTATTGCACTCCCATTGCCATACCCAGTGCAAATAGCACTCGCGTCTGTTCCCAGCAAGTACAGTGTATTGGACTGAAGAGGATCTACTGTTCTTGTCAGATTCCTAAGCAGAAGTGAACTAGATATGGCCGTGTGTGTAGGAAGCACAGTTCTTTTGTTCTGAGCAATTCACTGTTCTGGCCCTATAAGAAACACAGTAGAGTAGAAGAGTGCTCTTTTCTCAAAAGCAGAGTGTATTTTTTGTAAGGCGAGCTAGCGTTTGTTTCCCAGTTCTAAATGGATTTGAGTCACATGCAGTTTTTGGACCTAAGAGCAAGAGTTGTTTTCTGGTAAGAAGAGTCACTATTGCACTCCCATTGCCATACGCAGTACAAATAGCACTCGTGTCTGTTCCCAGAAAGTACAGTGTATTGGACTGAAGAGGATCTACTGTTCTTGTCAGTTTCCTAAGCAGAGTTGAACTAGATATGGCCCGTGTGTGTAGGAAGCACAGTTCTTTTGTTCTGTGCAAGCTCACTGTTTGGACCCCATAGGAAACACAGTAGAGTAGAAGAGTGCTCTTTTCTCAAAAGTAGAATGTGTTTCTTGTAAGGCGAGCTAGTTTTTGTTTCCCAGTCAGAAATGAAGTTGAATCCCATGCAGTTTCTGGTCCTACGAGCAAGAGTTTTTTTCCGGTAAGAAGAGTCACTATTGAGCTGCCATTGCCATATACAGTGCAAATAGCAATCCAGTCAGTTACCAGCAATTACAGTGTATTGGACTTAAGAGGAGCTACTGTTCTAGTCAGTTTCCTAAGCAGAGTTGAACTAGATATGGCCCGTGTGTGTAGGAAGCACAGTTCTTTTGTTCTGAGCAAGCTCACTGTTCTGGCCCTATAAGAAACACAGTAGAGTAGAAGAATGCTCTTTTCTCAAAAGCAGAGTGTGTTTCTTGTAAGGCGAGCTAGCGTTTTTTTCCCAGTTCTAAATGGAGTTGAGTCACATGCAGTTTTTGGTCCTACCAGCAAGAGTTGTTTTCTGCTAAGAAGAGTCACTATAGCACTCCCATTGACATACGCAGTTCAAATAGCACTCGCGTCTGTTCCCAGCAAGTACAGTGTATTGGACTGAAGAGGATCTACTGTTCTTGTCAGTTTCCTAAGCAGAGTTGAACTAGATATGGCCCGTGTGTGTAGGAAGCACAGTTCTTTTGTTCTGAGCAAGCTCACTGTTTGCACCCCATAGGAAACACAGTAGAGTAGAAGAGTGCTCTTTTCTCAAAAGCAGAGTGTGTTACTTTTAAGGTGAGCTAGCGTTTTTTTCCCAGTCCTAAATAGATTTGAATCACATACAGTTTCTAGTCCTACAAGCAAGAGTTGTTTTCTGGTAAGGAAAGTTACTATTGTGCTCCCATTGCCATACACATTGCAAATAGCACTCACGTTTGTTCGCAGCAAGTATAGTGTATTGGACTGAAGAGCAGCTACTGTTCTTGTCAGTATCCTAAGCAGAGTTGAACTGTATATGGCCCGTGTGTGTAGGAAGCACAGTTCTTTTCTTCTGAGCAAGCTCACTGTTCGGACCCCATAGGAAACACAGTAGAGTAGAAGAGTGCTCTTTTCTCAAAAGTAGAATGTGTTTCTTGTAAAGCAAGCTAGTTTTTGTTTCCCAGTCAGAAATGAAGTTGAATCCCATGCAGTTTCTGGTCCTACGAGCAAGAGTTTTTTCTGGTAAGAAGAGTCACTATTGAGCTCCCATTGCCATACACAGTGCAAATAGCACTCCAGTCAGTTACCCACAATTACAGTGTATTGGACTTAAGAGGAGCTACTGTTCTTGTCAGTTTCCTAAGCAGAGTTGAACTAGATATGGCCGTGTGTGTAGGAAGCACAGTTCTTTTTTTCTGAACAAGCTCACTGTTCTGTCCCTATAAGAAACACAGTAGAGTAGAAGAGTGCTCTTTTCTCAAAAGCAGAGTGTGTTTCCTGTAAGGCGAGCTAGCGTTTTTTTCCCAGTTCTAAATGAGTTGAGTCACATGCAGTTTTTGGTCCTACCAGCAAGACTTGTTCTCTGGTAAGGAAAGTTACTATTGCCCTCCCATTGCCATACACATTGCAAATAGCACTCACGTTTGTTCCCAGCATGTACAGTGTATTGGACTGAAGAGGAGCTACTGCTCTTGTCAGTTTCCTAAGCAGAGTTGACCTAGATATGGCCCGTGTGTGTAGGAAGCACAGTTCTTTTGTTATGAGCAAGCTCACTGTTCTGGCCCTATAGGAAACACAGTAGAGTAGTAGAATGCTCTTTTCTCAAAAGCACAGTGTGTTTCTTGTAAGGCGAGCTAGCGTTAGTTTCCCAGTCCTAAATGGAGTTGAATCACATGCAGATTCTGGTCCTACGAGCAAGAGTTGTTTTCTGGTTAGGAAGGGCCCTATTGCGCTCCCATTGCGATACACAGTGCAAATAGCACTCGCGTCTGTTCCCAGCAAGTACAGTGTATTGGACTGAGGAGGATCTACTGTTCTTGTCAGTTTCCTAAGCAGAAGTGAACTAGATATGGCCGTGTGTGTAGGAAGCACAGTTCTTTTGTTCTGAGCAAGCTCACTGTTCTTGCCCTATAGGAAACACAGTAGAGTAGAAGACTGCTCTTTTCTCAAAAGCAGAGTGTGTTTCTTGTAAGGCGATCTAGCATTTGTTTCCCAGTCCTAAATGGAGTTGAGTCACATGCAGTTTCTGGTCCTACGACCAAGAGATGTTTTCTGGTAAGAAGAGTCACTATTGCGCTCCCATTGCATACACAGTGCAAAGAGCACTCCAGTCAGTTACCAGCAAGTACAGTGTATTAGACTGAAGAGGATCTACTGTTCTTGTCAGTTTCCTAAGCAGAATTGAACTAGATATGGCCCAAGTGTGTAGGAAGCACAGTTCTTTTGTTCTGAGCAAGCTCACTGTTCTGGCCCTATAAGAAACACAGTAGAGTAGAAGAGTGCTCTTTTCTCAAAAGCAGAGTGTGTTTCCTGTAAGGCGAGCTAGCATTTGTTTCCCAGTCCTAAATGGAGTTGAATCACATGCAGTTTCTGGTCCTATGAGCAAGAGTTCTTTTCTGGTAAGGATGGTCCCTATTGCACTCCCATTGCCATACCCAGTGCAAATAGCACTCGCGTCTGTTCCCAGCAAGTACAGTGTATTGGACTGAAGAGGATCTACTGTTCTTGTCAGATTCCTAAGCAGAAGTGAACTAGATATGGCCGTGTGTGTAGGAAGCACAGTTCTTTTGTTCTGAGCAATTCACTGTTCTGGCCCTATAAGAAACACAGTAGAGTAGAAGAGTGCTCTTTTCTCAAAAGCAGAGTGTGTTTCTTGTAAGGCGAGCTAGCGTTTGTTTCCCAGTTCTAAATGGATTTGAGTCACATGCAGTTTTTGGACCTAAGAGCAAGAGTTGTTTTCTGGTAAGAAGAGTCACTATTGCACTCCCATTGCCATACGCAGTTCAAATAGCACTCGCGTCTGTTCCCAGCAAGTACAGTGTATTGGACTGAAGAGGATCTACTGTTCTTGTCAGTTTCCTAAGCAGAGTTGAACTAGATATGGCCCGTGTGTGTAGGAAGCACAGTTCTTTTGTTCTGTGCAAGCTCACTGTTTGGACCCCATAGGAAACACAGTAGAGTAGAAGAGTGCTCTTTTCTCAAAAGTAGAATGTGTTTCTTGTAAGGCGAGCTAGTTTTTGTTTCCCAGTCAGAAATGAAGTTGAATCCCATGCAGTTTCTGGTCCTATGAGCAAGAGTTTTTTTCCGGTAAGAAGAGTCACTATTGAGCTGCCATTGCCATATACAGTGCAAATAGCAATCCAGTCAGTTACCAGCAATTACAGTGTATTGGACTTAAGAGGAGCTACTGTTCTAGTCAGTTTCCTAAGCAGAGTTGAACTAGATATGGCCCGTGTGTGTAGGAAGCACAGTTCTTTTGTTCTGAGCAAGCTCACTGTTCTGGCCCTATAAGAAACACAGTAGAGTAGAAGAATGCTCTTTTCTCAAAAGCAGAGTGTGTTTCTTGTAAGGCGAGCTAGCGTTTTTTTCCCAGTTCTAAATGGAGTTGAGTCACATGCAGTTTTTGGTCCTACCAGCAAGAGTTGTTTTCTGCTAAGAAGAGTCACTATAGCACTCCCATTGACATACGCAGTTCAAATAGCACTCGCGTCTGTTCCCAGCAAGTACAGTGTATTGGACTGAAGAGGATCTACTGTTCTTGTCAGTTTCCTAAGCAGAGTTGAACTAGATATGACCCGTGTGTGTAGGAAGCACAGTTCTTTTGTTCTGAGCAAGCTCACTGTTTGCACCCCATAGGAAACACAGTAGAGTAGAAGAGTGCTCTTTTCTCAAAAGCAGAGTGTGTTACTTTTAAGGTGAGCTAGCGTTTTTTTCCCAGTCCTAAATAGATTTGAATCACATACAGTTTCTAGTCCTACAAGCAAGAGTTGTTTTCTGGTAAGGAAAGTTACTATTGTGCTCCCATTGCCATACACATTGCAAATAGCACTCACGTTTGTTCGCAGCAAGTATAGTGTATTGGACTGAAGAGCAGCTACTGTTCTTGTCAGTATCCTAAGCAGAGTTGAACTGTATATGGCCCGTGTGTGTAGGAAGCACAGTTCTTTTCTTCTGAGCAAGCTCACTGTTCGGACCCCATAGGAAACACAGTAGAGTAGAAGAGTGCTCTTTTCTCAAAAGTAGAATGTGTTTCTTGTAAAGCGAGCTAGTTTTTGTTTCCCAGTCAGAAATGAAGTTGAATCCCATGCAGTTTCTGGTCCTACGAGCAAGAGTTTTTTTCTGGTAAGAAGAGTCACTATTGAGCTCCCATTGCCATACACAGTGCAAATAGCACTCCAGTCAGTTACGCACAATTACAGTGTATTGGACTTAAGAGGAGCTACTGTTCTTGTCAGTTTCCTAAGCAGAGTTGAACTAGATATGGCCCATGTGTGTAGGAAGCACAGTTCTTTTTTTCTGAACAAGCTCACTGTTCTGGCCCTATAAGAAACACAGTAGAGTAGAAGAGTGCTCTTTTCTCAAAAGCAGAGTGTGTTTCCTGTAAGGCGAGCTAGCGTTTTTTTCCCAGTTCTAAATGAGTTGAGTCACATGCAGTTTTTGGTCCTACCAGCAAGACTTGTTCTCTGGTAAGGAAAGTTACTATTGCCCTCCCATTGCCATACACATTGCAAATAGCACTCACGTTTGTTCCCAGCATGTACAGTGTATTGGACTGAAGAGGAGCTACTGCTCTTGTCAGTTTCCTAAGCAGAGTTGACCTAGATATGGCCCGTGTGTGTAGGAAGCACAGTTCTTTTGTTATGAGCAAGCTCACTGTTCTGGCCCTATAGGAAACACAATAGAGTAGTAGAGTGCTCTTTTCTCAAAAGCACAGTGTGTTTCTTGTAAGGCGAGCTAGCGTTAGTTTCCCAGTCCTAAATGGAGTTGAATCACATGCAGATTCTGGTCCTACGAGCAAGAGTTGTTTCCTGGTTAGGAAGGGCCCTAATGCGCTCCCATTGCGAAACACAGTGCAAATAGCACTCGCGTCTGTTCCCAGCAAGTACAGTGTATTGGACTGAGGAGGATCTACTGTTCTTGTCAGTTTCCTAAGCAGAAGTGAACTAGATATGGCCGTGTATGTAGGAAGCACAGTTCTTTTGTTCTGAGCAAGGTCACTGTTCTTGCCCTATAGGAAACACAGTAGAGTAGAAGAGTGCTCTTTTCTCAAAAGCAGAGTGTGTTTCTTGTAAGGCGATCTAGCATTTGTTTCCCAGTCCTAAATGGAGTTGAGTCACATGCAGTTTCTGGTCCTACGACCAACAGATGTTTTCTGGTAAGAAGAGTCACTATTTCGCTCCCATTGCATACACAGTGCAAAGAGCACTCCAGTCAGTTACCTCAAGTACAGTGTATTAGACTGAAGAGGATCTACTGTTCTTGTCAGTTTCCTAAGCAGAATTGAACTAGATATGGCCCGAGTGTGTAGGAAGCACAGTTCTTTTGTTCTGAGCAAGCTCACTGTTCTGGCCCTATAAGAAACACAGTAGAGTAGAAGAGTGCTCTTTTCTCAAAAGCAGAGTGTGTTTCCTGTAAGGCGAGCTAGCATTTGTTTCCCAGTCCTAAATGGTGTTGAATCACATGCAGTTTCTGGTCCTATGAGCAAGAGTTGTTTTCTGGTAAGGATGGTCCCTATTGCACTCCCATTGCCATACCCAGTGCAAATAGCACTCGCGTCTGTTCCCAGCAAGTACAGTGTATTGGACTGAAGAGGATCTACTGTTCTTGTCAGTTTCCTAAGCAGAAGTGAACTAGATATGGCCGTGTGTGTAGGAAGCACAGTTCTTTTCTTCTGAGCAATTCACTGTTCTGGCCCTATAAGAAACACAGTAGAGTAGAAGAGTGCTCTTTTCTCAAAAGCAGAGTGTGTTTCTTGTAAGGCGAGCTAGCGTTTGTTTCTCAGTTCTAAATGGATTTGAGTCACATGCAGTTTTTGGTCCTAAGAGCAAGAGTTGTTTTCTGGTAAGAAGAGTCACTATTGAACTCCCATTGCCATACGCAGTACAAATAGCACTCGTGTCTGTTCCCAGAAAGTACAGTGTATTGGACTTAAGAGGATCTACTGTTCTTCTCAGTTTCCTAAGCAGAGTTGAACTAGATATGGCCCGTGTGTGTAGGAAGCACAGTTCTTTTGTTCTGTGCAAGCTCACTGTTTGGACCCCATAGGAAACACAGTAGAGTAGAAGAGTGCTCTTTTCTCAAAAGCAGAGTGTGTTACTTTTAAGGCGAGCTAGCATTTGTTTCCCAGTCCTAAATGTAGTTGAATCACATACAGTTTCTAGTCCTACGAGCAAGAGTTGTTTTCTGGTAAGGAAAGTTACTATTGTGCTCCCATTGCCATACACATTGCAAATAGCACTCACGTTTGTTCCCAGCAAGTACGGTGTATTGGACTGAAGAGGAGCTACTGTTCGTGTCAGTATCCTAAGCAGAGTTGAACTAGATATGGCCCGTGTGTGTAGGAAGCACAGTTCTTTTGTTCTGAGCAAGCTCACTGTTCAGACCCCATAGGAAACACAGTAGAGTAGAAGAGTGCTCTTTTCTCAAAAGTGGAATGTGTTTCTTGTAAGGCGAGCTTGTTTTTGGTTCCCAGTCAGAAATGAAGTTGAATCCCATGCAGTTTCTGGTCCTACGAGCAAGAGTTGTTTTCTGGTAAGAAGAGTCACTATTGAGCTGCCATTGCCATATACAGTGCAAATAGCAAACCAGTCAGTTACCAGCAATTACAGTGTATTGGACTTAAGAGGAGCTACTGTTCTAGTCAGTTTCCTAAGCAGAGTTGAACTAGATATGGCCCGTGTGTGTAGGAAGCACAGTTCTTTTGTTCTGAGCAAGCTCACTGTTCTGGCCCTGTAAGAAACACAGTAGAGTAGAAGAGTGCTCTTTTCTCAAAAGCAAAGTGTGTTTCTCGTAAGGCGAGCTAGCGTTTTTTTTCCCAGTTCTAAATGGAGTTGAGTCACATGCAGTTTTTGGTCCTAAGAGCAAGAGTTGTTTTCTGGTAAGAAGAGTCACTATTGCACTCCCATTGACATACGCAGTTCAAATAGCACTCGCGTCTGTTCCCAGCAAGTACAGTGTATTGGACTGAAGAGGACCTACTGTTCTTGTCAGTTTCCTAAGCAGAGTTGAACTAGATATGGCCCGTGTGTGTAGGAAGCACAGTTCTTTTGTTCTGAGCAAGCTCTCTGTTCGGACACCAAAGGAAAAACAGTAGAGTAGAAGAGTGCTCTTTTCTCAAAAGCAGAGTGTGTTTCTTGTAAGGCGAGCTACCATTTGCTTCCCAGTCCTAAATGGAGTTGAATCACATGCAGTATCTGGTCCTACGACCAAGAGTTGTTTTCTGGTAAGAAGAGTCACTATTGCGCTTCCATTGCCATACACAGTGCAAACAGCACTCGCGTCTGTTCCCATTAAGTACAGTGTATTGGACTGAAGAGGAGATACTGTTCTTGTCAGTTTACTAAGCAGAGTTGACCTAGATATAGCCCGTGTGTGTAGGAAGCACAGTTCTTTTGTTCTGAGCAAGCACACTGTTCTGGCCCTATAGGAAACACAGTAGAGTAGAAGAGTGCTCTTTTCTCAAAAGCAGAGTGTGTTTCTTGTAAGGCGAACTAGCGTTTGTTTCCCAGTTATAAATGGATTTGAGTCACATGTAGTTTTTGGTCCTAAGAGCAAGAGTTGTTTTCTGGTAAGAAAAGTCACTATTGCACTCCCATTGCAATACGTAGTACAAATAGCACTCGTGTCTGTTCCCAGCAAGTACAGTGTATTGGACTGAAGAGGAGCTACTGTTCTTGTCAGTTTCCTAAGCAGAGTTGAACTAGATATGGCCCGTGTGTGTAGGAAGCACAGTTCTTTTGTTCTGTGCAAGCTCACTGTTTGCCCCCCATAGGAAACACAGTAGAGTAGAAGAGTGCTCTTTTCTCAAAAGCAGAGTGTGTTACTTTTAAGGTGAGCTAGCGTTTGTTTCCCAGTCCTAAATAGATTTGAATCACATAGAGTTTCTAGTCCTACAAGCAAGAGTTGTTTTCTGGTAAGGAAAGTTACTATTGTGCTCCCATTGCCATACACATTGCAAATAGCACTCACGTTTGTTCGCAGCAAGTATAGTGTATTGGACTAAAGAGGAGCTACTGTTCTTGTCAGTATCCTAAGCAGAGTTGAACTAGATATGGCCCGTGTGTGTAGGAAGCACAGTTCTTTTGTTCTGAGCAAGCTCACTGTTCGGACCCCATAGGAAACACAGTAGAGTAGAAGAGTGCTCTTTTCTCAAAAGTAGAATGTGTTTCTTGTAAGGCGAGCTAGTTTTTGTTTCCAAGTCAGAAATGAAGTTGAATCCCATGCAGTTTCTGGTCCTATGAGCAAGAGTTGTTTTCTGGTAAGAAGAGTCACTATTGAGCTCCCATTGCCATACACAGTGCAAATAGCACTCCAGTCAGTTACCAGCAATTACAGTGTATTGGACTTAAGAGGAGCTACTGTTCTTGACAGTTTCCTAAGCAGAGTTGAACTAGATATGGCCCGTGTGTGTAGGAAGAACAGTTCTTTTGTTCTGAGCAAGCTCACTGTTCTGACCCTATAGGAAACACAGTAGAGTAGAAGAGTGCTCTTTTCTCAAAAGCAGAGTGTGTTTCTTGTAAGGCGAGCTACCATTTGCTTCCCAGTCCTAAATGGAGTTGAATCACATGCAGTATCTGGTCCTACGACCAAGAGTTGTTTTCTGGTTTGAAGAGTCACTATTGTGCTTCCATTGACATACACAGTGCAAACAGCACTCGAGTCTGTTCCCATTAAGTACAGTGTATTGGACTGAAGAGGAGATACTGTTCTTGTCAGTTTAGTAAGCAGAGTTGACCTAGATATAGCCCGTGTGTGTAGGAAGCACAGTTCTTTTGTTCTGAGCAAGCTCACTTTTCTGGCCCTATAGGAAACACAGTAGAGTAGAAGAGTGCTCTTTTCTCAAAAGCAGAGTGTGTTTCTTGTAAGGCGAGCTAGCATTTGTTTCCCAGTCCTAAATGGAGTTGAATCCCATGCAGTTTCTTGTCCTACGAGCAAGAATTGTTTTCTGGTAAAGAAAGTCCTTATTGCGCTCCCATTGCAATACACAGTGCAAATAGCACTCGCGTCTGTTCCCAGCAAGTACAGTGTATTGGACTGAACTGGATCTACTGTTCTTGTCAGTTTCCTAAGCAGAATTGAACTAGATATGGCCGTGTGTGTAGGAAGCACAGTTCTTTTGTTCTGAGCAAGCTCACTGTTCTGGCCCTATAAGAAACACAGTAGAGTAGAAGAGTGCTCTTTTCTCAAAAGCAGAGTGTGTTTCTTGTAAGGCGAGATAGTGTTTGTTAACCAGTCCTAAATGGAGTTGAATCACATGCAGTTTCTGGTCCTACAAGCAAGATTTGTTTTCTGGTAAGGAAAGTCACTATTGCGCTCCCATTGCCATACACAGTGCAAATAGCAGTCGCGTCTGTGCCCAGCAAATACAGTGTATTGGACTGAAGAGGAGCTACTGTTCTTGTCAGTTTCCTAAGCAGAGTTGAACTAGACATGGCCCGTGTGTGTAGGAAGCACAGTTCTTTTGTTCTGTGCAAGCTCACTGTTTGGACCCATAGGAAACAGAGTAGAGTAGAAGAGTACTCTTTTCTCAAAAGCAGAGTGTGTTTCTTGTAAGGCGAGCTAGCGTTTGTTTCCCAGTCCTAAATGGAGGTGAATCACATGCAGTTTCTGGTCCTACGAGCAAGAATTGTTTTCTGGTAAGGAAAGTCCCTATTGCGCTCCCATTGCGATACACAGTGTAAATAGCACTCGCGTCTGTTCCCACAAATACAGTGTATTGGACTGAACTGGATCTACTGTTCTTGTCAGTTTCCTAAGCAGAATTGAACTAGATATGGCCGTGTGTGTAGGAAGCATAAGCATAGTTCTTTTGTTATGAGCAAGCTCACTGTTTTGGCCCTATAGGAAACACAGTAGAGTAGAAGAGTGCTCTTTTCTCAAAAGCAGAGTGTGTTTTTTGTAAGGTGAGCTACAGTTTGTTTTCCAGTCCTAAATGGATTTGAATCACATGCAGTTTTTGGTCCTAAGAGCAAGAGTTGTTTTCTGGTAAGAAGAGACACTATTGCGCTCCCATTGCCATACACAGTGCAAATAGCACTGGCTTCTGTTCCCATTAAGTACAGTGTATTGGACTGAAGAGGAGCTACTGTTCTTGTCAGTTTACTAAGCAGAGTTGACCTAGATATGGCCCGTGTGTGTAGGAAGCACAGTTCTTTTGTTCTGAGCAAGCTCTCTGTTCTGGCCCTATAGGAAACACAGTAGAGTAGAAGAGTGCTCTTTTCTCAAAAGCAGAGTGTGTTTCTTGTAAGGCGAGCTAGCGTTTGTTTCCCAGTTCTAAAGGGATTTGAGTCACATGCAGTTTTTGGTCCTAAGAGCAAGAGTTGTTTTCTGGTAAGAAGACACTATTGCACTCCCATTGCCATATGCAGTACAAATAGCACTCGTGTCTGTTCCCAGCAAGTAAAGTGTATTGGACTGAAGAGGATCTACTGTTCTTGTCAGTTTTCTAAGCAGAGTTGAACAAGATATTGCCCGTGAGTGTAGGAAGCACAGTTCTTTTGTTCTGTGCAAGCTCACTGTTTGGACCCCATAGGAAACACAGTAGAGTAGAAGAGTGCTCTTTTCTCAAAAGCAGAGTGTGTTTCTTGTAAGGCGAGCTAGCGTTTGTTTCCCAGTCCTAAATGGAGTTGAATCCCATGCAGTTTCTGGTCCTATGAGCAAGAATTGTTTTCTGGTAAGGAAAGTCCCTATTGCGCTCCCATTTCGATACACTGTGTAAATAGCACTGGCGTCTGTTCCCAGCAAGTACAGTGAATTGGACTTCACAGGATCTACTATTCTTGTCAGTTTCCTAAGCAGAATTGAACTAGATATGGCCATGTGTGTAGGAAGCACAGTTCTTTTTTTCTGAGCAAGCTCACTGTTCTGGCCCTATAGGAAACACAGTAGAGTAGAAGAGTGCTCTTTTCTCAAAATCAGAGTGTGTTTCTTGTAAGGCGAGCTAGCGTTTGTTTCCCAGTCCTAAATGGAGTTGAATCACATGCAGTTTCTGGTCCTATGAGCAAGAGTTTTTTTCTGGCAAGAAGAGTCACTATTGAGCTCCCCTTGCCATACACAGTGCAAATAGCACTCGCGTCTGTTCCCAGCAAATACAGTGTATTGGACTGTAGAGGAGCTACTGTTCTTGTCAGTTTCCTAAGCAGAATTGAACTAGATATGGCCCGTGTGTGTAGGAAGCACAGTTCTTCTGTTCTGAGCAAGCTCACTGTTCTGGCCCTATAAGAAACAGAGTAGAGTAGATGAGTGCTCTTTTCTCAAAAGCAGAGTGTGTTTCTTATAAGGCGAGATAGTGTTTGTTAACCAGTCCTAAATGGAGTTGAATCACATGCAGTTTCTGGTCCTACGAGCAAGATTTGTTTTCTGGTAATGAAAGTCACTATTGCGCTCCCATTGCCATACACAGTGCAAATAGCACTCGCGTCTGTGCCCAGCAAATACAGTGTATTGGACTGAAGAGGAGCTACTGTTCTTGTCAGTTTCCTAAGCAGAGTTGAACTAGATATGGCCCGTGTGTGTAGGAAGCACAGTTGTTTTTTTCTGAGCAAGCTCACCGTTCTGGACCTATAGGAAACACAGTAGAGTAGATGAGGGCTCTTTTCTCAAAAGCAGAGTGTGTTTCTTGTAAGGCGAGCTACCATTTGCTTCCCAGTCCTAAATGGAGTTGAATCACATGCAGTATCTGGTCCTACGACCAAGAGTTGTTTTCTGGTAAGAAGAGTCACTATTGCGCTTCCATTGCCATACACAGTGCAAACAGCACTCGCGTCTGTTCCCATTAAGTACAGTGTATTGGACTGAAGAGGAGATACTGTTCTTGTCAGTTTACTAAGCAGAGTTGACCTAGATATAGCCCGTGTGTGTAGGAAGCACAGTTCTTTTGTTCTGAGCAAGGTCAGTGTTCTGGCCCTATAGGAAACACAGTAGAGTAGAAGAGTGCTCTTTTCTCAAAAGCAGAGTGTGTTTCTTGTAAGGCGAACTAGCGTTTGTTTCCCAGTTAAAAATGGATTTGAGTCACATGTAGTTTTTGGTCCTAAGAGCAAGAGTTGTTTTCTGGTAAGAAAAGTCACTATTGCACTCCCATTGCAATACGTAGTACAAATAGCACTCGTGTCTGTTCCCAGCAAGTACAGTGTATTGGACTGAAGAGGAGCTACTGTTCTTGTCAGTTTCCTAAGCAGAGTTGAACTAGATATGGCCCGTGTGTGTAGGAAGCACAGTTCTTTTGTTCTGTGCAAGCTCACTGTTTGCCCCCCATAGGAAACACAGTAGAGTAGAAGAGTGCTCTTTTCTCAAAAGCAGAGTGTGTTACTTTTAAGGTGAGCTAGCGTTTGTTTCCCAGTCCTAAATAGATTTGAATCACATAGAGTTTCTAGTCCTACAAGCAAGAGTTGTTTTCTGGTAAGGAAAGTTACTATTGTGCTCCCATTGCCATACACATTGCAAATAGCACTCACGTTTGTTCGCAGCAAGTATAGTGTATTGGACTAAAGAGGAGCTACTGTTCTTGTCAGTATCCTAAGCAGAGTTGAACTAGATATGGCCCGTGTGTGTAGGAAGCACAGTTCTTTTGTTCTGAGCAAGCTCACTGTTCGGACCCCATAGGAAACACAGTAGAGTAGAAGAGTGCTCTTTTCTCAAAAGTAGAATGTGTTTCTTGTAAGGCGAGCTAGTTTTTGTTTCCAAGTCAGAAATGAAGTTGAATCCCATGCAGTTTCTGGTCCTATGAGCAAGAGTTGTTTTCTGGTAAGAAGAGTCACTATTGAGCTCCCATTGCCATACACAGTGCAAATAGCACTCCAGTCAGTTACCAGCAATTACAGTGTATTGGACTTAAGAGGAGCTACTGTTCTTGACAGTTTCCTAAGCAGAGTTGAACTAGATATGGCCCGTGTGTGTAGGAAGCACAGTTCTTTTGTTCTGAGCAAGCTCACTGTTCTGACCCTATAGGAAACACAGTAGAGTAGAAGAGTGCTCTTTTCTCAAAAGCAGAGTGTGTTTCTTGTAAGGCGAGCTACCATTTGTTTCCCAGTCCTAAATGGAGTTGAATCCCATGCAGTTTCTTGTCCTACGAGCAAGAATTGTTTTCTGGTAAAGAAAGTCCTTATTGCGCTCCCATTGCAATACACAGTGCAAATAGCACTCGCGTCTGTTCCCAGCAAGTACAGTGTATTGGACTGAACTGGATCTACTGTTCTTGTCAGTTTCCTAAGCAGAATTGAACTAGATATGGCCGTGTGTGTAGGAAGCACAGTTCTTTTGTTCTGAGCAAGCTCACTGTTCTGGCCCTATAAGAAACACAGTAGAGTAGAAGAGTGCTCTTTTCTCAAAAGCAGAGTGTGTTTCTTGTAAGGCGAGATAGTGTTTGTTAACTAGTCCTAAATGGAGTTGAATCACATGCAGTTTCTGGTCCTACAAGCAAGATTTGTTTTCTGGTAAGGAAAGTCACTATTGCGCTCCCATTGCCATACACAGTGCAAATAGCACTCGCGTCTGTGCCCAGCAAATACAGTGTATTGGACTGAAGAGGAGCTACTGTTCTTGTCAGTTTCCTAAGCAGAGTTGAACTAGACATGGCCCGTGTGTGTAGGAAGCACAGTTCTTTTGTTCTGTGCAAGCTCACTGTTTGGACCCATAGGAAACAGAGTAGAGTAGAAGAGTACTCTTTTCTCAAAAGCAGAGTGTGTTTCTTGTAAGGCGAGCTAGCGTTTGTTTCCCAGTCCTAAATGGAGGTGAATCACATGCAGTTTCTGGTCCTACGAGCAAGAATTGTTTTCTGGTAAGGAAAGTCCCTATTGCGCTCCCATTGCGATACACAGTGTAAATAGCACTCGCGTCTGTTCCCACAAATACAGTGTATTGGACTGAACTGGATCTACTGTTCTTGTCAGTTTCCTAAGCAGAATTGAACTAGATATGGCCGTGTGTGTAGGAAGCATAAGCATAGTTCTTTTGTTATAAGCAAGCTCACTGTTTTGGCCCTATAGGAAACACAGTAGAGTAGAAGAGTGCTCTTTTCTCAAAAGCAGAGTGTGTTTTTTGTAAGGTGAGCTACAGTTTGTTTTCCAGTCCTAAATGGATTTGAATCACATGCAGTTTTTGGTCCTAAGAGCAAGAGTTGTTTTCTGGTAAGAAGAGACACTATTGCGCTCCCATTGCCATACACAGTGCAAATAGCACTGGCTTCTGTTCCCATTAAGTACAGTGTATTGGACTGAAGAGGAGCTACTGTTCTTGTCAGTTTACTAAGCAGAGTTGACCTAGATATGGCCCGTGTGTGTAGGAAGCACAGTTCTTTTGTTCTGAGCAAGCTCTCTGTTCTGGCCCTATAGGAAACACAGTAGAGTAGAAGAGTGCTCTTTTCTCAAAAGCAGAGTGTGTTTCTTGTAAGGCGAGCTAGCGTTTGTTTCCCAGTTCTAAAGGGATTTGAGTCACATGCAGTTTTTGGTCCTAAGAGCAA
Source organism: Peromyscus eremicus (assembly GCF_949786415.1). NCBI lineage: Eukaryota > Metazoa > Chordata > Mammalia > Rodentia > Cricetidae > Peromyscus > Peromyscus eremicus. The sequence goes on along the minus strand of NC_081417.1, from coordinate 416,499 downwards.
GAGTTGTTTTCTGGTAAGAAGACACTATTGCACTCCCATTGCCATATGCAGTACAAATAGCACTCGTGTCTGTTCCCAGCAAGTAAAGTGTATTGGACTGAAGAGGATCTACTGTTCTTGTCAGTTTTCTAAGCAGAGTTGAACAAGATATTGCCCGTGAGTGTAGGAAGCACAGTTCTTTTGTTCTGTGCAAGCTCACTGTTTGGACCCCATAGGAAACACAGTAGAGTAGAAGAGTGCTCTTTTCTCAAAAGCAGAGTGTGTTTCTTGTAAGGCGAGCTAGCGTTTGTTTCCCAGTCCTAAATGGAGTTGAATCCCATGCAGTTTCTGGTCCTATGAGCAAGAATTGTTTTCTGGTAAGGAAAGTCCCTATTGCGCTCCCATTTCGATACACTGTGTAAATAGCACTGGCGTCTGTTCCCAGCAAGTACAGTGAATTGGACTTCACAGGATCTACTATTCTTGTCAGTTTCCTAAGCAGAATTGAACTAGATATGGCCATGTGTGTAGGAAGCACAGTTCTTTTTTTCTGAGCAAGCTCACTGTTCTGGCCCTATAGGAAACACAGTAGAGTAGAAGAGTGCTCTTTTCTCAAAATCAGAGTGTGTTTCTTGTAAGGCGAGCTAGCGTTTGTTTCCCAGTCCTAAATGGAGTTGAATCACATGCAGTTTCTGGTCCTATGAGCAAGAGTTTTTTTCTGGCAAGAAGAGTCACTATTGAGCTCCCCTTGCCATACACAGTGCAAATAGCACTCGCGTCTGTTCCCAGCAAATACAGTGTATTGGACTGTAGAGGAGCTACTGTTCTTGTCAGTTTCCTAAGCAGAATTGAACTAGATATGGCCATGTGTGTAGGAAGCACAGTTCTTCTGTTCTGAGCAAGCTCACTGTTCTGGCCCTATAAGAAACAGAGTAGAGTAGATGAGTGCTCTTTTCTCAAAAGCAGAGTGTGTTTCTTATAAGGCGAGATAGTGTTTGTTAACCAGTCCTAAATGGAGTTGAATCACATGCAGTTTCTGGTCCTACGAGCAAGATTTGTTTTCTGGTAATGAAAGTCACTATTGCGCTCCCATTGCCATACACAGTGTAAATAGCACTCGCGTCTGTGCCCAGCAAATACAGTGTATTGGACTGAAGAGGAGCTACTGTTCTTGTCAGTTTCCTAAGCAGAGTTGAACTAGATATGGCCCGTGTGTGTAGGAAGCACAGTTGTTTTTTTCTGAGCAAGCTCACTGTTCTGGACCTATAGGAAACACAGTAGAGTAGATGAGGGCTCTTTTCTCAAAAGCAGAGTGTGTTTCTTGTAAGGCGAGCTACCATTTGCTTCCCAGTCCTAAATGGAGTTGAATCACATGCAGTATCTGGTCCTACGACCAAGAGTTGTTTTCTGGTAAGAAGAGTCACTATTGCGCTTCCATTGCCATACACAGTGCAAACAGCACTCGCGTCTGTTCCCATTAAGTACAGTGTATTGGACTGAAGAGGAGATACTGTTCTTGTCAGTTTACTAAGCAGAGTTGACCTAGATATAGCCCGTGTGTGTAGGAAGCACAGTTCTTTTGTTCTGAGCAAGGTCACTGTTCTGGCCCTATAGGAAACACAGTAGAGTAGAAGAGTGCTCTTTTCTCAAAAGCAGAGTGTGTTTCTTGTAAGGCGAACTAGCGTTTGTTTCCCAGTTATAAATGGATTTGAGTCACATGTAGTTTTTGGTCCTAAGAGCAAGAGTTGTTTTCTGGTAAGAAAAGTCACTATTGCACTCCCATTGCAATACGTAGTACAAATAGCACTCGTGTCTGTTCCCAGCAAGTACAGTGTATTGGACTGAAGAGGAGCTACTGTTCTTGTCAGTTTCCTAAGCAGAGTTGAACTAGATATGGCCCGTGTGTGTAGGAAGCACAGTTCTTTTGTTCTGTGCAAGCTCACTGTTTGCCCCCCATAGGAAACACAGTAGAGTAGAAGAGTGCTCTTTTCTCAAAAGCAGAGTGTGTTACTTTTAAGGTGAGCTAGCGTTTGTTTCCCAGTCCTAAATAGATTTGAATCACATAGAGTTTCTAGTCCTACAAGCAAGAGTTGTTTTCTGGTAAGGAAAGTTACTATTGTGCTCCCATTGCCATACACATTGCAAATAGCACTCACGTTTGTTCGCAGCAAGTATAGTGTATTGGACTAAAGAGGAGCTACTGTTCTTGTCAGTATCCTAAGCAGAGTTGAACTAGATATGGCCCGTGTGTGTAGGAAGCACAGTTCTTTTGTTCTGAGCAAGCTCACTGTTCGGACCCCATAGGAAACACAGTAGAGTAGAAGAGTGCTCTTTTCTCAAAAGTAGAATGTGTTTCTTGTAAGGCGAGCTAGTTTTTGTTTCCAAGTCAGAAATGAAGTTGAATCCCATGCAGTTTCTGGTCCTATGAGCAAGAGTTGTTTTCTGGTAAGAAGAGTCACTATTGAGCTCCCATTGCCATACACAGTGCAAATAGCACTCCAGTCAGTTACCAGCAATTACAGTGTATTGGACTTAAGAGGAGCTACTGTTCTTGACAGTTTCCTAAGCAGAGTTGAACTAGATATGGCCCGTGTGTGTAGGAAGCACAGTTCTTTTGTTCTGAGCAAGCTCACTGTTCTGACCCTATAGGAAACACAGTAGAGTAGAAGAGTGCTCTTTTCTCAAAAGCAGAGTGTGTTTCTTGTAAGGCGAGCTACCATTTGCTTCCCAGTCCTAAATGGAGTTGAATCACATGCAGTATCTGGTCCTACGACCAAGAGTTGTTTTCTGGTTTGAAGAGTCACTATTGTGCTTCCATTGACATACACAGTGCAAACAGCACTCGAGTCTGTTCCCATTAAGTACAGTGTATTGGACTGAAGAGGAGATACTGTTCTTGTCAGTTTAGTAAGCAGAGTTGACCTAGATATAGCCCGTGTGTGTAGGAAGCACAGTTCTTTTGTTCTGAGCAAGCTCACTTTTCTGGCCCTATAGGAAACACAGTAGAGTAGAAGAGTGCTCTTTTCTCAAAAGCAGAGTGTGTTTCTTGTAAGGCGAGCTAGCATTTGTTTCCCAGTCCTAAATGGAGTTGAATCCCATGCAGTTTCTTGTCCTACGAGCAAGAATTGTTTTCTGGTAAAGAAAGTCCTTATTGCGCTCCCATTGCAATACACAGTGCAAATAGCACTCGCGTCTGTTCCCAGCAAGTACAGTGTATTGGACTGAACTGGATCTACTGTTCTTGTCAGTTTCCTAAGCAGAATTGAACTAGATATGGCCGTGTGTGTAGGAAGCACAGTTCTTTTGTTCTGTGCAAGCTCACTGTTTGGACCCCATAGGAAACACAGTAGAGTAGAAGAGTGCTCTTTTCTCAAAAGCAGAGTGTGTTTCTTGTAAGGCGAGCTAGCGTTTGTTTCCCAGTCCTAAATGGAGTTGAATCCCATGCAGTTTCTGGTCCTATGAGCAAGAATTGTTTTCTGGTAAGGAAAGTCCCTATTGCGCTCCCATTTCGATACACTGTGTAAATAGCACTGGCGTCTGTTCCCAGCAAGTACAGTGAATTGGACTTCACAGGATCTACTATTCTTGTCAGTTTCCTAAGCAGAATTGAACTAGATATGGCCATGTGTGTAGGAAGCACAGTTCTTTTTTTCTGAGCAAGCTCACTGTTCTGGCCCTATAGGAAACACAGTAGAGTAGAAGAGTGCTCTTTTCTCAAAATCAGAGTGTGTTTCTTGTAAGGCGAGCTAGCGTTTGTTTCCCAGTCCTAAATGGAGTTGAATCACATGCAGTTTCTGGTCCTATGAGCAAGAGTTTTTTTCTGGCAAGAAGAGTCACTATTGAGCTCCCCTTGCCATACACAGTGCAAATAGCACTCGCGTCTGTTCCCAGCAAATACAGTGTATTGGACTGTAGAGGAGCTACTGTTCTTGTCAGTTTCCTAAGCAGAATTGAACTAGATATGGCCATGTGTGTAGGAAGCACAGTTCTTCTGTTCTGAGCAAGCTCACTGTTCTGGCCCTATAAGAAACAGAGTAGAGTAGATGAGTGCTCTTTTCTCAAAAGCAGAGTGTGTTTCTTATAAGGCGAGATAGTGTTTGTTAACCAGTCCTAAATGGAGTTGAATCACATGCAGTTTCTGGTCCTACGAGCAAGATTTGTTTTCTGGTAATGAAAGTCACTATTGCGCTCCCATTGCCATACACAGTGTAAATAGCACTCGCGTCTGTGCCCAGCAAATACAGTGTATTGGACTGAAGAGGAGCTACTGTTCTTGTCAGTTTCCTAAGCAGAGTTGAACTAGATATGGCCCGTGTGTGTAGGAAGCACAGTTGTTTTTTTCTGAGCAAGCTCACTGTTCTGGACCTATAGGAAACACAGTAGAGTAGATGAGGGCTCTTTTCTCAAAAGCAGAGTGTGTTTCTTGTAAGGCGAGCTACCATTTGCTTCCCAGTCCTAAATGGAGTTGAATCACATGCAGTATCTGGTCCTACGACCAAGAGTTGTTTTCTGGTAAGAAGAGTCACTATTGCGCTTCCATTGCCATACACAGTGCAAACAGCACTCGCGTCTGTTCCCATTAAGTACAGTGTATTGGACTGAAGAGGAGATACTGTTCTTGTCAGTTTACTAAGCAGAGTTGACCTAGATATAGCCCGTGTGTGTAGGAAGCACAGTTCTTTTGTTCTGAGCAAGGTCACTGTTCTGGCCCTATAGGAAACACAGTAGAGTAGAAGAGTGCTCTTTTCTCAAAAGCAGAGTGTGTTTCTTGTAAGGCGAACTAGCGTTTGTTTCCCAGTTATAAATGGATTTGAGTCACATGTAGTTTTTGGTCCTAAGAGCAAGAGTTGTTTTCTGGTAAGAAAAGTCACTATTGCACTCCCATTGCAATACGTAGTACAAATAGCACTCGTGTCTGTTCCCAGCAAGTACAGTGTATTGGACTGAAGAGGAGCTACTGTTCTTGTCAGTTTCCTAAGCAGAGTTGAACTAGATATGGCCCGTGTGTGTAGGAAGCACAGTTCTTTTGTTCTGTGCAAGCTCACTGTTTGCCCCCCATAGGAAACACAGTAGAGTAGAAGAGTGCTCTTTTCTCAAAAGCAGAGTGTGTTACTTTTAAGGTGAGCTAGCGTTTGTTTCCCAGTCCTAAATAGATTTGAATCACATAGAGTTTCTAGTCCTACAAGCAAGAGTTGTTTTCTGGTAAGGAAAGTTACTATTGTGCTCCCATTGCCATACACATTGCAAATAGCACTCACGTTTGTTCGCAGCAAGTATAGTGTATTGGACTAAAGAGGAGCTACTGTTCTTGTCAGTATCCTAAGCAGAGTTGAACTAGATATGGCCCGTGTGTGTAGGAAGCACAGTTCTTTTGTTCTGAGCAAGCTCACTGTTCGGACCCCATAGGAAACACAGTAGAGTAGAAGAGTGCTCTTTTCTCAAAAGTAGAATGTGTTTCTTGTAAGGCGAGCTAGTTTTTGTTTCCAAGTCAGAAATGAAGTTGAATCCCATGCAGTTTCTGGTCCTATGAGCAAGAGTTGTTTTCTGGTAAGAAGAGTCACTATTGAGCTCCCATTGCCATACACAGTGCAAATAGCACTCCAGTCAGTTACCAGCAATTACAGTGTATTGGACTTAAGAGGAGCTACTGTTCTTGACAGTTTCCTAAGCAGAGTTGAACTAGATATGGCCCGTGTGTGTAGGAAGCACAGTTCTTTTGTTCTGAGCAAGCTCACTGTTCTGACCCTATAGGAAACACAGTAGAGTAGAAGAGTGCTCTTTTCTCAAAAGCAGAGTGTGTTTCTTGTAAGGCGAGCTACCATTTGCTTCCCAGTCCTAAATGGAGTTGAATCACATGCAGTATCTGGTCCTACGACCAAGAGTTGTTTTCTGGTTTGAAGAGTCACTATTGTGCTTCCATTGACATACACAGTGCAAACAGCACTCGAGTCTGTTCCCATTAAGTACAGTGTATTGGACTGAAGAGGAGATACTGTTCTTGTCAGTTTAGTAAGCAGAGTTGACCTAGATATAGCCCGTGTGTGTAGGAAGCACAGTTCTTTTGTTCTGAGCAAGCTCACTTTTCTGGCCCTATAGGAAACACAGTAGAGTAGAAGAGTGCTCTTTTCTCAAAAGCAGAGTGTGTTTCTTGTAAGGCGAGCTAGCATTTGTTTCCCAGTCCTAAATGGAGTTGAATCCCATGCAGTTTCTTGTCCTACGAGCAAGAATTGTTTTCTGGTAAAGAAAGTCCTTATTGCGCTCCCATTGCAATACACAGTGCAAATAGCACTCGCGTCTGTTCCCAGCAAGTACAGTGTATTGGACTGAACTGGATCTACTGTTCTTGTCAGTTTCCTAAGCAGAATTGAACTAGATATGGCCGTGTGTGTAGGAAGCACAGTTCTTTTGTTCTGAGCAAGCTCACTGTTCTGGCCCTATAAGAAACACAGTAGAGTAGAAGAGTGCTCTTTTCTCAAAAGCAGAGTGTGTTTCTTGTAAGGCGAGATAGTGTTTGTTAACCAGTCCTAAATGGAGTTGAATCACATGCAGTTTCTGGTCCTACAAGCAAGATTTGTTTTCTGGTAAGGAAAGTCACTATTGCGCTCCCATTGCCATACACAGTGCAAATAGCAGTCGCGTCTGTGCCCAGCAAATACAGTGTATTGGACTGAAGAGGAGCTACTGTTCTTGTCAGTTTCCTAAGCAGAGTTGAACTAGACATGGCCCGTGTGTGTAGGAAGCACAGTTCTTTTGTTCTGTGCAAGCTCACTGTTTGGACCCATAGGAAACAGAGTAGAGTAGAAGAGTACTCTTTTCTCAAAAGCAGAGTGTGTTTCTTGTAAGGCGAGCTAGCGTTTGTTTCCCAGTCCTAAATGGAGGTGAATCACATGCAGTTTCTGGTCCTACGAGCAAGAATTGTTTTCTGGTAAGGAAAGTCCCTATTGCGCTCCCATTGCGATACACAGTGTAAATAGCACTCGCGTCTGTTCCCACAAATACAGTGTATTGGACTGAACTGGATCTACTGTTCTTGTCAGTTTCCTAAGCAGAATTGAACTAGATATGGCCGTGTGTGTAGGAAGCATAGTTCTTTTGTTATGAGCAAGCTCACTGTTTTGGCCCTATACGAAACACAGTAGAGTAGAAGAGTGCTCTTTTCTCAAAAGCAGAGTGTGTTTTTTGTAAGGTGAGCTACAGTTTGTTTTCCAGTCCTAAATGGATTTGAATCACATGCAGTTTTTGGTCCTAAGAGCAAGAGTTGTTTTCTGGTAAGAAGAGACACTATTGCGCTCCCATTGCCATACACAGTGCAAATAGCACTGGCTTCTGTTCCCATTAAGTACAGTGTATTGGACTGAAGAGGAGCTACTGTTCTTGTCAGTTTACTAAGCAGAGTTGACCTAGATATGGCCCGTGTGTGTAGGAAGCACAGTTCTTTTGTTCTGAGCAAGCTCTCTGTTCTGGCCCTATAGGAAACACAGTAGAGTAGAAGAGTGCTCTTTTCTCAAAAGCAGAGTGTGTTTCTTGTAAGGCGAGCTAGCGTTTGTTTCCCAGTTCTAAAGGGATTTGAGTCACATGCAGTTTTTGGTCCTAAGAGCAAGAGTTGTTTTCTGGTAAGAAGACACTATTGCACTCCCATTGCCATATGCAGTACAAATAGCACTCGTGTCTGTTCCCAGCAAGTAAAGTGTATTGGACTGAAGAGGATCTACTGTTCTTGTCAGTTTTCTAAGCAGAGTTGAACAAGATATTGCCCGTGAGTGTAGGAAGCACAGTTCTTTTGTTCTGTGCAAGCTCACTGTTTGGACCCCATAGGAAACACAGTAGAGTAGAAGAGTGCTCTTTTCTCAAAAGCAGAGTGTGTTTCTTGTAAGGCGAGCTAGCGTTTGTTTCCCAGTCCTAAATGGAGTTGAATCCCATGCAGTTTCTGGTCCTATGAGCAAGAATTGTTTTCTGGTAAGGAAAGTCCCTATTGCGCTCCCATTTCGATACACTGTGTAAATAGCACTGGCGTCTGTTCCCAGCAAGTACAGTGAATTGGACTTCACAGGATCTACTATTCTTGTCAGTTTCCTAAGCAGAATTGAACTAGATATGGCCATGTGTGTAGGAAGCACAGTTCTTTTTTTCTGAGCAAGCTCACTGTTCTGGCCCTATAGGAAACACAGTAGAGTAGAAGAGTGCTCTTTTCTCAAAATCAGAGTGTGTTTCTTGTAAGGCGAGCTAGCGTTTGTTTCCCAGTCCTAAATGGAGTTGAATCACATGCAGTTTCTGGTCCTATGAGCAAGAGTTTTTTTCTGGCAAGAAGAGTCACTATTGAGCTCCCATTGCCATACTCAGTGCAAATAGCACTCTTGTCTGTTCCCAGCAAGTACAGTGTATTGCACTGAAGAGGAACTACTGTTCTTGTCAGTTTCCTAAGCAGAGTTGAACTAGATATGTATGGCCCGTGTGTGTAGGAAGCACAGTTCTTTTGTTCTGAGCAAGCTCACTGTTCAGAACCCTTAGGAAACACAGTAAAGTAGAAGAGTGCTCTTTTCTCAAAAGCAGAGTGTGTTTCTTGTAAGGCGAGCTAGCGTTTGTTTCCCAGTCCTAAAAGGAGTTGAATCACATGCAGTTTCTGGTCCTACGAGCAAGACTTGTTTTCTGGTAAGAAGAGTCACTATTGTGCTCCCATTGTCATACACAGGGCAAATAGCACTCGCATATGTTCCCAGCATGTACAGTGTATTGGATTGACGAGGATCTACTGTTCTTGTCAGGATCCTAAGCAGAATTGAACTAGATATGGACATGTGTGTAGGAAGAACAGTTCTTTTGTTCTGTGCAAGCTCACTGTTCGGACCCATAGGAAACACAGTAGAGTAGAAGAGTGCTCTTTTCTCAAAAGCTGAGTGTGTTTCTTGTAAAGCGTGCTAGAGTTTGTTTCCCAGTCGTAAATGAAGTTGAATCACATGCAGTTTCTGGTCCTACGAGCAAGAGTTGTTTTCTGGTAAGGAAAGTCACTATTGTGCTCCCATTGCCATACACAGTGCAAATAGGACTGGCGTCTGTTCCCAGCAAGTACAGTGTATTGGACTGAAGAGGAGCTACTGTTCTTGTCAGTTTCCGAAGCAGAGTTGAACTAGATATGGCCCGTGTGTGTAGGAAGCATAGTTCTTTTTTTCTGAGCAAGCTCACTGTTCTGGCCCTATAGGAAACACAGTAGAGTAGAAGAGTGCTCTTTTCTCAAAAGCAGAGTGTGTTTCTTGTAAGGCAAGCTAGCGATTGTTTCCCTGTCATAAATGGAGTTGAATCACATGCAGTTTCTGGTCCTACGAGCAAGAGTTGTTTTCTGGTAAGGAAAGTCCCTATTGTGTTCCCATTGCGATACACAGTGCAAATAGCACTCGCGTCTGTTCCCAGCAAGTACAGTACATTGGACTGAAGAGGATCTACTGTTATTGGCTGTTTCCTAAGCAGAATTGAACTAGATATGGCCGTGTGTGTAGGAAGCACAGTTCTTTGGTTCTGTGCAAGCTCACTGTTCTGGCCCTATAGGAAACACAGTAGAGTAGAAGAGTGCTCTTTTCTCAAAAGCAGAGTTTGTTTCCTGTAAGGCGAGCTACCATTTGCTTCCCAGTCCTAAATGGAGTTGAATCTCATGCAGTATCTGGTCCTACGACCAAGAGTTGTTTTCTGGTAAGAAGAGTCACTATTGCGCTCCCATTGCGATACACAGTGCAAATAACACTTGCGTCTGTTTCTACTAAGCACAGTGTACTGGACTGAAGAGGAGCTACTGTTCTTGTCAGTTTACTAAACCGAGTTGAACTCTATATGGCCCGTCTGTGTAGGAAGCACAGTTTTTTTGTTCTGAGCAAGCTCACTGTTCAGATCCCATAGGAAACACAGTAGAGTAGAAGAGTGCTCTTTTCTCAAAAGCAGAGTGTGTTTCTTGTAAGGCGAGCTAGCGTTTGTTTCCCAGTCCTAAATGGAGTTGAATCCCATGCAGTATCTGGTCCTACGAGCAAGAATTGTTTTCTGGTAAGGAAAGACCTTATTGCACTCCCATTGCGATACACAGTGCAAATAGCACTTGCGTCTGTTCCCAGCAAGTACAGTGTATTGGACTGAACTGGATCTACTGTTCTTGTCAGTTTCCTAAGCAGAGTTGAACTAGATATGGCTGTGTGTGTAGGAAGCACAGTTCTTTTGTTCTGAGCAAGCTCACTATTCTGGCCCTATAAGAAACACAGTAGAGTAGAAGAGTGCTCTTTTCTCAAAAGCAGAGTGTGTTTTTTGTAAGGTGAGCTACCGTTTGTTCCCCAGTCCTAAATGGAGTTGAGACATATGCAGTTTTTGGTCCTTGGAGCAAGAGCTGTTTTCTTCTAAGAAGAGTCACTATTGTGCTCCCATTGCCATACACAGGGCAAATAGCACTGGCATCTATTCCCAGCATGTACAGAGTATTGGACTGAAGATGATTTACTGTTCTTATCAGTTTCCTAAGCAGAATTGAGCTAGATATGGCCCGTGTGTGTAGGAAGCACAGTTCTTTTGTTCTGAGCAAGCTCACTGTTCTGGCCCTATAAGAAACACAGTAGAGTAGAAGAGTGCTCTTTTCTCAAAAGCAGAGTGTGTTTCTTGTAAGGCGAGCTAAGGTTTTTTTTCCCAGTCCTAAATGGAATTGAATCACATGCAGTTTCTGGTCCTACGAGCAAGAGTTGTTTTCTGGTAAGAAGAGACACTATTGTGCTCCCATTGCCATACACAGGGCAAATAGCACTCCAGTCAGTTACCAGCAATTACAGTGTATTGGACTTAAGAGGAGCTACTGTTCTTGTCAGTTTCCTAAGCATAGTTGAACTAGATATGGCCCGTGTGTGTAGGAAGCACAGTTCTTTTGTTCTGAGCAAGCTCACTGTTCGGACACCAAAGGAAACACAGTAGAGTAGAAGAGTGCTCTTTTCTCAAAAGCAGAGTGTGTTTCTTGTAAGGCAAGCTACCATTTGCTTCCCAGTCCTAAATGGAGTTGAATCACATGCAGTGTCTGGTCCTATGACCAAGAGTTGTTTTCTGGTAAGAAGAGTCACTATTGCGCTCCCATTGCCATACACAGTGCAAACAGCACTCGCGTCTGTTCCATTCAGTACAGTGTATTGGACTGAAGAGGAGATACTGTTCTTGTCAGTTTCCTAAGCAGAGTTGAACTAGATATGGCCCATGTGTAGGAAGCACAGTTCTTTTGTTCTGAGCAAGCTTTCTGTTCTGGCCCTATAGGAAACACAGTAGAGTAGAAGAGTGCTCTTTTCTCAAAAGCAGAGTGTGTTTCTTGTAAGGCGAGCTAGCGTTTGCTTCCCAGTCCTAATTGGAGATGAATCACATGCAGTTTCTGGTCCTACGAGCAAGAGTTGTTTTCTGGTAAGGAAAGTCCCTATTGCGCTCCCATTGTGATACCCAGTGCAAATAGCACTCGCGTCTGTTCCCAGCAAATACAGTGTATTGGACTGAAGAGGATCTACTGTTCTTGTCAGTTTCCTAAGCAGAGTTGAACTAGATATGTCCCGTGTGTGTATGAACCACAGTTCTTTTGTTCTGAGCAAGCACACTGTTCGGAACCCATAGGAAACAAAGTAGAGTTGAAGAGTGCTCTTTTCTCAAAAGAAGAGTGTGTTACTTGTAAGGCAAGATAGCGTTTGTTTCCCAGTCCTAAATAAAGTTGAATCACATGCAGTTTCTTGTCTTACGAGTAAGAGTAGTTTTCTGGTAGGGAATGTCACTATTGCGCTCCCATTGCCATACACAGTGCAAATAGCATTCATGTCTGTTCCCAGCAAGTACAGTGTATTGGACTGAAGAGGAGATACTGTTCTTGTCAGTTTCCTAAGCAGAGTTGAACTAGATATGGCCCGTGTGTGGAGGAAGCACAGTTCTTTTGTTCTGAGCAAGCTTACTGTTCGGACCCCATAGGAAACACAGTAGAGTAGAATAGTGCTCTTTTCTCAAAAGCAGAGTGTGTTTCTTGTAAGGCGAGCTACCATTTGCTTCCCAGTCCTAAATGGAGTTGAATCACATGCAGATTCTGGTCCTACGAGCAAGAGTTGTTTTCTGGTTAGGAAGGGCCCTATTGCGCTCCCATTGCGAAACACAGTGCAAATAGCACTCGCGTCTGTTCCCAGCAAGTACAGTGTATTGGACTGAAGAGGAGCTACTGTTCTTGTCAGTTTCCTAAGCAGAAGTGAACTAGATATGGCCGTGTGTGTAGGAAGCACAGTTCCTTTGTTCTGAGCAAGCTCACTGTTCTTGCCCTATAGGAAACACAGTAGAGTAGAAGACTGCTATTTTCTCAAAAGCAGAGTGTGTTTCTTGTAAGGCGATCTAGCATTTGTTTCCCAGTCCTAAATGGAGTTGAGTCACATGCAGTTTCTGGTCCTACGACCAAGAGATGTTTTCTGGTAAGAAGAGTCACTATTGCGCTCCCATTGCCATACACAGTGCAAAGAGCACTCCAGTCAGTTACCAGCAAATACAGTGTATTAGACTGAAGAGGATCTACTGTTCTTGTCAGTTTCCTAAGCAGAATTGAACTAGATATGGCCCGAGTGTGTAGGAAGCACAGTTCTTTTGTTCTGAGCAAGCTCACTGTTCTGGCCCTATAAGAAACACAGTAGAGTAGAAGAGTGCTCTTTTCTCAAAAGCAGAGTGTGTTACTTTTAAGGTGAGCTAGCGTTTGTTTCCCAGTCCTAAATAGATTTGAATCACATACAGTTTCTAGTCCTACAAGCAAGAGTTGTTTTCTGGTAAGGAAAGTTACTATTGTGCTCCCATTGCCATACACATTGCAAATAGCACTCACGTTTGTTCGCAGCAAGTATAGTGTATTGGACTGAAGAGCAGCTACTGTTCTTGTCAGTATCCTAAGCAGAGTTGAACTGTATATGGCCCGTGTGTGTAGGAAGCACAGTTCTTTTGTTCTGAGCAAGCTCACTGTTCAGACCCCATAGGAAACACAGTAGAGTAGAAGAGTGCTCTTTTCTCAAAAGTAGAATGTGTTTCTTGTAAAGCGAGCTAGCTTTTGTTTCGCAGTCAGAAATGAAGTTGAATCCCATGCAGTTTTTGGTCCTACGAGCAAGAGTTTTTTTTCTGGTAAGAAGAGTCACTATTGAGCTCCCATTGCCATACACAGTGCAAATAGCACTCCAGTCAGTTACCCACAATTACAGTGTATTGGACTTAAGAGGAGCTACTGTTCTTGTCAGTTTCCTAAGCAGAGTTGAACTAGATATGGCCGTGTGTGTAGGAAGCACAGTTCTTTTTTTCTGAACAAGCTCACTGTTCTGGCCCTATAAGAAACACAGTAGAGTAGAAGAGTGCTCTTTTCTCAAAAGCAGAGTGTGTTTCCTGTAAGGCGAGCTAGCGTTTTTTTCCCAGTTCTAAATGAGTTGAGTCACATGCAGTTTTTGGTCCTACCAGCAAGACTTGTTCTCTGGTAAGGAAAGTTACTATTGCCCTCCCATTGCCATACACATTGCAAATAGCACTCACGTTTGTTCCCAGCATGTACAGTGTATTGGACTGAAGAGGAGCTACTGCTCTTGTCAGTTTCCTAAGCAGAGTTGACCTAGATATGGCCCGTGTGTGTAGGAAGCACAGTTCTTTTGTTATGAACAAGCTCACTCTCTGGCCCTATAGGAAACACAGTAGAGTAGTAGAGTGCTCTTTTCTCAAAAGCACAGTGTGTTTCTTGTAAGGCGAGCTAGCGTTAGTTTCCCAGTTCTAAATGGAGTTGAATCACATGCAGATTCTGGTCCTACGAGCAAGAGTTGTTTTCTGGTAAGGAAGGGCCCTATTGCGCTCCCATTGCGATACGCAGTGCAAATAGCACTCGCGTCTGTTCCCAGCAAGTACAGTGTATTGGACTGAGGAGGATCTACTGTTCTTGTCAGTTTCCTAAGCAGAAGTGAACTAGATATGGCCGTGTGTGTAGGAAGCACAGTTCTTTTGTTCTGAGCAAGCTCACTGTTCTTGCCCTATAGGAAACACAGTAGAGTAGAAGAGTGCTCTTTTCTCAAAAGCAGAGTGTGTTTCTTGTAAGGCGATCTAGCATTTGTTTCCCAGTCCTAAATGGAGTTGAGTCACATGCAGTTTCTGGTCCTACGACCAAGAGATGTTTTCTGGTAAGAAGAGTCACTATTGCGCTCCCATTGCATACACAGTGCAAAGAGCACTCCAGTCAGTTACCAGCAAGTACAGTGTATTAGACTGAAGAGGATCTACTGTTCTTGTCAGTTTCCTAAGCAGAATTGAATTAGATATGGCCCGAGTGTGTAGGAAGCACAGTTCTTTTGTTCTGAGCAAGCTCACTGTTCTGGCCCTATAAGAAACACAGTAGAGTAGAAGAGTGCTCTTTTCTCAAAAGCAGAGTGTGTTTCCTGTAAGGCGATCTAGCATTTGTTTCCCAGTCCTAAATGGAGTTGAATCACATGCAGTTTCTGGTCCTATGAGCAAGAGTTGTTTTCTGGTAAGGATGGTCCCTATTGCACTCCCATTGCCATACCCAGTGCAAATAGCACTCGCGTCTGTTCCCAGCAAGTACAGTGTATTGGACTGAAGAGGATCTACTGTTCTTGTCAGATTCCTAAGCAGAAGTGAACTAGATATGGCCGTGTGTGTAGGAAGCACAGTTCTTTTGTTCTGAGCAATTCACTGTTCTGGCCCTATAAGAAACACAGTAGAGTAGAAGAGTGCTCTTTTCTCAAAAGCAGAGTGTGTTTCTTGTAAGGCGAGCTAGCGTTTGTTTCCAAGTTCTAAATGGATTTGAGTCACATGCAGTTTTTGGACCTAAGAGCAAGAGTTGTTTTCTGGTAAGAAGAGTCACTATTGCACTCCCATTGCCATACGCAGTTCAAATAGCACTCGCGTCTGTTCCCAGCAAGTACAGTGTATTGGACTGAAGAGGATCTACTGTTCTTGTCAGTTTCCTAAGCAGAGTTGAACTAGATATGGCCCGTGTGTGTAGGAAGCACAGTTCTTTTGTTCTGAGCAAGCTCACTGTTTGCACCCCATAGGAAACACAGTAGAGTAGAAGAGTGCTCTTTTCTCAAAAGCAGAGTGTGTTACTTTTAAGGTGAGCTAGCGTTTGTTTCCCAGTCCTAAATAGATTTGAATCACATACAGTTTCTAGTCCTACAAGCAAGAGTTGTTTTCTGGTAAGGAAAGTTACTATTGTGCTCCCATTGCCATACACATTGCAAATAGCACTCACGTTTGTTCGCAGCAAGTATAGTGTATTGGACTGAAGAGCAGCTACTGTTCTTGTCAGTATCCTAAGCAGAGTTGAACTGTATATGGCCCGTGTGTGTAGGAAGCACAGTTCTTTTGTTCTGAGCAAGCTCACTGTTCAGACCCCATAGGAAACACAGTAGAGTAGAAGAGTGCTCTTTTCTCAAAAGTAGAATGTGTTTCTTGTAAGGCGAGCTAGTTTTTGTTTCCCAGTCAGAAATGAAGTTGAATCCCATGCAGTTTCTGGTCCTACGAGCAAGAGTTTTTTTCCGATAAGAAGAGTCACTATTGAGCTGCCATTGCCATATACAGTGCAAATAGCAATCCAGTCAGTTACCAGCAATTACAGTGTATTGGACTTAAGAGGAGCTACTGTTCTAGTCAGTTTCCTAAGCAGAGTTGAACTAGATATGGCCCGTGTGTGTAGGAAGCACAGTTCTTTTGTTCTGAGCAAGCTCACTGTTCTGGCCCTATAAGAAACACAGTAGAGTAGAAGAATGCTCTTTTCTCAAAAGCAGAGTGTGTTTCTTGTAAGGCGAGCTAGCGTTTTTTTCCCAGTTCTAAATGGAGTTGAGTCACATGCAGTTTTTGGTCCTACCAGCAAGAGTTGTTTTCTGCTAAGAAGAGTCACTATTGCACTCCCATTGATATAGGCAGTTCAAATAGCACTCGCGTCTGTTCCCAGCAAGTACAGTGTATTGGACTGAAGAGGATCTACTGTTCTTGTCAGTTTCCTAAGCAGAGTTGAACTAGATATGGCCCGTGTGTGTAGGAAGCACAGTTCTTTTGTTCTGAGCAAGCTCACTGTTTGCACCCCATAGGAAACACAGTAGAGTAGAAGAGTGCTCTTTTCTCAAAAGCAGAGTGTGTTACTTTTAAGGTGAGCTAGCGTTTGTTTCCCAGTCCTAAATAGATTTGAATCACATACAGTTTCTAGTCCTACAAGGAAGAGTTGTTTTCTGGTAAGGAAAGTAACTATTGTGCTCCCATTGCCATACACATTGCAAATAGCACTCACGTTTGTTCGCAGCAAGTAAAGTGTATTGGACTGAAGAGCAGCTACTGTTCTTGTCAGTATCCTAAGCAGAGTTGAACTGTATATGGCCCGTGTGTGTAGGAAGCACAGTTCTTTTCTTCTGAGCAAGCTCACTGTTCGGACCCCATAGGAAACACAGTAGAGTAGAAGAGTGCTCTTTTCTCAAAAGTAGAATGTGTTTCTTGTAAAGCGAGCTAGTTTTTGTTTCCCAGTCAGAAATGAAGTTGAATCCCATGCAGTTTCTGGTCCTACGAGCAAGAGTTTTTTTCTGGTAAGAAGAGTCACTATTGAGCTCTCATTGCCATACACAGTGCAAATAGCACTCCAGTCAGTTACCCACAATTACAGTGTATTGGACTTAAGAGGAGCTACTGTTCTTGTCAGTTTCCTAAGCAGAGTTGAACTAGATATGGCCGTGTGTGTAGGAAGCACAGTTCTTTTTTTCTGAACAAGCTCACTGTTCTGGCCCTATAAGAAACACAGTAGAGTAGAAGAGTGCTCTTTTCTCAAAAGCAGAGTGTGTTTCCTGTAAGGCGAGCTAGCGTTTTTTTCCCAGTTCTAAATGAGTTGAGTCACATGCAGTTTTTGGTCCTACCAGCAAGACTTGTTCTCTGGTAAGGAAAGTTACTATTGCCCTCCCATTGCCATACACATTGCAAATAGCACTCACGTTTGTTCCCAGCATGTACAGTGTATTGGACTGAAGAGGAGCTACTGCTCTTGTCAGTTTCCTAAGCAGAGTTGACCTAGATATGGCCCGTGTGTGTAGGAAGCACAGTTCTTTTGTTATGAGCAAGCTCACTGTTCTGGCCCTATAGGAAACACAGTAGAGTAGTAGAGTGCTCTTTTCTCAAAAGCACAGTGTGTTTCTTGTAAGGCGAGCTAGCGTTAGTTTCCCAGTCCTAAATGGAGTTGAATCACATGCAGATTCTGGTCCTACGAGCAAGAGTTGTTTTCTGGTTAGGAAGGGCCCTATTGCGCTCCCATTGCGATACACAGTGCAAATAGCACTCGCGTCTGTTCCCAGCAAGTACAGTGTATTGGACTGAGGAGGATCTACTGTTCTTGTCAGTTTCCTAAGCAGAAGTGAACTAGATATGGCCGTGTGTGTAGGAAGCACAGTTCTTTTGTTCTGAGCAAGCTCACTGTTCTTGCCCTATAGGAAACACAGTAGAGTAGAAGAGTGCTCTTTTCTCAAAAGCAGAGTGTGTTTCTTGTAAGGTGATCTAGCATTTGTTTCCCAGTCCTAAATGAGTTGAGTCACATGCAGTTTCTGGTCCTACGACCAAGAGATGTTTTCTGGTAAGAAGAGTCACTATTGCGTTCCCATTGCCATACACAGTGCAAAGAGCACTCCAGTCAGTTACCAGCAAGTACAGTGTATTAGACTGAAGAGGATCTACTGTTCTTGTCAGTTTCCTAAGCAGAATTGAACTAGATATGGCCTGAGTGTGTAGGAAGCACAGTTCTTTTGTTCTGAGCAAGCTCACTTTTCTGGCCCTATAGGAAACACAGTAGAGTAGAAGAGTGCTCTTTTCTCAAAAGCAGAGTGTGTTTCTTGTAAGGCGAGCTAGCGTTTGTTAACCAGTCCTAAATGGAGTTGAATCACATGCAGTTTCTGGTCCTACAAGCAAGATTTGTTTTCTGGTAAGGAAAGTCACTATTGCGCTCCCATTGCCATACACAGTGCAAATAGCAGTCGCGTCTGTGCCCAGCATATACAGTGTATTGGACTGAAGAGGATCTACTGTTCTTGTCAGTTTCCTAAGCAGAGTTGAACTAGACATGGCCCGTGTGTGTAGGAAGCACAGTTCTTTTGTTCTGTGCAAGCTCACTGTTTGGACCCATAGGAAACAGAGTAGAGTAGAAGAGTACTCTTTTCTCAAAAGCAGAGTGTGTTTCTTGTAAGGCGAGCTAGCGTTTGTTTCCCAGTCCTAAATGGAGGTGAATCACATGCAGTTTCTGGTCCTACGAGCAAGAATTGTTTTCTGGTAAGGAAAGTCCCTATTGCGCTCCCATTGCGATACACAGTGTAAATAGCACTCGCGTCTGTTCCCACAAATACAGTGTATTGGACTGAACTGGATCTACTGTTCTTGTCAGTTTCCTAAGCAGAATTGAACTAGATATGGCCGTGTGTGTAGGAAGCATAGTTCTTTTGTTATGAGCAAGCTCACTGTTTTGGCCCTATAGGAAACACAGTAGAGTAGAAGAGTGCTCTTTTCTCAAAAGCAGAGTGTGTTTTTTGTAAGGTGAGCTACAGTTTGTTTTCCAGTCCTAAATGGATTTGAATCACATGCAGTTTTTGGTCCTAAGAGCAAGAGTTGTTTTCTGGTAAGAAGAGACACTATTGCGCTCCCATTGCCATACACAGTGCAAATAGCACTGGCTTCTGTTCCCATTAAGTACAGTGTATTGGACTGAAGAGGAGCTACTGTTCTTGTCAGTTTACTAAGCAGAGTTGACCTAGATATGGCCCGTGTGTGTAGGAAGCACAGTTCTTTTGTTCTGAGCAAGCTCTCTGTTCTGGCCCTATAGGAAACACAGTAGAGTAGAAGAGTGCTCTTTTCTCAAAAGCAGAGTGTGTTTCTTGTAAGGCGAGCTAGCGTTTGTTTCCCAGTTCTAAAGGGATTTGAGTCACATGCAGTTTTTGGTCCTAAGAGCAAGAGTTGTTTTCTGGTAAGAAGACACTATTGCACTCCCATTGCCATATGCAGTACAAATAGCACTCGTGTCTGTTCCCAGCAAGTAAAGTGTATTGGACTGAAGAGGATCTACTGTTCTTGTCAGTTTTCTAAGCAGAGTTGAACAAGATATTGCCCGTGAGTGTAGGAAGCACAGTTCTTTTGTTCTGTGCAAGCTCACTGTTTGGACCCCATAGGAAACACAGTAGAGTAGAAGAGTGCTCTTTTCTCAAAAGCAGAGTGTGTTTCTTGTAAGGCGAGCTAGCGTTTGTTTCCCAGTCCTAAATGGAGTTGAATCCCATGCAGTTTCTGGTCCTATGAGCAAGAATTGTTTTCTGGTAAGGAAAGTCCCTATTGCGCTCCCATTTCGATACACTGTGTAAATAGCACTGGCGTCTGTTCCCAGCAAGTACAGTGAATTGGACTTCACAGGATCTACTATTCTTGTCAGTTTCCTAAGCAGAATTGAACTAGATATGGCCATGTGTGTAGGAAGCACAGTTCTTTTTTTCTGAGCAAGCTCACTGTTCTGGCCCTATAGGAAACACAGTAGAGTAGAAGAGTGCTCTTTTCTCAAAATCAGAGTGTGTTTCTTGTAAGGCGAGCTAGCGTTTGTTTCCCAGTCCTAAATGGAGTTGAATCACATGCAGTTTCTGGTCCTATGAGCAACGGTTTTTTTCTGGCAAGAAGAGTCACTATTGAGCTCCCCTTGCCATACACAGTGCAAATAGCACTCGCGTCTGTTCCCAGCAAATACAGTGTATTGGACTGTAGAGGAGCTACTGTTCTTGTCAGTTTCCTAAGCAGAATTGAACTAGATATGGCCATGTGTGTAGGAAGCACAGTTCTTCTGTTCTGAGCAAGCTCACTGTTCTGGCCCTATAAGAAACAGAGTAGAGTAGATGAGTGCTCTTTTCTCAAAAGCAGAGTGTGTTTCTTATAAGGCGAGATAGTGTTTGTTAACCAGTCCTAAATGGAGTTGAATCACATGCAGTTTCTGGTCCTACGAGCAAGATTTGTTTTCTGGTAATGAAAGTCACTAGTGCGCTCCCATTGCCATACACAGTGCAAATAGCACTCGCGTCTGTGCCCAGCAAATACAGTGTATTGGACTGAAGAGGAGCTACTGTTCTTGTCAGTTTCCTAAGCAGAGTTGAACTAGATATGGCCCGTGTGTGTAGGAAGCACAGTTGTTTTTTTCTGAGCAAGCTCACCGTTCTGGACCTATAGGAAACACAGTAGAGTAGATGAGGGCTCTTTTCTCAAAAGCAGAGTGTGTTTTTTGTAAGGTGAGCTACCGTTTGTTTTCCAGTCCTAAATGGAGTTGAATCACATGCAGTTTCTGGTCCTACGACCAAGAGTTGTTTTCATGTAAAAAGAGTCACTATTGCGCTCCCATTGCCATACACAGTGCAAAAAGCACTCGCGTCTGTTCCCATTAAGTACAGTGTATTGGACTGAAGAGGAGCTACTGTTCTTGTCAGTTTACTATGCAGAGTTGACCTAGATATGGCTGTGTGTGTAGGAAGCACAGTTCTTTTGTTCTGAGCAAGCACACTGTTCTGGCCCTATAGGAAACACAGTAGAGTAGAAGAGTGCTCTTTTCTCAAAAGCAGAGTGTGTTTTTTGTAAGGCAAGCTACCGTTTGTTTCCCAGTCCTAAATGGAGTTGAGACACATGCAGTTTTTGGTCCTACGAGCAAGAGTTGTTTTCTTGTAAGAAGAGTCACTATTGCGCTCCCATTGCCATACACAGGGCAAATAGCACTGACATCTGTTTCCAGCATGTACACAGTATTGGACTGAAGAGGATTTACTGTTCTTGTCAGTTTCCTAAGCAGAATTGAACTAGATATTGCCCGTGTGTAGGAAGCACAGTTCTTTTGTTCTGTGCAAGCTCACTGTTTGGACCCCATAGGAAACACAGTAGAGTAGAAGAGTGCTCTTTTCTCAAAAGCAGAGTGTGTTACTTTTAAGGCGAGCTAGCATTTGTTTCCCAGTCCTAAATGGAGTTGAATCACATACAGTTTCTAGTCCTACGAGCAAGAGTTGTTTTCTGGTAAGGAAAGTTACTATTGTGCTCCCATTGCCATACACATTGCAAATAGCACTCACGTTTGTTCCCAGCAAGTACGGTGTATTGGACTGAAGAGGAGCTACTGTTCGTGTCAGTATCCTAAGCAGAGTTGAACTAGATATGGCCCGTGTGTGTAGGAAGCACAGTTCTTTTGTTCTGAGCAAGCTCACTGTTCAGACCCCATAGGAAACACAGTAGAGTAGAAGAGTGCTCTTTTCTCAAAAGTAGAATGTGTTTCTTGTAAGGCGAGCTTGTTTTTGGTTCCCAGTCAGAAATGAAGTTGAATCCCATGCAGTTTCTGGTCCTACGAGCAAGAGTTGTTTTCTGGTAAGAAGAGTCACTATTGAGCTGCCATTGCCATATACAGTGCAAATAGCAAACCAGTCAGTTACCAGCAATTACAGTGTATTGGACTTAAGAGGAGCTACTGTTCTAGTCAGTTTCCTAAGCAGAGTTGAACTAGATATGGCCCGTGTGTGTAGGAAGCACAGTTCTTTTGTTCTGAGCAAGCTCACTGTTCTGGCCCTATAAGAAACACAGTAGAGTAGAAGAGTGCTCTTTTCTCAAAAGCAAAGTGTGTTTCTTGTAAGGCGAGCTAGCATTTGTTTCCCAGTCCTAAATGGAGTTGAATCCCATGCAGTTTCTTGTCCTACGAGCAAGAATTGTTTTCTGGTAAAGAAAGTCCTTATTGCGCTCCCATTGCAATACACAGTGCAAATAGCACTCGCGTCTGTTCCCATTAAGTACAGTGTATTGGACTGAACTGGATCTACTGTTCTTGTCAGTTTCCTAAGCAGAGTTGAACTAGATATAGCCCGTGTGTGTAGGAAGCACAGTTCTTTTGTTCTGAGCAAGCTCTCTGTTCGGACACCAAAGGAAAAACAGTAGAGTAGAAGAGTGCTCTTTTCTCAAAAGCAGAGTGTGTTTCTTGTAAGGCGAGCTACCATTTGCTTCCCAGTCCTAAATGGAGTTGAATCACATGCAGTATCTGGTCCTACGACCAAGAGTTGTTTTCTGGTAAGAAGAGTCACTATTGCGCTTCCATTGCCATACACACTGCAAACAGCACTCGCGTCTGTTCCCATTAAGTACAGTGTATTGGACTGAAGAGGAGATACTGTTCTTCTCAGTTTACTAAGCAGAGTTGACCTAGATATAGCCCGTGTGTGTAGGAAGCACAGTTCTTTTGTTCTGAGCAAGGTCACTGTTCTGGCCCTATAGGAAACACAGTAGAGTAGAAGAGTGCTCTTTTCTCAAAAGCAGAGTGTGTTTCTTGTAAGGCGAACTAGCGTTTGTTTCCCAGTTATAAATGGATTTGAGTCACATGTAGTTTTTGGTCCTAAGAGCAAGAGTTGTTTTCTGGTAAGAAAAGTCACTATTGCACTCCCATTGCAATATGTAGTACAAATAGCACTCGTGTCTGTTCCCAGCAAGTACAGTGTATTGGACTGAAGAGGAGCTACTGTTCTTGTCAGTTTCCTAAGCAGAATTGAACTAGATATGGCCGTGTGTGTAGGAAGCACAGTTCTTTTGTTCTGAGCAAGCTCACTGTTCTGGCCCTATAAGAAACACAGTAGAGTAGAAGAGTGCTCTTTTCTCAAAAGCAGAGTGTGTTTCTTGTAAGGCGAGATAGTGTTTGTTAACCAGTCCTAAATGGAGTTAAATCACATGCAGTTTCTGGTCCTACAAGCAAGTTTTGTTTTCTGGTAAGGAAAGTCACTATTGCGCTCCCATTGCCATACACAGTGCAAATAGCAGTCGCGTCTGTGCCCAGCAAATACAGTGTATTGGACTGAAGAGGAGCTACTGTTCTTGTCAGTTTCCTAAGCAGAGTTGAACTAGACATGGCCCGTGTGTGTAGGAAGCACAGTTCTTTTGTTCTGTGCAAGCTCACTGTTTGGACCCATAGGAAACAGAGTAGAGTAGAAGAGTACTCTTTTCTCAAAAGCAGAGTGTGTTTCTTGTAAGGCGAGCTAGCGTTTGTTTCCCAGTCCTAAATGGAGGTGAATCACATGCAGTTTCTGGTCCTACGAGCAAGAATTGTTTTCTGGTAAGGAAAGTCCCTATTGCGCTCCCATTGCGATACACAGTGTAAATAGCACTCGCGTCTGTTCCCACAAATACAGTGTATTGGACTGAACTGGATCTACTGTTCTTGTCAGTTTCCTAAGCAGAATTGAACTAGATATGGCCGTGTGTGTAGGAAGCATAGTTCTTTTGTTATGAGCAAGCTCACTGTTTTGGCCCTATAGGAAACACAGTAGAGTAGAAGAGTGCTCTTTTCTCAAAAGCAGAGTGTGTTTTTTGTAAGGTGAGCTACAGTTTGTTTTCCAGTCCTAAATGGATTTGAATCACATGCAGTTTTTGGTCCTAAGAGCAAGAGTTGTTTTCTGGTAAGAAGAGACACTATTGCGCTCCCATTGCCATACACAGTGCAAATAGCACTGGCTTCTGTTCCCATTAAGTACAGTGTATTGGACTGAAGAGGAGCTACTGTTCTTGTCAGTTTACTAAGCAGAGTTGACCTAGATATGGCCCGTGTGTGTAGGAAGCACAGTTCTTTTGTTCTGAGCAAGCTCTCTGTTCTGGCCCTATAGGAAACACAGTAGAGTAGAAGAGTGCTCTTTTCTCAAAAGCAGAGTGTGTTTCTTGTAAGGCGAGCTAGCGTTTGTTTCCCAGTTCTAAAGGGATTTGAGTCACATGCAGTTTTTGGTCCTAAGAGCAAGAGTTGTTTTCTGGTAAGAAGACACTATTGCACTCCCATTGCCATATGCAGTACAAATAGCACTCGTGTCTGTTCCCAGCAAGTAAAGTGTATTGGACTGAAGAGGATGTACTGTTCTTGTCAGTTTTCTAAGCAGAGTTGAACAAGATATTGCCCGTGAGTGTAGGAAGCACAGTTCTTTTGTTCTGTGCAAGCTCACTGTTTGGACCACATAGGAAACACAGTAGAGTAGAAGAGTGCTCTTTTCTCAAAAGCAGAGTGTGTTTCTTGTAAGGCGAGCTAGCGTTTGTTTCCCAGTCCTAAATGGAGTTGAATCCCATGCAGTTTCTGGTCCTATGAGCAAGAATTGTTTTCTGGTAAGGAAAGTCCCTATTGCGCTCCCATTTCGATACACTGTGTAAATAGCACTGGCGTCTGTTCCCAGCAAGTACAGTGAATTGGACTTCACAGGATCTACTATTCTTGTCAGTTTCCTAAGCAGAATTGAACTAGATATGGCCATGTGTGTAGGAAGCACAGTTCTTTTTTTCTGAGCAAGCTCACTGTTCTGGCCCTATAGGAAACACAGTAGAGTAGAAGAGTGCTCTTTTCTCAAAAGCAGAGTGTGTTTCTTGTAAGGCGAGCTAGCGTTTGTTTCCCAGTCCTAAATGGAGTTGAATCACATGCAGTTTCTGGTCCTATGAGCAAGAGTTTTTTTCTGGCAAGAAGAGTCACTATTGAGCTCCCCTTGCCATACACAGTGCAAATAGCACTCGCGTCTGTTCCCAGCAAATACAGTGTATTGGACTGTAGAGGAGCTACTGTTCTTGTCAGTTTCCTAAGCAGAATTGAACTAGATATGGCCATGTGTGTAGGAAGCACAGTTCTTCTGTTCTGAGCAAGCTCACTGTTCTGGCCCTATAAGAAACAGAGTAGAGTAGATGAGTGCTCTTTTCTCAAAAGCAGAGTGTGTTTCTTATAAGGCGAGATAGTGTTTGTTAACCAGTACTAAATGGAGTTGAATCACATGCAGTTTCTGGTCCTACGAGCAAGATTTGTTTTCTGGTAATGAAAGTCACTATTGCGCTCCCATTGCCATACACAGTGCAAATAGCACTCGCGTCTGTGCCCAGCAAATACAGTGTATTGGACTGAAGAGGAGCTACTGTTCTTGTCAGTTTCCTAAGCAGAGTTGAACTAGATATGGCCCGTGTGTGTAGGAAGCACAGTTGTTTTTTTCTGAGCAAGCTCACCGTTCTGGACCTATAGGAAACACAATAGAGTAGATGAGGGCTCTTTTCTCAAAAGCAGAGTGTGTTTCTTGTAAGGCGAGCTACCATTTGCTTCCCAGTCCTAAATGGAGTTGAATCACATGCAGTATCTGGTCCTACGACCAAGAGTTGTTTTCTGGTAAGAAGAGTCACTATTGCGCTTCCATTGCCATACACAGTGCAAACAGCACTCGCGTCTGTTCCCATTAAGTACAGTGTATTGGACTGAAGAGGAGATACTGTTCTTGTCAGTTTACTAAGCAGAGTTGACCTAGATATAGCCCGTGTGTGTAGGAAGCACAGTTCTTTTGTTCTGAGCAAGGTCACTGTTCTGGCCCTATAGGAAACACAGTAGAGTAGAAGAGTGCTCTTTTCTCAAAAGCAGAGTGTGTTTCTTGTAAGGCGAACTAGCGTTTGTTTCCCAGTTATAAATGGATTTGAGTCACATGTAGTTTTTGGTCCTAAGAGCAAGAGTTGTTTTCTGGTAAGAAAAGTCACTATTGCACTCCCATTGCAATACGTAGTACAAATAGCACTCGTGTCTGTTCCCAGCAAGTACAGTGTATTGGACTGAAGAGGAGCTACTGTTCTTGTCAGTTTCCTAAGCAGAGTTGAACTAGATATGGCCCGTGTGTGTAGGAAGCACAGTTCTTTTGTTCTGTGCAAGCTCACTGTTTGCCCCCCATAGGAAACACAGTAGAGTAGAAGAGTGCTCTTTTCTCAAAAGCAGAGTGTGTTACTTTTAAGGTGAGCTAGCATTTGTTTCCCAGTCCTAAATAGATTTGAATCACATAGAGTTTCTAGTCGTACAAGCAAGAGTTGTTTTCTGGTAAGGAAAGTTACTATTGTGCTCCCATTGCCATACACATTGCAAATAGCACTCACGTTTGTTCGCAGCAAGTATAGTGTATTGGACTAAAGAGGAGCTACTGTTCTTGTCAGTATCCTAAGCAGAGTTGAACTAGATATGGCCCGTGTGTGTAGGAAGCACAGTTCTTTTGTTCTGAGCAAGCTCACTGTTCGGACCCCATAGGAAACACAGTAGAGTAGAAGAGTGCTCTTTTCTCAAAAGTAGAATGTGTTTCTTGTAAGGCGAGCTAGTTTTTGTTTCCAAGTCAGAAATGAAGTTGAATCCCATGCAGTTTCTGGTCCTATGAGCAAGAGTTGTTTTCTGGTAAGAAGAGTCACTATTGAGCTCCCATTGCCATACACAGTGCAAATAGCACTCCAGTCAGTTACCAGCAATTACAGTGTATTGGACTTAAGAGGAGCTACTGTTCTTGACAGTTTCCTAAGCAGAGTTGAACTAGATATGGCCCGTGTGTGTAGGAAGCACAGTTCTTTTGTTCTGAGCAAGCTCACTGTTCTGACCCTATAGGAAACACAGTAGAGTAGAAGAGTGCTCTTTTCTCAAAAGCAGAGTGTGTTTCTTGTAAGGCGAGCTACCATTTGCTTCCCAGTCCTAAATGGAGTTGAATCACATGCAGTATCTGGTCCTACGACCAAGAGTTGTTTTCTGGTTTGAAGAGTCACTATTGTGCTTCCATTGACATACACAGTGCAAACAGCACTCGAGTCTGTTCCCATTAAGTACAGTGTATTGGACTGAAGAGGAGATACTGTTCTTGTCAGTTTAGTAAGCAGAGTTGACCTAGATATAGCCCGTGTGTGTAGGAAGCACAGTTCTTTTGTTCTGAGCAAGGTCACTTTTCTGGCCCTATAGGAAACACAGTAGAGTAGAAGAGTGCTCTTTTCTCAAAAGCAGAGTGTGTTTCTTGTAAGGCGAGCTAGCATTTGTTTCCCAGTCCTAAATGGAGTTGAATCCCATGCAGTTTCTTGTCCTACGAGCAAGAATTGTTTTCTGGTAAAGAAAGTCCTTATTGCGCTCCCATTGCAATACACAGTGCAAATAGCACTCGCGTCTGTTCCCAGCAAGTACAGTGTATTGGACTGAACTGGATCTACTGTTCTTGTCAGTTTCCTAAGCAGAATTGAACTAGATATGGCCATGTGTGTAGGAAGCACAGTTCTTTTGTTCTGAGCAAGCTCACTGTTCTGGCCCTATAAGAAACACAGTAGAGTAGAAGAGTGCTCTTTTCTCAAAAGCAGAGTGTGTTTCTTGTAAGGCGAGATAGTGTTTGTTAACCAGTCCTAAATGGAGTTGAATCACATGCAGTTTCTGGTCCTACAAGCAAGATTTGTTTTCTGGTAAGGAAAGTCACTATTGCGCTCCCATTGCCATACACAGTGCAAATAGCAGTCGCGTCTGTGCCCAGCAAATACAGTGTATTGGACTGAAGAGGAGCTACTGTTCTTGTCAGTTTCCTAAGCAGAGTTGAACTAGACATGGCCCGTGTGTGTAGGAAGCACAGTTCTTTTGTTCTGTGCAAGCTCACTGTTTGGACCCATAGGAAACAGAGTAGAGTAGAAGAGTACTCTTTTCTCAAAAGCAGAGTGTGTTTCTTGTAAGGCGAGCTAGCGTTTGTTTCCCAGTCCTAAATGGAGGTGAATCACATGCAGTTTCTGGTCCTACGAGCAAGAATTGTTTTCTGGTAAGGAAAGTCCCTATTGCGCTCCCATTGCGATACACAGTGTAAATAGCACTCGCGTCTGTTCCCACAAATACAGTGTATTGGACTGAACTGGATCTACTGTTCTTGTCAGTTTCCTAAGCAGAATTGAACTAGATATGGCCGTGTGTGTAGGAAGCATAGTTCTTTTGTTATGAGCAAGCTCACTGTTTTGGCCCTATACGAAACACAGTAGAGTAGAAGAGTGCTCTTTTCTCAAAAGCAGAGTGTGTTTTTTGTAAGGTGAGCTACAGTTTGTTTTCCAGTCCTAAATGGATTTGAATCACATGCAGTTTTTGGTCCTAAGAGCAAGAGTTGTTTTCTGGTAAGAAGAGACACTATTGCGCTCCCATTGCCATACACAGTGCAAATAGCACTGGCTTCTGTTCCCATTAAGTACAGTGTATTGGACTGAAGAGGAGCTACTGTTCTTGTCAGTTTACTAAGCAGAGTTGACCTAGATATGGCCCGTGTGTGTAGGAAGCACAGTTCTTTTGTTCTGAGCAAGCTCTCTGTTCTGGCCCTATAGGAAACACAGTAGAGTAGAAGAGTGCTCTTTTCTCAAAAGCAGAGTGTGTTTCTTGTAAGGCGAGCTAGCGTTTGTTTCCCAGTTCTAAAGGGATTTGAGTCACATGCAGTTTTTGGTCCTAAGAGCAAGAGTTGTTTTCTGGTAAGAAGACCCTATTGCACTCCCATTGCCATATGCAGTACAAATAGCACTCGTGTCTGTTCCCAGCAAGTAAAGTGTATTGGACTGAAGAGGATCTACTGTTCTTGTCAGTTTTCTAAGCAGAGTTGAACAAGATATTGCCCGTGAGTGTAGGAAGCACAGTTCTTTTGTTCTGTGCAAGCTCACTGTTTGGACCCCATAGGAAACACAGTAGAGTAGAAGAGTGCTCTTTTCTCAAAAGCAGAGTGTGTTTCTTGTAAGGCGAGCTAGCGTTTGTTTCCCAGTCCTAAATGGAGTTGAATCCCATGCAGTTTCTGGTCCTATGAGCAAGAATTGTTTTCTGGTAAGGAAAGTCCCTATTGCGCTCCCATTTCGATACACTGTGTAAATAGCACTGGCGTCTGTTCCCAGCAAGTACAGTGAATTGGACTTCACAGGATCTACTATTCTTGTCAGTTTCCTAAGCAGAATTGAACTAGATATGGCCATGTGTGTAGGAAGCACAGTTCTTTTTTTCTGAGCAAGCTCACTGTTCTGGCCCTATAGGAAACACAGTAGAGTAGAAGAGTGCTCTTTTCTCAAAATCAGAGTGTGTTTCTTGTAAGGCGAGCTAGCGTTTGTTTCCCAGTCCTAAATGGAGTTGAATCACATGCAGTTTCTGGTCCTATGAGCAAGAGTTTTTTTCTGGCAAGAAGAGTCACTATTGAGCTCCCCTTGCCATACACAGTGCAAATAGCACTCGCGTCTGTTCCCAGCAAATACAGTGTATTGGACTGTAGAGGAGCTACTGTTCTTGTCAGTTTCCTAAGCAGAATTGAACTAGATATGGCCATGTGTGTAGGAAGCACAGTTCTTCTGTTCTGAGCAAGCTCACTGTTCTGGCCCTATAAGAAACAGAGTAGAGTAGATGAGTGCTCTTTTCTCAAAAGCAGAGTGTGTTTCTTATAAGGCGAGATAGTGTTTGTTAACCAGTCCTAAATGGAGTTGAATCACATGCAGTTTCTGGTCCTACGAGCAAGATTTGTTTTCTGGTAATGAAAGTCACTATTGCGCTCCCATTGCCATACACAGTGCAAATAGCACTCGCGTCTGTGCCCAGCAAATACAGTGTATTGGACTGAAGAGGAGCTACTGTTCTTGTCAGTTTCCTAAGCAGAGTTGAACTAGATATGGCCCGTGTGTGTAGGAAGCACAGTTGTTTTTTTCTGAGCAAGCTCACCGTTCTGGACCTATAGGAAACACAGTAAAGTAGATGAGGGCTCTTTTCTCAAAAGCAGAGTGTGTTTCTTGTAAGGCGAGCTACCATTTGCTTCCCAGTCCTAAATGGAGTTGAATCACATGCAGTATCTGGTCCTACGACCAAGAGTTGTTTTCTGGTAAGAAGAGTCACTATTGCGCTTCCATTGCCATACACAGTGCAAACAGCACTCGCGTCTGTTCCCATTAAGTACAGTGTATTGGACTGAAGAGGAGATACTGTTCTTGTCAGTTTACTAAGCAGAGTTGACCTAGATATAGCCCGTGTGTGTAGGAAGCACAGTTCTTTTGTTCTGAGCAAGGTCACTGTTCTGGCCCTATAGGAAACACAGTAGAGTAGAAGAGTGCTCTTTTCTCAAAAGCAGAGTGTGTTTCTTGTAAGGCGAACTAGCGTTTGTTTCCCAGTTATAAATGGATTTGAGTCACATGTAGTTTTTGGTCCTAAGAGCAAGAGTTGTTTTCTGGTAAGAAAAGTCACTATTGCACTCCCATTGCAATACGTAGTACAAATAGCACTCGTGTCTGTTCCCAGCAAGTACAGTGTATTGGACTGAAGAGGAGCTACTGTTCTTGTCAGTTTCCTAAGCAGAGTTGAACTAGATATGGCCCGTGTGTGTAGGAAGCACAGTTCTTTTGTTCTGTGCGAGCTCACTGTTTGGACCCATAGGAAACACAGTAGAGTAGAAGAGTGCTCTTTTCTCAAAAGCAGAGTGTGTTACTTTTAAGGTGAGCTAGCGTTTGTTTCCCAGTCCTAAATAGATTTGAATCACATAGAGTTTCTAGTCCTACAAGCAAGAGTTGTTTTCTGGTAAGGAAAGTTACTATTGTGCTCCCATTGCCATACACATTGCAAATAGCACTCACGTTTGTTCGCAGCAAGTATAGTGTATTGGACTAAAGAGGAGCTACTGTTCTTGTCAGTATCCTAAGCAGAGTTGAACTAGATATGGCCCGTGTGTGTAGGAAGCACAGTTCTTTTGTTCTGAGCAAGCTCACTGTTCGGACCCCATAGGAAACACAGTAGAGTAGAAGAGTGCTCTTTTCTCAAAAGTAGAATGTGTTTCTTGTAAGGCGAGCTAGTTTTGGTTTCCAAGTCAGAAATGAAGTTGAATCCCATGCAGTTTCTGGTCCTATGAGCAAGAGTTGTTTTCTGGTAAGAAGAGTCACTATTGAGCTCCCATTGCCATACACAGTGCAAATAGCACTCCAGTCAGTTACCAGCAATTACAGTGTATTGGACTTAAGAGGAGCTACTGTTCTTGACAGTTTCCTAAGCAGAGTTGAACTAGATATGGCCCGTGTGTGTAGGAAGCACAGTTCTTTTGTTCTGAGCAAGCTCACTGTTCTGACCCTATAGGAAACACAGTAGAGTAGAAGAGTGCTCTTTTCTCAAAAGCAGAGTGTGTTTCTTGTAAGGCGAGCTACCATTTGCTTCCCAGTCCTAAATGGAGTTGAATCACATGCAGTATCTGGTCCTACGACCAAGAGTTGTTTTCTGGTTTGAAGAGTCACTATTGTGCTTCCATTGACATACACAGTGCAAACAGCACTCGAGTCTGTTCCCATTAAGTACAGTGTATTGGACTGAAGAGGAGATACTGTTCTTGTCAGTTTAGTAAGCAGAGTTGACCTAGATATAGCCCGTGTGTGTAGGAAGCACAGTTCTTTTGTTCTGAGCAAGCTCACTTTTCTGGCCCTATAGGAAACACAGTAGAGTAGAAGAGTGCTCTTTTCTCAAAAGCAGAGTGTGTTTCTTGTAAGGCGAGCTAGCATTTGTTTCCCAGTCCTAAATGGAGTTGAATCCCATGCAGTTTCTTGTCCTACGAGCAAGAATTGTTTTCTGGTAAAGAAAGTCCTTATTGCGCTCCCATTGCAATACACAGTGCAAATAGCACTCGCGTCTGTTCCCAGCAAGTACAGTGTATTGGACTGAACTGGATCTACTGTTCTTGTCAGTTTCCTAAGCAGAATTGAACTAGATATGGCCGTGTGTGTAGGAAGCACAGTTCTTTTGTTCTGAGCAAGCTCACTGTTCTGGCCCTATAAGAAACACAGTAGAGTAGAAGAGTGCTCTTTTCTCAAAAGCAGAGTGTGTTTCTTGTAAGGCGAGATAGTGTTTGTTAACCAGTCCTAAATGGAGTTGAATCACATGCAGTTTCTGGTCCTACAAGCAAGATTTGTTTTCTGGTAAGGAAAGTCACTATTGCGCTCCCATTGCCATACACAGTGCAAATAGCAGTCGCGTCTGTGCCCAGCAAATACAGTGTATTGGACTGAAGAGGAGCTACTGTTCTTGTCAGTTTCCTAAGCAGAGTTGAACTAGACATGGCCCGTGTGTGTAGGAAGCACAGTTCTTTTGTTCTGTGCAAGCTCACTGTTTGGACCCATAGGAAACAGAGTAGAGTAGAAGAGTACTCTTTTCTCAAAAGCAGAGTGTGTTTCTTGTAAGGCGAGCTAGCGTTTGTTTCCCAGTCCTAAATGGAGGTGAATCACATGCAGTTTCTGGTCCTACGAGCAAGAATTGTTTTCTGGTAAGGAAAGTCCCTATTGCGCTCCCATTGCGATACACAGTGTAAATAGCACTCGCGTCTGTTCCCACAAATACAGTGTATTGGACTGAACTGGATCTACTGTTCTTGTCAGTTTCCTAAGCAGAATTGAACTAGATATGGCCGTGTGTGTAGGAACCATAGTTCTTTTGTTATGAGCAAGCTCACTGTTTTGGCCCTATAGGAAACACAGTAGAGTAGAAGAGTGCTCTTTTCTCAAAAGCAGAGTGTGTTTTTTGTAAGGTGAGCTACAGTTTGTTTTCCAGTCCTAAATGGATTTGAATCACATGCAGTTTTTGGTCCTAAGAGCAAGAGTTGTTTTCTGGTAAGAAGAGACACTATTGCGCTCCCATTGCCATACACAGTGCAAATAGCACTGGCTTCTGTTCCCATTAAGTACAGTGTATTGGACTGAAGAGGAGCTACTGTTCTTGTCAGTTTACTAAGCAGAGTTGACCTAGATATGGCCCGTGTGTGTAGGAAGCACAGTTCTTTTGTTCTGAGCAAGCTCTCTGTTCTGGCCCTATAGGAAACACAGTAGAGTAGAAGAGTGCTCTTTTCTCAAAAGCAGAGTGTGTTTCTTGTAAGGCGAGCTAGCGTTTGTTTCCCAGTTCTAAAGGGATTTGAGTCACATGCAGTTTTTGGTCCTAAGAGCAAGAGTTGTTTTCTGGTAAGAAGACACTATTGCACTCCCATTGCCATATGCAGTACAAATAGCACTCGTGTCTGTTCCCAGCAAGTAAAGTGTATTGGACTGAAGAGGATCTACTGTTCTTGTCAGTTTTCTAAGCAGAGTTGAACAAGATATTGCCCGTGAGTGTAGGAAGCACAGTTCTTTTGTTCTGTGCAAGCTCACTGTTTGGACCCCATAGGAAACACAGTAGAGTAGAAGAGTGCTCTTTTCTCAAAAGCAGAGTGTGTTTCTTGTAAGGCGAGCTAGCGTTTGTTTCCCAGTCCTAAATGGAGTTGAATCCCATGCAGTTTCTGGTCCTATGAGCAAGAATTGTTTTCTGGTAAGGAAAGTCCCTATTGCGCTCCCATTTCGATACACTGTGTAAATAGCACTGGCGTCTGTTCCCAGCAAGTACAGTGAATTGGACTTCACAGGATCTACTATTCTTGTCAGTTTCCTAAGCAGAATTGAACTAGATATGGCCATGTGTGTAGGAAGCACAGTTCTTTTTTTCTGAGCAAGCTCACTGTTCTGGCCCTATAGGAAACACAGTAGAGTAGAAGAGTGCTCTTTTCTCAAAATCAGAGTGTGTTTCTTGTAAGGCGAGCTAGCGTTTGTTTCCCAGTCCTAAATGGAGTTGAATCACATGCAGTTTCTGGTCCTATGAGCAAGAGTTTTTTTCTGGCAAGAAGAGTCACTATTGAGCTCCCCTTGCCATACACAGTGCAAATAGCACTCGCGTCTGTTCCCAGCAAATACAGTGTATTGGACTGTAGAGGAGCTACTGTTCTTGTCAGTTTCCTAAGCAGAATTGAACTAGATATGGCCATGTGTGTAGGAAGCACAGTTCTTCTGTTCTGAGCAAGCTCACTGTTCTGGCCCTATAAGAAACAGAGTAGAGTAGATGAGTGCTCTTTTCTCAAAAGCAGAGTGTGTTTCTTATAAGGCGAGATAGTGTTTGTTAACCAGTCCTAAATGGAGTTGAATCACATGCAGTTTCTGGTCCTACGAGCAAGATTTGTTTTCTGGTAATGAAAGTCACTATTGCGCTCCCATTGCCATACACAGTGCAAATAGCACTCGCGTCTGTGCCCAGCAAATACAGTGTATTGGACTGAAGAGGAGCTACTGTTCTTGTCAGTTTCCTAAGCAGAGTTGAACTAGATATGGCCCGTGTGTGTAGGAAGCACAGTTGTTTTTTTCTGAGCAAGCTCACCGTTCTGGACCTATAGGAAACACAGTAGAGTAGATGAGGGCTCTTTTCTCAAAAGCAGAGTGTGTTTCTTGTAAGGCGAGCTACCATTTGCTTCCCAGTCCTAAATGGAGTTGAATCACATGCAGTATCTGGTCCTACGACCAAGAGTTGTTTTCTGGTAAGAAGAGTCACTATTGCGCTTCCATTGCCATACACAGTGCAAACAGCACTCGCGTCTGTTCCCATTAAGTACAGTGTATTGGACTGAAGAGGAGGTACTGTTCTTGTCAGTTTACTAAGCAGAGTTGACCTAGATATAGCCCGTGTGTGTAGGAAGCACAGTTCTTTTGTTCTGAGCAAGGTCACTGTTCTGGCCCTATAGGAAACACAGTAGAGTAGAAGAGTGCTCTTTTCTCAAAAGCAGAGTGTGTTTCTTGTAAGGCGAACTAGCGTTTGTTTCCCAGTTATAAATGGATTTGAGTCACATGTAGTTTTTGGTCCTAAGAGCAAGAGTTGTTTTCTGGTAAGAAAAGTCACTATTGCACTCCCATTGCAATACGTAGTACAAATAGCACTCGTGTCTGTTCCCAGCAAGTACAGTGTATTGGACTGAAGAGGAGCTACTGTTCTTGTCAGTTTCCTAAGCAGAGTTGAACTAGATATGGCCCGTGTGTGTAGGAAGCACAGTTCTTTTGTTCTGTGCAAGCTCACTGTTTGCCCCCCATAGGAAACACAGTAGAGTAGAAGAGTGCTCTTTTCTCAAAAGCAGAGTGTGTTACTTTTAAGGTGAGCTAGCGTTTGTTTCCCAGTCCTAAATAGATTTGAATCACATAGAGTTTCTAGTCCTACAAGCAAGAGTTGTTTTCTGGTAAGGAAAGTTACTATTGTGCTCCCATTGCCATACACATTGCAAATAGCACTCACGTTTGTTCGCAGCAAGTATAGTGTATTGGACTAAAGAGGAGCTACTGTTCTTGTCAGTATCCTAAGCAGAGTTGAACTAGATATGGCCCGTGTGTGTAGGAAGCACAGTTCTTTTGTTCTGAGCAAGCTCACTGTTCGGACCCCATAGGAAACACAGTAGAGTAGAAGAGTGCTCTTTTCTCAAAAGTAGAATGTGTTTCTTGTAAGGCGAGCTAGTTTTTGTTTCCAAGTCAGAAATGAAGTTGAATCCCATGCAGTTTCTGGTCCTATGAGCAAGAGTTGTTTTCTGGTAAGAAGAGTCACTATTGAGCTCCCATTGCCATACACAGTGCAAATAGCACTCCAGTCAGTTACCAGCAATTACAGTGTATTGGACTTAAGAGGAGCTACTGTTCTTGACAGTTTCCTAAGCAGAGTTGAACTAGATATGGCCCGTGTGTGTAGGAAGCACAGTTCTTTTGTTCTGAGCAAGCTCACTGTTCTGACCCTATAGGAAACACAGTAGAGTAGAAGAGTGCTCTTTTCTCAAAAGCAGAGTGTGTTTCTTGTAAGGCGAGCTACCATTTGCTTCCCAGTCCTAAATGGAGTTGAATCACATGCAGTATCTGGTCCTACGACCAAGAGTTGTTTTCTGGTTTGAAGAGTCACTATTGTGCTTCCATTGACATACACAGTGCAAACAGCACTCGAGTCTGTTCCCATTAAGTACAGTGTATTGGACTGAAGAGGAGATACTGTTCTTGTCAGTTTAGTAAGCAGAGTTGACCTAGATATAGCCCGTGTGTGTAGGAAGCACAGTTCTTTTGTTCTGAGCAAGGTCACTTTTCTGGCCCTATAGGAAACACAGTAGAGTAGAAGAGTGCTCTTTTCTCAAAAGCAGAGTGTGTTTCTTGTAAGGCGAGCTAGCATTTGTTTCCCAGTCCTAAATGGAGTTGAATCCCATGCAGTTTCTTGTCCTACGAGCAAGAATTGTTTTCTGGTAAAGAAAGTCCTTATTGCGCTCCCATTGCAATACACAGTGCAAATAGCACTCGCGTCTGTTCCCAGCAAGTACAGTGTATTGGACTGAACTGGATCTACTGTTCTTGTCAGTTTCCTAAGCAGAATTGAACTAGATATGGCCGTGTGTGTAGGAAGCACAGTTCTTTTGTTCTGAGCAAGCTCACTGTTCTGGCCCTATAAGAAACACAGTAGAGTAGAAGAGTGCTCTTTTCTCAAAAGCAGAGTGTGTTTCTTGTAAGGCGAGATAGTGTTTGTTAACCAGTCCTAAATGGAGTTGAATCACATGCAGTTTCTGGTCCTACAAGCAAGATTTGTTTTCTGGTAAGGAAAGTCACTATTGCGCTCCCATTGCCATACACAGTGCAAATAGCAGTCGCGTCTGTGCCCAGCAAATACAGTGTATTGGACTGAAGAGGAGCTACTGTTCTTGTCAGTTTCCTAAGCAGAGTTGAACTAGACATGGCCCGTGTGTGTAGGAAGCACAGTTCTTTTGTTCTGTGCAAGCTCACTGTTTGGACCCATAGGAAACAGAGTAGAGTAGAAGAGTACTCTTTTCTCAAAAGCAGAGTGTGTTTCTTGTAAGGCGAGCTAGCGTTTGTTTCCCAGTCCTAAATGGAGGTGAATCACATGCAGTTTCTGGTCCTACGAGCAAGAATTGTTTTCTGGTAAGGAAAGTCCCTATTGCGCTCCCATTGCGATACACAGTGTAAATAGCACTCGCGTCTGTTCCCACAAATACAGTGTATTGGACTGAACTGGATCTACTGTTCTTGTCAGTTTCCTAAGCAGAATTGAACTAGATATGGCCGTGTGTGTAGGAAGCATAGTTCTTTTGTTATGAGCAAGCTCACTGTTTTGGCCCTATAGGAAACACAGTAGAGTAGAAGAGTGCTCTTTTCTCAAAAGCAGAGTGTGTTTTTTGTAAGGTGAGCTACAGTTTGTTTTCCAGTCCTAAATGGATTTGAATCACATGCAGTTTTTGGTCCTAAGAGCAAGAGTTGTTTTCTGGTAAGAAGAGACACTATTGCGCTCCCATTGCCATACACAGTGCAAATAGCACTGGCTTCTGTTCCCATTAAGTACAGTGTATTGGACTGAAGAGGAGCTACTGTTCTTGTCAGTTTACTAAGCAGAGTTGACCTAGATATGGCCCGTGTGTGTAGGAAGCACAGTTCTTTTGTTCTGAGCAAGCTCTCTGTTCTGGCCCTATAGGAAACACAGTAGAGTAGAAGAGTGCTCTTTTCTCAAAAGCAGAGTGTGTTTCTTGTAAGGCGAGCTAGCGTTTGTTTCCCAGTTCTAAAGGGATTTGAGTCACATGCAGTTTTTGGTCCTAAGAGCAAGAGTTGTTTTCTGGTAAGAAGACACTATTGCACTCCCATTGCCATATGCAGTACAAATAGCACTCCTGTCTGTTCCCAGCAAGTAAAGTGTATTGGACTGAAGAGGATCTACTGTTCTTGTCAGTTTTCTAAGCAGAGTTGAACAAGATATTGCCCGTGAGTGTAGGAAGCACAGTTCTTTTGTTCTGTGCAAGCTCACTGTTTGGACCCCATAGGAAACACAGTAGAGTAGAAGAGTGCTCTTTTCTCAAAAGCAGAGTGTGTTTCTTGTAAGGCGAGCTAGCGTTTGTTTCCCAGTCCTAAATGGAGTTGAATCCCATGCAGTTTCTGGTCCTATGAGCAAGAATTGTTTTCTGGTAAGGAAAGTCCCTATTGCGCTCCCATTTCGATACACTGTGTAAATAGCACTGGCGTCTGTTCCCAGCAAGTACAGTGAATTGGACTTCACAGGATCTACTATTCTTGTCAGTTTCCTAAGCAGAATTGAACTAGATATGGCCATGTGTGTAGGAAGCACAGTTCTTTTTTTCTGAGCAAGCTCACTGTTCTGGCCCTATAGGAAACACAGTAGAGTAGAAGAGTGCTCTTTTCTCAAAATCAGAGTGTGTTTCTTGTAAGGCGAGCTAGCGTTTGTTTCCCAGTCCTAAATGAAGTTGAATCACATGCAGTTTCTGGTCCTATGAGCAAGAGTTTTTTTCTGGCAAGAAGAGTCACTATTGAGCTCCCCTTGCCATACACAGTGCAAATAGCACTCGCGTCTGTTTCCAGCAAATACAGTGTATTGGACTGTAGAGGAGCTACTGTTCTTGTCAGTTTCCTAAGCAGAATTGAACTAGATATGGCCATGTGTGTAGGAAGCACAGTTCTTCTGTTCTGAGCAAGCTCACTGTTCTGGCCCTATAAGAAACAGAGTAGAGTAGATGAGTGCTCTTTTCTCAAAAGCAGAGTGTGTTTCTTATAAGGCGAGATAGTGTTTGTTAACCAGTCCTAAATGGAGTTGAATCACATGCAGTTTCTGGTCCTACGAGCAAGATTTGTTTTCTGGTAATGAAAGTCACTATTGCGCTCCCATTGCCATACACAGTGCAAATAGCACTCGCGTCTGTGCCCAGCAAATACAGTGTATTGGACTGAAGAGGAGCTACTGTTCTTGTCAGTTTCCTAAGCAGAGTTGAACTAGATATGGCCCGTGTGTGTAGGAAGCACAGTTGTTTTTTTCTGAGCAAGCTCACCGTTCTGGACCTATAGGAAACACAGTAGAGTAGATGAGGGCTCTTTTCTCAAAAGCAGAGTGTGTTTCTTGTAAGGCGAGCTACCATTTGCTTCCCAGTCCTAAATGGAGTTGAATCACATGCAGTATCTGGTCCTATGACCAAGAGTTGTTTTCTGGTAAGAAGAGTCACTATTGCGCTTCCATTGCCATACACAGTGCAAACAGCACTCGCGTCTGTTCCCATTAAGTACAGTGTATTGGACTGAAGAGGAGCTACTGTTCTTGTCAGTTTACTAAGCAGAGTTGACCTAGATATAGCCCGTGTGTGCAGGAAGCACAGTTCTTTTGTTCTGAGCAAGGTAACTGTTCTGGCCCTATAGGAAACACAGTAGAGTAGAAGAGTGCTCTTTTCTCAAAAGCAGAGTGTGTTTCTTGTAAGGCGAGATAGTGTTTGTTAACCAGTCCTAAATGGAGTTGAATCACATGCAGTTTCTGGTCCTACAAGCAAGATTTGTTTTCTGGTAAGGAAAGTCACTATTGCGCTCCCATTGCCATACACAGTGCAAATAGCAGTCGCGTCTGTGCCCAGCAAATACAGTGTATTGGACTGAAGAGGAGCTACTGTTCTTGTCAGTTTCCTAAGCAGAGTTGAACTAGACATGGCCCGTGTGTGTAGGAAGCACAGTTCTTTTGTTCTGTGCAAGCTCACTGTTTGGACCCATAGGAAACAGAGTAGAGTAGAAGAGTACTCTTTTCTCAAAATCAGAGTGTGTTTCTTGTAAGGCGAGCTAGCGTTTGTTTCCCAGTCCTAAATGGAGGTGAATCACATGCAGTTTCTGGTCCTACGAGCAAGAATTGTTTTCTGGTAAGGAAAGTCCCTATTGCGCTCCCATTGCGATACACAGTGTAAATAGCACTCGCGTCTGTTCCCACAAATACAGTGTATTGGACTGAACTGGATCTACTGTTCTTGTCAGTTTCCTAAGCAGAATTGAACTAGATATGGCCGTGTGTGTAGGAAGCATAGTTCTTTTGTTATGAGCAAGCTCACTGTTTTGGCCCTATAGGAAACACAGTAGAGTAGAAGAGTGCTCTTTTCTCAAAAGCAGAGTGTGTTTTTTGTAAGGTGAGCTACAGTTTGTTTTCCAGTCCTAAATGGATTTGAATCACATGCAGTTTTTGGTCCTAAGAGCAAGAGTTGTTTTCTGGTAAGAAGAGACACTATTGCGCTCCCATTGCCATACACAGTGCAAATAGCACTGGCTTCTGTTCCCATTAAGTACAGTGTATTGGACTGAAGAGGAGCTACTGTTCTTGTCAGTTTACTAAGCAGAGTTGACCTAGATATGGCCCGTGTGTGTAGGAAGCACAGTTCTTTTGTTCTGAGCAAGCTCTCTGTTCTGGCCCTATAGGAAACACAGTAGAGTAGAAGAGTGCTCTTTTCTCAAAAGCAGAGTGTGTTTCTTGTAAGGCGAGCTAGCGTTTGTTTCCCAGTTCTAAAGGGATTTGAGTCACATGCAGTTTTTGGTCCTAAGAGCAAGAGTTGTTTTCTGGTAAGAAGACACTATTGCACTCCCATTGCCATATGCAGTACAAATAGCACTCCTGTCTGTTCCCAGCAAGTAAAGTGTATTGGACTGAAGAGGATCTACTGTTCTTGTCAGTTTTCTAAGCAGAGTTGAACAAGATATTGCCCGTGAGTGTAGGAAGCACAGTTCTTTTGTTCTGTGCAAGCTCACTGTTTGGACCCCATAGGAAACACAGTAGAGTAGAAGAGTGCTCTTTTCTCAAAAGCAGAGTGTGTTTCTTGTAAGGCGAGCTAGCGTTTGTTTCCCAGTCCTAAATGGAGTTGAATCCCATGCAGTTTCTGGTCCTATGAGCAAGAATTGTTTTCTGGTAAGGAAAGTCCCTATTGCGCTCCCATTTCGATACACTGTGTAAATAGCACTGGCGTCTGTTCCCAGCAAGTACAGTGAATTGGACTTCACAGGATCTACTATTCTTGTCAGTTTCCTAAGCAGAATTGAACTAGATATGGCCATGTGTGTAGGAAGCACAGTTCTTTTTTTCTGAGCAAGCTCACTGTTCTGGCCCTATAGGAAACACAGTAGAGTAGAAGAGTGCTCTTTTCTCAAAATCAGAGTGTGTTTCTTGTAAGGCGAGCTAGCGTTTGTTTCCCAGTCCTAAATGAAGTTGAATCACATGCAGTTTCTGGTCCTATGAGCAAGAGTTTTTTTCTGGCAAGAAGAGTCACTATTGAGCTCCCCTTGCCATACACAGTGCAAATAGCACTCGCGTCTGTTTCCAGCAAATACAGTGTATTGGACTGTAGAGGAGCTACTGTTCTTGTCAGTTTCCTAAGCAGAATTGAACTAGATATGGCCATGTGTGTAGGAAGCACAGTTCTTCTGTTCTGAGCAAGCTCACTGTTCTGGCCCTATAAGAAACAGAGTAGAGTAGATGAGTGCTCTTTTCTCAAAAGCAGAGTGTGTTTCTTATAAGGCGAGATAGTGTTTGTTAACCAGTCCTAAATGGAGTTGAATCACATGCAGTTTCTGGTCCTACGAGCAAGATTTGTTTTCTGGTAATGAAAGTCACTATTGCGCTCCCATTGCCATACACAGTGCAAATAGCACTCGCGTCTGTGCCCAGCAAATACAGTGTATTGGACTGAAGAGGAGCTACTGTTCTTGTCAGTTTCCTAAGCAGAGTTGAACTAGATATGGCCCGTGTGTGTAGGAAGCACAGTTGTTTTTTTCTGAGCAAGCTCACCGTTCTGGACCTATAGGAAACACAGTAGAGTAGATGAGGGCTCTTTTCTCAAAAGCAGAGTGTGTTTCTTGTAAGGCGAGCTACCATTTGCTTCCCAGTCCTAAATGGAGTTGAATCACATGCAGTATCTGGTCCTATGACCAAGAGTTGTTTTCTGGTAAGAAGAGTCACTATTGCGCTTCCATTGCCATACACAGTGCAAACAGCACTCGCGTCTGTTCCCATTAAGTACAGTGTATTGGACTGAAGAGGAGCTACTGTTCTTGTCAGTTTACTAAGCAGAGTTGACCTAGATATAGCCCGTGTGTGCAGGAAGCACAGTTCTTTTGTTCTGAGCAAGGTAACTGTTCTGGCCCTATAGGAAACACAGTAGAGTAGAAGAGTGCTCTTTTCTCAAAAGCAGAGTGTGTTTCTTGTAAGGCGAGATAGTGTTTGTTAACCAGTCCTAAATGGAGTTGAATCACATGCAGTTTCTGGTCCTACAAGCAAGATTTGTTTTCTGGTAAGGAAAGTCACTATTGCGCTCCCATTGCCATACACAGTGCAAATAGCAGTCGCGTCTGTGCCCAGCAAATACAGTGTATTGGACTGAAGAGGAGCTACTGTTCTTGTCAGTTTCCTAAGCAGAGTTGAACTAGACATGGCCCGTGTGTGTAGGAAGCACAGTTCTTTTGTTCTGTGCAAGCTCACTGTTTGGACCCATAGGAAACAGAGTAGAGTAGAAGAGTACTCTTTTCTCAAAATCAGAGTGTGTTTCTTGTAAGGCGAGCTAGCGTTTGTTTCCCAGTCCTAAATGGAGGTGAATCACATGCAGTTTCTGGTCCTACGAGCAAGAATTGTTTTCTGGTAAGGAAAGTCCCTATTGCGCTCCCATTGCGATACACAGTGTAAATAGCACTCGCGTCTGTTCCCACAAATACAGTGTATTGGACTGAACTGGATCTACTGTTCTTGTCAGTTTCCTAAGCAGAATTGAACTAGATATGGCCGTGTGTGTAGGAAGCATAGTTCTTTTGTTATGAGCAAGCTCACTGTTTTGGCCCTATAGGAAACACAGTAGAGTAGAAGAGTGCTCTTTTCTCAAAAGCAGAGTGTGTTTTTTGTAAGGTGAGCTACAGTTTGTTTTCCAGTCCTAAATGGATTTGAATCACATGCAGTTTTTGGTCCTAAGAGCAAGAGTTGTTTTCTGGTAAGAAGAGACACTATTGCGCTCCCATTGCCATACACAGTGCAAATAGCACTGGCTTCTGTTCCCATTAAGTACAGTGTATTGGACTGAAGAGGAGCTACTGTTCTTGTCAGTTTACTAAGCAGAGTTGACCTAGATATGGCCCGTGTGTGTAGGAAGCACAGTTCTTTTGTTCTGAGCAAGCTCTCTGTTCTGGCCCTATAGGAAACACAGTAGAGTAGAAGAGTGCTCTTTTCTCAAAAGCAGAGTGTGTTTCTTGTAAGGCGAGCTAGCGTTTGTTTCCCAGTTCTAAAGGGATTTGAGTCACATGCAGTTTTTGGTCCTAAGAGCAAGAGTTGTTTTCTGGTAAGAAGACACTATTGCACTCCCATTGCCATATGCAGTACAAATAGCACTCCTGTCTGTTCCCAGCAAGTAAAGTGTATTGGACTGAAGAGGATCTACTGTTCTTGTCAGTTTTCTAAGCAGAGTTGAACAAGATATTGCCCGTGAGTGTAGGAAGCACAGTTCTTTTGTTCTGTGCAAGCTCACTGTTTGGACCCCATAGGAAACACAGTAGAGTAGAAGAGTGCTCTTTTCTCAAAAGCAGAGTGTGTTTCTTGTAAGGCGAGCTAGCGTTTGTTTCCCAGTCCTAAATGGAGTTGAATCCCATGCAGTTTCTGGTCCTATGAGCAAGAATTGTTTTCTGGTAAGGAAAGTCCCTATTGCGCTCCCATTTCGATACACTGTGTAAATAGCACTGGCGTCTGTTCCCAGCAAGTACAGTGAATTGGACTTCACAGGATCTACTATTCTTGTCAGTTTCCTAAGCAGAATTGAACTAGATATGGCCATGTGTGTAGGAAGCACAGTTCTTTTTTTCTGAGCAAGCTCACTGTTCTGGCCCTATAGGAAACACAGTAGAGTAGAAGAGTGCTCTTTTCTCAAAATCAGAGTGTGTTTCTTGTAAGGCGAGCTAGCGTTTGTTTCCCAGTCCTAAATGAAGTTGAATCACATGCAGTTTCTGGTCCTATGAGCAAGAGTTTTTTTCTGGCAAGAAGAGTCACTATTGAGCTCCCCTTGCCATACACAGTGCAAATAGCACTCGCGTCTGTTTCCAGCAAATACAGTGTATTGGACTGTAGAGGAGCTACTGTTCTTGTCAGTTTCCTAAGCAGAATTGAACTAGATATGGCCATGTGTGTAGGAAGCACAGTTCTTCTGTTCTGAGCAAGCTCACTGTTCTGGCCCTATAAGAAACAGAGTAGAGTAGATGAGTGCTCTTTTCTCAAAAGCAGAGTGTGTTTCTTATAAGGCGAGATAGTGTTTGTTAACCAGTCCTAAATGGAGTTGAATCACATGCAGTTTCTGGTCCTACGAGCAAGATTTGTTTTCTGGTAATGAAAGTCACTATTGCGCTCCCATTGCCATACACAGTGCAAATAGCACTCGCGTCTGTGCCCAGCAAATACAGTGTATTGGACTGAAGAGGAGCTACTGTTCTTGTCAGTTTCCTAAGCAGAGTTGAACTAGATATGGCCCGTGTGTGTAGGAAGCACAGTTGTTTTTTTCTGAGCAAGCTCACCGTTCTGGACCTATAGGAAACACAGTAGAGTAGATGAGGGCTCTTTTCTCAAAAGCAGAGTGTGTTTCTTGTAAGGCGAGCTACCATTTGCTTCCCAGTCCTAAATGGAGTTGAATCACATGCAGTATCTGGTCCTATGACCAAGAGTTGTTTTCTGGTAAGAAGAGTCACTATTGCGCTTCCATTGCCATACACAGTGCAAACAGCACTCGCGTCTGTTCCCATTAAGTACAGTGTATTGGACTGAAGAGGAGCTACTGTTCTTGTCAGTTTACTAAGCA
Organism: Peromyscus eremicus; assembly: GCF_949786415.1. NCBI lineage: Eukaryota > Metazoa > Chordata > Mammalia > Rodentia > Cricetidae > Peromyscus > Peromyscus eremicus. Next base: position 372,286 of record NC_081417.1, on the reverse strand, counting down.
GAGTTGACCTAGATATAGCCCGTGTGTGTAGGAAGCACAGTTCTTTTGTTCTGAGCAAGGTAACTGTTCTGGCCCTATAGGAAACACAGTAGAGTAGAAGAGTGCTCTTTTCTCAAAAGCAGAGTGTGTTTTTTGTAAGGCAAGCTACCGTTTGTTTCCCAGTCCTAAATGGAGTTGAGACACATGCAGTTTTTGGTCCTACGAGCAAGAGTTGTTTTCTTGTAAGAAGAGTCACTATTGCGCTCCCATTGCCATACACAGGGCAAATAGCACTGACATCTGTTCCCAGCATGTACACAGTATTGGACTGAAGAGGATTTACTGTTCTTGTCAGTTTCCTAAGCAGAATTGAACTAGATATGGCCCGTGTGTAGGAAGCACAGTTCTTTTGTTCTGAGCAAGCTCACTCTTCTGGCCCTATAAGAAACACAGTAGAGTAGAAGAGTGCTCTTTTCTCAAAAGAAGAGTGTGTTTCTTGTAAGGCGAGCTAGGGTTTTTTTCCCAGTCCTAAATGGAATTGAATCACATGCAGTTTCTGGTCCAAGAGCAAGAGTTGTTTTCTGGTAAGAAGAGTCACTATTGTGCTGCCATTGCCATACACACGACAAATAACACTGGTGTCTGTTCCCAGAAAGTACAGTGTATTGGACTGAAGAGGATCTTCTATTCTTGTCAGGTTCATAAGCAGAATTGAACTAGATATGGCCGTGTGTGAAGGAAGCACAGTTTTTTTGTTCTGAGTAGGCTCAGTGTTCGGAACCCATAGGAAACACAATAGAGTAGAGAAGTGCTCTTTTCTCAAACGCAGAGTGTGTTTCTAGTAAGGTGAGCTAGCATTTGTTTCCCAGTCCTAAATGGAGCTGAATCCCATCCAGTTTCTGGTCTTATGAGCAAGAGTTATTTTCTAATAAGGAAAGTCACTATTGCGCTCCTTTTGCCATACACAGTGCAAAGAGCACTCCCGTCTTTTCCCAGCAAGTACAGTGTATTGGACTGAAGAGTAGCTACTGTTCTTCTCAGTTTCCTAAGCAGAGTTGAACTAGATATGGCTGTGAGTGTTTAGGAAGCACAGTTCTTTTGTTCTGAGAAAGCTCACTGTTCTGGCCCTATAAAAAACACAGTAGAGTAGAAGAGAGCTCTTTTCTCAAAACCAGAGTGTGTTTCTTGTAAGGCAAGCTAGCGTTTGTTTCCCAGTCCCAAATTGAGTTGAATCTCAACAGGTTCTGGTCTTACGAGCAAGAGTGGTTTTCTGGTAAGAAGAGTCACTATTGCGCTCCCATTGCCATACTCAGTGCAAATAGCACTCTTGTCTGTTCCCAGCAAGTACAGTGTATTGCACTGAAGAGGAACTACTGTTCTTGTCAGTTTCCTAAGCAGAGTTGAACTAGATATGTATGGCCCGTGTGTGTAGGAAGCACAGTTCTTTTGTTCTGAGCAAGCTCACTGTTCAGAACCCTTAGGAAACACAGTAAAGTAGAAGAGTGCTCTTTTCTCAAAAGCAGAGTGTGTTTCTTGTAAGGCGAGCTAGGGTTTGTTTCCCAGTCCTAAAAGGAGTTGAATCACATGCAGTTTCTGGTCCTACGAGCAAGACTTGTTTTCTGGTAAGAAGAGTCACTATTGTGCTCCCATTGTCATACACAGGGCAAATAGCACTCGCATATGTTCCCAGCATGTACAGTGTATTGGATTGACGAGGATCTACTGTTCTTGTCAGGATCCTAAGCAGAATTGAACTAGATATGGACATGTGTGTAGGAAGAACAGTTCTTTTGTTCTGTGCAAGCTCACTGTTCGGACCCATAGGAAACACAGTAGAGTAGAAGAGTGCTCTTTTCTCAAAAGCTGAGTGTGTTTCTTGTAAAGCGTGCTAGCGTTTGTTTCCCAGTCGTAAATGAAGTTGAATCACATGCAGTTTCTGGTCCTACGAGCAAGAGTTGTTTTCTGGTAAGGAAAGTCACTATTGTGCTCCCATTGCCATACACAGTGCAAATAGGACTGGCGTCTGTTCCCAGCAAGTACAGTGTATTGGACTGAAGAGGAGCTACTGTTCTTGTCAGTTTCCGAAGCAGAGTTGAACTAGATATGGCCCGTGTGTGTAGGAAGCATAGTTCTTTTTTTCTGAGCAAGCTCACTGTTCTGGCCCTATAGGAAACACAGTAGAGTAGAAGAGTGCTCTTTTCTCAAAAGCAGAGTGTGTTTCTTGTAAGGCAAGCTAGCGATTGTTTCCCCGTCATAAATGGAGTTGAATCACATGCAGTTTCTGGTCCTACGAGCAAGAGTTGTTTTCTGGTAAGGAAAGTCCCTATTGTGTTCCCATTGCGATACACATTGCAAATAGCACTCGCGTCTGTTCCCAGCAAGTACAGTACATTGGCCTGAAGAGGATCTACTGTTCTTGGCTGTTTCCTAAGCAGAATTGAACTAGATATGGCCGTGTGTGTAGGAAGCACAGTTCTTTGGTTCTGTGCAAGCTCACTGTTCTGGCCCTATAGGAAACACAGTAGAGTAGAAGAGTGCTCTTTTCTCAAAAGCAGAGTTTGTTTCCTGTAAGGCGAGCTACCATTTGCTTCCCAGTCCTAAATGGAGTTGAATCACATGCAGTATCTGGTCCTAAGACCAAGAGTTGTTTTCTGGTAAGAAGAGTCACTATTGCGCTCCCATTGCGATACACAGTGCAAATAACACTTGCGTCTGTTTCTACTAAGCACAGTGTACTGGACTGAAGAGGAGCTACTGTTCTTGTCAGTTTACTAAGCAGAGTTGAACTCTATATGGCCCGTCTGTGTAGGAAGCACAGTTTTTTTGTTCTGAGCAAGCTCACTGTTCAGATCCCATAGGAAACACAGTAGAGTAGAAGAGTGCTCTTTTCTCAAAAGCAGAGTGTGTTTCTTGTAAGGCGAGCTAGCGTTTGTTTCCCAGTCCTAAATGGAGTTGAATCCCATGCAGTATCTGGTCCTACGAGCAAGAATTGTTTTCTGGTAAGGAAAGACCTTATTGCACTCCCATTGCGATACACAGTGCAAATAGCACTTGCGTCTGTTCCCAGCAAGTACAGTGTATTGGACTGAACTGGATCTACTGTTCTTGTCAGTTTCCTAAGCAGAGTTGAACTAGATATGGCTGTGTGTGTAGGAAGCACAGTTCTTTTGTTCTGAGCAAGCTCACTATTCTGGCCCTATAAGAAACACAGTAGAGTAGAAGAGTGCTCTTTTCTCAAAAGCAGAGTGTGTTTTTTGTAAGGTGAGCTACCGTTTGTTCCCCAGTCCTAAATGGAGTTGAATCACATGCAGTTTCTGGTCCTTGGAGCAAGAGCTGTTTTCTTCTAAGAAGAGTCACTATTGTGCTCCCATTGCCATACACAGGGCAAATAGCACTGGCATCTATTCCCAGCATGTACAGAGTATTGGACTGAAGATGATTTACTGTTCTTATCAGTTTCCTAAGCAGAATTGAGCTAGATATGGCCCGTGTGTGTAGGAAGCACAGTTCTTTTGTTCTGAGCAAGCTCACTGTTCTGGCGCTATAAGAAACACAGTAGAGTAGAAGAGTGCTCTTTTCTCAAAAGCAGAGTGTGTTTCTTGTAAGGCGAGCTAAGGTTTTTTTTCCCAGTCCTAAATGGAATTGAATCACATGCAGTTTCTGGTCCTACGAGCAAGAGTTGTTTTCTGGTAAGAAGAGACACTATTGTGCTCCCATTGCCATACACAGGGCAAATAGCACTCCAGTCAGTTACCAGCAATTACAGTGTATTGGACTTAAGAGGAGCTACTGTTCTTGTCAGTTTCCTAAGTATAGTTGAACTAGATATGGCCCGTGTGTGTAGGAAGCACAGTTCTTTTGTTCTGAGCAAGCTCACTGTTCGGACACCAAAGGAAACACAGTAGAGTAGAAGAGTGCTCTTTTCTCAAAAGCAGAGTGTGTTTCTTGTAAGGCAAGCGACCATTTGCTTCCCAGTCCTAAATGGAGTTGAATCACATGCAGTGTCTGGTCCTATGACCAAGAGTTGTTTTCTGGTAAGAAGAGTCACTATTGCGCTCCCATTGCCATACACAGTGCAAACAGCACTCGCGTCTGTTCCATTAAGTACAGTGTATTGGACTGAAGAGGAGATACTGTTCTTGTCAGTTTCCTAAGCAGAGTTGAACTAGATATGGCCCATGTGTAGGAAGCACAGTTCTTTTGTTCTGAGCAAGCTTTCTGTTCTGGCCCTATAGGAAACACAGTAGAGTAGAAGAGTGCTCTTTTCTCAAAAGCAGAGTGTGTTTCTTGTAAGGCGAGCTAGCGTTTGTTTCCCAGTCCTAATTGGAGATGAATCACATGCAGTTTCTGGTCCTACGAGCAAGAGTTGTTTTCTGGTAAGGAAAGTCCCTATTGCGCTCCCATTGTGATACCCAGTGCAAATAGCACTCGCGTCTGTTCCCAGCAAATACAGTGTATTGGACTGAAGAGGAGCTACTGTTCTTGTCAGTTTCCTAAGCAGAGTTGAACTAGATATGTCCCGTGTGTGTATGAACCACAGTTCTTTTGTTCTGAGCAAGCACACTGTTCGGAACCCATAGGAAACAAAGTAGAGTTGAAGAGTGCTCTTTTCTCAAAAGCAGAGTGTGTTACTTGTAAGGCAAGATAGCGTTTGTTTCCCAGTCCTAAATAAAGTTGAATCACATGCAGTTTCTTGTCTTACGAGTAAGAGTAGTTTTCTGGTAGGGAATGTCACTATTGCGCTCCCATTGCCATACACAGTGCAAATAGCATTCATGTCTGTTCCCAGCAAGTACAGTGTATTGGACTGAAGAGGAGTTACTGTTCTTGTCAGTTTCCTAAGCAGAGTTGAACTAGATATGGCCCGTGTGTGGAGGAAGCACAGTTCTTTTGTTCTGAGCAAGCTTACTGTTCGGACACCAAAGGAAACACAGAAGAGTAGAAGAGTGCTCTTTTCTCAAAAGCAGAGTGTGTTTCTTGTAAGGCGAGCTACCATTTGCTTCCCAGTCCTAAATGGAGTTGAAACACATGCAGTATCTGGTCCATCGACCAAGATTTTTTTTCTGGTAAGAAGTGTCACTATTGCGCTCCCATTGCCATACACAGTGCAAACAGCACTCGCGTCTGTTCCCATTAAGTACAGTGTATTGGACTGAAGAGGAGACACTGTTCTTGTCAGTTTCCTAAGCAGAGTTGAACTAGATATGGCCCGTGTGTGTAGGAAGCACAGTTCTTTTGTTCTGAGCAAGCTCACTGTTCTGGCCCTATAGGAAACACAGTAGAGAAGAGTGCTCTTTTCTAAAAAGCAGAGTGTGTTTCTTGTAAGGCGAGCTAGCGTTTGTTTCCCAGTCCTAAATGGAGTTGAATCACATGCAGTTTCTGGTCCTACGAGCAAGAGTTGTTTTCTGGTAAGGAAAGTCCCTATTGCGCTCCCATTGTGATACCCAGTGCAAATAGCACTCGCGTCTGTCCCAGCAAGTACAGTGTATTGGACTGAAGAGGAGCTACTGTTCTTGTCAGTTTCTTAACCAGAGTTGAACTAGATATGGCCCGTGTGTGTAGGAAGCACAGTTCTTTTGTTCTGAGCAAGCTCACTGTTCTGGCCCTCTAAGAAACACAGTAGAGTAGAAGAGTGCTCTTTTCTCAAAAGCAGAGTGTGTTTCTTGTAAGGCGAGCTAGCGTTTGTTTCCCAGTTCTAAATGGAGTTGAGTCACATGCAATTTTTGGTCCTACTAGCAATAGCTGTTTTCTGGTAAGAAGAGTCCCTATTGAGCTCCCATTTCCATACGTAGTACAAATAGCACTAGTGTCTGTTCCCAGCAAGTACAGTGTATTGGACTGAAGAGGATCTACTGTTCTTGTCAGTTTCCTAAGCAGAATTGAACTAGATATGGCCCGTGTGTGTAGGAAGGACATTTCTTTTGTTCTGATCAACTCACTGTTTGCACCCCAAAGGAAACACAGTAGAGTAGAAGAGTGCTCTTTTCTCAAAAGCAGAGTGTGTTTCTTGTAAGGCGAACTAGCGTTTGTTTCCCAATCCTAAATGGAGTTGAATCCCATGCAGTTTCTGGACTTACGAGAAAAAGTTGTTTTCTGGTAAGGAAAGTTACTATTGCGCTCCCATTGCCATACACATTGCAAATAGCACTCCCGTCTGTTCGCAGCAAGTACAGTGTATTGGACTTAAGAGGAGCTACTGTTCTTGTCAGTATCCTAAGCAGAGTTGAACTAGATATGGTCCGTGTGTGTAGGAAGCACAGTTCTTTTGTTCTGAGCAAGCTCACTGTTCGGACCCCGTAGGAAACACTGTAGAGTAGAAGAGTGCTCTTTTCTCAAAAGTAGAATGTGTTTCTTGTAAGGCGAGCTAGTTTTTGTTTCCCAGTCAGAAATGAAGTTGAATCCCATGCAGTTTCTGGTCCTTCGAACAAGAATTGTTTTCTGGTAAGGAAAGTCCTTATTGCGCTATCATTGCCATACACAGTGCAAATAGCACTCGTGTCTGTTCCCAGCAATTACAGTGTATTGGACTTAAGAGGAGCTACTGTTCTTGTCAGTTTCCTAAGCAGAGTTGAACTAGATATGGCCCGTGTGTGTAGGAAGCACAGTTCTTTTGTTCTAAGCAAGCTCACTGTTCGGACCCCATAGGAAACACAGTAGAGTAGAAGAGGGCTCTTTTCTCAAAAGCAGAGTGTGTTTCTTGTAAGGCGAGCTAGCGTTTGTTTCCCAGTCCTAAATGGAGTTGAATCCCATGCAGTTTCTGGTCCTACGAGCAAGAATTGTTTTCTGGTAACGAAAGTCCTTATTGAGCTCCCATTGCCATACACAGTGCAAATAGCACTCGCGTCTGTTCCCAGCAAGTACAGTGTATTGGACTGAACTGGATCTACTGTTCTTGTCAGTTTCCTAAGCAGAATTGAACTAGATATGGCCCATGTGTGTAGGAAGCACATTTCTTTTGTTCTGAGCAAGCTCACTGTTCAGACATCAAAGGAAACACAGTAGAGTAGAAGAGTGCTCTTTTCTCAAAAGCAGAGTGTGTTTCTTGTAAGGCGAGCTAGCGTTTGTTTCCCAGTCCTAAATGGAGTTGAATCCCATGCAGTTTCTGGTCTTACGAGAAAAAGTTGTTTTCTGGTAAGAAGAGTCACTATTGCGCTCCCATTGCCATACACAGGGCAAATAGCACTCGCGTCTGTTCCCATTAAGTACAGTGTATTGGACTGAAGAGGAGCTACTTTTCTAGTCAGTTTCCTAATCAGAGTTGAACTAGATATGGCCCGTGTGTGTAGGAAGGAAAGTTCTTTTGTTCTGAGCAAGCTCACTGTTCTGGCCCTGTAGGAAACACAGTAGAGTAGAAGACTGCTCTTTTCTCAAAAGCAGAGTGTGTTTCTTGTAGGGCGATCTAGCGTTTGTTTCCCAGTCTTAAATGGAGTTGAATCACATGCAGTTTCTGGTCCTACGAGCAAGAGTTGTTTTCTGGTAAGGAAAGTCCCTATTGTGCTTCCATTGCGATACCCAGTGCAAATAGCACTCGCGTCTATTCCCAGCAAGTACAGTGTATTGGACTGAAGAGGATCTACTATTCTTGTCAGTTTCCTAAGCAGAATTGAACTAGATTGGCCGTGTGTGTAGGAAGCACAGTTCTTTTGTTCTGAGCAAGCTCACTGTTCTGGCCCTATAAGAAAAACTGTAGAGTAGAAGAGTGCTCTTTTCTCAAAAGCAGAGTGTGTTTCTTGTAAGGCGAGCTAGCGTTTGTTTCCCAGTTCTAAATGGAGTTGAGTCACATGCAGTTTTTGTTCCTAAGAGCAAGAGTTGTTTTCTGGTAAGAAGAGTCACTATTGCACTCCCATTGACATAAGCAGTTCAAATAGCACTCGCGTCTGTTCCCAGCAAGTACAGTGTATTGGACTGAAGAGGATCTACTGTTCTTGTCAGTTTCCTAAGCAGAGTTGAACTAGATATGGCCGTGTGTGTAGGAAGCATAGTTCTTTTGTTCTGAGCAAGCTCTCTGTTCGGACACCAAAGGAAAAACAGTAGAGTAGAAGAGTGCTCTTTTCTCAAAAGCAGAGTGTGTTTCTTGTAAGGCGAGCTACCATTTGCTTCCCAGTCCTAAATGGAGTTGAATCACATGCAGTATCTGGTCCTACGACCAAGAGTTGTTTTCTGGTAAGAAGAGTCACTATTGCGCTTCCATTGCCATACACAGTGCAAACAGCACTCGCGTCTGTTCCCATTAAGTACAGTGTATTGGACTGAAGAGGAGATACTGTTCTTGTCTGTTTACTAAGCAGAGTTGACCTAGATATAGCCCGTGTGTGTAGGAAGCACAGTTCTTTTGTTCTGAGCAAGCTCACTGTTCTGGCCCTATAGGAAACACAGTAGAGTAGAAGAGTGCTCTTTTCTCAAAAGCAGAGTGTGTTTCTTGTAAGGCGAGCTAGCGTTTCTTTCCCAGTTCTAAATGGATTTGAGTCACATGCAGTTTTTGGTCCTAAGAGCAAGAGTTGTTTTCTGGTAAGAAAAGTCACTATTGCACTCCCTTTGCAATATGTAGTACAAATAACACTCGTGTCTGTTCCCAGCAAGTACAGTGTATTGGACTGAAGAGGATCTACTGTTCTTGTCAGTTTCCTAAGCAGAGTTGAACTAGATATGGCCCGTGTGTGTAGGAAGCACAGTTCTTTTGTTCTGTGCAAGCTCACTGTTTGCACCCCATAGGAAACACAGTAGAGTAGAAGAGTGCTCTTTTCTCAAAAGCAGAGTGTGTTACTTTTAAGGTGAGCTAGCGTTTGTTTCCCAGTCCTAAATGGATTTGAATGACATACAGTTTCTAGTCCTATAACCAAGAGTTGTTTCTGGTAAGGAAAGTTACTATTGTGCTCCCATTGCCATACACAGTGCAAATAGCACTCACATTTTTTCGCAGCAAGTATAGTGTATTGGACTGAAGAGGAGCTACTGTTCTTGTCAGTATTTTAAGCAGAGTTGAACTAGATATGGCCCGTGTGTGTAGGAAGCACAGTTCTTTTGTTCTGAGCAAGCTCACTGTTCGGACCCCATAGGAAACACATTAGAGTAGAAGAGTGCTCTTTTCTCAAAAGTAGAATGTGTTTCTTGTAAGGCGAGCTAGTTTTTGTTTCCCAGTCAGAAATGAAGTTGAATCCCATGCAGTTTCTGGTCCTACGAGCAAGAGTTGTTTTCTGGTAAGAAGAGTCACTATTGAGCTCCCATTGCCATACACAGTGCAAATAGCACTCCAGTCAGTTACCAGCAATTACAGTGTATTGGACTTAAGAGGAGCTACTGTTCTTGTCAGTTTCCTAAGCAGAGGTGAACTAGATATGGCCCGTGTGTGTAGGAAGCACAGTTGTTTTTTTCTGAGCAAGCTCACCGTTCTGGACCTATAGGAAACACAGTAGAGTAGAAGAGTGCTCTTTTCTCAAAAGCAGAGTGAGTTTTTTGTAAGGTGAGCTACCGTTTGTTTTTCAGTCCTAAATGGATTTGAATCACATGCAGTTTCTGGTCCTACGACCAAGAGTTGTTTTCTGGTAAGAAGAGTCACTATTGCGCTCCCATTGCCATACACAGTGCAAATAGCACTCGCGTCTGTTCCCATTAAGTACAGTGTATTGGACTGAAGAGGAGCTACTGTTCTTGTCAGTTTATTAAGCAGAGTTGACCTAGATATGGCCCGTGTGTGTAGAAAGCACAGTTCTTTTGTTCTGAACAAGCTCTCTGTTCTGGCCCTATAGGAAACACAGTAGAGTAGAAGAGTGCTCTTTTCTCAAAAGCAGAGTGTGTTTCTTGTAAGGCGAGCTAGTGTTTGTTTCCCAGTCCTAAATGGAGTTGAATCACATGCAGTTTCTGGTCCTACGAGCAAGAATTGTTTTCTGGTAAGGAAAGTCTTTATTGCACTCCCATTGCGATACACAGTGCAAATAGCACTCGCGTCTGTTCCCAGCAAGTACAGTGTATTGGACTGAACTGGATCTACTGTTCTTGTCAGTTTCCTAAGCAGAGTTGAACTAGATATGGCCGTGTGTGTAGGAAGCACAGTTCTTTTGTTCTGAGCAAGCTCACTGTTCTGGCCCTATAAGAAACACAGTAGAGTAGAAGAGTGCCCTTTTGTCTAAATCAGAGAGTGTTTCTTGTAAGGAGAGATAGTGTTTGTTATCCAGTCCTAAATGGAGTTGAATCACATGCAGTTTCTGTTTCTATGAGCAAGATTTGTTTTCTGGTAAGGAAAGTCACTATTGCGCTCCCATTGCCATACACAGTGCAAATAGCACTCGTGTCTGTGCCCAGCAAATACAGTGTATTGGACTGAAGAGGAGCTACTGTTCTTGTCCGTTTCCTAAGCAGAGTTGAACTAGATATGGCCCGTTTGTGTAGGAAACACAGTTTTTTTTTCTGAGCAAGCTCACCGTTCTGGACCTATAGGAAACACAGTAGAGTAGAAGAGTGCTCTTTTCTCAAAACCAGAGTGTATTTTTTGTAAGGTGAGCTACCGTTTGTTTTCCAGTCCTAAATGGAGTTGAATCACATGCAGTTTCTGGTCCTACGACCAAGAGTTGTTTTCTTGTAAGAAGAGTCACTATTGCGCTCCCATTGCCATACACAGTGCAAATAGCACTCGCGTCTGTTCCCATTAAGTACAGTGTATTGGACTGAAGAGGAGCTACTGTTCTTGTCAGTTTACTAAGCAGAGTTGACCTAGATATGGCCCGTGTGTGTAGGAAGCACAGTTCTTTTGTTCTGAGCAAGCTCACTGTTCTGGCCTTATAGGAAACACAGTAGAGTAGAAGAGTGCTCTTTTCTCAAAAGCAGAGTGTGTTTCTTGTAAGGCGAGCTAGCATTTGTTTCCCAGTCCTAAATGGAGTTGAATCCCATGCAGTTTCTGGTCCTATGAGCAAGAATTGTTTTCTGGTAAGGAAAGTCCCTATTGCGCTCCCATTGCGATACACAGTGTAAATAGCACTCGCGTCTGTTCCCAGCAAGTACAGTGTATTGGACTGAACGGGATCTACTATTCTTGTCAGTTTCCTAAACAGAATTGAACTAGATATGGCCGTGTGTGTAGGAAGCACAGTTCTTTTTTTCTGAGCAAGCTCACTGTTCTGGCCCTATAGGAAACACAGTAGAGTAGAAGAGTGCTCTTTTCTCAAAATCAGAGTGTGTTTCTTGTAAGGCGAGCTAGCGTTTGTTTCCCAGTCCTAAATGGAGTTGAATCACATTCAGTTTCTGGTCCTACGAGCAAGAGTTTTTTTCTGGTAAGAAGAGTCACTATTGAGCTCCCATTGCCATACACAGTGCAAATAGCACTCGCGTCTGTTCCCAGCAAATACAGTGTATTGGACTGTAGAGGAGCTACGGTTCTTGTCAGTTTCCTAAGCAGAGTTGAACTAGATATGGCCCGTGTGTGTAGGAAGCACAGTTGTTTTTTCTGAGCAAGCTCACCGTTTTGGACCTATAGGAAACACAGTAGAGTAGATGAGTGCTCTTTTCTCAAAAGCAGAGTGTGTTTTTTGTAAGGCGAGCTAGCGTTTGTTTCCCAGTCCTAAATGGAGTTGAGACACATGCAGTTTTTGGTCCTACGAGCAAGAGTTGTTTTCTTGTAAGAAGAGTCACTATTGCGCTCCGATTGTCATACACAGGGCAAATAGCACTGGCATCTGTTCCCAGCATGTACACAGTATTTCACTGAAGAGGATTTACTGTTCTTGTCCGTTTCCTAAGCAGAATTGAACTAGATATGGCCCGTGTGTGTAGGAAGCACAGTTCTTTTGTTCTGAGCAAGCTCCTGTTCTGGCCCTATAAGAAACACAGTGGAGTAGAAGAGTGCTCTTTTCTCAAAAGCAGAGTGTGTTTCTTGAAAGGCGAGCTAGCGTTTGTTTCCCAGTCCTAAATGGAGTTGAATCACATGCAGTTTCTGGTCCTACGAGCAAGAGTTGTTTTCTGGTAAGAAGAGTCACTATTGCGCTGCCATTGCCATACACACGACAAATAGCACTGGTGTCTGTTCCCAGAAAATACAGTGTATTGGACTGAAGAGGATCGACTGTTCTTGTCAGGTTCATAAGCAGAATTGAACTAGATATGGCCGTGTGTGAAGGAAGCACAGTTTTTTTGTTCTGAGCAGGCTCAGTGTTCAGACCCCATAGGAAAAAGTGTAGAGTAGAAGAGTGCTCTTTTCTCAAAAGAAGAGTGTGTTTCTCGTAAGGTGAGCTAGTGCTTGTTTCCCAGTCTTAAATGGAGTTGAATCCCATGCAGTTTCTGGTCCTACGAGCAAGAGTTTTTTTCTGGTAAGAAGAGTCACTATTGCGCTCCAATTGTCATACACAGGGCAAATAGCACTGGCGTCTGTTCCCAGCAGTACAATGTATTGGATTGACGAGGATCTACTGTTCTTGTCAGGATCCTAAGCAGAATTGAACTAGATATGGACGTGTGTGTAGGAAGAACAGTTCTTTTGTTCTGAACAAGCTCACTGTTCAGACCGATAGAAAACACAGCAGAGTAGAAGCGTGCTCTTTTCTCAAAAGCAGAGTGTGTTTCTTGTAAAGCGTGCTAGCGTTTGTTTCCCAGTTCTAAATGAAGTTGAATCACATGCAGTTTCTGGTCCTACGAGCAAGAGTTGTTTTCTGGTAAGGAAAGTCACTATTGTGCTCTCATTGCCATACACAGTGCACATAGGACTGGCGTCTGTTCCCAGCAAGTACAGTGTATTGGACTGAAGAGGAGCTACTGTTCTTGTCAGTTTCCTAAGCAGAGTTGAAGTAGATATGGCCCGTGTGTGTAGGAAGCACAGTTCTTTTGTTCTTTGCAAGCTCACTCTTTGGACCCCATAGGAAACACAGTAGAGTAGAAGAGTGCTCTTTTCTCAAAAGCAGAGTGTGTTACTTTTAAGGTGAGCTAGCGTTTGTTTCCCAGTCCTAAATGGATTTGAATCACATACAGTTTCTAGTCCTATGAGCAAGAGTTGTTTTCTGGTAAGGAAAGATACTATTGCGCTTCCATTGCCATACACAGTGCAAACAGCACTCGCGTCTGTTCCCATTAAGTACAGTGTATTGGACTGAAGAGGAGATACTGTTCTTGTCTGTTTACTAAGCAGAGTTGACCTAGATATAGCCCGTGTGTGTAGGAAGCACAGTTCTTTTGTTCTGAGCAAGCTCACTGTTCTGGCCCTATAGGAAACACAGTAGAGTAGAAGAGTGCTCTTTTCTCAAAAGCAGAGTGTGTTTCTTGTAAGGCGAGCTAGCGTTTGTTTCCCAGTTCTAAATGGATTTGAGTCACATGCAGTTTTTGTTCCTAAGAGCAAGAGTTGTTTTCTGGTAAGAAAAGTCACTATTGCACTCCCATTGCAATATGTAGTACAAATAGCACTCGTGTCTGTTCCCAGCAAGTACAGTGTATTGGACTGAAGAGGATCTACTGTTCTTGTCAGTTTCCTAAGCAGAGTTGAACTAGATATGGCCCGTGTGTGTAGGAAGCAAAGTTCTTTTGTTCTGTGCAAGCTCACTGTTTGCACCCCATAGGAAACACAGCAGAGTAGAAGAGTGCTCTTTTCTCAAAAGCAGAGTGTGTTTCTTGTAAGGCAAGCTAGCGTTTGTTTCCCAGTCCTAAATGGAGTTGAATCCCATGCAGATTCTGGTCCTACGAGCAAGAATTGTTTTCTGGTAAGGAAAGTCCTTATTGCACTCCCATTGCGATACACAGTGCAAATAGCACTCGCGTCTGTTCCCAGCAAGTACAGTGTATTGGACTGAACTGGATCTACTGTTCTTGTCAGTTTCCTAAGCAGAATTGAACTAGATATGGCCGTGTGTGTAGGAAGCACAGTTCTTTTGTTCTGAGCAAGCTAACTGTTCTGGCCCTCTAAGAAACACAGTAGAGTAGAAGAGTGCTCTTTTCTCAAAAGCAGAGTGTGTTTCTTGTAAGGCGAGATAGTGTTTGTTAACCAGTCCTAAATGGAGTAGAATCACATGCAGTTTCTGGTCCTACGAGCAAGATTTGTTTTCTGGTAAGGAAAGTCACTATTGCGCTCCCATTGCCATACACAGTGCAATTAGCAGTCGCATCTGTGCCCAGCAAATACAGTGTATTGGACTGAAGAGGATCTACTGTTCTTGTCAGTTTCCTAAGCAGAGTTGAACTAGACATGGCCCGTGTGTGTAGGAAGCACAGTTCTTTTGTTCTGAGCAAGCTCACTGTTTGGACCCCTAGGAAACACAGTAGAGTAGAAGAGTGCTCTTTTCTCAAAAGCAGAGTGTGTTTCTTGTAAGGCGATCTAGCATTTGTTTCCCAGTCCTAAATGGAGTTGAGTCACATGCAGTTTCTGGTCCTACGACCAAGAGATGTTTTCTGGTAAGAAGAGTCACTATTGCGCTCCCATTGCATACACAGTGCAAAGAGCACTCCAGTCAGTTACCAACAAGTACAGTGTATTAGACTGAAGAGGATCTACTGTTCTTGTCAGTTTCCTAAGCAGAATTGAACTAGATATGGCCCGAGTGTGTAGGAAGCACGTTTCTTTTGTTCTGAGCAAGCTCACTGTTCTGGCCCTATAAGAAACACAGTAGAGTAGAAGAGTGCTCTTTTCTCAAAAGCAGAGTGTGTTTCCTGTAAGGCGAGCTAGCATTTGTTTCCCAGTCCTAAATGGAGTTGAATCACATGCAGTTTCTGGTCCTATGAGCAAGAGTTGTTTTCTGGTAAGGATGGTCCCTATTGCACTCCCATTGCCATACCCAGTGCAAATAGCACTCGCGTCTGTTCCCAGCAAGTACAGTGTATTGGACTGAAGAGGATCTACTGTTCTTGTCAGATTCCTAAGCAGAAGTGAACTAGATACGGCCGTGTGTGTAGGAAGCACAGTTCTTTTGTTCTGAGCAATTCACTGTTCTGGCCCTATAAGAAACACAGTAGAGTAGAAGAGTGCTCTTTTCTCAAAAGCAGAGTGTGTTTCTTGTAAGGCGAGCTAGCGTTTGTTTCCCAGTTCTAAATGGATTTGAGTCACATGCAGTTTTTGGACCTAAGAGCAAGAGTTGTTTTCTGGTAAGAAGAGTCACTATTGCACTCCCATTGCCATACGCAGTACAAATAGCACTCGTGTCTGTTCCCAGAAAGTACAGTGTATTGGACTGAAGAGGATCTACTGTTCTTGTCAGTTTCCTAAGCAGAGTTGAACTAGATATGGCCCGTGTGTGTAGGAAGCACAGTTCTTTTGTTCTGTGCAAGCTCACTGTTTGGACCCCATAGGAAACACAGTAGAGTAGAAGAGTGCTCTTTTCTCAAAAGTAGAATGTGTTTCTTGTAAGGCGAGCTAGTTTTTGTTTCCCAGTCAGAAATGAAGTTGAATCCCATGCAGTTTCTGGTCCTACGAGCAAGAGTTTTTTTCCGGTTTGAAGAGACACTATTGAGCTGCCATTGCCATATACAGTGCAAATAGCAATCCAGTCAGTTACCAGCAATTACAGTGTATTGGACTTAAGAGGAGCTACTGTTCTAGTCAGTTTCCTAAGCAGAGTTGAACTAGATATGGCCCGTGTGTGTAGGAAGCACAGTTCTTTTGTTCTGAGCAAGCTCACTGTTCTGGCCCTATAAGAAACACAGTAGAGTAGAAGAATGCTCTTTTCTCAAAAGCAGAGTGTGTTTCTTGTAAGGCGAGCTAGCGTTTTTTTCCCAGTTCTAAATGGATTTGAGTCACATGCAGTTTTTGGTCCTAAGAGCAAGAGTTGTTTTCTGGTAAGAAGAGTCACTATTGAACTCCCATTGCCATACGCAGTACAAATAGCACTCGTGTCTGTTCCCAGAAAGTACAGTGTATTGGACTTAAGAGGATCTACTGTTCTTGTCAGTTTCCTAAGCAGAGTTGAACTAGATATGGCCCGTGTGTGTAGGAAGCACAGTTCTTTTTTTCTGTGCAAGCTCACTGTTTGGACCCCATAGGAAACACAGTAGAGTAGAAGAGTGCTCTTTTCTCAAAAGCAGAGTGTGTTTCTTGTAAGGTGAGCTAGCGTTTGTTTTCCATTCATAAATGGAGTTGAATCCCATACAGTTTCTGGTCCTACGAGCAAGAATTGTTTTCTGGTAAGGAAAGTCCCTATTGCGCTCCCAATTTGATACACAGTGTAAATAGCACTCGCGTCTATTCCCACAAATACAGTGTATTGGACTGAACTGGATCTACTGTTCTTGTCAGTTTCCTAAGCAGAATTGAACTAGATATGGCCGTGTGTGTAGGAAGCATAGTTCTTTTGTTCTGAGCAAGCTCACTGTTTTGGCCCTATAGGAAACACAGTAGAGTAGAAGAGTGCTCTTTTCTCAAAAGCAGAGTGTGTTTCTTGTAAGGCGAGCTAGCGTTTGTTTCCCAGTCCTAAATGGAGTTGAATCACATGCAGTTTCTGGTCCTAGGAGCAAGAGTTTTTTTCTGGTAAGAAGAGTCACTATTGAGCTCCCGTTGCCATGCACATTGCAAATAGCGCTCACGTTTGTTCCCAGCAAGTACAGTGTATTGGACTGAAGAGGAGCTACTGTTCTTGTCAGTATCCTAAGCAGAGTTGAACTAGATATGGCCCGTGTGTGTAGGAAGCACAGTTCTTTTGTTCTGAGCAAGCTCACTGTTCGGACCCCATAGGAAACACAGTAGAGTAGAAGAGTGCTCTTTTCTCAAAAGTAGAATGTGTTTCTTGTAGGGCGAGCTAGTTTTTGTTTCCCAGTCACAAATGAAGTTGAATCTCATGCAATTTCTGGTCCTACGAGCAAGAGTTGTTTTCTGGTAAGAAGAGTCACTATTGAGCTCCCATTGCCATACACAGTGCAAATAGCACTCCAGTCAGTTACCAGCAATTACAATGTATTGGACTTAAGAGGAGCTACTGTTCTTGTCAGTTTCCTAAGCAGAGTTGAACTAGATATGGCCCGTGTGTGTAGGAAGCACAGTTGTTTTTTTCTGAGCAAGCTCACCGTTCTGGACCTATAGGAAACACAGTAGAGTAGAAGAGTGCTCTTTTCTAAAAGAAGAGTGTGTTTTTTGTAAGGTGAGCTACCGTTTGTTTTCCAGTCCTAAATGGATTTGAATTACATGCAGTTTCTGGTCCTACGACCAAGAATTGTTTTCTGGTAAGAAGAGTCACTATTGCGCTCCCATTGCCATACACAGTGCAAATAGCACTCGCGTCTGTTCCCATTAAGTACAGTGTATTGGACTGAAGAGGAGCTACTGTTCTTGTCAGTTTACTAAGCAGAGTTGACCTAGATATGGCCCGTGTGTGTAGGAAGCACAGTTCCTTTGTTCTGAGCAAGCTCTCTGTTCTGGCCCTATAGGAAACACAGTAGAGTAGAAGAGTGCTCTTTTCTCAAAAGCAGAGTGTGTTTCTTGTAAAGCGAGCTAGTGTTTCTTTCCCAGTCCTAAATGGAGTTGAATCCCATGCAGTTTCTGGTCCTACGAGCAAGAATTGTTTTCTGGTAAGGAAAGTCCTTATTGTGCTCCCATTGCGATACACAGTGCAAATAGCACTCGCGTCTGTTCCCAGCAAGTACAGTGTATTGGAATGAACTGGATCTACTGTTCTTGTCAGTTTCCTAAGCAGAATTGAACTAGATATGGCCGTGTGTGTAGGAAGCACAGTTCTTTTGTTCTGAGCAAGCTCACTGTTCTGGCCCTATAAGAAACACAGTAGAGTAGAAGAGTGCTCTTTTCTCAAAAGCAGAGTGTGTTTCTTGTAAGGCGAGCTAGTGTTTGTTTCCCAGTCCTAAATGGAGTTGAATCCCATGCAGTTTCTGGTCCTACGACCAAGAGTTGTTTTCTGGTAAGAAGAGTCACTATTGCGCTCCCATTGCCATACACAGTGCAAATAGCACTCCAGTCAGTTACCAGCAATTACAGTGTATTGGACTGAAGAGGAGCTACTGTTCTTGTCAGTTTACTAAGCAGAGTTGACCTACATATGGCCGTGTGTGTAGGAAGCACAGTTCTTTTGTTCTGAGCAAGCTCACTGTTCTGGCCTTATAGGAAACACAGTAGAGTAGAAGAGTGCTCTTTTCTCAAAAGTAGAGTGTGTTTCTTGTAAGGCGAGCTAGCGTTTGTTTCCCAGTTCTAAATGGATTTGAGTCACATGCAGTTTTTGGTCCTAAGAGCAAGAGTTGTTTTCTGGTAAGAAGAGTCACAATTGCACTCCCATTGCCATACGCAGTACAAATAGCACTCGTGTCTGTTCCCAGCAAGTACAGTGTATTGGACTGAAGAGGATCTAGTGTTCTTGTCAGTTTTCTAAGCAGAGTTGAACAAGATATTGCCCGTGTGTGTAGGAAGCACAGTTCTTTTGTTCTGTGCAAGCTCACTGTTTGGACCCCATAGGAAACACAGTAGAGTAGAAGAGTGCTCTTTTCTCAAAAGCAGAGTGTGTTTCTTGTAAGGCGAGCTAGCGTTTGTTTCCCAGTCCTAATTGGAGTTGAATCCCATGCAGTTTCTGGTCCTATGAGCAAGAATTGTTTTCTGGTAAGAAAGTCCCTATTGCGCTCCCATTGCGATACACAGTGTAAATAGCAATCGCGTCTGTTCCCAGCAAGTACAGTGTATTGGACTGAACAGGATCTACTGTTCTTGTCAGTTTCCTAAACAGAATTGAACTAGATATGGCCGTGTGTGTAGGAAGCACAGTTCTTTTTTTCTGAGCATGCTCACTGTTCTGGCCCTATAGGAAACACAGTAGAGTAGAAGAGTGCTCTTTTCTCAGAATCAGAGTGTGTCTCTTGTAAGGCGAGCTAGCGTTTGTTTCCCAGTCCTAAATGGAGTTGAATCACATGCAGTTTCTGGTCCTACGACCAAGAGTTGTTTTCTGGTAAGAAGAGTCACTATTGTGCTCCCATTGCCATACACAGTGCAAAAAGCACTCGCGTCTGTTCCCATTAAGTACAGTGTATTGGACTGAAGAGGAGCTACTGTTCTTGTCAGTTTACTAAGCAGAGTTGACCTAGATATGGCTGTGTGTGTAGGAAGCACAGTTCTTTTGTTCTGAGCAAGCTCACTGTTTGGATCCCATAGGAAACACAGTAGAGTAGAAGAGTGCTCTTTTCTCAAAAGCAGAGTGTGTTTCTTGTATGGCGAGCTAGCGTTTGTTTCCCAGTCCTAAATGGAGTTGAATCACGTGCAGTTTTTGGTCCTACGAGCAAGAGTTGTTTTCTGGTAAGAAGAGTCACTATTGTGCTGCCATTGCCATACACACGACAAATAGCACTGGTGTCTGTTCCCAGCAAGTACAGTGTATTGGACTGAAGAGAATCTACTGTTCTTGTCAGGTTCATAAGCAGAATTGAACTAGATATGGCCGTGTGTGTAGGAAGCACAGTTCTTTTGTTCTGAGCAAGCTCACTGTTCTGGCCCTAAAGGAAACACAGTAGAGTAGAAGAGTGCTCTTTTCTCAAAAGCAGAGAGTGTTTCTTAGAAGCTGAGCTAGGGTTTGTTTCCCAGTCCTAAATGGAGTTGAATCCCATGCAGTTTCTGTTCCTACGAGCAAGAGTTGTTTTCTAATAAGGAAAGTC
The DNA here is from genome assembly GCF_949786415.1 of Peromyscus eremicus. Taxonomy (NCBI): domain Eukaryota; kingdom Metazoa; phylum Chordata; class Mammalia; order Rodentia; family Cricetidae; genus Peromyscus; species Peromyscus eremicus. Next base: position 352,771 of record NC_081417.1, on the reverse strand, counting down.
ACTATTGCACTCCTATTGCCATGCACAGTGCAAATAGCACTCGCGTCTGTTCCCAGCAAGTACAGTGTATTGGACAGAAGAGGAGCTACTGTTCTTGTCAGTTTACTAAGCAGAGTTGACCTAGATATGGCCGTGTGTGTAGGAAGCACAGTTCTTTTGTTCTGAGCAAGCTCACTGTTCTGGCCCTATAGGAAACATATTAGAGTAGAAGAGTGCTCTTTTCTCAAACGCAGAGTGTGTTTTTTGTAAGGCAAGCTACCGTTTGTTTCCCAGTCCTAAATGGAGTTCACACACATGCAGTTTTTGGTCCTACGAGCAAGAGTTGTTTTCTTGTAAGAAGAGTCACTATTGCGCTCCCATTGCCATACACAGGGCAAATAGCACTGGCATCTGTTCCCAGCATGTACACAGTATTAGACTGAAGAGGATTTACTGTTCTTGTCAGTTTCCTAAGCAGAATTGAACTAGATATGGCCCGTGTGTGTAGGAAGCACAGTTCTTTTGTTCTGAGCAAGCTCACTGTTCTGGCCCTATAAGAAACACAGTAGAGTAGAAGAGTGCTCTTTTCTCAAAAGCAGAGTGTGTTTCTTGTAGGCAAGCTAGCGTTTGTTTCCCAGTTTTAAATGGAGTTGAGTCACACGCAGTTTTTGGTCCTTCGAGCAAGAGTTGTTTCCTTGTAAGAAGAGTAACTATTTCACTCATATTGCTATACACAGTACAAATAGCACTCGCGTCTGTTCCCAGCAAGTACAGTCTATTGGACTGAAGCAGAGCTACTGTTCTTGTCAGTTTCCTAAGCAGAGTTGAACTAGATATGGCCCGTGTGTGTAGGAAGCACAGTTCTTCTGTTCTGAGCAAGCTCACTGTTTGGATCCCATAGGAAACACAGTAGAGTAGAAGAGTGCTCTTTTCTCAAAAGCAGAGTGTTTTTCTTGTAAGGCGAGCTAGCGTTTGTTTCCCAGTCCTAAATGGAGTTGAATCACGTGCAGTTTTTGGTCATACGAGCAAGAGTTGTTTTCTGGTAAGAAGAGTCACTATTGCGCTGCCATTGCCATACACACTACAAATAGCACTGGTGTCTGTTCCCAGCAAGTACAGTGTATCGGACTGAAGAGAATCTACTGTTCTTGTCAGGTTCATAAGCAGAATTGAACTAGATATGGCCGTGTGTGTAGGAAGCACAGTTCTTTTGTTCTGAGCAAGCTCACTGTTCTGGCCCTAAAGGAAACACAGTAGAGTAGAAGAGTGCTCTTTTCTCAAAAGCAGAGAGTGTTTCTTAGAAGCTGAGCTAGGGTTTGTTTCCCAGTCCTAAATGGAGTTGAATCCCATGCAGTTTCTGGTCCTACGAGCAAGAGTTGTTTTCTAAAAGGAAAGTCACTATTGCGCTCCTATTGCCATACACAGTGCAAATAGCACTCGCGTCTGTTCCCAGCAAGTACAGTGTATTGGACAGTAGAGGAGCTACTGTTCTTCTCAGTTTCCTAAGCAGAGTTGAACTAGATATGGCTGTGTGTGTAGGAAGCACAGTTCTTTTGTTCTGAGAAAACTCACTGTTCAGGCCCTATAGGAAACACAGTAGAGTAGAAGAGTGCTCTTTTCTCAAAAGCAGAGTGTGTTTCTTGTAAGGCGAGCTAGCGTTTGTTTCCCAGTCCTAAATGGAGTTGAATCACATGCAGGTTCTGGTCCTACGAGCAAGAGATTTTTTCTGGTAAGAAGAGTCACTATTGCGCTCCGATTGTCATACACAGGGCAAATAGCACTGGCATCTGTTCCCAGCATGTACAGTGTATTGGATTGACGAGGATCTACTGTTCTGGTCAGGATCCTAAGCAGAATTTAACTAGATATGGACGTGTGTGCAGGAAGCACAGTTCTTTTATTCTGAGCAAGCTCACTGTTTGGACCCATAGGAAACACAGTACAGTAGAAGAGTGCTCTTTTCTCAAAGGCAGAATGTGTTTCTTAAAAAGCGTGCAAGCGTTTGTTTCCCAGTCCTAAATGGAGTTGAATCACGTGTAGTTTCTGGTCCTATGAGCAAGAGTTGTTTTCTGGTAAGAAGAGTCACTATTGCGCTGCCATTGCCATACACACGACAAATAGCACTGGTGTCTGTTCCCAGCAAGAACAGTGTATTGGACTGAAGAGGATCTACTGTTCTTTTCAGGTTCCTAAGCAGAATTGAACTAGATATGGCCGTGTGTGTAGGAAGCACAGTTCTTTTGTTCTGAGAAAGCTCACTGTTCTGGCCCTATAGGAAACACAGTAGAGTAGAAGAGTGCTCTTTTCTCAAAAGCAGAGTGTGTTTCTTGTAAGGCGAGCTAGTGTTTTTTTCCCAGTCCTAAATGGAGTTGAATCACATGCAGTTTCTGGTCCTACGAGCAAGAGTTATTTTCTGGTAAGGAAAGTCCCTATTACGTTCCCATTGCGATACACAGTGCAAATAGCACTCGCGTCTGTTCCCAGCAAGCACAGTGTATTGAACTGAAGAGGACCTACTGTTCTTGTCAGTTTCCTAAGCAGAGTTGAACTAGATATGGCACGTTTTTGAAGGAAGCACAGTTTTTTTGTTCTGAGCAGGCTCAGTGTTTGGACCCCATAGGAAACACAGTAGAGTAGAAGAGTGCTCTTTTCTCAAAAGCAGAGTGTGTTTCTTGTAAGCTGAGCTAGCGTTTGTTTCCCAGTCCTAAATGGAGTTGAATCCCATGCAGTTTCTAGTCCTACGAGCAAGAGTTGTGTTCTAATAAGGAAAGTCACTATTGCGCTCCTATTGCCATACACAGTGCAAATAGCACTCCCGTCTGTTCCCAGCAAGTACAGTGTATTGGACTGAAGATGAGGTACTGTTCTTGTGAGTTTCCTAAGCAGAGTTGACCTAGATATGACTGTGTGTGAAGGAAGCAGAGTTCTTTTGTTCTGAAAAAGCTCACTGTTCTGGCCCTATCGGAAACACAGTAGAGTAGAAGAGTGCTCTTTTCTCAAAAGCAGAGTGTGTTTCTTGTAAGGCGAGCTAGCATTTGTTTTCCAGTGCTAAATGGAGTTGAATCACAACAGTTTCTGGTCTTATGAGCAAGAGTGGTTTTCTGGTAAGAAGAGTCACTATTGCGCTCGAATTGACATACTCAGTGCAAATAGCACTCGCGTCTGATCCCAGCAAGTACAGTGTATTGGACTGAAGAGGAGCTACTGTTCTTGTCAGTTTTCTAAGCAGAGTTGAACTAGATATGGCCCGTGTGTTTAGGAAGCACAGTTCTTTTGTTCTGAGGAAGCTCACTGTTCGGACCCCTTAGGAAACACAGTAGAGTAGAAGAGTGCTCTTTTTCAGAAGCAGAGTGTGTTTCTTTTAAGGCGAGCTAGCGTTTGTTTCCCAGTCCTAAATGGAGTTGAATCACATGCAGTTTCTGGTCCTACTAGCAAGAGTTGTTTTCTGCTAAGAAGAGTCACTATTGTGCTCCCATTGTAATACACAGGGCAAATAGCACTGGCGTCTGTTCCCAGCAAGTACAGTGTATTGGATTGAGGAGGATCTACTGTTCTTGTCAGGATCCTAAGCAGAATTGAACTAGATATGGACGTGTGTGTAGGAAGCACAGTTCTTTTGTTCTGAGCAAGCTCACTGTTCGGACACATAGGTAACACAGTAGAGTAGAAGTGTGCTCTTTTCTCAAAAGCAGAGTGTGCTTCTTGTCAAGCGTGCTAGGGTTTGTTTCCCAATCCTAAATGAAGTTGAATCACATGCAGTTTCTGGTCCTAAGAGCAAGAGTTGTTTTCTGGTTGGAAGAGTCACTATTGCGCTCCCAATGCCACACACAGTGCAAATAGCACTCCAGTCAATTACCAGCAAGTACAGTGTATTGACTGAAGAGGAACTACTGTTCTTGTCAGTTTCCTAAGCAGAATTGAACTAGATTTGGCCCGTGTGTGTAGGAAGCACAGTTCTTTTGTTCTGAGCAAGCTCACTGTTCGGACCCCATAGGAAACACAGTAGAGTAGAAGAGTGCTCTTTTCTCAAAAGCAGAGTGTGTTACTTGTAAGGCGAGATAGCCTTTGTTTCCCAGTCCTAAATAAAGTTGAATCACATGCAGTTTCTGGTCCTACGAGCAAGAGTTGTTTTCTGGTAAGGAAAGTCCCTATTGCGCTCCCATTGCGATACACAGTGCAAATAGCACTCGCGTCTCTTCCTAGCAAATACAGTGAATTGAACTGAAGAGGAGCTACTGTTCTTGTCAGTTTCCTAAGCAGAGTTGAACTAGATATGGCCCGTGTGTGTAGGAAGCACAGTTCTTCTGTTCTGAGCAAGCTCACTGTTCGGACCCCATAGGAAACACAGTAGAGTAGAAGAGTGCTCTTTTCTCAAAAGCAGAGTGTGTTTCTTGAAAGGCGAGCTAGTGTTTGTTTCCCATTCAGAAATGAAGTTGAATCCCATGCAGTTTCTGGTCCTACGAGCAAGAGTTGTTTTCTGGTAAGAAGAGTCACTATTGAGCTCCCATTGCCATACACAGTGCAAATAGCACTTGCGTCTGTTCCCAGCAAGTACAGTGTATTGGACTGAAGGGGGCTAATGTTCTTGTCAGTTTCCTAAGCAGAGTTGAACTAGATATGGCCCGTGTGTGTAGGAAGCACAGTTCTTTTGTTCTGAGCAAGCTCACTGTTCAGACCCCATAGGAAACACAGTAGAGTAGAAGAGTGCTCTTTTCTCAAAAGCAGAATGTGTTTCTTGTAAGGCGAGCTTGTGTTTTTTTCCCCAGTCCTAAATGGAGTTGAATCAGATGCAGTTTCTGGTCCTACGAGCAAGAGTTTTTTTCTGGTAAGAAGAGTCACTATTGCGCTGCCATTGCCATACACACGACAAATAGCACTGGTGTCTGTTCCCAGAAAGTACAATGTATTGGACTGAAGAGGATCTACTGTTCTTGTCAGTTTCCTAAGCAGAATTGAACTGGATATGGCCGTGTGGGAAGGAAGCACAGTTTTTTTGTTCTGAGTAGGCTCAGTGTTCGGACCCCATAGGAAACACAATAGAGTAGATGAGTGCTCTTTTCTCAAAAGCAGAGTGTGTTTCTAGTAAGGTGAGCTAGCGTTTGTTTTTCAGTCCCAAATGGAGCTGAATCCCATCCAGTTTCTGGTCCTACGAGCAAGAGTTGTTTTCTAATAAGGAAAGTCACTATTGTGCTCCTTTAGCCCTACACAGTGCAAATAGCACTCGCGTCTGTTCCCAGCAAGTACAGTGTATTGGACTGAAGAGGAGCTACTGTTCTTGTCAGTTTCCTAAGCAGAGTTGAACTAGATATGGCTGTGCGTGTAGGAAGCACAGTTCTTTTGTTCTGAAAAAGCTCACTGTTCTGGCCCTATATGAAACACAGTAGAGTAGAAGAGTGCTCTTTTCTCAAAAGCAGAGTGTGCTTCTTGTCAAGCGTGCTAGGGTTTGTTTCCCAATCCTAAATGAAGTTGAATCACATGCAGTTTCTGGTCCTAAGAGCAAGAGTTGTTTTCTGGTAGGAAGAGTCACTATTGCGCTCCCAATGCCACACACAGTGCAAATAGCACTCCAGTCAATTACCAGCAAGTACAGTGTATTGACTGAAGAGGAACTACTGTTCTTGTCAGTTTCCTAAGCAGAATTGAACTAGATATGGCCTGTGTGTGTAGGAAGCACAGTTCTTTTGTTCTGAGCAAGCTCACTGTTCGGACCCCATAGGAAACACAGTAGAGTAGAAGAGTGCTCTTTTCTCAAAAGCAGAGTGTGTTACTTATAAGGCGAGATAGCCTTTGTTTCCCAGTCCTAAATAAAGTTGAATCACATGCAGTTTCTGGTCCTACGAGCAAGAGTTGTTTTCTGGTAAGGAAAGTCCCTATTGTGCTCCCATTGCGATACACAGTGCAAATAGCACTCGCGTCTCTTCCTACCAAGTACAGTGAATTGAACTGAAGAGGAGCTACTGTTCTTGTCAGTTTCCTAAGCAGAGTTGAACTAGATATGGCCCGTGTGTGTAGGAAGCACAGTTCTTCTGTTCTGAGCAAGCTCACTGTTCGGACCCCATAGGAAACACAGTAGAGTAGAAGAGTGCTCTTTTCTGAAAAGCAGAATGTGTTTCTTGTAAGGTGAGCTAGCATTTGTTTCCCAGTCCTAAATGGAGTTGAATCACATGCAGTTTCTGGTCCTACGAGCAAGAGTTGTTTTCTTGTAAGAAGAGTCACTATTGTGCTGCCATTGCCATACATACGACAAATAGCACGGGTGTCTGTTCTCAGCAAGTACAGTGTATTTGACTGAAGAGGATCTACTGTTCTTTTCAGGTTCATAAGCAGAATTGAACTAGATATGGCCGTGTGTGAAGGATGCACAGTTTTTTTGTTCTGAGCAGGCTCAGTGTTCGGACCCCATAGGAAACACAGTAGAGTAGAAGAGTGCTCTTTTCTCAAAAGCAGAGTGTGTTTCTTGAAAGGCGAGCTAGTGTTTGTTTCCCATTCAGAAATGAAGTTGAATCCCATGCAGTTTCTGGTCCTACGAGCAAGAGTTGTTTTCTGGTAAGAAGAGTCACTATTGAGCTCCCATTGCCATACACAGTGCAAATAGCACTCGCGTCTGTTCCCAGCATGTACAGTGTATTGGACTGAAGGGGAGCTAATGTTCTTGTCAGTTTCCTAAGCAGAGTTGAACTAGATATGGCCCGTGTGTGTGGGAAGCACAGTTCTTTTGTTCTGAGCAAGCTCACTGTTCAGACACCATAGGAAACACAGTAGAGTAGAAGAGTGCTCTTTTCTCAAAAGCAGAATGTGTTTCTTGTAAGGCGAGCTAGCGTTTTTTTCCCAGTCCTAAATGGAGTTGAATCAGATGCAGTTTCTGGTCCTACGACCAAGATTTGTTTTCTGGTAAGAAGAGTCACTATTGCGCTGCCATTGCCATACACACGACAAATAGCACTGGTGTCTGTTCCCAGAAAGTACAATGTATTGGACTGAAGAGGATCTACTGTTCTTGTCAGGTTCATAAGCAGAATTTAACTGGATATGGCCGTGTGTGAAGGAAGCACAGTTTTTTGTTCTGAGTAGGCTCAGTGTTCGGACCCCATAGGAAACACAATAGAGTAGATGAGTGCTCTTTTCTCAAAAGCAGAGTGTGTTTCTAGTAAGGTGAGCTAGCGTTTGTTTCCCAGTCCCAAATGGAGCTGAATCCCATCCAGTTTCTAGTCCTACGAGCAAGAGTTGTTTTCTAATAAGGAAAGTCACTATTGTGCTCCTTTTGCCATACACAGTGCAAATAGCACTCGCGTCTGTTCCCAGCAAGTACAGTGTATTGGACTGAAGAGGAGCTACTGTTCTTGTCAGTTTCCTAAGCAGAGTTGAACTAGATATGGCTGTGCGTGTAGGAAGCACAATTCTTTTGTTCTGAAAAAGCTCACTGTTCTGGCCCTATAGGAAACACAGTAGAGTAGAAAAGTGCTCTTTTCTCAAAGGCAGAGTGTGTTTCTTGTAAGGCAAGTTAGCGTTTGTTTCCCAGTCCTAAATGGAGTTGAATCACAACAATTTCTGGTCTTAGGAGCAAGAGTGGTTTTCTGGTAAGAAGAGTCACTATTGCGCTTCCATTGCCATAATCAGTGCAAATAGCTCTCGCATATGTTCCCAGCAAGTACAGTGTATTGGACTGAAGAGAAGCTACTGTTCCTGTCAGTTTCCTAAGCAGAGTTGAACTAGATATGGCCCGTGTGTGAAGGAAGCACAGTTTTTTTTTTCTGAGCAGGCTCAGTTTTCGGACCCCATAAGAAACACAGTCCAGTAGATGAGTGCTCTTTTCTCAAAAGCAGAGTGTGTTTCTAGTAAGGTGAGCTAGCGTTTGTTTCCCAGGCCTAAATGGAGCTGAATCCCATCCAGTTTCTGCTCCTATGAGCAAGAGTTGTTTTCTAATAAAGAAAGTCACTATTGCGCTCCTTTTGCCATACACAGTGCAAATAGCACTCTCGTCTTTTCCCAGCAAGTACAGTGTATTGGACTGAAGAGGAGCTACTGTTCTTGTCAGTTTCCTAAGCAGAGTTGAACTAGACATGGCTGTGCCTGTTGGAAGCACAGTTCTTTAGTTCTGAAAAAGCTCACTGTTCTGGCCCTATAGGAAACACAGTAGAGTAGAAGAGTGCTCTTTTCTCAAAAGCAGAGTGTGTTTCTTGTAAGTCAAGTTAGCCTTTGTTTCCCAGTCCTAAATGGAGTTGAATCACAACAGTTTCTGGTCTTACGAGCAAGAGTGGTTTTCTGGTAAGAACAGTAACTATTGCGCTTCCCTTGCCATACTCAGTGCAAACAGCACTCGCGTATGTTCCCAGCAAGTACAGTGTATTGGACTGAAGAGAAGCTACTGTTCTTGTCAGTTTCCTAAGCAGAGTTGAACTAGATATGACTGTGTTCGTAGGAAGCACAGTTATTTTGTTCTGAGAAAACTCACTTTTCTGGCCCTATAGGAAACACAGTAGAGTAGAAGAGTGCTCTTTTCTCAAAAGCAGAGTGTGTTTCTTGTAAGGCCAGCTAGCGTTTGTTTCCCAGTCCTAAATGGAGTTGAATCACATGCAGTTTCTGGTCCTATGAGCAATAGATTTTTTCTGGTAAGAAGAGTCACTATTGTGCTCTGATTGTCATACAAGGGCAAAATGCACTGGCGTCTCTTCCCAGCATGTACAGTGTATTGGATTGAGGAGGATCTACTGTTCTTGTCAGGATCCTAAGCAGAATTGAACTAGATATGGTCGTGTGTGTAGGAAGCACAGTTCTTTTGTTCTGAGCAAGCTCACTGTTTGGACCCATAGGTAACACAGTAGAGTAGAAGAGTGCTCTTTTCTCAAAAGCAGAGTGTGTTTCTTGTAGGCAAGCTAGCGTTTGTTTCCCAGTTCTAAATGGAGTTGAATCACATGTAGTTTCTGGTCCTACGAGCAAGAGTTGTTTTCTGGTAAGAAGAGTCACTATTGCGCTGCCATTGCCATACACACGACAAATAGCACTCGTGTCTGTTCCCAGCAAGTACAGTGTATTGGACTGAAGAGAATCTACTGTTCTTGTCTGTATCCTAAGCAGAATTGAACTAGATATGGCCGTGTGTGTAGGAAGCACAGTTCTTTTGTTCTGAGCAAGCTCACTGTTCTGGCCCTATAGGAAACACAGTAGAGTAGAAGAGTGCTCTTTTCTCAAAAGCAGAGTGTGTTTCTTGTAAGGCGAGCTAGCGTTTTTTTCCCAGTGCTAAAATGGAGTTGAATCCCATGCAGTTTCTGGTCCTACGAGCCAGAGTTGTTTTCTGGTAAGGAAAGTCCCTATTGGTCTCCCATTGTGATACACCCTGCAAATAGCACTCCCGTCTGTTCCCAGCAAGTACAGTGTATTTAACTGAGGAGGAGCTACTGTTCTTGTCAGTTTCCTAAGCAGAGTTGAACTAGATATGGCCGGTGTTCGTAGGAAGCACAGTTCTTAATGCTCTTTTCTCAAAAGCAGAGTGTGTTTCTTGTAAGGTGAGCTAGCGTTTGTTTCCCAGTCCTAAATGGAGTTGAATCACATGCAGTTTCTGTTCCTACGAGCAAGAGTTGTTTTCTAATAAGGAAAGTCACTATTGCGCTCCTATTGCCATAAACAGTGCAAATAGCACTCCCGTCTGTTCCCAGCAAGTACAGTGTATTGGACTGAAGAGGAGCTACTGTTCTTGTCAGTTTCCTAAGCAGAGTTGAACTAGATATGGCTGTGTGTGTAGGAAGCACAGTTCTTTTGTTCTGAGAAAGCTCACTGTTCTGGCCCTATAGGAAACACAGTAGAGTAGAAGAGTGCTCTTTTCTCAAAAGCAGAGTGTGTTTCTTGTAAGGCAAGCTAGCGTTTGTTTCCCAGTGCTAAATGGAGTTGAATCACAACAGTTTCTGGTCTTACGAGCAAGAGTGGTTTTCTGGTAAGAAGAGTCACTATTGAGCTTGAATTGCCATACTCAGTGCAAATAGCACTCGCCTCTGTTCCCAGCAAGTACAGTGTATTGGACTGAAGAGGAGCTACTGTTCTTGTCAGTTTCCTAAGCATAGTTCAACTAGATATGGCCCGTGTGTGTAGGAAGCACAGTTCTTTTGTTCTGAGCAAGCTCACTGTTCGGACCCCTTAGGAAACACAGTAGAGTAGAAGAGTGCTCTTTTCTCAAAAGCAGAGTGTGTTTCTTGTAAGGCGAGCTAGCGTTTGTTTCCCAGTCCTAAATGGAGTTGAATCACATGCAGTTTCTGGTCCTACGAGCAAGAATTGTTTTCTTGAAAGAAGAGTCACTATTGTGCTCCGTGTGTGATACACAGGGCAAATAGCACTGGCGTCTGTTCCCAGCAAGTACAGTGTATTGGACTGAAGAGGAGCTACTGTTCTTGTCAGTTTCCTAAGCAGAGTTGAACTAGATATGGCCCGTGTGTGTAGGAAGCACAGTTCTTTTGTTCTGAGCAAGCTCACTGATCTGGGCCAATAGGAAACACAGTAGAGTAGAAGAGTGCTCTTTTCTCAAAAGCAGAGTGTGTTTCTTGTAAGGCGAGCTAGCGTTTGTTTCCCAGTCCTAAATGGAGTTGAATCCCATGCAGTTTCTGGTCCTACGAGCAAGAGTAGTTTTCTGGTAAGGAAAGTCACTATTGCACTCCCATTGCGATATACAGTGCAAATAGCACTCCCATCTGTTCCCAGCAAGTACAGTGTATTGGACTGAAGAGGAGCTACTGTTCTTGTCATTTTCCTAAGCAGAATTGAACTAGATATGGCCGTGTGTGTAGGAAGCACAGTTCTTTTGTTCTGAGCAAGCTTACTGTTCTGGCCCTATAAGAAACACATTAGAGTAGAAGAGTGCTCTTTACTCAAAAGCAGAGTGTGTTTCTTGTATGGAGAGCTAGCATTTGTTTCCCAGTTCTAAGTGGAGTTGAGTCACATGCAGTTTTTGGTCCTATGAGCAAGAGTTGTTTTCTGGTAATAAGAGTCCCTATTGCACTCCCATTGCCATAAGCAGTACAAAGAGCACTCGCGTCTTTTCCCAGCAAGTACAGTGTATTGAACTGATGAGGAGCTACTGTTCTTGTTAGTTTCCTAAGCCGAGTTGAACTAGATATGGCCCGTGTTCATAGGAACCACAGTTTTTTTGTTCTGAGCAAGCTCACTGTTCGGACCCCATAGGAAACACAGTAGAGTAGAAGAGTGCTCTTTTCTCAAAAGCAGAGTGTGTTTCTTGTAAGGTGAGCTAGCGTTTCTTTCCCAGTCCTAAATGCAGTTGAATCCCATGCAGTTTCTGGTCCTACGAGCAAGAGTTGTTTTCTAATAAGGAAAGTCACTATTGTGCTCCTATTGCTGTACACAGTGCAAATAGCACTCCCGTCTGTTCCCAGCAAGTACAGTGTATTGGACTGAAGAGGAGCTCCTGTTCTTGTCAGTTTTCTAAGCAGAGTTGAACTAGATATGGCTGTGTGTGTAGTAAGCACAGTTCTTTTGTTCTGAGAAAGCTCACTGTTCTGGCACTATAGGAAACACAGTAGAGTAGAAGAGTGCTCTTTTCTCAAAAGCAGAGTTTGTTTCTTGTAAGGCGAGCTAGTGTTTGTTTCCCAGTGCTAAATGGAGTTGAATCACAACAGTTTCTGGTCTTACGAGCAAGAGTGGTTTTCTGGTAAGAAGAGTCACTATTGCGCTCGAATTGCCAAACTGAGTGCAAATAGCACTCGCGTCTGTTCTCAGCAAGTACAGTGTATTGGACAGAAGAGGAGCTACTGTTCTTGTCAGTTTCCTAAGCATAGTTGAACTAGATATGGCCCGTGTGTGTAGGAAGCACAGTTCTTTTGTTCTGAGCAAGCTCACTGTTTGGACCCATAGGAAACACAGTAGAGTAGAAGAGTGCTCTTTTCTCAAAGGCAGAGTGTGTTTCTTGAAAAGCATGCTAGCGTTTGTTTCCCAGTCCTAAATGGAGTTGAATCACATGCAGTTTCTGGTCTTATGACCAAGAGTTGTTTTCTGGTAAGAGAGTCACTTTTGTGCTTCCATTGCCATACACAGTGCAAATAGCACTCGCGTCTGTTCCCATTAAGTACAGTGTATTGGACTGAAGAGGAGCAACTGTTCTTGTCAGTTTCCTAAGCAGAGTTGACCTAGATATGGCCGTGTGTGTAGGAAGCACAGTTCTTTTGTTCTGAGCAAGCTCACTGTTCTGGCCCTATAAGAAACACAGTAGAGTAGAAGAGTGCTCTTTTCTCAAAAGCAGAGTGTGTTTCTTGTAGGCAAGCTAGCATTTGTTTCCCAGTTCTAAATGGAGTTGAGTCACACGCAGTTTTTGGTCCTACGAGCAAGAGTTGTTTTCTGGTAAGAAGAGTAACTATTGCGCTCATATTGCCATACACAGTACAAATAGCACTCGCATCTGTTCCCAGCAAGTACAGTGTATTGGACTGAAGGGAAGCTACTGTTCTTGTCAGTTTCCTAAGCAGAGTTGAACTAGATATGGCCCGTGTGTGTAGGAAGCACAGTTCTTTTGTTCTGAGCAAGCTCACTGTTCGGACCCCAAAGGAAACACAGTAGAGTAGATGAGTGCTCTTTTCTCAAAAGCAGAGTGTGTTTCTTGTAAGGCGAGCTAGCGTTTGTTTCCTAGTCCTAAATGGAGTTGAATCACATGCAGTTTCTGGTCCTACGAGCAAGAGTTGTTTTCTGGTAAGAAGAGTCACTATTGCGCTGCCATTGCCATACACACGACAAATAGCACTGGTGTCTGTTCCCAGCAAGTACAGTGTATTGGACTGAAGAGGATCTACTGTTCTTGTCTGTATCCTAAGCAGAATTGAACTAGATATGGTCGTGTTTGTAGGAAGCACAGTTCTTTTGTTCTGAGAAAGCTCACTGTTCTGGCCCTATAGGAAACACAGTAGAGTAGAAGAGTGCTCCTTTCTCAAAAGCTGAGTGTGTTTCTTGTAAGGCGAGCTAGCGTTTGTTTCCCAGTACTAAATGGAGTTGAATCACATGCAGTTTCTGGTCCTACAAGCCAGAGTTGTTTTCAGGTAAGGAAAGTCCCTATTGCTCTCCCATTGCGATACACAGTGCAAATAGCACTCGCGTCTGTTCCCAGCAAGTACAGTGTATTTAACTGAAGAGGAGCTACTGTTCTTGTCAGTTTCCTAAGCAGAGTTGAACTACATATGGCCCGTGTTCGTAGGAAGCACAGTTCTTTTGTTCTGAGCAAACTCACTTTTCGGACCCCATAGGAAACACAGTAGAGTAGAAGAGTGCTCTTTTCTCAAAAGCAGAGTGTGTTTCTTGTAAGGTGATCTAGCCTTTGTTTCCCAGTCCTAAATGGAGTTGAATCACATGCAGTTTCTGGTCCTACGAGCAAGAGTTGTGTTCTAATAAGAAAAGTCACTATTGTGCTCCTATTGCCATAAACAGTGCAAATAGCACTCCCATCTGTTCCCAGCAAGTACAGTGTATTGGACTGAAGAGGAGCTACTGTTCTTGTCAGTTTCCTAAGCAGAGTTGAACTAGATATGGCTGTGTGCGTAGGAAGCACAGTTCTTTTGTTCTGAGAAAGCTCACTGTTCTGGCCCTATAGGAAACACAGTAGAGTAGAAGAGTGCTCTTTTCTCAAAAGCAGAGTGTGTTTCTTGTAAGGCGAGCTAGCGTTTCTTTCCCAGTGCTAAATGGAGTTGAATCACAACAGTTTCTGGTCTTACGAGCAAGAGTGGTTTTCTGGTAAGAAGAATCACTATTGAGCCCGAATTGCCATAGTCAGTGCAAATAGCACTCGCCTCTATTCCCAGCAAGTACATTATATTGGACTGAAGAGGAGCTACTGTTCTTGTCAGTTTCCTAAGCAGAACTGATCTAGATATGGCCGTGTGTGTAGGAAGCACAGATCTTTTGTTCTGAGCAAGCTCACTGTTCTGGCCCTATAGGAAACACAGTAGAGTAGAAGAGTGCTCTTTTCTCAAAAGCAGAGTGTGTTTCTTGTAAGACGAGCTAGCGTTTGTTTCCCAGTGCTAAATGGAGTTGAATCCCATGCAGTTTCTGGTCCTACGAGCCAGAGTTGTTTTCTGGTAAGGAAAGTCCCTATTGCTCTCCCATTGTGATACACAGTGCAAATAGCACTCGCGTCTGTTCCCAGCAAGTACAGTGTATTTAACTGAAGAGGAGCTACTGTTCTTGTCAGTTTCCTATGCAGTGTTGAACTAGATATGGACCGTGTGTGTAGGAAGTGCAGTTCTTTTGTTCTGTGCAAGCTCACTGTTTGCACCCCATAGGAAACACAGTAGAGTAGAAGAGTGCTCTTTTCTCAAAAGCAGAGTGTGTTTCTGGTAAGGTGAGCTAGCGTTTGTTTCCCAGTGCTAAATGGAGTTGAATCACATGCAGTTTCTGGTCCTATGAGCAAGAGTTGTTTTCTGGTAAGGAAAGTCACTATTGCTCTCCCATTGCGATACACAGTGCAAATAGCACTTGCGTCTGTTCCCAGCAAGTACAGTGTATTGGACTGAAGACGAGCTACTGTTCTTCTCAGTTTCCTAAGCAGAGTTGAACTAGATATGGCTGTGTGTGTAGGAAGCACAGTTCTTTTCTTCTGAGAAAGGTCACTGTTCTGGCCCTATAGGAAACACAGTAGAGTAGAAGAATGCTCTTTTCTCAAAAGCAGAGTGTGTTTCTTGTAAGGCGAGCTAGCGTTTGTTTCCCAGTCCTAAATGGGGTTGAATCACATGCAGTTTCTGTTCCTACGAGCAAGAGATTTTTTCTGGTAAGAAGAGTCTCTATTGCGCTCCGAGTGTCATACACAGGGCAAAGAGCACTGGCGTCTGTTCCCAGCATGTACAGTGTATTGAATTGACGAGGATCTACTGTTCTTGTCAGGATCCTAAGCAGAATTGAACTAGATATGGACGTGTGTGTAGGAAGCACAGTTCTTTTGTTCTGAGCAAGCTCACTGTTTGGACCCATAGGAAACACAGTAGAGTAGAAGAGTGCTCCTTCCTCAAAGGCAGAGTGTGTTTCCTGTAAAGCGTGCTAGCGTTTGTTTCCCAGTCCTAAATGAAGTTGAATCACATGCAGTTTCTGGTCCTACGAGCAAGAGTTGTTTTCTGGTAAGGAAAGTCACTATTGCGCTCCCATTGCCATACACAGTGCAAATAGCACTGTTGTCTGTTCCCAGCAAGTACAGTGTATTGGACTGAAGAGGAGCTACTGTTCTTGTCAGTTTCCTAAGCAGAGTTGAACTAGATATGGCCCGTGTGTGTAGGAAGCACAGTTCTTTTGTTCTGAGCAAGCTCAGTGTTTTGGCCCTATAGGAAACAAAGTAGAGTAGAAGAGTGCTCTTTTCTCAAAAGCAGAGTGTGTTTCTTGTAGGCAAGCTAGCGTTTGTTTCCCAGTTACAAATGGAGTTGAGTCACACGCAGTTTTTGGTCCTACGAGCAAGAGTTGTTTTCTGGTAAGAAGAGTAACTATTGAGCTCCCATTGCCATACACAGTACAAATAGCACTCGCGTCTGTTCCCAGCAAGTACAGTGTATTGGACTGAATGGGCGCTACTGTTCTTGTCAGTTTCCTAAGCAGAGTTGAACTAGATATGGCCAGTGTGTGTAGGAAGCACAGTTCTTTTGTTCTGAGAAAGCTCACTGTTCGGACCCCATAGGAAACACAGTAGAGTAGAAGAGTACTCTTTTCTGAAAAGCAGAGTGTGTTTCTTGTAAGGCAGGCTAGCGTTTGTTTCCCAGTCCTAAATGGAGGTGAATCACTTGCAGTTTCTGGTCCTACGAGCAAGAGTTGTTTTCTAGTAAGAAGAGTCCCTATTGCGCTGCCATTGCCATACACATGACAAATAGCACCGGTGTCTGTTCCCAGCAAGTACAGTGTATTGGACTGAAGAGGATCTACTGTTCTTGTCAGGTTCATAAGCAGAATTGAACTAGATATGGCCGTGTGTGAAGGAAACACAGTTTTTTGGTTCTGAGCAGGCTCAGTGTTCAGACCCCATAGGAAACATAGTAGAGTAGAAGAGTGCTCTTTTCTCAAAAGCAGAGTGTGTTTCTTGGAAGGTGAGCTAGGGTTTGTTTCCCAGTCCTAAATGGCTTTGAATCCCATGCAGTTTCTGGTCCTACGAGCAAGAGTTGTTTTCTAATAAGGAAAGTCACTATTGCGCTCCTATTGCCATACACAGTGCAAATAGCACTCACGTCTGTTCCCAGCAAGTACAGTGTATTGGAATAAAGAGGAGCTTCTGTTCTTCTCAGTTTCCTAAGCAGACTTGAATTAGATATGGCTGTGTGTGTAGGAAGCACAGTTCTTTTGTTCTGAGAAAGCTCACTGTTCTGGACCTATAAGAAACACAGTAGACTAGAAGAGTGCTCTTTTCTCAAAAGCAGAGTGTGTTTCTTGTAAGGCGAGCTAGCGTTTGTTTCCAATCCTAAATGGAGTTGAATCACATGCAGTTTCTGGTCCTACTAGCAAGAGATTTTTTCTGGTAAGAAGAGTCACTATTGCGCTCCGATTGTCATACACAGGGCAAATAGCACTGGTGTCTGTTCCCAGCAAGTACAGTGTATTGGAATAAAGAGGAGCTTCTGTTCTTCTCAGTTTCCTAAGCAGAAATGAACTAGATATGGCCCGTGTGTGTAGGAAGCACAGTTCTTTTGTTCTGAGCAAGCTCACTGTTCTGGGCGTATAGGAAACACAGTAGAGTAGAAGAGTGCTCTTTTCTCAAAAGCAGAGTGTGTTTCTTGTAAGGCGATCTAGCGTTTGTTTCCCAGTCCTAAATGGAGTTGATTCACATGCAGTTTCTGGTCCTACGAGCAAGAGTTGTTTTCTGGTAAGAAGAGTCACTATTGCTCTCGCAATGCCACACACAGTGCAAATAGCACTCCAGTCAGTTATCAGCAAGTACAGTGTATTGGACTTAAGAGGAGCTACTGTTCTTGTCAGTGTCCTAAGCAGAATTGAACTAGATATGGCCCGTGTGTGTAGGAAGCACAGTTCTTTTGTTCTGAGCAACTTCACTGTTCGGACCCCAAAGGAAACACAGTGGAGTAGAAGAGTGCTCTTATCTCAAAAGCAGAGTGTGTTACTTGTAAGGCGAGATAGCGTTTGTTTCCCAGTCCTAAATGGAGTTGAATCCCATCCAGTTTCTGGTCCTACGAGCAAGAGTTGTTCTCTAATAAGGAAAGTCACTATTGTGCTCCTTTTGCCATACACAGTGTAAATAGCACTCCCGTCTGTTCCCAGCAAGTACAGTGTATTGGACTGAAGAGGAGCTACTGTTCTTCTCAGTTTCCTAAGCAGAGTTGAACTAGATATGGCTGTGCGTGTAGGAAGCACAGTTCTTTTGTTCTGAGAAAGCTCACTCTTCTGGCCCTATAGGAAACACAGTAGAGTAGAATAGTGCTCTTTTCTCAAAAGCAGAGTGTGTTTCTTGTAAGGCTAGCTAGCGTTTGTTTCTCAGTCCTAAATGGAGTTGAATCACAACAGTTTCTAGTCTTACGTGCAGAGTGGTTTTCTGGTAAGTAGCGTCACTATTGCGCTCCCATTGCCATACTCAATGCAAATAGCACTCGTGTATGTTCCCAGCAAGTACAGTGTAATGGACTGAAGAGGATTTACTGTTCTTGTCAGTTTCCTAAGCAGAATTGAACTAGATATGGGCCGTGTTTAAGGAAGCACAGTTATTTTGTTCTGAGAAAGGTCACTGTTCTGGCCCTATAAGAAACACAGTAGAGTAGAAGAGTGCTCTTTTCTCAAAAGCAGAGTGTGTTTCTTGTAAGGTGAGCTAGGGTTTGTTTCCCAGTCCTAAATGGAGTTGAATCCCATGCAGTTTCTGGTCCTACGAGCAAGAGATCTTTTCTAATAAGGAAAGTCACTATTGGGCTCCTATTGCCATACAGAGTGCAAATAGCACTCGCTTCTGTTCCCAGCAAGTACAGTGTATTGGACTGAAGAGGAGCTTCTGTTCTTCTCAATTTCCTAAGCAGAGTTGAACTAGATATGGCTGTGTGTGTTGGAAGCACAGTTCTTTTGTTCTGAGAAAGCTCAGTGTTCTGGACCTTTAGGAAACACAGTAGAGTAGAAGAGTGCTCTTTTCTCAAAAGCAGAGTGTATTTCTTGTAAGGCGAGCTAGCGTTTGTTTCCCAGTCCTAAATGGAGTTGAATCACATGCAGTTTCTGGTCCTATGAGCAAGAGATTTTTCTGGTAAGAAGAGTCACTATTGCGCTCCGATTGTCATACACAGGGCAAATAGCACTGGCGTCTGTTCCCAGCATGTACAGTGTATTGGATTGATGAGGATCTACTGTTCTTGTCAGGATCCTAAGCAGAATTGAACTAGATATGGACATGTGTGTAGGAAGCACAGTTCTTTTGTTCTGACCAAGCTCACTGTTCTGGGCGTATAGGAAACACAGTAGAGTAGAAGAGTGCTCTTTTCTCAAAAGCAGAGTGTGTTTCTTGTAAGGCGATCTAGCGTTTGTTTCCCAGTCCTAAATGGAGTTGATTCACATGCAGTTTCTGGTCCTACGAGCAAGAGTTGTTTTCTGGTAAGAAGTGTCACTATTGCTCTCCCAATGCCACACACAGTGCAAATAGCACTCCAGTCAGTTACCAGCAAGTACAGTGTATTGGACTTAAGAGGAGCTACTGTTCTTGTCAGTGTCCTAAGCAGAATTGAACTAGATATGGCCCGTGTGTGTAGGAAGCACAGTTCTTTTGTTCTGAGCAACCTCACTGTTCGGATCCCAAAGGAAACACAGTGGAGTAGAAGAGTGCTCTTTTCTCAAAAGCAGAGTGTGTTACTTGTAGGCCAGATAGCGTTTGTTTCCCAGTCCTAAATGGAGTTGAATCACATGCAGTTTCTGGTCCTATGAGCAAGAGTTGTTTTCTGGTAAGGAAAGTCACTATTGTGCTCCCATTGCCATACACAGTGCAAATAGCACTCGCGTCTGTTCAAAGCAAGTACAGCGTATTGGACTGAAGAGGAGCTACTGTTCTTGTCAGTTTCCTAAGCAGAGTTGAACTAGATATGGCCCGTGTGTGTAGGAAGCACAGTTCTTTTTTCTGAGCAAGCTCACTGTTCCGACACCAAAGGAAACACAGTAGAGTAGAAGAGTGCTCTTTTCTCAAAAGCAGAGTGTGTTTCTTGTAAGGCGAGCTAGCGTTTGTTTCCCAGTCCTAAATGGAGTTGATCACATGCAGTTTCTGGTCCTACGAGCAAGAGTTGTTTTCTGGTAAGAGAGTCACTATTGCGCTCCCATTGCCATACACAGTGCAAATAGCACTCGCGTCTGTTCCCATTAAGTACAGTGTATTGGACTGAAGGGAAGCTACTGTTCTTTTCAGTTTCCTAATCAGAGTTGAACTAGATATGGCCCGTGTGTATAGGAAGCACAGTTCTTTTGTTCTGAGCAAGCTCACTGTTCGGACCCCATAGGAAACACAGTAGAGTAGAAGAGTGCTCTTTTCTCAAAAGCAGAGTGTGTTTCTTGTAAGGCGAGCTAGCGTTTGTTTCCCAGTCCTAAATGGAGTTGAATCACATGCAGTTTCTGGTCCTACGAGCAAGAGTTGTTTTCTGGTAAGAAGAGTCACTATTGCGCTGCCATTGCCATACACACGACAAATAGCACTGGTGTCTGTTCCCAGCAAGTACAGTGTATTGGACTGAAGAGGATCTACTGTTCTTGTCTGTATCCTAAGCAGAATTGAACTAGATATGGCCGTGTTTGTAGGAAGCACAGTTCTTTTGTTCTGAGCAAGCTCACTGTTCTGGCCTTATAGGAAACACAGTAGAGTAGAAGAGTGCTCCTTTCTCAAAAGCTGAGTGTGTTTCTTGTAAGGCGAGCTAGCGTTTGTTTCCCAGTACTAAATAGAGTTGAATCACATGCAGTTTCTGGTCCTACGAGCCAGAGTTGTTTTCTGGTAAGGAAAGTCCCTATTGCTCTCCCATTGCGATACACAGTGCAAATAGCACTCGCGTCTGTTCCCAGCAAGTACAGTGTATTTAACTGAAGAGGAGCTACTGTTCTTGTCAGTTTCCTAAGCAGAGTTGAACTACATATGGCCCGTGTTCGTAGGAAGCACAGTTCTTTTTTTCTGAGCAAACTCACTTTTCGGACCCCATAGGAAACACAGTAGAGTAGAAGAGTGCTCTTTTCTCAAAAGCAGAGTGTGTTTCTTGTAAGGTGATCTAGCCTTTGTTTCCCAGTCCTAAATTGAGTTGAATCACATGCAGTTTCTGGTCCTACGAGCAAGAGTTGTTTTCTAATAAGAAAAGTCACTATTGTGCTCCTATTGCCATAAACAGTACAAATAGCACTCCCATCTGTTCCCAGCAAGTACAGTGTATTGGACTGAAGAGGAGCTACTGTTCTTGTCAGTTTCCTAAGCAGAGTTGAACTAGATATGGCTGTGTGCGTAGGAAGCACAGTTCTTTTGTTCCTTGAAAGCTCACTGTTCTGGCCCTATAGGAAACACAGTAGAGTAGAAGAGTGCTCTTTTCTCAAAAGCAGAGTGTGTTTCTTGTAAGGCGAGCTAGCGTTTCTTTCCCAGTGCTAAATGGAGTTGAATCACAACAGTTTCTGGTCTTACGAGCAAGAGTGGTTTTCTGGTAAGAAGAGTCACTATTGAGCCCGAAATGCCATAGTCAGTGCAAATAGCACTCGCCTCTATTCCCAGCAAGTACATTATATTGGACTGAAGAGGAGCTACTGTTCTTGTCAGTTTCCTAAGCAGAACTGATCTAGATATGGCCGTGTGTGTAGGAAGCACAGATCTTTTGTTCTGAGCAAGCTCACTGTTCTGGCCCTATAGGAAACACAGTAGAGTAGAAGAGTGCTCTTTTCTCAAAAGCAGAGTGTGTTTCTTGTAAGGCGAGCTAGCGTTTGTTTCCCAGTGCTAAATGGAGTTGAATCCCATGCAGTTTCTGGTCCTACGAGCCAGAGTTGTTTTCTGGTAAGGAAAGTCCCTATTGCTCTCCCATTGTGATACACAGTGCAAATAGCACTCGCGTCTGTTCACAGCAAGTACAGTGTATTTAACTGAAGAGGAGCTACTGTTCTTGTCAGTTTCCTATGCAGTGTTGAACTAGATATGGCCCGTGTTCGTAGGAAGCACAGTTCTTTTGTTCTGAGCGAGCTCACTTTTCGGACCCCATAGGAAACACAGTAGAGTAGAAGAGTGCTCTTTTCTCAAAAGCAGAGTGTGTTTCTGGTAAGGTGAGCTAGCGTTTGTTTCCCAGTCCTAAATGGAGTTGAATCACATGCAGTTTCTGGTCCTACGAGCAAGAGTTGTTTTCTGGTAAGGAAAGTCACTATTGCTCTCCCATTGCGATACACAGTGCAAATAGCACTCGCGTCTGTTCCCAGCAAGTACAGTGTATTGGACTGAAGAGGAGCTACTGTTCTTCTCAGTTTCCTAAGCAGAGTTGAACTAGATATGGCTGTGTGTGTAGGAAGCACAGTTCTTTTGTTCTGAGAAAGGTCACTGTTCTGGCCCTATAGGAAACACAGTAGAGTAGAAGAATGCTCTTTTCTCAAAAGCAGAGTGTGTTTCTTGTAAGGCGAGCTAGCGTTTGTTTCCCAGTCCTAAATGGGGTTGAATCACATGCAGTTTCTGTTCCTACGAGCAAGAGATTTTTTCTGGTAAGAAGAGTCTCTATTGCGCTCCGAGTGACATACACAGGGCAAAGAGCACTGGCGTCTGTTCCCAGCATGTACAGTGTATTGAATTGACGAGGATCTACTGTTCTTGTCAGGATCCTAAGCAGAATTGAACTAGATATGGATGTGTGTGTAGGAAGCACAGTTCTTTTGTTCTGAGCAAGCTCACTATTCGAACCCCATAGGAAACACAGTAGAGTAGAAGAGTGCTCCTTCCTCAAAGGCAGAGTGTGTTTCCTGTAAAGCGTGCTAGCGTTTGTTTCCCAGTCCTAAATAAAGTTGAATCACATGCAGTTTCTGGTCCTACGAGCAAGAGTTGTTTTCTGGTAAGGAAAGTCACTATTGCGCTCCCATTGCCATACACAGTGCAAATAGCACTGTTGTCTGTTCCCAGCAAGTACAGTGTATTGGACTGAAGAGGAGCTACTGTTCTTGTCAGTTTCCTAAGCAGAGTTGAACTAGATATGGCCCGTGTGTGTAGGAAGCACAGTTCTTTTGTTCTGAGCAAGCTCAGTGTTTTGGCCCTATAGGAAACAAAGTAGAGTAGAAGAGTGCTCTTTTCTCAAAAGCAGAGTGTGTTTCTTGTAGGCAAGCTAGCGTTTGTTTCCCAGTTACAAATGGAGTTGAGTCACACGCAGTTTTTGGTCCTACGAGCAAGAGTTGTTTTCTGGTAAGAAGAGTAACTATTGCGCTCCCATTGCCATACACAGTACAAATAGCACTCGCGTCTGTTCCCAGCAAGTACAGTGTATTGGACTGAATGGGAGCTACTGTTCTTGTCAGTTTCCTAAGCAGAGTTGAACTAGATATGGCCCGTGTATGTAGGAAGCACAGTTCTTTTGTTCTGAGAAAGCTCACTGTTCGGACCCCATAGGAAACACAGTAGAGTAGAAGAGTGCTCTTTTCTCAAAAGCAGAGTGTGTTTCTTGTAAGGCAGGCTAGCGTTTGTTTCCCAGTCCTAAATGGAGGTGAATCACTTGCAGTTTCTGGTCCTACGAGCAAGAGTTGTTTTCTAGTAAGAAGAGTCCCTATTGCGCTGCCATTGCCATACACATGACAAATAGCACCGGTGTCTGTTCCCAGCAAGTACAGTGTATTGGACTGAAGAGGATCTACTGTTCTTGTCAGGTTCATAAGCAGAATTGAACTAGATATGGCCGTGTGTGAAGGAAGCACAGTTTTTTGGTTCTGAGCAGGCTCAGTGTTCAGACCCCATAGGAAACATAGTAGAGTAGAAGAGTGCTCTTTTCTCAAAAGCAGAGTGTGTTTCTTGGAAGGTGAGCTAGGGTTTGTTTCCAAGTCCTAAATGGCTTTGAATCCCATGCAGTTTCTGGTCCTACGAGCAAGAGTTGTTTTCTAATAAGGAAAGTCACTATTGCGCTCCTATTGCCATACACAGTGCAAATAGCACTGGCGTCTGTTCCCAGCAAGTACAGTGTATAGGAATAAAGAGGAGCTTCTGTCCTTCTCAGTTTCCTAAGCAGAGTTGAATTAGATATGGCTGTGTGTGTAGGAAGCACAGTTCTTTTGTTCTGAGAAAGCTCACTGTTCTGGACCTATAGGAAACACAGGAGAGTAGAAGAGTGCTCTTTTCTCAAAAGCAGAGTGTATTTCATGTAAGGCGAGCTAGCGTTTGTTTCCAGTCCTAAATGGAGTTGAATCACATGCAGTTTCTGGTCCTACGAGCAAGAGATTTTTTCTGGTAAGAAGAGTCACTATTGAGCTCCGATTGTCATACACAGGGCAAATAGCACTGGTGTCTGTTCCCAGCAAGTACAGTGTTTTGGAATAAAGACGAGCTTGGGTTCTTCTCAGTTTCCTAAGCAGAAATGAACTAGATATGGCCCGTGTGTGTAGGAAGCACAGTTCTTTTGTTCTGAGCAAGCTCACTGTTCTGGGCATATAGGAAACACAGTAGAGTAGAAGAGTGCTCTTTTCTCAAAAGCAGAGTGTGTTTCTTGTAAGGCGATCTAGCGTTTGTTTCCCAGTCCTAAATGGAGTTGATTCACATGCAGTTTCTGGTCCTACGAGCAAGAGTTGTTTTCTGGTAAGAAGAGTCACTATTGCTCTCCCAATGCCACACACAGTGCAAATAGCACTCCAGTCAGTTACCAGCAAGTACAGTGTATTGGACTTAAGAGGAGCTACTGTTCTTGTAAGTGTCCTAAGCAGAATTGAACTATATATGGCCCGTGTGTGTAGGAAGCACAGTTCTTTTGTTCTGAGCAACTTCACTGTTCGGACCCCAAAGGAAACACAGTGGAGTAGAAGAGTGCTCTTATCTCAAAAGCAGAGTGTGTTACTTGTAAGGCGAGATAGCGTTTGTTTCCCAGTCCTAAATGGAGTTGAATCCCATCCAGTTTCTGGTCCTACGAGCAAGAGTTGTTCTCTAATAAGGAAAGTCACTATTGCGCTCCTTTTGCCATACACAGTGCAAATAGCACTCCCGTCTGTTCCCAGCAAGTACAGTGTATTGGACTGAAGAGGAGCTACTGTTCTTCTCAGTTTCCTAAGCAGAGTTGTACTAGATATGGCTGTGCGTGTAGGAAGCACAGTTCTTTTGTTCTGAGAAAGCTCACTCTTCTGGCCCTATAGGAAACACAGTAGAGTAGAATAGTGCTCTTTTCTCAAAAGCAGAGTGTGTTTCTTGTAAGGCTAGCTAGCGTTTGTTTCTCAGTCCTAAATGGAGTTGAATTACAACAGTTTCTAGTCTTACGTGCAAGAGTGGTTTTCTGGTAAGTAGCGTCACTATTGCGCTCCCATTGCCATACTCAATGCAAATAGCACTCGTGTATGTTCCCAGCAAGTACAGTGTATTGGACTGAAGAGGATTTACTGTTCTTGTCAGTTTCCTAAGCAGAATTGAACTAGATATGGGCCGTGTTTAAGGAAGCACAGTTCTTTTGTTCTGAGCAAGCTCACTGTTCTGGCACTATAAGAAACACAGTAGAGTAGAAGAGTGCTCTTTTCTCAAAAGCAGAGTGTGTTTCTTGTAAGGTGAGCTAGGGTTTGTTTCCCAGTCCTAAATGGAGTTGAATCCCATGCAGTTTCTGGTCCTACGAGCAAGAGATCTTTTCTAATAAGGAAAGTCACTATTGCGCTCCTATTGCCATACTCAGTTCAAATAGCACTCACATCTGTTCCCAGCAAGTACAGTGTATTGGACTGAATGGGAGCTACTGTTCTTGTCAGTTTCCTAAGCAGAGTTGAACTAGATATGGCCCGTGTGTGTAGAAAGCACAGATCTTTTGTTCTGAGCAAGCTCACTGTTCTGGCCCTATAGGAAACAAAGTAGAGTAGAAGAGTGCTCTTTTCTCTAAAGCAGAGTGTGTTTCTTGTAAGGCGAGCTCGCGTTTGTTTCGCAGTCCTAAATGGAGTTGAATCACATGCATTTCTGGTCCTATGAGCAAGAGTTGTTTTATGGTAAGAAGAGTCACTATTGCGCTGCCATTACCATACACAGGACAAATTGCACTGTTGTCTGTTCCCAGCAAGTACAGTGTATTGGACTGAAGAGAATCTACTGTTCTTGTCAGGTTCTTAAGCAGAATTGTACTAGATATGGCGGTGTTTGTAGGAAGCACAGTTTTTTTGTTCTGAGCATGCTCACTGTTAGGACCCCATAGGAAACACAGTGGAGTAGAAGAGTGCCCTTTTCTCAAAAGCAGAGTGTGTTTCTTTTAAGGCAAGCTAGCGTTTGTTTCCTTCCTGAATAGAGTTCAATCACATGCAGTTTCCGGTCCTACGAGCAAGAGTTGTTTTGTGGTAAGGAAAGTCACTATTGTGCTCCCATTCCCATACACAGTGCAAAGAGCATTCACGTCTGTTCCCAGCAAGTACAGTATATTGGACTGTATAGGAGCTACTGTTCTTGTCAGTTTCCAAAGCAGAGTTGAACTAGATATGGTCCGTGTGTGTAGGAATCACAGTTCTTTTGTACTGAGCAAGCTCAGTGTTTGGACCTCATAAGAAACACAGTAGACTAGAAGAGTGCTCTTTTCTCAAAAGCAGAGTGTGTTTTTTGTAAGGCGAGCAAGCGTTTGTTTCCCAGTCCTAAATGGAGTTGAATCCCATGCAGTTTCTGGTCCTACGAGCAAGAGTTGTTTTCTGATAAGAAGAGTCACTATTGTGCTCCCATTGCCATACACAGTGCAAATAGCACTCGCGTCTGTTCCCACCAAGTACAGTATATTGGACTGAAGAGGATCTACTGTTCTTGTCAGGTTCCTAAGCAGAATTGAACTAGATATGGCCGTGTGTGTAGGAAGCACAGTTCTTTTGTTCTGAGCAAGCTCACACTTCGGACTCCTTAGGAAACACAGTAGAGTAGAAGAGTGCTTTTTTGTCTAAAGCAGAGTGTGTTTCTTGAAAGCCGAGCTAGCGTTTATTTACCAGTCCTAAATGGAGTTGAATCACATGCAGTTTCTGGTACTACGAGCAAGAGTTGTTTTCTGGTAAGAAGAGTCACTATTGCGCTGCCATTGCCATACACAGGACAAATAGCACTGTTGTCTGTTCCCAGCATTACAGTGTATTGGACTGAAGTGGATCTACTGTTCTTGTCAGGTTCCTAAGCAGAATTGAACTAGAAATGGCCATGTGTAGGAAGCTCAGTTTTTTTGTTCTGAGCTAGCTCACTGTTCGGACCACATAGGAAACACAGTAGAGTAGAAGAGTGCTCTTTTCTCTAAAGCAGAGTGTATTTCTTGTAAGGCGAGCTAGCACTTGTTTCCCAGTCCTAAATGGAGTTGAGTCACATGCAGTTTTTGGTCCTACAAGCAAGAGTTATTTTCAGGTAAGAAGAGTCACTATTGTGCTCCAATTGCCTTACACAGTGCAAATAGCACTCGCGTCTGTTCCCAACAAGTACAGTGTATTGGACTGAATAGGAGCTACTCTTCTTGTCAGTTTCCCAAGCAGAGTTGAAATAGATATGGTCCGTGTGTGTAGGAAGCACAGTTCTTTTGTTCTGAGCAATCTCACTGTTTGGTCCCCATTGGAAATACAGTAGAGTAGAAGAGTGCTCTTTTCTCAAAAGCAGAGTGTGTTTCTTGTAAGGCGAGCTAGCATTTGTTTCCCAGTCCTAAATGGAGTTGATCCCATGCAGTTTCTGGTCCTACGAGCAAGAGTTGTTTTCTGGTAGGAAGAGTCACTATTGCGCTGCCATTGCCATACACACGACAAATAGCACTGGTGTCTGTTCCCAGCAAGTACAGTGTATTGGACTGAAGAGGATCTACTGTTCTTGTCAGGTTCATAAGCAGAATTGAACTAGATATGGCCGTGTGTGAAGGAAGCACAGTTTTTTTGTTCTGAGCAGGCTCAGTGTTCAGACCACATAGGAAACAGTAGAGTAGAAGAGTGCTCTTTTCTCAAAAGCAGAGCGTGTTTCTTGTAAGGTGAGCTAGTGTTTGTTTCCCAGTCCTAAATGGAGTTGAATCCCATGCAGTTTCTGGTCCTATGAGCAAGAGTTGTTTTCTAATAAGGAAAGTCACTATTGCGCTCCTATTGCCATACACAGTGCAAATAGCACTCCCATCTGTTCCCAGCAAGTACAGTGTATTGGACTGAAGAGGAGCTACTGTTCTTCTCAGTTTCTTAAGGAGAGTTTAACTAGATATGGCCTGTGTGTGTAGCAAGCACAGTTCTTTTGTTCTGAGAAAGCTCACTGTTCTGGCCCTATAGGAAACACAGTAGAGTAGAAGAGTGCTCTTTTCTCAAAAGCAGAGTGTGTTTCTTGTAAGGCAAGCTAGCGTTTGTTTCCCAGTCCTAAATGGAGTTGAATCTCAACAGTTTCTGGTCTTACGCGCAAGAGTGGTTTTCTGGTAAGAAGAGTCACTATTGCGCTCCCATTGCCATACTCAGTGCAAATAGCACTCGCATCTGTTCCCAGCAAGTACAGTGAATCAGACTGAAGAGGAGCAACTGTTCTTGTCAGTTTCCTAAGCAGAGTTGAACTAGATATGGCAAGTGTGTGGAGGAAGCACAGTTCTTTTGTTATGAGCAAGCTCACTGTTTTGGCCCTATTGGAAACAATGTAGAGTTGAAGAGTGCTCTTTTCTCTAAAGCTGAGTGTGTTTCTTGTAAGACGAGCTCACATTTGTTTCCGAGTCCTAAATGGAGTTGAATCACATGCATTTCTGGTCCTATGAGCAAGTGTTCTTTTCTGGTAAGAAGAGTCACTATTGCGCTGCCATTACCATACACAGGACAAATAGCACTGTTGTCTGTTCCCAGCAAGTACAGTGTATTGGACTGAAGAGGATCTACTGTTCTTGTCAGGTTCTTAAGCAGAATTGAACTAGATATGGCGGTGTTTGTAGGAAGCACAGTTTTTTTGTTCTGAGCAAGCTCACTGTTCGGACCCCATAGGAAACACAGTAGTGTAGAAGAGTGCCCTTTTCTCAAAAGCAGAGTGTGTTTCTTGTAAGGCAAGCTAGCGTTTGTTTCCTAGTCCTAAATAGAGTTCAATCACATGCAGTTTAAGGTCCTACGAGCAAGAGTTGTTTTCTGATAAGGAAAGTCACTATTGCGCTCCCATTCCCATACACAGTGCAAAGAGCACTCGCGTCTGTTCCCAGCAAGTACAGTATATTGGACTGAATAGGAGCTACTGTTCTTGTCAGTTTCCAAAGCAGAGTTGAACTAGATATGGTCCGTGTGTGTAGGAATCACAGTTCTTTTGTACTGAGCAAGCTCAGTGTTTGGACCTCATAGGAAACACAGTAGAGTAGAAGAGTGCTCTTTTCTCAAAAGCAGAGTGTGTTTCTTGTAAGGCGACCTAGTGTTTGTTTCCCAGTCCTAAATGGAGTTGAATCCCATGCAGTTTCTGGTCCTACGAGCAAGAGTTGTTTTCTGGTAAGAAGAGTCACTCTTGTGCTCCCATTGCCATACACAGTGCAAATAGCACTCGCGTCTGTTTCCAGCAAGTACAGTGTATTGGACTGAAGAGGATCTACTGTTCTTGTCAGGTTCCTAAGCAGAATTGAACTAGATATGGCCGTGTGTGTAGGAAGCACAGTTCTTTTGTTCTGAGCAAGCTCACTCTTCGGAACCCTTAGGAAACACAGTAGAGTAGAAGAGTGCTTTTTTCTCTAAAGCAGAGTGTGTTTCTTGAAAGCTGAGCTAGCGTTTATTTCCCAGTCCTAAATGGAGTTGAATCACATGCAGTTTCTGGTCCTACAAGCAAGAGTTGTTTTCTGGTAAGAAGAGTCACTATTGCGCTGCCATTGCCATACACAGGACAAATAGCACTGTTGTCTGTTTCCAGCATTACAGTGTATTGTACTGAAGTGGATTTACTGTTCTTGTCAGGTTCCTAAGCAGAATTGAACTAGATATGGCCATGTGCAAGAAGCTCAGTTTTTTTGTTCTGAGCAAGCTCACTGTTCGGACCACTTAGGAAACACAGTAGAGTAGAAGAGTGCTCTTTTCTCTATAGCAGAGTGTTTTTTTTGTAAGGCAAGCTAGCGTTTGTTTCCCAGTCCTAAATGGAGTTGAGTCACATGCAGTTTCTGGTCCTACAAGCAAGAGTTGTTTTCTGGTAAGAAGAGTCACTCTTGCGCTCCAATTGCCATACACAGTGCAAATAGCACTCGCGTCTGTTCCCAGCAAGTATAGTGTATTGGACTGAATAGGAGCTACTGTTCTTGTCAGTTTCCTAAGCAGAGTTGAATTAGATATGGTCCGTGTGTAGGGAGCACAGTTCTTTTGTTCTGAGCAATCTCACTGTTTGGACCCCATTGGAAATACGTAGAGTAGAAGAGTGCTCTTTTCTCAAAAGCAGAGTGTGTTTGTTGTAAGGCGAGCTAGCATTTGTTTCCCAGTCCTAAATGGAGTTGAATCCCATGCAGTTTCTGGTCCTATGAGCAAGAGTTGTTTTTGGTAGGAAGAGTCACTATTGTGCTCCCATTGCCATACACAGTGCAAATAGCACTCGCGTCTGTTCCCAGCAAGTACAGTGTATTAGACTGAAGAGGAGCTACTGTTCTTCTCAGTTTCCTAATCAGAGTTGACCTAGATATGGCCCGTGTGTGTAGGAAGCACAGTTCTTTTGTTCTGAGCAAGCTCACTGTTCTGGCCCTATAAGAAACACAGTAGAGTAGAAGAGTGCTCTTTTCTCAAAAGCAGAGTGTGTTTCTTGTAAGGCGAGCTAGCGTTTGTTTCCCAGTTCTAAATGGAGTTGAGTCACATGCAGTTTTTGGTTGTACGAGCAAGAGTTGTTTTCTGGTAAGAAGAGTCACCTCTGCACTCCCATTGCTATACGCAGTACAAATAGCACTCGCGTCTGTTCACAGCAAGTACAGTGTATTGGACTGAAGAGGATCTACTGTTCTTGTCAGTTTCCTAAGCAGAGTTGAACTAGATATGGTCCGTGTGTGTAGGAAGCACAGTTCTTTTGTTCTGTGCAAGCTCACTGTTCGGACCCCATAGGAAAAACTGTTTTGTTGAAGAGTGCTCTTTTCTCAAAAGCAAAGTGTGTTTCTTGTAAGGCGAGATAGTGTTTGTTTCCCAGTCCTAAATGGAGTTGAATCACATGCAGTTTCTGTTCCTACAAGCAAGAGTTGTTTTCTGGTAAGGAAAGTCACTATTGTGCTCCCATTGCCATACACAGTGCAAATAGCACTCGCGTCTGTTCCCAGCAAGTACAGTGTATTGAACTGAAGAGGAGCTACTATTCTTGTCAGTTTCATAAGCAGAGTTTAACTACATATGGCCCGTGTGCATAGGAAGCACAGTTCTTTTGTTCTGAGCAAGCTCACTGTTCGGACCCCATAGGAAACACAGTAGAGTAGAAGAGTGCACTTTTCTGAAAAGCAGATTGTGTTTCTTGAAAGGCGAGGTAGTGTTTGTTTCCCATTCAGAAATGAAGTTGAATCCCATGCAGTTTCTGGTCCTATGAGCAAGAGTTTTTTTCTGGTAAGAAGAGTCACTATTGAGCTCCATTGTCATACACAGTGCAAAGAGCACTGGTGTCTGTTCCCAGCAAGTACAGTGTATTGGACTGAAGAGGAGCTACTGTTCTTGTCAGGATCCTAAGGAGAGTTGAACTAGATATGGCCCGTGTGTGTAGAAAGCACAGTTGTTTTGTTCTGAGCAAGCTCACTGTTCTGGACATATAGGAAACACAGTAGAGTAGAAGAGTGCTCTTTTCTCAAAAGCATAGTGTGTTCCTTGTAAGGCGAGCTACCATTTGTTTCCCAATCCTAAATGGAGTTGAGACACATGCAGTTTTTGGTCCTTCGACCAAGAGTTGTTTTCTGGTAAGAAGAGTCACTATTGCGCTCCCATTGCAATACACAGGGCAAATAGCACTGGTGTCTGTTCCCAGCAAGTACAGTGTATTGGACTGAATAGGAGCTACTGTTCTTGTCAGTTTCCTAAGCAGAGTTGAACTAGATATGGCTCGTGTGTGTAGGAAGCACAGTTCTTATGTTCTGAGCAAGCTCAGTGTTTCGTCCCTATAGGAAACACTGTAGAGTAGAAGAGTGCTCTTTTCTTTAAAGCAGAGTGTGTTTCTTGTAAGGTGAGCTCGCATTTGTTTCCCAGTCCTAAATGGAGTTGAGTCACATGCACTTTTTGGTCCTATGAGCAAGAGTTGTTTTCTGGTAAGAAGAGTCACTATTGTGCTCCAAATGAAATACACAGTGCAAATAGCACTCGCGTGTGTTCCTAGCAAGTACAGTGTATTGGACTGAATAAGAGCTACCGTTCTTGTCAGTTTCCAAAGCCAAGTTAAACTAGATATGGTCCGTGTGTGTAGGAAGCACAGTTCTTTTGTTCTGAGCAAGCTCACTGTTTGGACCCCATTGGAAACACAGTAGAGTAGAAGAGTGCTCTTTTCTCAAAAGCAGAGTGTGTTTCTTGTAAGGTGAGCTAGCGTTTGTTTCCCAGTCCTAAATGGAGTTGAATCACATGCAGTTTCTGGTCCTAAGAGGAAGAGTTGTTTTCTGGTAAGAAGAGTCACTATTGTGCTCCCATTGTCATACACAGGGCAAATAGCACTGCCGTCGGTTCCCTGCATGTACAGTGTATTGGACTGAAGAGGATCTACTGTTCTTGTCAGGTTCCTAAGCAGAATTGAACTAGATATGGCCGTGTGTGTAGGAAGCACCGTTCTTTTGTTCTGAGCAAGCTCACTGTTCTGACCCCATAGGAAACACAGTAGAGTAGAAGAGTGCTCTTTTCTCAAAAGCAGAGTGTGTTTCTTGTAAGGCGAGCTAGCGTTTGTTTCCCAGTCCTAAATGGCGTTGAATCACATGAGTTTTCTGGTCCTACGAGCAAGAGTTGTTTTCTGGTAAGGAAAGTCACTATTGCGTTCCCATTTCCATACACAGTGCAAATAGCACTCGTGTCTGTTCCCAGCAAGTACACTGTATCGGACTGAAGAGGAGCTACTTTTCTTGTCAGTTTCCTAAGCAGAGTTGAACTAGATATGGCCCGTGTGTAGGAAGCACAGTTCTTATGTTCTGAACAAGCTCACTGTTCTGGCCCTATAGGAAACACAGTAGAGTAGAAGAGTGCTCTTTTCGCTAAAGCAGAGTGTGTTTCTTGTAAGGCGAGCTAGCCTTTGTTTCCCAGTCTTAATGGAGTTGAATCACATGCAGTTTCTGGTCCTACGAGGAAGAGTTGTTTTTTGGTAAGAAGAGTCACTATGGTGCTCCCATTGTCATACACAGGGCAAATAGCACTGACGTCTGTTCCCAGCATGTACAGTGTATTAGACTGAAGAGGATCTACTGTTCTTGTCAGTTTCCTAAGCAGAGTTGAACTAGATATGGTCCGTGTGTGTAGGAAGCACAATTCTTTTGTTCTTATCAAGCTCACTGTTTGGACACCATAGGAAACACAGTAGAGTAGAAGAGTGCTCTTTTCTCAAAAGCAGAGTGTGTTTCTTGTAAGGGGAGCTAGTGTTTGTTTCCCAGTCCTAAATGGAGTTGAATCCCATGCAGTTTCTGGTCCTAGGATCAAGAGTTGTTTTCTGGTAAGAAGAGTCACTATTGAGCTCTCATTGCCATACACAGGACAAATAGCACTGGCGTCTGTTCCCAGCAAGTACACTGTATTGTACTGAAGAGGATCTGCTGTTCTTGTCAGGTTCCTAATCAGAATTGAACTAGATATGGCCGTGTGTGTAGGAAGCTCAGTTTTATTGTTCTGAGAATGCTCACTATTCGAACCCCATAGGAAACACAGTAGAGTAGAAGACTGCTCTTTTCTCAAAAGCAGAGTGTGTTTCTTGAAAGGTGAGCTAGTGTTTGTTTCCCAGTCCTAAATGGAGATGAATCACATGCAATTTCTGTTCCTACGAGCAAGAGTTGTTTTCTGGTAAGGAAAGTCACTATTGCGCTCCCATTGCCATACACAGTGTAAATAGCACTCGCGTCTGTTCCCAGCAAGTACAGTGTATCGGACTGAAGAAGAGCTACTGTTCTTGTCAGTTTCCTAGCAGAGTTGAACTAGATATGGCCCGTGTGTGTAGGAAGCACAGTTCTTTTGTTCTGAGCAAGCTCACTGTTCTGGCCCTATAGGAAAAACAGTAGAGTAGAAGAGTGCTCTTTTCTCTAAAGCAGAGTGTGTTTCTTGTAAGGCGAGCTAGCGTTTGTTTCCCCGTCGTAAATGGAGTTGAGTCAATGCAGTTTTTGGTCCTACAAGCAAGAGTTGTTTTCTGGTAAGAAGAGTCACTATTGCGCTCCAATTGCCATACACAGTGCAAATAGCACTGGCGTCTGTTCCCATCAAGTACAGTGTATTGGACTGAAGAGGATCTACTGTTCTTGTAAAGTTCCTAAGCAGAATTGAACTAGATATGGCCGTGTGTGTAGGAAGCACAGTTTTTTTTGTTCTGAGCAAGCTCACTATTCGAACTCCATAGGAAACACAGTAGAGTAGAAGAGTGCTCTTCTCTCAAAAGCAGAGTGTGTTTCTTGTACGGCGAGATAGCATTTTTTTTCCTAGTCCTAAATGGAGTTGAATCACATGCAGTTTCTGGTCCTACGAGCAAGAGATATTTTCTGATAAGGAAAATGACTATTGCGCTCCCAGTGCCATACAGAGTGCAAATAGCACTCGCGTCTGTTCCCAGCAAGTACAGTGTATTGAACTGAAGAGGAGCTACTGTTCTATTCAGTTTCCAAAGCAGAGTTGAACTAGATATGGCCCGTGTGTGTAGGAAGTACAGTTCTTTTGTTCTGAGCAAGCTCACTGTTCGGACCCCATAGGAAACACAGTAGAGTAGAAGAGTGCTCTTTTCTCTAAACCAGAGTGTGTTTCTTGTAAGGCGAGCTCGGGTTTGTTTCCCAGTCCTAAATGGAGTTAAGTCACATGCAGATTCTGGTCCTATGAACCAAAGTTGTTTTCTGATAAGGAAAGTCACCATTGTGCTCCCGTTGATATACACAGTGCAAATAGCACTCGCGTCTGTTCCCAGCAAGTACAGTGTATTGAACGGAAGAGGAGCTACTGTTCTTGTCAGTTTCCTAAGCAGAGTTGAACTAGATATGGCCCGTGTGTAGGAAGCACAGTTCTTATGTTCTGAGCAAGCTCACTGTTAAGGCCCTATAGGAAACACAATAAAGTAGAAGAGTGCTCTTTTCTCTAAAGCAGAGTGTGTTTCTTGTAAGGCGAACTCGCCTTTGTTTCCCAGTCCTAAATGGAGTTGAGTCACATGTATTTTCTGGTCCTACGAGCAAGAGTTGTTTTCTGGTAAGAAGAGTCACTATTACGCTCCAAATGACATACACAGGGCAAATAGCACTCGCGTCTGTTCCCAGCAAGTACAGTGTATTGGACTGAATAGGAGCTACTGTTCTTGTCAGTTTCCTAAGCAGAGTTTAACTACATATGGTCCGTGTGTGTAGGAAGAACCGTTCTTTTGTTCTGAGTAAGCTCACTGTTCAGACCCCATTGGAAACACAGTAGAGTAGAAGAGTGCTCTTTTCTCAAAAGCAGAGTGTGTTTCTTGTAAGACGAGCTAGCGTTTGTTTCCCAGTCCTAAATGGCGTTGAATCACATGAGGTTTCTGGTCCTACGAGCAAGAGTTGTTTTCTGGTAAGGAAAGTCACAATTGCGCTCCCATTGTCATACACAGTGCAAATAGCACTCGCATCTGTTCCCAGCAAGTACACTGTATCGGACTGAAGAGGAGCTACTGTTCTTGTCAGTTTCCTAAGCAGAGTTGAACTGGATACGGCCAGTGTGTAGGAAGCACAATTCTTATGTTCTGAGCAAGCTCACTGCTCAGGCCCTATAGGAAACACAGTAGAGTAGAAGAGTGCTCTTTTCTCTAAAGCAGAGTGTGTTTCTTGTAAGGTGAGCTAGCGTTTGTTTCCCAGTCCTAAATGGAGTAAATCCCATGCAGTTTCTGGTCCTACGAGCAAGAGTTGTTTTCTGGTAAGGAAAGTCACTATTGCGCTCCCATTGCCATACACAGTACAAATAGCACTGACGTCTGTTCCCAGCATGTAGAGTGTATTGGACTGAATAGGAGCTACTGTTCTTGTCAGTTTCCTAAGCAGAGTTGAACTATATATGGCCCGTGTGTGTAGGAAGCACAGTTCTTATGTTCTCAGCAAGCTCAGTGTTCTGGAACTATAGGAAACACAGTAGAGTAGAAGAGTGCTCTATTCTCAAAAGCAGAGTGTGTTTCTTGTAAGGCGAGCTAGCGTTTGTTTCCCAGTCTTAAATGGAGTTGAATCACATGCAGTTTCTGGACCTACGAGCTAGAGTTGTTTTCTGGTAAGAAGAGTCACTATTGTGCTGCCATTGTCATACACAGGGCAAATAGCACTGTCGTCGGTTCCCAGCATGTACAGTGTATTGGACTGAAGAGGATCTACTGTTCTTGTCAGGTTCCTCAGCAGAATTGACCTAGATATGGCCGTGTGTGTAGGAAGCACCGTTCTTTTGTTCTGAGCAAGCTCACTGTTCGGACCCCATAGGAAACACAGTACAGTAGAAGAGTGCTCTTTTCTCAAAAGCAGAGTGTGTTTCTTGTAAGGGGAGCTAGCGTTTGTTTCCCAGTCCTAAATGGAGTTGAATCACATGCAGTTTCTGGTCCTATGAGCAAGAGTTGTTTTCTGGTAAGGAAAGTCACTATTGCGCTCCCATTGCCATACACATTACAAATAGCACTCGCGTCTGTTCCCATCAAGTACAGTGTATTGGACTGAATAGTAGCTACTGTTCTTGTCAGTTTCCTAAGCAGAGTTGAACTAGATATGGTCCGTGTGTGTAGGAAGCACAATTCTTTTGTTCTTATCAAGCTCACTGTTTAGACCCATAGGAAACACAGTAGAGTAGAAGAGTGCTCTTTTCTCAAAAGCAGAGTGTGTTTCTTGTAAGGGGAGCTAGTGTTTGTTTCCCAGTCCTAAATGCAGTTGAATCCCATGCAGTTTCTGGTCCTAGGATCAAGAGTTTTTTTTCTGGTAAGAAGAGTCACTATTGAGCTCCCATTGCCATAAACAGGACAAATAGCACTGGCGTCTGTTCCCAGCAAGTACACTGTATTGTACTGAAGAGGATCTGCTGTTCTTGTCAGGTTCCTAATCAGAATTGAACTAGATATGGCCGTGTGTGTAGGAAGCTCAGTTTTATTGTTCTGAGATTGCTCACTATTCGAACCCCATAGGAAACACAGTAGAGTAGAAGACTGCTCTTTTCTCAAAAGCAGAGAGTGTTTCTTGAAAGGCGAGCTAGCGTTTGTTTCCCAGTCCTAAATGGAGTTGAATCACATGCAATTTCTGTTCCTACGAGCAAGAGTTGTTTTCAGGTAAGGAAAGTCACTATTGTGCTCCCATTGCCATACACAGTGTAAATAGCACTCGCATCTGTTCCCAGCAAGTACAGTGTATCGGACTGAAGAGGAGCTATTGTTCTTGTCAGTTTCCTAAGCAGAGTTGAACTAGATATGGCCCGTGTGTGTAGGAAGCACAGTTCTTTTGTTCTGAGCAAGCTCACTGTTCTGGCCCTATAGGAAACACAGTAGAGTAGAAGAGTGCTCTTTTCTCTAAAGCAGAGTGTGTTTCTTGTAAGGCGAGCTAGCGTTTGTTTCCCAGTCGTAAATGGAGTTGAGTCAATGCAGTTTTTGGTCCTACGAGCAAGAGTTGTTTTCTGGTAAGAAGAGTCACTATTGCGCTCCAAATGCCATACACAGTGCAAATTGCACTCGCGTCTGTTCCCAGCAAGTACAGTGTATTGGACTGAATAGGAGCTACTGTTCTTGTCAGTTTCCTAAGCAGAGTTTAACTACATATGGTCCCTGTGTGTAGGAAGCACAGTTTTTTTGTTCTGAGCAAGCTGACTGTTTGGACCCCATAGGAAACACAGTAGAGTAGAAGAGTGCTCTTTTCTCTAAAGGAGAGTGTGTTTCTTGTAAGGCGAGCTAGCGTTTGTTTCCCAGTCCTTAATGGAGTTGAGTCAAATGTAGTTTTTGGTTCTACGAGCAAGAGTTGTTTTCTGGTAAGAAGAGTCACTATTGCGCTGCCATTGTCATACACAGGACAAATTGCACTGTTGTCTGTTCCCAGCAAGTACAGTGTATTGGAATGAAGAGGATCTACTGTTCTTGTCATGTTCTTTTTTTTTTTTTTTTTTTTTTTTGGTGTTTCGAGACAGGGTTTCTCTGTGTAGCTTTGCGCCTTTCCTGGAACTCACTTGGTAGCCCAGGTTGGCCTCGAACTCACAGAGATCCGCTTGGCTCTGCCTCCCGAGTCCTGGGATTAGAGGCGTGCGCCACCACCGCCCGGCCTTGTCAGATTCTTAAGCAGAATTGAACTAGATATGGCCGTGTGTGTAGGAAGCACAGTTTTTTTGTTCTGAGAAAGCTCACTGTTTGGACCCCATAGGAAACACAGTAGAGTAGAAGAGTGCTCTTTTCTCTATAGCAGAGTGTGTTTCTTCTAAGGTGAGCTCGCGTTTGTTTCCCAGGCCTAAAAGGAGTTGAGTCACATGCAGTTTTTGGTCCCAGGAGCAAGAGTTGTTTTCTGGTAAGAAGAGTCACTATTGCGCTGCCATTGCCATACACAGGACAAATAGCACTGGCGTCTGTTCCCAGCATGTACAGTGTATTGGACTGAAGAGGATCTACTGTTCTTGTCAGGTTCCTAAGCAGAGTAGAACTAGATATGACCTTGTGTGTAGGAAGCACAGTTCTTTTGTTCTGAGGAAGTTCACTGTTCGGACCCCATAGGAAACACAGTAGAGTAGAAGAGTGCTCTTTTCTCAAAAGCAGAGTGTGTTTCTTGTAAGGCGAGCTAGCGTTTGTTTCCCAGTCCTAAATGGAGTTGAATCACATGCAGTTTCTGGTCCTACGACCAAGAGTTGTTTTTGGTAAGGAAAGTCACTATTGCGCTCCAATTGCCATACACAGTGCAAATAGCACTCGCGTCTGTTCCCAGCAAGTACAGTGTATCGGACTGAAGAGGAGCTACTGTTCTTGTCAGTTTCCTAAGCAGATTTGAACTAGATATGGTCCGTGTGTGTAGGAATCACAGTTCTTTTGTTCTGAGTAAGCACACTGATTGAAGCCATAGGAAACACAGTAGAGTAGAAGAGTGCTCTTTTCTCAAAAGGAGAGTGTGTTTCTTGTAAGCAAGCTAGCATTTGTTTCCCAGTCTGAAATGGAGTTGAATCCCATTCAGTTTCTGGTCCTAGGAGCAAGAGTTGTTTTCTGGTAAGGAAAGTAACTATTGTGCTCCCATTGCCATACACAGTGCAAATAGCACTCGCGTCTGTTCTTAGCAAGTACAGTGTATTGGACTGAATAGGAGCTACTGTTCTTGTCAGTTTTCTAATCAGAGTTGAACTACATATGGTCCGTGTGTGTAGGAAGCACAGTTCTTTTGTTCTGAGCAAGCTCACTGTTTGGACCCCATAGGAAACACAGTAGAGTAGAAGAGTGCTCTTTTCTCAAAAGCAGAGTGTGTTTAATGTAAGGCGAGCAGGCGTTTGTTTCCCATCCTAAATGGAGTTGAATCACATTCAGTTTCTGGTCCTAGGAGCAAGAGTTGTTTTCTGGTAAGAAGAGTCACTATTGCGCTGCCATTGCCATACACAGGACAAATAGCGCTGTTGTCTGTTCCCAGCAAGTACACTGTATTGGACTGAAGAGGATCCTCTGCTCTTGTCAGGTTCCTAAGCAGAATTTAACTAGATATGGCTGTGTGTGTGGGAAGCACAGTTTTTTTGTTCTGAACAAGCTCACTGTTTGGACCACATAGGAAACACAGTAGAGTAGAAGAGAGCTCTTTTCTCTAAAGCAGAGTGTGTTTCATGTAAGGCGAGCTAGCGTTTGTTTCCCAGTCCTAAATGGAGTTGATTCACATGCAGTTTCTGGTCCTACGAGCAAGAGTTGTTTTCTGGTAAGAAGAGTCGCTATTGTACTCCCATTGACATACACAGTCCAAATAGCACTCGCATCTGTTCCCAGCAAGTACAGTGTATCGGACTGAAGAGGAGCTACTGTTCTTGTCAGTTTCCTAAGCAGAGTTGAACTAGATATGGCCCGTGTGTGTAGGAACCACAGTTCTTTTGTTCTGAGCAAGCTCACTCTTCGGACCCAATAAGAAACACAGTAGAGTAGAAGAGTGCTCTTTTCTCAAAAAAAGAGTGTGTTTCTTGTAAGGCAAGCTAGCGTTTGTTTCCCAGTCCTAAATGGAGTTGAATCACATGCAGTTTCTGGTCCTATGAGAAAGAGTTGTTTTCTGGTAAGAGGAGTCACTATTGTGCTCTGATTGTCATACACAGGGCAAATAGCACTGGCGTCTGTTCCCAGCATGTACAGTGTATTGGACTGAAGAGGATCTACTGTTCTGTCAGGTTCCTAAGCAGAGTTTAAGTAGATATGGCCATGTGTGTAGGAAGCACAGTTCTTTTGTTCTGAGCAAGCTCACTGTTCTGTCCCTATAGGAAACACAGTAGAGTAGAAGAGTGCTCTTTTTTTCAAAAGCAGAGTGTGTTTCTTGTAAGGCGAGCTAGCTTTTGTTTCCCAGTCCTAAATGGAGTTGAATCACATGAAGTTTCTGGTCCGAAGAGCAAGAGTTGTTTTCTGGTAAGGAAAGTCGCTATTGCGCTCCCATTGCCATACACAGTGCAAATAGCACTCGCGTCTGTTCCCAGCAAGTACAGTGTATTGGACTGAAGAGGATCTACTGTTCTTGTCAGGTTCCTAAGCAGAATTGAACTAGATATGGCCCTGTGTGTAGGAAGCACTGTTCTTTTGTTCTGAGCAAGCTCACTGTTCAGACCCCTTAGGAAACACAGTAGAGAATAAGAGTGCTTTTTTCTCTAAAACAGAGTGTGTTTCTTGTAAGGCGAGCTAGCATTTGTTTCCCAGTCCTAAAAGAGGTTGAATCACATGCAGTTTCTGGTCCTATGAGCAAGAGTTGTTTTCTGGTAAGAAGATTCACTATTGTGCTCCCATGGTCATACACAGGGTAAATAGCACTGGCGTCTGTTCCCAGCATGTACAGTGTATTGGACTGAAGAGGATCTACTGTTCTTGTCAGGTTCCTAAGCAGAGTTGAACTAGATATGGCCTTGTGTGTAGGAAGCACAGTTCTTTGTTCTGAGCAAGCTCACTTTTCGGACCCCATAGGAAACACAGTAGAGAAGAAGAGTGCTCCTTTCTCAAAAGCAGAGTGTGTTTCTTATAAGGCGAGCTAGCGTTTGTTTCCCAGTCCGAAATGGAGTTGAATCACATGCAGTTTCTGGTCCTACGAGCAAGAGTTGTTTTCTGGTAAGGAAAGTCATAATTGCGCTCCAATTGCCAGACACAGTGCAAATAGCACTCCCGTCTGTTCCCAGCAAGTACAGTGTATCGGACTGAAGAGGAGCTACTGTTCTTGTCAGTTTCCTAAGCAGAGTTTAAGGAGATATGGCCCGTGTGTGTAGGAAGCACAGTTCTCTTGTTCTGAGCTAGCTCACTGTTCTGACCCTATAGGAAACACAGTAGAGTAGAAGAGTGCTCTTTTCTCTAAAGCAGAGTGTGTTTCTTGTAAGGCGAGCTCGCGTTTGTTTCCCAGTCCTAAAAGGAGTTGAGTCACATACAGTTTTTGGTCCTATGAGCAAGAGTTGTTTTCTGGTAGGAAGAGTCACTATTGCGCTCCAAATGCCATACACAGTGCAAATAGCACTCGCGTCTGTTCCCAGCAAGTACAGTGTATTGGACTGAATAGAAGCTACTGTTCTTGTCAGTTTCCTAAGCAGAGTTGAACTAGATATGTTCCATTTGTGTAGGAAGCACAGTTCTTTTGTTCTGAGCAAGCTCACTGTTCTTTCCCTATAGGAAACACAGTAGAGTAGAAGAGTGCTCTTTTCTCAAAAGGAGAGTGTGTTTCTTGTAAGGCGAGCTAGCGCTCGTTTCCCAGTCCTAAATGGAGTTGAATCACATGCAGTTTCTGGTCCTACGACCAAGAGTTGTTTTCTGGTAAGAAAAGTCACTATTGTGCTCCCGGTGCCATACAAAGTGCAAATAGCACTTGCGTCTGTTCCCAGCAAGTACAGTGTATCGGACTGAAGAGGAGCTACTGTTTTGTCAGTTTCCTAAGCAGAGTTGAACTAGATATGGCCCGCGTGTGTAGGAAGCACAGTTCTTATGTTCTGAGCAAGCTCACTGTTCAGGCCCTATGGGAAACACAGTAGAGTAGAAGAGTGCTCTTTTCTCTAAAGCAGAGTGTGTTTCTTGTAAGGTGAGCTCACGTTTGTTTCCCAGTCCTAAATGGAGTTGAGTCACATGCAGTTTTTGGTACTACGAGCAAGAGTTGTTTTGTGGTAAGAAGAGTCACTATTGCGCTCCAATTGACATACACAGTACAAATAGCTCTCGCGTCTGTTCCCAGCAAGTACAGTATATTGGACTGAATAGGAGCTACTGTTCTTGTGAGTTTCCTAAGCAGAGTTGAACTAGATATGGCCCGTGTGTGTAGGAAGCACAGTTCTTTTGTTCTGAGCAAGCTCCTGTTTGAAGCCATAGGAAACACAGTAGAGAAGAAGAGTGCTCTTTTCTCAAAAGGAGAGTGTGTTTCTTGTAAAGCGAGCTAGCATTTGTTTCCCAGTCTGAAATGGAGTTGAATCCCATTCAGTTTCTGGTCCAGGCAGCAAGAGTTGTTTTCTGGTAAGGAAAGTAACTATTGTGCTCCCATTGCCATACACAGTGCAAATAGCACTCGCGTCTGTTCCCAGCAAGTACAGTGTATTGGACTGAATAGGAGCTACTGTTCTTGTCAGTTTTCTAAGCAGAGTTGAACGACATACGGTCCGTGTGTGTAGGAAGCACAGTTCTTTTGTTCTGAGCAAGCTCACTGTTTGGACACCATAGGAAACACAGTAGAGTAGAAGAGTGCTCTTTTCTCAAAAGCAGAGTGTGTTTCTTGTAAGGCGAGCTAGCGTTTGTTTCCTAGTCCTAAATGGAGTTGAATCCCATTCAGTTTTTGGTCCTAGGAGCAAGAGTTGTTTTCTGGTAAGAAGAGTCACTATTGCGCTGCCATTGCCATTCACAGGACAAATAGCACTGGCGTCTGTTCCATGGATGTACAGTGTATTGGACTGAAGAGGATCTACTGTTCTTGTCAGGTTCCTAAGCAGAGTTGAAATAGATATGGCCTTGTGTGTAGGAAGCACAGTTCTTTTGTTCTGAGCAAGCTCACTGTTCGGACCCCATAGGAAACACAGTAGAGTAGAAGAGTGCTCTTTTATCACAAGCAGAGTGTGTTTCTTATAAGGCGAGCTAGCGTTTGTTTCCCAGTCCTAAATGGAGTTGAATCACATGCAGTTTCTAGTCCTACGACCAAGAGTTGTTTTCTGGTAAGGAAAGTCACTATTGTGCTCCAATTGCCATACACAGTGCAAATAGCACTCGCGTCTGTTCCCAGCAAGTACAGTGTATTGGACTGAATAGGAGCTACTGTTCTGGTCAGTTTTGTAAGCAGAGTTGAACTGCATATGGTCCGTGTGTGTAGGAAGCACAGTTCTTTTGTTCTGAGCAAGCTCACTGTTTGGACCCCATAGGAAACACAGTAGAGTAGAAGAGTGCTCTTTTCTCAAAAGCAGAGTGTGTTTCTTGTAAGGCGAGCTAGCGTTTGTTTCCCAGTCCTAAATGGAGTTGAAACACATTCAGTTTCTGGTCCTAGGAGCAAGAGTTGTTTTCTGGTAAGAAGAGTCACTATTGCGCTGCCATTGCCATACACAGGACAAATAGCGCTGTTGTCTGTTCCCAGCAAGTACACAGTATTGGACTGAAGAGGATCTACTGTTCTTGTCAGGTTCTTTTTTTTTTTTTTTTTTTTTTTTGGTTTTTTGAGACAGGGTTTCTCTGTGTAGCTTTGCGCCTTTCCTGGAACTCACTTGGTAGCCCAGGTTGGCCTCGAACTCACAGAGATCTGCCTGGCTCTGCCTCCCGAGTGCTAGGATTAGAGGCGTGTGCCACAACCGCCCGGCCTTGTCAGGTTCTTAAGCAGAACTGAACTAGATATGGCCGTGTGTGTAGGAAGGACATTTTTTTGTTCTGAGAAAGCTCACTGTTTGGACCCCATAGGAAACACAGTAGAGAAGAAGAGTGCTCTTTTCTCTATAGCAGAGTGTGTTTCTTCTAAGGTGAGCTCGCGTTTCTTTCCCAGTCCTAAATGGAGTTGAGTCACATGGAGTTTTTGGTTCCAGGAGCAAGAGTTGTTTTCTGGTAAGAAGAGTCACTATTGTGCTCCCATTGCCATACACAGTGCAAATAGCACTCCCGTCTATTCCCAGCAAGTACAGTGTATTGGACTGAATAAGAGCTACTGTTCTAGTCAGTTTCCTAAGCAGAGTTGACCTAGATATGGCCCGTGTGTGTAGGAAACACAGTTCTTTTGTTCTGAGCAAGCTCACTGTTCTGGCCATATAAGAAACACAGTAGAGTAGAAGAGTGCTCTTTTCTCAAAAGCAGAGTGTGTTTCTTGTAAAGCGAGCTAGCGTTTGTTTCCCAGTTCTAA
Organism: Peromyscus eremicus; assembly: GCF_949786415.1. NCBI lineage: Eukaryota > Metazoa > Chordata > Mammalia > Rodentia > Cricetidae > Peromyscus > Peromyscus eremicus. The sequence continues at coordinate 309,185 of NC_081417.1, read as the reverse complement.
AAGGAGATGAGTCACATGCAGTTTTGGTCCTATGAGCAAGAGTTGTTTTCTGGTAAGACGAGTCACTATTGCACTCCCATTGCCATAAGCAGTACAAATAGCACTCGCGTCTGTTCCCAGCAGGTACAGTGTATTGGACTGAAGAGGAGCTACTGTTCTTGTCATGTTCCTAAACAGAGTTGAACTAGATATGGCCCGTGTGTGTAGGAAGCACAGTTCTTTTGTTCTGAGCAAGCTCACTGTTTGGACCCCATAGGAAACACAGTAGAGTAGAAGAGTGCTCTTTTCTCAAAAGCAGAGTGTGTTTCTTGTAAGGCGAGCTAGCTTTTGTTTCCCAGTCCTAAATGGAGTTGAATCCCATGCAGTTTCTGGTCCTATGAGCAAGTGTTGTTTTCTGGTAAGAAGAGTCACTATTGCGCTGCTATTGCCATACACAGGACAAATAGCACTGGTGTCTGTTCCCAGCAAGTACAGTGTATTGGATTGAAGAGGATCTACTGTTCTTGTCAGGTTCCTAAGCAGAATTGAACTAGATATGGCCGTGTGTGTAGGAAGCACAGTTCTTTTGTTCTGAGCAAGCTCACTGTTCAGACCCCTTAGGAAACACAGTAGAGTATAACAGTGCTTTTTCTCTAAAGCAGAGTGTGTTTCTTGTAAGGCGAGCTAGCGTTTGTTTCCCAGTACTAAATGGAGTTGAATCACATGCAGTTTCTGGTCCTACGAGCAAGAGTTGTTTTCTGGTAAGAAGAGTCACTATTGTGCTCCCATTGTCATACACAGGGCAAATAGCACTGGCGTCTGTTCCCAGCATGTACAGTGTATTGGACTGAAGAGGATCTACTATTCTTGTCATGTTCCTAAGGAGAATTGAAATAGATATGGCCATGTGTGCAGGAAGCACAGTTCTTTTGTTCTGAGCAAGCTCACTGTTCTTTCCCTGTAGGAAACACAGTAGAGTAGAAGAGTGCTCTTTTCTCAAAAGCAGATTGTGTTTCTTGTAAGGCGAGCTAGCGTTTGTTTCCCAGTCCTAAATGGAGTTGAATCACATGCAGTTTCTGGTCCTACGAGCAAGAGTTGTTTTCTGGTAAGAAGAGTCACTATTGCACTGCCATTGCCATACACAGGACAAATTGCACTGTTGTCTGTTCCCAGCAAGTACAGTGTATTGGAATGAAGTGGATCTACTGTTCTTGTCAGGTTCTTTTTTTTTTTTTTTTTTTGGTTTTTCGAGACAGGGTTTCTCTGTGTGGCTTTGCGCCTTTCCTGGAACTCACTTGGTAGCCCAGGTTGGCCTCGAACTCACAGAGATCCACCAGGCTCTGCCTCCCGAGTGCTGGGATTAGAGGCGTGCGCCACAACCGCCCGGCCTTGTCAGGTTCTTAAGCAGAATTGAACTAGATATGGCCGTGTGTGTAGGAAGCACAGTTTTTTTGTTCTGAGAAAGCTCACTGTTTGGACCCCATAGGAAACACAGTAGAGTAGAAGAGTGCTCTTTTCTCTATAGCAGAGTGTGTTTCTTCTAAGGTGAGCTCGCGTTTGTTTCCCAGTCCTAAATGGAGTTGAGTCACATGCAGTTTTTGGTCCCAGGAGCAAGAGTTGTTTTCTGGTAAGGAAAGTAACTATTGTGCTCCCATTGCCATACACAGTGCAAATAGCACTCGCGTCTGTTCCCAGCAAGTACAGTGTATTGGACTGAATAGGAGCTACTGTTCTTGTCAGTTTTCTAAGCAGAGTTGAACGACATATGGTCCGTGTGTGTAGGAAGCACAGTTCTTTTGTTCTGAGCAAGCTCACTGTTTGGACCCCATAGCAAACACAGTAGAGTAGAAGAGTGCTCTTTTCTCAAAAGCAGAGTGTGTTTCTTGTAAGGCGAGCTAGCGTTTGTTTCCCAGTGCTAAATGGAGTTGAATCACATGCAGTTTCTCGTCCTACGAGCAAGAGTTGTTTTCTGGTAAGGAAAGTCACTATTGCGCTCCCATTGCCAAACACAGTGCAAATAGCACTCGCGTCTGATCCCAGCAAGTACAGTGTATCACACTGAAGAGGAGCTACTGTTCTTGTCAGTTTCCTAAGCAGAGTTGAACTAATTATGGTACGTGTGTGTAGGAAGCACAGTTCTTTTGTTCTGAGCAAGCTCACTGTTTGAAGCCATAGGAAACACAGTAGAGTAGAAGAGTGCTCTTTTCTCAAAAGCAGAGTGTGTTTCTTGTAAAGCGAGCTAGCATTTGTTTCCCAGTCTGAAATGGGGTTGATTCCCATTCAGTTTCTGGTCCTACGAGCACGAGTTGTTTTCTGGTAAGGAAAGTAACTATTGTGCTCCCATTGCCATACACAGTGCAAATAGCACTCGCGTCTGTTCCCAGCAAGTACAGTGTATTGGACTGAATAGGAGCTACAATTCTTGTCAGTTTCCTAAGCAGAGTTGAACTACATATGGTCCGTGTGTGTAGGAAGCAGAGTTCTGTTGTTCTCAGAAAGCTCACTGTTTGGACCCCATAGGAAACACAGTAGAGTAGAAGAGTGCTCTTTTCTCAAAAGCAGAGTGTGTTTCTTGTAAGGGGAGCTAGTTTTTGTTTCCCAGTCCTAAATGGAGTTGAATCCCATGCAGTTTCTGGTCCTACGAGCAAGAGTTGTTTTCTGGTAAGAAGAGTCACTATTGTGCTACCATTGCCATACACAGTGCAAATAGCACTCCTGTCTGTTCCCAGCAAGTACAGTGCATGGACTGAATAGGAGCTACTGTTCTTGTCAGTTTCCTAAGCAGAGTTGAACTAGATATGGTCCATGTTTGTAGGAAGCACAGTTCTTTTGTTCTGAGCAAGCTCACTGTTTGGACCCCATAGGAAACACAGTAGAGTAGAAGAGTGCTCTTTTCTCAAAAGCAGAGTGTGTTTCTTGTAAGGCGAGCAAGCGTTTGTTTCCCAGTCCTAAATGGAGGTGAATCCCATGCAGTTTCTGGTCCTACGAGCAAGAGTTGTTTTCTGGTAAGAAGAGTCACTATTGTGCTGCCATTGCCATACACAGGACAAATAGCACTGGTGTCTGTTCCCAGCAAGTACAGTGTATTGGACTGAACATGATCTACTGTTCTTGTCAGGTTCCTAAGCAGAATTGAACTAGATATGGCCCTGTGTGTAGGAAGCACTGTTCTTTTGTTCTGAGCAAGCTCACTGTTCAGACCCCTTAGGAAACACAGTAGAGTATAAGAGTGCTTTTTTCTCTAAAGCAGAGTGTGTTTCTTGTAAGGCGAGCTAGCGTTTGTTTCCCAGTCCTAAAAGGAGTTGAATCACATGCAGTTTCTGGTCCTATGAGCAAGAGTTGTTTTCTGGTAAGAAGATTCACTATTGTGCTCCCATGGTCATACACAGGGCAAATAGCACTGGCGTCTGTTCCCAGCATACAGTGTATTGGACTGAAGAGGATCTACTGTTCTTGTCAGGTTCCTAAGCAGAGTTGAACTAGATATGGCCTTGTGTGTAGGAACCACAGTTCTTTGTTCTGAGCAAGCTCACTTTTCGGACCCCATAGGAAACACAGTAGAGAAGAAGAGTGCTCCTTTCTCAAAAGCAGAGTGTGTTTCTTGTAAGGCGAGCTAGCGTTTGTTTCCCAGTCCGAAATGGAGTTGAATCACATGCAGTTTCTGGTCCTAAGAGCAAGAGTTGTTTTCTGGTAAGGAAAGTCATAATTGCGCTCCAATTGCCAGACACAGTTCAAATAGCACTCCCGTCTGTTCCCAGCAAGTACAGTGTATCGGACTGAAGAGGAGCTACTGTTCTTGTCAGTTTCCTAAGCAGAGTTTAAGGAGATATGGCCCGTGTGTGTAGGAAGCACAGTTCTCTTGTTCTGAGCAAGCTCACTGTTCTGGCCCTATAAGAAACACAGTAGAGTAGAAGAGTGCTCTTTTCTCTAAAGCAGAGTGTGTTTCTTGTAAGGCGAGATCGCGTTTGTTTCCCAGTCCTAAAAGGAGTTGAGTCACATACAGTTTTTGGTCCTATGAGCAAGAGTTGTTTTCTGGTAAGAAGAGTCACTATTGTGCTCCAAATGCCATACACAGTGCAAATAGCACTCGCGTCTGTTCCCAGCAAGTACAGTGTATTGGACTGAATAGAAGCTACTGTTCTTGTCAGTTTCCTAAGCAGAGTTGAACTAGATATGTTCCATGTGTGTAGGAAGCACAGTTCTTTTGTTCTGAGCAAGCTCACTGTTCGGACCACTTAGAAAACACAGTAGAGTAGAAGAGTGCTTTTTAATCTAAAGCAGAATGTGTTTCCTGTAAGGCGAGCTAGCGTTTGTTTCCCAGTCCTAAATGAAGTTGAATCACATGCAGTTTCTGGTCATATGAGCAAGAGTTGTTTTCTGGTAAGAAGAGTCACTATTGTGCTCCGATTGTCATACACAGGGCAAATAGCACTGGCATCTGTTCCCAGCATGTACAGTGTATTGGACTGAAGAGGATCTACTGTTCTGTCAGGTTGTAAGCAGAGTTGAAGTAGATATGGCCGTGTGTGTAGGAAGCACAGTTCTTTTGTTCTGAGCAAGCTCACTGTTCAGACACCTTAGGAAACACAGTAGAGTATATGAGTGCTTTTTTCTCTAAAGCTGAGTGTGTTTCTTGTAAGGCGAGCTAGCGTTTGTTTCCCAGTCCTAAAAGGAGTTGAATCACATGCAGTTTCTGGTCCTATGAGCAAGAGTTGTTTTCTGGTAAGAAGATTCACTATTGTGCTCCCATGGTCATACACAGGGCAAATAGCACTGGCGTCTGTTCCCAGCATGTACAGTGTATTGGACTGAAGAGGATCTACTGTTCTTGTCAGGTTCCTAAGCAGAGTTGAACTAGATATGGCCTTGTGTGTAGGAAGCACAGTTCTTTGTTCTGAGCAAGCTCACTTTTCGGACCCCAAAGGAAACACAGTAGAGAAGAAGAGTGCTCCTTTCTCAAAAGCAGAGTGTGTTTCTTGTAAGGCGAGCTAGCGTTTGTTTCCCAGTCCGAAATGGAGTTGAATCACATGCAGTTTCTGGTCCTAAGAGCAAGAGTTGTTTTCTGGTAAGGAAAGTCATAATTGCGCTCCAATTGCCAGACACAGTGCAAATAGCACTCCCGTCTGTTCCCAGCAAGTACAGTGTATCGGACTGAAGAGGAGCTACTGTTCTTGTCAGTTTCCTAAGCAGACTTTAGGAGATATGGCCCGTGTGTGTAGGAAGCACAGTTCTCTTGTTCAGAGCTAGCTCAATGTTCTGGCCCTATAAGAAACACAGTAGAGTAGAAGAGTGCTCTTTTCTCTAAAGCAGAGTGTGTTTCTTGTAAGGCGAGCTCGTGTTTGTTTCCCAGTCCGAAAAGGAGTTGAGTCACATACAGTTTTTGGTCCTATGAGCAAGAGTTGTTTTCTGGTAAGAAGAGTCACTATTGCGCTCCAAATGCCATACACAGTGCAAATAGCACTCGCGTCTGTTCCCAGCAAGTACAGTGTATTGGACTGAATAGAAGCTACTGTTCTTGTCAGTTTCCTAAGCAGAGTTGAACTAGATATGTTCCATGTGTGTAGGAAGCACAGTTCTTTTGTTCTGAGCAAGCTCACTGTTCGGACCGCTTAGAAAACACAGTAGAGTAGAAGAGTGCTTTTTAATCTAAAGCAGAATGTGTTTCCTGTAAGGCGAGCTAGCGTTTGTTTCCCAGTCCTAAATGAAGTTGAATCACATGCAGTTTCTGGTCATATGAGCAAGAGTTGTTTTCTGGTAAGAAGAGTCACTATTGTGCTCCGATTGTCATACACAGGGCAAATAGCACTGGCGTCAGTTCCCAGCATGTACAGTGTATTGGACTGAAGAGGATCTACTCTTCTTGTCAGTTTCCTAAGCAGAATTGAACTAGATATGGCCATGGGTGTAGGAAGCACAGTTCTTTTTTTCTGAGCAAGCTCACTGTTCTGTTTCTATAGGAAACACAGTAGAGTAGAAGAGTGCTCTTTTGTCAAAAACAGAGTCTGTTTCTTGTAAGGCAAGCTAGTGTTTATTTCCCAGTTCTAAATGGAGTTGAATCACATACAGTTTTTCTGCCTATGAGCAAGAGTTGTTTTTTGGTAAGGAAATTCACTATTGCGCTCCCATTGCCATACACAGTGCAAACAGTTCTCCCGTCTGTTCCCAGCAAGTACAGTGTATTGGACTGAAGAGGAGCTACTGTTCTTGTCAGTTTCCTAAGCAGAATTGAACTAGATATGGCCCGTGTGTGTAGGAAGCACAGTTTTTTTGTTCTGAGCAAGATCACTGTTCGGACCACATAGGAAACACAATAGAGTACAAGAGTGCTATTTTCTCAAAAGCAGATTGTGTTTCTTGTAAGGTGAGCTAGTGTTTGTTTCCCAGCCAGAAATGGAGTTGAATCCCATGCAGTTTCTGGTCCTAAGAGCAAGAGTTTTTTCTGGTAAGAAGAGTCACTATTGTGCTCCCTTTGTCATACACAGAGCAAATACAACTGGCGTCAGTTCCCAGCATGTACAGTGTATTGGACTGAAGAGGATCTACTGTTCTTGTCAGTTTCCTAAGCAGAATTGAACTAGATATGGCCCGTGTGTAGGAAGTGCAGTTCTTTTGTTCTTAGCAAGGTCACTGTTCAGAACCCATATGAAACACAGTAGAGTAGAAGAGTGCTCTTTTCTCAAAAGCAGAGTGTGTTTCTTGTAAGGCGAGCTAGCGTTTGTTTCCCAGTACTAAGTGGAGGTGAGTCACATGCAGTTTCTGGTCCTAAGAGCAAGAGTTGTTTTCTGGTAAAAAGAGTCACTATTGCGCTCCCATTGTCATACACAGGGCAAATAGCACTGGCGTCGGTTCCCAGCATGTACAGTGTATTGGACTGAAGAGGAGCTACTGTTCTTGTCAGTTTCCTAAGCAGAGTTGAACTAGATATGGCCATATGTTTAGGAAGCACATTTCTTTTGTTCTGAGCAAGCTCACTATTCGGACCCCAATGAAACACAGTAGAGTAGAAGAGTGCTCTTTTCTCAAAAGCAGAGTGTGTTTCTTGTAAGGCGAGCTAGTGTTTGTTTCCCAGTCAGAAATGGAGTTGAATCTCATGCAGTTTCTGGTCCTACGAGCAAGAGTTGCTTTCTGGTAAGAAGACTCACTATTGCGCTCCCATTGCCATACTCAGTGCAAATAGCACTCGTGTCTGTTCCCAGCAAGTACAGTGTATTTTACTGAAGAGGAGCTACTGTTCTTGTCAGTTTCCTAAGCACAGTTGAACTAGATATGGCCCGTGTGTGTTTGAAGCACAGTTTCTTTGTTCTGAGCAAGCACAGTGTTCTGACACTATAGGAAACACAGTAGAGTAGAAGAGTGCTCTTTTCTCAAAAGCAGAGTGTGTTTCTTGTAAGGTGAGCTAGCGTTTGTTTCCCAGTTCTAAATGGAGTTGAATCACATGCAGTTTCTGGTCCTACGTGCAAGAGTTTTTTTTGGTAAGAAGAGTGACTATTGTGCTCCCATTGTCATACACATGGCAAATAGCACTGGCGTCAGTTCCCAGCATGTACAGTGTATTGGACTGAAGAGGATCTACTGTTCTTGTCAGTTTCCTAAGCAGAATTGAACTAGATATGGCCCGTGTGTGTAGGAAGTTCAGTTCTTTTGTTCTGAGCAAGGTCACTGTTCGGACCCCATATGAAACACAGTAGAGTAGAAGAGTGCTCTTTTCTCAAAAGCAGAGTGTGTTTCTTGTAAGGCGAGCTAGCGTTTGCTTCCAGGTCCTAAGTGGAGTTGAGTCACATGCAGTTTCTGGTCCTAAGAGCAAGAGTTGTTTTCTGGTAAAAAGAGTCACTATTGCGCTCCCATTGTCATACACAGGGCAAATAGCACTGGCATCGGTTCCCAGCATGTACAGTGCATTTGACTAAAGAGGATCTACGCTTCTTGTCATTTCCTTAGCAGAATTGAACTAGATATGGGCCGTGTGTGTAGGAAGTGCAGTTCTTTTGTTCTGAGCAAGGTCACTGTTCAGAACCATATGAAACACAGTAGAGTAGAAGAGTGCTCTTTTCTCAATAGCAGAGTGTGTTTCTTGTAAGGCGAGCTAGCGTTTGTTTCCCAGTCCTAAGTAGAGTTGAGTCACATGCAGTTTCTGGTCCTAAGAGCAAGAGTTGTTTTCTGGTAAAAAGAGTCACTATTGTGCTCCCATTGTCATACACAGGGCAAATAGCACTGGCGTCGGTTCCCAGCATGTACAGTGCATTAGACTAAAGAGGATCTACGCTTCTTGTCAGTTTCCTAAGCAGAATTGAACTAGATATGGCCTGTGTGTGTAGGAAGCACAGTTCTTTTGTTCTGAGCAAGCTCACTCTTCGGACACCATAGGAAACACAATAGAGTAGAAGAGTGCTCTTTTCTCAAAAGCAGATTGTGTTTCTTTTTTTTTTTTTTTTTGGTTTTTCGAGACAGGGTTTCTCTGTGTAGCTTTACGCCTTTCCTGGGACTCACTTGGTAGCCCAGGCTGGCCTCGAACTCACAGAGATCCGCCTGGCTCAGCCTCCCGAGTGCTGGGATTAAAGGCGTGCGCCACCACCGCCCGGCTAGATTGTGTTTCTTGTATGGCGAGCTAGTGTTTGTTTCCCAGCCAGAAATGGAGTTGAACCCCATGCAGTTTCTGGTCCTACGAGCAAGAGTTTTTTTCTGGTAAGAAGAGTCACTATTGCGCTCACATTGCCATACACAGTGCAAATAGCACTCGCGTCTGTTCCCAGCAAGTACAGTGTATTGGATTGAAGAGAAACTACTGTTCTTCTCAGTTTCGTAAGCAGAGTTGAACTAGATATGGCCCGTGTGTGTAGGAGGCACAGTTCTTTTGTTCTGAGCAAGCTCACTGTTCGGGCCCTATAGGAATCACAGTAGAGTAGAAGAGTGCTCTTTTCTCAAAAGTAGAGTGTGTTTCCTGTAAGGCGATCTAGCGTTTGTTTCCCAGTCCTAAATGGAGTTGAATCCCATGCAGTTTCTGGTCCTATGAGCATGAGTTGTTTTCTGGTAAGAAGAGTCACTATTGTGCTCCCATTGCCATACACAGTGCAAATAGCACTCGCGTCTGCTCCCAGCAAGTAAAGTGTATTGGACTGAAGAGGAGCTACTGTTCTTGTCAGTTTCCTAAGCAGAATTGAACTAGATATGGCCCGTGTGTGTAGGAAGCACAGTTCTTTTGTTCTGAGCAAGCTCACTGTTTTGGCAGTATAGGAAACACAGCAGAGTAGAAGAGTGCTCTTTTCTCAAAAGCAGAGTGTGTTTCTTGTAAGGCAAGCTAGCGTTGCTTTCCCAGTCCTAAATGGAGTTCAATCACACGCAGTTTCTGGTCCAACGACCAAGAGTTGTTTTCTGGTAAGAAGAGTCACTATTCTGCTCCCATTGTCATACACAGGGCAAATAGCACTGGCGTCAGTTCCCAGCATGTACAGTGTATTGGTCTGAAGAGGATCTACTGTTCTTGTCAGTTTCCTAAGCAGAATTGAACTAGATATGGCCCGTCTGTGTAGGTAGTGCAGTTCTTTTGTTCTGAGCAAGCTCACTGTTCGGACCCCATATGAAACACAGTAGAGTAGAAGAGTGCTCGTTTCTCAAAAGCAGAGTGTGTTTCTTGTAAGGTGAGCTAGCGTTTGTTTCCCAGTCCTAAATGGAGTTGAGTCACATGCAGTTTCTGGTCCTACGAGCAAGAGTTGTTTTCTGGTAAGAAGATTCACTATTGCGCTCCCATTGTCATACACAGGGCAAATAGCACTGGTGTCTTTTCCCAGCATGTACAGTGCATTGGACTAAAGAGGATCTACTGTTCTTGTCAGTTTCCTCAGCAGAGTTGACCTAGATATGGCCATGGGTGTAGGAAGAACAGATCTTTTGTTCTGAGCAAACTCACTGTTCAGACCCCATAGAAAACACATAGAGTAGAAGAGTGCTCTTTTCTCAAAAGCAGAGTGTGTTTCCTGTAAGGTGAGCTAGCGTTTGTTTCCCAGTTCTAAATGGAGTTGAATTACAAGCAGTTTATGTTCCTACAAGCAAGAGTTTTTTTTGGTAAGAAGAGTGACTATTGTGCTCCCATTGTCATACACAGGGCAAATAGCACTGGCGTCAGTTCCCAGCATGTACAGTGTATTGGACTGAAGAGGATCTACTGTTCTTGTCAGTTTCCTAAGCAGAATTGAACTAGATATGGCCCGTCTGTGTAGGAAGTGCAGTTCTTTTGTTCTGATCAAGCTCACTGTTCGGACCCCATATGAAACACAGAAGAGTAGAAGAGTGCTCTTTTCTCAAAAGCAGAGTGTGTTTCTTGTAAGGCAAGATAGCGTTTGTTTCCCAGTCCTAAATGGAGTTGAGTCACATGCAGTTTCTGGTCCTACAAGCAAGAGTTGTTTTCTGATAAGAAGAGTCACTATTGTGCTCCCATTGCCATACACAGTGCAAATAGCACTCGCGTCTGTTCCCAGCAAGTACAGTGTATTGGACTGAAGAGGAGCTCCTGTTCTTGTCAGTTTCCTAAGCAGAGTTGAACTAGATATGTCCCCCGTGTGTAGGAAGCACAGTTCTTTTGTTCTGAGCAAGCTCACTGTTTTGGCACTATAGGAAACACAGTAGAGTAGAAGAGTGCTCTTTTCTCAAAAACAGAGTGTGTTTCTTGTAAGGCGAGCTACTGTTTGTATCCCAGTCCTAAATGGAGTTGAATCTCATGCAGTTTCAGTTCCTACGAGCAAGAGTTGTTTTCTGGTAAGAAGAGTCACTATTGTGCTCCCATTGCCATACACAGTGCAAATTGCACTCGTGTCTGTTCCCAGCAAGTACAGAGTATTGGACTGAAGAGGAGCTACTGTTCTTGTCAGTTTCCTAAGCAGAGTTGAACGAGGTATGGCCCGTGTGTGTAGGAAGCACACTTCTTTTATTCTGAACAAGCTCACTGTTTGGACCCCATAGGAAACCCAATAGAGTAGAAGAGTGCTCTTTTCTCAAAAGCAGAGTGTGTTTCTTGTAAGGCGAGCTAGCGTTTGTTTCCCAGTCAGAAATGGTGTTGAATCACATGTAGTTTCTGGTCCTACGAGCAAGAGTGTTTTTCTGGTAAGAAGAGTCACTATTGTGCTCCCACTGCCATATACAGTGCAAATAGCACTCGCGTCTGTTCCCAGCAAGTACAGTGTGTTGGACTGAAGAGGAGATACTGTTCTTGTCAGTTTCCTAAGCAGAGTTGAACTAGATATGGCCCGTGTGTGTAGGAAGCACAGTTCTTTTGTTCTGAGCAAGCTCACTGTTCTGGCCCTATAGGAAACACAGTAGAGTAGAAGAGTGCTCTTTTCTCAAAAGCAGAGTGTGTTTCTTGTAAGGCGAGCTAGCGTTGGTTTCCCAGTCCTAAATGGAGTTGAATCACATGCAGTTTATGGTCCTACGACCAAGAGTTGTTTTCTGGTAAGAAGAGTCACTATTCTGCTCGCATTGTCATACACAGGGTAAATAGCACTCGCGTCTGTTCCCAGCAAGTACAGTGTATTGGACTAAAGAGGAGCTACTGTTTTGTCAGTTTCCTAAGGATAGTTGAACTAGATATGGCCCGAGTGTGTAGGAAGCAAAGTTCTTTTGTTCTGAGCAAACTCACTGTTCAGACCCCATAGAAAACACATAGAGTAGAAGAGTGCTCTTTTCTCAAAAGCAGAGTGTGTTTCCTGTAAGGTGAGCTAGCGTTTGTTTCCCAGTTCTAAATGGAGTTGAATTACAAGCAGTTTATGTTCCTACAAGCAAGAGTTTTTTTTGGTAAGAAGAGTGACTATTGTGCTCCCATTGTCATACACAGGGCAAATAGCACTGGCGTCAGTTCCCAGCATGTACAGTGTATTGGACTGAAGAGGATCTACTGTTCTTGTCAGTTTCCTAAGCAGAATTGAACTAGATATGGCCCGTCTGTGTAGGAAGTGCAGTTCTTTTGTTCTGATCAAGCTCACTGTTCGGACCCCATATGAAACACAGAAGAGTAGAAGAGTGCTCTTTTCTCAAAAGCAGAGTGTGTTTCTTGTAAGGCAAGATAGCGTTTGTTTCCCAGTCCTAAATGGAGTTGAGTCACATGCAGTTTCTGGTCCTACGAGCAAGAGTTGTTTTCTGGTAAGAAGAGTCACTATTGCGCTCCCATTGTCATACACAGGACAAATAGCACTGGTGTCTTTTCCCAGCATGTACAGTGCATTGGACTAAAGAGGATCTACTGTTCTTGTCAGTTTCCTAAGCAGAATTGAACTAGATATGGCCATGGGTGTAGGAAGCACAGATCTTTTGTTCTGAGCAAGCTCACTGTTCTGGCCCTATAGGAAACACAGTAGAGTAGAAGAGTGCTTTTTTCTCAAAAGCAGAGTCTGTTTCTTGTAAGTCGAGCTAGTGTTTGTTTCCCAGTACTAAATGGAGTTGAATCACATGCAGTTTCTGGTCCTATGAGCAAGAGTTGTTTTCTGGTAAGAAGAGTCACTATTGTGCCCCCATTTCCATACACAGTGCAAATAGCCCTCGCGTCTGTTCCCAACAAGTACAGTGTATTGGACTGAAGAGGAGCTCCTGTTCTTGTCAGTTTCCTAAGCAGAGTTGAACTAGATATGGCCCGTGTGTGTAGGAAGCACAATTCTTTTGTTCTGAGCAAGCTCACTGTTCGGACCCCATAGGAAACACAGTAGAGTAGAAGAGTGCTCTTTTCTCAAAAGCAGAGTGTTTCTCATAAGGCAAGCTCGCGTTTGTTTCCCAGTCCTAAATGGAGTTGAATCACATGCAGTTTCTGGTCCTACGAGCAAGAGTTTTCTTCTGGTAAGAAGAGTCACTATTGTGCTCCCATTGCCATACACAGTGCAAATTGCACTCGCGTCTGTTCCCAGAAAATACATTGTATTGGACTGAAGAGGAGCTACTGTTCTTGTCAGTTTCCTAAGCAGAGTTGAACTGGGTATGGCCCGTTTGTGTAGGAAGCACAGTTCTTTTATTCTGAACAAGCTCACTGTTCCGACCCCATAGGAAACTCAATAGAGTAGAAGAGTGCTCTTTTCTCAAAAGCAGAGTGTGTTTCTTGTAAGGCGAGGTAGCTTTTGTTTCCCACTCAGAAATGGAATTGAATCCCATGCAGTTTCTGGTCCTACGAGCAAGAGTTATTTTCTGTTAAGAAGAATCACTATTGTGCTCCCACTGCCATATACAGTGCAAATAGCACTCGCATCTGTTCCCAGCAAGTACAGTGTATTGGACTGAAGAGGAGCTACTGTTCTTGTCAGTTTCCTAAGCAGAGTTGAACTAGATATGGCCCGTGTGTGTAGGAAGCACAGTTCTTTTTTTCTGAGCAAGCTCACTGTTCAGACCCCATATGAAACACAGTAGAGTAGAAGAGTGCTCTTTTCTCAAAAGCAGAGTGTTTCTCGTAAGACGAGCTATCGTTTGTTTCCTAGTCCTAAATGGAGTTGAATCTCATGCAGTTTCTGGATCTACGAGCAAGAGTTGTTTTCTGGTAAGAAGAGTCACTATTATGCTCCCATTGCCATACACAGTGCAAATAGCACTCCCGTCTGTTCTCAGCATGTACAGTGCATTGGACTGAAGAGGAGCTACTATTCCTGTCAGTTTCCTAAGCTGAGGTTTACTAGATATGGCCCGTGTGTGTAGGAAGCACAGTTCTTTTGTTCTGAGCAAGCTCACTATTCTGGCCCTATAGAAAACACAGTAGAGTAGAAGAGTGCTCTTTTCTGAGAAGCAGAGTATGTTTCTTGTAAGGCGAGCTAGCGTTTGTTTCCCAATCCTAAATGGAGTTGAATCACATGCAGTTTCTGGTCCTACGACCAAGAGTTGTTTTCTGGTAAGAAGAGTCACTATTGCGCTCCCATTGTAATACACAGGGTAAATAGCACTGGCCTCTGTTCCCAGCATGTACAGTGTATTGGACTGAAGAGGAGCTACTGTTCTTGTCAGTTTCCTAAGCAGAATTGAACTAGATATGGCCGTGTGTGTAGGAATCACAGTTCTGTTGTTCTGAGCAAGCTCTCTCTTCTGGCCCTATAGGAAACACAGTAGAGTAGAAGAGTGCTCTTTTCTCAAAAGCAGAGTGTGTTTCTTGTAAGGCAAGCTAGCGTTTGTTTCCCAGTCCTAAATTGAGTTGAATCACATGCAGTTTTTGGTCCTACGAGCAAGAGTTGTTTTCTGGTAAGGAAAGTCACTATTGCGCTCCCATTGCCATACACAGTGCAAATAGCACTCGCGTCTGTTCCCAGCAAGTACAGTGTATTGGACTGAAGAGGAGCTACTGTTCCTGTCAGTTTCCTAAGCAGAGTTTTACTATATATGGCCCGTGTGTGTAGGAAGCACAGTTCTTTTGTTCTGAGCAAGCTCAGTGTTCTGGCTCTATAGGAAACACAGTAAGTAGAAGAGTGCTCTTTTCTCAAAAGCAGAGTGTGTTTCTTGTAAGGCGAGCTAGTGTTTGTTTCCCAGTCCTAAATTGAGTTGAATCACATGCAGTTTTTGGTCCTACAAGCAAGAGTTGTTTTCTGGTAAGAAGAGTCACTATTGTGCTCCCATTGCCATACACAGTGCAAATAGCACTCGCGTCTGTTCCCAGCAAGTACAGTGTATTTGACTGAAGAGGAGCTACTGTTTTGTCAGTTTCCTAAGCAGAGTTAAACTAGATATGTCCCCCGTGTGTAGGAAGCACAGTTCTTTTGTTCTGAGGAAGCTCATTTTTCAGATACCATAGGAAACACAGTAGAGTAGAACAGTGCTGTTTTCTCAAAAGCAGAGTGTGTTTCTTCTAAGGCGAGCTAGCGTTTTTTTCCCAGTCCTAGATGGAGTTGAATCACATGCAGTTTCTCTTCCTACGAGCAAGAGTTTTTTTCTGGTGAGAAGAGTCACTATTGTGCTCCCATTGCCATACACAGTGCAAATTGCACTCGCGTCTGTTCCCAGAAAATACATTGTATTGAACTGAAGTGGAGCTACTGTTCTTGTCAGTTTCCTAAGCAGAGTTGAACTGGGTATGGCCCGTTTGTGTAGGAAGCACAGTTCTTTTATTCTGAACAAGCTCACTGTTCGGAACCCATAGGAAACTCAATAGAGTAGAAGAGTGCTCTTTTCTCAAAAGCAGAGTGTGTTTCTTGTAAGGCGAGGTAGCTTTTGTTTCCCAGTCAGAAATGGAATTGAATCCCATGCAGTTTCTGGTGCTACGAGCAAGAGTTGTTTTCTGGTAAGAAGAGTCACTATTGTGCTCCCACTGCCATATAGAGTGCAAATAGCACTCGCATCTGTTCCCAGCAAGTACGGTGTATTGGACTGAAGAGGAGCTACTGTTCTTGTCAGTTTCCTAAGCAGAATTGAACTAGATATGGCCGTGTGTGTAGGAATCACAGTTCTTTTGTTCTGAGCAAGCTCACTGTTCGGACCCCATATGAAACACAGTAGAGTAGAAGAGTACTCTTTTCTCAAAAGCAGAGTGTGTTTCTTGTAAGGCGAGCAAGTGTTTGTTTCCAAGTCAGAAATGGAGTTGAATCTCATGCAGTTTCTGGTCCTACGAGCAAGAGTTGTTTTCTGGTAAGAAGAGTCACTATTGCACTCCTATTGCCATACACAGTGCAAATAGCACTCGCGTTTGTTCCCAGCAAGTACAGTGTATTGGACTGAAGAGGAGCTACTGTTCTTTTCAGTTTCCTAAGCAGAGTTGAACTAGATATGTCCCCCATGTGTAGGAAGCACAGTTCTTTTGTTCTGAGCAAGCTCACTGTTCTGGCCCTATAGGAAACATAGTAGAGTAGAAGAGTGCTCTTTTCTGAGAAGCAGAGTGTGTTTCTTGTAGGGCGAGCTAGCTTTTGTTTCCCAGTCCTAAATGGAGTTGAATCACATGCAGTTTCTGGTCCTACGACCCAGAGTTGTTTTCTGGTAAGAAGAGTCACTATTGCGCTCCCATTGTAATTCACAGGGTAAATAGCACTGGCGTCTGTTCCCAGCATGTAAAGTGTATTGGACTGAAGAGGACCTACTGTTCTTGTCAGTTTCCTAAGCAGAATTGAACTAGATATGGCCGTGTGTGTAGGAAGCACAGTTCTTTTGTTCTGAGCAAGCTCACTGTTCGGACCCCATATGAAACACAGTAGAGTAGAAGAGTGCTCTTTTCTCAAAAGCAGAGTGTGTTTCTCGTAAGGCGAGCTAGTGTTTGTTTCCCAGTCAGAAATGGAGTTGAATCTCATGCTGTTTCTGGTCCTACGAGCAAGAGTTGTTTTCTGGTAAGAAGAGTCACTATCGTGCTCCCATTTCGAAACACAGTGCAAATAGCACTCGCGTTTGTTCGCAGCATGTACAGTGTATTGGACTGAAGAGGAGCTACTGTTCTTGTCAGTTTCCTAAGCAGAGTTGAACTAGATATGTCCCCCGTGTGTAGCAAGCACAGTTCTTTTGTTCTGAGCAAGCTCATTGTTCGGATACCATAGGAAACACAGTAGAGTAGAAAAGTGCTCTTTTCTCAAAAGCAGAGTGTGTTTCTTCTAAGGCGAGCTAGCGTTTGTTTCACAGTCCTAAATGGAGTTGAATCACATGCAGTTTCTGGTACTACGAGCAAAAGTTTTTTTCTGGTAAGAAGAGTCACTATTGTGCTCCCCTTGCCATACACAGTGCAAATTGCACTCGCGTCTGTTCCCAGAAAGTACAGTGTATTGGACTGAAGAGGAGCTACTGTTCTTGTCAGTTTCCTAAGCAGAGTTGAACTGGGTATGGCCCGTTTGTGTAGGAAGCACAGTTCTTTTATTCTGAACAAGCTCACTGTTCGGACCCCATAGGAAACTCAATAGAGTAGAAGAGTGCTCTTTTCTCAAAAGCAGAGTGTGTTTCTTGTAAGGCGAGGTAGCTTTTGTTTCCCAGTCAGAAATGGAATTGAATCCCATGCAGTTTCTGGTGCTACGAGCAAGAGTTGTTTTCTGGTAAGAAGAGTCACTATTGTGCTCCCACTGCCATATACAGTGCAAATAGCACTCGCATCTGTTCCCAGCAAGTACAGTGTATTGGACTGAAGAGGAGCTACTGTTCTTGTCAGTTTCCTAAGCAGAGTTGAACTAGATATGGCCCGTGTGTGTAGGAAGCACAGTTCTTTTTTTCTGAGCAAGCTCACTGTTCAGACCCCATATGAAACACAGTAGAGTAGAAGAGTGCTCTTTTCTCAAAAGCAGAGTGTTTCTCGTAAGGCGAGCTAGCGTTTGTTTCCCAATCCTAAATGGAGTTGAATCACATGCAGTTTCTGGTCCTATGACCAAGAGTTTTTTCTGGTAAGAAGAGTCACTATTGCGCTCCCATTGTAATACACAGGGTAAATAGCACTGGCGTCTGTTCCCAGCATGTACAGTGTATTGGACTGAAGAGGAGCTACTGTTCTTGTCAGTTTCCTAAGCAGAATTGAACTAGATATGGCCGTGTGTGTAGGAATCACAGTTCTTTTGTTCTGAGCAAGCTCACTGTTCGGACCCCATATGAAACACAGTAGAGTAGAAGAGTGCTCTTTTCTCAAAAGCAGAGTGTGTTTCTTGTAAGGCGAGCAAGTGTTTGTTTTCAAGTCAGAAATGGAATTGAATCTCATGCAGTTTCTTGTCCTACGAGCAAGAGTTGTTTTCTGGTAAGAAGAGTCACTATTGCACTCCTATTGCCATACACAGTGCAAATAGCACTCGCGGTTGTTCCCAGCAAGTACAGTGTATTGGACTGAAGAGGAGCTACTGTTCTTGTCAGTTTCCTAAGCAGAGTTGAACTAGATATGTCCCCCGTGTGTAGGAAGCACAGTTCTTTTGTTCTGAGCAAGCTCACTGTTCCGGCCTTATAGGAAACATAGTAGAGTAGAAGAGTGCTCTTTTCTCAAAAGCAGAGTGTGTTTCTTGTAGGGCGAGCGAGCTTTTGTTTCCCAGTCCTAAATGGAGTTGAATCACATGCAGTTTCTGGTCCTACGACCCAGAGTTGTTTTCTGGTAAGAAGTGTTACTATTGCGCTCCCATTGTAATGCACAGGGTAAATAGCACTGGCGTCTGTTCCCAGCATGTAAAGTGTATTGGACTGAAGAGGACCTACTGTTCTTGTCAGTTTCCTAAGCAGAATTGAACTAGATATGGCCGTGTGTGTAGGAAGCACAGTTCTTTTGTTCTGAGCAAGCTCACTGTTCGGACCCCATATGAAACACAGTAGAGTAGAAGAGTGCTCTTTTCTCAAAAGCAGAGTGTGTTTCTCGTAAGGCGAGCTAGCGTTTGTTTCACAGTCCTAAATGGAGTTGAATCACATGCAGTTTCTGGTCCTACAAGCAAAAGTTTTTTTCTGGTAAGAAGAGTCACTATTGTGCTCCCATTGCCATACACAGTGCAAATTGCACTCGCGTCTGTTCCCAGAAAGTACAGTGTATTGGACTGAACAGGAGCTACTGTTCTTGTCAGTTTCCTAAGCAGAGTTTTACTAGATATGGCCCGTGTGTGTAGGAAGCACAGTTCTTTTGTTCTGAGCAAGCTCACTGTTCGGACCCAATATGAAACACAGTAGAGTAGAAGAGTGCTCTTTTCTCAAAAGCAGAGTGTGTTTGTTGTAAGGTGAGCTAGAGTTTGTTTCCCAGTCCTAAATGGAGTTGAGTCACATGCAGTTTCTGGTCCTACGAGCAAGAGTTGTTTTCTGGTAAGAAGAGTCACTATTGAGCTCCCATTGTCATACAGAGGGCAAATAGCACTGGCGTCGGTTCCCAGCATGTACAGTGCATTGGACTTATGAGGATCTACTGTTCTTGTCAGTTTCCTAAGCAGAATTGAACTAGATATGGCCATGGGTGTGGGAAGCACAGTTCTTTTGTTCTGAGCAAGCTCACTGTTCTGGCCCTATAGGAAACACAGTAGAGTAGAAGAGTGCTCTTTTCTCAAAAGCAGAGTGTGTTTCTTGTAAGTCGAGCTAGCGTTTGTTTCCCAGTACTAAATGGAGTTGAGTCACATGCAGTTTCTGGTCCTACGAGCAAGAGTTGTTTTCTGGTAAGAAGATTCACTATTGCGCTCCCATTGTCATACACAGGGCAAATAGCACTGGCGTCGGTTCCCAGCATGTACAGTGCATTGTTCTAAAGAGGATCTACTGTTCTTGTCAGTTTCCTAAGCAGAATTGAACTAGATATGGCCGTGTGTGTAGGAAGCACAGTTCTTTTGTTCTGAGCAAGCTCTCTCTTCTGGCCCTATAGGAAACATAGGAGAGTAGAAGAGGGCTCTTTTCTCAAAAGCAGAGTGCGTTTCTTGTAAGGCGAGCAAGCGTTTGTTTCCCAGTACTAAATGGAGTTGAGTCACATGCAGTTTCTGGTCCTATGAGCAAGAGTTGTTTTCTGGTAAGAAGATTCACTATTGCGCTCCCACTGTCATACACAGGGCAAATAGCACTGGCGTTGGTTCCCAGCATGTACAGTGCATTGTTCTAAAGAGGATCTACTGTTCTTGTCAGTTTCCTAAGCAGAATTGAACTAGATATGGCCATGGGTGTAGGAAGCACAGTTTTTTTGTGCTGACAAGCTCACTGTTCTGGCCCTATAGGAAACACAGTAGAGTAGAAGAGTGCTCTTTTCTCAAAAGCAGAGTCTGTTTCTTCTAAGGCGAGGTAGTGTTTATTTCCCAATTTTACATGGAGTTGAATCACATGCAGTTTCTGGTCCTACGAGCAAGAGTTTTTTTCTGGTAAGAAGAGTCACTATTGTGCTTTCATTGCCATACACAGTTCAAATTGCACTCGCGTCTGTTCCCAGAAAGTACAGTGTATTGGACTGAAGAGGAGCTACTGTTCTTGTCAGTTTCCTAAGCAGAGTTTTACTAGATATGGCCCGTGTGTGTAGGAAGCACAGTTCTTTTGTTCTGAGCAAGCTCACTGTTCGGACCCAATATGAAACACAGTAGAGTAGAAGAGTGCTCTTTTCTCAAAAGCAGAGTGTATTTCTTGTAAGGCGAGCGAGCGTTTTTTTCCCAGTCTTAAATGGAGTTGAATCACATGCAGTTTCTGGTCCAATGACCAAGAGTTGTTTTCTGGTAAGAAGAGTCACTATTGCGCTCCCATTGTCATACACAGGGCAAATAGCACTTGTGTCAGTTCCCAGCATGCACAGTGTATTGACTGAAGAGGAGCTACTGTTCTTGTCAGTTTCCTAAGCAGAATTGAATAGATATGGCCCGTGTGTGTAGGAAGTACAGTTCTTTTATTATGAGCAAGCCCACTGTTCGGATCCCATATGAAACACAGTAGAGTAGAAGAGTGCTCTTTTCTCAAAAGCAGAGTGTGTTTGTTGTAAGGTGAGCTAGAGTTTGTTTCCCAGTACTAAATGGAGTTAATTCACATGCAGTTTCTGGTCCTACGAGCAAGAGTTGTTTTCTGGTAAGAAGAGTCACTATTGAGCTCCCATTGTCATACAGAGGGCAAATAGCACTGGCGTCGGTTCCCAGCATGTATAGTGCATTGGACTAAAGAGGATCTACTGTTCTTGTCAGTTTCCTAAGCAGAATTGAACTAGATATGGCCATGGGTGTAGGAAGCACAGTTCTTTTGTTCTGAGCAAGCTCACTGTTCTGGCCCTATAGGAAACACAGTAGAGTAGAAGAGTGCTCTTTTCTCAAAAGCAGAGTGTGTTTCTTGTAAGTCGAGCTAGCGTTTGTTTCCCAGTACTAAATGGAGTTGAGTCACATGCAGTTTCTGGTCCTACGAACAAGAGTTGTTTTCTGGTAAGAAGATTCACTATTGCGCTCCCATTGTCATACACAGGGCAAATAGCACTGGCGTCGGTTCCCAGCATGTACAGTGCATTGTTCTAAAGAGGATCTACTGTTCTTGTCAGTTTCCTAAGCAGAATTGAACTAGATATGGCCGTGTGTGTAGGAAGCACAGTTCTTTTGTTCTGAGCAAGCTCTCTCTTCTGGCCCTATAGGAAACACAGTAGAGTAGAAGAGTGCTCTTTTCTCAAAAGCAGAGTCTGTTTCTTCTAAGGCGAGCTAGTGTTTATTTCCCAATTTTACATGGAGTTGAATCACATACAGTTTCTGGTCCTACGAGCAAGTGTTGTTTTCTGGTAAGAAGAGTCACTATTGCGCTCCCATTGCCATACACAGTGCAAATAGCACTCGCGTCTGTTCCCAGCAAATACAGTGTATTGGACTGAAGAGGAGCTACTGTTCTTGTCAGTTTCCTAAGCAGAGTTGAACTAGATATGGTCCGTGTGTGTAGGGAGCACAGTTCTTTTGTTCTGAGCAAGCTCACTGTTCGGACCCCATATGAAACACAGCAGAGTAGAAGAGTGCTCTTTTCTCAAAAGCAGAGTGTTTCTCCTAAGGCAAGCTAGCGTTTGTTTCCCAGTTATAAATGGAGTTGAATCTCATGCAGTTTCTGGTCCTACGAGCAAGAGTTGTTTTTGGTAAGAAGAGTCACTTTTGTGCTCCCATTGTCATACACAGGGCAAATAGCACTGCCGTAGGTTCCCAGCATGTACAGTGTATTGGACTGAAGAGGATCTACTATTCTTGTCAGTTTCCTAAGCAGAATTGAACTAGATATGGCCCGTTTGTGTAGGAAGTGCAGTTCTTTTGTTCTGAGGAAGCTCACTGTTCGGATCCCATATGAAACACAGTAGAGTAGAAGAGTGCTCTTTTCTCAAAAGCAGAGTGTGTTTCTTGTAAGGCGAGCTAGAGTTTGTTTCCCAGCCAGAATTGGAGTTGAATCCCATGCAATTTCTGGTCCTACGAGCAACAGTTGTTTTCTGGTAAGAAGAGTCCCTATTGTGTTCCCATTGCCATACACAGTGCAAATAGCACTCGCGTCTGTTCCCAGCAAGTACAGTGTATTGGACTGAAGAGGAGCTACTCTTCTTGTCAGTTCCCTAAGCAGAGTTGAACTAGATATGGCCCGTGTGTGTAGGAAGCACAGTTCTTTTGTTCTGAGCAAGCTCACTGTTCGGACCCAATATGAAACACAGTAGAGTAGAAGAGTGCTCTTTTCTCAAAAGCAGAGTGTATTTCTTGTAAGGCAAGCGAGCGTTTTTTTCCCAGTCCTAAATGGAGTTGAATCACATGCAGTTTCTGGTCCAATGACCAAGAGTTGTTTTCTGGTAAGAAGAGTCACTATTGCGCTCCCATTGTCATACACAGGGCAAATAGCACTGACGTCAGTTCCCAGCATGCACAGTGTATTGGACTGAAGAGGAGCTACTGTTCTTGTCAGTTTCCTAAGCAGAATTGAATAGATATGGCCCGTGTGTGTAGGAAGTGCAGTTCTTTTATTATGAGCAAGCTCACTGTTCGGATCCCATATGAAACACAGTAGAGTAGAAGAGTGCTCTTTTCTCAAAAGCAGAGTGTGTTTGTTGTAAGGTGAGCTAGAGTTTGTTTCCCAGTACTAAATGGAGTTGAGTCAC
Organism: Peromyscus eremicus; assembly: GCF_949786415.1. Classification (NCBI taxonomy): domain Eukaryota; kingdom Metazoa; phylum Chordata; class Mammalia; order Rodentia; family Cricetidae; genus Peromyscus; species Peromyscus eremicus. The sequence goes on along the minus strand of NC_081417.1, from coordinate 286,795 downwards.
ATGCAGTTTCTGGTCCTACGAGCAAGAGTTGTTTTCTGGTAAGAAGATTCACTATTGCACTCCCATTGTCATACACAGGGCAAATAGCACTGCCGTAGGTTCCCAGCATGTACAGTGCATTGTTCTAAAGAGGATCTACTGTTCTTGTCAGTTTCCTAAGCAGAATTGAACTAGATATGGCCATGGGTGTAGGAAGCACAGTTCTTTTGTTCTGAGCAAGCTCACTGTTCTGGCCCTATAGGAAACACAGTAGAGTAGAAGAGTGCTCTTTTCTCAAAAGCAGAGTCTGTTTCTTCTAAGGCGAGCTAGTGTTTATTTCCCAGTTCTAAATGGAGTTGAATCACATACAGTTTCTGGTCCTATGAGCAAGAGTTGTTTTCTGGTAAGGAAAGTCACTATTGCGCTCCCATTGCCATAAACAGTGCAAATAGCGCTCGCGTCTATTCCCAGCAAGTACAGTGTATTGGACTGAAGAGGAGCTACTGTTTTGTCAGTTTCCTAAGCAGAGTTGAACTAGATATGGCCCATGTGTGTAGGAAGCACAGTTCTTTTGTTCTGAGCAAGCTCACTGTTCGGACCCCATATGAAACACAGTAGAGTAGAAGAGTGCTCTTTTCTCAAAAGCAGAGTGTGTTTCTTGTAAGGCGAGCTAGCCTTTATTTCCCAGTAATAAATGGAGTTGAATCTCATGCAGTTTCTGGTCCTACGAGCAAGAGTTGTTTTGGTAAGAAGAGTCACTATTGTGCTCCCATTGTCATACTAGGGCAAATAGCACTGGCGTCAGTTCCCAGCATGTGCAGTGTATTGGACTGAAGAGGATCTACTATTCTTGTCAGTTTCCTAAGCAGAATTGAACTAGATATGGCCCGTTTGTGTAGGAAGTGCAGTTCTTTTGTTCTGAGGAAGCTCACTGTTCAGACCCCATATGAAACACAGTAGAGTAGAAGAGTGCTCTTTTCTTAAAAGCAGACTGTGTTTTTTGTATGGCGGGCTAGTGTTTGTTTCCCAGCCAGAAATGGAGTTGAATCCCATGCAGTTTCTGGTCCTACGAGCAACAGTTGTTTTCTGGTAAGAAGAGTCACTATTGCGCTCCCATTGCCATACACAGTGCAAATAGCACTCGCATCTGTTCCCAGCAAGTACAATGTATTGGACTGAAGAGGAGCTACTCTTCTTGTCAGTTCCCTAAGCAGAGTTGAACTTGATATGGCCCGTGTGTGTAGGAAGCACAGTTCTTTTGTTCTGAGCAAGCTCACTGTTCTGGCCCTATAGGAAACACAGTAGAGTAGAAGAGTGCTCTTTTCTCTAAAGCAGAGTGTGTTTCTTGTAAGTCGAGCTAGCGTTTGTTTCCCAGTACTAAATGGAATTGAGTCACATTCAGTTTCTGGTCCTACGAGCAAGAGTTGTTTTCTGGTAAGAAGATTCACTATTGCGCTCCCATTGTCATATACAGGGCAAATAGCACTGGCGTCGGTTCCCAGCATGTACAGTGCATTGTTCTAAAGAGGATCTACTGTTCTTGTCAGTTTCCTAAGCAGAATTGAACTAGATATGGCCGTGTGTGTAGGAAGCACAGTTCTTTTGTTCTGAGCAAGCACTCTCTTCTGGCCCTATAGGAAACACAGTAGAGTAGAAGAGTGCTCTTTTCTCAAAAGCAGAGTCTGTTTCTTCTAAGGCGAGCTAGTGTTTATTTCCCAATTTTATATGGAGTTGAATCACATACAGTTTCTGGTCCTAAGAGCAAGTGTTGTTTTCTGGTAAGAAGAGTCACTATTGCGCTCCCATTGCCATACACAGTGCAAATAGCACTCGCGTCTGTTCCCAGCAAATACAGTGTATTGGACTGAAGAGGAGCTACTGTTCTTGTCAGTTTCCTAAGCAGAGTTGAACTAGATATGTCCCCCGTGTGTAGGAAGCACAGTTCTTTTGTTCTGAGCAAGCTCACTGTTCCGGCCTTATAGGAAACATAGTAGAGTAGAAGAGTGCTCTTTTCTGAGAAGCAGAGTGTGTTTCTTGTAGGGAGAGCGAGCTTTTGTTTCCCAGTCCTAAATGGAGTTGAATCACATGCAGTTTCTGGTCCTACGACCCAGAGTTGTTTTCTGGTAAGAAGAGTTACTATTGCGCTCCCATTGTAATTCACAGGGTAAATAGCACTGGCGTCTGTTCCCAGCATGTAAAGTGTATTGGACTGAAGAGGACCTACTGTTCTTGTCAGTTTCCTAAGCAGAATTGAACTAGATATGGCCCTGTGTGTAGGAAGCACAGTTCTTTTGTTCTGAGCAAGCTCACTGTTCGGACCCCATATGAAACACAGTAGAGTAGAAGAGTGCTCTTTTCTCAAAAGCAGAGTGTGTTTCTCGTAAGGCGAGCTAGTGTTTGTTTCCCAGTCAGAAATGGAGTTGAATCTCATGCAGTTTCTGGTCCTACGAGCAAGAGTTGTTTTCTGGTAAGAAGAGTCACTATTGCGCTCCCATTTCCATACACAGTGCAAATAGCACTCGCGTTTGTTCGCAGCATGTACAGTGTATTGGACTGAAGAGGAGCTACTGTTCTTGTCAGTTTCCTAAGCAGAGTTGAACTAGATATGTCCCCCGTGTGTAGCAAGCACAGTTCTTTGTTCTGAGCAAGCTCATTGTTCGGATACCATAGGAAACACAGTAGAGTAGAAAAGTGCTCTTTTCTCAAAAGCAGAGTGTGTTTCTTCTAAGGCGAGCTAGCGTTTGTTTCACAGTCCTAAATGGAGTTGAATCACATGCAGTTTCTGGTCCTACAAGCAAAAGTTTTTTTCTGGTAAGAAGAGTCACTATTGTGCTCCCATTGCCATACACAGTGCAAATTGCACTCGCGTCTGTTCCCAGAAAGTACAGTGTATTGGACTGAACAGGAGCTACTGTTCTTGTCACTTTCCTAAGCAGAGTTTTACTAGATATGGCCCGTGTGTGTAGGAAGCACAGTTCTTTTGTTCTGAGCAAGCTCACTGTTCGGACCCAATATGAAACACAGTAGAGTAGAAGAGTGCTCTTTTCTCAAAAGCAGAGTGTGTTTGTTGTAAGGTGAGCTAGAGTTTGTTTCCCAGTCCTAAATGGAGTTGAGTCACATGCAGTTTCTGGTCCTACGAGCAAGAGTTGTTTTCTGGTAAGAAGAGTCACTATTGAGCTCCCATTGTCATACAGAGGGCAAATAGCACTGGCGTCGGTTCCCAGCATGTACAGTGCATTGGACTTATGAGGATCTACTGTTCTTGTCAGTTTCCTAAGCAGAATTGAACTAGATATGGCCATGGGTGTGGGAAGCACAGTTCTTTTGTTCTGAGCAAGCTCACTGTTCTGGCCCTATAGGAAACACAGTAGAGTAGAAGAGTGCTCTTTTCTCAAAAGCAGAGTGTGTTTCTTGTAAGTCGAGCTAGCGTTTGTTTCCCAGTACTAAATGGAGTTGAGTCACATGCAGTTTCTGGTCCTACGAGCAAGAGTTGTTTTCTGGTAAGAAGATTCACTATTGCGCTCCCATTGTCATACACAGGGCAAATAGCACTGGCGTCGGTTCCCAGCATGTACAGTGCATTGTTCTAAAGAGGATCTACTGTTCTTGTCAGTTTCCTAAGCAGAATTGAACTAGATATGTCCGTGTGTGTAGGAAGCACAGTTCTTTTGTTCTGAGCAAGCTCTCTCTTCTGGCCCTATAGGAAACATAGGAGAGTAGAAGAGGGCTCTTTTCTCAAAAGCAGAGTGCGTTTCTTGTAAGGCGAGCAAGCGTTTGTTTCCCAGTACTAAATGGAGTTGAGTCACATGCAGTTTCTGGTCCTATGAGCAAGAGTTGTTTTCTGGTAAGAAGATTCACTATTGCGCTCCCACTGTCATACACAGGGCAAATAGCACTGGCGTTGGTTCCCAGCATGTACAGTGCATTGTTCTAAAGAGGATCTACTGTTCTTGTCAGTTTCCTAAGCAGAATTGAACTAGATATGGCCATGGGTGTAGGAAGCACAGTTTTTTTGTGCTGACAAGCTCACTGTTCTGGCCCTATAGGAAACACAGTAGAGTAGAAGAGTGCTCTTTTCTCAAAAGCAGAGTCTGTTTCTTCTAAGGCGAGGTAGTGTTTATTTCCCAATTTTACATGGAGTTGAATCACATGCAGTTTCTGGTCCTACGAGCAAGAGTTTTTTTCTGGTAAGAAGAGTCACTATTGTGCTTTCATTGCCATACACAGTTCAAATTGCACTCGCGTCTGTTCCCAGAAAGTACAGTGTATTGGACTGAAGAGGAGCTACTGTTCTTGTCAGTTTCCTAAGCAGAGTTTTACTAGATATGGCCCGTGTGTGTAGGAAGCACAGTTCTTTTGTTCTGAGCAAGCTCACTGTTCGGACCCAATATGAAACACAGTAGAGTAGAAGAGTGCTCTTTTCTCAAAAGCAGAGTGTATTTCTTGTAAGGCGAGCGAGCGTTTTTTTCCCAGTCTTAAATGGAGTTGAATCACATGCAGTTTCTGGTCCAATGACCAAGAGTTGTTTTCTGGTAAGAAGAGTCACTATTGCGCTCCCATTGTCATACACAGGGCAAATAGCACTTGTGTCAGTTCCCAGCATGCACAGTGTATTGACTGAAGAGGAGCTACTGTTCTTGTCAGTTTCCTAAGCAGAATTGAATAGATATGGCCCGTGTGTGTAGGAAGTACAGTTCTTTTATTATGAGCAAGCCCACTGTTCGGATCCCATATGAAACACAGTAGAGTAGAAGAGTGCTCTTTTCTCAAAAGCAGAGTGTGTTTGTTGTAAGGTGAGCTAGAGTTTGTTTCCCAGTACTAAATGGAGTTAATTCACATGCAGTTTCTGGTCCTACGAGCAAGAGTTGTTTTCTGGTAAGAAGAGTCACTATTGAGCTCCCATTGTCATACAGAGGGCAAATAGCACTGGCGTCGGTTCCCAGCATGTATAGTGCATTGGACTAAAGAGGATCTACTGTTCTTGTCAGTTTCCTAAGCAGAATTGAACTAGATATGGCCATGGGTGTAGGAAGCACAGTTCTTTTGTTCTGAGCAAGCTCACTGTTCTGGCCCTATAGGAAACACAGTAGAGTAGAAGAGTGCTCTTTTCTCAAAAGCAGAGTGTGTTTCTTGTAAGTCGAGCTAGCGTTTGTTTCCCAGTACTAAATGGAGTTGAGTCACATGCAGTTTCTGGTCCTACGAACAAGAGTTGTTTTCTGGTAAGAAGATTCACTATTGCGCTCCCATTGTCATACACAGGGCAAATAGCACTGGCGTCGGTTCCCAGCATGTACAGTGCATTGTTCTAAAGAGGATCTACTGTTCTTGTCAGTTTCCTAAGCAGAATTGAACTAGATATGGCCGTGTGTGTAGGAAGCACAGTTCTTTTGTTCTGAGCAAGCTCTCTCTTCTGGCCCTATAGGAAACACAGTAGAGTAGAAGAGTGCTCTTTTCTCAAAAGCAGAGTCTGTTTCTTCTAAGGCGAGCTAGTGTTTATTTCCCAATTTTACATGGAGTTGAATCACATACAGTTTCTGGTCCTACGAGCAAGTGTTGTTTTCTGGTAAGAAGAGTCACTATTGCGCTCACATTGCCATACACAGTGCAAATAGCACTCGCGTCTGTTCCCAGCAAATACAGTGTATTGGACTGAAGAGGAGCTACTGTTCTTGTCAGTTTCCTAAGCAGAGTTGAACTAGATATGGTCCGTGTGTGTAGGGAGCACAGTTCTTTTGTTCTGAGCAAGCTCACTGTTCGGACCCCATATGAAACACAGCAGAGTAGAAGAGTGCTCTTTTCTCAAAAGCAGAGTGTTTCTTCTAAGGCAAGCTAGCGTTTGTTTCCCAGTTATAAATGGAGTTGAATCTCATGCAGTTTCTGGTCCTACGAGCAAGAGTTGTTTTTGGTAAGAAGAGTCACTTTTGTGCTCCCATTGTCATACACAGGGCAAATAGCACTGCCGTAGGTTCCCAGCATGTACAGTGTATTGGACTGAAGAGGATCTACTATTCTTGTCAGTTTCCTAAGCAGAATTGAACTAGATATGGCCCGTTTGTGTAGGAAGTGCAGTTCTTTTGTTCTGAGGAAGCTCACTGTTCGGATCCCATATGAAACACAGTAGAGTAGAAGAGTGCTCTTTTCTCAAAAGCAGAGTGTGTTTCTTGTAAGGCGAGCTAGAGTTTGTTTCCCAGCCAGAATTGGAGTTGAATCCCATGCAGTTTCTGGTCCTACGAGCAACAGTTGTTTTCTGGTAAGAAGAGTCCCTATTGTGTTCCCATTGCCATACACAGTGCAAATAGCACTCGCGTCTGTTCCCAGCAAGTACAGTGTATTGGACTGAAGAGGAGCTACTCTTCTTGTCAGTTCCCTAAGCAGAGTTGAACTAGATATGGCCCGTGTGTGTAGGAAGCACAGTTCTTTTGTTCTGAGCAAGCTCACTGTTCGGACCCAATATGAAACACAGTAGAGTAGAAGAGTGCTCTTTTCTCAAAAGCAGAGTGTATTTCTTGTAAGGCAAGCGAGCGTTTTTTTCCCAGTCCTAAATGGAGTTGAATCACATGCAGTTTCTGGTCCAATGACCAAGAGTTGTTTTCTGGTAAGAAGAGTCACTATTGCGCTCCCATTGTCATACACAGGGCAAATAGCACTGACGTCAGTTCCCAGCATGCACAGTGTATTGGACTGAAGAGGAGCTACTGTTCTTGTCAGTTTCCTAAGCAGAATTGAATAGATATGGCCCGTGTGTGTAGGAAGTGCAGTTCTTTTATTATGAGCAAGCTCACTGTTCGGATCCCATATGAAACACAGTAGAGTAGAAGAGTGCTCTTTTCTCAAAAGCAGAGTGTGTTTGTTGTAAGGTGAGCTAGAGTTTGTTTCCCAGTACTAAATGGAGTTGAGTCACATGCAGTTTCTGGTCCTACGAGCAAGAGTTGTTTTCTGGTAAGAAGATTCACTATTGCACTCCCATTGTCATACACAGGGCAAATAGCACTGCCGTAGGTTCCCAGCATGTACAGTGCATTGTTCTAAAGAGGATCTACTGTTCTTGTCAGTTTCCTAAGCAGAATTGAACTAGATATGGCCATGGGTGTAGGAAGCACAGTTCTTTTGTTCTGAGCAAGCTCACTGTTCTGGCCCTATAGGAAACACAGTAGAGTAGAAGAGTGCTCTTTTCTCAAAAGCAGAGTCTGTTTCTTCTAAGGCGAGCTAGTGTTTATTTCCCAGTTCTAAATGGAGTTGAATCACATACAGTTTCTGGTCCTATGAGCAAGAGTTGTTTTCTGGTAAGGAAAGTCACTATTGCGCTCCCATTGCCATAAACAGTGCAAATAGCGCTCGCGTCTATTCCCAGCAAGTACAGTGTATTGGACTGAAGAGGAGCTACTGTTTTGTCAGTTTCCTAAGCAGAGTTGAACTAGATATGGCCCGTGTGTATAGGAAGCACAGTTCTTTTGTTCTGAGCAAGCTCACTGTTCGGACCCCATATGAAACACAGTAGAGTAGAAGAGTGCTCTTTTCTCAAAAGCAGAGTGTGTTTCTTGTAAGGCGAGCTAGCCTTTGTTTCCCAGTAATAAATGGAGTTGAATCTCATGCAGTTTCTGGTCCTACGAGCAAGAGTTGTTTTGGTAAGAAGAGTCACTATTGTGCTCCCATTGTCATACTAGGGCAAATAGCACTGGCGTCAGTTCCCAGCATGTGCAGTGTATTGGACTGAAGAGGATCTACTATTCTTGTCAGTTTCCTAAGCAGAATTGAACTAGATATGGCCCGTTTGTGTAGGAAGTGCAGTTCTTTTGTTCTGAGGAAGCTCACTGTTCAGACCCCATATGAAACACAGTAGAGTAGAAGAGTGCTCTTTTCTTAAAAGCAGACTGTGTTTTTTGTATGGCGGGCTAGTGTTTGTTTCCCAGCCAGAAATGGAGTTGAATCCCATGCAGTTTCTGGTCCTACGAGCAACAGTTGTTTTCTGGTAAGAAGAGTCACTATTGCGCTCCCATTGCCATACACAGTGCAAATAGCACTCGCATCTGTTCCCAGCAAGTACAGTGTATTGGACTGAAGAGGAGCTACTCTTCTTGTCAGTTCCCTAAGCAGAGTTGAACTTGATATGGCCCGTGTGTGTAGGAAGCACAGTTCTTTTGTTCTGAGCAAGCTAACTGTTCTGGCCCTATAGGAAACACAGTAGAGTAGAAGAGTGCTGTTTTCTCTAAAGCAGAGTGTGTTTCTTGTAAGTCGAGCTGGCGTTTGTTTCCCAGTACTAAATGGAATTGAGTCACATTCAGTTTCTGGTCCTACGAGCAAGAGTTGTTTTCTGGTAAGAAGATTCACTATTGCGCTCCCATTGTCATATACAGGGCAAATAGCACTGGCGTCGGTTCCCAGCATGTACAGTGCATTGTTCTAAAGAGGATCTACTGTTCTTGTCAGTTTCCTAAGCAGAATTGAACTAGATATGGCCGAGTGTGTAGGAAGCACAGTTCTTTTGTTCTGAGCAAGCACTCTCTTCTGGCCCTATAGGAAACACAGTAGAGTAGAAGAGTGCTCTTTTCTCAAAAGCAGAGTCTGTTTCTTCTAAGGCGAGCTAGTGTTTATTTCCCAATTTTATATGGAGTTGAATCACATACAGTTTCTGGTCCTACGAGCAAGTCTTGTTCTCTGGTAAGAAGAGTCACTATTGCGCTCCCATTGCCATACACAGTGCAAATAGCACTCGCGTCTGTTCCCAGCAAATACAGTGTATTGGACTGAAGAGGAGCTACTGTTCTTGTCAGTTTCCTAAGCAGAGTTGAACTAGATATGGTCCGTGTGTGTAGGGAGCACAGTTCTTTTGTTCTGAGCAAGCTCACTGTTCGGACCCCATATGAAACACAGCAGAGTAGAAGAGTGCTCTTTTCTCAAAAGCAGAGTGTTTCTCCTAAGGAAAGCTAGCGTTTGTTTCCCAGTTATAAATGGAGTTGAATCTCATGCAGTTTCTGGTCCTACGAGCAAGAGTTCTTTTTGGTAAGAAGAGTCACTTTTGTGCTCCCATTGTCATACACAGGGCAAATAGCACTGGCGTCAGTTCCCAGCATGTACAGTGTATTGGACTGAAGAGGATCTACTATTCTTGTCAGTTTCCTAAGCAGAATTGAACTAGATATGGCCCGTTTGTGTAGGAAGTGCAGTTCTTTTGTTCTGAGGAAGCTCACTGTTCGGATCCCATATGAAACACAGTAGAGTAGAAGAGTGCTCTTTTCTCAAAAGCAGAGTGTGTTTCTTGTAAGGCGAGCTAGAGTTTGTTTCCCAGCCAGAATTGGAGTTGAATCCCATGCAGTTTCTGGTCCTACGAGCAACAGTTGTTTTCTGGTAAGAAGAGTCCCTATTGTGTTCCCATTGCCATACACAGTGCAAATAGCACTCGCGTCTGTTCCCAGCAAGTACAGTGTATTGGACTGAAGAGGAGCTACTCTTCTTGTCAGTTCCCTAAGCAGAGTTGAACTAGATATGGCCCGTGTGTGTAGGAAGCACAGTTCTTTTGTTCTGAGCAAGCTCACTGTTCGGACCCAATATGAAACACAGTAGAGTAGAAGAGTGCTCTTTTCTCAAAAGCAGAGTGTATTTCTTGTAAGGCAAGCGAGCGTTTTTTTCCCAGTCCTAAATGGAGTTGAATCACATGCAGTTTCTGGTCCAATGACCAAGAGTTGTTTTCTGGTAAGAAGAGTCACTATTGCGCTCCCATTGTCATACACAGGGCAAATAGCACTGGCGTCAGTTCCCAGCATGCACAGTGTATTGGACTGAAGAGGAGCTACTGTTCTTGTCAGTTTCCTAAGCAGAATTGAATAGATATGGCCCGTGTGTGTAGGAAGTGCAGTTCTTTTATTATGAGCAAGCTCACTGTTCGGATCCCATATGAAACACAGTAGAGTAGAAGAGTGCTCTTTTCTCAAAAGCAGAGTGTGTTTGTTGTAAGGTGAGCTAGAGTTTGTTTCCCAGTACTAAATGGAGTTGAGTCACATGCAGTTTCTGGTCCTACGAGCAAGAGTTGTTTTCTGGTAAGAAGATTCACTATTGCACTCCCATTGTCATACACAGGGCAAATAGCACTGCCGTAGGTTCCCAGCATGTACAGTGCATTGTTCTAAAGAGGATCTACTGTTCTTGTCAGTTTCCTAAGCAGAATTGAACTAGATATGGCCATGGGTGTAGGAAGCACAGTTCTTTTGTTCTGAGCAAGCTCACTGTTCTGGCCCTATAGGAAACACAGTAGAGTAGAAGAGTGCTCTTTTCTCAAAAGCAGAGTCTGTTTCTTCTAAGGCGAGCTAGTGTTTATTTCTCAGTTCTAAATGGAGTTGAATCACATACAGTTTCTGTTCCTATGAGCAAGAGTTGTTTTCTGGTAAGGAAAGTCACTATTGCGCTCCCATTGCCATAAACAGTACAAATAGCACTCGCGTCTATTCCCAGCAAGTACAGTGTATTGGACTGAAGAGGAGCTACTGTTTTGTCAGTTTCCTAAGCAGAGTTGAACTAGATATGGCCCGTGTGTGTAGGAAGCACAGTTCTTTTGTTCTGAGCAAGCTCACTGTTCGGACCCCATATGAAACACAGTAGAGTAGAAGAGTGCTCTTTTCTCAAAAGCAGAGTGTGTTTCTTGTAAGGCGAGCTAGCCTTTGTTTCCCAGTAATAAATGGAGTTGAATCTCATGCAGTTTCTGGTCCTACGAGCAAGAGTTGTTTTGGTAAGAAGAGTCACTATTGTGCTCCCATTGTCATACACAGGGCAAATAGCACTGGCGTCAGTTCCCAGCATGTGCAGTGTATTGGACTGAAGAGGATCTACTATTCTTGTCAGTTTCCTAAGCAGAATTGAACTAGATATGGCCCGTTTGTGTAGGAAGTGCAGTTCTTTTGTTCTGAGGAAGCTCACTGTTCGGACCCCATATGAAACACAGTAGAGTAGAAGAGTGCTCTTTTCTTAAAAGCAGACTGTGTTTTTTGTATGGCGGGCTAGTTTTTGTTTCCCAGCCAGAAATGGAGTTGAATCCCATGCAGTTTCTTGTCCTACGAGCAACAGTTGTTTTCTGGTAAGAAGAGTCACTATTGCGCTCCCATTGCCATACACAGTGCAAATAGCACTCGCATCTGTTCCCAGCAAGTACAGTGTATTGGACTGAAGAGGAGCTACTCTTCTTGTCAGTTCCCTAAGCAGAGTTGAACTAGATATGGCCCGTGTGTGTAGGAAGCACAGTTCTTTTGTTCTGAGCAAGCTCACTGTTCGGACCCAATATGAAACACAGTAGAGTAGAAGAGTGCTCTTTTCTCAAAAGCAGAGTGTATTTCTTGTAATGCAAGCGAGCGTTTTTTTCCCAGTCCTAAATGGAGTTGAATCACATGCAGTTTCTGGTCCAATGACCAAGAGTTGTTTTCTGGTAAGAAGAGTAACTATTGCACTCCCATTGTCATACACAGGGCAAATAGCACTGGCGTCAGTTCCCAGCATGCACAGTGTATTGGCCTGAAGAGAAGCAACTGTTCTTGTCAGTTTCCTACGCAGAATTGAACTAGATATAGCCATGGGTGTAGGAAGTGCAGTTCTGTTGTTCTGAGCAAGCTCACTGTTCGGACCCCATATTAAACACAATAGAGTAGAAGACTGCTCTTTTCTCAAAAGCATAGTGTGTTTCTTGTAAGGCGAGCTAGCTTTTGTTTCCCAGTCCTAAATGGAGTTGAGTCACATTCAGTTTCTGTTCCTATGAGCAAGAGTTGTTTTCTGGTAAGAAGAGTCACTATTGAGCTCCCATTGTCATACAGAGGACAAATAGCACTGGTGTCGTTTCCCAGCATGTACAGTGCATTGGACTAAAGAGGATCTACTGTTCTTGTCAGTTTCCTAAGCAGAATTGAACTAGATATGGCCATGGGTGTAGGAAGCACAATTCTTTTGTTCTGAGCAAGCTCACTGTTCTGGCCCTATAGGAAACACAGTAGAGTAGAAGAGTGCTCTTTTCTCAAAAGCAGAGTGTATTTCTTGTAAGGCGAGCTAGCCTTTTTTTCGCAGTCCTAAATGGAGTTGAATCACATGCAGTTTCTGGTCCAATGACCAAGAGTTTTTTTCTGGTAAGAAGAGTCACTATTGCGCTCCCATTGTCATACACAGGGCAAATAGCACTGGCGTCAGTTCCCAGCATGTACAGTGTATTGGACTGAAGAGGATCTACTGTTCTTGTCAGTTTCCTAAGCAGAATTGAACTAGATATGGCCCGTGTGTGTAGGAAGTGCAGTTCTTTGGTTTTGAGCAAGCTCACTTTTCGGACCCCATATGAAACACAGTAGAGTAGAAGAGTGCTCTTTTCTCAAAAGCAGAGTGTGTTTCTTATAAGGCGAGCTAGCGTTTGTTTCCCAGTACTAAATGGAGTTGAGTCACATGCAGTTTCTGGTCCTATGAGCAAGAGTTGTTTTCTGGTAAGAAGAGTCACTATTGAGCTCCCATTGTCACACAGAGGGCAAATAGCACTGGCGTCAGTTCCCGGCATGTACAGTGCATTGGAATAAAGAGGAGCTACTGTTCTTGTCAGTTTCCTAAGCAGAATTGAACTAGATATTGCCCTGTGTGTTGGAAGCACAGTTCTTTTGTTCTGAGCAAGCTCACTGTTCGGACCCCATATGAAACACAGTAGAGTAGAAGAGTGCTCTTTTGTCAAAAGCAGAGTGTGTTTCTTGTAAGGCGAGCTAGTGTTTGTTTCCCAGTTATAAATGGTGTTGAATCTCATGCAGTTTCTGGTCCTACGAGCAAGAGTTGTTTTTGGTAAGAAGAGTCACTATTGAGCTCCCATTGCCCTACACAGTGCAAATAGCACTTGCGTTTGTTCCCAGCAAGTACAGTGTATTGGACTAAAGAGGAGCTACTGTTTTGTCAGTTTCCTAAGCAGAGTTGAACTAGATATGGCCCGTGTGTGTAGGAAGCACAGTTCTTTTGTTCTGAGAAACTCACTGTTCAGACCCCATAGAAAACACAGGAGAGTAGAAGAGTGCTTTTTTCTCAAAAGCAGAGTGTGTTTCTTGTAAGGCGAGCTAGCGTTTGTTTCCCAGTTATAAATGGAGTTGAATCACATGCAGTTTCTGGTCCTATGAGCAAGAGTTTTTTTCTGGTAACAAGAGTCACCATTGCGCTCCCATTGCCATACACAGGGCAAATAGCACTGGCGTCAGTTCCCAGCATGTACAGTGTATTGGACTGAAGAGGATCTACTGTTCTTGTCAGTTTCCTACGCAGAATTGAATTAGATATGGCCGTGTGTGTAGGAAGTGCAGTTCTTTTGTTCTGAGCAAGCTCACTGTTCGGACCCAATATGAAACACAGTAGAGTAGAAGAGTGCTCTTTTCTCAAAAGCAGGGTGTGTTTCTTGTAAGGCGAGCTAGCTTTTGTTTCCCAGTCCTAAATGGAGTTGAGTCACATGCAGTTTCTGGTCCTATGAGCAAGAGTTGTTTTCTGGTAAGAAGAGTCACTATTGCGCTCCCATTGTCATACAGAGGGCAAATAGCACTGGTGTCGTTTCCCAGCATGTACAGTGCATTGGACTAAAGAGGATCTACTGTTCTTGTCAGTTTCCTAAGCAGAATTGAACTAGATATGGCCATGGGTTTAGGAAGCACAGTTCTTTTGTTCTGAGCAAGCTCACTGTTCTGGCACTATAGGAAACACAGTAGAGTAGAAGAGTGCTCTTTTTTCAAAAGCAGAGTGTATTTCTTGTAAGGCGAGCTAGCGTTTTTTTCGCAGTCCTAAATGGAGTTGAATCACATGCAGTTTCTGGTCCAATGACCAAGATTTTTTTTCTGGTAAGAAGAGTCACTATTGCGCTCCCATTGTCATACACAGGGCAAATGGCACTGGCGTCAGTTCCCAGCATGTACAGTGTATTGGACTGAAGAGGATCTACTGTTCTTGTCAGTTTCCTAAGCAGAATTGAACTAGATATGGCCCGTGTGTGTAGGAAGTGCAGTTCTTTTGTTTTGAGGAAGCTCACTTTTCGGACCCCATATGAAACACAGTAGAGTAGAAGAGTGCTCTTTTCTCAAAAGCAGAGTGTGTTTCTTGTAAGGCGAGCTAGCGTTTGTTTCCCAATACTAAATGGAGTTGAGTCACATGCAGTTTCTGGTCCTACGAGCAAGAGTTGTTTTCTGGGAAAAAGAGTCACTATTGAGCTCCCATTGTCACACAGAGGGCAAATAGCACTGGCGTCAGTTCCCAGCATGTACAGTGCATTGGACTAAAGAGGATCTACTGTTCTTGTCAGTTTCCTAAGCAGAATTGAACTAGATATGGCCATGGGTGTAGGAAGCACAGTTCTGTTGTTCTGAGCAAGCTCACTGTTCTGGCCCTATAGGAAACACAGTAGAGTAGAAGAGTGCTCTTTTCTCAAAAGCAGAGTGTGTTTCTTGTAAGGCGAGCTAGTGTTTGTTTCCCAGTCCTAAATGGAGTTGAATCACATGCAGTTTCTGGTCCTACGAGCAAGAGTTGTTTTCTGGTAATAAGATTCACTATTGCGCTCCCATTGTCATACACAGGGCAAATAGCACTGGCGTCGGTTCCCAGCATGTACAGTGCATTGTTCTAAAGAGGATCTACTGTTCTTGTCAGTTTCCTGAGCAGAGTTGAACTAGATATGGTCTGTGTGTGTAGGAAGCACAGTTCTTTTGTTTTGAGCAAGCTCACTGTTCGGACCCAATATGAAACACAGCAGATTAGAAGAGTGCTCTTTTCTCAAAAGCAGAGTGTTTCTCATAAGGCGAGCTAGCGTTTGTTTCCCAGTCCTAAATGGAGTTGAATCTCATGCAGTATCTGGATCTACGAGCAAGAGTTGTTTTCTTTTTAGAAGAGTCACTATTGCGCTCCCATTGCCATACACAGTGCAAATAGCACTCACGTCTGTTCCCAGCATGTACAGTGTATTGGACTGAAGAGGAGCTACTGTTCCTGTCAGTTTCCTAAGATGAGGTTTACTAGATATGGCCCATGTGTGTAGGAAGCACAGTTCTTTTGTTCTGAGCAAGCTCACTGTTCTGGCCCTATAGGAAACACAGTAGAGTAGAAGAGTGCTCTTTTCTCAAAAGCAGAGTGTGTTTCTTGTAAGGCGAGCTAGCGTTTGTTTCCCAGTCCTAATTTGAGTTGAATCACATGCAGTTTCTGGTCCTACAACCAAGAGTTGTTTTCTGGTAAGAAGAGTCACTATTGCGCTCCCATTGTAACACACAGGGTAAATAGCACTGCCGTCTGTTCCCAGCATGTAAAGTGTATTGGACTGAAGAGGAGCTATTGTTCTTGTCAGTTTCCTAAGCAGAATTGAACTAGATATGGCCCTGTGTGTTGGAAGCACAGTTCTTTTTTTCTGAGCAAGCTCTCGATTCTGGCCCTACAGGAAACACAGTAGAGTAGAAGAGGGCTCTTTTCTCAAAAGCAGAGTGCGTTTCTTGTAAGGCAAACTAGCATTTGTTTCCCAGTCCTAAATTGAGTTGAATCACATGCAGTTTTTTGTCCTACGAGCAAGAGTTGTTTTCTGGTAAGAAGAGTCACTATTGCGCTCCCATTGCCATACACAGTGCAAATAGCACTCGCGTTTGTTCCAAGCAAGTACAGTGTATTGGACTGAAGAGGAGCTACTGTTCTTGTCAGTTTCCTAAGCAGAGTTGAACTAGATATGTCCCCCGTGTGTAGGAAGCACAGTTCTTTTGTTCTGAGCAAGCTCACTGTTCGGACCCCATATGAAACACAGTAGAGTAGAAGAGTGCTCTTTTGTCAAAAGCAGAGTGTGTTTCTTGTAAGGCGAGCTAGCGTTTGTTTCCCAGTTATAAATGGTGTTGAATCTCATGCAGTTTCTGGTCCTACCAGCAAGAGTTGTTTTTGGTAAGAAGAGTCACTATTGAGCTCCCATTGCCCTACACAGTGCAAATAGCACTCGCGTTTGTTCCCAGCAAGTACAGTGTATTGGACTAAAGAGGAGCTACTGTTTTGTCAGTTTCCTAAGCAGAGTTGAACTAGATATGGCCCGTGTGTGTAGGAAGCACAGTTCTTTTGTTCTGAGAAACTCACTGTTCGGACCCCATAGAAAACACAGGAGAGTAGAAGAGTGCTCTTTTCTCAAAAGCAGAGTGTGTTTCTTGTAAGGCGAGCTAGCGTTTGTTTCCCAGTTATAAATGGAGTTGAATCACATGCAGTTTCTGGTCCTATGAGCAAGAGATTTTTCTGGTAACAAGAGTCACTATTGCACTCCCATTGTCATACACAGGGCAAATAGCACTGGCGTCAGTTCCCAGCATGTACAGTGTATTGGACTGAAGAGGATCTACTGTTCTTGTCAGTTTCCTACGCAGAATTGAATTAGATATGGCCGTGTGTGTAGGAAGTGCAGTTCTTTTGTTCTGAGCAAGCTCACTGTTCGGACCCCATATTAAACACAGTAGAGTAGAAGAGTGCTCTTTTCTCAAAAGCAGAGTGTGTTTCTTGTAAGGCGAGCTAGCTTTTGTTTCCCAGTCCTAAATGGAGTTGAGTCACATGCAGTTTCTGGTCCTATGAGCAAGAGTTGTTTTCTGGTAAGAAGAGTCACTATTGCGCTCCCATTGTCATACACAGGGCAAATAGCACTGGCGTCAGTTCCCAGCATGTACAGTGTATTGGACTGAAGAGGAGCTACTGTTTTGTCAGTTTCCTAAGCAGAATAGAACTAGATATGGCCGTGTGTGTAGGAAGCGCAGTTCTTTTGTTCTGAGCAAGCTCACTGTACGGACCCCATAGGAAAAACAGTAGAGTAGAAGAGTGCTCTTTTCTCAAAAGCAGAGTGTGTTTCTTGTAAGGCGAGCTAGCGTTTGTTTCCCAGTACTAAATGGAGTTGAGCCACATGCAGTTTCTGGTCCTACGAGCAAGAGTTGTTTTCTGGTAAGAAGAGTCACTATTGCACTCCCATTGTCATACAGAGGGCAAATAGCACTGGTGTCGTTTCCCAGCATGTACAGTGCATTGGACTAAAGAGGATCTACTGTTCTTGTCAGTTTCCTAAGCAGAATTGAACTAGACATGGCCATGGGTGTAGGAAGCACAGTTCTTTTGTTCTGAGCAAGCTCACTGTTCTGGCCCTATAGGAAACACAGTAGAGTAGAAGAGTGCTCTTTTCTCAAAAGCAGAGTGTGTTTCTTGTAGGGCGAGCTAGTGTTTGTTTCCCAGTACTAAATGGAGTTGAGTCACATGCAGTTTCTGGTCCTACGAGCAAGAGTTGTTTTCTGGTAAGAAGATTCACTATTGCGCTCCCATTGTCATACACAGGGCAAATAGCACTGGCGTCGGTTCCCAGCATGTACAGTGCATTGTTCTAAAGAGGATCTACTGTTCTTGTCAGTTTCCTAAGCAGAGTTGAACTAGATATGGCCATGGGTGTAGGAAGCACAGTTCTTTTGTTCTGAGCAAGCTCACTTTTCTGGCCCTATAGGAAACACAGTAGAGTAGAAGAGTGCTCTTTTCTCAAAAGCAGAGTCTGTTTCTTCTAAGGCGAGCTAGTGTTTGTTTCCCAGTCCTAAATTGAGTTGAATCACATGGAGTTTTTGGTCCTACGAGCAAGAGTTGTTTTCTGGTAAGGAAAGTCACTATTGCGCTCCCATTGCCATACACAGTACAAATGGCACTCGCGTCTGTTCCCAGCAAGTACAGTGTATTGGACTGAAGAGGAGCTACTGTTCTTGTCAGTTTCCTAAGCAGAGTTGAACTAGATATGGCCCGTGTGTGTAGGAAGCACAGTTCTTTTGTTCTGAGCAAGCTCACTGTTCGGACCCAATATGAAACACAGCAGAGTAGAAGAGTGCTCTTTTCTCAAAAGCAGAGTGTTTCTCGTAAGGCGAGCTAGCGTTTGTTTCCCAGTCCTAAATGGAGTTGAATCTCATGCAGTATCTGGATCTACGAGCAAGAGTTGTTTTCTGGTTAGAAGAGTCACTATTGCGCTCCCATTGCCATACACAGTGCAAATAGCACTCACGTTTGTTCCCAGCATGTACAGTGTATTGCACTGAAGAGAGGCTACTGTTCCTGTCAGTTTCCTAAGCTGAGGTTTACTAGATATGGCCCGTGTGTGTAGGAAGCACAGTTCTTTTGTTCTGAGCAAGCTCACTGTTCTGGCCCTATAGGAAACACAGTAGAGTAGAAGAGTGCTCTTTTGTGAGAAGAAGAGTGTGTTTCTTGTAAGGCGAGCTAGCGTTTGTTTCCCAGTCCTAAATGGAGTTGAATCACATGCAGTTTCTGGTCCTACGAGCAAAAGTTTTTTTCTGGTAAGAAGAGTCACTATTGCGGTCCCATTGTAATACACAGAGTAAATAGCACTGGCGTCTGTTCCCAGCATTTACAGTGTATTGGACTGAAGAGGAGCTACTGTTCCTGTCAGTTTCCTAAGCAGAATTGAACTAGATATGGCCGTGTGTGTAGGAAGCACAGTTCTTTTGTTCTGAGCAAGTTCTCTCTTCTGGCCCTATAGGAAACACAGTAGAGTAAAAGCGTGCTCTTTTCTCAAAAGCAGAGTGCATTTCTTGTAAGGCAAGCTAGCGTTTGTTTCCCAGTCCTAAATTGAGTTGAATCACATGCAGTTTTTGGTCCTACGAGCAAGAGTTGTTTTCTGGTAAGGAAAGTCACTATTGCGCTCCCATTGCCATATACAGTACAAATAGCACTCGCGTCTGTTCCCAGCAAGTACTGTGTATTGGACCGAAGAGGAGCTACTGTTCTTGTCAGTTTCCTAAGCAGAGTTGAACTAGATATGGCCCGTGTGTGTAGAAGCACAGTTCTTTTGTTCTGAGCAAGCTCACTGTTCGGACCCAATATGAAACACAGCAGAGTAGAAGAGTGCTCTTTTCTCAAAAGCAGAGTGTTTCTAGTAAGGCGAGCTAGCATTTGTTTCCCAGTCCTAAATGGAGTTGAATCTCATGCAGTATCTGGATCTACGAGCAAGAGTTGTTTTCTGGTTAGAAGAGTCACTATTGCGCTCCCATTGCCATACACAGTGCAAATAGCACTCACGTCTGTTCCCAGCATGTACAGTGTATTGCACTGAAGAGGAGCTACTGTTCCTGTCAGTTTCCTAAGCAGAATTGAACTAGATATGGCCGTGTGTGTAGGAAGCACAGTTCTTTTGTTCTGAGCAAGTTCTCTCTTCTGGCCCTATAGGAAACACAGTAGAGTAAAAGCGTGCTCTTTTCTCAAAAGCAGAGTGCATTTCTTGTAAGGCAAGCTAGCGTTTGTTTCCCAGTCCTAAATTGAGTTGAATCACATGCAGTTTTTGGTCCTACGAGCAAGAGTTGTTTTCTGGTAAGGAAAGTCACTATTGCGCTCCCAAAGCCATATACAGTGCAAATAACACTCGCGTCTGTTCCCAGCAAGTACAGTGTATTGGACTGAAGAGGAGCTACTGTTTTGTCAGTTTCCTAAGCAGAATTGAACTAGATATGGCCGTGTGTATAGGAAGCACAGTTCTTTTGTTCTGAGCAAGCTCACTATTCGGACCCCATAGGAAAAACAGTAGTTAGAAGACTGCTCTTTTCTCAAAAGCAGAGTGTGTTTCTTGTAAGGCGAGCTAGCATTTGTTTCCCAGTCCTAAATGGAGTTGAGTCACATGCAGTTTCTGGTCCGACGAGCAAGAGTTGTTTTCTGGTAAGAAGAGTCACTATTGCACTCCCATTGTCATACAGAGGGCAAATAGCACTGGTGTCGTTTCCCAGCATGTACAGTGCATTGGACTAAAGAGGATCTACTGTTCTTGTCAGTTTCCTAAGCAGAATTGAACTAGATATGGCCATGGGTGTAGGAAGCACAGTTCTTTTGTTCTGAGCAAGCTCACTGTTCTGGCCCTATAGGAAACACAGTAGAGTAGAAGAGTGCTCTTTTCTCAAAAGCAGAGTGTGTTTCTTGTAAGGCGAGCTAGTGTTTGTTTCCCAGTACTAAATGGAGTTGAGTCACATGCAGTTTCTGGTCCTACGAGCAAGAGTTGTTTTCTGGTAAGAAGATTCACTATTGCGCTCCCATTGTCATACACAGGGCAAATAGCACTGGCGTCGGTTCCCAGCATGTACAGTGCATTGTTCTAAAGAGGATCTACTGTTCTTGTCAGTTTCCTAAGCAGAGTTGAACTAGATATGGTCCGTGTGTGTAGGAAGCACAGTTCTTTTGTTTTGAGCAAGCTCACTGTTCGGACCCAATATGAAACACAGCAGATTAGAAGAGTGCTCTTTTCTCAAAAGCAGAGTGTTTCTCGTAAGGCGAGCTAGCGTTTGTTTCCCAGTCCTAAATGGAGTTGAATCTCATGCAGTATCTGGATCTACGAGCAAGAGTTGTTTTCTGGTTAGAAGAGTCACTATTGCGCTCCCATTGCCATACACAGTGCAAATAGCACTCACGTCTGTTCCCAGCATGTACAGTGTATTGGACTGAAGAGGAGCTACTGTTCCTGTCAGTTTCCTAAGATGAGGTTTACTAGATATGGCCCGTGTGTGTAGGAAGCACAGTTCTTTTGTTCTGAGCAAGCTCACTGTTCTGGCCGTATAGGAAACACAGTAGAGTAGAAGAGTGCTCTTTTCTGAGAAGCAGAGTGTGTTTCTTGTAGGGCGAGCTAGCGTTTGTTTCCCAGTCCTAATTGGAGTTGAATCACGTGCAGTTTCTGGTCCTACGACCAAGAGTTGTTTTCTGGTAAGAAGAGTCACTATTGCGCTCCCATTGTAATACACAGGGTAAATAGCACTGGCGTCTGTTCCCAGCATGTACAGTGTATTGGACTGAAGAGGAGCTACTGTTCTTGTCAGTTTCCTAAGCAGAATTGAACTAGATATTGCCCTGTGTGTTGGAAGCACAGTTCTTTTGTTCTGAGCAAGCTCTTGATTCTGGCCCTACAGGAAACACAGTAGAGTAGAAGAGGGCTCTTTTCTCAAAAGCAGAGTGTGTTTCTTGTAAGGCAAGCTAGCATTTGTTTCCCAGTCCTAAATTGAGTTGAATCACATGCAGTTTTTTGTCCTACGAGCAAGAATTTTTTTCTGGTAAGGAAAGTCACTATTGCGCTCCCATTGCCATACACAGTGCAAATAGCACTCGCGTCTGTTCCCAGCAAGTACAGTGTATTGGACTGAAGAGGAGCTACTGTTTTGTCAGTTTCCTAAGCAGAGTAGAACTAGATATGGCCCGTGTGTGTAGGAAGCACAGTTCTTTTGTTCTGAGCAAGCTCACTGTTCGGACCCCATATGAAACACAGTTGAGTAGAAGAGTGCTCTTTTCTCAAAAGCAGAGTGTGTTTCTGGTAAGACGATCTAGTGTTTGTTTCCCAGTCAGAAATGGAATTGAATCTCATGCAGTTTCTGGTCCTACGAACAAGAGTTGTTTTCTGGTAAGAAGAGTCACTATTGCGCTCCCATTGCCATACACAGTGCAAATAGCACTCGCGTTTGTTCCCAGCAAGTACAGTGTATTGGACTGAAGAGGAGCTACTGTTCTTGTCAGTTTCCTAAGCAGAGTTGAACTAGATATGTCCCCCGTGTGTACGAAGCACAGTTCTTTTGTTCTGAGCAAGCTCACTGTTCGGACCCCATATGAAACACAGTAGAGTAGAAGAGTGCTCTTTTCTCAAAAGCAGAGTGTGTTTCTTGTAAGACGAGCTAGCGTTTGTTTCCCAGTTATAAATGGGGTTGAATCTCACGCAGTTTCTGGTCCTACGAGCAAGAGTTGTTTTTGGTAAGAAGAGTCACTATTGCGCTCCCATTGCCCTACACAGTGCAAATAGCACTCGCGTTTGTTCCCAGCAAGTACAGTGTATTGGACTAAAGAGGAGCTACTGTTTTCTCAGTTTCCTAAGCAGAGTTGAACTAGATATGGCCCGTGTGTGTAGGAAGCACAGTTCTTTTGTTCTGAGAAACTCACTGTTCGGACCCCATAGAAAACACAGGAGAGTAGAAGAGTGCTCTTTTCTCAAAAGCAGAGTGTGTTTCTTGTAAGGCGAGCTAGCGTTTGTTTCCCAGTTATAAATGGAGTTGAATCACATGCAGTTTCTGGTCCTATGAGCAAGAGTTTTTTTCTGGTAACAAGAGTCACTATTGCACTCCCATTGTCATACACAGGGCAAATAGCACTCGCGTCAGTTCCCAGCATGTACAGTGTATTGGACTGAAGAGGATCTACTGTTCTTGTCAGTTTCCCACGCAGAATTTAATTAGATATGGCCGTGTGTGTAGGAAGTGCAGTTCTTTTGTTCTGAGCAAGCTCACTGTTCGGACCCCATATTAAACACAGTAGAGTAGAAGAGTGCTCTTTTCTCAAAAGCAGAGTGTGTTTCTTGTAAGGCGAGCTAGCTTTTGTTTCCCAGTCCTAAATGGAGTTGAGTCACATGCAGTTTCTGGTCCTATGAGCAAGAGTTGTTTTCTGGTAAGAAGAGTCACTATTGCGCTCCCATGTCATACAGAGGGCAAATAGCACTGGTGTCGTTTCCCAGCATGTACAGTGCATTGGACTAAAGAGGATCTACTGTTCTTGTCAGTTTCCTAAGCAGAATTGAACTAGATATGGCCATGGGTTTAGGAAGCACAGTTCTTTTGTTCTGAGCAAGCTCACTGTTCTGGCACTATAGGAAACACAGTAGAGTAGAAGAGTGCTCTTTTCTCAAAAGCAGAGTGTATTTCTTGTAAGGCGAGCTAGCATTTTTTTCGCAGTCCTAAATGGAGTTGAATCACATGCAGTTTCTGGTCCAATGACCAAGAGTTTTTTTCTGGTAAGAAGAGTCACTATTGCGCTCCCATTGTCATACACAGGGCAAATAGCACTGGCGTCAGTTCCCAGCATGTACAGTGTATTGGACTGAAGAGGATCTACTGTTCTTGTCAGTTTCCTAAGCAGAATTGAACTAGATATGTCCCGTGTGTAGGAAGTGCAGTTCTTTTGTTTTGAGGAAGCTCACTTTTCGGACCCCATATGAAACACAGTAGAGTAGAAGAGTGCTCTTTTCTCAAAAGCAGAGTGTGTTTCTTGTAAGGCGAGCTAGCGTTTGTTTCCCAGTACTAAATGGAGTTGAGTCACATGCAGTTTCTGGTCCTACGAGCAAGAGTTGTTTTCTGGTAAAAAGAGTCACTATTGAGCTCCCATTGTCACACAGAGGGCAAATAGTACTGGCGTTGGTTCCCAGCATGTACAGTGCATTGGACTAAAGAGGATCTACTGTTCTTGTCAGTGTCCTAAGCAGAATTGAACTAGATATGGCCATGGGTGTAGGAAGCACAGTTCTTTTGTTCTGAGCAAGCTCACTGTTCTGGCCCTATAGGAAACACAGTAGAGTAGAAGAGTGCTCTTTTCTCAAAAGCAGAGTGTGTTTCCTGTAAGGCGAGCTAGTGTTTGTTTCCCAGTACTAAATGGAGTTGAGTCACATGCAGTTTCTGACCTACAAGCAAGAGTTGTTTTCTGGTAGGAAGATTCACTATTGCGCTCCCATTGTCATACACAGGGCAAATAGCACTGGCGTCGGTTCCCAGCATGTACAGTGCATTGTTCTAAAGAGGATCTACTGTTCTTGTCAGTTTCCTAAGCAGAATTGAACTAGATATGGCCATGGGTGTAGGAAGCACAGTTCTTTTGTTCTGAGCAAGCTCACTGTTCTGGCCCTATAGGAAACACAGTAGAGTAGAAGAGTGCTCTTTTCTCAAAAGCAGATTGTGTTTCTTGTAAGGCGAGCTAGTGTTTATTTCCCAGTTCTAAATGGAGTTGAATCACATACAGTTTCTGGTCCTACGAGCAAGAGTTGTTTTCTGGTAAGAAGAGTCACTATTGCTCTCCCATTGTCATACAGAGGGCAAATAGCACTGGTGTCGTCTCCCAGCATGTTCAGTGCATTGGACTGAAGAGGAGCTACTGTTCTTGTCAGTTTCCTAAGCAGAGTTGAACTAGATATGGCCCGTGTGTGTAGGAAGCACAGTTCTTTTGTTTTGAGCAAGCTCATTCTTCAGACCACATAGGAAACACAATAGATTAGAAGAGTGCTCTTTTCTCAAAAGCAGATTGTGTTTCTTGTATGGCGGGCTAGTGTTTGTTTCCCAGCCAGAAATGGAGTTGAATCCCATTCAGTTTCTGGTCCTACGAGCAACAGTTGTTTTCTGGTAAGAAGAGTCACTATTGTGCTCCCATTGCCGTACACAGTGCAAATAGCACTCGCATCTGTTCCCAGCAAGTACAGTGTATTGGACTGAAGAGGAGCTACTCTTCTTGTCAGTTTCCTAAGCAGAGTTGAACTAGATACGGCCCGTGTGTGTAGGAAGCACAGTTCTTTTGTTCTGAGCAAGCTCACTGTTCGGACCCAATATGAAACACAGAAGAGTAGAAGAGTGCTCTTTTCTCAAAAGCAGAGTGTATTTCTTGTAAGGCAAGCTAGCGTTTTTTTCCCAGTCCTAAATGGAGTTGAATCACATGCAGTTTCTGGTCCAATGACCAAGAGTTTTTTTCTGGTAACAAGAGTCACTATTGCGCTCCCATTGTCATACACAGGGCAAATAGCACTGGCGTCAGTTCCCAGCATATACAGTGTATTGGACTGAAGAGGATCTACTGTTCTTGTCAGTTTCCAAAGCAGAATTGAACTAGATATGGCCATGGGCGTAGGAAGCACAGTTCTTTTGTTCTGAGCAAGCTCACTGTTCTGGCCCTATAGGAAACACAGTAGAGTAGAAGAGTGCCCTTTTCTGAGAAGCAGAGTGTGTTTCTTGTAAGGCGAGCTAGCGTTTGTTTCCCAGTCCTAAATGGAGTTGATTCACATGCAGTTTCTGGTCCTACGAGCAAGAGTTTTTTTCTGGTAAGAAGAGTCACTATTGTGCTCCCATTTTAATACACAGAGTAAATAGCACTGGCGTCTGTTCCCAGCATGTACAGTGTATTGGACTAAAGAGGAGCTACGGTTCTTGTCAGTTTCCTAAGCAGAATTGAACTAGATATGGCCGTGTGTGTAGGAAGCACAGTTCTTTTGTTCTGAGCAAGTTCTCTCTTCTGGCCCTATAGGAAACACAGTAGAGTAAAAGAGTGCTCTTTTCTCAAAAGCAGAGTGCATTTCTTGTAAGGCAAGCTAGCGTTTGTTTCCCAGTCCTAAATTGTGTTGAATCACATGCAGTTTTTGGTCCTACGAGCAAGAGTTGTTTTCTGGTAAGGAAAGTCACTATTGCGCTCCCTTTGCCATACACAGTGCAAATAGCACTCGCGTCAGTTCCCAGCAAGTACAGTGTATTGGACTGAAGAGGAGCTACTGTTTTGTCAGTTTCCTAAGCAGAGTTGAACTAGATATGGCCCGTCTGTGTAGGAAGCACAGTTCTTTTGTTCTGAGTAAGCTCACTGTTCGGACCCCATAAGAAACACAGTAGAGTAGAAGAGTGCTCTTTTCTCAAAAGCAGAGTGTGTTTCTTGTAAGGCGAGCTAGTGTTTGTTTCCCAGTACTAAATGGAGTTGAGTCACATGCAGTTTCTGGTCCTACGAGCAAGAGTTGTTTTCTGGTAAGAAGATTCACTATTGCGCTCCCATTGTCATACACAGGGCAAATAGCACTGGCGTCGGTTCCCAGCATGTACAGTGCATTGTTCTAAAGAGGATCTACTGTTCTTGTCAGTTTCCTAAGCAAAAATGAACTAGATATGGCCATGGGTGTAGGAAGCACAATTCTTTTGTTCTGAGCAAGCTCACTGTTCTGGCCCTATAGGAAACACAGTAGAGTAGAAGAGTGCTCTTTTCTCAAAAGCAGATCTGTTTCTTGTAAGGCGAGCTAGTGTTTATTTCCCAGTTCTAAATGGAGTTGAATCACATACAGTTTCTGGTACTACGAGCAAGAGTTGTTTTCTGGTAAGAAGAGTCACTATTGCTCTCCCATTGTCATACAGAGGGCAAATAGCACTGGTGTCATTTCCCAGCATGTACAGTGCATTGGACTGAAGAGGAGTTACTGTTCTTGTCAGTTTCCTAAGCAGAGTTGAACTAGATATGGCCCGTGTGTGTAGGAAGCACAGTTCTTTTGTTCTGAGCAAGCTCACTGTTCTGGCCCTATAGGAAACACAGTAGAGTAGAAGAGTGCTCTTTTCTGAGAAGCAGAGTGTGTTTCTTGTAAGGCGAGCTAGCGTTTGTTTCCCAGTCCTAAATGGAGTTGAATCACATGCAGTTTCTGGTCCTACGAGCAAGAGTTTTTTTCTGGTAAGAAGAGTCACTATTGCGCTCCCATTGTAATACACAGAGTAAATAGTACTGGCTTCTGTTCCCAGCATGTACAGTGTATTGGACTGAAGAGGAGCTACTGTTCTTGTCAGTTTCCTAAGCAGAATTGAACTAGATATGGCCATGTGTGTAGGAAGCACAGTTCTTTTGTTCTGAGCAAGTTCTCTCTTCTGGCCCTATAGGAAACACAGTAGAGTAAAAGAGTGCTCTTTTCTCAAAAGCAGAGTGCATTTCTTGTAAGGCAAGCTAGCATTTGTTTCCCAGTCCTAAATTGAGTTGAATCACATGCAGTTTTTGGTCGTACGAGCAAGAGTTGTTTTCTGGTAAGGAAAGTCACTATTGCGCTCCCATTGCCATACACAGTGCAAATAGCACTCGCGTCTGTTCCCAGCAATTACAGTGTATTGGACTGAAGAGGAGCTACTGTTTTGTCAGTTTCCTAAGCAGAATTGAACTAGATATGGCCGTGTGTATAGGAAGCACAGTTCTTTTGTTCTGAGCAAGCTCACTGTTCGGACCCCATAGAAAAAATAGTAGTTAGAAGACTGCTCTTTTCTCAAAAGCAGAGTGTGTTTCTTGTAAGGCGAGCTAGCGTTTGTTTCCCAGTCCTAAAGGGAGTTGAGTCACATGCAGTTTCTGGTCCTACGAGCAAGAGTTGTTTTCTGGTAAGAAGAGTCACTATTGCACTCCCATTGTCATACAGAGGGCAAATAGCACTGGTGTCGTTTCCCAGCATGTACAGTGCATTGGACTAAAGAGGATCTACTGTTCTTGTCAGTTTCCTAAGCGGAATTGAACTAGATATGGCCATGGGTGTAGGAAGCACAGTTCTTTTGTTCTGAGCAAGCTCACTGTTCTGGCCCTATAGGAAACACAGTAGAGCAGAAGAGTGCTCTTTTCTCAAAAGCAGAGTGTGTTTCTTGTAAGGCGAGCTAGTGTTTGTTTCCCAGTACTAAATGGAGTTGAGTCACATGCAGTTTCTGGTCCTACGAGCAAGAGTTGTTTTCTGGTAAGAAGATTCACTATTGCGCTCCCATTGTCATACACAGGGCAAATAGCACTGGCGTCGGTTCCCAGCATGTACAGTGCATTGTTCTAAAGAGGATCTACTGTTCTTGTCAGTTTCCTAAGCAGAGTTGAACTAGATATGGTCCGTGTGTGTAGGAAGCACAGTTCTTTTGCTTTGAGCAAGCTCACTGTTCGGACCCAATATGAAACACAGCAGATTAGAAGAGTGCTCTTTTCTCAAAAGCGGAGTGTTTCTCGTAAGGCGAGCTAGCGTTTGTTTCCCAGTCCTAAATGGAGTTGAATCTCATGCAGTATCTGGATCTACGAGCAAGAGTTGTTTTCTTTTTAGAAGAGTCACTATTGCGCTCCCATTGCCATACACAGTGCAAATAGCACTCACGTCTGTTCCCAGCATGTACAGTGTATTGGACTGAAGAGGAGCTACTGTTCCTGTCAGTTTCCTAAGATGAGGTTTACTAGATATGGCCCGTGTGTGTAGGAAGCACAGTTCTTTTGTTCTGAGCAAGCTCACTGTTCTGGCCCTATAGGAAACACAGTAGAGTAGAAGAGTGCTCTTTTCTGAGAAGCAGAGTGTGTTTCTTGTAAGGCGAGCTAGCGTTTGTTTCCCAGTCCTAATTGGAGTTGAATCACATGCAGTTTCTGGTCCTACGACCAAGAGTTGTTTTCTGGTAAGAAGAGTCACTATTGCGCTCCCATTGTAATACACAGGGTAAATAGCACTGGCGTCTGTTCCCAGCATGTACAGTGTATTGGACTGAAGAGGAGCTACTGTTCTTGTCAGTTTCCTAAGCAGAATTGAACTAGATATGGCCCTGTGTGTTGGAAGCACAGTTCTTTTGTTCTGAGCAAGCTCTCGATTCTGGCCCTACAGGAAACACAGTAGAGTAGAAGAGGGCTCTTTTCTCAAAAGCAGAGTGTGTTTCTTGTAAGGCGAGCTAGCATTTGTTTCCCAGTCCTAAATTGAGTTGAATCACATGCAGTTTCTGGTCCTACGAGCAAGAGTTGTTTTCTGGTAAGAAGAGTCACTATTGCTCTCCCATTGTCATACAGAGGGCAAATAGCACTGGTGTCGTCTCCCAGCATGTACAGTGCATTGGACTGAAGAGGAGCTACTGTTCTTGTCAGTTTCCTAAGCAGAGTTGAACTAGATATGGCCCATGTGTGTAGGAAGCACAGTTCTTTTGTTTTGAGCAAGCTCACTCTTCAGACCACATAGGAAACACAATAGATTAGAAGAGTGCTCTTTTCTCAAAAGCAGATTGTGTTTCTTGTATGGCGGGCTAGTGTTTGTTTCCCAGCCAGAAATGGAGTTGAATCCCATTCAGTTTCTGGTCCTACGAGCAACAGTTGTTTTCTGGTAAGAAGAGTCACTATTGTGCTCCCATTGCCGTACACAGTGCAAATAGCACTCGCGTCTGTTCCCAGCAAGTACAGTGTATTGGACTGAAGAGGAGCTACTGTTCTTTTGAGTTGCCTATGCAGAGTTGAACTAGATATGGCCCGTGTGTAGTAAGCACAGTTCTTTTGTTCTGAGCAAGCTCACTGTTCGGACGCCATAGGAAACACAGTAGAGTAGAAGAGTGCTCTTTTCTCAAAAGCAGAGTGTGTTTCTTGTAAGGCGAGCTAGCGTTTGTTTCCCCGTCCTAAAAGGAGTTGAATCACATGCAATTTCTGGTCCTACGAGCAAGAGTTGTTTTCTGGTAAGAAGAGTCACTATTGTGCTCTCATTGTCATACACAGGGCAAATAGCACTGGAGTCTGTTCCCAGCATGTACACTGTAGTGGACTGAAGAGGATCTACTGTTCTTGTCAGTTTCCTATGCAGAATTGAACTAGATATGGCCGTGTGTGTAGGAAGCACAGTTCTTTTTTTCTGAGCAAGCTCACTGTTCGGTCCACATAGGAAACACAGTAGAGTAGAAGAGTGCTCTTTTCTCAAAAGCAGAGTGTGTTTCTTGTAAGGCGAGCTAGCGTTTGTTTCCCAGACCTAAAAGGAGTTGAGTCACATGCAGTTTCTGGTCCTATGAGCAAGAGTTGTTTTCTGGTAAGAAGAGTCACTATTTCGCTCCCATTGTCATACACAGGGCAAATAGCACTGGAGTCCGTTCTCAGCATGTACAGTGCATTGGACTGAAGAAGATCTACTGTTCTTGTCAGTTTCCTAAGCAGAATTGAACAAATATGGCCATGGGTGTAGGAAGCACAGTTCTTTTGTTCTGAGAAAGCTCACTGTTCGGACCCCATAGGAAACACAATAGAGTAGAAGAGTGCTCTTTTTTCAAAAGCAGAGTGTGTTTCTTGTAATGCGAGCTAACGTTTGTTTCCCAGACATAAATGGAGTTGAATCACATGCAGTTTTTGGTCCTACGAGCAAGAGTTGTTTTCTGGTAAGAAGAGTCACTATTGTGCTCCCATTGCCATACACAGTGCAAATAGCACTCGATTCTGTTCCCAGCAATTACTGTGTATTGGACTGAAGAGGAGCTAGTCTTCTTGTCAGTTTCCTAAGCAGATTTGAACTAGATATGGCACGTGTGTGTAGGAAGCACAGTTCTTTTGTTCTGAGCAATCTCACTGTTAGGACCCCATAGGAAAAACAGTAGAGTAGAAGGGTGCTCTTTTCTCAAAAGCAGAGTGTGTTTCTTGTAAGGCGAGCTAGTGTTTGTTTCCCAGTCCTAAATGAATTTGAATACCATGCAGTTTCTGGTCCTATGAGCAAGAGTTGTTTTCTGGTAAGGAAAGTCACTATTGCGCTCCCATTGCATTACACAGTGCAAATAGCACTGGAGTCTGTTCCCAGCAAGTACAGTGTATTGGACATAAGAGGAGCTACTGTTCTTGTCAGTTTCCTAAGCAGAATTGAACTAGATATGGCCGCTGTGTGTAGGGAGCACAGTTCTTTTGTTCTGAACAAGCTTACTGTTCTGGCACTATAGGAAAAACAGTAAAGAAGAATAGTGCTCTTTTTTCAAAAGCAGAGTGTGTTTCTTGTAAGACGAGCTAGCATTTCTTTCCCAGTCCTAAATGGATTTGAGTCACATGAAGTTTCTGGTCCAACGAGCAAGAGTTGTTTTCTGGTAAGAAGAGTCACTATTGCGCTCCCATTGCCATACAAAGGGAAAATAGCACTGGTGTCTGTTCCCAGCAAGTCCAGTGTATTGGACTGAAGAGGAGCTACTGTTCTTGTCTGTTTCCTAAGCAGAGTTGAACTAGATATGGCCCGTGTGTGTAGGAAGCACAGTTCTTTTGAGCTGAGCAAGCTCACTGTTCGGACCCCATAGGAAACACAGTTGAGTAGAAGAGTGCTCTTTTCTCAAAAGCAGAGTGTGTTTCTTTTAAGGCGAGATAGCGTTCATTTCCCAGTTCTAAATGGAGTTGAATCACATGCAGTTTTTGGTCCTAAAAGCAAGAGTTGTTTTCTGGTAAGGAAAGACACTATTGTGCTCCCATTGTCATACACAGTGCAAATAGCACTGGCATCTGTTCCCAGCAAGTACAGTGTATTGGACTGAAGAGGAGCTACTGTTCTTGTCAGTTTCCTAAGCAGAGTTTTACTAGATATGGCCCGTGTGTGTAGGAAGCACAGTTCTTTTGTTCTGAGCAAGGTCACTGTTCGGACAACATAGGAAAGGCTGTAGAGTAGAAGAGTGCTCTTTTATCAAAAGCAGAGTGTGTTTCTTGTATGTCGATCTAGTGTTTGTTTCCCAGTCCTAAATGCAGTTGAATCACATGCAGTTTTTGGTCCTATGAGCAAGAGTTGTTTTCTGGTAAGAAGAGTCACTATTGCGCTCCCATCCCATACACAGTGCAAATAGCACTCGCATCTGTTCCCAGCAAGTACAGTGTATTGGACTGAAGAGGAGCTACTGTTCTTGTCAGTTTCCTAAGCATATTTGAACTAGATATGGCCCGTGTGTGTAGGAAGCACAGTTCTTTTGTTCTGAGCAAGCTTATTGTTCGGACCCCATTTGAAACACAGTAGAGTAGACGAGTGCTCTTTTCTCAAAAGCAGAGTGTGTTTCTTGTAAGCCAAGCTAGAATTTCTTTCCCAGTCTTAAATGGAGTTGAATCACATGCAGTTTCTGGTCCTATGACCAAGAGTTTTTTTCTGGTAAGAAGAGTCACTATTGTGCTCCCATTGCCATACACAGTGCAAATAGCACTCGTGTCTGTTTCCAGCAATTACAGTGTATTGGACTGAAGAGGAGCTACTGTTCTTGTCAGTTTCCTAAGCACAGTTGAACTAGATATGGCCCGTGAGTGTAGGAAGCACTGTTCTTTTGTTCTGAGCAAGCACACTGTTCAGACACCATGGGAAACACAGTAGAGTAGAAGGAGCTCTTTTCTCAAAAGGAGAGTGTGTTTCGTGTAAGGTGAGCTAGTGTTTGTTTCCCAGTCAGAAAATCAGTTGAATCCCATGCAGTTTCTGGTCCTACAAGCAAGAGTTGTTTTGTAGTAAGAAGATTCACTATTGCGCTCCCATTGCCATACACAGTGCAAATAGCACTCGCGTCTGTTCCCAGGAAGAACAGTGCATTGGACTGAAGAGGAGCTATTGTTCTTGTCAGTTTCCTAAGCAGAGTTAAACTAGATATGGCCGTGTGTGTAAGAAGCACAGTTCTTTTGTTCTGAGCAATCTCACTGTTCAGACCCCATAGGAAACATAGTAGAGTAGAAGAGTGCTCTTTTCTCAAAAGCAGAGTGTGTTTCTTGTAAGAGGAGCTAGCGTTTGTTTCCCAGTCCTAAATGGAGTTGAATCACATGCAGTTTCTGTTCGTACAAGCAAGAGTTGTTTTTTGGTAAGAAGATTCATTATTGAGCTCCCATTGTTATACACAGGGCAAATAGAACTGGCGTCTGTTCCCAGCATGTACAGTGTATTGGACTGAAGAGGATCTACTGTTCTTGTCAGTTTCCTAAGCAGAATTGAACTAGATATGGCCGTGTGTGTCGGAAGCACAGTTCTTTTGTTCTGTGCAAGCTCACTGTTCGGACCCCATAGGAAACACAGTAGAGTAGAAGAGTGCTCTTTTCTCAAAAGCAGAGTGTGTTTCTTGTAACGCTAGCTAAGGTTTGTTTCCCAGACCTAAATGGAGTTGAATCACATGCAGTTTTTGGTCCTAAGAGCAAGAGTTGTTTTCTGGTAAGAAGAGTCACTATTGCGCTCCCATTGCCATACACAGTGCAAATAGCTCTCAATTCTTTTCCCAGCAAGTACAGAGTATTGTACTGAAGAGGAGCTACTGTTCTTGTCATTTTCCTAAGCAGATTTGAACTAGATATGGCCCGTGTCTGTAGGAGGCACAGTTCTTTTGTTCTGAGCAAGCTCACTGTCCGGACCCCATAGGAAACACAGTAGAGTTGAAGAGTGCTCTTTTCTCAAAAGCAGAGTGTGTTTCTTGTAATGCGAGATAGCATTTGTTTCCCAGTCCTAAATGGAGTTGAATCACATGCAGTTTCAATTCCTATGAGCAAGTTTTTTTCTGGTAATAAGAGTCACTATTGCGCTCCCATTGTCATACACAGGGCAAATAGCACTGGCGTCTGTTCCCAGCATGTACAGTGTATTGGACTGAAGAGAATATAGTGTATTGGACTGAAGAGAATATACTGTTCTTGTCAGATTCCTAAGCAGAATTGAAGTAGATTGGCCATGTGTGTAGGAAGCACAGTTCTGTTGTTCTGAGCAAGCTCACTGTTCGGACATCATAGAAAACACAGTAGAGTAGAAGAGTGCTCTTTTCTCAAAAGCAGAGTGTGTTTCTTGTAAGGCGAGCTAGCGTTTGTCTCCCAGTCCTAACTGGAGTTGAATCACATGCAGTTTCCGGTCCTACAAGCAAGAGTTGTTTTCTGCTAAGGAAAGTCACTATTGTGCTCCAATTGCCATTCACAGTGCCAATAGCACGCGCGTCTGTTCCCAGCAAATACAGTGTATTGGACTGAAGAGGACCTACTGTTCTTCTCAGTTTCCTAATCAGAGTTGAACTAGATATGGCCCGTGTGTGTAGGAAGCACAGTTCTTTTGTTCTGAGCAAGTTCAATGTTTGGACCCCATAAAAAACACAGTAGAGTAGAAGAGTGCCCTTTTGTCAAAAGCAGAGTGTGTTTCTTGTAAGGCAAGCTAGCGTTTATTTCCCAGTTCTAAATGGAGTTGAATCACATGCAGTTTTTGGTTCTATGAGCAAGAGTTGTTTTCTGGTAAGGAAAGTCACTATTGTGCTCCCATTGCCATACACAGTGCAAATATCACTCGCATCTGTTCCCAGCAATTACAGTGTATTGGACTGAAGAGGAGCTACTCTTCTTGTCAGTTTCCTAAGCAGATTTGAACTAGATATGGCACGTGTGTGTAGGAAGCACAGTTCTTTTGTTCTGAGAAATCTCACTGTTAGGACACCATAGGAAAAACCATAGAGTAGAAGGGTGCTCTTTTCTCAAAAGAAGAGTATGTTTCTTGTAAGGCGAGCTAGTGTGTGTTTCCCAGTTCTAAATGGAGTTGAATCATATGCAGTTTCTGGTCCTACGAGCAAGAGTTGTTTTCTGGTAAGGAAAGTCACTATTGCGCTCCCATTGCATTACACAGTGCAAATAGCACTGGAGTCTGTTCCCAGCAAGTACAGTGTATTGGACATAAGAGGAGCTACTGTTCTTGTCAGTTTCCTAAGCAGAATTGAACTAGATATGGCCCCTGTGTGTAGGGAGCACAGTTCTTTTGTTCTGAACAAGCTCACTGTTCTGGCACTATAGGAAAAAGAGTAAAGTAGAATAGTGCTCTTTTCTCAAAAGCAGAGTGTGTTTCTTGTAAGGCGAGCTAGCGTTTCTTTCCCAGTCCTAAATGGATTTGAGTCACATGAAGTTTCTGGTCCTACGAGCAAGAGTTGTTTTCTGGTAAGAAGAGTCACTATTGCGCTCCCATTGCCATACACAGGGAAAATAGCACTGGCGTCTGTTCCCAGCAAGTACAGTGTACTGGACTGAAGAGGAGCGACTGTTCTTGTCATTTTCCTAAGCAGATTTGAACTAGATATGGCCCGTGCTTGTAGGAAGCACAGTTCTTTTGTTCTGAGCAAGCTCACTGTTCGGACCCAATAGGAAACACAGTAGAGTAGAAGAGTGCTCTTTTCTGAAAAGCAGAGTGTGTTTCTTGTAATGCGAGATAGCATTTGTTTCCCAGTCCTAAATGGAGTTGAATCACATGCAGTTTCAAGTCCTATGAGCAAGAGTTGTTTTCTGGTAATAAGAGTCACTATTGCGCTCCCATTGTCATACACAGGGCAAATAGCACTGGCGTCTGTTCCCAGCATGTACAGTGTATTGGACTGAAGAGAATATACTGTTCTTGTCAGTTTCCTAAGCAGAATTGAACTAGATATGGCCGTGTGTGTAGGAAGCACATTTTTTTTTGTTCTGAGCAAGCTCACTTTTCGGACTCCATAGGAAACACAGTAGAGTAGAAGAGTGCTCTTTTCTAGAAATCAGAGTGTGTTTTTTGAAAGGCAAGCTAGCGTTTGTTTCCCAGTCATAAATGGAATTGAATCACATGCAGTTTCTGGTCCTACGACCAAGAATTGTTTTCTGGCAAGAAGAGTCACTATTGAGCTCCCAATGACATACACAAGGCAAATAGCACTGGCGTCTGTTCCCACCATGTACAGTGTATTGGACTGAAGAGAATCTACAGTTCTTGTCAGTTTCCTAAGCAGAATTGAACTATACAGGGCCGTGTGTGTAGGAAGCACAGTTCTGTTGTTCTGAGCAAGCTCACTGTTCGGACACCATAGGAAACACAGTAGAGTAGAAGAGTGCTCTTTTCTCAAAAGCAGAGTGTGTTTCTTGTAAGGCGAGCTAGCGTTTGTTTCCCAGTCATAAATGGAGTTGAATCACATGCAGTTTCCAGTCCTATGAGCAAGAGTTGTTTTCTGCTAAGGAAAGTCACTATTGTGCTCCCATTGCCATTAACAGTGCCAATAGCACTCACGTCTGTTCCCAGCAAGTACAGTGTATTGGACTGAAGAGGAGCTACTGTTCCTGTCTGTTTCCTAAGCAGAGTTGAACTACATATGGCCAGTGTGTGTAGGAAGCACAGTTCTTTTGTGCTGAGCAAGCTCACTGTTCGG
Source organism: Peromyscus eremicus (assembly GCF_949786415.1). Classification (NCBI taxonomy): domain Eukaryota; kingdom Metazoa; phylum Chordata; class Mammalia; order Rodentia; family Cricetidae; genus Peromyscus; species Peromyscus eremicus. The sequence goes on along the minus strand of NC_081417.1, from coordinate 251,456 downwards.
ACCCCATAGGAAACACAGTAGAGTAGAAGAGTGCTCTTTTCTCAAAAGCAGAGTGTGTTTCTTTTAAGGCGAGAGAGCTTTTATTTCCCAGTTCTAAATGGAGTTGAATCACATGCAGTTTTTGGTCCACGAGCAAGAGTTGTTTTCTGGTAAGGAAAGTCACTATTGCGCTCCCATTGTCATACACAGTGCAAATAGCACTGGAGTCTGTTCCCAGCAAGTATAGTGTATTGGACTGAAGAGGAGCTACTGTTCTTGTCAGTTTCTTAAGCAGAGTTTTACTAGATATGGCCCGTGTGTTTAGGAAGCACAGTTCTTTTGTTCTGAGCAAGCTCACTGTTCGGACCCCATAGGAAACAACGTAGAGTAGAAGAGTGCTCTTTTCTCAAAAGCAGAGTGTGTTTCTTGTAAGGCGAGCTAGCGTTTGTTTCCCAGTCCTAAAAGGAGTTGAATCACATGCAATTTCTTGTCCTATGAGCAAGAGTTGTTTTCTGGTAAGAAGAGTCACTATTGTGCTCCCATTGTCATACACAGGGCAAATAGCACTGGAGTCTGTTCCCAGCAAGTACAGTGTATTGGACATAAGAGGAACTACTGTTCTTGTCAGTTTCCTATGCAGAATTGAACTAGATATGGCCCGTGTTTGTAGGAAGCACAGTTCTTTTGTTCTGAGCAAGCTCACTGTTCTGACCCCTTAGAAAACACAGTATAATAGAAGAGTGCTCTTTTCTCAAAAGCAGAGTGTGTTTCTTGTAAGGCGAGCTAGCATTTGTTCCCAGTCCTAAATGGAGCTCAATCACAAGAGGTTTCTGGTCCTACTAGCAAGAGTTGTTTTCTGGTAAGACGAGTCACTATTGTGCTCCCATTGTTATACACAGGACAAATAGAACTGGCGTCTGTTCCCAGCATGTACAGTGTACTGGACTGAAGAGGATCTACTGTTCTTGTCAGTTTTCTAAGCAGAATTGAACTAGATATGGCCCGTGTTTGTAGGAAGCACAGTTCTTTTGTTCTGAGCAAGCTCACTGTTCTGACCCCTTGGGAAACACAGTATAGTAGAAGAGTGCTCTTTTCTCAAAAGCAGAGTGTGTTTCTTGCAATGCGAGCTAGCATTTGTTTCCCAGTCCTAAATAAAGTTGAATCCCATGCAGTTTCTGGTCCTACGAGCAAGAGTTGTTTTCTGGTAAGGAAAGTCACTATTGCGCTCCCATTGCATTACACAGTACAAATAGCACTGGTGTCTGTTCCCAGCAAGTACAGTGTATTCGACATAAGAGGAACTACTGTTCTTGTCAGTTTCCTAAGCAGAATAGAACTAGATATGGCCCCTGTGTGTAGGGAGCACAGTTCTTTTGTTCTGATCAAGCTCACTGTTCGGACCCCATAGGAAACACAGTAGAGTAGAAGAGTGCTCTTTTCTCAAAAGCAGAGTGTGTTTCTTGTAAGGCGAGCTAGTGTTTGTTTCCCAGTCCTAAATGGAGTTGAATACCATGCAGTTTCTGGCCCTAGGAGCAAGAGTTGTTTTCTCGTAAGAAGATTCACTATTGTGCTTCGATTGTCATACACAGGGCAAATAGCACTCGCGTCTGCTCCCAGCAAGTATAGTGTATTGGACTGAAGAGGAGCTACTGTTCTTGTCAGTTTCCTAAGCAGAGTTGAACTAGACATGACCCGTGTGTAGGAAGCACGGTTCTTTTGTTCTGAGCAAGCTCACTGTTCGTACCCCATAGGAAACACAGTAGAGTAGAGGAGTGCTCTTTTCTCAAAAGTAGAGTGTGATCTTGTAAGGCGAGCTAGCGTTTGTTTCCCAGTACTAAATGGGGTTGAATCACATGCAGTTTCTGTTCCTATGAGCAAGAGTTGTTTTCTGGTAAGAAGAGTCACTATTGTGCTTCCATTGCCATACACAGTGCAAATAACACTCGCGTCTGTTCCCGGCAAGTACAGTGTATTGGACTGAAGAGGATCTACTGTTCTTGTCAGGTTCCTAAGCAGAGTTCAACTAGATATGACCCGTGTTTGTAGGAAGCACAGTTCTTTTGTTCTGATCAAGCTCACTGTTCGGACCCCATAGGAAACACAGTAGAGTAGAAGAGTGCTCTTTTCTCAAAAGCAGAGTGCGTTTCTTGTAAGGCGAGCTAGCATTTGTTCCCAGTCCTAAATGGAGCTCAATCACAAGAGGTTTCTGGTCCTACTAGCAAGAGTTGTTTTCTGGTAAGAAGAGTCGCTGTTGTGCTCCAATTGTTATACACAGGACAAATAGAACTGGCGTCTGTTCCCAGCATGTACAGTGTATTGGACTGAAGAGGATCTACTGTTCTTGTCAGTTTCCTAAGCAGAATTTTACTAGATATGGCCGTGTGTGTAGGAAGCCCAGTTCTTTTGTTCTGAGCAAGCTCACTGTTCGTACACCATAGGAAACACAGTAGAGGAGAAGAGTGCTCTTTTCTCAAAAGCAGAGTGTGTTTCTTGTAAGGCGAGCTAGCGTTTGTTTCCCAGTCCTAAATGGAGTTGAATCACATGCAGTTTCTGGTCCTACGAGCAAGAATTGTTTTCTGGTAAGAAAAGTCACTATTGCGCTCCCATTGTCATACACAGGGCAAATAGCCCTGGCATCTGTTCCCAACATGTACAGTGTATTGGACTGAAGAGGAGCTACTGTTCTTGTCAGTTTCCTAAGCACAGTTGAACTAGATATGGCCCGTGTGTGTAGGAAGCACTGTTCTTTTATTCTGAGCAAGCTCACTGTTCTGGCCCTATATGAAAAACAGTAGAGTAGAAGAGTGATCTTTTCTCAAAGCCGAGTCTATTTCTTGTAAGGTGAGCTAGCGTTTGTTTCCCAGTCCTAAATGGAGTTGAATCACATGCAGTTTCTAATCCTACGAGCAAGAGTTGATTTCTGGTAAGAAGAGTCACTATTGTGCTCTCATTGGCATACACAGGGCAAATAGCACTGGCATCTGTTCCCAACATGTACAGTGTATTGGACTGAAGAGGATCTACTGTTCTTGTCAGTTTCCTAAGCAGAGTTGAACTAGATATGGCCGTGTGTGTAGGAAGCACATTTCTTTTGTTCTGAGCAAGCTCACTGTTCTGACCCCTTAGGAAACACAGTATAGTAGAAGAGTGCTCTTTTCTCAAAAGCAGAGTGTGTTTCTTGCAAGGCGAGCTAGCATTTGTTTCCCAGTCCTAAATGGAGTTGAATCCCATGCAGTTTCTGGTCCTAAGAGCAACAGTTGTTTTCTCTTAAGGAAAGTCACTATTGTGCTCCCATTGCATTACACAATGCAAATAGGACTGGTGTCTGTTCCCTGCAAGTACAGTGTATTGGACGTAAGAGGAACTACTGTTCTTGTCAGTTTACAAAGCAGAATTGAACTAGATATGGACGCTGTGTGTAGGGAGCACAGTTCTTTTGTTCTGAGCAAGCTCACTGTTCGGACCACATAGGAAACACAGTAGAATAGAAGAGTGCTCTTTTCTCAAAAGCAGAGTGTGTTTCTTGTAATGCGAGCTAGCGTTTGTTTCCCAGTCCTAAATGGAGTTGAATCACATGCATTTTCTGGTCCTACGAGCAAGAGTTGTTTTCTGGTAAAAAGAGTCACTATTGTGCTCCCATTGTTATACACAGGGCAAATAGAACTGGCGTTTGTTCCTAGCATGTACAGTGTATTGGACTGAAGAGGATCTACTGTTCTTGTCAGTTTCCTAAGCAGAATTGAACTAGATATGACCGTGTGTGTAGGAAGCACAGTTCTTTTGCTCTGAGCAAGCTCACTGTTCGGACACCATGGGAAACAGAGTAGTGTAGAAGAGTGCTCTTTTCTCAAAAGCAGAGAGTCTTTCTTGTAAGGCGAGCTCGCAATTGTTTCCCAGTCCTAAATGGAGTTGAATCACATGCAGTTTCTGGTCCTATGAGCAAGAGTTGTTTTCTGGTAAGAAGAGTCACTATTGCGCTCCCATTGTCATACACAGGGCAAATAGCACTGGCGTTGTTTCCCAGCATGTACAGTGTATTGGACTGAAGAGGAGCTACTCTTCTTGTCAGTTTCCTAAGCAGAGCTGAACTAGATATGGCCTGTGTTTGTAGGAAGCACAGTTCTTTTGTTCTGAGCAAGCTCACTGTTCTGACCCCTTAGGAAACACAGTATAGTAGAAGAGTGCTCTTTTCTCAAAAGCAGAGTGTGTTTCTAGCAAGGCGAGCTAGCATTTGTTTCCCAGTCCTAAATGGAGTTGAATCCCATGCAGTTTCTGGTCCTACGAGCAAGAGTTGTTTTCTCTTAAGGAAAGTCACTATTGCGCTCCCATTGCATTACACAGTGCAAATAGCACTGGTGTCTGTTCCCAGCAAGTACAGTGTATTGGACATAAGAGGAACTACTGTTCTTGTCAGTTTCCTAAGCAGAATTGAACTAGATATGGCCCCTGTGTGTAGGGAGCACAGTTCTTTTGTTCTGAGCAAGCTCACTGTTCGGACCCCAAAGGAAACACAGTAGAGTAGAAGAGTGCTCTTTTCTCAAAAGCAGAGTGTATTTCTTGTAAGGCGAGCTAGTGTTTGTTTCCCAGTCAGAAATGGAGTTGAATCGCATGCAGTTCCTGGTGCTACGAGCAAGAGTTGTTTTCTGGTAAGGAAAGTCACTATTGTGCTCCCTTTGCCATACACAGGGCAAATAGCATTCGCATCTGTTCCCAGCATGTACAGTGTATTGGAATGAAGAGGAGCTACTGCTCTTGTCAGTTTCCCAAGCAGAGTTGAACTAGATATGGCCTGTGTGTGTAGGAAGCACAGTTCTTTGGTTCTGAGCAAGATCGCTGTTCTGGCCCTATAGGAAACACAGTAGAGTAGAAGAGTGCTCTTTTCTCAAAAGCAGAGTCTATTTCTTGTAAGGTGAGTTAGCGTTTGTTTCCCAGTCCTAAATGGAGTTGAATCACAAGCAGTTTCTGGTCCTACGATCAAGAGTTGTTTTCTGGTAAGAGAGTCACTATTGTGCTCCCATTTTCATACACAGTTGAAATCGCACTCGCGTCTGCTTCCAGCATGTAAAGTGTATTGGACTGAAGAGGATCTACTGTTCTTGTCAGTTTCCTAAGCAGAGTTGAACTAGATATGGCCGTGTGTGTAGGAAGCCCAGTTCTTTTGTTCTGAGCAAGCTCACTGTTAGCACACCATAGGAAACACAGTAGAGTAGAAGGTGCTCATTTCTCAAAAGAAGAGTGTGTTTCTTGTAAGGCGAGCTAGTGGTTGTTTCCCATTCAGAAAAGGAGTTGAATCACATGCAGTTTCTGGTCCTACATGCAAGAGTTGTTTTCTGGTAAGAAGAGTCACTATTGTGCTCCCATTATTATACACAGGGCAAATAGAACTGGCGTCTGTTCCCAGCATGTACAGTGTATTGGACTGAAGAGGATCTACAGTTCTTGTCAATTTCCTAACCAGAATTGAAGTAGATATGGCCGTGTGTCTAGGAAGCACAGTTCTTTTGTTCTGAGCAAGCTCACTGTTCTGACCCTATATGAAACACAGTAGAGTAGAAGAGTGCTCTTTTCTGAAAAGCAGAGTGTGTTTCTTGTAAGGCGAGCTATCGTTTGTTTTGCAGTCCTAAATGCAGTTGAAGCACATGCAGTTTCTGGTCCTACAGGCAAGAGTTGTTTTCTGGTAAGAAGAGTCACTATTGTGCTCCCATTATTATACACAGGGCAAATAGAACTGGCGTCTACTCCCAGCATGTACAGTGTATTGGACTGAAGAGGATCTACAGTTCTTGTCAGTTTCCTAAGCAGAATTGAACTAGATATGGCCATGTATGTAGTAAGCACAGTTCTTTTGTTCTGAGCAAGCTCACTGTTCGGACCCCATAGAAAACACAGTAGAGTAGAAGAGTGCTCTTTTCTCAAAAGCAGAGTGTGTTTCTTGTAAGGCGAGCTAACGTTTGTTTTCCAGTCCTAAAAGGAGTTGAATCACATGTAGTTATTGGTCCTACAAGCAAGAGTTGTTTTCTGGTAAGAAGAGTCACTATTGCGCTCCCATTGCCATACACAGTGCAAATAGCACTCGCGTCTGTTCCCAGCATGTACAGTGTAATGGACTGAAGAGGATCTACTGTTCTTGTCAGTTTTCTAAGCAGAGTTGAACTAGATATGGCCGTGTGTGTAGGAAGCACAGTTCTTTTGTTCTGAGCAAGCTCACTGTTCGGACACTATAGGAAACACAGTAGAGTAGAAGGAGCTCTTTTCTCAAAAGCAGAGTGTGTTTCTTGTAAGGCGAGCTAGCATATGTTTCCCAGTCCTAAATGGAGTTGAATCACATGCAGTTTATGGTCCTATGAGCAAGAATTGTTTTCTGGTAAGAAGAGTCACTATTGCGCTCCCATTGCCATACACAGTGCAAATAGCACTCGCGTCTGTTCCCAGCAAGTACAGTGTATTGGACTGAAGAGGAGCTACTGTTCTTGTCAGTTTGCTAAGCAGAATTGAACTAGATATGGCCTGAATGTGTAGGAAGCACAGTTCTTTTGTTCTGAGCAAGCTCACTGTTCGGACCACTTAGGAAACACAGTAGAGTAGATGAGTGCTCTTTTCCCAAAAGCAGAGTGTGTTTCTTGGAAGGCTAGCTAGCGTTTGTTTCCCAGTCCTAAATGGAGTTGAATCACATGCAGTTTCTGGTCCTACGAGCAAGAGTTGTTTTCTGGTAAGAAGAGTCACTATTGTGCTCCCATTATTATACACAGGGCAAGTAGAACTGGCGTCTGTTCCCAGCATGTACAGTGTATTGGACTGAAGAGGATCTACTGTTCTTGTCAGTTTCCTAAGCAGAATTGAACTAGATATGGCCGTGTGTGTAGGAAGCACAGTTCTGTTGTTTTGAGCAGGCTCACTGTTCTGGCCCTATTGGAAACACAGTAGAGTAGAAGAGTGCTCCTTTCTGAAAAGCATAGTGTGTTTCTTGTAAGGCAAGCTAGCGTTTGTTTCCTAGTCTTAAATGGAGTTGAATCACATGCAGTTTTTGGTCCATGAGAAGAGTTGTTTTCTGGTAAGGAAAGTCACTATTGCGCTCCAATTTTCATACACAGGGCAAATAGCACTCGCATCTGTTCCCAACATTTACAGTGTATTGGACTGAAGAGGAGCTACTGTTCTTGTCAGTTTCCTAAGCACAGTTGAACTAGATATGGCCCGTGTGTGTAGGAAGCACAGTTCTTTTGTTCTGAGCAAGCTCACTGTTCTGGCCCTATAGGAAACACAGTAGAGTAGAAGAGTGCTCTTTTCTCAAAAGCAGAGTCTATTTCTTGTAAGGTGAGCTAGCGTTTGTTTCCCAGTCCTAAATGGAGTGGAATCACATGCAGTTTCTAATCCTATGAGCAAGATTTGTTTTCTGGTAAGAAGAGTCACTATTGTGCTCTCATTGGCACACACAGTGCAAATAGCACTCTTGTCTGTTCCCAGCAAATACAGTGTATTGGACTGAAGAGGAGCTACTGTTCTTTTCAGTTTGCTAAGCAGAGTTGAACTAGATATGGCCGTGTTTGTAGGAAGCACAGTTCTTTTGTTCTGAGCAAGCTCACTGTTCGGACCACATAGGAAACACAGTAGAGTAGATGAGTGCTCTTTTCCCAAAAACAGAGTGTGTTTCTTGGAAGGCTAGCTAGCGTTTGTTTCCCAGTCCTAAATGGAGTTGAGTCACATGCAGTTTCTGGTCCTACGAGCAAGAGTTGTTTTCTGGTAAGAAGAGTCACTATTGTGCTCCCATTATTAAACACAGGGCAAGTAGAACTGGCGTCTGTTCCCAGCATGTACAGTGTATTGGACAGAAGAGGATCTACAGTTCTTGTCAGTTTCCTAACCAGAATTGAAGTAGATATGGCCGTGTGTGTAGGAAGCACAGTTCTTTTGTTCTGAGCAAGCTCACTATTCTGGCCCTATATGAAACACAGTAGAGTAGAAGAGTGCTCTTTTCTGAAAAGCAGAGTGTGTTTCTTGTAAGGCAAGCTAGTGGTTGTTTCCCAGTCAGAAAAGGAGTTGAATACCATGCAGTTTCTGGTCCTACAGGCAAGAGTTGTTTTCTGGTAAGAAGATTCACTATTGCGCTCCCATTGCCATACACAGTGCAAATAGCACTCGTGTCTGTTCCCAGCAAGTACAGTGTATGGGACTGAAGAGGAGCTACTGTTCTTTTCAGTTTGCTAAGCAGAGTTGAACTAGATATGGCCGTGTTTGTAGGAAGCACAGTTCTTTTGTTCTGAGCAAGCTCACTGTTCTGACTCTATAGGAAACACAGTAGAGTAGAAGAGTGCTCTTTTCTCAAAAGCAATTAGTAAGGTGAGTTAGCGTTTGTTTCCCGTTCCTAAATGGAGTTGAATCACAAGCAGTTTCTGGTCCTATGAGCAAGAGTTGTTTTCTGGTAAGAAGAGTCACTATTGCGCTCCCATTGCCATACACAGTGCAAATCGCACTCGCTTCTGCTTCCAGCAAGTACAGTGATTTGGACTGAAGACGAGCTACTGTTCTTGTCAGTTTCTTAAGCAGAATTGAACTAGATATGGCCTGAATGTGTAGAAAGCACAGTTCTTTTGTTCTGAGCAAGCTCACTGTTCGGACCACATAGGAAACACAGTAGAGTAGATGAGTGCTCTTTTCCCAAAAGCAGAGTGTGTTTCTTGTAAGGCTAGCTAGTGTTTGTTTCCCAGTCCTAAATGGAGTTGAGTCACATGCAGTTTCTGGTCCTATGAGCAAGAGTTGTTTTCTGGTAAGAAGAGTCACTATTGTGCTCCCATTATTAAACACAGGGCAAGTAGAACTGGCGTCTGTTCCCAGCATGTACAGTGTATTGGACAGAAGAGGATCTACAGTTCTTGTCAGTTTCCTTACCAGAATTGAACTAGATATGGCCGTGTGTGTAGGAAGCACAGTTCTTTTGTTCTGAGCAAGCTCACTATTCTGGCCCTATATGAAACACAGTAGAGTAGAAGAGTGCTCTTTTCTGAAAAGCAGAGTGTGTTTCTTGTAAGGCAAGCTAGTGGTTGTTTCCCAGTCAGAAAAGGAGTTGAATACCATGCAGTTTCTGGTCCTACAGGCAAGAGTTGTTTTCTGGTAAGAAGATTCACTATTGCGCTCCCATTGCCATAGCACAGTGCAAATAGCACTAGTGTCTGTTCCCAGCAAGTACAGTGTATGGGACTGAAGAGGAGCTACTGTTCTTTTCAGTTTGCTAAGCAGAATTGAACTAGATATGGCCGTGTGTGTAGGAAGCACAGTTCTGTTGTTTTGAGCAGGCTCACTGTTCTGGCCCTATTGGAAACACAGTAGAGTAGAAGAGTGCTCCTTTCTGAAAAGCAGAGTGTGTTTCTTGTAAGGCGAGCTAGCGTATGTTTCCCAGTCCTAAATGGAGTTGAATCACATGCAGTTTATGGTCCTATGAGCAAGAATTGTTTTCTGGTAAGAAGAGTCACTATTGCGCTCCCATTGCCATACACAGTGCAAATAGCACTCGCGTCTGTTCCCAGCAAGTACAGTGTATTGGACTGAAGAGGAGCTACTGTTCTTGTCAGTTTGCTAAGCAGAATTGAACTAGATATGGCCTGAATGTGTAGGAAGCACAGTTCTTTTGTTCTGAGCAAGCTCACTGTTCGGACCACTTAGGAAACACAGTAGAGTAGATGAGTGCTCTTTTCCCAAAACAGAGTGTGTTTCTTGGAAGGCTAGCTAGCGTTTGTTTCCCAGTCCTATATGGAGTTGAATCACATGCAGTTTCTGGTCCTACGAGCAAGAGTTGTTTTCTGGTAAGAAGAGTCACTATTGTGCTCCCATTATTATACACAGGGCAAGTAGAACTGGCGTCTGTTCCCAGCATGTACAGTGTATTGGACTGAAGAGGATCTACTGTTCTTGTCAGTTTCCTAAGCAGAATTGAACTAGATATGGCCATGTGTGTAGGAAGCACAGTTCTGTTGTTTTGAGCAGGCTCACTGTTCTGGCCCTATTGGAAACACTGTAGAGTAGAAGAGTGCTCCTTTCTGAAAAGCATAGTGTGTTTCTTGTAAGGCAAGCTAGCGTTTGTTTCCCAGTCTTAAATAGAGTTGAATCACATGCAGTTTTTGGTCCATGAGAAGAGTTGTTTTCTGGTAAGGAAAGTCACTATTGCGCTCCCATTTTCATACACAGGGCAAATAGCACTCGCATCTGTTCCCAACATGTACAGTGTATTGGACTGAAGAGGAGCTACTGTTCTTGTCAGTTTCCTAAGCACAGTTGAACTAGATATGGCCCGTGTGTGTAGGAAGCACAGTTCTTTTGTTCTGAGCAAGCTCACTGTTCTGGCCCTATAGGAAACACAGTAGAGTAGAAGAGTGCTCTTTTCTCAAAAGCAGAGTCTATTTCTTGTAAGGTGAGCTAGCGTTTGTTTCCCAGTCCTAAATGGAGTGGAATCACATGCAGTTTCTAATCCTACGAGCAAGATTTGTTTTCTGGTAAGAAGAGTCACTATTGTGCTCTCATTGGCATACACAGGGTAAATAGCACTGGCATCTGTTCCCAACATGTACAGTGTATTGGACTGAAGAGGATCTACTGTTCTTGTCAGTTTCCTAAGCAGAGTTGAACTAGATATGGCCTGTGTATGTAGGAAGCACAGTTCTTTTGTTCAGAGCAAGCTCACTGTTGGGACACAGTAGGAAACACAGTAGAGTAGAAGCAGCTCTTTTCTCAAAAGCAGAGTGTGTTTCTTGTAAGGCGAGCTAGTGGTTGTTTCCCAGTCAGAAAAGGAGTTGAATCCCATGCAGTTTCTGGTCCTACAATCAAGAGTTGTTTTCTGGTAAGAAGAGTCACTATTGCACTCCCATTGCCATACACAGTGCAAATAGCACTCTTGTCTGTTCCCAGCAAATACAGTGTATTGGACTGAAGAGGAGCTACTGTTCTTTTCAGTTCGCTAAGCAGAGTTGAACTAGATATGGCCGTGTTTGTAGGAAGCACAGTTCTTTTGTTCTGAGCAAGCTCACTGTTCTGACCCTATAGGAAACACAGTAGAGTAGAAGAGTGCTCTTTTCTCAAAAGCAATTAGTAAGCTGAGTTAGCGTTTGTTTCCCGTTCCTAAATGGAGTTGAATCACAAGCAGTTTCTGGTCCTATGAGGAAGAGTTTTTTCTGGTAAGAAGAGTCACTATTGCGCTCCCATTGCCATACACAGTGCAAATCGCACTCGCTTCTGCTTCCAGCAAGTACAGTGTATTGGACTGAAGACGAGCTACTGTTCTTGTCAGTTTCTTAAGCAGAATTGAACTAGATATGGCCTGAATGTGTAGAAAGCACAGTTCTTTTGTTCTGACTAAGCTCACTGTTCGGACCACATAGGAAACACAGTAGAGTAGATGAGTGCTCTTTTCCCAAAAGCAGAGTGTGTTTCTTGTAAGGCTAGCTAGCGTTTGTTTCCCAGTCCTAAATGGAGTTGAGTCACATGCAGTTTCTGGTCCTACGAGCAAGAGATGTTTTCTGGTAAGAAGAGTCACTATTGTGCTCCCATTATTAAACACAGGGCAAGTAGAACTGGCGTCTGTTCCCAGCATGTACAGTGTATTGGACAGAAGAGGATCTACAGTTCTTGTCAGTTTCCTAACCAGAATTGAAGTAGATATGGCCGTGTGTGTAGGAAGCACAGTTCTTTTGTTCTGAGCAAGCTCACTATTCTGGCCCTATATGAAACACAGTAGAGTAGAAGAGTGCTCTTTTCTGAAAAGCAGAGTGTGTTTCTTGTAAGGCAAGCTAGTGGTTGTTTCCCAGTCAGAAAAGGAGTTGAATACCATGCAGTTTCTGGTCCTACAGGCAAGAGTTGTTTTCTGGTAAGAAGATTCACTATTGCGCTCCCATTGCCATACACAGTGCAAATAGCACTCGTGTCTGTTCCCAGCAAGTACAGTGTATGGGACTGAAGAGGAGCTACTGTTCTTTTCAATTTGCTAAGCAGAGTTGAACTAGATATGGCCGTGTATGTAGGAAGCACAGCTCTTTTGTTCAGAGCAAGCTCACTGTTGGGACACAATAGGAAACACAGTAGAGTAGAAGCAGCTCTTTTCTCAAAAGCAGAGTGTGTTTCTTGTAAGGCGAGCTAGTGGTTGTTTCCCAGTCAGAAAAGGAGTTCAATCCCATGCAGTTTCTGGTCCTACAATCAAGAGTTGTTTTCTGGTAAGAAGAGTCACTATTGCGCTCCCATTGCCATACACAGTGCAAATAGCACTCTTGTCTGTTCCCAGCAAATACAGTGTATTGGACAGAAGAGGAGCTACTGTTCTTTTCAGTTTGCTAAGCAGAGTTGAACTAGATATGGCCGTGTTTGTAGGAAGCACAGTTCTTTTGTTCTGAGCAAGCTCACTGTTCTGACCCTATAGGAAACACAGTAGAGTAGAAGAGTGCTCTTTTCTCAAAAGCAATTAGTAAGGTGAGTTAGCGTTTGTTTCCCGTTCCTAAATGGAGTTGAATCACATGCAGTTTCTGGTCCTACGAGCAAGAGTTGTTTTCTGGTAAGAAGAGTCACTATTGTGCTCCCATTATTATACACAGGGCAAGTAGAACTGGCGTCTGTTCCCAGCATATACAGTGTATTGCACTGAAGAGGATCTACTGTTCTTGTCAGTTTCCTAAGCAGAATTGAAGTAGATATGGCCGTGTGTGTAGGAAGCACAGTTCTTTTGTTCTGAGCAAGCTCACTATTCTGGCCCTATATGAAACACAGTAGAGTAGAAGAGTGCTCTTTTCTGAAAAGCAGAGTGTGTTTCTTGTAAGGCGAGCTAGCGTTTGTTTTGCAGTCCTAAATGCAGTTGAATCCCATGCAGTTTCTGGTCTTACAGGCAAGAGTTGTTTTCTGGTAAGAAGATTCATTATTGCGCTCCCATTGCCATACACAGTGCAAATCGCACTCGCGTCTGCTTCCAGCATGTACAGTGTATTGGACTGAAGAGGATCTACAGTTCTTGTCAGTCTGCTGAGCAGATTTGAACTAGATATGGCCCATTTGTGTAGGAAGCACAGTTCTTTTGTTCTGAGCAAGCTCACTGTTCGGACCCCATAGAAAACACAGTAGAGTAGAAGAGTGCTCTTTTCTCAAAAGCAGAGTGTGTTTCTTGTAAGGCGAGCTAACGTTTGTTTTCCAGTCCTAAATGGAGTTGAATCACATCAGTTTTTGGTCCTATGAGAAAGAGTTGTTTTCTGGTAAGAAGAGTCACTATTGCGCTCCCATTGCCATACACAGTGCAAATAGCACTCTTGTCTGTTCCCAGCAAGTACAGTGTATTGGACTGAAGAGGAGCTACTGTTCTTGTCAGTTTCCTAAGCAGATTTGAACTAGATATGGCCCGTGTGTGTAGGAAGCACAGTTCTTTTGTTCTGAGCAAGCTCACTGTTCGGACACCATAGGAAACACAGTAGAGTAGAAGAGTGCTCTTTTCTCAAAAGCAGAGTGTGTTTCTTGTAAGGCGAGCTAGCGTATGTTTCCCAGTCCTAAATGGAGTTGAATCACATGCAGTTTCTGGTTCTATGAGCAAGAGTTGTTTTCTGGTAAGAAGAGTCACTATAGCACTCCCATTGTCATAAACAGGGCAAATAGCACTGGCGTCGGTTCCCAGCATGTACAGTGCATTGGACTTATGAGGATCTACTGTTCTTGTCAGTTTCCTAAGCAGAATTGAACTAGATATGGCCATGGGTGTGGGAAGCACAGTTCTTTTGTTCTGAGCAAGCTCACTGTTCTGGCCCTATAGGAAACACAGTAGAGTAGAAGAGTGCTCTTTTCTCAAAAGCAGAGTGTGTTTCTTGTAAGTCGAGCTAGCGTTTGTTTCCCAGTACTAAATGGAGTTGAGTCACATGCAGTTTCTGGTCCTACGAGCAAGAGTTGTTTTCTGGTAAGAAGATTCACTATTGCGCTCCCATTGTCATACACAGGGCAAATAGCACTGGCGTCGGTTCCCAGCATGTACAGTGCATTGTTCTAAAGAGGATCTACTGTTCTTGTCAGTTTCCTAAGCAGAATTGAACTAGATATGGCCGTGTGTGTAGGAAGCACAGTTCTTTTGTTCTGAGCAAGCTCTCTCTTCTGGCCCTATAGGAAACATAGGAGAGTAGAAGAGGGCTCTTTTCTCAAAAGCAGAGTGCGTTTCTTGTAAGTCGAGCAAGCGTTTGTTTCCCAGTACTAAATGGAGTTGAGTCACATGCAGTTTCTGGTCCTATGAGCAAGAGTTGTTTTCTGGTAAGAAGATTCACTATTGCGCTCCCACTGTCATACACAGGGCAAATAGCACTGGCGTTGGTTCCCAGCATGTACAGTGCATTGTTCTAAAGAGGATCTACTGTTCTTGTCAGTTTCCTAAACAGAATTGAACTAGATATGGCCATGGGTGTAGGAAGCACAGTTTTTTTGTGCTGACAAGCTCACTGTTCTGGCCCTATAGGAAACACAGTAGAGTAGAAGAGTGCTCTTTTCTCAAAAGCAGAGTCTGTTTCTTCTAAGGCGAGGTAGTTTTTATTTCCCAATTTTACATGGAGTTGAATCACATGCAGTTTCTGGTCCTACGAGCAAGAGTTTTTTTCTGGTAAGAAGAGTCACTATTGTGCTTTCATTGCCATACACAGTTCAAATTGCACTCGCGTCTGTTCCCAGAAAGTACAGTGTATTGGACTGAAGAGGAGCTACTGTTCTTGTCAGTTTCCTAAGCAGAGTTTTACTAGATATGGCCCGTGTGTGTAGGAAGCACAGTTCTTTTGTTCTGAGCAAGCTCACTGTTCGGACCCAATATGAAACACAGTAGAGTAGAAGAGTGCTCTTTTCTCAAAAGCAGAGTGTATTTCTTGTAAGGCGAGCGAGCGTTTTTTTCCCAGTCTTAAATGGAGTTGAATCACATGCAGTTTCTGGTCCAATGACCAAGAGTTGTTTTCTGGTAAGAAGAGTCACTATTGCGCTCCCATTGTCATACACAGGGCAAATAGCACTTGTGTCAGTTCCCAGCATGCACAGTGTATTGACTGAAGAGGAGCTACTGTTCTTGTCAGTTTCCTAAGCAGAATTGAATAGATATGGCCCGTGTGTGTAGGAAGTACAGTTCTTTTATTATGAGCAAGCCCACTGTTCGGATCCCATATGAAACACAGTAGAGTAGAAGAGTGCTCTTTTCTCAAAAGCAGAGTGTGTTTGTTGTAAGGTGAGCTAGAGTTTGTTTCCCAGTACTAAATGGAGTTAATTCACATGCAGTTTCTGGTCCTACGAGCAAGAGTTGTTTTCTGGTAAGAAGAGTCACTATTGAGCTCCCATTGTCATACAGAGGGCAAATAGCACTGGCGTCGGTTCCCAGCATGTATAGTGCATTGGACTAAAGAGGATCTACTGTTCTTGTCAGTTTCCTAAGCAGAATTGAACTAGATATGGCCATGGGTGTAGGAAGCACAGTTCTTTTGTTCTGAGCAAGCTCACTGTTCTGGCCCTATAGGAAACACAGTAGAGTAGAAGAGTGCTCTTTTCTCAAAAGCAGAGTGTGTTTCTTGTAAGTCGAGCTAGCGTTTGTTTCCCAGTACTAAATGGAGTTGAGTCACATGCAGTTTCTGGTCCTACGAACAAGAGTTGTTTTCTGGTAAGAAGATTCACTATTGCGCTCCCATTGTCATACACAGGGCAAATAGCACTGGCGTCGGTTCCCAGCATGTACAGTGCATTGTTCTAAAGAGGATCTACTGTTCTTGTCAGTTTCCTAAGCAGAATTGAACTAGATATGGCCGTGTGTGTAGGAAGCACAGTTCTTTTGTTCTGAGCAAGCTCTCTCTTCTGGCCCTATAGGAAACACAGTAGAGTAGAAGAGTGCTCTTTTCTCAAAAGCAGAGTCTGTTTCTTCTAAGGCGAGCTAGTGTTTATTTCCCAATTTTACATGGAGTTGAATCACATACAGTTTCTGGTCCTACGAGCAAGTGTTGTTTTCTGGTAAGAAGAGTCACTATTGCGCTCCCATTGCCATACACAGTGCAAATAGCACTCGCGTCTGTTCCCAGCAAATACAGTGTATTGGACTGAAGAGGAGCTACTGTTCTTGTCAGTTTCCTAAGCAGAGTTGAACTAGATATGGTCCGTGTGTGTAGGGAGCACAGTTCTTTTGTTCTGAGCAAGCTCACTGTTCGGACCCCATATGAAACACAGCAGAGTAGAAGAGTGCTCTTTTCTCAAAAGCAGAGTGTTTCTCCTAAGGCAAGCTAGCGTTTGTTTCCCAGTTATAAATGGAGTTGAATCTCATGCAGTTTCTGGTCCTACGAGCAAGAGTTGTTTTTGGTAAGAAGAGTCACTTTTGTGCTCCCATTGTCATACACAGGGCAAATAGCACTGCCGTAGGTTCCCAGCATGTACAGTGTATTGGACTGAAGAGGATCTACTATTCTTGTCAGTTTCCTAAGCAGAATTGAACTAGATATGGCCCGTTTGTGTAGGAAGTGCAGTTCTTTTGTTCTGAGGAAGCTCACTGTTCGGATCCCATATGAAACACAGTAGAGTAGAAGAGTGCTCTTTTCTCAAAAGCAGAGTGTGTTTCTTGTAAGGCGAGCTAGAGTTTGTTTCCCAGCCAGAATTGGAGTTGAATCCCATGCAGTTTCTGGTCCTACGAGCAACAGTTGTTTTCTGGTAAGAAGAGTCCCTATTGTGTTCCCATTGCCATACACAGTGCAAATAGCACTCGCGTCTGTTCCCAGCAAGTACAGTGTATTGGACTGAAGAGGAGCTACTCTTCTTGTCAGTTCCCTAAGCAGAGTTGAACTAGATATGGCCCGTGTGTGTAGGAAGCACAGTTCTTTTGTTCTGAGCAAGCTCACTGTTCGGACCCAATATGAAACACAGTAGAGTAGAAGAGTGCTCTTTTCTCAAAAGCAGAGTGTATTTCTTGTAAGGCAAGTGAGCGTTTTTTTCCCAGTCCTAAATGGAGTTGAATCACATGCAGTTTCTGGTCCAATGACCAAGAGTTGTTTTCTGGTAAGAAGAGTCACTATTGCGCTCCCATTGTCATACACAGGGCAAATAGCACTGACGTCAGTTCCCAGCATGCACAGTGTATTGGACTGAAGAGGAGCTACTGTTCTTGTCAGTTTCCTAAGCAGAATTGAATAGATATGGCCCGTGTGTGTAGGAAGTGCAGTTCTTTTATTATGAGCAAGCTCACTGTTCGGATCCCATATGAAACACAGTAGAGTAGAAGAGTGCTCTTTTCTCAAAAGCAGAGTGTGTTTGTTGTAAGGTGAGCTAGAGTTTGTTTCCCAGTACTAAATGGAGTTGAGTCACATGCAGTTTCTGGTCCTACGAGCAAGAGTTGTTTTCTGGTAAGAAGATTCACTATTGCACTCCCATTGTCATACACAGGGCAAATAGCACTGCCGTAGGTTCCCAGCATGTACAGTGCATTGTTCTAAAGAGGATCTACTGTTCTTGTCAGTTTCCTAAGCAGAATTGAACTAGATATGGCCATGGGTGTAGGAAGCACAGTTCTTTTGTTCTGAGCAAGCTCACTGTTCTGGCCCTATAGGAAACACAGTAGAGTAGAAGAGTGCTCTTTTCTCAAAAGCAGAGTCTGTTTCTTCTAAGGCGAGCTAGTGTTTATTTCCCAGTTCTAAATGGAGTTGAATCACATACAGTTTCTGGTCCTATGAGCAAGAGTTGTTTTCTGGTAAGGAAAGTCACTATTGCGCTCCCATTGCCATAAACAGTGCAAATAGCGCTCGCGTCTATTCCCAGCAAGTACAGTGTATTGGACTGAAGAGGAGCTACTGTTTTGTCAGTTTCCTAAGCAGAGTTGAACTAGATATGGCCCGTGTGTGTAGGAAGCACAGTTCTTTTGTTCTGAGCAAGCTCACTGTTCGGACCCCATATGAAACACAGTAGAGTAGAAGAGTGCTCTTTTCTCAAAAGCAGAGTGTGTTTCTTGTAAGGCGAGCTAGCCTTTGTTTCCCAGTAATAAATGGAGTTGAATCTCATGCAGTTTCTGGTCCTATGAGCAAGAGTTGTTTTGGTAAGAAGAGTCACTATTGTGCTCCCATTGTCATACTAGGGCAAATAGCACTGGCGTCAGTTCCCAGCATGTGCAGTGTATTGGACTGAAGAGGATCTACTATTCTTGTCAGTTTCCTAAGCAGAATTGAACTAGATATGGCCCGTTTGTGTAGGAAGTGCAGTTCTTTTGTTCTGAGGAAGCTCACTGTTCAGACCCCATATGAAACACAGTAGAGTAGAAGAGTGCTCTTTTCTTAAAAGCAGACTGTGTTTTTTGTATGGCGGGCTAGTGTTTGTTTCCCAGCCAGAAATGGAGTTGAATCCCATGCAGTTTCTGGTCCTACGAGCAACAGTTGTTTTCTGGTAAGAAGAGTCACTATTGCGCTCCCATTGCCATACACAGTGCAAATAGCACTCGCATCTGTTCCCAGCAAGTACAGTGTATTGGACTGAAGAGGAGCTACTCTTCTTGTCAGTTCCCTAAGCAGAGTTGAACTTGATATGGCCCGTGTGTGTAGGAAGCACAGTTCTTTTGTTCTGAGCAAGCTCACTGTTCTGGCCCTATAGGAAACACAGTAGAGTAGAAGAGTGCTCTTTTCTCTAAAGCAGAGTGTGTTTCCTGTAAGTCGAGCTAGCGTTTGTTTCCCAGTACTAAATGGAATTGAGTCACATTCAGTTTCTGGTCCTACGAGCAAGAGTTGTTTTCTGGTAAGAAGATTCACTATTGCGCTCCCATTGTCATATACAGGGCAAATAGCACTGGCGTCGGTTCCCAGCATGTACAGTGCATTGTTCTAAAGAGGATCTACTGTTCTTGTCAGTTTCCTAAGCAGAATTGAACTAGATATGGCCGTGTGTGTAGGAAGCACAGTTCTTTTGTTCTGAGCAAGCACTCTCTTCTGGCCCTATAGGAAACACAGTAGAGTAGAAGAGTGCTCTTTTCTCAAAAGCAGAGTCTGTTTCTTCTAAGGCGAGCTAGTGTTTATTTCCCAATTTTATATGGAGTTGAATCACATACAGTTTCTGGTCCTACGAGCAAGTGTTGTTTTCTGGTAAGAAGAGTCACTATTGCGCTCCCATTGCCATACACAGTGCAAATAGCACTCGCGTCTGTTCCCAGCAAATACAGTGTATTGGACTGAAGAGGAGCTACTGTTCTTGTCAGTTTCCTAAGCAGAGTTGAACTAGATATGTCCCCCGTGTGTAGGAAGCACAGTTCTTTTGTTCTGAGCAAGCTCACTGTTCTGGCCTTATAGGAAACATAGTAGAGTAGAAGAGTGCTCTTTTCTGAGAAGCAGAGTGTGTTTCTTGTAGGGCGAGCGAGCTTTTGTTTCCCAGTCCTAAATGGAGTTGAATCACATGCAGTTTCTGGTCCTACGACCCAGAGTTGTTTTCTGGTAAGAAGAGTTACTATTGCGCTCCCATTGTAATTCACAGGGTAAATAGCACTGGCGTCTGTTCCCAGCATGTAAAGTGTATTGGACTGAAGAGGACCTACTGTTCTTGTCAGTTTCCTAAGCAGAATTGAACTAGATATGGCCCTGTGTGTAGGAAGCACAGTTCTTTTGTTCTGAGCAAGCTCACTGTTCGGACCCCATATGAAACACAGTAGAGTAGAAGAGTGCTCTTTTCTCAAAAGCAGAGTGTGTTTCTCGTAAGGCGAGCTAGTGTTTGTTTCCCAGTCAGAAATGGAGTTGAATCTCATGCAGTTTCTGGTCCTACGAGCAAGAGTTGTTTTCTGGTAAGAAGAGTCACTATTGCGCTCCCATTTCCATACACAGTGCAAATAGCACTCGCGTTTGTTCGCAGCATGTACAGTGTATTGGACTGAAGAGGAGCTACTGTTCTTGTCAGTTTCCTAAGCAGAGTTGAACTAGATATGTCCCCCGTGTGTAGCAAGCACAGTTCTTTGTTCTGAGCAAGCTCATTGTTCGGATACCATAGGAAACACAGTAGAGTAGAAAAGTGCTCTTTTCTCAAAAGCAGAGTGTGTTTCTTCTAAGGCGAGCTAGCGTTTGTTTCACAGTCCTAAATGGAGTTGAATCACATGCAGTTTCTGGTCCTACAAGCAAAAGTTTTTTTCTGGTAAGAAGAGTCACTATTGTGCTCCCATTGCCATACACAGTGCAAATTGCACTCGCGTCTGTTCCCAGAAAGTACAGTGTATTGGACTGAACAGGAGCTACTGTTCTTGTCAGTTTCCTAAGCAGAGTTTTACTAGATATGGCCCGTGTGTGTAGGAAGCACAGTTCTTTTGTTCTGAGCAAGCTCACTGTTCGGACCCAATATGAAACACAGTAGAGTAGAAGAGTGCTCTTTTCTCAAAAGCAGAGTGTGTTTGTTGTAAGGTGAGCTAGAGTTTGTTTCCCACTCCTAAATGGAGTTGAGTCACATGCAGTTTCTGGTCCTACGAGCAAGAGTTGTTTTCTGGTAAGAAGAGTCACTATTGAGCTCCCATTGTCATACAGAGGGCAAATAGCACTGGCGTCGGTTCCCAGCATGTACAGTGCATTGGACTTATGAGGATCTACTGTTCTTGTCAGTTTCCTAAGCAGAATTGAACTAGATATGGCCATGGGTGTGGGAAGCACAGTTCTTTTGTTCTGAGCAAGCTCACTGTTCTGGCCCTATAGGAAACACAGTAGAGTAGAAGAGTGCTCTTTTCTCAAAAGCAGAGTGTGTTTCTTGTAAGTCGAGCTAGCGTTTGTTTCCCAGTACTAAATGGAGTTGAGTCACATGCAGTTTCTGGTCCTACGAGCAAGAGTTGTTTTCTGGTAAGAAGATTCACTATTGCGCTCCCATTGTCATACACAGGGCAAATAGCACTGGCGTCGGTTCCCAGCATGTACAGTGCATTGTTCTAAAGAGGATCTACTGTTCTTGTCAGTTTCCTAAGCAAAATTAAACTAGATATGTCCGTGTGTGTAGGAAGCACAGTTCTTTTGTTCTGAGCAAGCTCTCTCTTCTGGCCCTATAGGAAACATAGGAGAGTAGAAGAGGGCTCTTTTCTCAAAAGCAGAGTGCGTTTCTTGTAAGGCGAGCAAGCGTTTGTTTCCCAGTACTAAATGGAGTTGAGTCACATGCAGTTTCTGGTCCTATGAGCAAGAGTTGTTTTCTGGTAAGAAGATTCACTATTGCGCTCCCACTGTCATACACAGGGCAAATAGCACTGGCGTTGGTTCCCAGCATGTACAGTGCATTGTTCTAAAGAGGATCTACTGTTCTTGTCAGTTTCCTAAGCAGAATTGAACTAGATATGGCCATGGGTGTAGGAAGCACAGTTTTTTTGTGCTGACAAGCTCACTGTTCTGGCCCTATAGGAAACACAGTAGAGTAGAAGAGTGCTCTTTTCTCAAAAGCAGAGTCTGTTTCTTCTAAGGCGAGGTAGTGTTTATTTCCCAATTTTACATGGAGTTGAATCACATGCAGTTTCTGGTCCTACGAGCAAGAGTTTTTTTCTGGTAAGAAGAGTCACTATTGTGCTTTCATTGCCATACACAGTTCAAATTGCACTCGCGTCTGTTCCCAGAAAGTACAGTGTATTGGACTGAAGAGGAGCTACTGTTCTTGTCAGTTTCCTAAGCAGAGTTTTACTAGATATGGCCCGTGTGTGTAGGAAGCACAGTTCTTTTGTTCTGAGCAAGCTCACTGTTCGGACCCAATATGAAACACAGTAGAGTAGAAGAGTGCTCTTTTCTCAAAAGCAGAGTGTATTTCTTGTAAGGCGAGCGAGCGTTTTTTTCCCAGTCTTAAATGGAGTTGAATCACATGCAGTTTCTGGTCCAATGACCAAGAGTTGTTTTCTGGTAAGAAGAGTCACTATTGCGCTCCCATTGTCATACACAGGGCAAATAGCACTTGTGTCAGTTCCCAGCATGCACAGTGTATTGACTGAAGAGGAGCTACTGTTCTTGTCAGTTTCCTAAGCAGAATTGAATAGATATGGCCCGTGTGTGTAGGAAGTACAGTTCTTTTATTATGAGCAAGCCCACTGTTCGGATCCCATATGAAACACAGTAGAGTAGAAGAGTGCTCTTTTCTCAAAAGCAGAGTGTGTTTGTTGTAAGGTGAGCTAGAGTTTGTTTCCCAGTACTAAATGGAGTTAATTCACATGCAGTTTCTGGTCCTACGAGCAAGAGTTGTTTTCTGGTAAGAAGAGTCACTATTGAGCTCCCATTGTCATACAGAGGGCAAATAGCACTGGCGTCGGTTCCCAGCATGTATAGTGCATTGGACTAAAGAGGATCTACTGTTCTTGTCAGTTTCCTAAGCAGAATTGAACTAGATATGGCCATGGGTGTAGGAAGCACAGTTCTTTTGTTCTGAGCAAGCTCACTGTTCTGGCCCTATAGGAAACACAGTAGAGTAGAAGAGTGCTCTTTTCTCAAAAGCAGAGTGTGTTTCTTGTAAGTCGAGCTAGCGTTTGTTTCCCAGTACTAAATGGAGTTGAGTCACATGCAGTTTCTGGTCCTACGAACAAGAGTTGTTTTCTGGTAAGAAGATTCACTATTGCGCTCCCATTGTCATACACAGGGCAAATAGCACTGGCGTCGGTTCCCAGCATGTACAGTGCATTGTTCTAAAGAGGATCTACTGTTCTTGTCAGTTTCCTAAGCAGAATTGAACTAGATATGGCCGTGTGTGTAGGAAGCACAGTTCTTTTGTTCTGAGCAAGCTCTCTCTTCTGGCCCTATAGGAAACACAGTAGAGTAGAAGAGTGCTCTTTTCTCAAAAGCAGAGTCTGTTTCTTCTAAGGCGAGCTAGTGTTTATTTCCCAATTTTACATGGAGTTGAATCACATACAGTTTCTGGTCCTACGAGCAAGTGTTGTTTTCTGGTAAGAAGAGTCACTATTGCGCTCCCATTGCCATACACAGTGCAAATAGCACTCGCGTCTGTTCCCAGCAAATACAGTGTATTGGACTGAAGAGGAGCTACTGTTCTTGTCAGTTTCCTAAGCAGAGTTGAACTAGATATGGTCCGTGTGTGTAGGGAGCACAGTTCTTTTGTTCTGAGCAAGCTCACTGTTCGGACCCCATATGAAACACAGCAGAGTAGAAGAGTGCTCTTTTCTCAAAAGCAGAGTGTTTCTTATAAGGCAAGCTAGCGTTTGTTTCCCAGTTATAAATGGAGTTGAATCTCATGCAGTTTCTGGTCCTACGAGCAAGAGTTGTTTTTGGTAAGAAGAGTCACTTTTGTGCTCCCATTGTCATACACAGGGCAAATAGCACTGCCGTAGGTTCCCAGCATGTACAGTGTATTGGACTGAAGAGGATCTACTATTCTTGTCAGTTTCCTAAGCAGAATTGAACTAGATATGGCCCGTTTGTGTAGGAAGTGCAGTTCTTTTGTTCTGAGGAAGCTCACTGTTCGGATCCCATATGAAACACAGTAGAGTAGAAGAGTGCTCTTTTCTCAAAAGCAGAGTGTGTTTCTTGTAAGGCGAGCTAGAGTTTGTTTCCCAGCCAGAATTGGAGTTGAATCCCATGCAGTTTCTGGTCCTACGAGCAACAGTTGTTTTCTGGTAAGAAGAGTCCCTATTGTGTTCCCATTGCCATACACAGTGCAAATAGCACTCGCGTCTGTTCCCAGCAAGTACAGTGTATTGGACTGAAGAGGAGCTACTCTTCTTGTCAGTTCCCTAAGCAGAGTTGAACTAGATATGGCCCGTGTGTGTAGGAAGCACAGTTCTTTTGTTCTGAGCAAGCTCACTGTTCGGACCCAATATGAAACACAGTAGAGTAGAAGAGTGCTCTTTTCTCAAAAGCAGAGTGTATTTCTTGTAAGGCAAGCGAGCGTTTTTTTCCCAGTCCTAAATGGAGTTGAATCACATGCAGTTTCTGGTCCAATGACCAAGAGTTGTTTTCTGGTAAGAAGAGTCACTATTGCGCTCCCATTGTCATACACAGGGCAAATAGCACTGACGTCAGTTCCCAGCATGCACAGTGTATTGGACTGAAGAGGAGCTACTGTTCTTGTCAGTTTCCTAAGCAGAATTGAATAGATATGGCCCGTGTGTGTAGGAAGTGCAGTTCTTTTATTATGAGCAAGCTCACTGTTCGGATCCCATATGAAACACAGTAGAGTAGAAGAGTGCTCTTTTCTCAAAAGCAGAGTGTGTTTGTTGTAAGGTGAGCTAGAGTTTGTTTCCCAGTACTAAATGGAGTTGAGTCACATGCAGTTTCTGGTCCTACGAGCAAGAGTTGTTTTCTGGTAAGAAGATTCACTATTGCACTCCCATTGTCATACACAGGGCAAATAGCACTGCCGTAGGTTCCCAGCATGTACAGTGCATTGTTCTAAAGAGGATCTACTGTTCTTGTCAGTTTCCTAAGCAGAATTGAACTAGATATGGCCATGGGTGTAGGAAGCACAGTTCTTTTGTTCTGAGCAAGCTCACTGTTCTGGCCCTATAGGAAACACAGTAGAGTAGAAGAGTGCTCTTTTCTCAAAAGCAGAGTGTGTTTCTTCTAAGGCGAGCTAGTGTTTATTTCCCAGTTCTAAATGGAGTTGAATCACATACAGTTTCTGGTCCTATGAGCAAGAGTTGTTTTCTGGTAAGGAAAGTCACTATTGCGCTCCCATTGCCATAAACAGTGCAAATAGCGCTCGCGTCTATTCCCAGCAAGTACAGTGTATTGGACTGAAGAGGAGCTACTGTTTTGTCAGTTTCCTAAGCAGAGTTGAACTAGATATGGCCCGTGTGTATAGGAAGCACAGTTCTTTTGTTCTGAGCAAGCTCACTGTTCGGACCCCATATGAAACACAGTAGAGTAGAAGAGTGCTCTTTTCTCAAAAGCAGAGTGTGTTTCTTGTAAGGCGAGCTAGCCTTTGTTTCCCAGTAATAAATGGAGTTGAATCTCATGCAGTTTCTGGTCCTACGAGCAAGAGTTGTTTTGGTAAGAAGAGTCACTATTGTGCTCCCATTGTCATACTAGGGCAAATAGCACTGGCGTCAGTTCCCAGCATGTGCAGTGTATTGGACTGAAGAGGATCTACTATTCTTGTCAGTTTCCTAAGCAGAATTGAACTAGATATGGCCCGTTTGTGTAGGAAGTGCAGTTCTTTTGTTCTGAGGAAGCTCACTGTTCAGACCCCATATGAAACACAGTAGAGTAGAAGAGTGCTCTTTTCTTAAAAGCAGACTGTGTTTTTTGTATGGCGGGCTAGTGTTTGTTTCCCAGCCAGAAATGGAGTTGAATCCCATGCAGTTTCTGGTCCTACGAGCAACAGTTGTTTTCTGGTAAGAAGAGTCACTATTGCGCTCCCATTGCCATACACAGTGCAAATAGCACTCGCATCTGTTCCCAGCAAGTACAGTGTATTGGACTGAAGAGGAGCTACTCTTCTTGTCAGTTCCCTAAGCAGAGTTGAACTTGATATGGCCCGTGTGTGTAGGAAGCACAGTTCTTTTGTTCTGAGCAAGCTAACTGTTCTGGCCCTATAGGAAACACAGTAGAGTAGAAGAGTGCTCTTTTCTCTAAAGCAGAGTGTGTTTCTTGTAAGTCGAGCTAGCGTTTGTTTCCCAGTACTAAATGGAATTGAGTCACATTCAGTTTCTGGTCCTACGAGCAAGAGTTGTTTTCTGGTAAGAAGATTCACTATTGCGCTCCCATTGTCATATACAGGGCAAATAGCACTGGCGTCGGTTCCCAGCATGTACAGTGCATTGTTCTAAAGAGGATCTACTGTTCTTGTCAGTTTCCTAAGCAGAATTGAACTAGATATGGCCGAGTGTGTAGGAAGCACAGTTCTTTTGTTCTGAGCAAGCACTCTCTTCTGGCCCTATAGGAAACACAGTAGAGTAGAAGAGTGCTCTTTTCTCAAAAGCAGAGTCTGTTTCTTCTAAGGCGAGCTAGTGTTTATTTCCCAATTTTATATGGAGTTGAATCACATACAGTTTCTGGTCCTACGAGCAAGTCTTGTTCTCTGGTAAGAAGAGTCACTATTGCGCTCCCATTGCCATACACAGTGCAAATAGCACTCGCGTCTGTTCCCAGCAAATACAGTGTATTGGACTGAAGAGGAGCTACTGTTCTTGTCAGTTTCCTAAGCAGAGTTGAACTAGATATGGTCCGTGTGTGTAGGGAGCACAGTTCTTTTGTTCTGAGCAAGCTCACTGTTCGGACCCCATATGAAACACAGCAGAGTAGAAGAGTGCTCTTTTCTCAAAAGCAGAGTGTTTCTCCTAAGGAAAGCTAGCGTTTGTTTCCCAGTTATAAATGGAGTTGAATCTCATGCAGTTTCTGGTCCTACGAGCAAGAGTTCTTTTTGGTAAGAAGAGTCACTTTTGTGCTCCCATTGTCATACACAGGGCAAATAGCACTGGCGTCAGTTCCCAGCATGTACAGTGTATTGGACTGAAGAGGATCTACTATTCTTGTCAGTTTCCTAAGCAGAATTGAACTAGATATGGCCCGTTTGTGTAGGAAGTGCAGTTCTTTTGTTCTGAGGAAGCTCACTGTTCGGATCCCATATGAAACACAGTAGAGTAGAAGAGTGCTCTTTTCTCAAAAGCAGAGTGTGTTTCTTGTAAGGCGAGCTAGAGTTTGTTTCCCAGCCAGAATTGGAGTTGAATCCCATGCAGTTTCTGGTCCTACGAGCAACAGTTGTTTTCTGGTAAGAAGAGTCCCTATTGTGTTCCCATTGCCATACACAGTGCAAATAGCACTCGCGTCTGTTCCCAGCAAGTACAGTGTATTGGACTGAAGAGGAGCTACTCTTCTTGTCAGTTCCCTAAGCAGAGTTGAACTAGATATGGCCCGTGTGTGTAGGAAGCACAGTTCTTTTGTTCTGAGCAAGCTCACTGTTCGGACCCAATATGAAACACAGTAGAGTAGAAGAGTGCTCTTTTCTCAAAAGCAGAGTGTATTTCTTGTAAGGCAAGCGAGCGTTTTTTTCCCAGTCCTAAATGGAGTTGAATCACATGCAGTTTCTGGTCCAATGACCAAGAGTTGTTTTCTGGTAAGAAGAGTCACTATTGCGCTCCCATTGTCATACACAGGGCAAATAGCACTGGCGTCAGTTCCCAGCATGCACAGTGTATTGGACTGAAGAGGAGCTACAGTTCTTGTCAGTTTCCTAAGCAGAATTGAATAGATATGGCCCGTGTGTGTAGGAAGTGCAGTTCTTTTATTATGAGCAAGCTCACTGTTCGGATCCCATATGAAACACAGTAGAGTAGAAGAGTGCTCTTTTCTCAAAAGCAGAGTGTGTTTGTTGTAAGGTGAGCTAGAGTTTGTTTCCCATTACTAAATGGAGTTGAGTCACATGCAGTTTCTGGTCCTACGAGCAAGAGTTGTTTTCTGGTAAGAAGATTCACTATTGCACTCCCATTGTCATACACAGGGCAAATAGCACTGCCGTAGGTTCCCAGCATGTACAGTGCATTGTTCTAAAGAGGATCTACTGTTCTTGTCAGTTTCCTAAGCAGAATTGAACTAGATATGGCCATGGGTGTAGGAAGCACAGTTCTTTTGTTCTGAGCAAGCTCACTGTTCTGGCCCTATAGGAAACACAGTAGAGTAGAAGAGTGCTCTTTTCTCAAAAGCAGAGTCTGTTTCTTCTAAGGCGAGCTAGTGTTTATTTCTCAGTTCTAAATGGAGTTGAATCACATACAGTTTCTGTTCCTATGAGCAAGAGTTGTTTTCTGGTAAGGAAATTCACTATTGCGCTCCCATTGCCATAAACAGTACAAATAGCGCTCGCGTCTATTCCCAGCAAGTACAGTGTATTGGACTGAAGAGGAGCTACTGTTTTGTCAGTTTCCTAAGCAGAGTTGAACTAGATATGGCCCGTGTGTGTAGGAAGCACAGTTCTTTTGTTCTGAGCAAGCTCACTGTTCGGACCCCATATGAAACACAGTAGAGTAGAAGAGTGCTCTTTTCTCAAAAGCAGAGTGTGTTTCTTGTAAGGCGAGCTAGCCTTTGTTTCCCAGTAATAAATGGAGTTGAATCTCATGCAGTTTCTGGTCCTACGAGCAAGAGTTGTTTTGGTAAGAAGAGTCACTATTGTGCTCCCATTGTCATACACAGGGCAAATAGCACTGGCGTCAGTTCCCAGCATGTGCAGTGTATTGGACTGAAGAGGATCTACTATTCTTGTCAGTTTCCTAAGCAGAATTGAACTAGATATGGCCCGTTTGTGTAGGAAGTGCAGTTCTTTTGTTCTGAGGAAGCTCACTGTTCGGACCCCATATGAAACACAGTAGAGTAGAAGAGTGCTCTTTTCTTAAAAGCAGACTGTGTTTTTTGTATGGCGGGCTAGTTTTTGTTTCCCAGCCAGAAATGGAGTTGAATCCCATGCAGTTTCTTGTCCTACGAGCAACAGTTGTTTTCTGGTAAGAAGAGTCACTATTGCGCTCCCATTGCCATACACAGTGCAAATAGCACTCGCATCTGTTCCCAGCAAGTACAGTGTATTGGACTGAAGAGGAGCTACTCTTCTTGTCAGTTCCCTAAGCAGAGTTGAACTAGATATGGCCCGTGTGTGTAGGAAGCACAGTTCTTTTGTTCTGAGCAAGCTCACTGTTCGGACCCAATATGAAACACAGTAGAGTAGAAGAGTGCTCTTTTCTCAAAAGCAGAGTGTATTTCTTGTAATGCAAGCGAGCGTTTTTTTCCCAGTCCTAAATGGAGTTGAATCACATGCAGTTTCTGGTCCAATGACCAAGAGTTGTTTTCTGGTAAGAAGAGTAACTATTGCACTCCCATTGTCATACACAGGGCAAATAGCACTGGCGTCAGTTCCCAGCATGCACAGTGTATTGGCCTGAAGAGAAGCAACTGTTCTTGTCAGTTTCCTACGCAGAATTGAACTAGATATAGCCATGGGTGTAGGAAGTGCAGTTCTGTTGTTCTGAGCAAGCTCACTGTTCGGACCCCATATTAAACACAATAGAGTAGAAGACTGCTCTTTTCTCAAAAGCATAGTGTGTTTCTTGTAAGGCGAGCTAGCTTTTGTTTCCCAGTCCTAAATGGAGTTGAGTCACATTCAGTTTCTGTTCCTATGAGCAAGAGTTGTTTTCTGGTAAGAAGAGTCACTATTGAGCTCCCATTGTCATACAGAGGACAAATAGCACTGGTGTCGTTTCCCAGCATGTACAGTGCATTGGACTAAAGAGGATCTACTGTTCTTGTCAGTTTCCTAAGCAGAATTGAACTAGATATGGCCATGGGTGTAGGAAGCACAATTCTTTTGTTCTGAGCAAGCTCACTGTTCTGGCCCTATAGGAAACACAGTAGAGTAGAAGAGTGCTCTTTTCTCAAAAGCAGAGTGTATTTCTTGTAAGGCGAGCTAGCCTTTTTTTCGCAGTCCTAAATGGAGTTGAATCACATGCAGTTTCTGGTCCAATGACCAAGAGTTTTTTTCTGGTAAGAAGAGTCACTATTGCGCTCCCATTGTCATACACAGGGCAAATAGCACTGGCGTCAGTTCCCAGCATGTACAGTGTATTGGACTGAAGAGGATCTACTGTTCTTGTCAGTTTCCTAAGCAGAATTGAACTAGATATGGCCCGTGTGTGTAGGAAGTGCAGTTCTTTGGTTTTGAGCAAGCTCACTTTTCGGACCCCATATGAAACACAGTAGAGTAGAAGAGTGCTCTTTTCTCAAAAGCAGAGTGTGTTTCTTATAAGGCGAGCTAGCGTTTGTTTCCCAGTACTAAATGGAGTTGAGTCACATGCAGTTTCTGGTCCTATGAGCAAGAGTTGTTTTCTGGTAAGAAGAGTCACTATTGAGCTCCCATTGTCACACAGAGGGCAAATAGCACTGGCGTCAGTTCCCGGCATGTACAGTGCATTGGAATAAAGAGGATATACTGTTCTTGTCAGTTTCCTAAGCAGAGTTGAACTAGATATGTCCCCCGTGTGTAGGAAGCACAGTTCTTTTGTTCTGAGCAAGCTCACTGTTCGGACCCCATATGAAACACAGTAGAGTAGAAGAGTGCTCTTTTGTCAAAAGCAGAGTGTGTTTCTTGTAAGGCGAGCTAGTGTTTGTTTCCCAGTTATAAATGGTGTTGAATCTCATGCAGTTTCTGGTCCTACGAGCAAGAGTTGTTTTTGGTAAGAAGAGTCACTATTGAGCTCCCATTGCCCTACACAGTGCAAATAGCACTTGCGTTTGTTCCCAGCAAGTACAGTGTATTGGACTAAAGAGGAGCTACTGTTTTGTCAGTTTCCTAAGCAGAGTTGAACTAGATATGGCCCGTGTGTGTAGGAAGCACAGTTCTTTTGTTCTGAGAAACTCACTGTTCGGACCCCATAGAAAACACAGGAGAGTAGAAGAGTGCTTTTTTCTCAAAAGCAGAGTGTGTTTCTTGTAAGGCGAGCTAGCGTTTGTTTCCCAGTTATAAATGGAGTTGAATCACATGCAGTTTCTGGTCCTATGAGCAAGAGTTTTTTTCTGGTAACAAGAGTCACCATTGCGCTCCCATTGCCATACACAGGGCAAATAGCACTGGCGTCAGTTCCCAGCATGTACAGTGTATTGGACTGAAGAGGATCTACTGTTCTTGTCAGTTTCCTACGCAGAATTGAATTAGATATGGCCGTGTGTGTAGGAAGTGCAGTTCTTTTGTTCTGAGCAAGCTCACTGTTCGGACCCAATATGAAACACAGTAGAGTAGAAGAGTGCTCTTTTCTCAAAAGCAGAGTGTGTTTCTTGTAAGGCGAGCTAGCTTTTGTTTCCCAGTCCTAAATGGAGTTGAGTCACATGCAGTTTCTGGTCCTATGAGCAAGAGTTGTTTTCTGGTAAGAAGAGTCACTATTGCGCTCCCATTGTCATACAGAGGGCAAATAGCACTGGTGTCGTTTTCCAGCATGTACAGTGCATTGGACTAAAGAGGATCTACTGTTCTTGTCAGTTTCCTAAGCAGAATTGAACTAGATATGGCCATGGGTTTAGGAAGCACAGTTCTTTTGTTCTGAGCAAGCTCACTGTTCTGGCACTATAGGAAACACAGTAGAGTAGAAGAGTGCTCTTTTTTCAAAAGCAGAGTGTATTTCTTGTAAGGCGAGCTAGCGTTTTTTTCGCAGTCCTAAATGGAGTTGAATCACATGCAGTTTCTGGTCCATGACCAAGATTTTTTTTCTGGTAAGAAGAGTCACTATTGCGCTCCCATTGTCATACACAGGGCAAATGGCACTGGCGTCAGTTCCCAGCATGTACAGTGTATTGGACTGAAGAGGATCTACTGTTCTTGTCAGTTTCCTAAGCAGAATTGAACTAGATATGGCCCGTGTGTGTAGGAAGTGCAGTTCTTTTGTTTTGAGGAAGCTCACTTTTCGGACCCCATATGAAACACAGTAGAGTAGAAGAGTGCTCTTTTCTCAAAAGCAGAGTGTGTTTCTTGTAAGGCGAGCTAGCGTTTGTTTCCCAATACTAAATGGAGTTGAGTCACATGCAGTTTCTGGTCCTACGAGCAAGAGTTGTTTTCTGGGAAAAAGAGTCACTATTGAGCTCCCATTGTCACACAGAGGGCAAATAGCACTGGCGTCAGTTCCCAGCATGTACAGTGCATTGGACTAAAGAGGATCTACTGTTCTTGTCAGTTTCCTAAGCAGAATTGAACTAGATATGGCCATGGGTGTAGGAAGCACAGTTCTGTTGTTCTGAGCAAGCTCACTGTTCTGGCCCTATAGGAAACACAGTAGAGTAGAAGAGTGCTCTTTTCTCAAAAGCAGAGTGTGTTTCTTGTAAGGCGAGCTAGTGTTTGTTTCCCAGTCCTAAATGGAGTTGAATCACATGCAGTTTCTGGTTCTATGAGCAAGAGTTGTTTTCTGGTAATAAGATTCACTATTGCGCTCCCATTGTCATACACAGGGCAAATAGCACTGGCGTCGGTTCCCAGCATGTACAGTGCATTGTTCTAAAGAGGATCTACTGTTCTTGTCAGTTTCCTGAGCAGAGTTGAACTAGATATGGTCTGTGTGTGTAGGAAGCACAGTTCTTTTGTTTTGAGCAAGCTCACTGTTCGGACCCAATATGAAACACAGCAGATTAGAAGAGTGCTCTTTTCTCAAAAGCAGAGTGTTTCTCATAAGGCGAGCTAGCGTTTGTTTCCCAGTCCTAAATGGAGTTGAATCTCATGCAGTATCTGGATCTACGAGCAAGAGTTGTTTTCTTTTTAGAAGAGTCACTATTGCGCTCCCATTGCCATACACAGTGCAAATAGCACTCACGTCTGTTCCCAGCATGTACAGTGTATTGGACTGAAGAGGAGCTACTGTTCCTGTCAGTTTCCTAAGATGAGGTTTACTAGATATGGCCCATGTGTGTAGGAAGCACAGTTCTTTTGTTCTGAGCAAGCTCACTGTTCTGGCCCTATAGGAAACACAGTAGAGTAGAAGAGTGCTCTTTTCTCAAAAGCAGAGTGTGTTTCTTGTAAGGCGAGCTAGCGTTTGTTTCCCAGTCCTAATTGGAGTTGAATCACATGCAGTTTCTGGTCCTACGACCAAGAGTTGTTTTCTGGTAAGAAGAGTCACTATTGCGCTCCCATTGTAACACACAGGGTAAATAGCACTGCCGTCTGTTCCCAGCATGTAAAGTGTATTGGACTGAAGAGGAGCTATTGTTCTTGTCAGTTTCCTAAGCAGAATTGAACTAGATATGGCCCTGTGTGTTGGAAGCACAGTTCTTTTGTTCTGAGCAAGCTCTCGATTCTGGCCCTACAGGAAACACAGTAGAGTAGAAGAGGGCTCTTTTCTCAAAAGCAGAGTGCGTTTCTTGTAAGGCAAACTAGCATTTGTTTCCCAGTCCTAAATTGAGTTGAATCACATGCAGTTTTTTGTCCTACGAGCAAGAGTTGTTTTCTGGTAAGAAGAGTCACTATTGTGCTCCCATTGCCATACACAGTGCAAATAGCACTCGCGTTTGTTCCAAGCAAGTACAGTGTATTGGACTGAAGAGGAGCTACTGTTCTTGTCAGTTTCCTAAGCAGAGTTGAACTAGATATGTCCCCCGTGTGTAGGAAGCACAGTTCTTTTGTTCTGAGCAAGCTCACTGTTCGGACCCCATATGAAACACAGTAGAGTAGAAGAGTGCTCTTTTGTCAAAAGCAGAGTGTGTTTCTTGTAAGGCGAGCTAGCGTTTGTTTCCCAGTTATAAATGGTGTTGAATCTCATGCAGTTTCTGGTCCTACGAGCAAGAGTTGTTTTTGGTAAGAAGAGTCACTATTGAGCTCCCATTGCCCTACACAGTGCAAATAGCACTCGCGTTTGTTCCCAGCAAGTACAGTGTATTGGACTAAAGAGGAGCTACTGTTTTGTCAGTTTCCTAAGCAGAGTTGAACTAGATATGGCCCGTGTGTGTAGGAAGCACAGTTCTTTTGTTCTGAGAAACTCACTGTTCGGACCCCATAGAAAACACAGGAGAGTAGAAGAGTGCTCTTTTCTCAAAAGCAGAGTGTGTTTCTTGTAAGGCGAGCTAGCGTTTGTTTCCCAGTTATAAATGGAGTTGAATCACATGCAGTTTCTGGTCCTATGAGCAAGAGATTTTTCTGGTAACAAGAGTCACTATTGCACTCCCATTGTCATACACAGGGCAAATAGCACTGGCGTCAGTTCCCAGCATGTACAGTGTATTGGACTGAAGAGGATCTACTGTTCTTGTCAGTTTCCTACGCAGAATTGAATTAGATATGGCCGTGTGTGTAGGAAGTGCAGTTCTTTTGTTCTGAGCAAGCTCACTGTTCGGACCCCATATTAAACACAGTAGAGTAGAAGAGTGCTCTTTTCTCAAAAGCAGAGTGTGTTTCTTGTAAGGCGAGCTAGCTTTTGTTTCCCAGTCCTAAATGGAGTTGAGTCACATGCAGTTTCTGGTCCTATGAGCAAGAGTTGTTTTCTGGTAAGAAGAGTCACTATTGCGCTCCCATTGTCATACACAGGGCAAATAGCACTGGCGTCAGTTCCCAGCATGTACAGTGTATTGGACTGAAGAGGAGCTACTGTTTTGTCAGTTTCCTAAGCAGAATAGAACTAGATATGGCCGTGTGTGTAGGAAGCGCAGTTCTTTTGTTCTGAGCAAGCTCACTGTACGGACCCCATAGGAAAAACAGTAGAGTAGAAGAGTGCTCTTTTCTCAAAAGCAGAGTGTGTTTCTTGTAAGGCGAGCTAGCGTTTGTTTCCCAGTACTAAATGGAGTTGAGCCACATGCAGTTTCTGGTCCTACGAGCAAGAGTTGTTTTCTGGTAAGAAGAGTCACTATTGCACTCCCATTGTCATACAGAGGGCAAATAGCACTGGTGTCGTTTCCCAGCATGTACAGTGCATTGGACTAAAGAGGATCTACTGTTCTTGTCAGTTTCCTAAGCAGAATTGAACTAGACATGGCCATGGGTGTAGGAAGCACAGTTCTTTTGTTCTGAGCAAGCTCACTGTTCTGGCCCTATAAGAAACACAGTAGAGTAGAAGAGTGCTCTTTTCTCAAAAGCAGAGTGTGTTTCTTGTAGGGCGAGCTAGTGTTTGTTTCCCAGTACTAAATGGAGTTGAGTCACATGCAGTTTCTGGTCCTACGAGCAAGAGTTGTTTTCTGGTAAGAAGATTCACTATTGCGCTCCCATTGTCATACACAGGGCAAATAGCACTGGCGTCGGTTCCCAGCATGTACAGTGCATTGTTCTAAAGAGGATCTACTGTTCTTGTCAGTTTCCTAAGCAGAGTTGAACTAGATATGGCCATGGGTGTAGGAAGCACAGTTCTTTTGTTCTGAGCAAGCTCACTGTTCTGGCCCTATAGGAAACACAGTAGAGTAGAAGAGTGCTCTTTTCTCAAAAGCAGAGTCTGTTTCTTCTAAGGCGAGCTAGTGTTTGTTTCCCAGTCCTAAATTGAGTTGAATCACATGGAGTTTTTGGTCCTACGAGCAAGAGTTGTTTTCTGGTAAGGAAAGTCACTATTGCGCTCCCATTGCCATACACAGTACAAATGGCACTCGCGTCTGTTCCCAGCAAGTACAGTGTATTGGACTGAAGAGGAGCTACTGTTCTTGTCAGTTTCCTAAGCAGAGTTGAACTAGATATGGCCCGTGTGTGTAGGAAGCACAGTTCTTTTGTTCTGAGCAAGCTCACTGTTCGGACCCAATATGAAACACAGCAGAGTAGAAGAGTGCTCTTTTCTCAAAAGCAGAGTGTTTCTCGTAAGGCGAGCTAGCGTTTGTTTCCCAGTCCTAAATGGAGTTGAATCTCATGCAGTATCTGGATCTACGAGCAAGAGTTGTTTTCTGGTTAGAAGAGTCACTATTGCGCTCCCATTGCCATACACAGTGCAAATAGCACTCACGTTTGTTCCCAGCATGTACAGTGTATTGCACTGAAGAGAGGCTACTGTTCCTGTCAGTTTCCTAAGCTGAGGTTTACTAGATATGGCCCGTGTGTGTAGGAAGCACAGTTCTTTTGTTCTGAGCAAGCTCACTGTTCTGGCCCAATGGAAACACAGTAGAGTAGAAGAGTGCTCTTTTGTGAGAAGAAGAGTGTGTTTCTTGTAAGGCGAGCTAGCGTTTGTTTCCCAGTCCTAAATGGAGTTGAATCACATGCAGTTTCTGGTCCTACGAGCAAAAGTTTTTTTCTGGTAAGAAGAGTCACTATTGCGGTCCCATTGTAATACACAGAGTAAATAGCACTGGCGTCTGTTCCCAGCATTTACAGTGTATTGGACTGAAGAGGAGCTACTGTTCTTGTCAGTTTCCTAAGCAGAATTGAACTAGATATGGCCGTGTGTGTAGGAAGCACAGTTCTTTTGTTCTGAGCAAGTTCTCTCTTCTGGCCCTATAGGAAACACAGTAGAGTAAAAGCGTGCTCTTTTCTCAAAAGCAGAGTGCATTTCTTGTAAGGCAAGCTAGCGTTTGTTTCCCAGTCCTAAATTGAGTTGAATCACATGCAGTTTTTGGTCCTACGAGCAAGAGTTGTTTTCTGGTAAGGAAAGTCACTATTGCGCTCCCATTGCCATATACAGTACAAATAGCACTCGCGTCTGTTCCCAGCAAGTACTGTGTATTGGACCGAAGAGGAGCTACTGTTCTTGTCAGTTTCCTAAGCAGAGTTGAACTAGATATGGCCCGTGTGTGTAGAAGCACAGTTCTTTTGTTCTGAGCAAGCTCACTGTTCGGACCCAATATGAAACACAGCAGAGTAGAAGAGTGCTCTTTTCTCAAAAGCAGAGTGTTTCTCATAAGGCGAGCTAGCGTTTGTTTCCCAGTCCTAAATGGAGTTGAATCTCATGCAGTATCTGGATCTACGAGCAAGAGTTGTTTTCTTTTTAGAAGAGTCACTATTGCGCTCCCATTGCCATACACAGTGCAAATAGCACTCACGTCTGTTCCCAGCATGTACAGTGTATTGGACTGAAGAGGAGCTACTGTTCCTGTCAGTTTCCTAAGATGAGGTTTACTAGATATGGCCCATGTGTGTAGGAAGCACAGTTCTTTTGTTCTGAGCAAGCTCACTGTTCTGGCCCTATAGGAAACACAGTAGAGTAGAAGAGTGCTCTTTTCTCAAAAGCAGAGTGTGTTTCTTGTAAGGCGAGCTAGCGTTTGTTTCCCAGTCCTAATTGGAGTTGAATCACATGCAGTTTCTGGTCCTACGACCAAGAGTTGTTTTCTGGTAAGAAGAGTCACTATTGCGCTCCCATTGTAACACACAGGGTAAATAGCACTGCCGTCTGTTCCCAGCATGTAAAGTGTATTGGACTGAAGAGGAGCTATTGTTCTTGTCAGTTTCCTAAGCAGAATTGAACTAGATATGGCCCTGTGTGTTGGAAGCACAGTTCTTTTGTTCTGAGCAAGCTCTCGATTCTGGCCCTACAGGAAACACAGTAGAGTAGAAGAGGGCTCTTTTCTCAAAAGCAGAGTGCGTTTCTTGTAAGGCAAACTAGCATTTGTTTCCCAGTCCTAAATTGAGTTGAATCACATGCAGTTTTTTGTCCTACGAGCAAGAGTTGTTTTCTGGTAAGAAGAGTCACTATTGCGCTCCCATTGCCATACACAGTGCAAATAGCACTCGCGTTTGTTCCAAGCAAGTACAGTGTATTGGACTGAAGAGGAGCTACTGTTCTTGTCAGTTTCCTAAGCAGAGTTGAACTAGATATGTCCCCCGTGTGTAGGAAGCACAGTTCTTTTGTTCTGAGCAAGCTCACTGTTCGGACCCCATATGAAACACAGTAGAGTAGAAGAGTGCTCTTTTGTCAAAAGCAGAGTGTGTTTCTTGTAAGGCGAGCTAGCGTTTGTTTCCCAGTTATAAATGGTGTTGAATCTCATGCAGTTTCTGGTCCTACGAGCAAGAGTTGTTTTTGGTAAGAAGAGTCACTATTGAGCTCCCATTGCCCTACACAGTGCAAATAGCACTCGCGTTTGTTCCCAGCAAGTACAGTGTATTGGACTAAAGAGGAGCTACTGTTTTGTCAGTTTCCTAAGCAGAGTTGAACTAGATATGGCCCGTGTGTGTAGGAAGCACAGTTCTTTTGTTCTGAGAAACTCACTGTTCGGACCCCATAGAAAACACAGGAGAGTAGAAGAGTGCTCTTTTCTCAAAAGCAGAGTGTGTTTCTTGTAAGGCGAGCTAGCGTTTGTTTCCCAGTTATAAATGGAGTTGAATCACATGCAGTTTCTGGTCCTATGAGCAAGAGATTTTTCTGGTAACAAGAGTCACTATTGCACTCCCATTGTCATACACAGGGCAAATAGCACTGGCGTCAGTTCCCAGCATGTACAGTGTATTGGACTGAAGAGGATCTACTGTTCTTGTCAGTTTCCTACGCAGAATTGAATTAGATATGGCCGTGTGTGTAGGAAGTGCAGTTCTTTTGTTCTGAGCAAGCTCACTGTTCGGACCCCATATTAAACACAGTAGAGTAGAAGAGTGCTCTTTTCTCAAAAGCAGAGTGTGTTTCTTGTAAGGCGAGCTAGCTTTTGTTTCCCAGTCCTAAATGGAGTTGAGTCACATGCAGTTTCTGGTCCTATGAGCAAGAGTTGTTTTCTGGTAAGAAGAGTCACTATTGCGCTCCCATTGTCATACACAGGGCAAATAGCACTGGCGTCAGTTCCCAGCATGTACAGTGTATTGGACTGAAGAGGAGCTACTGTTTTGTCAGTTTCCTAAGCAGAATAGAACTAGATATGGCCGTGTGTGTAGGAAGCGCAGTTCTTTTGTTCTGAGCAAGCTCACTGTACGGACCCCATAGGAAAAACAGTAGAGTAGAAGAGTGCTCTTTTCTCAAAAGCAGAGTGTGTTTCTTGTAAGGCGAGCTAGCGTTTGTTTCCCAGTACTAAATGGAGTTGAGCCACATGCAGTTTCTGGTCCTACGAGCAAGAGTTGTTTTCTGGTAAGAAGAGTCACTATTGCACTCCCATTGTCATACAGAGGGCAAATAGCACTGGTGTCGTTTCCCAGCATGTACAGTGCATTGGACTAAAGAGGATCTACTGTTCTTGTCAGTTTCCTAAGCAGAATTGAACTAGACATGGCCATGGGTGTAGGAAGCACAGTTCTTTTGTTCTGAGCAAGCTCACTGTTCTGGCCCTATAGGAAACACAGTAGAGTAGAAGAGTGCTCTTTTCTCAAAAGCAGAGTGTGTTTCTTGTAGGGCGAGCTAGTGTTTGTTTCCCAGTACTAAATGGAGTTGAGTCACATGCAGTTTCTGGTCCTACGAGCAAGAGTTGTTTTCTGGTAAGAAGATTCACTATTGCGCTCCCATTGTCATACACAGGGCAAATAGCACTGGCGTCGGTTCCCAGCATGTACAGTGCATTGTTCTAAAGAGGATCTACTGTTCTTGTCAGTTTCCTAAGCAGAGTTGAACTAGATATGGCCATGGGTGTAGGAAGCACAGTTCTTTTGTTCTGAGCAAGCTCACTGTTCTGGCCCTATAGGAAACACAGTAGAGTAGAAGAGTGCTCTTTTCTCAAAAGCAGAGTCTGTTTCTTCTAAGGCGAGCTAGTGTTTGTTTCCCAGTCCTAAATTGAGTTGAATCACATGGAGTTTTTGGTCCTACGAGCAAGAGTTGTTTTCTGGTAAGGAAAGTCACTATTGCGCTCCCATTGCCATACACAGTACAAATGGCACTCGCGTCTGTTCCCAGCAAGTACAGTGTATTGGACTGAAGAGGAGCTACTGTTCTTGTCAGTTTCCTAAGCAGAGTTGAACTAGATATGGCCCGTGTGTGTAGGAAGCACAGTTCTTTTGTTCTGAGCAAGCTCACTGTTCGGACCCAATATGAAACACAGCAGAGTAGAAGAGTGCTCTTTTCTCAAAAGCAGAGTGTTTCTCGTAAGGCGAGCTAGCGTTTGTTTCCCAGTCCTAAATGGAGTTGAATCTCATGCAGTATCTGGATCTACGAGCAAGAGTTGTTTTCTGGTTAGAAGAGTCACTATTGCGCTCCCATTGCCATACACAGTGCAAATAGCACTCACGTTTGTTCCCAGCATGTACAGTGTATTGCACTGAAGAGAGGCTACTGTTCCTGTCAGTTTCCTAAGCTGAGGTTTACTAGATATGGCCCGTGTGTGTAGGAAGCACAGTTCTTTTGTTCTGAGCAAGCTCACTGTTCTGGCCCTATAGGAAACACAGTAGAGTAGAAGAGTGCTCTTTTGTGAGAAGAAGAGTGTGTTTCTTGTAAGGCGAGCTAGCGTTTGTTTCCCAGTCCTAAATGGAGTTGAATCACATGCAGTTTCTGGTCCTACGAGCAAAAGTTTTTTTCTGGTAAGAAGAGTCACTATTGCGGTCCCATTGTAATACACAGAGTAAATAGCACTGGCGTCTGTTCCCAGCATTTACAGTGTATTGGACTGAAGAGGAGCTACTGTTCTTGTCAGTTTCCTAAGCAGAATTGAACTAGATATGGCCGTGTGTGTAGGAAGCACAGTTCTTTTGTTCTGAGCAAGTTCTCTCTTCTGGCCCTATAGGAAACACAGTAGAGTAAAAGCGTGCTCTTTTCTCAAAAGCAGAGTGCATTTCTTGTAAGGCAAGCTAGCGTTTGTTTCCCAGTCCTAAATTGAGTTGAATCACATGCAGTTTTTGGTCCTACGAGCAAGAGTTGTTTTCTGGTAAGGAAAGTCACTATTGCGCTCCCATTGCCATATACAGTACAAATAGCACTCGCGTCTGTTCCCAGCAAGTACTGTGTATTGGACCGAAGAGGAGCTACTGTTCTTGTCAGTTTCCTAAGCAGAGTTGAACTAGATATGGCCCGTGTGTGTAGAAGCACAGTTCTTTTGTTCTGAGCAAGCTCACTGTTCGGACCCAATATGAAACACAGCAGAGTAGAAGAGTGCTCTTTTCTCAAAAGCAGAGTGTTTCTAGTAAGGCGAGCTAGCATTTGTTTCCCAGTCCTAAATGGAGTTGAATCTCATGCAGTATCTGGATCTACGAGCAAGAGTTGTTTTCTGGTTAGAAGAGTCACTATTGCGCTCCCATTGCCATACACAGTGCAAATAGCACTCACGTCTGTTCCCAGCATGTACAGTGTATTGCACTGAAGAGGAGCTACTGTTCCTGTCAGTTTCCTAAGCAGAATTGAACTAGATATGGCCGTGTGTGTAGGAAGCACAGTTCTTTTGTTCTGAGCAAGTTCTCTCTTCTGGCCCTATAGGAAACACAGTAGAGTAAAAGCGTGCTCTTTTCTCAAAAGCAGAGTGCATTTCTTGTAAGGCAAGCTAGCGTTTGTTTCCCAGTCCTAAATTGAGTTGAATCACATGCAGTTTTTGGTCCTACGAGCAAGAGTTGTTTTCTGGTAAGGAAAGTCACTATTGCGCTCCCAAAGCCATATACAGTGCAAATAACACTCGCGTCTGTTCCCAGCAAGTACAGTGTATTGGACTGAAGAGGAGCTACTGTTTTGTCAGTTTCCTAAGCAGAATTGAACTAGATATGGCCGTGTGTATAGGAAGCACAGTTCTTTTGTTCTGAGCAAGCTCACTATTCGGACCCCATAGGAAAAACAGTAGTTAGAAGACTGCTCTTTTCTCAAAAGCAGAGTGTGTTTCTTGTAAGGCGAGCTAGCATTTGTTTCCCAGTCCTAAATGGAGTTGAGTCACATGCAGTTTCTGGTCCGACGAGCAAGAGTTGTTTTCTGGTAAGAAGAGTCACTATTGCACTCCCATTGTCATACAGAGGGCAAATAGCACTGGTGTCGTTTCCCAGCATGTACAGTGCATTGGACTAAAGAGGATCTACTGTTCTTGTCAGTTTCCTAAGCAGAATTGAACTAGATATGGCCATGGGTGTAGGAAGCACAGTTCTTTTGTTCTGAGCAAGCTCACTGTTCTGGCCCTATAGGAAACACAGTAGAGTAGAAGAGTGCTCTTTTCTCAAAAGCAGAGTGTGTTTCTTGTAAGGCGAGCTAGTGTTTGTTTCCCAGTACTAAATGGAGTTGAGTCACATGCAGTTTCTGGTCCTACGAGCAAGAGTTGTTTTCTGGTAAGAAGATTCACTATTGCGCTCCCATTGTCATACACAGGGCAAATAGCACTGGCGTCGGTTCCCAGCATGTACAGTGCATTGTTCTAAAGAGGATCTACTGTTCTTGTCAGTTTCCTAAGCAGAGTTGAACTAGATATGGTCCGTGTGTGTAGGAAGCACAGTTCTTTTGTTTTGAGCAAGCTCACTGTTCGGACCCAATATGAAACACAGCAGATTAGAAGAGTGCTCTTTTCTCAAAAGCAGAGTGTTTCTCGTAAGGCGAGCTAGCGTTTGTTTCCCAGTCCTAAATGGAGTTGAATCTCATGCAGTATCTGGATCTACGAGCAAGAGTTGTTTTCTGGTTAGAAGAGTCACTATTGCGCTCCCATTGCCATACACAGTGCAAATAGCACTCACGTCTGTTCCCAGCATGTACAGTGTATTGGACTGAAGAGGAGCTACTGTTCCTGTCAGTTTCCTAAGATGAGGTTTACTAGATATGGCCCGTGTGTGTAGGAAGCACAGTTCTTTTGTTCTGAGCAAGCTCACTGTTCTGGCCCTATAGGAAACACAGTAGAGTAGAAGAGTGCTCTTTTCTGAGAAGCAGAGTGTGTTTCTTGTAGGGCGAGCTAGCGTTTGTTTCCCAGTCCTAATTGGAGTTGAGTCACGTGCAGTTTCTGGTCCTACGACCAAGAGTTGTTTTCTGGTAAGAAGAGTCACTATTGCGCTCCCATTGTAATACACAGGGTAAATAGCACTGGCGTCTGTTCCCAGCATGTACAGTGTATTGGACTGAAGAGGAGCTACTGTTCTTGTCAGTTTCCTAAGCAGAATTGAACTAGATATTGCCCTGTGTGTTGGAAGCACAGTTCTTTTGTTCTGAGCAAGCTCTTTATTCTGGCCCTACAGGAAACACAGTAGAGTAGAAGAGGGCTCTTTTCTCAAAAGCAGAGTGTGTTTCTTGTAAGGCAAGCTAGCATTTGTTTCCCAGTCCTAAATTGAGTTGAATCACATGCAGTTTTTTGTCCTACGAGCAAGAATTTTTTTCTGGTAAGGAAAGTCACTATTGCGCTCCCATTGCCATACACAGTGCAAATAGCACTCGCGTCTGTTCCCAGCAAGTACAGTGCATTGGACTGAAGAGGAGCTACTGTTTTGTCAGTTTCCTAAGCAGAGTAGAACTAGATATGGCCCGTGTGTGTAGGAAGCACAGTTCTTTTGTTCTGAGCAAGCTCACTGTTCGGACCCCATATGAAACACAGTTGAGTAGAAGAGTGCTCTTTTCTCAAAAGCAGAGTGTGTTTCTGGTAAGACGATCTAGTGTTTGTTTCCCAGTCAGAAATGGAGTTGAATCTCATGCAGTTTCTGGTCCT
The DNA here is from genome assembly GCF_949786415.1 of Peromyscus eremicus. NCBI lineage: Eukaryota > Metazoa > Chordata > Mammalia > Rodentia > Cricetidae > Peromyscus > Peromyscus eremicus. The sequence goes on along the minus strand of NC_081417.1, from coordinate 208,710 downwards.
ACGAACAAGAGTTGTTTTCTGGTAAGAAGAGTCACTATTGCGCTCCCATTGCCATACACAGTGCAAATAGCACTCGCGTTTGTTCCCAGCAAGTACAGTGTATTGGACTGAAGAGGAGCTACTGTTCTTGTCAGTTTCCTAAGCAGAGTTGAACTAGATATGTCCCCCGTGTGTACGAAGCACAGTTCTTTTGTTCTGAGCAAGCTCACTGTTCTGGCACTATAGGAAACACAGTAGAGTAGAAGAGTGCTCTTTTCTCAAAAGCAGAGCGTATTTCTTGTAAGGCGAGCTAGCGTTTTTTTCGCAGTCCTAAATGGAGTTGAATCACATGCAGTTTCTGGTCCAATGACCAAGAGTTTTTTTCTGGTAAGAAGAGTCACTATTGCGCTCCCATTGTCATACACAGGGCAAATAGCACTGGCGTCAGTTCCCAGCATGTACAGTGTATTGGACTGAAGAGGATCTACTGTTCTTGTCAGTTTCCTAAGCAGAATTGAACTAGATATGTCCCGTGTGTAGGAAGTGCAGTTCTTTTGTTTTGAGGAAGCTCACTTTTCGGACCCCATATGAAACACAGTAGAGTAGAAGAGTGCTCTTTTCTCAAAAGCAGAGTGTGTTTCTTGTAAGGCGAGCTAGCGTTTGTTTCCCAGTACTAAATGGAGTTGAGTCACATGCAGTTTCTGGTCCTACGAGCAAGAGTTGTTTTCTGGTAAAAAGAGTCACTATTGAGCTCCCATTGTCACACAGAGGGCAAATAGTACTGGCGTTGGTTCCCAGCATGTACAGTGCATTGGACTAAAGAGGATCTACTGTTCTTGTCAGTGTCCTAAGCAGAATTGAACTAGATATGGCCATGGGTGTAGGAAGCACAGTTCTTTTGTTCTGAGCAAGCTCACTGTTCTGGCCCTATAGGAAACACAGTAGAGTAGAAGAGTGCTCTTTTCTCAAAAGCAGAGTGTGTTTCCTGTAAGGCGAGCTAGTGTTTGTTTCCCAGTACTAAATGGAGTTGAGTCACATGCAATTTCTGACCTACAAGCAAGAGTTGTTTTCTGGTAGGAAGATTCACTATTGCGCTCCCATTGTCATACACAGGGCAAATAGCACTGGCGTCGGTTCCCAGCATGTACAGTGCATTGTTCTAAAGAGGATCTACTGTTCTTGTCAGTTTCCTAAGCAGAATTGAACTAGATATGGCCATGGGTGTAGGAAGCACAGTTCTTTTGTTCTGAGCAAGCTCACTGTTCTGGCCCTATAGGAAACACAGTAGAGTAGAAGAGTGCTCTTTTCTCAAAAGCAGATTGTGTTTCTTGTAAGGCGAGCTAGTGTTTATTTCCCAGTTCTAAATGGAGTTGAATCACATACAGTTTCTGGTCCTACGAGCAAGAGTTGTTTTCTGGTAAGAAGAGTCACTATTGCTCTCCCATTGTCATACAGAGGGCAAATAGCACTGGTGTCGTCTCCCAGCATGTACAGTGCATTGGACTGAAGAGGAGCTACTGTTCTTGTCAGTTTCCTAAGCAGAGTTGAACTAGATATGGCCCGTGTGTGTAGGAAGCACAGTTCTTTTGTTTTGAGCAAGCTCATTCTTCAGACCACATAGGAAACACAATAGATTAGAAGAGTGCTCTTTTCTCAAAAGCAGATTGTGTTTCTTGTATGGCGGGCTAGTGTTTGTTTCCCAGCCAGAAATGGAGTTGAATCCCATTCAGTTTCTGGTCCTACGAGCAACAGTTGTTTTCTGGTAAGAAGAGTCACTATTGTGCTCCCATTGCCGTACACAGTGCAAATAGCACTCGCATCTGTTCCCAGCAAGTACAGTGTATTGGACTGAAGAGGAGCTACTCTTCTTGTCAGTTTCCTAAGCAGAGTTGAACTAGATACGGCCCGTGTGTGTAGGAAGCACAGTTCTTTTGTTCTGAGCAAGCTCACTGTTCGGACCCAATATGAAACACAGAAGAGTAGAAGAGTGCTCTTTTCTCAAAAGCAGAGTGTATTTCTTGTAAGGCAAGCTAGCGTTTTTTTCCCAGTCCTAAATGGAGTTGAATCACATGCAGTTTCTGGTCCAATGACCAAGAGTTTTTTTCTGGTAACAAGAGTCACTATTGCGCTCCCATTGTCATACACAGGGCAAATAGCACTGGCGTCAGTTCCCAGCATATACAGTGTATTGGACTGAAGAGGATCTACTGTTCTTGTCAGTTTCCAAAGCAGAATTGAACTAGATATGGCCATGGGCGTAGGAAGCACAGTTCTTTTGTTCTGAGCAAGCTCACTGTTCTGGCCCTATAGGAAACACAGTAGAGTAGAAGAGTGCCCTTTTCTGAGAAGCAGAGTGTGTTTCTTGTAAGGCGAGCTAGCGTTTGTTTCCCAGTCCTAAATGGAGTTGATTCACATGCAGTTTCTGGTCCTACGAGCAAGAGTTTTTTTCTGGTAAGAAGAGTCACTATTGTGCTCCCATTTTAATACACAGAGTAAATAGCACTGGCGTCTGTTCCCAGCATGTACAGTGTATTGGACTAAAGAGGAGCTACGGTTCTTGTCAGTTTCCTAAGCAGAATTGAACTAGATATGGCCGTGTGTGTAGGAAGCACAGTTCTTTTGTTCTGAGCAAGTTCTCTCTTCTGGCCCTATAGGAAACACAGTAGAGTAAAAGAGTGCTCTTTTCTCAAAAGCAGAGTGCATTTCTTGTAAGGCAAGCTAGCGTTTGTTTCCCAGTCCTAAATTGTGTTGAATCACATGCAGTTTTTGGTCCTACGAGCAAGAGTTGTTTTCTGGTAAGGAAAGTCACTATTGCGCTCCCTTTGCCATACACAGTGCAAATAGCACTCGCGTCAGTTCCCAGCAAGTACAGTGTATTGGACTGAAGAGGAGCTACTGTTTTGTCAGTTTCCTAAGCAGAGTTGAACTAGATATGGCCCGTCTGTGTAGGAAGCACAGTTCTTTTGTTCTGAGTAAGCTCACTGTTCGGACCCCATAAGAAACACAGTAGAGTAGAAGAGTGCTCTTTTCTCAAAAGCAGAGTGTGTTTCTTGTAAGGCGAGCTAGTGTTTGTTTCCCAGTACTAAATGGAGTTGAGTCACATGCAGTTTCTGGTCCTACGAGCAAGAGTTGTTTTCTGGTAAGAAGATTCACTATTGCGCTCCCATTGTCATACACAGGGCAAATAGCACTGGCGTCGGTTCCCAGCATGTACAGTGCATTGTTCTAAAGAGGATCTACTGTTCTTGTCAGTTTCCTAAGCAAAAATGAACTAGATATGGCCATGGGTGTAGGAAGCACAATTCTTTTGTTCTGAGCAAGCTCACTGTTCTGGCCCTATAGGAAACACAGTAGAGTAGAAGAGTGCTCTTTTCTCAAAAGCAGAGTGTGTTTCTTGTAAGGCGAGCTAGTGTTTGTTTCCCAGTACTAAATGGAGTTGAGTCACATGCAGTTTCTGGTCCTACGAGCAAGAGTTGTTTTCTGGTAAGAAGATTCACTATTGCGCTCCCATTGTCATACACAGGGCAAATAGCACTGGCGTCGGTTCCCAGCATGTACAGTGCATTGTTCTAAAGAGGATCTACTGTTCTTGTCAGTTTCCTAAGCAGAGTTGAACTAGATATGGTCCGTGTGTGTAGGAAGCACAGTTCTTTTGCTTTGAGCAAGCTCACTGTTCGGACCCAATATGAAACACAGCAGATTAGAAGAGTGCTCTTTTCTCAAAAGCGGAGTGTTTCTCGTAAGGCGAGCTAGCGTTTGTTTCCCAGTCCTAAATGGAGTTGAATCTCATGCAGTATCTGGATCTACGAGCAAGAGTTGTTTTCTTTTTAGAAGAGTCACTATTGCGCTCCCATTGCCATACACAGTGCAAATAGCACTCACGTCTGTTCCCAGCATGTACAGTGTATTGGACTGAAGAGGAGCTACTGTTCCTGTCAGTTTCCTAAGATGAGGTTTACTAGATATGGCCCGTGTGTGTAGGAAGCACAGTTCTTTTGTTCTGAGCAAGCTCACTGTTCTGGCCCTATAGGAAACACAGTAGAGTAGAAGAGTGCTCTTTTCTGAGAAGCAGAGTGTGTTTCTTGTAAGGCGAGCTAGCGTTTGTTTCCCAGTCCTAATTGGAGTTGAATCACATGCAGTTTCTGGTCCTACGACCAAGAGTTGTTTTCTGGTAAGAAGAGTCACTATTGCGCTCCCATTGTAATACACAGGGTAAATAGCACTGGCGTCTGTTCCCAGCATGTACAGTGTATTGGACTGAAGAGGAGCTACTGTTCTTGTCAGTTTCCTAAGCAGAATTGAACTAGATATGGCCCTGTGTGTTGGAAGCACAGTTCTTTTGTTCTGAGCAAGCTCTCGATTCTGGCCCTACAGGAAACACAGTAGAGTAGAAGAGGGCTCTTTTCTCAAAAGCAGAGTGTGTTTCTTGTAAGGCGAGCTAGCATTTGTTTCCCAGTCCTAAATTGAGTTGAATCACATGCAGTTTCTGGTCCTACGAGCAAGAGTTGTTTTCTGGTAAGAAGAGTCACTATTGCTCTCCCATTGTCATACAGAGGGCAAATAGCACTGGTGTCGTCTCCCAGCATGTACAGTGCATTGGACTGAAGAGGAGCTACTGTTCTTGTCAGTTTCCTAAGCAGAGTTGAACTAGATATGGCCCGTGTGTGTAGGAAGCACAGTTCTTTTGTTTTGAGCAAGCTCATTCTTCAGACCACATAGGAAACACAATAGATTAGAAGAGTGCTCTTTTCTCAAAAGCAGATTGTGTTTCTTGTATGGCGGGCTAGTGTTTGTTTCCCAGCCAGAAATGGAGTTGAATCCCATTCAGTTTCTGGTCCTACGAGCAACAGTTGTTTTCTGGTAAGAAGAGTCACTATTGTGCTCCCATTGCCGTACACAGTGCAAATAGCACTCGCGTCTGTTCCCAGCAAGTACAGTGTATTGGACTGAAGAGGAGCTACTGTTCTTTTGAGTTGCCTATGCAGAGTTGAACTAGATATGGCCCGTGTGTAGTAAGCACAGTTCTTTTGTTCTGAGCAAGCTCACTGTTCGGACGCCATAGGAAACACAGTAGAGTTGAAGAGTGCTCTTTTCTCAAAAGCAGAGTGTGTTTCTTGTAAGGCGAGCTAGCGTTTGTTTCCCCGTCCTAAAAGGAGTTGAATCACATGCAATTTCTGGTCCTACGAGCAAGAGTTGTTTTCTGGTAAGAAGAGTCACTATTGTGCTCTCATTGTCATACACAGGGCAAATAGCACTGGAGTCTGTTCCCAGCATGTACACTGTAGTGGACTGAAGAGGATCTACTGTTCTTGTCAGTTTCCTATGCAGAATTGAACTAGATATGGCCGTGTGTGTAGGAAGCACAGTTCTTTTTTTCTGAGCAAGCTCACTGTTCGGTCCACATAGGAAACACAGTAGAGTAGAAGAGTGCTCTTTTCTCAAAAGCAGAGTGTGTTTCTTGTAAGGCGAGCTAGCGTTTGTTTCCCAGACCTAAAAGGAGTTGAGTCACATGCAGTTTCTGGTCCTATGAGCAAGAGTTGTTTTCTGGTAAGAAGAGTCACTATTTCGCTCCCATTGTCATACACAGGGCAAATAGCACTGGAGTCCGTTCTCAGCATGTACAGTGCATTGGACTGAAGAAGATCTACTGTTCTTGTCAGTTTCCTAAGCAGAATTGAACAAATATGGCCATGGGTGTAGGAAGCACAGTTCTTTTGTTCTGAGAAAGCTCACTGTTCGGACCCCATAGGAAACATAATAGAGTAGAAGAGTGCTCTTTTTTCAAAAGCAGAGTGTGTTTCTTGTAATGCGAGCTAACGTTTGTTTCCCAGACATAAATGGAGTTGAATCACATGCAGTTTTTGGTCCTACGAGCAAGAGTTGTTTTCTGGTAAGAAGAGTCACTATTGTGCTCCCATTGCCATACACAGTGCAAATAGCACTCGATTCTGTTCCCAGCAATTACTGTGTATTGGACTGAAGAGGAGCTAGTCTTCTTGTCAGTTTCCTAAGCAGATTTGAACTAGATATGGCACGTGTGTGTAGGAAGCACAGTTCTTTTGTTCTGAGCAATCTCACTGTTAGGACCCCATAGGAAAAACAGTAGAGTAGAAGGGTGCTCTTTTCTCAAAAGCAGAGTGTGTTTCTTGTAAGGCGAGCTAGTGTTTGTTTCCCAGTCCTAAATGAATTTGAATACCATGCAGTTTCTGGTCCTATGAGCAAGAGTTGTTTTCTGGTAAGGAAAGTCACTATTGCGCTCCCATTGCATTACACAGTGCAAATAGCACTGGAGTCTGTTCCCAGCAAGTACAGTGTATTGGACATAAGAGGAGCTACTGTTCTTGTCAGTTTCCTAAGCAGAATTGAACTAGATATGGCCGCTGTGTGTAGGGAGCACAGTTCTTTTGTTCTGAACAAGCTTACTGTTCTGGCACTATAGGAAAAACAGTAAAGAAGAATAGTGCTCTTTTTTCAAAAGCAGAGTGTGTTTCTTGTAAGACGAGCTAGCATTTCTTTCCCAGTCCTAAATGGATTTGAGTCACATGAAGTTTCTGGTCCAACGAGCAAGAGTTGTTTTCTGGTAAGAAGAGTCACTATTGCGCTCCCATTGCCATACAAAGGGAAAATAGCACTGGTGTCTGTTCCCAGCAAGTCCAGTGTATTGGACTGAAGAGGAGCTACTGTTCTTGTCTGTTTCCTAAGCAGAGTTGAACTAGATATGGCCCGTGTGTGTAGGAAGCACAGTTCTTTTGAGCTGAGCAAGCTCACTGTTCGGACCCCATAGGAAACACAGTTGAGTAGAAGAGTGCTCTTTTCTCAAAAGCAGAGTGTGTTTCTTTTAAGGCGAGATAGCGTTCATTTCCCAGTTCTAAATGGAGTTGAATCACATGCAGTTTTTGGTCCTAAAAGCAAGAGTTGTTTTCTGGTAAGGAAAGACACTATTGTGCTCCCATTGTCATACACAGTGCAAATAGCACTGGCATCTGTTCCCAGCAAGTACAGTGTATTGGACTGAAGAGGAGCTACTGTTCTTGTCAGTTTCCTAAGCAGAGTTTTACTAGATATGGCCCGTGTGTGTAGGAAGCACAGTTCTTTTTTTCTGAGCAAGCTCACTGTTCGGACCCCATAGGAAACACAGTAGAGTAGAAGACTGCTCTTTTCTGAAAATCAGAGTGTGTTTCTTGTAAGGGGAGCTAGCGTTTGTTTCCCAGTCCTAAATGGAGTTGAATCACATGCAGTTTTTGGTCCTATGAGCAAGAGTTGTTTTCTGGTAAGGAAAGTAATTATTGCGCTCCCATTGCCATACACAGTGCAAAAAGCACTCGCGTATGTTTCTAGCAAGTACAGTGTATTGGACTGAGGAGGAGCTACTGTTCTTTTCAGTTTCCTAAGCAGAATTGAACTAGATATGGCCGTGTGTCTAGAAAGCACAGTTCTTTTGTTCTGAGCAAGCTCACTGTTCGGACAACATAGGAAAGGCTGTAGAGTAGAAGAGTGCTCTTTTATCAAAAGCAGAGTGTGTTTCTTGTATGTCGATCTAGTGTTTGTTTCCCAGTCCTAAATGCAGTTGAATCACATGCAGTTTTTGGTCCTATGAGCAAGAGTTGTTTTCTGGTAAGAAGAGTCACTATTGCGCTCCCATCCCATACACAGTGCAAATAGCACTCGCATCTGTTCCCAGCAAGTACAGTGTATTGGACTGAAGAGGAGCTACTGTTCTTGTCAGTTTCCTAAGCATATTTGAACTAGATATGGCCCGTGTGTGTAGGAAGCACAGTTCTTTTGTTCTGAGCAAGCTTATTGTTCGGACCCCATTTGAAACACAGTAGAGTAGACGAGTGCTCTTTTCTCAAAAGCAGAGTGTGTTTCTTGTAAGCCAAGCTAGAATTTCTTTCCCAGTCTTAAATGGAGTTGAATCACATGCAGTTTCTGGTCCTATGACCAAGAGTTTTTTTCTGGTAAGAAGAGTCACTATTGTGCTCCCATTGCCATACACAGTGCAAATAGCACTCGTGTCTGTTTCCAGCAATTACAGTGTATTGGACTGAAGAGGAGCTACTGTTCTTGTCAGTTTCCTAAGCACAGTTGAACTAGATATGGCCCGTGAGTGTAGGAAGCACTGTTCTTTTGTTCTGAGCAAGCACACTGTTCAGACACCATGGGAAACACAGTAGAGTAGAAGGAGCTCTTTTCTCAAAAGGAGAGTGTGTTTCGTGTAAGGTGAGCTAGTGTTTGTTTCCCAGTCAGAAAATCAGTTGAATCCCATGCAGTTTCTGGTCCTACAAGCAAGAGTTGTTTTGTAGTAAGAAGATTCACTATTGCGCTCCCATTGCCATACACAGTGCAAATAGCACTCGCGTCTGTTCCCAGGAAGAACAGTGCATTGGACTGAAGAGGAGCTATTGTTCTTGTCAGTTTCCTAAGCAGAGTTGAACTAGATATGGCCGTGTGTGTAAGAAGCACAGTTCTTTTGTTCTGAGCAATCTCACTGTTCAGACCCCATAGGAAACATAGTAGAGTAGAAGAGTGCTCTTTTCTCAAAAGCAGAGTGTGTTTCTTGTAAGAGGAGCTAGCCTTTGTTTCCCAGTCCTAAATGGAGTTGAATCACATGCAGTTTCTGTTCGTACAAGCAAGAGTTGTTTTTTGGTAAGAAGATTCATTATTGAGCTCCCATTGTTATACACAGGGCAAATAGAACTGGCGTCTGTTCCCAGCATGTACAGTGTATTGGACTGAAGAGGATCTACTGTTCTTGTCAGTTTCCTAAGCAGAATTGAACTAGATATGGCCGTGTGTGTCGGAAGCACAGTTCTTTTGTTCTGTGCAAGCTCACTGTTCGGACCCCATAGGAAACACAGTAGAGTAGAAGAGTGCTCTTTTCTCAAAAGCAGAGTGTGTTTCTTGTAACGCTAGCTAAGGTTTGTTTCCCAGACCTAAATGGAGTTGAATCACATGCAGTTTTTGGTCCTAAGAGCAAGAGTTGTTTTCTGGTAAGAAGAGTCACTATTGCGCTCCCATTGCCATACACAGTGCAAATAGCTCTCAATTCTTTTCCCAGCAAGTACAGAGTATTGTACTGAAGAGGAGCTACTGTTCTTGTCATTTTCCTAAGCAGATTTGAACTAGATATGGCCCGTGTCTGTAGGAAGCACAGTTCTTTTGTTCTGAGCAAGCTCACTGTCCGGACCCCATAGGAAACACAGTAGAGTTGAAGAGTGCTCTTTTCTCAAAAGCAGAGTGTGTTTCTTGTAATGCGAGATAGCATTTGTTTCCCAGTCCTAAATGGAGTTGAATCACATGCAGTTTCAATTCCTATGAGCAAGTTTTTTTCTGGTAATAAGAGTCACTATTGCGCTCCCATTGTCATACACAGGGCAAATAGCACTGTCGTCTGTTCCCAGCATGTACAGTGTATTGGACTGAAGAGAATATAGTGTATTGGACTGAAGAGAATATACTGTTCTTGTCAGATTCCTAAGCAGAATTGAAGTAGATTGGCCGTGTGTGTAGGAAGCACAGTTCTGTTGTTCTGAGCAAGCTCACTGTTCGGACATCATAGAAAACACAGTAGAGTAGAAGAGTGCTCTTTTCTCAAAAGCAGAGTGTGTTTCTTGTAAGGCGAGCTAGCGTTTGTCTCCCAGTCCTAACTGGAGTTGAATCACATGCAGTTTCCGGTCCTACAAGCAAGAGTTGTTTTCTGCTAAGGAAAGTCACTATTGTGCTCCAATTGCCATTCACAGTGCCAATAGCACGCGCGTCTGTTCCCAGCAAATACAGTGTATTGGACTGAAGAGGACCTACTGTTCTTCTCAGTTTCCTAATCAGAGTTGAACTAGATATGGCCCGTGTGTGTAGGAAGCACAGTTCTTTTGTTCTGAGCAAGTTCAATGTTTGGACCCCATAAAAAACACAGTAGAGTAGAAGAGTGCCCTTTTGTCAAAAGCAGAGTGTGTTTCTTGTAAGGCAAGCTAGTGTTTATTTCCCAGTTCTAAATGGAGTTGAATCACATGCAGTTTTTGGTTCTATGAGCAAGAGTTGTTTTCTGGTAAGGAAAGTCACTATTGTGCTCCCATTGCCATACACAGTGCAAATATCACTCGCATCTGTTCCCAGCAATTACAGTGTATTGGACTGAAGAGGAGCTACTCTTCTTGTCAGTTTCCTAAGCAGATTTGAACTAGATATGGCACGTGTGTGTAGGAAGCACAGTTCTTTTGTTCTGAGAAATCTCACTGTTAGGACACCATAGGAAAAACCATAGAGTAGAAGGGTGCTCTTTTCTCAAAAGAAGAGTATGTTTCTTGTAAGGCGAGCTAGTGTGTGTTTCCCAGTTCTAAATGGAGTTGAATCATATGCAGTTTCTGGTCCTACGAGCAAGAGTTGTTTTCTGGTAAGGAAAGTCACTATTGCGCTCCCATTGCATTACACAGTGCAAATAGCACTGGAGTCTGTTCCCAGCAAGTACAGTGTATTGGACATAAGAGGAGCTACTGTTCTTGTCAGTTTCCTAAGCAGAATTGAACTAGATATGGCCCCTGTGTGTAGGGAGCACAGTTCTTTTGTTCTGAACAAGCTCACTGTTCTGGCACTATAGGAAAAAGAGTAAAGTAGAATAGTGCTCTTTTCTCAAAAGCAGAGTGTGTTTCTTGTAAGGCGAGCTAGCGTTTCTTTCCCAGTCCTAAATGGATTTGAGTCACATGAAGTTTCTGGTCCTACGAGCAAGAGTTGTTTTCTGGTAAGAAGAGTCACTATTGCGCTCCCATTGCCATACACAGGGAAAATAGCACTGGCGTCTGTTCCCAGCAAGTACAGTGTACTGGACTGAAGAGGAGCGACTGTTCTTGTCATTTTCCTAAGCAGATTTGAACTAGATATGGCCCGTGCTTGTAGGAAGCACAGTTCTTTTGTTCTGAGCAAGCTCACTGTTCGGACCCAATAGGAAACACAGTAGAGTAGAAGAGTGCTCTTTTCTGAAAAGCAGAGTGTGTTTCTTGTAATGCGAGATAGCATTTGTTTCCCAGTCCTAAATGGAGTTGAATCACATGCAGTTTCAAGTCCTATGAGCAAGAGTTGTTTTCTGGTAATAAGAGTCACTATTGCGCTCCCATTGTCATACACAGTGCAAATAGCACTGGCGTCTGTTCCCAGCATGTACAGTGTATTGGACTGAAGAGAATATACTGTTCTTGTCAGTTTCCTAAGCAGAATTGAACTAGATATGGCCGTGTGTGTAGGAAGCACATTTTTTTTGTTCTGAGCAAGCTCACTTTTCGGACTCCATAGGAAACACAGTAGAGTAGAAGAGTGCTCTTTTCTAGAAATCAGAGTGTGTTTTTTGAAAGGCAAGCTAGCGTTTGTTTCCCAGTCATAAATGGAATTGAATCACATGCAGTTTCTGGTCCTACGACCAAGAATTGTTTTCTGGCAAGAAGAGTCACTATTGAGCTCCCAATGACATACACAAGGCAAATAGCACTGGCGTCTGTTCCCACCATGTACAGTGTATTGGACTGAAGAGGATCTACAGTTCTTGTCAGTTTCCTAAGCAGAATTGAACTATACAGGGCCGTGTGTGTAGGAAGCACAGTTCTGTTGTTCTGAGCAAGCTCACTGTTCGGACACCATAGGAAACACAGTAGAGTAGAAGAGTGCTCTTTTCTCAAAAGCAGAGTGTGTTTCTTGTAAGGCGAGCTAGCGTTTGTTTCCCAGTCATAAATGGAGTTGAATCACATGCAGTTTCCAGTCCTATGAGCAAGAGTTGTTTTCTGCTAAGGAAAGTCACTATTGTGCTCCCATTGCCATTAACAGTGCCAATAGCACTCACGTCTGTTCCCAGCAAGTACAGTGTATTGGACTGAAGAGGAGCTACTGTTCCTGTCTGTTTCCTAAGCAGAGTTGAACTACATATGGCCAGTGTGTGTAGGAAGCACAGTTCTTTTGTGCTGAGCAAGCTCACTGTTCGGACCCCATAGGAAACACAGTAGAGTAGAAGAGTGCTCTTTTCTCAAAAGCAGAGTGTGTTTCTTTTAAGGCGAGAGAGCTTTTATTTCCCAGTTCTAAATGGAGTTGAATCACATGCAGTTTTTGGTCCACGAGCAAGAGTTGTTTTCTGGTAAGGAAAGTCACTATTGCGCTCCCATTGTCATACACAGTGCAAATAGCACTGGAGTCTGTTCCCAGCAAGTATAGTGTATTGGACTGAAGAGGAGCTACTGTTCTTGTCAGTTTCTTAAGCAGAGTTTTACTAGATATGGCCCGTGTGTTTAGGAAGCACAGTTCTTTTGTTCTGAGCAAGCTCACTGTTCGGACCCCATAGGAAACAACGTAGAGTAGAAGAGTGCTCTTTTCTCAAAAGCAGAGTGTGTTTCTTGTAAGGCGAGCTAGCGTTTGTTTCCCAGTCCTAAAAGGAGTTGAATCACATGCAATTTCTTGTCCTATGAGCAAGAGTTGTTTTCTGGTAAGAAGAGTCACTATTGTGCTCCCATTGTCATACACAGGGCAAATAGCACTGGAGTCTGTTCCCAGCAAGTACAGTGTATTGGACATAAGAGGAACTACTGTTCTTGTCAGTTTCCTACGCAGAATTGAACTAGATATGGCCCGTGTTTGTAGGAAGCACAGTTCTTTTGTTCTGAGCAAGCTCACTGTTCTGACCCCTTAGAAAACACAGTATAATAGAAGAGTGCTCTTTTCTCAAAAGCAGAGTGTGTTTCTTGTAAGGCGAGCTAGCATTTGTTCCCAGTCCTAAATGGAGCTCAATCACAAGAGGTTTCTGGTCCTACTAGCAAGAGTTGTTTTCTGGTAAGACGAGTCACTATTGTGCTCCCATTGTTATACACAGGACAAATAGAACTGGCGTCTGTTCCCAGCATGTACAGTGTACTGGACTGAAGAGGATCTACTGTTCTTGTCAGTTTTCTAAGCAGAATTGAACTAGATATGGCCCGTGTTTGTAGGAAGCACAGTTCTTTTGTTCTGAGCAAGCTCACTGTTCTGACCCCTTGGGAAACACAGTATAGTAGAAGAGTGCTCTTTTCTCAAAAGCAGAGTGTGTTTCTTGCAATGCGAGCTAGCATTTGTTTCCCAGTCCTAAATAAAGTTGAATCCCATGCAGTTTCTGGTCCTACGAGCAAGAGTTGTTTTCTGGTAAGGAAAGTCACTATTGCGCTCCCATTGCATTACACAGTACAAATAGCACTGGTGTCTGTTCCCAGCAAGTACAGTGTATTCGACATAAGAGGAACTACTGTTCTTGTCAGTTTCCTAAGCAGAATAGAACTAGATATGGCCCCTGTGTGTAGGGAGCACAGTTCTTTTGTTCTGATCAAGTTCACTGTTCGGACCCCATAGGAAACACAGTAGAGTAAAAGAGTGCTCTTTTCTCAAAAGCAGAGTGTGTTTCTTGTAAGGCGAGCTAGTGTTTGTTTCCCAGTCCTAAATGGAGTTGAATACCATGCAGTTTCTGGCCCTAGGAGCAAGAGTTGTTTTCTCGTAAGAAGATTCACTATTGTGCTTCGATTGTCATACACAGGGCAAATAGCACTCGCGTCTGCTCCCAGCAAGTACAGTGTATTGGACTGAAGAGGAGCTACTGTTCTTGTCAGTTTCCTAAGCAGAGTTGAACTAGACATGGCCCGTGTGTAGGAAGCACGGTTCTTTTGTTCTGAGCAAGCTCACTGTTCGTACCCCATAGGAAACACAGTAGAGTAGAGGAGTGCTCTTTTCTCAAAAGTAGAGTGTGATCTTGTAAGGCGAGCTAGCGTTTGTTTCCCAGTACTAAATGGGGTTGAATCACATGCAGTTTCTGTTCCTATGAGCAAGAGTTGTTTTCTGGTAAGAAGAGTCACTATTGTGCTTCCATTGCCATACACAGTGCAAATAACACTCGCGTCTGTTCCCGGCAAGTACAGTGTATTGGACTGAAGAGGATCTACTGTTCTTGTCAGGTTCCTAAGCAGAGTTCAACTAGATATGACCCGTGTTTGTAGGAAGCACAGTTCTTTTGTTCTGATCAAGCTCACTGTTCGGACCCCATAGGAAACACAGTAGAGTAGAAGAGTGCTCTTTTCTCAAAAGCAGAGTGCGTTTCTTGTAAGGCGAGCTAGCATTTGTTCCCAGTCCTAAATGGAGCTCAATCACAAGAGGTTTCTGGTCCTACTAGCAAGAGTTGTTTTCTGGTAAGAAGAGTCGCTGTTGTGCTCCAATTGTTATACACAGGACAAATAGAACTGGCGTCTGTTCCCAGCATGTACAGTGTATTGGACTGAAGAGGATCTACTGTTCTTGTCAGTTTCCTAAGCAGAATTTTACTAGATATGGCCGTGTGTGTAGGAAGCCCAGTTCTTTTGTTCTGAGCAAGCTCACTGTTCGTACACCATAGGAAACACAGTAGAGGAGAAGAGTGCTCTTTTCTCAAAAGCAGAGTGTGTTTCTTGTAAGGCGAGCTAGCGTTTGTTTCCCAGTCCTAAATGGAGTTGAATCACATGCAGTTTCTGGTCCTACGAGCAAGAATTGTTTTCTGGTAAGAAAAGTCACTATTGCGCTCCCATTGTCATACACAGGGCAAATAGCCCTGGCATCTGTTCCCAACATGTACAGTGTATTGGACTGAAGAGGAGCTACTGTTCTTGTCAGTTTCCTAAGCACAGTTGAACTAGATATGGCCCGTGTGTGTAGGAAGCACTGTTCTTTTATTCTGAGCAAGCTCACTGTTCTGGCCCTATATGAAAAACAGTAGAGTAGAAGAGTGATCTTTTCTCAAAGCCGAGTCTATTTCTTGTAAGGTGAGCTAGCGTTTGTTTCCCAATCCTAAATGGAGTTGAATCACATGCAGTTTCTAATCCTACGAGCAAGAGTTGATTTCTGGTAAGAAGAGTCACTATTGTGCTCTCATTGGCATACACAGGGCAAATAGCACTGGCATCTGTTCCCAACATGTACAGTGTATTGGACTGAAGAGGATCTACTGTTCTTGTCAGTTTCCTAAGCAGAGTTGAACTAGATATGGCCGTGTGTGTAGGAAGCACATTTCTTTTGTTCTGAGCAAGCTCACTGTTCTGACCCCTTAGGAAACACAGTATAGTAGAAGAGTGCTCTTTTCTCAAAAGCAGAGTGTGTTTCTTGCAAGGCGAGCTAGCATTTGTTTCCCAGTCCTAAATGGAGTTGAATCCCATGCAGTTTCTGGTCCTAAGAGCAACAGTTGTTTTCTCTTAAGGAAAGTCACTATTGTGCTCCCATTGCATTACACAATGCAAATAGGACTGGTGTCTGTTCCCTGCAAGTACAGTGTATTGGACGTAAGAGGAACTACTGTTCTTGTCAGTTTACAAAGCAGAATTGAACTAGATATGGACGCTGTGTGTAGGGAGCACAGTTCTTTTGTTCTGAGCAAGCTCACTGTTCGGACCACATAGGAAACACAGTAGAATAGAAGAGTGCTCTTTTCTCAAAAGCAGAGTGTGTTTCTTGTAATGCGAGCTAGCGTTTGTTTCCCAGTCCTAAATGGAGTTGAATCACATGCATTTTCTGGTCCTACGAGCAAGAGTTGTTTTCTGGTAAAAAGAGTCACTATTGTGCTCCCATTGTTATACACAGGGCAAATAGAACTGGCGTTTGTTCCTAGCATGTACAGTGTATTGGACTGAAGAGGATCTACTGTTCTTGTCAGTTTCCTAAGCAGAATTGAACTAGATATGACCATGTGTGTAGGAAGCACAGTTCTTATGCTCTGAGCAAGCTCACTGTTCGGACACCATGGGAAACAGAGTAGTGTAGAAGAGTGCTCTTTTCTCAAAAGCAGAGAGTCTTTCTTGTAAGGCGAGCTTGCAATTGTTTCCCAGTCCTAAATGGAGTTGAATCACATGCAGTTTCTGGTCCTATGAGCAAGAGTTGTTTTCTGGTAAGAAGAGTCACTATTGCGCTCCCATTGTCATACACAGGGCAAATAGCACTGGCGTTGTTTCCCAGCATGTACAGTGTATTGGACTGAAGAGGAGCTACTCTTCTTGTCAGTTTCCTAAGCAGAGCTGAACTAGATATGGCCTGTGTTTGTAGGAAGCACAGTTCTTTTGTTCTGAGCAAGCTCACTGTTCTGACCCCTTAGGAAACACAGTATAGTAGAAGAGGGCTCTTTTCTCAAAAGCAGAGTGTGTTTCTAGCAAGGCGAGCTAGCATTTGTTTCCCAGTCCTAAATGGAGTTGAATCCCATGCAGTTTCTGGTCCTACAAGCAAGAGTTGTTTTCTCTTAAGGAAAGTCACTATTGCGCTCCCATTGCATTACACAGTGCAAATAGCACTGGTGTCTGTTCCCAGCAAGTACAGTGTATTGGACATAAGAGGAACTACTGTTCTTGTCAGTTTCCTAAGCAGAATTGAACTAGATATGGCCCCTGTGTGTAGGGAGCACAGTTCTTTTGTTCTGAGCAAGCTCACTGTTCGGACCCCAAAGGAAACACAGTAGAGTAGAAGAGTGCTCTTTTCTCAAAAGCAGAGTGTATTTCTTGTAAGGCGAGCTAGTGTTTGTTTCCCAGTCAGAAATGGAGTTGAATCGCATGCAGTTCCTGGTGCTACGAGCAAGAGTTGTTTTCTGGTAAGGAAAGTCACTATTGTGCTCCCTTTGCCATACACAGGGCAAATAGCATTCGCATCTGTTCCCAGCATGTACAGTGTATTGGAATGAAGAGGAGCTACTGCTCTTGTCAGTTTCCCAAGCAGAGTTGAACTAGATATGGCCTGTGTGTGTAGGAAGCACAGTTCTTTGGTTCTGAGCAAGATCGCTGTTCTGGCCCTATAGGAAACACAGTAGAGTAGAAGAGTGCTCTTTTCTCAAAAGCAGAGTCTATTTCTTGTAAGGTGAGTTAGCGTTTGTTTCCCAGTCCTAAATGGAGTTGAATCACAAGCAGTTTCTGGTCCTACGATCAAGAGTTGTTTTCTGGTAAGAGAGTCACTATTGTGCTCCCATTTTCATACACAGTTGAAATCGCACTCGCGTCTGCTTCCAGCATGTAAAGTGTATTGGACTGAAGAGGATCTACTGTTCTTGTCAGTTTCCTAAGCAGAGTTTAACTAGATATGGCCGTGTGTGTAGGAAGCCCAGTTCTTTTGTTCTGAGCAAGCTCACTGTTAGCACACCATAGGAAACACAGTAGAGTAGAAGGTGCTCATTTCTCAAAAGAAGAGTGTGTTTCTTGTAAGGCGAGCTAGTGGTTGTTTCCCATTCAGAAAAGGAGTTGAATCACATGCAGTTTCTGGTCCTACATGCAAGAGTTGTTTTCTGGTAAGAAGAGTCACTATTGTGCTCCCATTATTATACACAGGGCAAATAGAACTGGCGTCTGTTCCCAGCATGTACAGTGTATTGGACTGAAGAGGATCTACAGTTCTTGTCAATTTCCTAACCAGAATTGAAGTAGATATGGCCGTGTGTCTAGGAAGCACAGTTCTTTTGTTCTGAGCAAGCTCACTGTTCTGACCCTATATGAAACACAGTAGAGTAGAAGAGTGCTCTTTTCTGAAAAGCAGAGTGTGTTTCTTGTAAGGCGAGCTATCGTTTGTTTTGCAGTCCTAAATGCAGTTGAAGCACATGCAGTTTCTGGTCCTACAGGCAAGAGTTGTTTTCTGGTAAGAAGAGTCACTATTGTGCTCCCATTATTATACACAGGGCAAATAGAACTGGCGTCTACTCCCAGCATGTACAGTGTATTGGACTGAAGAGGATCTACAGTTCTTGTCAGTTTCCTAAGCAGAATTGAACTAGATGTGGCCATGTATGTAGTAAGCACAGTTCTTTTGTTCTGAGCAAGCTCACTGTTCGGACCCCATAGAAAACACAGTAGAGTAGAAGAGTGCTCTTTTCTCAAAAGCAGAGTGTGTTTCTTGTAAGGCGAGCTAACGTTTGTTTTCCAGTCCTAAAAGGAGTTGAATCACATGTAGTTATTGGTCCTACAAGCAAGAGTTGTTTTCTGGTAAGAAGAGTCACTATTGCGCTCCCATTGCCATACACAGTGCAAATAGCACTCGCGTCTGTTCCCAGCATGTACAGTGTAATGGACTGAAGAGGATCTACTGTTCTTGTCAGTTTTCTAAGCAGAGTTGAACTAGATATGGCCGTGTGTGTAGGAAGCACAGTTCTTTTGTTCTGAGCAAGCTCACTGTTCGGACCTATAGGAAACACAGTAGAGTAGAAGGAGCTCTTTTCTCAAAAGCAGAGTGTGTTTCTTGTAAGGCGAGCTAGCATATGTTTCCCAGTCCTAAATGGAGTTGAATCACATGCAGTTTATGGTCCTATGAGCAAGAATTGTTTTCTGGTAAGAAGAGTCACTATTGCGCTCCCATTGCCATACACAGTGCAAATAGCACTCGCGTCTGTTCCCAGCAAGTACAGTGTATTGGACTGAAGAGGAGCTACTGTTCTTGTCAGTTTGCTAAGCAGAATTGAACTAGATATGGCCTGAATGTGTAGGAAGCACAGTTCTTTTGTTCTGAGCAAGCTCACTGTTCGGACCACTTAGGAAACACAGTAGAGTAGATGAGTGCTCTTTTCCCAAAAGCAGAGTGTGTTTCTTGGAAGGCTAGCTAGCGTTTGTTTCCCAGTCCTAAATGGAGTTGAATCACATGCAGTTTCTGGTCCTACGAGCAAGAGTTGTTTTCTGGTAAGAAGAGTCACTATTGTGCTCCCATTATTATACACAGGGCAAGTAGAACTGGCGTCTGTTCCCAGCATGTACAGTGTATTGGACTGAAGAGGATCTACTGTTCTTGTCAGTTTCCTAAGCAGAATTGAACTAGATATGGCCGTGTGTGTAGGAAGCACAGTTCTGTTGTTTTGAGCAGGCTCACTGTTCTGGCCCTATTGGAAACACAGTAGAGTAGAAGAGTGCTCCTTTCTGAAAAGCATAGTGTGTTTCTTGTAAGGCAAGCTAGCGTTTGTTTCCTAGTCTTAAATGGAGTTGAATCACATGCAGTTTTTGGTCCATGAGAAGAGTTGTTTTCTGGTAAGGAAAGTCACTATTGCGCTCCCATTTTCATACACAGGGCAAATAGCACTCGCATCTGTTCCCAACATTTACAGTGTATTGGACTGAAGAGGAGCTACTGTTCTTGTCAGTTTCCTAAGCACAGTTGAACTAGATATGGCCCGTGTGTGTAGGAAGCACAGTTCTTTTGTTCTGAGCAAGCTCACTGTTCTGGCCCTATAGGAAACACAGTAGAGTAGAAGAGTGCTCTTTTCTCAAAAGCAGAGTCTATTTCTTGTAAGGTGAGCTAGCGTTTGTTTCCCAGTCCTAAATGGAGTGGAATCACATGCAGTTTCTAATCCTACGAGCAAGATTTGTTTTCTGGTAAGAAGAGTCACTATTGTGCTCTCATTGGCACACACAGTGCAAATAGCACTCTTGTCTGTTCCCAGCAAATACAGTGTATTGGACTGAAGAGGAGCTACTGTTCTTTTCAGTTTGCTAAGCAGAGTTGAACTAGATATGGCCGTGTTTGTAGGAAGCACAGTTCTTTTGTTCTGAGCAAGCTCACTGTTCAGACCACATAGGAAACACAGTAGAGTAGATGAGTGCTCTTTTCCCAAAAACAGAGTGTGTTTCTTGGAAGGCTAGCTAGCGTTTGTTTCCCAGTCCTAAATGGAGTTGAGTCACATGCAGTTTCTGGTCCTACGAGCAAGAGTTGTTTTCTGGTAAGAAGAGTCACTATTGTGCTCCCATTATTAAACACAGGGCAAGTAGAACTGGCGTCTGTTCCCAGCATGTACAGTGTATTGGACAGAAGAGGATCTACAGTTCTTGTCAGTTTCCTAACCAGAATTGAAGTAGATATGGCCGTGTGTGTAGGAAGCACAGTTCTTTTGTTCTGAGCAAGCTCACTATTCTGGCCCTATATGAAACACAGTAGAGTAGAAGAGTGCTCTTTTCTGAAAAGCAGAGTGTGTTTCTTGTAAGGCAAGCTAGTGGTTGTTTCCCAGTCAGAAAAGGAGTTGAATACCATGCAGTTTCTGGTCCTACAGGCAAGAGTTGTTTTCTGGTAAGAAGATTCACTATTGCGCTCCCATTGCCATACACAGTGCAAATAGCACTCGTGTCTGTTCCCAGCAAGTACAGTGTATGGGACTGAAGAGGAGCTACTGTTCTTTTCAGTTTGCTAAGCAGAGTTGAACTAGATATGGCCGTGTTTGTAGGAAGCACAGTTCTTTTGTTCTGAGCAAGCTCACTGTTCTGACTCTATAGGAAACACAGTAGAGTAGAAGAGTGCTCTTTTCTCAAAAGCAATTAGTAAGGTGAGTTAGCGTTTGTTTCCCGTTCCTAAATGGAGTTGAATCACAAGCAGTTTCTGGTCCTATGAGCAAGAGTTGTTTTCTGGTAAGAAGAGTCACTATTGCGCTCCCATTGCCATACACAGTGCAAATCGCACTCGCTTCTGCTTCCAGCAAGTACAGTGATTTGGACTGAAGACGAGCTACTGTTCTTGTCAGTTTCTTAAGCAGAATTGAACTAGATATGGCCTGAATGTGTAGAAAGCACAGTTCTTTTGTTCTGAGCAAGCTCACTGTTCGGACCACATAGGAAACACAGTAGAGTAGATGAGTGCTCTTTTCCCAAAAGCAGAGTGTGTTTCTTGTAAGGCTAGCTAGTGTTTGTTTCCCAGTCCTAAATGGAGTTGAGTCACATGCAGTTTCTGGTCCTATGAGCAAGAGTTGTTTTCTGGTAAGAAGAGTCACTATTGTGCTCCCATTATTAAACACAGGGCAAGTAGAACTGGCGTCTGTTCCCAGCATGTACAGTGTATTGGACAGAAGAGGATCTACAGTTCTTGTCAGTTTCCTTACCAGAATTGAACTAGATATGGCCGTGTGTGTAGGAAGCACAGTTCTTTTGTTCTGAGCAAGCTCACTATTCTGGCCCTATATGAAACACAGTAGAGTAGAAGAGTGCTCTTTTCTGAAAAGCAGAGTGTGTTTCTTGTAAGGCAAGCTAGTGGTTGTTTCCCAGTCAGAAAAGGAGTTGAATCACATGCAGTTTCTGGTCCTACAGGCAAGAGTTGTTTTCTGGTAAGAAGATTCACTATTGCGCTCCCATTGCCATACACAGTGCAAATAGCACTAGTGTCTGTTCCCAGCAAGTACAGTGTATGGGACTGAAGAGGAGCTACTGTTCTTTTCAGTTTGCTAAGCAGAATTGAACTAGATATGGCCGTGTGTGTAGGAAGCACAGTTCTGTTGTTTTGAGCAGGCTCACTGTTCTGGCCCTATTGGAAACACAGTAGAGTAGAAGAGTGCTCCTTTCTGAAAAGCAGAGTGTGTTTCTTGTAAGGCGAGCTAGCGTATGTTTCCCAGTCCTAAATGGAGTTGAATCACATGCAGTTTATGGTCCTATGAGCAAGAATTGTTTTCTGGTAAGAAGAGTCACTATTGCGCTCCCATTGCCATACACAGTGCAAATAGCACTCGCGTCTGTTCCCAGCAAGTACAGTGTATTGGACTGAAGAGGAGCTACTGTTCTTGTCAGTTTGCTAAGCAGAATTGAACTAGATATGGCCTGAATGTGTAGGAAGCACAGTTCTTTTGTTCTGAGCAAGCTCACTTTTCGGACCACTTAGGAAACACAGTAGAGTAGATGAGTGCTCTTTTCCCAAAACAGAGTGTGTTTCTTGGAAGGCTAGCTAGCGTTTGTTTCCCAGTCCTATATGGAGTTGAATCACATGCAGTTTCTGGTCCTACGAGCAAGAGTTGTTTTCTGGTAAGAAGAGTCACTATTGTGCTCCCATTATTATACACAGGGCAAGTAGAACTGGCGTCTGTTCCCAGCATGTACAGTGTATTGGACTGAAGAGGATCTACTGTTCTTGTCAGTTTCCTAAGCAGAATTGAACTAGATATGGCCATGTGTGTAGGAAGCACAGTTCTGTTGTTTTGAGCAGGCTCACTGTTCTGGCCCTATTGGAAACACTGTAGAGTAGAAGAGTGCTCCTTTCTGAAAAGCATAGTGTGTTTCTTGTAAGGCAAGCTAGCGTTTGTTTCCCAGTCTTAAATGGAGTTGAATCACATGCAGTTTTTGGTCCATGAGAAGAGTTGTTTTCTGGTAAGGAAAGTCACTATTGCGCTCCCATTTTCATACACAGGGCAAATAGCACTCGCATCTGTTCCCAACATGTACAGTGTATTGGACTGAAGAGGAGCTACTGTTCTTGTCAGTTTCCTAAGCACAGTTGAACTAGATATGGCCCGTGTGTGTAGGAAGCACAGTTCTTTTGTTCTGAGCAAGCTCACTGTTCTGGCCCTATAGGAAACACAGTAGAGTAGAAGAGTGCTCTTTTCTCAAAAGCAGAGTCTATTTCTTGTAAGGTGAGCTAGCGTTTGTTTCCCAGTCCTAAATGGAGTGGAATCACATGCAGTTTCTAATCCTACGAGCAAGATTTGTTTTCTGGTAAGAAGAGTCACTATTGTGCTCTCATTGGCATACACAGGGTAAATAGCACTGGCATCTGTTCCCAACATGTACAGTGTATTGGACTGAAGAGGATCTACTGTTCTTGTCAGTTTCCTAAGCAGAGTTGAACTAGATATGGCCTGTGTATGTAGGAAGCACAGTTCTTTTGTTCAGAGCAAGCTCACTGTTGGGACACAGTAGGAAACACAGTAGAGTAGAAGCAGCTCTTTTCTCAAAAGCAGAGTGTGTTTCTTGTAAGGCGAGCTAGTGGTTGTTTCCCAGTCAGAAAAGGAGTTGAATCCCATGCAGTTTCTGGTCCTACAATCAAGAGTTGTTTTCTGGTAAGAAGAGTCACTATTGCACTCCCATTGCCATACACAGTGCAAATAGCACTCTTGTCTGTTCCCAGCAAATACAGTGTATTGGACTGAAGAGGAGCTACTGTTCTTTTCAGTTCGCTAAGCAGAGTTGAACTAGATATGGCCGTGTTTGTAGGAAGCACAGTTCTTTTGTTCTGAGCAAGCTCACTGTTCTGACCCTATAGGAAACACAGTAGAGTAGAAGAGTGCTCTTTTCTCAAAAGCAATTAGTAAGCTGAGTTAGCGTTTGTTTCCCGTTCCTAAATGGAGTTGAATCACAAGCAGTTTCTGGTCCTATGAGGAAGAGTTTTTTCTGGTAAGAAGAGTCACTATTGCGCTCCCATTGCCATACACAGTGCAAATCGCACTCGCTTCTGCTTCCAGCAAGTACAGTGTATTGGACTGAAGACGAGCTACTGTTCTTGTCAGTTTCTTAAGCAGAATTGAACTAGATATGGCCTGAATGTGTAGAAAGCACAGTTCTTTTGTTCTGACTAAGCTCACTGTTCGGACCACATAGGAAACACAGTAGAGTAGATGAGTGCTCTTTTCCCAAAAGCAGAGTGTGTTTCTTGTAAGGCTAGCTAGCGTTTGTTTCCCAGTCCTAAATGGAGTTGAGTCACATGCAGTTTCTGGTCCTACGAGCAAGAGATGTTTTCTGGTAAGAAGAGTCACTATTGTGCTCCCATTATTAAACACAGGGCAAGTAGAACTGGCGTCTGTTCCCAGCATGTACAGTGTATTGGACAGAAGAGGATCTACATTTCTTGTCAGTTTCCTAACCAGAATTGAAGTAGATATGGCCGTGTGTGTAGGAAGCACAGTTCTTTTGTTCTGAGCAAGCTCACTATTCTGGCCCTATATGAAACACAGTAGAGTAGAAGAGTGCTCTTTTCTGAAAAGCAGAGTGTGTTTCTTGTAAGGCAAGCTAGTGGTTGTTTCCCAGTCAGAAAAGGAGTTGAATACCATGCAGTTTCTGGTCCTACAGGCAAGAGTTGTTTTCTGGTAAGAAGATTCACTATTGCGCTCCCATTGCCATACACAGTGCAAATAGCACTCGTGTCTGTTCCCAGCAAGTACAGTGTATGGGACTGAAGAGGAGCTACTGTTCTTTTCAATTTGCTAAGCAGAGTTGAAATAGATATGGCCGTGTATGTAGGAAGCACAGCTCTTTTGTTCAGAGCAAGCTCACTGTTGGGACACAATAGGAAACACAGTAGAGTAGAAGTAGCTCTTTTCTCAAAAGCAGAGTGTGTTTCTTGTAAGGCGAGCTAGTGGTTGTTTCCCAGTCAGAAAAGGAGTTCAATCCCATGCAGTTTCTGGTCCTACAATCAAGAGTTGTTTTCTGGTAAGAAGAGTCACTATTGCGCTCCCATTGCCATACACAGTGCAAATAGCACTCTTGTCTGTTCCCAGCAAATACAGTGTATTGGACAGAAGAGGAGCTACTGTTCTTTTCAGTTTGCTAAGCAGAGTTGAACTAGATATGGCCGTGTTTGTAGGAAGCACAGTTCTTTTGTTCTGAGCAAGCTCACTGTTCTGACCCTATAGGAAACACAGTAGAGTAGAAGAGTGCTCTTTTCTCAAAAGCAATTAGTAAGGTGAGTTAGCGTTTGTTTCCCGTTCCTAAATGGAGTTGAATCACATGCAGTTTCTGGTCCTACGAGCAAGAGTTGTTTTCTGGTAAGAAGAGTCACTATTATGCTCCCATTATTATACACAGGGCAAGTAGAACTGGCGTCTGTTCCCAGCATATACAGTGTATTGCACTGAAGAGGATCTACTGTTCTTGTCAGTTTCCTAAGCAGAATTGAAGTAGATATGGCCGTGTGTGTAGGAAGCACAGTTCTTTTGTTCTGAGCAAGCTCACTATTCTGGCCCTATATGAAACACAGTAGAGTAGAAGAGTGCTCTTTTCTGAAAAGCAGAGTGTGTTTCTTGTAAGGCGAGCTAGCGTTTGTTTTGCAGTCCTAAATGCAGTTGAATCCCATGCAGTTTCTGGTCTTACAGGCAAGAGTTGTTTTCTGGTAAGAAGATTCATTATTGCGCTCCCATTGCAATACACAGTGCAAATCGCACTCGCGTCTGCTTCCAGCATGTACAGTGTATTGGACTGAAGAGGATCTACAGTTCTTGTCAGTCTCCTGAGCAGATTTGAACTAGATATGGCCCATTTGTGTAGGAAGCACAGTTCTTTTGTTCTGAGCAAGCTCACTGTTCGGACCCCATAGAAAACACAGTAGAGTAGAAGAGTGCTCTTTTCTCAAAAGCAGAGTGTGTTTCTTGTAAGGCGAGCTAACGTTTGTTTTCCAGTCCTAAATGGAGTTGAATCACATCAGTTTTTGGTCCTATGAGAAAGAGTTGTTTTCTGGTAAGAAGAGTCACTATTGCGCTCCCATTGCCATACACAGTGCAAATAGCACTCTTGTCTGTTCCCAGCAAGTACAGTGTATTGGACTGAAGAGGAGCTACTGTTCTTGTCAGTTTCCTAAGCAGATTTGAACTAGATATGGCCCGTGTGTGTAGGAAGCACAGTTCTTTTGTTCTGAGCAAGCTCACTGTTCGGACACCATAGGAAACACAGTAGAGTAGAAGAGTGCTCTTTTCTCAAAAGCAGAGTGTGTTTCTTGTAAGGCGAGCTAGCGTATGTTTCCCAGTCCTAAATGGAGTTGAATCACATGCAGTTTCTGGTTCTACGAGCAAGAGTTGTTTTCTGGTAAGAAGAGTCACTATAGCACTCCCATTGTCATAAACAGGGCAAATAGCACTGGCTTCAGTTCCCAGCCTGTACAGAGTAGTGGACTGAAGTGGATCTACTGTCCTTGTCAGTTTCCTAAGCAGAATTGAACTAGATATGGCCGTGTGTGTAGGAAGCACAGTGCTTTTGTTCTAAGCAAGCTCCCTGTTCTGGCCTTATTGGAAACACAGTAGAGTAGAAGAGTGCTCTTTTCTCAAAAGCAGAGTGTGTTTCCTGTAAGGCGACCTAGCGTTAGATTCCCAGTCCTAGATGGAGATGAATCACATGCAGTTTTTGGTCCAATGAGCAAGAGTTGTTTTCTTGTAAGAAGAGTCACTATTGTGCTCTAATTGCCATACACAGTGCAAATAGCACTGGCGTCTGTTCCCAGCAAGTACAGTGTATTGGACTGAAGAGGAGCTACTTTTCTTGTCAGTTTCCTAAGCAGAGTTGAACTAGATATGGCCCGTGTGTGTAGGAAGCACAGTTTTTTTGTTCGAAGCAAGCTCACTGTTCTGGCCCTATAGAAAACACAGTAGAGTAGAAGGAGCTCATTTCTAAAAAGAAGAGTGTGTTTCTTGTAAGGCAAGCTAGTGGTTGTTTCCCATTCAGAAAAGGAGTTGAATCCCATGCAGTTTCTGGTCCTACAAGCAAGAGTTCTTTTCTGGTAAGAAGAGTCACTATTGTGCTCTAATTGCCATACACAGTGCAAATAGCACTGGCGTCTGTTCCCAGCAAGTACAGTGTATTGGACTGAAGAGGAGCTACTGTTCTTGTCAGTTTCCTAAGCAGAATTGAACTAGATATGGCCGTGGGTGTAGGAAGCTCAGTTGTTTTGTTCTGAGCAAGCTCACTGTTCGGACCACATAGGAAACACAGTAGAGTAGATGAGTGCTCTTTTCCCAAAAGCAGAGTGTGTTTCTTGTAAGGCTAGCTAGCATTTGTTTCCCAGTCCTAAATGGAGTTGAATCCCATGCAGTTTCTGGTTCTACGAGCAAGAGTTGTTTTCTGGTAAGAATAGTCACTATTGCACTCCCATTATTATACACAGGGCAAATAGAACTGGCGTCTGTTCCCCGCATGTACAGTGTATTTGACTGAAGAGGATCTACAGTTCTTGTCAGTTTCCTAAGCAGAATTGAAGTAGATATGGCCATGTATGTAGGAAGCACAGTTCTTTTGTTCTGAGAAAGCTCACTGTTCGGACCCCATAGAAAACACAGAAGAGTAGAAGAGTGCTCTTTTCTCAAAAGCAGAGTGTGTTTCTTGTAAGGCGAGCTAGCCTTTGTTTCCCAGTCCTATATGGAGTTGAATCACATGCAGTTTCTAGTCTTATGAGGAAGAATAGTTTTCTGGTAAGAAGAGTCACTATTGTGCTCCCATTGTCACACACAGGGCAAATAGCACTGGCGTCTGTTCCCAGCATGTACGGTGTATTGGACTGAAGAGGATCTACTGTTCTTGTCAGTTTCCTAATCAGAGTTGAACTAGATATGGCCCCTGTGTTCTAGGAAGCACAGTTCTTTTGTTATGAGCAAGCTCACTGTTCTGGCCCTATTGGAAACACAGTAGAGTAGAAGAGTGCTCTTTTCTCAAAAGCAGAGTCTATTTCTTGTAAGGCGAGCTAGCCTTTATTTCCCAGTTCTAAATGGAGTTGAATCACATGCAGTTTTTGGTCCTACGAGCAAGAGTTGTTTTCTGGTAAGGAAAGTCACTATTGGGCTCCCATTGCCATACACAGTGCAAAAAGCACTCCCTTCTATTCCCAGCAAGTACAGTGTATTGGACTGAAGAGGAGCTGCTGTTCTTGTCAGTGTTCTAAGCAGAGTTGAACTAGATATGGCCTGTGTGTGTAGGAAGCACAGTTCTTTTGTTCTGAGCAAGCTCACTGTTCGGATCCCATAAGAAACACAGTAGAGTAGAAGTGTGCTCTTTTCTCAAAAGCAGAGTGTGTTTCTTGTAAGGCGAGCTAGCGTTTGTTTCCAAGTCCTATATGGAGTTGAGTCACATGTAGTTTCTGGTCCTACGAGCAAGAGTTGTTTTCTGTTAAGAATAGTCACTATTGTGCTCCCATTGTTATACAAAGGGCAAATAGTACTGGCGTCTGGTCCCAGCATGTACAGTGTATTGGACTGAAGAGGATCTACTCTTCTTGTCATTTTCCTAAGCAGAGTTGAACTAGATATGGCCCGTGTGTGTACGAAGCACAATTCTTTTGTTCTGAGCAAGCTCACTGTTCGGACCCCTTAGGAAACAAAGTAGAGTAGAAGAGTGCTCTTTTCTCAAAAGCAGAGTGTGTTTCTTGTAAGGCGAGCTAGCGTTTGTTTCCCAGTCCTAAAAGGAGTTTAATCACATGCAGTTTCTGGTCCTATGACCAAGAGTTGTTTTCTGGTAAGAAGAGTAACTATTGCGCTCTCATTGCCATACACAGTGCAAATAGCACTCTTGTCTGTTTCCAGCAAGAACAGTGTATTGGACTGAAGAGGATCTACTGTTCTTGTCAGTTTCCTAAGCAGAGTTGAACTAGATATGGCCCGTGTGTGTAGGAAGCACAGTTCTTTTGTTCTGAGCAAGCTCACTGTTCGGACCCCATAGGAAACACAGTAGAGTAGAAGAGTGCTATTTTCTCAAGAGAAGAGTGTGTTTCTTGTAAGGCGAGCTAGCCTTTGTTTCCCAGTCCTATATGGAGTTGAGTCACATGCAGTCTCTAGTGCTACGAGCGAGAGTTGCTTTCTGGTAAGAAGAGTCACTATTGCGCTCCCATTGTCATACACAGGGCAAATAGCAATGGCGTCGGTTCCCAGCATGTACAGTGTATTGGACTGAAGAGGATCTACTGTTCTTGTCATTTTCCTAAACAGAGTTGAACTAGATATGGCCCGTGTGTATAGGAAGCACAGTTCTTTTTTTCTGAGCAAGCTCACTGTTCGGACCCCATAGGAAACACAGTAGAGTAGAAGAGTGCTCTTTTCTCAAAAGCAGAGTATGTTTTTGTAAGGCGAGCTAGCCTTTGTTTCCCAGTCCTATATGGAGTTGAATCACATGCAGTTTCTAGTGCTACCAGCGAGACTTGCTTTCTGGTAAGAAGAGTCACTATTGCGCTCCCATTGTCATACACAGGGCAAATAGCACTGGCGTTGGTTCCCAGCATGTACAGTGTATTGGACTGAAGAGGATCTACTGTTCTTGTCAGTTTCCTAAGGAGAATTGAACTAGATATGGCCATGTGTGTAGGAAGCACAGTTCTTTTGTTCTAAGCAAGCTCACTGTTTTGGCTCTATAGGAAACACAGTAGAGTAGAAGAGTGATCTTTTCTCTAAAGCAGGTGTGTTTCTTGTAAGGCGAGCTAGCGTTTGTTTCCCAGTCCTAAATGGAGTTGAATCAAATGCAGTTTTTGGTTTTATGAGCAAGAATTGTTTTATGGTAAGGAAAATCACTATTGCGCTCCCATTGCCATACACAGTGCAAAAAGCACTCGCGTTTGTTCCCAGCAAGTACAGTGAATTGGACTGAGGAGGAGATAATGTTCTTGTCAGTTTTCTAAGCAGAGTTGAACTAGATATGGCCCGTGTGTTTAGGAAGCACAGTTCTATGTTCTGAGCAAGCTCACCGTTCGGACCCCATAGGAAACACAGTAGAGAAGAAGAGTGCTCTTTCTCAAAAGCAGAGTGTGTTTCTTGTAAGGCGAGATAGCGTTTGTTTCCCAGTCCTAAATGGAGTTGAATCACATGCAGGTTCTTGTCCTATGAGCAAGATGTGTTTTCTGGTAAGAAGAGTCACTATTACGCTCCCATTGTCATACACAGGGCAAATAGCACTGGCGTCTGTTCCCGGCATGTACAATGTATTGGACTGAAGAGGAGCTACTGTTCTTGTAAGTTTCCTAAGCAGAATTGAACTACATATGTTGGTATGTGTTGGAAGCACAGTTCTTTTGTTCTGAACAAGCTCACTGATCTGGCCCTAAAGGAAACACAGTAGAGTAGAAGAGTGCTCTTTTCTCAAAAGCAGAGTGTGTTTCTTCTCATGTGAGCTAGCGTTTGTTTCTCAGTCCTAAATGGAGTTGAATCACGTCCAGTTTTTGGTCCTACGAGCAACAGTTGTTTTTTGGTAAAGAAAGTCACTATTGCGCTCCCATTGCCATACACAGTGCAAATAGCACTCGCGTCTGTTCCCAGCATGTACAGTGTATTGGACTGAAGAGGAGCTACTGTTCTTGTCAGTTTCCTAAGCAGAATTGAACTAGATATGGCCGTATGTGTAGGAAGCACAGTTCTTTTGTTCTGAGCAAGCTCACTGTTCGGACCCCATAGGAAACACAGTAGAGTAGAAGACTGCTCTTTTCTCAAAAGCAGAGTGTGTTTCTTGCAAGGCGAGCTAGCGTTTGTTTCCCAGTCCTAAATGGAGTTGAATCACATGCAGTTTCTGGTTCTACGAGCAAGAGTTGTTTTCTGGTAAGAAGAGTCACTATTGCGCTCCCATTGTCATACACAGGGCAAATAGCACTGGCGTCTGTTCAAGCATGTACAGTGTATTTGACTGAAGAGGAGCTACTGTTCTTGTCAGTTTCCTTAGCAGAATTGAACTAGATATGGCCCTATGTGTAGGAAGCACAGTTCTTTTGTTCTGAGCAACCTCACTGTTGTGGCCCTATAGGAAACACAGTAGAGTAGAAGAGTGCTCTTTTCTCAAAAGCAGAGTGTGTTTCTTGTAATGTGAGCTAGCATTTGTTTCTCAGTCTTAAATGGAGTTGAATCACATCCAGTTTTTGGTCCTACAAGCAAGAGTTGTTTTTTTGGTAAGGAAAGTCACTATTGCACTCCCATTGACATACACAGTGCAAATAGCACTCGCGTCTGTTCCCAGCATGTACAGTGTATTGGTCTGAAGAGGAGCTACTGTTCTTGTCAGTTTCCTAAGCAGAATTGAACTAGATATGGCCATATGTGTAGGAAGCACAGTTCTTTTGTTCTGAGCAAGCTCACTGTTCGGACCCCATAGGAAACACAGTAGAGTAGAAGACTGCTCTTTTCTCAAGAGCAGAGTGTGTTTCTTGTAAGGCGAGCTAGCATTTGTTTCCCAGTCCTAAATGGAGTTGAATCACATGCAGTTTCTGGTCCTACGAGCAAGAGTTATTTTCTGGTAAGAAGAGTCAATATTGCGCTCCCATTGTCATACACAGTGCAAATAGCACCGGCGTCTGTTCACAGCAAGTACAGTGTATTGGACGGAAAAGGAGCTACTGTTCTTGTCAGTTTCCTAAGCAGAGTTGAACTAGATATCGGCCGTGTGTGTAGGAAGCACAGTTCTTTTTTTCTGAGCAAGCTCACTGTTCGTATACCACAGGAAACACAGTAGAGTAGAAGGCTGCTCTTTTCTCAAAAGAAGAGTGTGTTTCTTGTAAGGCGATCTAGCGTTTGTTTCCCAGTCCTAAATGGAGTTGAATCACATGCAGTTTCTGGTCCTACGAGCAAGAGTTGGTTTCTGGTAAGAAGAGTCACTATTGTGCTCCCCTTGCCATACACAGTGCAAGTAGCACCTGTGTCTGTTCCCAGCAAGTACAGTGTATTGGACTGAAGAGGAACTACTGTTCTTGTCGGTTTCCTAAGCAGAGTTGAACTAGATATGGCCCGTGTGTAGGAAGCACAGTTTTTTTGTTCTGAGCAACCTCACTGTTCTGGCCCTATTGGAAACACAGTAGATTAGAAGAGTGCTCTTTTCTCAAAAGCGGAGTGGGTTTATTGTAAGGCGAGCTAGTGTTTGTTTCCCAGTCCTAAATGGAGTTGAATCACATGCAGTTTTTGGTCCTACGAGCAAGAGTTGTTTTCTGGTAAGGAAAGTCACTATTGCGCTCCCATTGCCATACACAGTGCAAATAGGACTCGCGTCTGTTCCCAGCAAGTACAGTGTATTGGACTGAAGAGGATCTACTGTTCTTGTCATTTTCCTAAGCAGAGTTGAACTAGATATGGCCCGTGTATGTAGGAAGCACAATTCTTTTGTTCTGAGCAAGCTCACTGTTCTTTACCTATAGGAAACACAGTAGAGGAGAAGAGTGCTCTTTTCTCAAAAGCAGAGTGTGTTTCTTGTAAGGCGAGGTAGCGTTTGTTTCCCAGTCCTAAATGTAGTTGAATCACATGCATTTTCTGGTCCTACGAGCAAAGGTTTTTTTCTGGTTAGAAGAGTCCCTATTGCCCTCCCATTGTCATACACAGGGCAAATAGCACTGGCGTCTGTTCCCAGCAAGTACAGTGTATTGGACTGAAGAGGAGCTACTGTTCTTGTAAGTTTCCTAAGCAGAATTGAACTAGATATGGCCGTGTGTGTACAAGCACTGTTCTTTTTTTCTCAGCAAGCTCACTGTTTGGACCCCATAGGAAACACAGTAGAGTAGAAGACTGCTCTTTTCTCAAGAGCAGAGTGTGTTTCTTGTAAGGCGAGCTAGCGTTTGTTTCCCAGTCCTAAATGGAGTTGAATCACATGCAGTTTCTTGTCCTACGAGCAAGAGTTGTTTTCTGGTAAGAAGAGTAAATATTGCGCTCCCATTGTCATACACAGTGCAAATAGCACTCGTGTCTGTTCCCAGCAAGTACAGTGTATTGGACGGAAGAGGAGCTACTGTTCTTGTCAGTTTCCTAAGCAGAGTTGTACTAGATATGGCCGTGTGTGTACAAGCACTGTTCTTTTGTTCTCAGCAAGATCACTGTTTTGGCTCTATAGGAAACACTGTAGAGTAGAAGAGTGATCTTTTCTCTAAAGCAGAGTGTGTTTCTTGTAGGCGAACTAGCATTTGTTTTCCAGTCCTAAATGGAGTTGAATCACATGCAGTTTTTTTCCTACGAGCAAGAATTGTTTTATGGTAAGGAAAATCACTATTGTGCTCCCATTGCCATACACAGTGCAAAAAGCACTCGCGTCTGTTCCCAGCAAGTACAGTGAATTGGACTGAAGAGGAGATACTGTTCTTGTCAGTTTTCTAAGCATAGTTGAACTAGATATGGCCCGTGTGTACGAAGCACAATTCTTTTGTTCTGAGCAAGCTCACTGTTCGGACCCAATAGGAAACACAGTGGAGTAGAAGACTGCTCTTTTCTCAAGAGCAGAGTGTGTTTCTTATAAGGCGAGCTAGCGTTTGTTTCCCAGTCCTAAATGGAGTTGAATCACATGCAGTTTTTGGTCCTACGAGCAAGAATTGTTTAATGGTAAGGAAAGTCACTATTGCGCTCCCATTGCCATACACAGTGCAAATAGCACTCGCATCTGTTCCCAGCATGTACAGTGTATTGGACTGAAGAGGAGCTACTGTTCTTGTCAGTTTCCTAAGCAGAATTGAACTAGATATGGCCGTATGTGTAGGAAGCACAGTTCTTTTGTTCTGAGCAAGTTCACTGTTCGGACCCCATAGGAAACACAGTAGAGTAGAAGACTGCTCTTTTCTCAAAAGCAGAGTGTGTTTCTTGTAAGGCGAGCTAGCGTTTGTTTCCCAGTCCTAAATGGAGTTGAATCACATGCAGTTTCTGGTTCTAGGAGCAAGAGTTGTTTTCTGGTAAGGAGAGTCAGTATTGCGCTCCCATTGTCATACACAGGGCAAATAGCACTGGCGTCTGTTCCCAGCATGTACAGTGTATTTCACTGAAGAGGAGCTACTGTTCTTGTCAGTTTCCTAAGCAGAATTGAACTAGATATGGCCGTATGTGTAGGAAGCACAGTTCTTTGTTCTGAACAAGCTCACTGTTCTTTACCTATAGGAAACACAGTAGAGTAGAAGAGTGCTCTTTTCTCAAAAGCAGAGTGTGTTTCTTGTAATGTGAGCTAGCGTTTGTTTCTCAGTCCTAAATGGAGTTGAATCACATCCAGTTTTTGGTCCTACGAGCAACAGTTGTTTTTTGGTAAAGAAAGTCACTATTGCGCTCCCATTGCCATACACAGTGCAAATAGCACTCGCGTCTGTTCCCAGCATGTACAGTGTATTGGACTGAAGAGGAGCTACTGTTCTTGTCAGTTTCCTAAGCAGAATTGAACTAGATATGGCCGTATGTGTAGGAAGCACAGTTCTTTTGTTCTGAGCAAGCTCATTGTTCGGACCCCATAGGAAACACAGTAGAGTAGAAGACTGCTCTTTTCTCAAAAGTAGAGTGTGTTTCTTGTAAGGCGTGCTAGCGTTTGTTTCCCAGTCCTATATGGAGTTGAATCACATGCAGTTTCTAGTTCTACGAGCAAGAGTTGTTTTCTGGTAAGAAGAGTCACTATTTCGCTCCCATTGTCATACACAGGGCAAATAGCACTGGCGTCTGTTCCAGCATGTACAGTGTATTTGACTGAAGAGGAGCTACTACTGTTCTTGTCAGTTTCCTAAGCAGAATTGAACTAGATATGGCCCTATGTGTAGGAAGCACAGTTCTTTTGTTCTGAGCAACCTCACTGTTGTGGCCCTATAGGAAACACAGTAGAGTAGAAGAGAGCTCTTTTCTCAAAAGCAGAGTGTGTTTCTTGTAATGTGAGCTAGCATTTGTTTCTCAGTCTTAAATGGAGTTGAATCACATCCAGTTTTTGGTCCTACAAGCAAGAGTTGTTTTTTGGTAAGGAAAGTCACTATTGCACTCCCATTGACATACACAGTGCAAATAGCACTCGCGTCTGTTCCCAGCATGTACAGTGTATTGGTCTGAAGAGGAGCTACTGTTCTTGTCAGTTTCCTAAGCAGAATTGAACTAGATATGGCCATATGTGTAGGAAGCACAGTTCTTTTGTTCTGAGCAAGCTCACTGTTCGGACCCCATAGGAAACACAGTAGAGTAGAACACTGCTCTTTTCTCAAGAGCAGAGTGTGTTTCTTGTAAGGCGAGCTAGCATTTGTTTCCCAGTCCTAAATGGAGTTGAATCACATGCAGTTTCTGGTCCTACGAGCAAGAGTTGTTTTCTGGTAAGAAGAGTCAATATTGCGCTCCCATTGTCATACACAGTGCAAATAGCACCGGCGTCTATTCACAGCAAGTACAGTGTATTGGACGGAAGAGGAGCTAATGTTCTTGTCAGTTTCCTAAGCAGAGTTGAACTAGATATCGGCCGTGTGTGTAGGAAGCACAGTTCTTTTTTTCTGAGCAAGCTCACTGTTCGTATACCACAGGAAACACAGTAGAGTAGAAGGCTGCTCTTTTCTCAAAAGAAGAGTGTGTTTCTTGTAAGGCGATCTAGCGTTTGTTTCCCAGTCCTAAATGGAGTTGAATCACATGCATTTTCTGGTCCTATGAGCAAGAGTTGGTTTCTGGTAAGAAGAGTCACTATTGCGCTCCCCTTGCCATACACAGTGCAAATAGCACCTGTGTCTGTTCCCAGCAAGTACAGTGTATTGGACTGAAGAGGAGCTACTGTTCTTGTCGGTTTCCTAAGCAGAGTTGAACTAGATATGGCCCGTGTGTGTAGGAAGCACAGTTTTTTGGTTCTGAGCAACCTCACTGTTCTGGCCCTATTGGAAACACAGTAGATTAGAAGAGTGCTCTTTTCTCAAATGCGGAGTGGGTTTATTGTAAGGCGAGCTAGTGTTTGTTTCCCAGTCCTAAATGGAGTTGAATCACATGCAGTTTTTGGTCCTACGAGCAAGAGTTGTTTTCTGATAAGGAAAGTCACTATTGCGCTCCCATTGCCATACACATTGCAAAAAGGACTCGCGTCTGTTCCCAGCAAGTACAGTGTATTGCACTGAAGAGGATCTACTGTTCTTGTAATTTTCCTAAGCAGAGTTGAACTAGATATGGCCCGTGTGTGTAGGAAGCACAGTTCTTTTTTTCTGAGCAAGCTCACTGTTCTTTACCTATAGGAAACACAGTAGAGTAGAAGAGTGCTCTTTTCTCAAAGCAGAGTGTGTTTCTTGTAAGGCGAGGTAGCGTTTGTTTCCCAGTCCTAAATGGAGTTGAATCACATGTAGTTTCTGGTCCTACGAGCAAAGGTTTTTTTCTGGTTAGAAGAGTCCCTATTGCCCTCCCATTGTCACACACAGGGCAAATAGCACTGGTGTCTGTTCCCAGCAAGTACAGTGTATTGGACTGAAGAGGAGCTATTGTTCTTGTAAGTTTCCTAAGCAGAATTGAACTAGATATGGCCGTGTGTGTACAAGCACTGTTCTTTTTTCTCAGCAAGCTCACTATTTTGGCTCTATAGGAAACACATAGAGTAGAAGAGTGATCTTTTCTCTAAAGCAGAGTGTGTTTCTTGTAAGGCGAGCTAGCGTTTGTTTCCCAGTCCTAAATGGAGTTTAATCACATGCAGTTTTTGTCCTACGAGCAAGAATTGTTTTATGGTAAGGAAAATCACTATTGCGCTCCCATTGCCATACACAGTGCAAATAGCACTCGCGTCTGTTCCCAGCAAGTACAGTGTATTGGACTGAAGAGGAGCTACTGTTCTTGTCAGTTTCCTAAGCAGAGTTGAACTAGATATGGCCCGTGTGTGTAGGAAGCACAGTTCTTTTGTTCTGAGCAAGCTCACTGTTCGTACACCACAGGAAACACAGTAGAGTAGAAGGCTGCTCTTTTCTCAAAAGAAGAGTGTGTTTCTTGTAAGGCGATCTAGCGTTTGTTTCCCAGTCCTAAATGGAGTTGAATCACATGCAGTTTCTGGTCCTATGAGCAAGAGTTGGTTTCTGGTAAGAAGAGTCACTATTGTGCTCCCCTTGCCATACGCAGTGCAAATAGCACCTGTGTCTGTTCCCAGCAAGTACAGTGTATTGGACTGAAGAGGAGCTACTGTTCTTGTCGGTTTCCTAAGCAGAGTTGAACTAGATATGGCCCGTGTGTGTAGGAAGCACAGTTTTTTTGTTCTGAGCAACCTCACTGTTCTGGCCCTATTGGAAACACAGTAGATTAGAAGAGTGCTCTTTTCTCCAAAGCAGAGTGGGTTTATTGTAAGGCGAGCTAATGTTTGTTTCCCAGTCCTAAATGGAGTTGAATCACATGCAGTTTTTGGTCCTACGAGCAAGAGTTGTTTTCTGGTAAGGAAAGTCACTATTGCGCTCCCATTGCCATACACAGTGCAAATAGGACTCGCGTCTGTTCCCAGCAAGTACAGTGTATTGGACTGAAGAGGTTCTACTGTTCTTGTCATTTTCCTATTCAGAGTTGAACTAGATATGGCCCGTGTGTGTAGGAAGCACAGTTCTTTTGTTCTGAGCAAGCTCTCTGTTCTTTACCTATAGGAAACTCAGTAGAGTAGAAGAGTGCTCTTTTCTCAAAAGCAGAGTGTGTTTCTTGTAAGGCGAGGTAGCGTTTGTTTCCAAGTCCTAAATGGAGTTGAATCACATGCATTTTCTGGTCTTACGAGCAAAGGTTTTTTTCTGGTTAGAAGAGTCCCTATTGCCCTCCCATTGTCACATACAGGGCAAATAGCACTGGCGTCTGTTCCCAGCAAGTACAGTGTATTGGACTGAAGAGGAGCTACTGTTCTTGTAAGTTTCCTAAGCAGAATTGAACTAGATACGGCCGTGTGTGTACAAGAACTGTTCTTTTTTTCTCAGCAAGCTCACTGTTTGGACCCCACAGGAAACACAGTAGAGTAGAAAACTGCTCTTTTCTCAAGAGCAGAGTGTGTTTCTTGTAAGGCGAGCTAGCGTTTGTTTCCCAGTCCTAAATGGAGTTGAATCACATGCATTTTCTGGTCCTATGAGCAAGAGTTGGTTTCTGGTAAGAAGAGTCACTATTGCGCTCCCCTTGCCATACACAGTGCAAATAGCACCTGTGTCTGTTCCCAGCAAGTACAGTGTATTGGACTGAAGAGGAGCTACTGTTCTTGTCGGTTTCCTAAGCAGAGTTGAACTAGATATGGCCCGTGTGTGTAGGAAGCCCAGTTTTTTTGTTCTGAGCAACCTCACTGTTCTGGCCCTATTGGAAACACAGTAGATTAGAAGAGTGCTCTTTTCTCAAAAGCGGAGTGGGTTTATTGTAAGGCGAGCTAGTGTTTGTTTCCCAATCCTAAATGGAGTCGAATCACATGCAGTTTTTGGTCCTACAAGCAAGAGTTGTTTTCTGATAAGGAAAGTCACTATTGTGTTCCCATTGCCATACACATTGCAAAAATGACTCGCGTCTGTTCCCAGCAAGTATAGTGTATTGGACTGAAGAGGATCTACTGTTCTTGTCATTTTCCTAAGCAGAGTTGAACTAGATATGGCCCGTGTGTGTAGGAAGCACACTTCTTTTGTTCTGAGCAAGCTCACTGTTCTTTACCTATAGGAAACACAGTAGAGTAGAAGAGTGCTCTTTTCTCAAAAGCAGAGTGTGTTTCTTGTAAGGCGAGGTAGCGTTTGTTTCCCAGTCCTAAAGGGAGTTGAATCACATGCAGTTTCTGGTCCTACAAGCAAAGGTTTTTTTCTGGTTAGAAGAGTCCCTATTGCCCTCCCATTGTCACACACAGGGCAAATAGCACTGGCGTCTGTTCCCAGCAAGTACAGTGTATTGGACTGAAGAGGAGCTATTGTTCTTGTAAGTTTCCTAAGCAGAATTGAACTAGATATGGCCGTGTGTACAAGCACTGTTCTTTTTTTCTCAGCAAGCTCACTATTTTGGCTCTATAGGAAACACAGTAGAGTAGAAGAGTGATCTTTTCTCTAAAGCAGAGTGTGTTTCTTGTAAGGCGAGCTAGCGTTTGTTTCCCAGTCCTAAATGGAGTTGAATCACATGCAGTTTTTGTCCTACGAGCAAGAATTGTTTTATGGTAAGGAAAATCACTATTGCGCTCCCATTGCCATACACAGTGCAAAAAGCACTCGCAACTGTTCCCAGCAAGTACAGTATATTGGAATGAAGAGGATCCACTGTTCTTGTCATTTTCCTAAGCAGAGTTGAACTAGATATGGCCCGTGGGTGTAGGAAGCACAGGTCTTTGGTTCTGAGCAAGCTCACTGTTCGGACCTCATAGGAAACACTGTAGAGTAGAAGAGTGCTCTTTTCTCAAAAGCAGAGTGTGTTTCTTGTAAGGCGAGCTAGCGTTTGTTTCCCAGTCCTAAATGGAGTTGAATCACATGCAGTTTCTGGTTCTACGAGCAAGAGTTGTTTTCTGGTAAGAAGAGTCAGTATTGCGCTCCCATTGTCATACACAGATCAAATAGCACTGGCGTCTGTTCCCAGCATGTACAGTGTATTTCACTGAAGAGGAGCTACTGTTCTTGTCAATTTCCTAAGCAGAATTGAACTAAATATGGCCTTATGTGTAGGAAGCACAGTTCTTTTGTTCTGAACAAGCTCACTGTTCTGGCCCTATAGGAAAAACAGTAGAGTAAAAGAGTGCTCTTTTCTCAAAAGCAGAGTGTGTTTCTTGTAATGTGAGCTAGCGTTTGTTTCTCAGTCCTAAATGGAGTTGAATCACATCCAGTTTTTGGTCCTACGAGGAAGAGTTGTTTTTTGGTAAAGAAAGTCACTATTGCGCTCCCATTGCCATACACAGTGCAAATAGCACTCGCGTCTGGTCCCAGCATGTACAGTGTATTGGACTGTAGATTAGCTACTGTTCTTGTCAGTTTCCTAAGCAGAATTGAACTAGATATGGCCGTATGTGTAGGAAGCACAGTTCTTTTGTTCTGAGCAAGCTCACTGTTCGGACCCCATAGGAAAAACAGTAGAGTAGAAGACTGCTCTTTTCTCACAAGCAGAGTGTGTTTCTTGTAAGGCAAGCTAGCGTTTGTTTCCCAGTCCTAAATGGAGTTGAATCACATGCAGTTTCTGGTTCTACGAGCAAGAGTTGTTTTCTGGTAAGAAGAGTCAGTATTGCGCTCCCATTGTCATACACAGGGCAAATAGCACTGGCGTCTGTTCCAGCATGTACAGTTTATTTGACTGAAGAGGAGCTACTGTTCTTTTCAGTTTCCTAAGCAGAATTGAACTAGATATGGCCGCATGTGTAGGAAGCACAGTTCTTTTGTTCTGAGCAACCTCACTGTTGTGGCCCTATAGGAAACACAGTAGAGTTGAAGAGTGCTCTTTTCTCAAAAGCAGAGTGTGTTTCTTGTAATGTGAGCTAGCGTTTGTTTCTCAGTCCTAAATGGAGTTGAATCACACCCAGTTTTTGGTCCTACGAGCAAGAGTTGTTTTTTGGTAAGGAAAGTCACTATTGCGCTCCCATTGACATACACAGTACAAATAGCACTCGCGTCTGTTCCCAGCATGTACAGTGTATTGGTCTGAAGAGGAGCTACTGTTCTTGTCAGTTTCATAAGCAGAATTGAACTAGATATGGCCGTATGTGTAGGAAGCACAGTTCTTTTGTTCTGATCCTGCTCACTGTTCGGACCCCATAGGAAACACAGTAGAGTAGAAGAGTGCTCTTTTCTCAAAAGCAGAGTGTGTTTCTTGTAAGGCGATCTAGCATTTGTTCCCAGTCCTAAATGGAGCTCAATCACAAGAGGTTTCTGGTCCTACTAGCAAGAGTTGTTTTCTGGTAAGAAGAGTCACTATTGTGCTCCCATTGTTATACACAGGACAAATAGAACTGGCGTCTGTTCCCAGCATGTACAGTGTATTGGACTGAAGAGGATCTACTGTTCTTGTCAGTTTCCTAAGCAGAATTTTACTAGATATGGCCCGTGTGTGTAGGAAGCACTGTTCTTTTATTCTGAGCAAGCTCACTGTTCTGGCCCTATATGAAAAACAGTAGAGTAGAAGAGTGCTCTTTTCTCAAAGCCGAGTCTATTTCTTGTAAGGTGAGCTAGCATTTGTTTCCCAGTCCTAAATGGAGTTGAATCACATGCATTTTCTAATCCTACGAGCAAGAGTTGTTTTCTGGTAAGAAGAGTCACTATTGTGCTCTCATTGGCATACACAGGGCAAATAGCACTGGCATCTGTTCCCAACATGTACAGTGTATTGGACTGAAGAGGATCTACTGTTCTTGTCAGTTTCCTAAGCAGAGTTGAACTAGATATGGCCGTGTGTGTAGGAAGCACAGTTCTTTTGTTCTGAGCAAGCTCACTGTTCTGACCCCTTAGGAAACACAGTATAGTAGAAGAGTGCTCTTTTCTCAAAAGCAGAGTGTGTTTCTTGTAAGGCGAGCTAGCGTTTGTTTCCCAGTCCTAAATGGAGTTGAATCACATGCATTTTCTGCTCCTACGAGCAAGAGTTGTTTTCTGGTAAAAAGAGTCACTATTGTGCTCCCATTGTTATACACAGGACAAATAGAACTGGCGTTTGTTCCTAGCATGTACAGTGTATTGGACTAAAGAGGATCTACTGTTCTTGTCAGTTTCCTAAGCAGAATTGAACTAGATATGGCCGTGTGTGTAGGAAGCACAGTTCTTTTGCTCTGAGCAAGCTCACTGTTCGGACACCATGGGAAACAGAGTAGAGTAGAAGAGAGCTCTTTTCTCAAAAGCAGAGAGTCTTTCTTGTAAGGCGAGCTCGCAATTGTTTCCCAGTCCTAAATGGAGTTGAATCACATGCAGTTTCTGGTCCTACGAGCAACAGTTGTTTTCTCTTAAGGAAAGTCACTATTGTGCTCCCATTGCATTACACAGTGCAAATAGCACTGGTGTCTGTTCCCTGTAAGTACAGTGTATTGGACATAAGAGGAACTACTGTTCTTGTCAGTTTACAAAGCAGAATTGAACTAGATATGGACCCTGTGTGTAGGAAGCACAGTTCTTTTGCTCTGCGCAAGCTCACTGTTCGGACCCCATAGGAAACACAGTAGAGTAGAAGAGTGCTCTTTTCTCAAAAGCAGAGTGTATTTCTTGTAAGGCGAGCTAGTGTTTGTTTCCCAGTCAGACATGGAGTTGAATCGCATGCAGTTCCTGGTGGTACGAGCAAGAGTTGTTTTCTCGTAAGGAAAGTCACTATTGTGCTCCCTTTGCCATACACAGGGCAAATAGCACTCGCATCTGTTCCCAGCATGTACAGTGTATTGGAATGAAGAGGAGGTACTGCTCTTGTCAGTGTCCCAAGCAGAGTTGAACTAGATATGGCCTGTGTGTGTAGGAAGCACAGTTCTTTGGTTCTGAGCAAGCTCACTGTTCGGACCCCATAGGAAACACAGTAGAGTAGAAGACTGCTCTTTTCTCAAGAGCAGAGTGTGTTTCTTGTAAGGCGAGCTAGCGTTTGATTCCCAGTCCTAAATGGAGTTGAATCACATGCAGTTTCTGGTCCTACGAGCAAGAGTTGATTTCTGGTAAGAAGAGTCACTATTGTGCTCCCCTTGCCATACACAGTGCAAATAGCACCTGTGTCTGTTCCCAGCAAGTACAGTGTATTGGACTGAAGAGGAGCTACTGTTCTTGTCGGTTTCCTAAGCAGAGTTGAACTAGATATGGCCCGTGTGTGTAGGAAGCACAGTTTTTTTGTTCTGAGCAACCTCACTGTTCTGGCCCTATTGGAAACACAGTAGATTAGAAGAGTGCTCTTTTCTCAAAAGCAGAGTGGGTTTATTGTAAGGCGAGCTAGTGTTTGTTTCCCAGTCCTAAATGGAGTTGAATCACATGCAGTTTTTGGTCCTACGAGCAAGAGTTGTTTTCTGGTAAGGAAAGTCACTATTGCGCTCCCATTGCCATACACAGTGCAAATAGGACTCGCGTCTGTTCCCAGCAAGTACAGTGTATTGGACTGAATAGGATCTACTGTTCTTGTCATTTTCCTAAGCAGAGTTGAACTAGATATGGCCCGTGTGTGTAGGAAGCACAGTTCTTTTGTTCTGAGCAAGCTCACTGTTCTTTACCTATAGGAAACACAGTAGAGGAGAAGAGTGCTCTTTTCTCAAAAGCAGAGTGTGTTTCTTGTAAGGCGAGGTAGCGTTTGTTTCCCAGTCCTAAATGGAGTTGAATCACATGCATTTTCTGGTCCTACGAGCAAAGGTTTTTTTCTGGTTAGAAGAGTCGCTATTGCCCTCCCATTGTCACACACAGGAAAAATAGCACTGGCCTCTGTTCCCAGCAAGTACAGTGTATTGGACTGAAGAGGAGCTACTGTTCTTCTAAGTTTCCTAAGCAGAATTGAACTAGATATGGCTGTGTGTGTACAAGCACTGTTCTTTTGTTCTCAGCAAGCTCACTGTTTTGGCTCTATAGGAAACACAGTAGAGTAGAAGAGTGATCTTTTCTCTAAAGCAGGTGTGTTTCTTGTAAGGCGAGCTAGCGTTTGTTTCCCAGTCCTAAATGGAGTTGAATCAAATGCAGTTTTTGGTCCTACGAGCAAGAATTGTTTTATGGTAAGGAAAATCACTATTGCACTCCCATTGCCATACACAGTGCAAAAAGCACTCGCGTCTGTTCCCAGCAAGTACAGTGAATTGGACTGAGGAGGAGATAATGTTCTTGTCAGTTTTCTAAGCAGAGTTGAACTAGATATGGCCCGTGTGTTTAGGAAGCACAGTTCTTTTGTTCTGAGCAAGCTCACTGTTCGGACCCCATAGGAAACACAGTAGAGAAGAAGAGTGCTCTTTCTCAAAAGCAGAGTGTGTTTCTTGTAAGGCGAGATAGCGTTTGTTTCCCAGTCCTAAATGGAGTTGAATCACATGCAGGTTCTTGTCCTATGAGCAAGATGTGTTTTCTGGTAAGAAGAGTCACTATTACGCTCCCATTGTCATACACAGGGCAAATAGCACTGGCGTCTGTTCCCGGCATGTATAATGTATTGGACTGAAGAGGAGCTACTGTTCTTGTAAGTTTCCTAAGCAGAATTGAACTACATATGGTGGTATGGGTTGGAAGCACAGTTCTTTTGTTCTGAACAAGCTCACTGATCTGGCCCTAAAGGAAACACAGTAGAGTAGAAGAGTGCTCTTTTCTCAAAAGCAGAGTTTGTTTCTTCTCATGTGAGCTAGCGTTTGTTTCTCAGTCCTAAATGGAGTTGAATCACATCCAGTTTTTGGTCCTATGAGCAAGAGTTGTTTTTTGGTAAGGAAAGTCACTATTGCGCTCCCATTGCCATACACAGTGCAAATAGCACTCGCGTCTGTTCCCAGCAAGTACAGTGTATTGGACTGAAGAGGAGCTACTGTTCTTGTCAGTTTCCTAAGCAGAATTGAACTAGATATGGCCGTGTGTGTACAAGCACTGTTCTTTTGTTCTCAGCAAGATCACTGTTTTGGCTCTATAGGAAACACTGTAGAGTAGAAGAGTGATCTTTTCTCTAAAGCAGAGTGTGTTTCTTGTAGGCGAACTAGCATTTGTTTTCCAGTCCTAAATGGAGTTGAATCACATGCAGTTTTTTTCCTACGAGCAAGAATTGTTTTATGGTAAGGAAAATCACTATTGTGCTCCCATTGCCATACACAGTGCAAAAAGCACTCGCGTCTGTTCCCAGCAAGTACAGTGAATTGGACTGAAGAGGAGATACTGTTCTTGTCAGTTTTCTAAGCATAGTTGAACTAGATATGGCCCCTTTGTAGGAAGCACAATTCTTTTGTTCTGAGCAAGCTCACTGTTCGGACCCAATAGGAAACACAGTGGAGTAGAAGACTGCTCTTTACTCAAGAGCAGAGTGTGTTTCTTATAAGGCGAGCTAGCGTTTGTTTCTCAGTCCTAAATGGAGTTGAATCACATCCAGTTTTTGGTCCTACGAGCAAGAATTGTTTAATGGTAAGGAAAGTCACTATTGCGCTCCCATTGCCATACACAGTGCAAATAGCACTCGCGTCTGTTCCCAGCATGTACAGTGTATTGGACTGAAGAGGAGCTACTGTTCTTGTCAGTTTCCTAAGCAGAATTGAACTAGATATGGCCGTATGTGTAGGAAGCACAGTTCTTTTGTTCTGAGCAAGTTCACTGTTCGGACCCCATAGGAAACACAGTAGAGTAGAAGACTGCTCTTTTCTCAAAAGCAGAGTGTGTTTCTTGTAAGGCGAGCTAGCGTTTGTTTCCCAGTCCTAAATGGAGTTGAATCACATGCAGTTTCTGGTTCTAGGAGCAAGAGTTGTTTTCTGGTAAGGAGAGTCAGTATTGCGCTCCCATTGTCATACACAGGGCAAATAGCA
Organism: Peromyscus eremicus; assembly: GCF_949786415.1. Classification (NCBI taxonomy): domain Eukaryota; kingdom Metazoa; phylum Chordata; class Mammalia; order Rodentia; family Cricetidae; genus Peromyscus; species Peromyscus eremicus. The sequence goes on along the minus strand of NC_081417.1, from coordinate 164,263 downwards.
CTGGCGTCTGTTCCCAGCATGTACAGTGTATTTCACTGAAGAAGAGCTACTGTTCTTGTCAGTTTCCTAAGCAGAATTGAACTAGATATGGCCGTATGTGTAGGAAGCACAGTTCTTTGTTCTGAACAAGCTCACTGTTCTGGCCCTACAGGAAACACAGTAGAGTAGAAGAGTGCTCTTTTCTCAAAATCAGAGTGTGTTTCTTGTAATGTGAGCTAGCGTTTGTTTCTCAGTCCTAAATGGAGTTGAATCACATCCAGTTTTTGGTCCTACGAGCAACAGTTGTTTTTTGGTAAAGAAAGTCACTATTGCGCTCCCATTGCCATACACAGTGCAAATAGCACTCGCGTCTGTTCCCAGCATGTACAGTGTATTGGACTGAAGAGGAGCTACTGTTCTTGTCAGTTTCCTAAGCAGAATTGAACTAGATATGGCCGTATGTGTAGGAAGCACAGTTCTTTTGTTCTGAGCAAGCTCACTGTTCGGACCCCATAGGAAACACAGTAGAGTAGAAGACTGCTCTTTTCTCAAAAGCAGAGTGTGTTTCTTGTAAGGCGAGCTAGCGTTTGTTTCCCAGTCCTAAATGGAGTTGAATCACATGCAGTTTCTGGTTCTACGAGCAAGAGTTGTTTTCTGGTAAGAAGAGTCACTATTGCGCTCCCATTGTCATACACAGGGCAAATAGCACTGGCGTCTGTTCAAGCATGTACAGTGTATTTGACTGAAGAGGAGCTACTGTTCTTGTCAGTTACCTTAGCAGAATTGAACTAGATATGGCCCTATGTGTAGGAAGCACAGTTCTTTTGTTCTGAGCAACCTCACTGTTGTGGCCCTATAGGAAACACAGTAGAGTAGAAGAGTGCTCTTTTCTCAAAAGCAGAGTGTGTTTCTTGTAATGTGAGCTAGCATTTGTTTCTCAGTCTTAAATGGAGTTGAATCACATCCAGTTTTTGGTCCTACAAGCAAGAGTTGTTTTTTTGGTAAGGAAAGTCACTATTGCACTCCCATTGACATACACAGTGCAAATAGCACTCGCGTCTGTTCCCAGCATGTACAGTGTATTGGTCTGAAGAGGAGCTACTGTTCTTGTCAGTTTCCTAAGCAGAATTGAACTAGATATGGCCATATGTGTAGGAAGCACAGTTCTTTTGTTCTGAGCAAGCTCACTGTTCGGACCCCATAGGAAACACAGTAGAGTAGAAGACTGCTCTTTTCTCAAGAGCAGAGTGTGTTTCTTGTAAGGCGAGCTAGCATTTGTTTCCCAGTCCTAAATGGAGTTGAATCACATGCAGTTTCTGGTCCTACGAGCAAGAGTTATTTTCTGGTAAGAAGAGTCAATATTGCGCTCCCATTGTCATACACAGTGCAAATAGCACCGGCGTCTGTTCACAGCAAGTACAGTGTATTGGACGGAAAAGGAGCTACTGTTCTTGTCAGTTTCCTAAGCAGAGTTGAACTAGATATCGGCCGTGTGTGTAGGAAGCACAGTTCTTTTTTTCTGAGCAAGCTCACTGTTCGTATACCACAGGAAACACAGTAGAGTAGAAGGCTGCTCTTTTCTCAAAAGAAGAGTGTGTTTCTTGTAAGGCGATCTAGCGTTTGTTTCCCAGTCCTAAATGGAGTTGAATCACATGCAGTTTCTGGTCCTACGAGCAAGAGTTGGTTTCTGGTAAGAAGAGTCACTATTGTGCTCCCCTTGCCATACACAGTGCAAGTAGCACCTGTGTCTGTTCCCAGCAAGTACAGTGTATTGGACTGAAGAGGAACTACTGTTCTTGTCGGTTTCCTAAGCAGAGTTGAACTAGATATGGCCCGTGTGTGTAGGAAGCACAGTTTTTTTGTTCTGAGCAACCTCACTGTTCTGGCCCTATTGGAAACACAGTAGATTAGAAGAGTGCTCTTTTCTCAAAAGCGGAGTGGGTTTATTGTAAGGCGAGCTAGTGTTTGTTTCCCAGTCCTAAATGGAGTTGAATCACATGCAGTTTTTGGTCCTACGAGCAAGAGTTGTTTTCTGGTAAGGAAAGTCACTATTGCGCTCCCATTGCCATACACAGTGCAAATAGGACTCGCGTCTGTTCCCAGCAAGTACAGTGTATTGGACTGAAGAGGATCTACTGTTCTTGTCATTTTCCTAAGCAGAGTTGAACTAGATATGGCCCGTGTATGTAGGAAGCACAATTCTTTTGTTCTGAGCAAGCTCACTGTTCTTTACCTATAGGAAACACAGTAGAGGAGAAGAGTGCTCTTTTCTCAAAAGCAGAGTGTGTTTCTTGTAAGGCGAGGTAGCGTTTGTTTCCCAGTCCTAAATGTAGTTGAATCACATGCATTTTCTGGTCCTACGAGCAAAGGTTTTTTTCTGGTTAGAAGAGTCCCTATTGCCCTCCCATTGTCATACACAGGGCAAATAGCACTGGCGTCTGTTCCCAGCAAGTACAGTGTATTGGACTGAAGAGGAGCTACTGTTCTTGTAAGTTTCCTAAGCAGAATTGAACTAGATATGGCCGTGTGTGTACAAGCACTGTTCTTTTTTTCTCAGCAAGCTCACTGTTTGGACCCCATAGGAAACACAGTAGAGTAGAAGACTGCTCTTTTCTCAAGAGCAGAGTGTGTTTCTTGTAAGGCGAGCTAGCGTTTGTTTCCCAGTCCTAAATGGAGTTGAATCACATGCAGTTTCTTGTCCTACGAGCAAGAGTTGTTTTCTGGTAAGAAGAGTAAATATTGCGCTCCCATTGTCATACACAGTGCAAATAGCACTCGTGTCTGTTCCCAGCAAGTACAGTGTATTGGACGGAAGAGGAGCTACTGTTCTTGTCAGTTTCCTAAGCAGAGTTGTACTAGATATGGCCGTGTGTGTACAAGCACTGTTCTTTTGTTCTCAGCAAGATCACTGTTTTGGCTCTATAGGAAACACTGTAGAGTAGAAGAGTGATCTTTTCTCTAAAGCAGAGTGTGTTTCTTGTAGGCGAACTAGCATTTGTTTTCCAGTCCTAAATGGAGTTGAATCACATGCAGTTTTTTTCCTACGAGCAAGAATTGTTTTATGGTAAGGAAAATCACTATTGTGCTCCCATTGCCATACACAGTGCAAAAAGCACTCGCGTCTGTTCCCAGCAAGTACAGTGAATTGGACTGAAGAGGAGATACTGTTCTTGTCAGTTTTCTAAGCATAGTTGAACTAGATATGGCCCGTGTGTACGAAGCACAATTCTTTTGTTCTGAGCAAGCTCACTGTTCGGACCCAATAGGAAACACAGTGGAGTAGAAGACTGCTCTTTTCTCAAGAGCAGAGTGTGTTTCTTATAAGGCGAGCTAGCGTTTGTTTCCCAGTCCTAAATGGAGTTGAATCACATGCAGTTTTTGGTCCTACGAGCAAGAATTGTTTAATGGTAAGGAAAGTCACTATTGCGCTCCCATTGCCATACACAGTGCAAATAGCACTCGCATCTGTTCCCAGCATGTACAGTGTATTGGACTGAAGAGGAGCTACTGTTCTTGTCAGTTTCCTAAGCAGAATTGAACTAGATATGGCCGTATGTGTAGGAAGCACAGTTCTTTTGTTCTGAGCAAGTTCACTGTTCGGACCCCATAGGAAACACAGTAGAGTAGAAGACTGCTCTTTTCTCAAAAGCAGAGTGTGTTTCTTGTAAGGCGAGCTAGCGTTTGTTTCCCAGTCCTAAATGGAGTTGAATCACATGCAGTTTCTGGTTCTAGGAGCAAGAGTTGTTTTCTGGTAAGGAGAGTCAGTATTGCGCTCCCATTGTCATACACAGGGCAAATAGCACTGGCGTCTGTTCCCAGCATGTACAGTGTATTTCACTGAAGAGGAGCTACTGTTCTTGTCAGTTTCCTAAGCAGAATTGAACTAGATATGGCCGTATGTGTAGGAAGCACAGTTCTTTGTTCTGAACAAGCTCACTGTTCTTTACCTATAGGAAACACAGTAGAGTAGAAGAGTGCTCTTTTCTCAAAAGCAGAGTGTGTTTCTTGTAATGTGAGCTAGCGTTTGTTTCTCAGTCCTAAATGGAGTTGAATCACATCCAGTTTTTGGTCCTACGAGCAACAGTTGTTTTTTGGTAAAGAAAGTCACTATTGCGCTCCCATTGCCATACACAGTGCAAATAGCACTCGCGTCTGTTCCCAGCATGTACAGTGTATTGGACTGAAGAGGAGCTACTGTTCTTGTCAGTTTCCTAAGCAGAATTGAACTAGATATGGCCGTATGTGTAGGAAGCACAGTTCTTTTGTTCTGAGCAAGCTCATTGTTCGGACCCCATAGGAAACACAGTAGAGTAGAAGACTGCTCTTTTCTCAAAAGTAGAGTGTGTTTCTTGTAAGGCGTGCTAGCGTTTGTTTCCCAGTCCTATATGGAGTTGAATCACATGCAGTTTCTAGTTCTACGAGCAAGAGTTGTTTTCTGGTAAGAAGAGTCACTATTTCGCTCCCATTGTCATACACAGGGCAAATAGCACTGGCGTCTGTTCCAGCATGTACAGTGTATTTGACTGAAGAGGAGCTACTACTGTTCTTGTCAGTTTCCTAAGCAGAATTGAACTAGATATGGCCCTATGTGTAGGAAGCACAGTTCTTTTGTTCTGAGCAACCTCACTGTTGTGGCCCTATAGGAAACACAGTAGAGTAGAAGAGAGCTCTTTTCTCAAAAGCAGAGTGTGTTTCTTGTAATGTGAGCTAGCATTTGTTTCTCAGTCTTAAATGGAGTTGAATCACATCCAGTTTTTGGTCCTACAAGCAAGAGTTGTTTTTTGGTAAGGAAAGTCACTATTGCACTCCCATTGACATACACAGTGCAAATAGCACTCGCGTCTGTTCCCAGCATGTACAGTGTATTGGTCTGAAGAGGAGCTACTGTTCTTGTCAGTTTCCTAAGCAGAATTGAACTAGATATGGCCATATGTGTAGGAAGCACAGTTCTTTTGTTCTGAGCAAGCTCACTGTTCGGACCCCATAGGAAACACAGTAGAGTAGAACACTGCTCTTTTCTCAAGAGCAGAGTGTGTTTCTTGTAAGGCGAGCTAGCATTTGTTTCCCAGTCCTAAATGGAGTTGAATCACATGCAGTTTCTGGTCCTACGAGCAAGAGTTGTTTTCTGGTAAGAAGAGTCAATATTGCGCTCCCATTGTCATACACAGTGCAAATAGCACCGGCGTCTGTTCACAGCAAGTACAGTGTATTGCACTGAAGAGGATCTACTGTTCTTGTAATTTTCCTAAGCAGAGTTGAACTAGATATGGCCCGTGTGTGTAGGAAGCACAGTTCTTTTTTTCTGAGCAAGCTCACTGTTCTTTACCTATAGGAAACACAGTAGAGTAGAAGAGTGCTCTTTTCTCAAAGCAGAGTGTGTTTCTTGTAAGGCGAGGTAGCGTTTGTTTCCCAGTCCTAAATGGAGTTGAATCACATGTAGTTTCTGGTCCTACGAGCAAAGGTTTTTTTCTGGTTAGAAGAGTCCCTATTGCCCTCCCATTGTCACACACAGGGCAAATAGCACTGGTGTCTGTTCCCAGCAAGTACAGTGTATTGGACTGAAGAGGAGCTATTGTTCTTGTAAGTTTCCTAAGCAGAATTGAACTAGATATGGCCGTGTGTGTACAAGCACTGTTCTTTTTTCTCAGCAAGCTCACTATTTTGGCTCTATAGGAAACACATAGAGTAGAAGAGTGATCTTTTCTCTAAAGCAGAGTATGTTTCTTGTAAGGCGAGCTAGCGTTTGTTTCCCAGTCCTAAATGGAGTTTAATCACATGCAGTTTTTGTCCTACGAGCAAGAATTGTTTTATGGTAAGGAAAATCACTATTGCGCTCCCATTGCCATACACAGTGCAAATAGCACTCGCGTCTGTTCCCAGCAAGTACAGTGTATTGGACTGAAGAGGAGCTACTGTTCTTGTCAGTTTCCTAAGCAGAGTTGAACTAGATATGGCCCGTGTGTGTAGGAAGCACAGTTCTTTTGTTCTGAGCAAGCTCACTGTTCGTACACCACAGGAAACACAGTAGAGTAGAAGGCTGCTCTTTTCTCAAAAGAAGAGTGTGTTTCTTGTAAGGCGATCTAGCGTTTGTTTCCCAGTCCTAAATGGAGTTGAATCACATGCAGTTTCTGGTCCTATGAGCAAGAGTTGGTTTCTGGTAAGAAGAGTCACTATTGTGCTCCCCTTGCCATACGCAGTGCAAATAGCACCTGTGTCTGTTCCCAGCAAGTACAGTGTATTGGACTGAAGAGGAGCTACTGTTCTTGTCGGTTTCCTAAGCAGAGTTGAACTAGATATGGCCCGTGTGTGTAGGAAGCACAGTTTTTTTGTTCTGAGCAACCTCACTGTTCTGGCCCTATTGGAAACACAGTAGATTAGAAGAGTGCTCTTTTCTCCAAAGCAGAGTGGGTTTATTGTAAGGCGAGCTAATGTTTGTTTCCCAGTCCTAAATGGAGTTGAATCACATGCAGTTTTTGGTCCTACGAGCAAGAGTTGTTTTCTGGTAAGGAAAGTCACTATTGCGCTCCCATTGCCATACACAGTGCAAATAGGACTCGCGTCTGTTCCCAGCAAGTACAGTGTATTGGACTGAAGAGGTTCTACTGTTCTTGTCATTTTCCTAAGCAGAGTTGAACTAGATATGGCCCGTGTGTGTAGGAAGCACAGTTCTTTTGTTCTGAGCAAGCTCTCTGTTCTTTACCTATAGGAAACACAGTAGAGTAGAAGAGTGCTCTTTTCTCAAAAGCAGAGTGTGTTTCTTGTAAGGCGAGGTAGCGTTTGTTTCCAAGTCCTAAATGGAGTTGAATCACATGCATTTTCTGGTCTTACGAGCAAAGGTTTTTTTCTGGTTAGAAGAGTCCCTATTGCCCTCCCATTGTCACATACAGGGCAAATAGCACTGGCGTCTGTTCCCAGCAAGTACAGTGTATTGGACTGAAGAGGAGCTACTGTTCTTGTAAGTTTCCTAAGCAGAATTGAACTAGATACGGCCGTGTGTGTACAAGAACTGTTCTTTTTTTCTCAGCAAGCTCACTGTTTGGACCCCACAGGAAACACAGTAGAGTAGAAAACTGCTCTTTTCTCAAGAGCAGAGTGTGTTTCTTGTAAGGCGAGCTAGCGTTTGTTTCCCAGTCCTAAATGGAGTTGAATCACATGCATTTTCTGGTCCTATGAGCAAGAGTTGGTTTCTGGTAAGAAGAGTCACTATTGCGCTCCCCTTGCCATACACAGTGCAAATAGCACCTGTGTCTGTTCCCAGCAAGTACAGTGTATTGGACTGAAGAGGAGCTACTGTTCTTGTCGGTTTCCTAAGCAGAGTTGAACTAGATATGGCCCGTGTGTGTAGGAAGCACAGTTTTTTTGTTCTGAGCAACCTCACTGTTCTGGCCCTATTGGAAACACAGTAGATTAGAAGAGTGCTCTTTTCTCAAAAGCGGAGTGGGTTTATTGTAAGGCGAGCTAGTGTTTGTTTCCCAATCCTAAATGGAGTCGAATCACATGCAGTTTTTGGTCCTACAAGCAAGAGTTGTTTTCTGATAAGGAAAGTCACTATTGTGTTCCCATTGCCATACACATTGCAAAAATGACTCGCGTCTGTTCCCAGCAAGTACAGTGTATTGGACTGAAGAGGATCTACTATTCTTGTCATTTTCCTAAGCAGAGTTGAACTAGATATGGCCCGTGTGTGTAGGAAGCACACTTCTTTTGTTCTGAGCAAGCTCACTGTTCTTTACCTATAGGAAACACAGTAGAGTAGAAGAGTGCTCTTTTCTCAAAAGCAGAGTGTGTTTCTTGTAAGGCGAGGTAGCGTTTGTTTCCCAGTCCTAAATGGAGTTGAATCACATGCAGTTTCTGGTCCTACGAGCAAAGGTTTTTTTCTGGTTAGAAGAGTCCCTATTGCCCTCCCATTGTCACACACAGGGCAAATAGCACTGGCGTCTGTTCCCAGCAAGTACAGTGTATTGGACTGAAGAGGAGCTATTGTTCTTGTAAGTTTCCTAAGCAGAATTGAACTAGATATGGCCGTGTGTACAAGCACTGTTCTTTTTTTCTCAGCAAGCTCACTATTTTGGCTCTATAGGAAACACAGTAGAGTAGAAGAGTGATCTTTTCTCTAAAGCAGAGTGTGTTTCTTGTAAGGCGAGCTAGCGTTTGTTTCCCAGTCCTAAATGGAGTTGAATCACATGCAGTTTTTGTCCTACGAGCAAGAATTGTTTTATGGTAAGGAAAATCACTATTGCGCTCCCATTGCCATACACAGTGCAAAAAGCACTCGCATCTGTTCCCAGCAAGTACAGTATATTGGAATGAAGAGGATCCACTGTTCTTGTCATTTTCCTAAGCAGAGTTGAACTAGATATGGCCCGTGGGTGTAGGAAGCACAGGTCTTTGGTTCTGAGCAAGCTCACTGTTCGGACCTCATAGGAAACACTGTAGAGTAGAAGAGTGCTCTTTTCTCAAAAGCAGAGTGTGTTTCTTGTAAGGCGAGCTAGCGTTTGTTTCCCAGTCCTAAATGGAGTTGAATCACATGCAGTTTCTGGTTCTAGGAGCAAGAGTTGTTTTCTGGTAAGAAGAGTCAGTATTGCGCTCCCATTGTCATACACAGATCAAATAGCACTGGCGTCTGTTCCCAGCATGTACAGTGTATTTCACTGAAGAGGAGCTACTGTTCTTGTCAATTTCCTAAGCAGAATTGAACTAAATATGGCCTTATGTGTAGGAAGCACAGTTCTTTTGTTCTGAACAAGCTCACTGTTCTGGCCCTATAGGAAAAACAGTAGAGTAAAAGAGTGCTCTTTTCTCAAAAGCAGAGTGTGTTTCTTGTAATGTGAGCTAGCGTTTGTTTCTCAGTCCTAAATGGAGTTGAATCACATCCAGTTTTTGGTCCTACGAGGAAGAGTTGTTTTTTGGTAAAGAAAGTCACTATTGCGCTCCCATTGCCATACACAGTGCAAATAGCACTCGCGTCTGGTCCCAGCATGTACAGTGTATTGGACTGTAGATTAGCTACTGTTCTTGTCAGTTTCCTAAGCAGAATTGAACTAGATATGGCCGTATGTGTAGGAAGCACAGTTCTTTTGTTCTGAGCAAGCTCACTGTTCGGACCCCATAGGAAAAACAGTAGAGTAGAAGACTGCTCTTTTCTCACAAGCAGAGTGTGTTTCTTGTAAGGCAAGCTAGCGTTTGTTTCCCAGTCCTAAATGGAGTTGAATCACATGCAGTTTCTGGTTCTACGAGCAAGAGTTGTTTTCTGGTAAGAAGAGTCACTATTGCGCTCCCATTGTCATACACAGGGCAAATAGCACTGGCGTCTGTTCCAGCATGTACAGTTTATTTGACTGAAGAGGAGCTACTGTTCTTTTCAGTTTCCTAAGCAGAATTGAACTAGATATGGCCGCATGTGTATTAAGCACAGTTCTTTTGTTCTGAGCAACCTCACTGTTGTGGCCCTATAGGAAACACAGTAGAGTTGAAGAGTGCTCTTTTCTCAAAAGCAGAGTGTGTTTCTTGTAATGTGAGCTAGCGTTTGTTTCTCAGTCCTAAATGGAGTTGAATCACACCCAGTTTTTGGTCCTACGAGCAAGAGTTGTTTTTTGGTAAGGAAAGTCACTATTGCGCTCCCATTGACATACACAGTACAAATAGCACTCGCGTCTGTTCCCAGCATGTACAGTGTATTGGTCTGAAGAGGAGCTACTGTTCTTGTCAGTTTCCTAAGCAGAATTGAACTAGATATGGCCGTATGTGTAGGAAGCACAGTTCTTTTGTTCTGATCCTGCTCACTGTTCGGACCCCATAGGAAACACAGTAGAGTAGAAGAGTGCTCTTTTCTCAAAAGCAGAGTGTGTTTCTTGTAAGGCGATCTAGCATTTGTTCCCAGTCCTAAATGGAGCTCAATCACAAGAGGTTTCTGGTCCTACTAGCAAGAGTTGTTTTCTGGTAAGAAGTGTCACTATTGTGCTCCCATTGTTATACACAGGACAAATAGAACTGGCGTCTGTTCCCAGCATGTACAGTGTATTGGACTGAAGAGGATCTACTGTTCTTGTCAGTTTCCTAAGCAGAATTTTACTAGATATGGCCCGTGTGTGTAGGAAGCACTGTTCTTTTATTCTGAGCAAGCTCACTGTTCTGGCCCTATATGAAAAACAGTAGAGTAGAAGAGTGCTCTTTTCTCAAAGCCGAGTCTATTTCTTGTAAGGTGAGCTAGCATTTGTTTCCCAGTCCTAAATGGAGTTGAATCACATGCATTTTCTAATCCTACAGCAAGAGTTGTTTTCTGGTAAGAAGAGTCACTATTGTGCTCTCATTGGCATACACAGGGCAAATAGCACTGGCATCTGTTCCCAACATGTACAGTGTATTGGACTGAAGAGGATCTACTGTTCTTGTCAGTTTCCTAAGCAGAGTTGAACTAGATATGGCCGTGTGTGTAGGAAGCACAGTTCTTTTGTTCTGAGCAAGCTCACTGTTCTGACCCCTTAGGAAACACAGTATAGTAGAAGAGTGCTCTTTTCTCAAAAGCAGAGTGTGTTTCTTGTAAGGCGAGCTAGCGTTTGTTTCCCAGTCCTAAATGGAGTTGAATCACATGCATTTTCTGCTCCTACGAGCAAGAGTTGTTTTCTGGTAAAAAGAGTCACTATTGTGCTCCCATTGTTATACACAGGACAAATAGAACTGGCGTTTGTTCCTAGCATGTACAGTGTATTGGACTAAAGAGGATCTACTGTTCTTGTCAGTTTCCTAAGCAGAATTGAACTAGATATGGCCGTGTGTGTAGGAAGCACAGTTCTTTTGCTCTGAGCAAGCTCACTGTTCGGACACCATGGGAAACAGAGTAGAGTAGAAGAGAGCTCTTTTCTCAAAAGCAGAGAGTCTTTCTTGTAAGGCGAGCTCGCAATTGTTTCCCAGTCCTAAATGGAGTTGAATCACATGCAGTTTCTGGTCCCACGAGCAACAGTTGTTTTCTCTTAAGGAAAGTCACTATTGTGCTCCCATTGCATTACACAGTGCAAATAGCACTGGTGTCTGTTCCCTGTAAGTACAGTGTATTGGACATAAGAGGAACTACTGTTCTTGTCAGTTTACAAAGCAGAATTGAACTAGATATGGACCCTGTGTGTAGGAAGCACAGTTCTTTTGCTCTGCGCAAGCTCACTGTTCGGACCCCATAGGAAACACAGTAGAGTAGAAGAGTGCTCTTTTCTCAAAAGCAGAGTGTATTTCTTGTAAGGCGAGCTAGTGTTTGTTTCCCAGTCAGACATGGAGTTGAATCGCATGCAGTTCCTGGTGGTACGAGCAAGAGTTGTTTTCTCGTAAGGAAAGTCACTATTGTGCTCCCTTTGCCATACACAGGGCAAATAGCACTCGCATCTGTTCCCAGCATGTACAGTGTATTGGAATGAAGAGGAGGTACTGCTCTTGTCAGTGTCCCAAGCAGAGTTGAACTAGATATGGCCTGTGTGTGTAGGAAGCACAGTTCTTTGGTTCTGAGCAAGCTCACTGTTCTGGCCCTTTAGGAAACACAGTAGAGTAGAAGAGTGCTCTTTTCTCAAAAGCAGAGTCTATTTCTTGTAAGGTGAGTTAGCGTTTGTTTCCCAGTCCTAAATGGAGTTGAATCACAAGCAGTTTCTGGTCCTACGATCAAGAATTGTTTTCTGGTAAGAGAGTCACTATTGTGCTCCCATTGTCATACACAGTGGAAATCGCACTCGCGTCTGCTTCCAGCATGTACAGTGTATTGGACTGAAGAGGATCTACTGTTCTTGTCAGTTTCCTAAGCAGAGTTGAACTAGATATGGCCGTGTGTGTAGGAAGCCCAGTTCTTTTGTTCTGAGCAAGCTCACTGTTAGCACACCATAGGAAACACAGTAGAGTAGAAGGTGCTCATTTCTCAAAAGAAGAGTGTGTTTCTTGTAAGGCGAGCTAGTGGTTGTTTCCCATTCAGAAAAGGAGTTGAATCACATGCAGTTTCTGGTCCTACATGCAAGAGTTGTTTTCTGGTAAGAAGAGTCACTATTGTGCTCCCATTATTATACACAGGGCAAATAGAACTGGCGTCTGTTCCCAGCATGTACAGTGTATTGGACTGAAGAGGATCTACAGTTCTTGTCAATTTCCTAACCAGAATTGAAGTAGATATGGCCGTGTGTCTAGGAAGCACAGTTCTTTTGTTCTGAGCAAGCTCACTATTCTGACCCTATATGAAACACAGTAGAGTAGAAGAGTGCTCTTTTCTGAAAAGCAGAGTGTGTTTCTTGTAAGGCGAGCTATCGTTTGTTTTGCAGTCCTAAATGCAGTTGAAGCACATGCAGTTTCTGGTCCTACAGGCAAGAGTTGTTTTCTGGTAAGAAGAGACACTATTGTGCTCCCATTGTTATACACAGGGCAAATAGACCTGGCGTCTGGTCCCAGCATGTACAGTGTATTGGACTGAAGAGGATCAACAGTTCTTGTCAGTTTCCTAAGCAGAATTGAACTAGATATGGCCATGGGTGTAGTAAGCACAGTTCTTTTGTTCTGAGCAAGCTCACTGTTCGGACCCCATAGAAAACACAGTAGAGTAGAACAGTGCTCTTTTCTCAAAAGCAGAGTGTGTTTCTTCTAAGGCGAGCTAACGTTTGTTTTCCAGTCTTAAAAGGAGTTGAATCACATGTAGTTATTGGTCCTACAAGCAAGACTTGTTTTCTGGTAAGAAGAGTCACTATTGCGCTCCCATTGCCATACACAGTGCAAATAGCACTCGCGTCTCTTCCCAGCATGTACAGTGTATTGGACTGAAGAGGATCTACTGTTCTTGTCAGTTTTCTAAGCAGAGTTGAACTAGATATGGCCGTGTGTGTAGGAAGCACAGTTCTTTTGTTCTGAGCAAGCTCACTGTTCGGACACTATAGGAAACACAGTAGAGTAGAAGGAGCTCTTTTCTCAAAAGCAGAGTGTGTTTCTTGTAAGGCGAGCTAGCGTATGTTTCCCAGTCCTAAATGGAGTTGAATCACATGCAGTTTATGGTCCTATGAGCAAGAATTGTTTTCTGGTAAGAAGAGTCACTATTGCGCTCCCATTGCCATACACAGTGCAAATAGCACTAGCGTCTGTTCCCAGCAAGTACAGTGTATTGGACTGAAGAGGAGCTACTGTTCTTGTCAGTTTGCTAAGCAGAATTGAACTAGATATTGCCTGAATGTGTAGGAAGCACAGTTCTTTTTTTCTGAGCAAGCTCACTGTTCGGACCACTTAGGAAACACAGTAGAGTAGATGAGTGCTCTTTTCCCAAAAGCAGAGTGTGTTTCTTGGAAGGCTAGCTAGCGTTTGTTTCCCAGTCCTAAATGGAGTTGAATCACATGCAGTTTCTGGTCCTACGAGCAAGAGTTGTTTTCTGGTAAGAAGAGTCACTATTGTGCTCCCATTATTATACACAGGGCAAGTAGAACTGGCGTCTGTTCCCAGCATGTACAGTGTATTGGACTGAAGAGGATCTACTGTTCTTGTCAGTTTCCTAAGCAGAATTGAACTAGATATGGCCGTGTGTGTAGGAAGCACAGTTCTGTTGTTTTGAGCAGGCTCACTGTTCTGGCCCTATTGGAAACACAGTAGAGTAGAAGAGTGCTCCTTTCTGAAAAGCATAGTGTGTTTCTTGTAAGGCAAGCTAGCGTTTGTTTCCCAGTCTTAAATGGAGTTGAATCACATGCAGTTTTTGGTCCATGAGAAGAGTTGTTTTCTGGTAAGGAAAGTCACTATTGTGTTCCCATTTTCATACACAGGGCAAATAGCACTCGCATCTCTTCCCAACATGTACAGTGTATTGGACTGAAGAGGAGCTACTGTTCTTGTCAGTTTCCTAAGCACAGTTGAACTAGATATGGCCCGTGTGTGTAGGAAGCACAGTTCTTTTGTTCTGAGCAAGCTCACTGTTCTGGCCCTATAGGAAACACAGTAGAGTAGAAGAGTGCTCTTTTCTCAAAAGCAATTAGTAAGGTGAGTTAGCGTTTGTTTCCCGTTCCTAAATGGAGTTGAATCATAAGCAGTTTCTGGTCCTATGAGCAAGAGTTGTTTTCTGGTAAGAAGAGTCACTATTGCGCTCCCATTGCCATACACCGTGCAAATCGCACTCGCTTCTGCTTCCAGCAAGTACAGTGTATTGGACTGAAGAGGAGCTACTGTTCTTGTCAGTTTCTTAAGCAGAATTGAACTAGATATGGCCTGAATGTGTAGAAAGCACAGTTCTTTTGTTCTGAGCAAGCTGACTGTTCGGACCACATAGGAAACACAGTAGAGTAGATGAGTGCTCTTTTCCCAAAAGCAGAGTGTGTTTCTTGTAAGGCTAGCTAGTGTTTGTTTCCCAGTCCTAAATGGAGTTGAGTCACATGCAGTTTCTGGTCCTACGAGCAAGAGTTGTTTTCTGGTAAGAAGAGTCACTATTGTGCTCCCATTATTAAACACAGGGCAAGTAGAACTGGCGTCTGTTCCCAGCATGTACAGTGTATTGGACAGAAGAGGATCTACAGTTCTTGTCAGTTTCCTAACCAGAATTGAAGTAGATATGGCCGTGTGTGTAGGAAGCACAGTTCTTTTGTTCTGAGCAAGCTCACTATTCTGGCACTATATGAAACACAGTAGAGTAGAAGAGTGCTCTTTTCTGAAAAGCAGAGTGTGTTTCTTGTAAGGCAAGCTAGTGGTTGTTTCCCAGTCAGAAAAGGAGTTGAATACCATGCAGTTTCTGGTCCTACAGGCAAGAGTTGTTTTCTGGTAAGAAGATTCACTATTGCGCTCCCATTGCCATACACAGTGCAAATAGCACTCGTGTCTGTTCCCAGCAAGTACAGTGTATGGGACTGAAGAGGAGCTACTGTTCTTTTCAGTTTGCTAAGCAGAGTTGAACTAGATATGGCCGTGTATGTAGGAAGCACAGCTCTTTTGTTCAGAGCAAGCTCACTGTTGGGACACAATAGGAAACACAGTAGAGTAGAAGCAGCTCTTTTCTCAAAAGCAGAGTGTGTTTCTTGTAAGGCGAGCTAGTGGTTGTTTCCCAGTCAGAAAAGGAGTTGAATCCCATGCAGTTTCTGGTCCTACAATCAAGAGTTGTTTTCTGGTAAGAAGAGTCACTATTGCGCTCCCATTGCCATACACAGTGCAAATGGCACTCTTGTCTGTTCCCAGCAAATACAGTGTATTGCACTGAAGAGGAGCTACTGTTCTTTTCAGTTTGCTAAGCAGAGTTGAACTAGATATGGCCGTGTTTGTAGGAAGCACAGTTCTTTTGTTCTGAGCAAGCTCACTGTTCTGACCCTATAGGAAACACAGTAGAGTAGAAGAGTGCTCTTTTCTCAAAAGCAATTAGTAAGGTGAGTTAGCGTTTGTTTCCCGTTCCTAAATGGAGTTGAATCACAAGCAGTTTCTGGTCCTATGAGCAAGAGTTGTTTTCTGGTAAGAAGAGTCACTATTGCGCTCCCATTGCCATACACAGTGCAAATCGCACTTGCTTCTGCTTCCAGCAAGTACAGTGTATTGGACTGAAGAGGAGCTACTGTTCTTGTCAGTTTCTTAAGCAGAATTGAACTAGATATGGCCTGAATGTGTAGAAAGCACAGTTCTTTTGTTCTGAGCAAGCTCACTGTTCGGACCACATAGGAAACACAGTAGAGTAGATGAGTGCTCTTTTCCCAAAAGCAGAGTGTGTTTCTTGTAAGGCTAGCTAGTGTTTGTTTCCCAGTCCTAAATGGAGTTGAGTCACATGCAGTTTCTGGTCCTACGAGCAAGAGTTGTTTTCTGGTAAGAAGAGTCACTATTGTGCTCATATTATTAAACACAGGGCAAGTAGAACTGGCGTCTGTTCCCAGCATGTACAGTGTATTGGACAGAATAGGATCTACAGTTCTTGTCAGTTTCCTTACCAATATTGAAGTAGATATGGCCGTGTGTGTAGGAAGCACAGTTCTTTTGTTCTGAGCAAGCTCACTATTCTGGCCCTATATGAAACACAGTAGAGTAGAAGAGTGCTCTTTTCTGAAAAGCAGAGTGTGTTTCTTGTAAGGCAAGCTAGTGGTTGTTTCCCAGTCAGAAAAGGAGTTGAATACCATGCAGTTTCTGGTCCTACAGGCAAGAGTTGTTTTCTGGTAAGAAGATTCACTATTGCGCTCCCATTGCCATACACAGTGCAAATAGCACTAGTGTCTGTTCCCAGCAAGTACAGTGTATGGGACTGAAGAGGAGCTACTGTTCTTTTCAGTTTGCTAAGCAGAGTTGAACTAGATATGGCCGTGTATGTAGGAAGCACAGCTCTTTTGTTCTGAGCAAGCTCACTGTTGGGACACAATAGGAAACACAGTAGAGTAGAAGGAGCTCTTTTCTCAAAAGCAGAGTGTGTTTTTTGTAAGGCGAGCTAGTGGTTGTTTCCCAGTCAGAAAAGGAGTTGAATCCCATGCAGTTTCTGGTCCTACAAGCAAGAGTTGTTTTCTGGCAAGAAGAGTCACTATTGCGCTCCCATTGCCATACACAGTGCAAATAGCACTCGTGTCTGTTCCCAGCAAGTACAGTGTATGGGACTGAAGAGGAGCTACTGTTCTTTTCAGTTTGCTAAGCAGAGTTGAACTAGATATGGCCGTGTTTGTAGGAAGCACAGTTCTTTTGTTCTGAGCAAGCTCACTGTTCTGACCCTATAGTAAACACAGTAGAGTAGAAGAGTGCTCTTTTCTCAGAAGCAATTAGTAAGGTGAGTTAGCGTTTGTTTCCCGTTCCTAAATGGAGTTGAATCACATGCAGTTTCTGGTCCTACGAGCAAGAGTTGTTTTCTGGTAAGAAGAGTCACTATTGTGCTCCCATTATTATACACAGGGCAAGTAGAACTGGCGTCTGCTCCCAGCATATACAGTGTATTGCACTGAAGAGGATCTACTGTTCTTGTCAGTTTCCTAAGCAGAATTGAAGTAGATATGGCCGTGTGTGTAGGAAGCACAGTTCTTTTGTTCTGAGCAAGCTCACTATTCTGGCCCTATATGAAACACAGTAGAGTAGAAGAGTGCTCTTTTCTGAAAAGCAGAGTGTGTTTCTTGTAAGGCGAGCTAGCGTTTGTTTTGCAGTCCTAAATGCAGTTGAATCCCATGCAGTTTCTGGTCTTACAGGCAAGAGTTGTTTTCTGGTAAGAAGATTCATTATTGCGCTCCCATTGCCATACACAGTACAAATAGCACTCACGTCTGCTCCCAGCAAGTAAAGTGTATTGGAGTGAAGAGGAGCTTCTGTTCTTGTCTGTTTCCTAAGCAGTGTTGAACTAGATATGGCCCCTGTGTGTAGGAAGCAGTTTTTTCTTTTGAACAAGCTCACTGTTCAGACCCCATAGGAAACATAGTAGTGTAGAAGAGTGCTCTTTTCTCAAAAGCAGAGTGTGTTTCTTGTAAGACGAGCTAGCGTTTGTTTCCCAGTCCTAAATGGAGTTGAATCACATGAAGTTTCTGTTCCTACGAGCAAGAGTTGTTTTCTGGTAAGAGAGTCACTATTGTGCTCCCATTGTTATACACAGGGCAAATAGAACTGGCATCTGTTCCCAGCATGTACAGTGTATTGCACTGAAGAGGATCTACTGTTCTTGTCAGTTTCCTAAGCAGAATATAACTAGATATGGCCGTGTATGTAGGAAGCACAGTTCATTTGTTCTGAGCAAGCTCACTGTTCGGACTCCATAGAAATAACAGTAGAGTAGAAAACTGCTCTTTTCTCAAAAGCAGAGTGTATTTCTTGTAAGGCGAGCTAACGTTTGTTTTCCAGTCCTAAATGGAGTTGAATCACATGCAGTTTTTGGTCCTATGAGCAAGAGTTGTTTTCTGGTAAGAAGAGTCACTATTGAGCTCCCATTGCCATACACAGTGCAAATAGCACTTGATTCTGTTCCCAGCAAGTACAGTGTATTGGACTGAAGAGGAGCTACTGTTCTTGTCAGTTTCCTAAGCAGATTTGAACTAGATATGGCCCGTGTGTGTAGGAAGCACAGTTGTTTTGTTCTGAGCAAGCTCACTGTTCGGACCTCATAGGAAACAGAGTAGAGTAGAAGAGTGCTCTTTTCTCAAAAGCAGAGTGTGTTTCTTGTAAGGCGAGCTAGCGTATGTTTCCCAGTCCTAAATGGAGTTGAATCACATACAGTTTCTGGTCCTACGAGCAAGAATAGTTTTCTGGTAAGAAGAGTAACTATTTTGCTCCCATTGTCATACACAGGGCAAATAGCACTGGCATCTGTTCCCAGCATGTACAGTGTAATGGACCGAAGAGGATCTACTGTTCGTGTCAGTTTCCTAAGCAGATTTGAACTAGATATGGCCCGTGTGTTCTAGGAAGCACAGTTCTTTTGTTCTGAGCAAGCTCACTGTTCTGGCCCTATAGGAAACACAGTAGAGTAGAAGAGTGCTCTTTTCTCAAAACAGAGTCTATTTCTTGTAAGGTGAGTTAGCGTTTGTTTCCCAGTCCTAAATGGAGTTGAATCACAAGCAGTTTCTGGTCCTACGAGCAAGAGTTGTTTTCTGGTAGAAAGAGTCACTATTGCGCTCCCATTGCCATACACAGTGCAAATCGCACTCGCGTCTGCTTCCAGCAAGTACAGTGTATGGGACTGAAGAGGATCTACAGTTCTTGTCAGTTTCCTAAGCAGATTTGAACTAGATATGGCCCATTTGTGTAGGAAGCACAGTTCTTTTGTTCTGAGCAAGCTCACTGTTCGGACCACATAGGAAACACAGTAGAGTAGATGAGTGCTCTTTTCCCAAAAGCAGAGTGTGTTTCTTGTAAGGCTAGCTAGTGTTTGTTTCCCAGTCCTAAATGGAGTTGAGTCACATGCAGTTTCTGGTCCTACGAGCAAGAGTTGTTTTCTGGTAAGAAGAGTCACTATTGTGCTCATATTATTAAACACAGGGCAAGTAGAACTGGCGTCTGTTCCCAGCATGTACAGTGTATTGGACAGAATAGGATCTACAGTTCTTGTCAGTTTCCTTACCAGAATTGAAGTAGATATGGCCGTGTGTGTAGGAAGCACAGTTCTTTTGTTCTGAGCAAGCTCACTATTCTGGCCCTATATGAAACACAGTAGAGTAGAAGAGTGCTCTTTTCTGAAAAGCAGAGTGTGTTTCTTGTAAGGCAAGCTAGTGGTTGTTTCCCAGTCAGAAAAGGAGTTGAATACCATGCAGTTTCTGGTCCTACAGGCAAGAGTTGTTTTCTGGTAAGAAGATTCACTATTGCGCTCCCATTGCCATACACAGTGCAAATAGCACTAGTGTCTGTTCCCAGCAAGTACAGTGTATGGGACTGAAGAGGAGCTACTGTTCTTTTCAGTTTGCTAAGCAGAGTTGAACTAGATATGGCCGTGTATGTAGGAAGCACAGCTCTTTTGTTCTGAGCAAGCTCACTGTTGGGACACAATAGGAAACACAGTAGAGTAGAAGGAGCTCTTTTCTCAAAAGCAGAGTGTGTTTCTTGTAAGGCGAGCTAGTGGTTGTTTCCCAGTCAGAAAAGGAGTTGAATCCCATGCAGTTTCTGGTCCTACAAGCAAGAGTTGTTTTCTGGCAAGAAGAGTCACTATTGCGCTCCCATTGCCATACACAGTGCAAATAGCACTCGTGTCTGTTCCCAGCAAGTACAGTGTATGGGACTGAAGAGGAGCTACTGTTCTTTTCAGTTTGCTAAGCAGAGTTGAACTAGATATGGCCGTGTTTGTAGGAAGCACAGTTCTTTTGTTCTGAGCAAGCTCACTGTTCTGACCCTATAGTAAACACAGTAGAGTAGAAGAGTGCTCTTTTCTCAGAAGCAATTAGTAAGGTGAGTTAGTGTTTGTTTCCCGTTCCTAAATGGAGTTGAATCACATGCAGTTTCTGGTCCTACGAGCAAGAGTTGTTTTCTGGTAAGAAGAGTCACTATTGTGCTCCCATTATTATACACAGGGCAAGTAGAACTGGCGTCTGCTCCCAGCATATACAGTGTATTGCACTGAAGAGGATCTACTGTTCTTGTCAGTTTCCTAAGCAGAATTGAAGTAGATATGGCCGTGTGTGTAGGAAGCACAGTTCTTTTGTTCTGAGCAAGCTCACTATTCTGGCCCTATATGAAACACAGTAGAGTAGAAGAGTGCTCTTTTCTGAAAAGCAGAGTGTGTTTCTTGTAAGGCGAGCTAGCGTTTGTTTTGCAGTCCTAAATGCAGTTGAATCCCATGCAGTTTCTGGTCTTACAGGCAAGAGTTGTTTTCTGGTAAGAAGATTCATTATTGCGCTCCCATTGCCATACACAGTACAAATAGCACTCACGTCTGCTCCCAGCAAGTAAAGTGTATTGGAGTGAAGAGGAGCTTCTGTTCTTGTCTGTTTCCTAAGCAGTGTTGAACTAGATATGGCCCCTGTGTGTAGGAAGCAGTTTTTTCTTTTGAACAAGCTCACTGTTCAGACCCCATAGGAAACATAGTAGTGTAGAAGAGTGCTCTTTTCTCAAAAGCAGAGTGTGTTTCTTGTAAGACGAGCTAGCGTTTGTTTCCCAGTCCTAAATGGAGTTGAATCACATGAAGTTTCTGTTCCTACGAGCAAGAGTTGTTTTCTGGTAAGAGAGTCACTATTGTGCTCCCATTGTTATACACAGGGCAAATAGAACTGGCATCTGTTCCCAGCATGTACAGTGTATTGCACTGAAGAGGATCTACTGTTCTTGTCAGTTTCCTAAGCAGAATATAACTAGATATGGCCGTGTATGTAGGAAGCACAGTTCATTTGTTCTGAGCAAGCTCACTGTTCGGACTCCATAGAAATAACAGTAGAGTAGAAAACTGCTCTTTTCTCAAAAGCAGAGTGTATTTCTTGTAAGGCGAGCTAACGTTTGTTTTCCAGTCCTAAATGGAGTTGAATCACATGCAGTTTTTGGTCCTATGAGCAAGAGTTGTTTTCTGGTAAGAAGAGTCACTATTGAGCTCCCATTGCCATACACAGTGCAAATAGCACTCGATTCTGTTCCCAGCAAGTACAGTGTATTGGACTGAAGAGGAGCTACTGTTCTTGTCAGTTTCCTAAGCAGATTTGAACTAGATATGGCCCGTGTGTGTAGGAAGCACAGTTGTTTTGTTCTGAGCAAGCTCACTGTTCGGACCTCATAGGAAACAGAGTAGAGTAGAAGAGTGCTCTTTTCTCAAAAGCAGAGTGTGTTTCTTGTAAGGCGAGCTAGCATATGTTTCCCAGTCCTAAATGGAGTTGAATCACATACAGTTTCTGGTCCTACGAGCAAGAATAGTTTTCTGGTAAGAAGAGTAACTATTTTGCTCCCATGTCATACACAGGGCAAATAGCACTGGCATCTGTTCCCAGCATGTACAGTGTAATGGACCGAAGAGGATCTACTGTTCGTGTCAGTTTCCTAAGCAGATTTGAACTAGATATGGCCCGTGTGTTCTAGGAAGCACAGTTCTTTTGTTCTGAGCAAGCTCACTGTTCTGGCCCTATAGGAAACACAGTAGAGTAGAAGAGTGCTCTTTTCTCAAAACAGAGTCTATTTCTTGTAAGGTGAGTTAGCGTTTGTTTCCCAGTCCTAAATGGAGTTGAATCACAAGCAGTTTCTGGTCCTACGAGCAAGAGTTGTTTTCTGGTAGAAAGAGTCACTATTGTGCTCCCATTGCCATACACAGTGCAAATCGCACTCGCGTCTGCTTCCAGCAAGTACAGTGTATGGGACTGAAGAGGATCTACAGTTCTTGTCAGTTTCCTAAGCAGATTTGAACTAGATATGGCCCATTTGTGTAGGAAGCACAGTTCTTTTGTTCTGAGCAAGCTCACTGTTCGGACCCCATAGAAAACACAGTAGAGTAGTAGAGTGCTCTTTTCTCAAAAGCAGAGTGTGTTTCTTGTAAGGCGAGCTAGTGTTTGTTTCCCAGTCCTAAATGGAGTTGAATCACATCAGTTTTTGGTCCTATAAGCAAGAGTTGTTTACTGGTAAGAAGAGTCACTATTGTGCTCCCATTGCCATACACAGTGCAAATAGCTCTCGATTCTGTTCCCAGCAAGTACAGTGTATTGGACTGAAGAGGAGCTACTGTTCTTGTCAATTTCCTAAGCAGATTTGAACTAGATATGGCCCGTGTGTGTAGGAAGCACAGTGCTTTTGTTCTAAGCAAGCTCCCTGTTCTGGCCCTATTGGAAACACAGTAGAGTAGAAGAGTGCTCTTTTCTCAAAAGCAGAGTGTGTTTCCTGTAAGGCGACCTAGCGTTTGTTTCCCAGTCCTAGATGGAGTTGAATCACATGCAGTTTTTGGTCCTATGAGCAAGAGTTGTTTTCTTGTAAGAAGAGTCACTATTGTGATCTAATTGCCATACACAGTGCAAATAGCACTGGCGTCTGTTCCCAGCAAGTACAGTGTATTGGACTGAAGAGGAGCTACTTTTCTTGTCAGTTTCCTAAGCAGAGTTGAACTAGATATGGCCCGTGTGTGTAGGAAGCACAGTTCTTTTGTTCGAAGCAAGCTCACTGTTCTGGCCCTATAGGAAACACAGTAGAGTAGAAGGAGCTCAATTCTCAAAAGAAGAGTGTGTTTCTTGTAAGGCAAGCTAGTGGTTGTTTCCCATCCAGAAAAGGAGTTGAATCCCATGTAGTTTCTGGTCCTACAAGCAAGAGTTGTTTTCTGGTAAGAAGAGTCACTATTGTGCTCTAATTGCCATACACAGTTCAAATAGCACTGGCGTCTGTTCCCAGCAAGTACAGTGTATTGGACTGAAGAGGAGCTACTGTTCTTGTCAGTTTCCTAAGCAGAATTGAACTAGATATGGCCGTGGGTGTAGGAAGCACAGTTGTTTTGTTCTGAGCAAGCTCACTGTTCGGACCACATAGGAAACACAGTAGAGTAGATGAGTGCTCTTTTCCCAAAAGCAGAGTGTGTTTCTTGTAAGGCTAGCTAGCGTTTGTTTCCCAGACCTAAATGGAGTTGAATCACATGCAGTTTCTGGTCCTACGACCAAGAGTTGTTTTCTGGTAAGAAGAGTCACTATTGCACTCCCATTATTATACACAGGGCAAATAGAACTGGCGTCTGTTCCCCGCATGTACAGTGTATTTGACTGAAGAGGATCTACAGTTCTTGTCAGTTTCCTAAGCAGAATTGAAGTAGATATGGCCGTGTGTGTAGGAAGCACAGTTCTTTTGTTCTGAGCAAGCTCACTATTCTGGCCCTATATGAAACACAGTAGAGTAGAAGAGTGCTCTTTTCTGAAAAGCAGAGTGTGTTTCTTGTAAGGCGAGCTAGCGTTTGTTTTGCAGTCCTAAATGCAGTTGAATCACATGCAGTTTCTGGTCCTACAGGCAAGAGTTGTTTTCTGGTAAGAAGATTCACTATTGCGCTCCCATTGCCATACACAGTGCAAATAGCACTCGCGTCTGCTCCCAGCATGTAAAGTTTATTGGAGTGAAGAGGAGCTACTGTTCTTGTCTGTTTCCTAAGCAGAGTTGAACTAGATATGGCCCGTGTGTAAGAAGCACAGGTCTTTTGTTCTGAGCCAGCTCATTGTTCAGACCCAATAGGAAACATAGTAGAGTAGAAGAGTGCTCTTTTCTCAAAAGCAGAGTGTGTTTCTTGAAAGACGAGCTAGCGTTTGTTTCCCAGTCTTAAATGGAGTTGAATCACATGCAGTTTCTGTTCCTACGAGCAAGAGTTGTTTTCTGGTAAGAAGAGTCACTATTGTGCTCCAATTGTTACACACAGGGCAAATAGAACTGGCGTCTGGTCCCAGCATGTACAGTGTATTGGACTGAAGAGGATCTATAGTTCTTGTCAGTTTCCTAAGCAGAATTGTACTAGATATGGCCATGTATGTAGGAAGCACAGTTCTTTTGTTCTGAGCAAGCTCACTGTTCGGACCCCATAGAAAACACAGAAGAGTAGAAGTGTGCTCTTCTCTCAAAAGCAGAGTGTGTTTCTTGTAAGGCGAGCTAGCGTTTGTTTCCAAGTCCTATATGGAGTTGAGTCACATGTAGTTTCTGGTCCTACGAGCAAGAGTTGTTTTCTGTTAAGAATAGTCACTATTGTGCTCCCATTGTTATACAAAGGGCAAATAGTACTGGCGTCTGGTCCCAGCATGTACAGTGTATTGGACTGAAGAGGATCTACTCTTCTTGTCATTTTCCTAAGCAGAGTTGAACTAGATATGGCCCATGTGTGTAGGAAGCACAATTCTTTTGTTCTGAGCAAGCTCACTGTTCGGACCCCTTAGGAAACACAGTAGAGTAGAAGAGTGCTCTTTTCTCAAAAGCAGAGTGTGTTTCTTGTAAGACGAACTAGCGTTTGTTTCCCAGTCCTAAATGGAGTTGAATCACATGCAGTTTCTGGTCCTATGACCAAGAGTTGTTTTCTGGTAAGAAGAGTCACTATTGCGCTCTCATTGCCATACACAGTGCAAATAGCACTCTTGTCTGTTTCCAGCAAGAACAGTGTATTGGACTGAAGAGGATCTACTGTTCTTGTCAGTTTCCTAAGCAGAGTTGAACTAGATATGGCCCGTGTGTGTAGGAAGCACAGTTCTTTTGTTCTGAGCAAGCTCACTGTTCGGACCCCATAGGAAACACAGTAGAGTAGAAGAGTGCTATTTTCTCAAGAGAAGAGTGTGTTTCTTGTAAGGCGAGCTAGCCTTTGTTTCCCAGTCCTATATGGAGTTGAGTCACATGCAGTCTCTAGTGCTACGAGCGAGAGTTGCTTTCTGGTAAGAAGAGTCACTATTGCGCTCCCATTGTCATACACAGGGCAAATAGCACTGGCGTCGGTTCCCAGCATGTACAGTGTATTGGACTGAAGAGGATCTACTGTTCTTGTCATTTTCCTAAACAGAGTTGAACTAGATATGGCCCGTGTGTGTAGGAAGCATAGTTCTTTTGTTCTGAGCAAGCTCACTGTTCGGACCCCATAGGAAACACAGTAGAGTAGAAGAGTGCTCTTTTCTCAAAAGCAGAGTGTGTTTCTTGTAAGGCGAGCTAGCCTTTGTTTCCCAGTCCTATATGGAGTTGAGTCACATGCAGTTTCTAGTGCTACGAGCGAGACTTGCTTTCTGGTAAGAAGAGTCACTATTGCGCTCCCATTGTCATACACAGGGAAAATAGCACTGGCATCACTTTCCAACATGTACAGTGTATTGGACTGAAGAGGATCTACTGTTCTTGTCAGTTTCCTAAGCAGAGTTGAACTAGATCTGGCCGTGTGTGTAGGAAGCATAGTTCTTTTGTTCTGAGCAAGCTCACTCTTCTGGCCCTATATGAAACACAGTAGAGTAGAAGAGTGCTCTTTTCTGAAAAGCAGAGTGTGTTTCTTGTAAGGTGAGCTAGCGTTTGTTTTGCAGTCCTAAATGCAGTTGAATCACATGCAGTTTCTGGTCCTACAGGCAAGAGTTGTTTTCTGGTAAGAAGATTCACTATTGCGCTCCCATTGCCATACACAGTGCAAATAGCACTCGCGTCTGCTCCCAGCAAGTAAAGTTTATTGGAGTGAAGAGGAGCTACTGTTCTTGTCTGTTTCCTAAGCAGAGTTGAACTAGATATGGCCCGTGTGTGTAAGAAGCACAGGTCTTTTGTTCTGAGCAAGCTCATTGTTCAGACCCAATAGGAAACATAGTAGAGTTAAAGAGTGCTCTTTTCTCAAAAGCAGAGTGTGTTTCTTGTAAGACGAGCTAGCGTTTGTTTCCCAGTCTTAAATGGAGTTGAATCACATGCAGTTTCTGTTCCTACGAGCAAGAGTTGTTTTCTGGTAAGAAGAGTCACTATTGTGCTCCAAATGTTATACACAGGGCAAATAGAACTGGCGTCTGGTCCCAGCATGTACAGTGTATTGGACTGAAGAGGATCTATAGTTCTTGTCAGTTTCCTAAGCAGAATTGTACTAGATATGGCCATGTATGTAGGAAGCACAGTTCTTTTGTTCTGAGCAAGCTCACTGTTCGGACCCCATAGAAAACACAGTAGAGTAGAAGAGTGCTCTTTTCTCAAAAGCAGAGTGTGTTTCTTGTAAGGCGAGCTAATGTTTGTTTTCTAGTCCTAAAAGGAGTTGAATCACATGCAGTTTTTGGTCCTACAAGCAAGAGTTGTTTTCTGGTAAGAAGAGTCACTATTGTGCTCCCATTGCCATACACAGTGCTAATAGCACTTGCATCTGTTCCCAGCAAGTACAGTGTATTAGAGTGAAGAGGAGCTACTGTTCTTGTTTGTTTCCTAAGCAGAATTGAACTAGATATGACCGTGTATGTAGGAAGGACAGTTCTTTTGTTCTGAGCAAGCTCACTGTTCGGACCTTATAGAAACACAGTAGAGTAGAAGAGTGCTCTTTTCTCAAAAGCAGAGTGTGTTTCTTGTAAGGCGAGCTAGCCTTTGTTTCCCAGTCCTATATGGAGTTGAATCACATGCAGTTTCTAGTCCTATGAGCAAGAATAGTTTTCAGTAAGAAGAGTCACTATTGTGCTCCCATTGTCATACACAGGGCAAATAGCACTGGCGTCTGTTTCCAGCATGTACGGTGTATTGGACTGAAGAGGATCTACTGTTCTTGTCAGTTTCCTAATCAGAGTTGAACTAGATATGGCCCGTGTGTTCTAGGAAGCACAGTTCTTTTGTTATGAGCAAGCTCACTGTTCTGGCCCTATTGGAAGCACAGTAGAGTAGAAGAGGGCTCTTTTCTCAAAAGCAGAGTCTATTTATTGTAAGGCGAGCTAGCGTTTATTTCCCAGTTCTAAATGGAGTTGAATCACATGCAGTTTTTGATCCTACGAGCAAGAGTTGTTTTCTGGTAAGGAAAGTCACTATTGGGCTCCCATTGCCATACACAGTGCAAAAAGCACTCCCTTCTGTTCCCAGCAAGTACAGTGTATTGGACTGAAGAGGAGCTACTGTTCTTGTCAGTGTTCTAAGCAGAGTTGAACTAGATATGGCCTGTGTGTGTAGGAAGCACAGTTCTTTTGTTCTGAGCAAGCTCACTGTTCAGACCCCATAGGAAACACAGTAGAGTAGAAGTGTGCTCTTTTCTCAAAAGCAGAGTGTGTTTCTTGTAAGGCGAGCTAGCGTTTGTTTCCAAGTCCTATATGGAGTTGAGTCACATGTAGTTTCTGGTCCTACGAGCAAGAGTTGTTTTCTGGTAAGAATAGTCACTATTGTGCTCCCATTGTTATACACAGGGCAAATAGAACTGGCGTCTGGTCCCAGCATGTACAGTGTATTGGACTGAAGAGGATCTACTGTTCTTGTCATTTTCCTAAGCAGAGTTGAACTAGATATGGCCCGTGTGTGTAGGAAGCACAATTCTTTTGTTCTCAGCAAGCTCCCTTTTCGGACCCCTTAGGAAACACAGTAGAGTAGAAGAGTGCTCTTTTCTCAAAAGCAGAGTGTGTTTCTTGTAATGCGAGCTAGCATTTGTTTCCCAGTCCTAAATGGAGTTGAATCACATGCAGTTTCTGGTCCTATGACCAAGAGTTGTTTTCTGGTAAGAAGAGTCACTATTGCGCTCTCATTGCCATACACAGTGCAAATAGCACTCTTGTCTGTTTCCAGCAAGAACAGTGTATTGGACTGAAGAGGATCTACTGTTCTTGTCAGTTTCTTAAGCAGAGTTGAACTAGATATGGCCCGTGTGTGTAGGAAGCACAGTTCTTTTGTTCTGAGCAAGCTCACTGTTCGGACCCCATAGGAAACACAGTAGAGTAGAAGAGTGCTATTTTCTCAAGAGAAGATTGTGTTTCTTGTAAGGCGAGCTAGCCTTTGTTTCCCAGTCCTATATGGAGTTGAGTCACATGCAGTCTCTAGTGCTACGAGCGAGAGTTGCTTTCTGGTAAGAAGAGTCACTATTGCGCTCCCATTGTCATACACAGGCCAAATAGCACTGGCGTCGGTTCCCAGCATGTACAGTGTATTGGACTGAAGAGGATCTACTGTTCTTGTCATTTTCCTAAACAGAGTTGAACTAGATATGGCCCGTGTGTGTAGGAAGCACAGTTCTTTTGTTCTGAGCAAGCTCACTGTTCGGACCCCATAGGAAACACAGTAGAGTAGAAGAGTGCTCTTTTCTCAAAAGCAGACTGTGTTTCTTGTAAGGCGAGCTAGCCTTTGTTTCCCAGTCCTATATGGAGTTGAGTCACATGCAGTTTCTAGTGCTACGAGCGAGACTTGCTTTCTGGTAAGAAGAGTCACTATTGCGCTCCCATTGTCATACACAGGACAAATAGCACTGGCGTCGGTTCCCAGCATGTACAGTGTATTGGACTGAAGAGGATCTACTGTTCTTGTCAATTTCCTAAGGAGAATTGAACTAGATATGGCCGTGTGTGTAGGAAGCACAGTTCTTTTGTTCTAAGCAAGCTCACTGTTCTGGATCTATAGGAAACACAGTAGAGTAGAAGAATGCTCTTTTCTCAAAAGCAGAGTCTATTTCATGTAAGGCGAGCTAGCGTTTATTTCCCAGTTCTAAATGGAGTTGAATCACATGCAGTTTTTGGTCCATGAGAAGAGTTGTTTTCTGGTAAGGAAAGTCACTATTGGGCTCCCATTGCCATACACAGTGCAAAAAGCACTCCCTTCTGTTCCCAGCAAGTACAGTGTATTGGACTGAAGAGGAGCTACTGTTCATGTCAGTGTTCTAAGCAGAGTTGAACTAGATATGGCCTGTGTGTGTAGGAAGCAAAGTTCTTTTGTTCTGAGCAAGCTCACTGTTCGGATCCCATAGGAAACACAGTAGAGTAGAAGTGTGCTCTTTTCTCAAAAGCAGAGTATGTTTTTTGTAAGGCGAGCTAGCGTTTGTTTCCAAGTCCTTTATGGAGTTGAGTCACATGTAGTTTCTGGTCCTACGAGCAAGAGTTGTTTTCTGGTAAGAATAGTCACTATTGTGCTCCCATTGTTATACACAGGGCAAATAGAACTGGCATCTGTTCCCAGCATGTACAGTGTATTGGACTGAAGAGGATCTACTGTTCTTGTCCGTTCCCTAAGCAGAATTGAACTAGATATGGCAGTGTATGTAGGAAGCACAGTTATTTTGTTCCGAGCAAGCTCACTGCTCGGACCTTATAGGAAACACAGGAGAGTAGAAGAGTGCTCTTTTCTCAAAGCAGAGTGTGTTTCTTGTAAGGCGAGCTAGCGTATGTTTCCCAGTCGTAAATGGAGTTGAATCACATGCAGTTTTTGGTCCTACGAGCAAGAATAGTTTTCTGGTAAGAAGAGTCACTATTGTGCTCCCATTGTCATACACAGGGCAAGTAGCACTGGCGTCTGTTCCTAGCATGTCCAGTGTATTGGACTGAAGAGGATCTACTGTTCTTGTCAGTTTCCTAAGCAGAGTTGAATTAGATATGGCCCGTGTGTTCTAGGATGCACAGTTCTTTTGTTCTGAGCAAGCTCACTGTTCTGGCCCTATTGGAAGCACAGTAGAGTAGAAGAGTGCTCTTTTCTCAAAAGCAGAGTGTGTTTCTTGTAAGGCGAGCTAGCGTTTGTTTCCCAGTCCTAAATGGAGTTGAATCACATGCAGTTTTTGGTCCTACGAGCAAGAGTTGTTTTCTGGTAAGGAAAGTCACTATTGCGCTCCCATTGCCATAAAAAGTGCAAATAGCACTGGCGTCTGCTTCCAGCAAGTACAGTGTATTGGACTGAAGAGGAGCTACTTTTCTTGTCAGTTTCCTAAGCAGAGTTGAACTAGATATGGCCCGTGTGTGTAGGAAGCACAGTTCTTTTGTTCGAAGCAAGCTCACTGTTCTGGCCCTATAGGAAACACAGTAGAGTAGAAGAGTGCTCTTTTCTCAGAAGCAGAGTCTATTTCTTGTAAGGCGATCTAGCGTTTGTTTCCCAGTCCTAAATGGAGTGGAATCACATGCAGTTTCTAATCCTACGAGCAAGAGTTTTTTTCTGGTAAGAAGAGTCACTATTGTGCTCCCATTGTCATACAGAGGGCAAATAGCACTGGCATCTCTTTCCAACATGTACAGTGTATTGGACTGAAGAGGATCTACTGTTCTTGTCAGTTTCCTAAGCAGATTTGAACTAGATCTGGCCGTGTGTGTAGGAAGCATAGTTCTTTTGTTCTGAGCAAGCTCACTGTTAGGACACCATAGGAAACACAGTAGAGTAGAAGGAGCTCTTTTCTCAAAAGAAGATTGTGATTCTGGTAAGGCGAGCTAGTGGTTGTTTCCCAGTCAGAAAGGAGTTGAATCCCATTCAGTTTCTGGTCCTACAAGCAAGAGTTGTTTTCTGGTAAGAAGAGTCACTATTGTGCTCCCTTTGTCATACACAGGGCAAATAGCACTGGCGTCTGTTCCCAACATGTACAGTGTATTGGACTGAAGAGGTTCTACTGTTCTTGTCAGTTTCTTAAGCAGAATTGAACTAGATACGGCCCGTGTGTGTAGGAAAAACAGTTCTTTTGTTCTGAGCAAGCTCACTGTTCTGGCACTATAAGAAACACAGTAGAGAAGAAGAGTGCTCTTTTCTCAAAACCAGAGTGTGTTTCTTGTAAGGTGAGCTAGCGTTTGTTTCCCAGTCCTAAATGGACTTGAGTCACATGCAGTTTTTGGTCCTACGAGCAAGAGTTTTTTTCTGGTAAGAAGAGTCACTATTGCACTCTCATTGCCATACACAGTGCAAATAGCACTCTTGTCTGTTCCCAGCAAGTACAGTGTATTGGACTGAAGAGGAGCTACTTTTCTTGTCAGTTTCCTAAGCAGAGTTGAACTAGATATGGCCATGTGTTTAGGAAGCACAGTTCTTTTGTTCTGAGCAAGCTCACTGTTCAGACCCCATAGAAAACACAGTAGAATAGAAGAGTGCTCTTTTCTCAAAAGCAGAGTGTGTTTCTTGTAAGGCGAGCTAACCTTTGTTTCCCAGTCCTATAAGGAGTTGAGTCACATGCAGTTTCTAGTGCTACGAGCGAGAGTTTTTTTCTGGTAAGAAGAGTCACTATTGTGCTCCCATTGTCATACACAGGGCAAATAGCACTGGCGTCGGTTCCCAGCATGTACAGTGTATTGGACTGAAGAGGATCTACTGTTCTTGTCAGTTTCCTAAGCAGAGTTGAACTAGATATGGCCCGTGTGTGTAGGAAGCACAGTTCTTTTGTTCTGAGCAAGCTCACTGTTCGGACCCCATAGGAAACACAGTAGAGTAGAAGAGTGCTATTTTCTCAAGAGAAGAGTGTGTTTCTTGTAAGGCGAGCTAGCCTTTGTTTCCCAGTCCTATATGGAGTTGAGTCACATGCAGTCTCTAGTGCTACGAGCGAGAGTTGCTTTCTGGTAAGAAGAGTCACTATTGCGCTCCCATTGTCATACACAGGGCAAATAGCACTGGCGTCGGTTCCCAGCATGTACAGTGTATTGGACTGAAGAGGATCTACTGTTCTTGTCATTTTCCTAAACAGAGTTGAACTAGATATGGCCCGTGTGTGTAGGAAGCATAGTTCTTTTGTTCTGAGCAAGCTCACTGTTCGGACCCCATAGGAAACACAGTAGAGTAGAAGAGTGCTCTTTTCTCAAAAGCAGAGTGTGTTTCTTGTAAGGCGAGCTAGCCTTTGTTTCCCAGTCCTATATGGAGTTGAGTCACATGCAGTTTCTAGTGCTACGAGCGAGACTTGCTTTCTGGTAAGAAGAGTCACTATTGCGCTCCCATTGTCATACACAGGGAAAATAGCACTGGCATCACTTTCCAACATGTACAGTGTATTGGACTGAAGAGGATCTACTGTTCTTGTCAGTTTCCTAAGCAGAGTTGAACTAGATCTGGCCGTGTGTGTAGGAAGCATAGTTCTTTTGTTCTGAGCAAGCTCACTCTTCTGGCCCTATATGAAACACAGTAGAGTAGAAGAGTGCTCTTTTCTGAAAAGCAGAGTGTGTTTCTTGTAAGGTGAGCTAGCGTTTGTTTTGCAGTCCTAAATGCAGTTGAATCACATGCAGTTTCTGGTCCTACAGGCAAGAGTTGTTTTCTGGTAAGAAGATTCACTATTGCGCTCCCATTGCCATACACAGTGCAAATAGCACTCGCGTCTGCTCCCAGCAAGTAAAGTTTATTGGAGTGAAGAGGAGCTACTGTTCTTGTCTGTTTCCTAAGCAGAGTTGAACTAGATATGGCCCGTGTGTGTAAGAAGCACAGGTCTTTTGTTCTGAGCAAGCTCATTGTTCAGACCCAATAGGAAACATAGTAGAGTTAAAGAGTGCTCTTTTCTCAAAAGCAGAGTGTGTTTCTTGTAAGACGAGCTAGCGTTTGTTTCCCAGTCTTAAATGGAGTTGAATCACATGCAGTTTCTGTTCCTACGAGCAAGAGTTGTTTTCTGGTAAGAAGAGTCACTATTGTGCTCCAAATGTTATACACAGGGCAAATAGAACTGGCGTCTGGTCCCAGCATGTACAGTGTATTGGACTGAAGAGGATCTATAGTTCTTGTCAGTTTCCTAAGCAGAATTGTACTAGATATGGCCATGTATGTAGGAAGCACAGTTCTTTTGTTCTGAGCAAGCTCACTGTTCGGACCCCATAGAAAACACAGTAGAGTAGAAGAGTGCTCTTTTCTCAAAAGCAGAGTGTGTTTCTTGTAAGGCGAGCTAATGTTTGTTTTCTAGTCCTAAAAGGAGTTGAATCACATGCAGTTTTTGGTCCTACAAGCAAGAGTTGTTTTCTGGTAAGAAGAGTCACTATTGTGCTCCCATTGCCATACACAGTGCTAATAGCACTTGCATCTGTTCCCAGCAAGTACAGTGTATTAGAGTGAAGAGGAGCTACTGTTCTTGTTTGTTTCCTAAGCAGAATTGAACTAGATATGACCGTGTATGTAGGAAGGACAGTTCTTTTGTTCTGAGCAAGCTCACTGTTCGGACCTTATAGAAACACAGTAGAGTAGAAGAGTGCTCTTTTCTCAAAAGCAGAGTGTGTTTCTTGTAAGGCGAGCTAGCCTTTGTTTCCCAGTCCTATATGGAGTTGAATCACATGCAGTTTCTAGTCCTATGAGCAAGAATAGTTTTCAGTAAGAAGAGTCACTATTGTGCTCCCATTGTCATACACAGGGCAAATAGCACTGGCGTCTGTTTCCAGCATGTACGGTGTATTGGACTGAAGAGGATCTACTGTTCTTGTCAGTTTCCTAATCAGAGTTGAACTAGATATGGCCCGTGTGTTCTAGGAAGCACAGTTCTTTTGTTATGAGCAAGCTCACTGTTCTGGCCCTATTGGAAGCACAGTAGAGTAGAAGAGGGCTCTTTTCTCAAAAGCAGAGTCTATTTATTGTAAGGCGAGCTAGCGTTTATTTCCCAGTTCTAAATGGAGTTGAATCACATGCAGTTTTTGATCCTACGAGCAAGAGTTGTTTTCTGGTAAGGAAAGTCACTATTGGGCTCCCATTGCCATACACAGTGCAAAAAGCACTCCCTTCTGTTCCCAGCAAGTACAGTGTATTGGACTGAAGAGGAGCTACTGTTCTTGTCAGTGTTCTAAGCAGAGTTGAACTAGATATGGCCTGTGTGTGTAGGAAGCACAGTTCTTTTGTTCTGAGCAAGCTCACTGTTCAGACCCCATAGGAAACACAGTAGAGTAGAAGTGTGCTCTTTTCTCAAAAGCAGAGTGTGTTTCTTGTAAGGCGAGCTAGCGTTTGTTTCCAAGTCCTATATGGAGTTGAGTCACATGTAGTTTCTGGTCCTACGAGCAAGAGTTGTTTTCTGGTAAGAATAGTCACTATTGTGCTCCCATTGTTATACACAGGGCAAATAGAACTGGCGTCTGGTCCCAGCATGTACAGTGTATTGGACTGAAGAGGATCTACTGTTCTTGTCATTTTCCTAAGCAGAGTTGAACTAGATATGGCCCGTGTGTGTAGGAAGCACAATTCTTTTGTTCTCAGCAAGCTCCCTTTTCGGACCCCTTAGGAAACACAGTAGAGTAGAAGAGTGCTCTTTTCTCAAAAGCAGAGTGTGTTTCTTGTAATGCGAGCTAGCATTTGTTTCCCAGTCCTAAATGGAGTTGAATCACATGCAGTTTCTGGTCCTATGACCAAGAGTTGTTTTCTGGTAAGAAGAGTCACTATTGCGCTCTCATTGCCATACACAGTGCAAATAGCACTCTTGTCTGTTTCCAGCAAGAACAGTGTATTGGACTGAAGAGGATCTACTGTTCTTGTCAGTTTCTTAAGCAGAGTTGAACTAGATATGGCCCGTGTGTGTAGGAAGCACAGTTCTTTTGTTCTGAGCAAGCTCACTGTTCGGACCCCATAGGAAACACAGTAGAGTAGAAGAGTGCTATTTTCTCAAGAGAAGATTGTGTTTCTTGTAAGGCGAGCTAGCCTTTGTTTCCCAGTCCTATATGGAGTTGAGTCACATGCAGTCTCTAGTGCTACGAGCGAGAGTTGCTTTCTGGTAAGAAGAGTCACTATTGCGCTCCCATTGTCATACACAGGCCAAATAGCACTGGCGTCGGTTCCCAGCATGTACAGTGTATTGGACTGAAGAGGATCTACTGTTCTTGTCATTTTCCTAAACAGAGTTGAACTAGATATGGCCCGTGTGTGTAGGAAGCACAGTTCTTTTGTTCTGAGCAAGCTCACTGTTCGGACCCCATAGGAAACACAGTAGAGTAGAAGAGTGCTCTTTTCTCAAAAGCAGACTGTGTTTCTTGTAAGGCGAGCTAGCCTTTGTTTCCCAGTCCTATATGGAGTTGAGTCACATGCAGTTTCTAGTGCTACGAGCGAGACTTGCTTTCTGGTAAGAAGAGTCACTATTGCGCTCCCATTGTCATACACAGGACAAATAGCACTGGCGTCGGTTCCCAGCATGTACAGTGTATTGGACTGAAGAGGATCTACTGTTCTTGTCAATTTCCTAAGGAGAATTGAACTAGATATGGCCGTGTGTGTAGGAAGCACAGTTCTTTTGTTCTAAGCAAGCTCACTGTTCTGGATCTATAGGAAACACAGTAGAGTAGAAGAATGCTCTTTTCTCAAAAGCAGAGTCTATTTCATGTAAGGCGAGCTAGCGTTTATTTCCCAGTTCTAAATGGAGTTGAATCACATGCAGTTTTTGGTCCATGAGAAGAGTTGTTTTCTGGTAAGGAAAGTCACTATTGGGCTCCCATTGCCATACACAGTGCAAAAAGCACTCCCTTCTGTTCCCAGCAAGTACAGTGTATTGGACTGAAGAGGAGCTACTGTTCATGTCAGTGTTCTAAGCAGAGTTGAACTAGATATGGCCTGTGTGTGTAGGAAGCAAAGTTCTTTTGTTCTGAGCAAGCTCACTGTTCGGATCCCATAGGAAACACAGTAGAGTAGAAGTGTGCTCTTTTCTCAAAAGCAGAGTATGTTTTTTGTAAGGCGAGCTAGCGTTTGTTTCCAAGTCCTTTATGGAGTTGAGTCACATGTAGTTTCTGGTCCTACGAGCAAGAGTTGTTTTCTGGTAAGAATAGTCACTATTGTGCTCCCATTGTTATACACAGGGCAAATAGAACTGGCATCTGTTCCCAGCATGTACAGTGTATTGGACTGAAGAGGATCTACTGTTCTTGTCCGTTCCCTAAGCAGAATTGAACTAGATATGGCAGTGTATGTAGGAAGCACAGTTATTTTGTTCCGAGCAAGCTCACTGCTCGGACCTTATAGGAAACACAGGAGAGTAGAAGAGTGCTCTTTTCTCAAAGCAGAGTGTGTTTCTTGTAAGGCGAGCTAGCGTATGTTTCCCAGTCGTAAATGGAGTTGAATCACATGCAGTTTTTGGTCCTACGAGCAAGAATAGTTTTCTGGTAAGAAGAGTCACTATTGTGCTCCCATTGTCATACACAGGGCAAGTAGCACTGGCGTCTGTTCCTAGCATGTCCAGTGTATTGGACTGAAGAGGATCTACTGTTCTTGTCAGTTTCCTAAGCAGAGTTGAATTAGATATGGCCCGTGTGTTCTAGGATGCACAGTTCTTTTGTTCTGAGCAAGCTCACTGTTCTGGCCCTATTGGAAGCACAGTAGAGTAGAAGAGTGCTCTTTTCTCAAAAGCAGAGTGTGTTTCTTGTAAGGCGAGCTAGCGTTTGTTTCCCAGTCCTAAATGGAGTTGAATCACATGCAGTTTTTGGTCCTACGAGCAAGAGTTGTTTTCTGGTAAGGAAAGTCACTATTGCGCTCCCATTGCCATAAAAAGTGCAAATAGCACTGGCGTCTGCTTCCAGCAAGTACAGTGTATTGGACTGAAGAGGAGCTACTTTTCTTGTCAGTTTCCTAAGCAGAGTTGAACTAGATATGGCCCGTGTGTGTAGGAAGCACAGTTCTTTTGTTCGAAGCAAGCTCACTGTTCTGGCCCTATAGGAAACACAGTAGAGTAGAAGAGTGCTCTTTTCTCAGAAGCAGAGTCTATTTCTTGTAAGGCGATCTAGCGTTTGTTTCCCAGTCCTAAATGGAGTGGAATCACATGCAGTTTCTAATCCTACGAGCAAGAGTTTTTTTCTGGTAAGAAGAGTCACTATTGTGCTCCCATTGTCATACAGAGGGCAAATAGCACTGGCATCTCTTTCCAACATGTACAGTGTATTGGACTGAAGAGGATCTACTGTTCTTGTCAGTTTCCTAAGCAGATTTGAACTAGATCTGGCCGTGTGTGTAGGAAGCATAGTTCTTTTGTTCTGAGCAAGCTCACTGTTAGGACACCATAGGAAACACAGTAGAGTAGAAGGAGCTCTTTTCTCAAAAGAAGATTGTGATTCTGGTAAGGCGAGCTAGTGGTTGTTTCCCAGTCAGAAAGGAGTTGAATCCCATTCAGTTTCTGGTCCTACAAGCAAGAGTTGTTTTCTGGTAAGAAGAGTCACTATTGTGCTCCCTTTGTCATACACAGGGCAAATAGCACTGGCGTCTGTTCCCAACATGTACAGTGTATTGGACTGAAGAGGTTCTACTGTTCTTGTCAGTTTCTTAAGCAGAATTGAACTAGATACGGCCCGTGTGTGTAGGAAAAACAGTTCTTTTGTTCTGAGCAAGCTCACTGTTCTGGCACTATAAGAAACACAGTAGAGAAGAAGAGTGCTCTTTTCTCAAAACCAGAGTGTGTTTCTTGTAAGGTGAGCTAGCGTTTGTTTCCCAGTCCTAAATGGACTTGAGTCACATGCAGTTTTTGGTCCTACGAGCAAGAGTTTTTTTCTGGTAAGAAGAGTCACTATTGCACTCTCATTGCCATACACAGTGCAAATAGCACTCTTGTCTGTTCCCAGCAAGTACAGTGTATTGGACTGAAGAGGAGCTACTTTTCTTGTCAGTTTCCTAAGCAGAGTTGAACTAGATATGGCCATGTGTTTAGGAAGCACAGTTCTTTTGTTCTGAGCAAGCTCACTGTTCAGACCCCATAGAAAACACAGTAGAATAGAAGAGTGCTCTTTTCTCAAAAGCAGAGTGTGTTTCTTGTAAGGCGAGCTAACCTTTGTTTCCCAGTCCTATAAGGAGTTGAGTCACATGCAGTTTCTAGTGCTACGAGCGAGAGTTTTTTTCTGGTAAGAAGAGTCACTATTGTGCTCCCATTGTCATACACAGGGCAAATAGCACTGGCGTCGGTTCCCAGCATGTACAGTGTATTGGACTGAAGAGGATCTACTGTTCTTGTCAGTTTCCTAAGGAGAATTGAACTAGATATTGCCGTGTGAGTAGGAAGCACAGTTCTTTTGTTCTAAGCAAGCTTACTGTTCTGGATCTATAGGAAACACAGTAGAGTAGAAGAATGCTCTTTTCTCAAAAGCAGAGTCTATTTCTTGTAAGGCGAGCTACTGTTTATTTCCCACTTCTAAATGGAGTTGAATCACATGCAGTTTTTGGTCCTACGAGCAAGAGTTGTTTTCTGGTAAGGAAAGTCACTATTGGGCTCCCATTGCCATACACAGTGCAAAAAGCACTCCCGTCTGTTCCAGCAAGTACAGTGTATTGGACTGAAGAGGAGCTACTGTTTTTGTCAGTGTTCTAAGCAGAGTTGAACTAGATATGGCCTGTGTGTGTAGGAATCACAGTTCTTTTGTTCTGAGCAAGCTCACTGTTCAGACCACCTAGGAAACACAGTAGAGTAGATGAGTGCTCTTTTCTCAAAAGCACAGTATGTCTCTTGTAAGGCGAGCTAGCGTATGTTTCCAAGTCCTATATGGAGTTGAGTCACATGCATTTTCTGGTCCTACGAGCAAGAGTTGTTTTCTGGTAAGAAGAATCACTATAGTGCTCCCATTGTCGTAAACAGGGCAAATAGCACTGGCATCAGTTCCCAGCATGTACAGAGTAGTGGACTGAAGTGGATCTACTGTTCTTGTCAGTTTCCTAAGCAGAATTGAACTAGATATGGCCGTGTGTGTAGGAAGCACAGTGCTTTTGTTCTAAGCAAGCTCACTGTTTTGGCCCTATAGGAAACACAGTAGAGTAGAAGAGTGCTCTTTTCTCAAAGGCAGAGTGTGTTTCTTGTAAGGCGAGCTAGCGTTTGTTTCCCAGTCCTAAACGGAGTTGAATCCTATGCAGTTTCTGGTCCTACGACCAAGAGTTTTTTTCTGGAAAGAAGAGTCACTATTGTGCTCCCATTGCCATACACAGTGCAAATAGCACTCGCGTCTGTTCCCAGCAAGTACAGTGTATTGGACTGAAGAGGAGCTACTGTTCTTGTCAGTGTTCTAAGCAGAGTTGAACTAGATATGGCCTGTGTGTGTAGGAAGCACAGTTTTTTTGTTCTGAGCAAGCTCACTGTTCGGACCCCATAGGAAACACAGTAGAGTAGAAGAGTCCTCTTTTCTCAAAAGCAGAGTGTGTTTCTTGCAAGGCGAGCTAGCGTTTGTTTCCCAGTCCTAAATGGAGTTGAATCACATGCAGTTTCTGGTCCTACGAGCAAGAGCAGTTTTCTGGAAAGGAAAGTCTCTATTGCGCTCCCATTGCCATACACAGGGCAAATAGCACTGGCGTCTGTTCCGAGTAAGTACAGTGTATTGTACTGAAGAGGAGCTACTGTTCTTGTCAGTTTCCTAAGCAGAGTTGAACTAGATATGGCCCGTGTGTGTAGAAAGCACAGTTCTTTTGTTCTGAGCAAGCTCACTGTTCGGACCTCAAAGGAAACACAGTAGATTAGAAGAGTGCTCTTTTCTCAAAAGCAGAGTGTGTTTCCTGTAAGGCGAGCAAGCGTTTATTTCCCAGTTCTAAATGAAGTTGAATACCATGCAGTTTCTGGTCCTATGAGCAAGAACTGGTTTCTGGTAAGAAGAGTCACTATTGCGCTCCCATTGCCATACACAGTGCAAATAGCACTCGCATCTGTTCCCAGCAAGTACAGTGTATTGGACTGAAGAGGAGCTACTGTTCTTGTCAGTGTCCTAAGCACATTTGAACTAGATATGTCCCGTGTGTAGGAAGCACAGTTCTTTTTTTCTGAGCAAGCTCACTGTTCTGGCCCTATAGAAAACACAGTAGAGTAGAAGAGTGCTCTTTTCTCAAAGGCAGAGTGTGTTTCTTGTAAGGCGAGCTAGCGTTTTTTTCCCAGTCCTAAATCGAGTTGAATCCCATGCAGTTTCTGGTCCTACGAGCAAGAGTTGTTTTCTGGTAAGAAGAGTCACTATTGTGCTCCCATTGCCATGCACAGTGCAAATAGAACTCGCGTCTGTTCCTAGCAAGTACAGTGTACTGGACTGAAGAGGAGCTACTGTTCTTGTCAGTTTCCTAAGCAGAATTGAACTAGATATGGCCCGTGTGTGTAGGAAGCACAGTTCTTTTGTTCTGAGCAAGCTCACTGTTCTAGCCCTATAGGAAACGGGGTGAAGTAGAAGAGTGCTCTTTTCTCATAAGCAGAGTGTGTTTCTTGTAAGGCGAGCTAGCGTTTGTTTCCCAGTCCTAAATGGCGTGAAATGACATGCAGTTTCTGGTCCTACGAGCAAGAGTTGTTTTGTGCTAAGGAAAGACACTATTGTGCTCCCATTGCCATACACAGTGCAAATAGCACTCGTGTCTCTTCCCCGCAAGTACAGTGTATTGGACTGAAGGGGAGCTACTGTTATTGTCAGTTTCCTAAGCTGAGTTGAACAAGATGTGGCTCATGTGTGTAGGAAGCACAGTTCTTTTGTTATGAGCAAGCACACTGTTCGGACCCTATAGGAAACACAGTAGAGTAGAAGAGTGCTCTTTTCTCAAAGGCAGAGTGTGTTTCTTGTAAGGCGAGCTAGCGTTTGTTTCCCAGTCCTAAACGGAGTTGAACCCTATGCAGTTTCTGGTCCTACGACCAAGAGTTGTTTTCTGGTAAGAAGAGTCACTATTGCGCTCCCATTGCCATACTCTGTGCAAATAGCACTCGCGTATGTTCCCAGCAAGTACAGTGTATTGGACTGAAGAGGAGCTACTGTTCTTGTCAGTGTCCTAAGCACATTTGAACTAGATATGTCCCGTGTGTGTAGGAAGCACAGTTCTTTTTTTCTGAGCAAGCTCACTGTTCTGGCCCTATAGAAAACACAGTAGAGTAGAAGAGTGCTCTTTTCTCAAAGGCAAAGTGTGTTTCTTGTAAGGCGACCTAGCGTTTTTTTTCCCAGTCCTAAATCGAGTTGAATCCCATGCAGTTTCTGGTCCTACGAGCAAGAGTTGTTTTCTGGTAAGAAGAGTCACTATTGTGCTCCCATTATTATACACAGGGCAAATAGAACTGGCGTCTGGTCCCAGCATGTACAGTGGATTGGACTGAAGAGGAGCTACTGTTCTTGTCAGTTTCCTAAGCAGAGTTGAACTAGATATGGCCTGTGTGTGTAGAAAGCACAGTTTTTTGTTCTGAGCAAGCTCACTGTTCAGACCCCATAGGAAACACAGTAGAGTAGAAGAGTGCTCTTTTCTCAAAAGCAGAGTGTGTTTCTTGTAAGGCGAGCTAGAGTTTGTTTCCCAGTCCTAAATGGACTTGAGTCACATGCAGTTTTTGGTCCTACGAGTAAGAGTTGTTTTCTGGTAAGAAGAGTCACTATTGCACTCTCATTGCCATACACAGGGCAAATAGCACTCTTGTCTGTTTCCAGCAAGTACAGTGTATTGGACGGAAGAGGAGCTACTCTTCTTTTCAGTTTCCTAAGCAGTGTTGAACTAGATATGGCCCGTGTGTGTCGGAAGCACAGTTCTTTTGTTCTGAGCAAGCTCACTCTTCGGACCCCATAGGAAACACAGTAGAGTAGAAGAGTGCTCTTTTCTCAAAAGCAGAGTGTGTTTCTTGTAAGGCGATCTAGCCTTTGTTTGCCAGTCCTATACGGAGTTGAGTCACTTGCAGTTTCTAGTGCTATGAGCGAGAGTTTTTTTCTGGTATGAAGAGTCACTATTGTGCTCCCATTGTCATACACAGGGCAAATAGCACTGGCGTCGGTTCCCAGCATGTACAGTGTATTGGACTGAAGAGGATCTACTGTTCTTGTCAGTTTCCTAAGGAGAATTGAACTAGATATGGCCGTGTGTGTAGGAAGCACAGTTCTTTTGTTCTAAGCAAGCTTACTGTTCTGGATCTATAGGAAACACAGTAGCGTAGAAGAATGCTCTTTTCTCAAAAGCAGAGTCTATTTCTTGTAAGGCAAGCTAGCGTTTATTTCCCAGTTCTAAATGGAGTTGAATCACATGCAGTTTTTGGTCCTACGAGCAAGAGTTGTTTTCTGGTAAGGAAAGTCACTATTGGGCTCCCATTGCGATACACAGTGCAAAAAGCACTCCCGTCTGTTCCAGCAAGTACAGTGTATTGGACTGAAGAGGAGCTACTGTTCTTGTCAGTGTTCTAAGCAGAGTTGAACTAGATATGGCCTGTGTGTGTAGGAAGCACAGTTCTTTTGTTCTGAGCAAGCTCACTGTTCGGACCACATAGGAAACACAGTAGAGTAGAAGAGTGCTCTTTTCTCAAAAGCAGAGTATGTTTCTTGTAAGGCGAGGTAGGGTTTGTTTCCAAGTCCTATATAGAGTTGAGTCACATGCAGTTTCTGGTCCTACGAGCAAGAGTTGTTTTCTGCTAAGAAGAGTCACTATAGCGCTCCCATTGGCATAAACAGTGCAAATAACACTGGCATCGGTTCCCAGCATGTACAGAGGAGTGGAATGAAGTGGATCTACTGTTCTTGTCAGTTTCCTAAGCATAATTGAACTAGATATGGCCGTGTGTGTAGGAAGCACAGTGCTTTTGTTCTAAGCAAGCTCACTGTTCTGGCCCTATAGGAAACACAGTAGAGTAGAAGAGTGCTCTTTTCTCAAAGGCAGAGTGTGTTTCTTGTAAGGCGAGCTAGCGTTTGTTTCCCAGTCCTAAACGGAGTTGAATCACATGCAGTTTCTGGTCCTACGACCAAGAGTTGTTTTCTGGTAGGAAGAGTCACTATTGCGCTCCCATTGCCATACTCTGTGCATATAGCACTCGCGTCTGTTCCCAGCAAGTACAGTGTATTGGACTGAAGAGGAGCTACTGTTCTTGTCAGTGTTCTAAGCAGAGTTGAACTAGATATGGCCTGTGTGTGTAGGAAGCACAGTTTTTTTGTTCTGAGCAAGCTCACTGTTCGGACCCCATAGGAAACACAGTAGAGTAGAAGAGTGCTCTTTTCTCAAAAGCAGAGTGTGTTTCTTGCAAGGCGAGCTAGCGTTTGTTTCTCAGTCCTAAATGGAGTTGAATCACATGCAGTTTCTGGTCCTACGAGCAAGAGCTGTTTTCTGGAAAGGAAAGTCTTTATTGCGCTCCCATTGCCATACACAGGGCAAGTAGCACTGGCGTCTGTTCCGAGTAAGTACAGTGTATTGTACTGAAGAGGAGCTACTGTTCTTGTCAGTTTCCTAAGCAGAGTTGAACTAGATATGGCCCGTGTGTGTAGAAAGCACAGTTCTTTTGTTCTGAGCAAGCTCACTGTTCGGACCTCAAAGGAAACACAGTTGATTAGAAGAGTGCTCTTTTCTCAAAAGCAGAGTGTGTTTCGTGTAAGGCGAGCTAGCGTTTATTTCCCAGTTCTAAATGGAGTTGAATCCCATGCAGTTTCTGGTCCTATGAGCAAGAGCTGGTTTGTGGTAAGAAGAGTCACTATTGTGCTCCCATTATTATACACAGGGCAAATAGAACTGGCGTCTGGTCCCAGCATGTACAGTGTATTGGACTGAAGAGGAGCTACTGTTCTTGTCAGTTTCCTTAGCAGAGTTGAACTAGATATGGCCAATGTGTGTAGAAAGCACAGTTCTTTTGTTCTGAGCAAGCTCACTGTTCAGACACCATAGGAAACACAGTAGAGTAGAAGAGTGCTCTTTTCTCAAAAGCAGAGTGTGTTTCTTGTAAGGTGAGCTAGTGTTTGTTTCCCAGTCCTAGTGGAGTTGAATCCCATGCAGTTTCTGGTCCTACGAGCAAGAGTTGTTTTCTGGTAAGAAGAGTCACTATTGCGCTCCCATTGCCATACACAGTGCAAATAGCACTCATGTCTGTTCCCAGCAATTACAGTGTATTGGACTGAAGAGGAGCTAGTGTTCTTTTCAATTTCCTAAGCAGAGTTGAACTAGATATGGCCCGTGTGTGTAGGAAGCACAGTTCTTTTGTTCTGAGCAAGCTCACTGCTTGGACCTCATAGGGAACACAGTAGTGTAGAAGAGTGCTCTTTTCTCAAAAGCAGAGCATGTTTCTCTAAAGGCAAGCTAGCGTTTGTTTCCCAGTCCTAAATGGAGTTGATTCACATGCAGTTTCTGGTCCTACGAGCAAGAGTTGTTTTCTGATAAGAAGAGTCACTATTGCGCTCCCATTGCCATGCACAGTGAAAATAGAACTCGTGTCTGTTCCTAGCAAGTACAGTGTACTGGACTGCAGAGAAGCTACTGTTCTCGTCAGTTTCCTAAGCAGAATTGAACTAGATATGTCCGTGTGTGTAGGAAGCACAGTTCTTTTGTTCTGAGCAAGCTCACTGTTCAGTCCCCATAGGAAACACAGTAGAGTTGAAGAGTGCCCTTTTCTCAAAAGCAGAGTGTGTTTCTTCTAAAGCGGGCTAGCATTTGTTTCCCAGTCCTAAATGGAGTGGAATGACATGCAGTTTCGGGTCCTACGAGCAAGAGTTGTTTTGTGCTAAGGAAAGTCACTATTGTGCTCCCATTGCCATACACAGTGCAAATAGCACTCCTGTCTCTTCCCCCCAAGTACAGTGTATTGGACTGAAGGGGAGCTACTGTTCTTGTCAGTTTCCTACGCTGAGTTGAACAAGATGTGGCTCCTGTGTATAGGAAGCACAGTTCTTTTGTTATGAGCAAGCACACTGTTCGGACCCTATAGGAAACACAGTAGAGTAGAAGAGTGCTCT
Source organism: Peromyscus eremicus (assembly GCF_949786415.1). Lineage (NCBI taxonomy): Eukaryota > Metazoa > Chordata > Mammalia > Rodentia > Cricetidae > Peromyscus > Peromyscus eremicus. The sequence goes on along the minus strand of NC_081417.1, from coordinate 120,074 downwards.
TTTCTCAAAAGCAGAGTGTGTTTATTTTAAGGCGAGCTAGAATTTGTTTCCCAGTCCTAAATGTAGTTGAATCACATGCACTTTCTGGTCCTATGATCAAGAGTTGTTTTCAGGTAAGAAGAGTCACTATTGTGTTCCCATTGCCATGCACAGTGCAAATAGCACTTGAGTCTGTTCCCAGCAAGTACAGTGTATTGGACTGAAGAGGAGCTACTCTTCTTGTCAGTTTCCTAAGCAGAATTGAACTAGATATGGCGGTATGTGTAGGAAGCACAGTTCTTTTGTTCTGAACAAGCTCACTGTTGTGGCCCTATAGGAAACACAGTAGAGTAGAAGAGTGCTCTTTTCTCAAAAGCAGAGTGTGTTTCTTGTAATGTGAGCTAGCGTTTGTTTCTCAGTCCTAAATGGAGTTGAACCACATCCAGTTTTTGGTCCTACGAGCAAGAGTTGTTTTGTGGTAAAGAAAGTCACTATTGTGCTCCCATTATCATACACAGTGCAAATAGCACTGGCGTCTGTTCCCAGCATGTACAGTGTATTGGACTGAAGAGGAGCTACTGTTCTTGTCAGTTTCCTAAGCAGAGTTGAACTAGATATGGCCCGTGTGTGTAGAAAGCACAGTTCTTTTGTTCTGAGCAAGCTCACTGTTCGGACCTCAAAGGAAACACAGTAGATTAGAAGAGTGCTCTTTTCTCAAAAGCAGAGTGTGTTTCCTGTAAGGCGAGCAAGCGTTTATTTCCCAGTTCTAAATGAAGTTGAATCCCATGCAGTTTCTGGTCCTATGAGCAAGAACTGGTTTCTGGTAAGAAGAGTCACTATTGCGCTCCCATTGCCATACACAGTGCAAATAGCACTCGCATCTGTTCCCAGCAAGTACAGTGTATTGGACTGAAGAGGAGCTACTGTTCTTGTCAGTTTCCTAAGCAGAGTTGAACTGGATATGGCCTGTGTGTGTAGAAAGCACAGTTCTTTTGTTCTCAGCAGGCTCACTGTTCTGGCACTATAGAAATCACAGTAGAGTAGAAGAGTGCTCTTTTCTCAAAAGCAGAGTGTGTTTCTTGTAAGGCGAGCTAGTGTTTATTTCCCAGTCAGAAACGGAGTTGAATCACATGCAGTTTCTGGTCATAGGAGCAAGAGTTTTTTTTTTGGTAAGAAGAGTCACTATTGTGCTCCCATTGCCATACACAGTGCAAATAGCACTCGGGTCAGTTCCCAGCAAGTACAGTGTATTGGACTGAAGAGAAGCTACTGTTCTTGTCAGTGTCCTAAGCACATTTGAACTAGATATGTCCCGTGTGTAGGAAGCACAGTTCTTTTTTTCTGAGCAAGCTCACTGTTCTGGCCCTATAGAAAACACAGTAGAGTAGAAGAGTGCTCTTTTCTCAAAGGCAGAGTGTGTTTCTTGTAAGGCGAGCTAGCGTTTTTTTCCCAGTCCTAAATCGAGTTGAATCCCATGCAGTTTCTGGTCCTACGAGCAAGAGTTGTTTTCTGGTAAGAAGAGTCACTATTGTGCTCCCATTGCCATGCACAGTGCAAATAGAACTCACGTCTGTTCCTAGCAAGTACAGTGTACTGGACTGAAGAGGAGCTACTGTTCTTGTCAGTTTCCTAAGCAGAATTGAACTAGATATGGCCCGTGTGTGTAGGAAGCACAGTTCTTTTGTTCTGAGCAAGCTCACTGTTCTAGCCCTATAGGAAACGGGGTGAAGTAGAAGAGTGCTCTTTTCTCATAAGCAGAGTGTGTTTCTTGTAAGGCGAGCTAGCGTTTGTTTCCCAGTCCTAAATGGCGTGAAATGACATGCAGTTTCTGGTCCTACAAGCAAGAGTTGTTTTGTGCTAAGGAAAGACACTATTGTGCTCCCATTGCCATACACAGTGCAAATAGCACTCGTGTCTCTTCCCCGCAAGTACAGTGTATTGGACTGAAGGGGAGCTACTGTTATTGTCAGTTTCCTAAGCTGAGTTGAACAAGATGTGGCTAATGTGTGTAGGAAGCACAGTTCTTTTGTTATGAGCAAGCACACTGTTCGGACCCTATAGGAAACACAGTAGAGTAGAAGAGTGCTCTTTTCTCAAAGGCAGAGTGTGTTTCTTGTAAGGCGAGCTAGCGTTTGTTTCCCAGTCCTAAACGGAGTTGAACCCTATGCAGTTTCTGGTCCTACGACCAAGAGTTGTTTTCTGGTAAGAAGAGTCACTATTGCGCTCCCATTGCCATACTCTGTGCAAATAGCACTCGCGTATGTTCCCAGCAAGTACAGTGTATTGGACTGAAGAGGAGCTACTGTTCTTGTCAGTGTCCTAAGCACATTTGAACTAGATATGTCCCGTGTGTGTAGGAAGCACAGTTCTTTTTTTCTGAGCAAGCTCACTGTTCTGGCCCTATAGAAAACACAGAAGAGTAGAAGAGTGCTCTTTTCTCAAAGGCAAAGTGTGTTTCTTGTAAGGCGACCTAGCGTTTTTTTCCCAGTCCTAAATCGAGTTGAATCCCATGCAGTTTCTGGTCCTACGAGCAAGAGTTGTTTTCTGGTAAGAAGAGTCACTATTGTGCTCCCATTATTATACACAGGGCAAATAGAACTGGCGTCTGGTCCCAGCAAGTACAGTGGATTGGACTGAAGAGGAGCTACTGTTCTTGTCAGTTTCCTAAGCAGAGTTGAACTAGATATGGCCTGTGTGTGTAGAAAGCACAGTTTTTTGTTCTGAGCAAGCTCACTGTTCAGACCCCAAAGGAAACACAATAGAGTAGAAGAGTGCTCTTTTCTCAAAAGCAGAGTGTGTTTCTTGTAAGGCGAGCTAGAGTTTGTTTCCCAGTCCTAAATGGACTTGAGTCACATGCAGTTTTTGGTCCTACGAGTAAGAGTTGTTTTCTGGTAAGAAGAGTCACTATTGCACTCTCATTGCCATACACAGGGCAAATAGCACTCTTGTCTGTTTCCAGCAAGTACAGTGTATTGGACTGAGGAGGAGCTACTCTTCTTTTCAGTTTCCTAAGCAGAGTTGAACTAGATATGGCCCGTGTGTGTCGGAAGCACAGTTCTTTTGTTCTGAGCAAGCTCACTCTTCGGACCCCATAGGAAACACAGTAGAGTAGAAGAGTGCTCTTTTCTCAAAAGCAGAGTGTGTTTCTTGTAAGGCGATCTAGCCTTTGTTTGCCAGTCCTATACGGAGTTGAGTCACTTGCAGTTTCTAGTGCTATGAGCGAGAGTTTTTTTCTGGTATGAAGAGTCACTATTGTGCTCCCATTGTCATACACAGGGAAAATAGCACTGGCGTCGGTTCCCAGCATGTACAGTGTATTGGACTGAAGAGGATCTACTGTTCTTGTCAGTTTCCTAAGGAGAATTGAACTAGATATGGCCGTGTGTGTAGGAAGACAGTTCTTTTGTTCTAAGCAAGCTTACTGTTCTGGATCTATAGGAAACACAGTAGCGTAGAAGAATGCTCTTTTCTCAAAAGCAGAGTCTATTTCTTGTAAGGCAAGCTAGCGTTTATTTCCCAGTTCTAAATGGAGTTGAATCACATGCAGTTTTTGGTCCTACCAGCAAGAGTTGTTTTCTGGTAAGGAAAGTCACTATTGGGCTCCCATTGCGATACACAGTGCAAAAAGCACTCCCGTCTGTTCCAGCAAGTACAGTGTATTGGACTGAAGAGGAGCTACTGTTCTTGTCAGTGTTCTAAGCAGAGTTGAACTAGATATGGCCTGTGTGTGTAGGAAGCACAGTTCTTTTGTTCTGAGCAAGCTCACTGTTCGGACCACATAGGAAACACAGTAGAGTAGAAGAGTGCTCTTTTCTCAAAAGCAGAGTATGTTTCTTGTAAGGCGAGCTAGGGTTTGTTTCCAAGTCCTATATGGAGTTGAGTCACATGCAGTTTCTGGTCCTACGAGCAAGAGTTGTTTTCTGGTAAGAAGAGTCACTATAGCGCTCCCATTGGCATAAACAGTGCAAATAACACTGGCATCGGTTCCCAGCATGTACAGAGGAGTGGACTGAAGTGGATCTACTTTTCTTGTCAGTTTCCTAAGCATAATTGAACTAGATATGGCCGTGTGTGTAGGAAGCACAGTGCTTTTGTTCTAAACAAGCTCACTGTTCTGGCCCTATAGGAAACACAGTAGAGTAGAAGAGTGCTCTTTTCTCAAAGGCAGAGTGTGTTTCTTGTAAGGCGAGCTAGCGTTTGTTTCCCAGTCCTAAACGGAGTTGAATCACATGCAGTTTCTGGTCCTACGACCAAGAGTTGTTTTCTGGTAGGAAGAGTCACTATTGCGCTCCCATTGCCATACTCTGTGCATATAGCACTCGCGTCTGTTCCCAGCAAGTACAGTGTATTGGACTGAAGAGGAGCTACTGTTCTTGTCAGTGTTCTAAGCAGAGTTGAACTAGATATGGCCTGTGTGTGTAGGAAGCACAGTTTTTTTGTTCTGAGCAAGCTCACTGTTCGGACCCCATAGGAAACACAGTAGAGTAGAAGAGTGCTCTTTTCTCAAAAGCAGAGTGTGTTTCTTGCAAGGCGAGCTAGCGTTTGTTTCTCAGTCCTAAATGGAGTTGAATCACATGCAGTTTCTGGTCCTACGAGCAAGAGCTGTTTTCTGGAAAGGAAAGTCTCTATTGCGCTCCCATTGCCATACACAGGGCAAATAGCACTGGCGTCTGTTCCGAGTAAGTACAGTGTATTGTACTGAAGAGGAGCTACTGTTCTTGTCAGTTTCCTAAGCAGAGTTGAACTAGATATGGCCCGTGTGTGTAGAAAGCACAGTTCTTTTGTTCTGAGCAAGCTCACTGTTCGGACCTCAAAGGAAACACAGTAGATTAGAAGAGTGCTCTTTTCTCAAAAGCAGAGTGTGTTTCGTGTAAGGCGAGCTAGCGTTTATATCCCAGTTCTAAATGGAGTTGAATCCCATGCAGTTTCTGGTCCTATGAGCAAGAGCTGGTTTCTGGTAAGAAGAGTCACTATTGTGCTCCCATTATTATACACAGGGCAAATAGAACTGGCGTCTGGTCCCAGCATGTACAGTGTATTGGACTGAAGAGGAGCTACTGTTCTTGTCAGTTTCCTTAGCAGAGTTGAACTAGATATGGCCAATGTGTGTAGAAAGCACAGTTCTTTTGTTCTGAGCAAGCTCACTGTTCAGACCCCATAGGAAACACAGTAGAGTAGAAGAGTGCTCTTTTCTCAAAAGCAGAGTGTGTTTCTTGTAAGGTGAGCTAGTGTTTGTTTCCCAGTCCTAGTGGAGTTGAATCCCATGCAGTTTCTGGTCCTACGAGCAAGAGTTGTTTTCTGGTAAGAAGAGTCACTATTGCGCTCCCATTGCCATACACAGTGCAAATAGCACTCATGTCTGTTCCCAGCAATTACAGTGTATTGGACTGAAGAGGAGCTAGTGTTCTTGTCAATTTCCTAAGCAGAGTTGAACTAGATATGGCCCGTGTGTGTAGGAAGCACAGTTCTTTTGTTCTGAGCAAGCTCACTGCTTGGACCTCATAGGGAACACAGTAGTGTAGAAGAGTGCTCTTTTCTCAAAAGCAGAGCATGTTTCTCTAAAGGCAAGCTAGCGTTTGTTTCCCAGTCCTAAATGGAGTTGATTCACATGCAGTTTCTGGTCCTACGAGCAAGAGTTGTTTTCTGGTAAGAAGAGTCACTATTGCGCTCCCATTGCCATGCACAGTGAAAATAGAACTCGTGTCTGTTCCTAGCAAGTACAGTGTACTGGACTGAAGAGAAGCTACTGTCCTCGTCAGTTTCCTAAGCAGAATTGAACTAGATATGTCCGTGTGTGTAGGAAGCACAGTTCTTTTGTTCTGAGCAAGCTCACTGTTCAGTCCCCATAGGAAACACAGTAGAGTTGAAGAGTGCCCTTTTCTCAAAAGCAGAGTGTGTTTCTTCTAAAGCGGGCTAGCATTTGTTTCCCAGTCCTAAATGGAGTGGAATGACATGCAGTTTCGGGTCCTACGAGCAAGAGTTGTTTTGTGCTAAGGAAAGTCACTATTGTGCTCCCATTGCCATACACAGTGCAAATAGCACTCCTGTCTCTTCCCCGCAAGTACAGTGTATTGGACTGAAGGGGAGCTACTGTTCTTGTCAGTTTCCTACGCTGAGTTGAACAAGATGTGGCTCCTGTGTGTAGGAAGCACAGTTCTTTTGTTATGAGCAAGCACACTGTTCGGACCCTATAGGAAACACAGTAGAGTAGAAGAGTGCTCTTTTCTCAAAAGCAGAGTGTGTTTATTTTAAGGCGAGCTAGAATTTGTTTCCCAGTCCTAAATGTAGTTGAATCACATGCAGTTTCTGGTCCTATGATCAAGAGTTGTTTTCAGGTAAGAAGAGTCACTATTGTGTTCCCATTGCCATACACAGTGCAAATAGCACTTGAGTCTGTTCCCAGCAAATACAGTGTATTGGACTGAAGAGGAGCTACTCTTCTTGTCAGTTTCCTAAGCAGAATTGAACTAGATATGGCGGTATGTGTAGGAAGCACAGTTCTTTTGTTCTGAACAAGCTCACTGTTGTGGCCCTATAGGAAACACAGTAGAGTAGAAGAGTGCTCTTTTCTCAAAAGCAGAGTGTGTTTCTTGTAATGTGAGCTAGCGTTTGTTTCTCAGTCCTAAATGGAGTTGAACCACATCCAGTTTTTGGTCCTACGAGCAAGAGTTGTTTTGTGGTAAAGAAAGTCACTATTGTGCTCCCATTATCATACACAGTGCAAATAGCACTGGCGTCTGTTCCCAGCATGTACAGTGTATTGGACTGAAGAGGAGCTACTGTTCTTGTCAGTTTCCTAAGCAGAATTGAACTAGATATGGCCGTATGTGTAGGAAGCACAGTTCTTTTGTTCTGAGCAAGCTCACTGTTCGGACCCCATAGGAAACACAGTAGAGTAGAAGACTGCTCTTTTCTCAAGAGCAGAGTGTGTTTCTTGTAAGGCGAGCTAGTGTTTGTTTCAAACTCCTAAATGGAGTTGAATCACATGCAGTTTCTGGTCCTATGAGCAAGAGTTGTTTTCTGGTAAGAAGAGTCAATATTGCGCTCCAATTGTCATACACAGTGCAAATAGCACTCGCGTCTGTTCCCAGCAAGTACAGTGTATTGGACTGAAGAGGAGCTGCTGTTCTTGTAAGTTTCCTAAGCGGAAATGAACTAGATATGGCCGTGTGTGTACAAGCACTGTTCTTTTGTTCTCAGCAAGCTCACTGTTTTGGCTCTATAGGAAACACAGTAGAGTAGAAGACTGCTCTTTTCTCAAAAGCAGAGTGTGTTTATTTTAAGGCGAGCTAGAATTTGTTTCCCAGTCCTAAATGGAGTTAAATCACATGCAGTTTCTGGTCCTACAAGCAAGAATTGTTTTATCGTAAGGAAAATCACTATCGTGCTCCCATTGCCATACACAGTGCAAAAAGCACTCGCGTATGTTCCCAGCAAGTACAGTGAATTGGACTGAAGAGGAGATACTGTTCTTGTCAGTTTTCTTAGCAGAGTTGAACTAGATATGGCCCGTGTGTGTAGAAAGCACAATTCTTTTGTTCTGAGCAAGCTCACTGTTCGGACCCCATAGGAAACACAGTAGAGTAGAAGAGTGCTCTTTCTCAAAAGCAGAGTGTGTTTCTTGTACAACGAGATAGCGTTTGTTTCCCAGTCCTAAATGGAGTTGAATCACATGCAGGGTCTGATCCTACGAGCAAGAGTTGTTTTCTGGTAAGAAGAGTCACTATTGCGCTCCCATTGCCATACACAGTGCAAATAGCACCTGTGTCTGTTCCCAGCAAGTACAGTGTATTGGACTGAAGAGGAGCTACTGTTCTTGTCAGTTTCCTAAGCAGAATTGAACTAGATATGGCCGTATGTGTAGGAAGCACAGTTCCTTTGTTGTGAGCAAGCTCACTGTTCGGACCCCATAGGAAACACAGTAGAGTAGAAGACTGCTCTTTTCTCAAGAGCAGAGTGTGTTTCTTGTAAGGCGAGCTAGCGTTTGTTTCAAAATCCTAAATGGAGTTGAATCACATGCAGGTTCTGGTCCTACGAGCAAGAGTTGTTTTCTGGTAAGAAGAGTCAGTATTGCGCTCCCATCGTCATACACAGGGCAAATAGCACTGGCGTCTGTTCCCAGCATGTACAGTGTATTTCACTGAAGAGGAGCTACTGTTCTTGTCAATTTCCTAAGCAGAATTGAACTAGATATGGCCTTATGTGTAGGAAGCACAGTTCTTTTGTTCTGAACAAGCTCACTGTTCTGGCCCTACAGGAAACACAGTAGAGTAGAAGAGTGCTCTTTTCTCAAAAGCAGAGTGTGTTTCTTGTAATGTGAGCTAGCGTTTGTTTCTCAGTCCTAAATGGAGTTGAATCACATCCAGTTTTTGGTCCTACGAGGAAGAGTTGTTTTTTGGTAAAGAAAGTCACTATTGCGCTCCCATTGCCATACACAGTGCAAATAGCACTCGCGTCTGTTCCCAGCATGTACAGTGTATTGGACTGAAGAGGAGCTACTGTTCTTGTCAGTTTCCTAAGAAGAATTGAACTAGATATGGCCATATGTGTAGGAAGCACAGTTCTTTTGTTCTGAGCAAGCTCACTGTTCGGACCCCATAGGAAAAACAGTAGAGTAGAAGACTGCTCTTTTCTCAAAAGCAGAGTGTGTTTCTTGTAAGGCGAGCTAGCGTTTGTTTCCCAGTCCTAAATGGAGTTGAATCACATGCAGTTTCTGGTTCTACGAGCAAGAGTTGTTTTCTGGTAAGAAGAGTCAGTATTGTGCTCCCATTGTCATACACAGGGCAAATAGCACTGGCGTCTGTTCCAGCATGTACAGTGTATTTGACTGAAGAGGAGCTACTATTCTTGTCAGTTTCCTAAGCAGAATTGAACTAGATATGGCCATATGTGTAGGAAGCACAGTTCTTTTGTTCTGAGCAACCTCACTGTTGTGGCCCTATAGGAAACACAGTAGAGTTGAAGAGTGCTCTTTTCTCAAAAGCAGAGTGTGTTTCTTGTAATGTGAGCTAGCGTTTGTTTCTCAGTCCTAAATGGAGTTGAATCACACCCAGTTTTTGGTCCTACGAGCAAGAGTTGTTTTTTGGTAAGGAAAGTCACTTTTGCGCTCCCATTGACATACACAGTGCAAATAGCACTCTTGTCTGTTTCCAGCAAGAACAGTGTATTGGACTGAAGAGGATCTACTGTTCTTGTCAGTTTCCTAAGCAGAGTTGAACTAGATATGGCCCGTGTGTGTAGGAAGCACAGTTCTTTTGTTCTGAGCAAGCTCACTGTTCGGACCCCATAGGAAACACAGTAGAGTAGAAGAGTGCTATTTTCTCAAGAGAAGAGTGTGTTTCTTGTAAGGCGAGCTAGCCTTTGTTTCCCAGTCCTATATGGAGTTGAGTCACATGCAGTCTCTAGTGCTACGAGCGAGAGTTGCTTTCTGGTAAGAAGAGTCACTATTGCGCTCCCATTGTCATACACAGGGCAAATAGCACTGGCGTCGGTTCCCAGCATGTACAGTGTATTGGACTGAAGAGGATCTACTGTTCTTGTCATTTTCCTAAACAGAGTTGAACTAGATATGGCCCGTGTGTGTAGGAAGCATAGTTCTTTTGTTCTGAGCAAGCTCACTGTTCGGACCCCATAGGAAACACAGTAGAGTAGAAGAGTGCTCTTTTCTCAAAAGCAGAGTGTGTTTCTTGTAAGGCGAGCTAGCCTTTGTTTCCCAGTCCTATATGGAGTTGAGTCACATGCAGTTTCTAGTGCTACGAGCGAGACTTGCTTTCTGGTAAGAAGAGTCACTATTGCGCTCCCATTGTCATACACAGGGAAAATAGCACTGGCATCACTTTCCAACATGTACAGTGTATTGGACTGAAGAGGATCTACTGTTCTTGTCAGTTTCCTAAGCAGAGTTGAACTAGATCTGGCCGTGTGTGTAGGAAGCATAGTTCTTTTGTTCTGAGCAAGCTCACTCTTCTGGCCCTATATGAAACACAGTAGAGTAGAAGAGTGCTCTTTTCTGAAAAGCAGAGTGTGTTTCTTGTAAGGTGAGCTAGCGTTTGTTTTGCAGTCCTAAATGCAGTTGAATCACATGCAGTTTCTGGTCCTACAGGCAAGAGTTGTTTTCTGGTAAGAAGATTCACTATTGCGCTCCCATTGCCATACACAGTGCAAATAGCACTCGCGTCTGCTCCCAGCAAGTAAAGTTTATTGGAGTGAAGAGGAGCTACTGTTCTTGTCTGTTTCCTAAGCAGAGTTGAACTAGATATGGCCCGTGTGTGTAAGAAGCACAGGTCTTTTGTTCTGAGCAAGCTCATTGTTCAGACCCAATAGGAAACATAGTAGAGTTAAAGAGTGCTCTTTTCTCAAAAGCAGAGTGTGTTTCTTGTAAGACGAGCTAGCGTTTGTTTCCCAGTCTTAAATGGAGTTGAATCACATGCAGTTTCTGTTCCTACGAGCAAGAGTTGTTTTCTGGTAAGAAGAGTCACTATTGTGCTCCAAATGTTATACACAGGGCAAATAGAACTGGCGTCTGGTCCCAGCATGTACAGTGTATTGGACTGAAGAGGATCTATAGTTCTTGTCAGTTTCCTAAGCAGAATTGTACTAGATATGGCCATGTATGTAGGAAGCACAGTTCTTTTGTTCTGAGCAAGCTCACTGTTCGGACCCCATAGAAAACACAGTAGAGTAGAAGAGTGCTCTTTTCTCAAAAGCAGAGTGTGTTTCTTGTAAGGCGAGCTAATGTTTGTTTTCTAGTCCTAAAAGGAGTTGAATCACATGCAGTTTTTGGTCCTACAAGCAAGAGTTGTTTTCTGGTAAGAAGAGTCACTATTGTGCTCCCATTGCCATACACAGTGCTAATAGCACTTGCATCTGTTCCCAGCAAGTACAGTGTATTAGAGTGAAGAGGAGCTACTGTTCTTGTTTGTTTCCTAAGCAGAATTGAACTAGATATGACCGTGTATGTAGGAAGCACAGTTCTTTTGTTCTGAGCAAGCTCACTGTTCGGACCTTATAGAAACACAGTAGAGTAGAAGAGTGCTCTTTTCTCAAAAGCAGAGTGTGTTTCTTGTAAGGCGAGCTAGCCTTTGTTTCCCAGTCCTATATGGAGTTGAATCACATGCAGTTTCTAGTCCTATGAGCAAGAATAGTTTTCAGTAAGAAGAGTCACTATTGTGCTCCCATTGTCATACACAGGGCAAATAGCACTGGCGTCTGTTTCCAGCATGTACGGTGTATTGGACTGAAGAGGATCTACTGTTCTTGTCAGTTTCCTAATCAGAGTTGAACTAGATATGGCCCGTGTGTTCTAGGAAGCACAGTTCTTTTGTTATGAGCAAGCTCACTGTTCTGGCCCTATTGGAAGCACAGTAGAGTAGAAGAGGGCTCTTTTCTCAAAAGCAGAGTCTATTTCTTGTAAGGCGAGCTAGCGTTTATTTCCCAGTTCTAAATGGAGTTGAATCACATGCAGTTTTTGATCCTACGAGCAAGAGTTGTTTTCTGGTAAGGAAAGTCACTATTGGGCTCCCATTGCCATACACAGTGCAAAAAGCACTCCCTTCTGTTCCCAGCAAGTACAGTGTATTGGACTGAAGAGGAGCTACTGTTCTTGTCAGTGTTCTAAGCAGAGTTGAACTAGATATGGCCTGTGTGTGTAGGAAGCACAGTTCTTTTGTTCTGAGCAAGCTCACTGTTCAGACCCCATAGGAAACACAGTAGAGTAGAAGTGTGCTCTTTTCTCAAAAGCAGAGTGTGTTTCTTGTAAGGCGAGCTAGCGTTTGTTTCCAAGTCCTATATGGAGTTGAGTCACATGTAGTTTCTGGTCCTACGAGCAAGAGTTGTTTTCTGGTAAGAATAGTCACTATTGTGCTCCCATTGTTATACACAGGGCAAATAGAACTGGCGTCTGGTCCCAGCATGTACAGTGTATTGGACTGAAGAGGATCTACTGTTCTTGTCATTTTCCTAAGCAGAGTTGAACTAGATATGGCCCGTGTGTGTAGGAAGCACAATTCTTTTGTTCTGAGCAAGCTCCCTTTTCGGACCCCTTAGGAAACACAGTAGAGTAGAAGAGTGCTCTTTTCTCAAAAGCAGAGTGTGTTTCTTGTAATGCGAGCTAGCATTTGTTTCCCAGTCCTAAATGGAGTTGAATCACATGCAGTTTCTGGTCCTATGACCAAGAGTTGTTTTCTGGTAAGAAGAGTCACTATTGCGCTCTCATTGCCATACACAGTGCAAATAGCACTCTTGTCTGTTTCCAGCAAGAACAGTGTATTGGACTGAAGAGGATCTACTGTTCTTGTCAGTTTCTTAAGCAGAGTTGAACTAGATATGGCCCGTGTGTGTAGGAAGCACAGTTCTTTTGTTCTGAGCAAGCTCACTGTTCGGACCCCATAGGAAACACAGTAGAGTAGAAGAGTGCTATTTTCTCAAGAGAAGATTGTGTTTCTTGTAAGGCGAGCTAGCCTTTGTTTCCCAGTCCTATATGGAGTTGAGTCACATGCAGTCTCTAGTGCTACGAGCGAGAGTTGCTTTCTGGTAAGAAGAGTCACTATTTCGCTCCCATTGTCATACACAGGCCAAATAGCACTGGCGTCGGTTCCCAGCATGTACAGTGTATTGGACTGAAGAGGATCTACTGTTCTTGTCATTTTCCTAAACAGAGTTGAACTAGATATGGCCCGTGTGTGTAGGAAGCACAGTTCTTTTGTTCTGAGCAAGCTCACTGTTCGGACCCCATAGGAAACACAGTAGAGTAGAAGAGTGCTCTTTTCTCAAAAGCAGACTGTGTTTCTTGTAAGGCGAGCTAGCCTTTGTTTCCCAGTCCTATATGGAGTTGAGTCACATGCAGTTTCTAGTGCTACAAGCGAGACTTGCTTTCTGGTAAGAAGAGTCACTATTGCGCTCCCATTGTCATACACAGGACAAATAGCACTGGCGTCGGTTCCCAGCATGTACAGTGTATTGGACTGAAGAGGATCTACTGTTCTTGTCAATTTCCTAAGGAGAATTGAACTAGATATGGCCGTGTGTGTAGGAAGCACAGTTCTTTTGTTCTAAGCAAGCTCACTGTTCTGGATCTATAGGAAACACAGTAGAGTAGAAGAATGCTCTTTTCTCAAAAGCAGAGTCTATTTCATGTAAGGCGAGCTAGCGTTTATTTCCCAGTTCTAAATGGAGTTGAATCACATGCAGTTTTTGGTCCATGAGAAGAGTTGTTTTCTGGTAAGGAAAGTCACTATTGGGCTCCCATTGCCATACACAGTGCAAAAAGCACTCCCTTCTGTTCCCAGCAAGTACAGTGTATTGGACTGAAGAGGAGCTACTGTTCATGTCAGTGTTCTAAGCAGAGTTGAACTAGATATGGCCTGTGTGTGTAGGAAGCAAAGTTCTTTTGTTCTGAGCAAGCTCACTGTTCGGATCCCATAGGAAACACAGTAGAGTAGAAGTGTGCTCTTTTCTCAAAAGCAGAGTATGTTTTTTGTAAGGCGAGCTAGCGTTTGTTTCCAAGTCCTTTATGGAGTTGAGTCACATGTAGTTTCTGGTCCTACGAGCAAGAGTTGTTTTCTGGTAAGAATAGTCACTATTGTGCTCCCATTGTTATACACAGGGCAAATAGAACTGGCATCTGTTCCCAGCATGTACAGTGTATTGGACTGAAGAGGATCTACTGTTCTTGTCCGTTCCCTAAGCAGAATTGAACTAGATATGGCAGTGTATGTAGGAAGCACAGTTATTTTGTTCCGAGCAAGCTCACTGCTCGGACCTTATAGGAAACACAGGAGAGTAGAAGAGTGCTCTTTTCTCAAAGCAGAGTGTGTTTCTTGTAAGGCGAGCTAGCGTATGTTTCCCAGTCGTAAATGGAGTTGAATCACATGCAGTTTCTAGTCCTACGAGCAAGAATAGTTTTCTGGTAAGAAGAGTCACTATTGTGCTCCCATTGTCATACACAGGGCAAGTAGCACTGGCGTCTGTTCCTAGCATGTCCAGTGTATTGGACTGAAGAGGATCTACTGTTCTTGTCAGTTTCCTAAGCAGAGTTGAATTAGATATGGCCCGTGTGTTCTAGGATGCACAGTTCTTTTGTTCTGAGCAAGCTCACTGTTCTGGCCCTATTGGAAGCACAGTAGAGTAGAAGAGTGCTCTTTTCTCAAAAGCAGAGTGTGTTTCTTGTAAGGCGAGCTAGCGTTTGTTTCCCAGTCCTAAATGGAGTTGAATCACATGCAGTTTCTGGTTCTACGAGCAAGAGTTGTTTTCTGGTAAGAAGAGTCAGTATTGTGCTCCCATTGTCATACACAGGGCAAATAGCACTGGCGTCTGTTCCAGCATGTACAGTGTATTTGACTGAAGAGGAGCTACTATTCTTGTCAGTTTCCTAAGCAGAATTGAACTAGATATGGCCATATGTGTAGGAAGCACAGTTCTTTTGTTCTGAGCAACCTCACTGTTGTGGCCCTATAGGAAACACAGTAGAGTTGAAGAGTGCTCTTTTCTCAAAAGCAGAGTGTGTTTCTTGTAATGTGAGCTAGCGTTTGTTTCTCAGTCCTAAATGGAGTTGAATCACACCCAGTTTTTGGTCCTACGAGCAAGAGTTGTTTTTTGGTAAGGAAAGTCACTATTGCGCTCCCATTGACATACACAGTGCAAATAGCACTCTTGTCTGTTTCCAGCAAGAACAGTGTATTGGACTGAAGAGGATCTACTGTTCTTGTCAGTTTCCTAAGCAGAGTTGAACTAGATATGGCCCGTGTGTGTAGGAAGCACAGTTCTTTTGTTCTGAGCAAGCTCACTGTTCGGACCCCATAGGAAACACAGTAGAGTAGAAGAGTGCTATTTTCTCAAGAGAAGAGTGTGTTTCTTGTAAGGCGAGCTAGCCTTTGTTTCCCAGTCCTATATGGAGTTGAGTCACATGCAGTCTCTAGTGCTACGAGCGAGAGTTGCTTTCTGGTAAGAAGAGTCACTATTGCGCTCCCATTGTCATACACAGGGCAAATAGCACTGGCGTCGGTTCCCAGCATGTACAGTGTATTGGACTGAAGAGGATCTACTGTTCTTGTCATTTTCCTAAACAGAGTTGAACTAGATATGGCCCGTGTGTGTAGGAAGCATAGTTCTTTTGTTCTGAGCAAGCTCACTGTTCGGACCCCATAGGAAACACAGTAGAGTAGAAGAGTGCTCTTTTCTCAAAAGCAGAGTGTGTTTCTTGTAAGGCGAGCTAGCCTTTGTTTCCCAGTCCTATATGGAGTTGAGTCACATGCAGTTTCTAGTGCTACGAGCGAGACTTGCTTTCTGGTAAGAAGAGTCACTATTGCGCTCCCATTGTCATACACAGGGAAAATAGCACTGGCATCACTTTCCAACATGTACAGTGTATTGGACTGAAGAGGATCTACTGTTCTTGTCAGTTTCCTAAGCAGAGTTGAACTAGATCTGGCCGTGTGTGTAGGAAGCATAGTTCTTTTGTTCTGAGCAAGCTCACTCTTCTGGCCCTATATGAAACACAGTAGAGTAGAAGAGTGCTCTTTTCTGAAAAGCAGAGTGTGTTTCTTGTAAGGTGAGCTAGCGTTTGTTTTGCAGTCCTAAATGCAGTTGAATCACATGCAGTTTCTGGTCCTACAGGCAAGAGTTGTTTTCTGGTAAGAAGATTCACTATTGCGCTCCCATTGCCATACACAGTGCAAATAGCACTCGCGTCTGCTCCCAGCAAGTAAAGTTTATTGGAGTGAAGAGGAGCTACTGTTCTTGTCTGTTTCCTAAGCAGAGTTGAACTAGATATGGCCCGTGTGTGTAAGAAGCACAGGTCTTTTGTTCTGAGCAAGCTCATTGTTCAGACCCAATAGGAAACATAGTAGAGTTAAAGAGTGCTCTTTTCTCAAAAGCAGAGTGTGTTTCTTGTAAGACGAGCTAGCGTTTGTTTCCCAGTCTTAAATGGAGTTGAATCACATGCAGTTTCTGTTCCTACGAGCAAGAGTTGTTTTCTGGTAAGAAGAGTCACTATTGTGCTCCAAATGTTATACACAGGGCAAATAGAACTGGCGTCTGGTCCCAGCATGTACAGTGTATTGGACTGAAGAGGATCTATAGTTCTTGTCAGTTTCCTAAGCAGAATTGTACTAGATATGGCCATGTATGTAGGAAGCACAGTTCTTTTGTTCTGAGCAAGCTCACTGTTCGGACCCCATAGAAAACACAGTAGAGTAGAAGAGTGCTCTTTTCTCAAAAGCAGAGTGTGTTTCTTGTAAGGCGAGCTAATGTTTGTTTTCTAGTCCTAAAAGGAGTTGAATCACATGCAGTTTTTGGTCCTACAAGCAAGAGTTGTTTTCTGGTAAGAAGAGTCACTATTGTGCTCCCATTGCCATACACAGTGCTAATAGCACTTGCATCTGTTCCCAGCAAGTACAGTGTATTAGAGTGAAGAGGAGCTACTGTTCTTGTTTGTTTCCTAAGCAGAATTGAACTAGATATGACCGTGTATGTAGGAAGCACAGTTCTTTTGTTCTGAGCAAGCTCACTGTTCGGACCTTATAGAAACACAGTAGAGTAGAAGAGTGCTCTTTTCTCAAAAGCAGAGTGTGTTTCTTGTAAGGCGAGCTAGCCTTTGTTTCCCAGTCCTATATGGAGTTGAATCACATGCAGTTTCTAGTCCTATGAGCAAGAATAGTTTTCAGTAAGAAGAGTCACTATTGTGCTCCCATTGTCATACACAGGGCAAATAGCACTGGCGTCTGTTTCCAGCATGTACGGTGTATTGGACTGAAGAGGATCTACTGTTCTTGTCAGTTTCCTAATCAGAGTTGAACTAGATATGGCCCGTGTGTTCTAGGAAGCACAGTTCTTTTGTTATGAGCAAGCTCACTGTTCTGGCCCTATTGGAAGCACAGTAGAGTAGAAGAGGGCTCTTTTCTCAAAAGCAGAGTCTATTTCTTGTAAGGCGAGCTAGCGTTTATTTCCCAGTTCTAAATGGAGTTGAATCACATGCAGTTTTTGATCCTACGAGCAAGAGTTGTTTTCTGGTAAGGAAAGTCACTATTGGGCTCCCATTGCCATACACAGTGCAAAAAGCACTCCCTTCTGTTCCCAGCAAGTACAGTGTATTGGACTGAAGAGGAGCTACTGTTCTTGTCAGTGTTCTAAGCAGAGTTGAACTAGATATGGCCTGTGTGTGTAGGAAGCACAGTTCTTTTGTTCTGAGCAAGCTCACTGTTCAGACCCCATAGGAAACACAGTAGAGTAGAAGTGTGCTCTTTTCTCAAAAGCAGAGTGTGTTTCTTGTAAGGCGAGCTAGCGTTTGTTTCCAAGTCCTATATGGAGTTGAGTCACATGTAGTTTCTGGTCCTACGAGCAAGAGTTGTTTTCTGGTAAGAATAGTCACTATTGTGCTCCCATTGTTATACACAGGGCAAATAGAACTGGCGTCTGGTCCCAGCATGTACAGTGTATTGGACTGAAGAGGATCTACTGTTCTTGTCATTTTCCTAAGCAGAGTTGAACTAGATATGGCCCGTGTGTGTAGGAAGCACAATTCTTTTGTTCTGAGCAAGCTCCCTTTTCGGACCCCTTAGGAAACACAGTAGAGTAGAAGAGTGCTCTTTTCTCAAAAGCAGAGTGTGTTTCTTGTAATGCGAGCTAGCATTTGTTTCCCAGTCCTAAATGGAGTTGAATCACATGCAGTTTCTGGTCCTATGACCAAGAGTTGTTTTCTGGTAAGAAGAGTCACTATTGCGCTCTCATTGCCATACACAGTGCAAATAGCACTCTTGTCTGTTTCCAGCAAGAACAGTGTATTGGACTGAAGAGGATCTACTGTTCTTGTCAGTTTCTTAAGCAGAGTTGAACTAGATATGGCCCGTGTGTGTAGGAAGCACAGTTCTTTTGTTCTGAGCAAGCTCACTGTTCGGACCCCATAGGAAACACAGTAGAGTAGAAGAGTGCTATTTTCTCAAGAGAAGATTGTGTTTCTTGTAAGGCGAGCTAGCCTTTGTTTCCCAGTCCTATATGGAGTTGAGTCACATGCAGTCTCTAGTGCTACGAGCGAGAGTTGCTTTCTGGTAAGAAGAGTCACTATTTCGCTCCCATTGTCATACACAGGCCAAATAGCACTGGCGTCGGTTCCCAGCATGTACAGTGTATTGGACTGAAGAGGATCTACTGTTCTTGTCATTTTCCTAAACAGAGTTGAACTAGATATGGCCCGTGTGTGTAGGAAGCACAGTTCTTTTGTTCTGAGCAAGCTCACTGTTCGGACCCCATAGGAAACACAGTAGAGTAGAAGAGTGCTCTTTTCTCAAAAGCAGACTGTGTTTCTTGTAAGGCGAGCTAGCCTTTGTTTCCCAGTCCTATATGGAGTTGAGTCACATGCAGTTTCTAGTGCTACAAGCGAGACTTGCTTTCTGGTAAGAAGAGTCACTATTGCGCTCCCATTGTCATACACAGGACAAATAGCACTGGCGTCGGTTCCCAGCATGTACAGTGTATTGGACTGAAGAGGATCTACTGTTCTTGTCAATTTCCTAAGGAGAATTGAACTAGATATGGCCGTGTGTGTAGGAAGCACAGTTCTTTTGTTCTAAGCAAGCTCACTGTTCTGGATCTATAGGAAACACAGTAGAGTAGAAGAATGCTCTTTTCTCAAAAGCAGAGTCTATTTCATGTAAGGCGAGCTAGCGTTTATTTCCCAGTTCTAAATGGAGTTGAATCACATGCAGTTTTTGGTCCATGAGAAGAGTTGTTTTCTGGTAAGGAAAGTCACTATTGGGCTCCCATTGCCATACACAGTGCAAAAAGCACTCCCTTCTGTTCCCAGCAAGTACAGTGTATTGGACTGAAGAGGAGCTACTGTTCATGTCAGTGTTCTAAGCAGAGTTGAACTAGATATGGCCTGTGTGTGTAGGAAGCAAAGTTCTTTTGTTCTGAGCAAGCTCACTGTTCGGATCCCATAGGAAACACAGTAGAGTAGAAGTGTGCTCTTTTCTCAAAAGCAGAGTATGTTTTTTGTAAGGCGAGCTAGCGTTTGTTTCCAAGTCCTTTATGGAGTTGAGTCACATGTAGTTTCTGGTCCTACGAGCAAGAGTTGTTTTCTGGTAAGAATAGTCACTATTGTGCTCCCATTGTTATACACAGGGCAAATAGAACTGGCATCTGTTCCCAGCATGTACAGTGTATTGGACTGAAGAGGATCTACTGTTCTTGTCCGTTCCCTAAGCAGAATTGAACTAGATATGGCAGTGTATGTAGGAAGCACAGTTATTTTGTTCCGAGCAAGCTCACTGCTCGGACCTTATAGGAAACACAGGAGAGTAGAAGAGTGCTCTTTTCTCAAAGCAGAGTGTGTTTCTTGTAAGGCGAGCTAGCGTATGTTTCCCAGTCGTAAATGGAGTTGAATCACATGCAGTTTCTAGTCCTACGAGCAAGAATAGTTTTCTGGTAAGAAGAGTCACTATTGTGCTCCCATTGTCATACACAGGGCAAGTAGCACTGGCGTCTGTTCCTAGCATGTCCAGTGTATTGGACTGAAGAGGATCTACTGTTCTTGTCAGTTTCCTAAGCAGAGTTGAATTAGATATGGCCCGTGTGTTCTAGGATGCACAGTTCTTTTTTTCTGAGCAAGCTCACTGTTCTGGCCCTATTGGAAGCACAGTAGAGTAGAAGAGTGCTCTTTTCTCAAAAGCAGAGTGTGTTTCTTGTAAGGCGATCTAGCGTTGGTTTCCCAGTCCTAAATGGAGTTGAATCACATGCAGTTTTTGGTCCTACGAGCAAGAGTTGTTTTCTGGTAAGGAAAGTCACTATTGCGCTCCCATTGCCATAAAAAGTGCAAATAGCACTGGCGTCTGCTTCCAGCAAGTACAGTGTATTGGACTGAAGAGGAGCTACTTTTCTTGTCAGTTTCCTAAGCAGAGTTGAACTAGATATGGCCCGTGTGTGTAGGAAGAACAGTTCTTTTGTTCGAAGCAAGCTCACTGTTCTGGCCCTATAGGAAACACAGTAGAGTAGAAGAGTGCTCTTTTCTCAGAAGCAGAGTCTATTTCTTGTAAGGCGATCTAGGGTTTGTTTCCCAGTCCTAAATGGAGTGGAATCACATGCAGTTTCTAATCCTACGAGCAAGAGTTTTTTTCTGGTAAGAAGAGTCACTATTGTGCTCCCATTGTCATACAGAGGGCAAATAGCACTGGCATCTCTTTCCAACATGTACAGTGTATTGGACTGAAGAGGATCTACTGTTCTTGTCAGTTTCCTAAGCAGATTTGAACTAGATCTGGCCGTGTGTGTAGGAAGCATAGTTCTTTTGTTCTGAGCAAGCTCACTGTTAGGACACCATAGGAAACACAGTAGAGTAGAAGGAGCTCTTTTCTCAAAAGAAGATTGTGATTCTGGTAAGGCGAGCTAGTGGTTGTTTCCCAGTCAGAAAGGAGTTGAATCCCATTCAGTTTCTGGTCCTACAAGCAAGAGTTGTTTTCTGGTAAGAAGAGTCACTATTGTGCTCCCATTGTCATACACAGGGCAAATAGCACTGGCGTCTGTTCCCAACATGTACAGTGTATTGGACTGAAGAGGTTCTACTGTTCTTGTCAGTTTCTTAAGCAGAATTGAACTAGATACGGCCCGTGTGTGTAGGAAAAACAGTTCTTTTGTTCTGAGCAAGCTCACTGTTCTGGCACTATAAGAAACACAGTAGAGAAGAAGAGTGCTCTTTTCTCAAAACCAGAGTGTGTTTCTTGTAAGGTGAGCTAGCGTTTGTTTCCCAGTCCTAAATGGACTTGAGTCACATGCAGTTTTTGGTCCTACGAGCAAGAGTTTTTTTCTGGTAAGAAGAGTCACTATTGCACTCTCATTGCCATACACAGTGCAAATAGCACTCTTGTCTGTTCCCAGCAAGTACAGTGTATTGGACTGAAGAGGAGCTACTTTTCTTGTCAGTTTCCTAAGCAGAGTTGAACTAGATATGGCCATGTGTTTAGGAAGCACAGTTCTTTTGTTCTGAGCAAGCTCACTGTTCAGACCCCATAGAAAACACAGTAGAATAGAAGAGTGCTCTTTTCTCAAAAGCAGAGTGTGTTTCTTGTAAGGCGAGCTAACCTTTGTTTCCCAGTCCTATAAGGAGTTGAGTCACATGCAGTTTCTAGTGCTACGAGCGAGAGTTTTTTTCTGGTAAGAAGAGTCACTATTGTGCTCCCATTGTCATACACAGGGCAAATAGCACTGGCGTCGGTTCCCAGCATGTACAGTGTATTGGACTGAAGAGGATCTACTGTTCTTGTCAGTTTCCTAAGGAGAATTGAACTAGATATTGCCGTGTGAGTAGGAAGCACAGTTCTTTTGTTCTAAGCAAGCTTACTGTTCTGGATCTATAGGAAACACAGTAGAGTAGAAGAATGCTCTTTTCTCAAAAGCAGAGTCTATTTCTTGTAAGGCGAGCTACTGTTTATTTCCCACTTCTAAATGGAGTTGAATCACATGCAGTTTTTGGTCCTACGAGCAAGAGTTGTTTTCTGGTAAGGAAAGTCACTATTGGGCTCCCATTGCCATACACAGTGCAAAAAGCACTCCCGTCTGTTCCAGCAAGTACAGTGTATTGGACTGAAGAGGAGCTACTGTTTTTGTCAGTGTTCTAAGCAGAGTTGAACTAGATATGGCCTGTGTGTGTAGGAATCACAGTTCTTTTGTTCTGAGCAAGCTCACTGTTCAGACCACCTAGGAAACACAGTAGAGTAGATGAGTGCTCTTTTCTCAAAAGCACAGTATGTCTCTTGTAAGGCGAGCTAGCGTATGTTTCCAAGTCCTATATGGAGTTGAGTCACATGCATTTTCTGGTCCTACGAGCAAGAGTTGTTTTCTGGTAAGAAGAATCACTATAGTGCTCCCATTGTCGTAAACAGGGCAAATAGCACTGGCATCAGTTCCCAGCATGTACAGAGTAGTGGACTGAAGTGGATCTACTGTTCTTGTCAGTTTCCTAAGCAGAATTGAACTAGATATGGCCGTGTGTGTAGGAAGCACAGTGCTTTTGTTCTAAGCAAGCTCACTGTTTTGGCCCTATAGGAAACACAGTAGAGTAGAAGAGTGCTCTTTTCTCAAAGGCAGAGTGTGTTTCTTGTAAGGCGAGCTAGCGTTTGTTTCCCAGTCCTAAACGGAGTTGAATCCTATGCAGTTTCTGGTCCTACGACCAAGAGTTTTTTTCTGGAAAGAAGAGTCACTATTGTGCTCCCATTGCCATACACAGTGCAAATAGCACTTGCGTCTGTTCCCAGCAAGTACAGTGTATTGGACTGAAGAGGAGCTACTGTTCTTGTCAGTGTTCTAAGCAGAGTTGAACTAGATATGGCCTGTGTGTGTAGGAAGCACAGTTTTTTTGTTCTGAGCAAGCTCACTGTTCGGACCCCATAGGAAACACAGTAGAGTAGAAGAGTCCTCTTTTCTCAAAAGCAGAGTGTGTTTCTTGCAAGGTGAGCTAGCGTTTGTTTCCCAGTCCTAAATGGAGTTGAATCACATGCAGTTTCTGGTCCTACGAGCAAGAGCAGTTTTCTGGAAAGGAAAGTCTCTATTGCGCTCCCATTGCCATACACAGGGCAAATAGCACTGGCGTCTGTTCCGAGTAAGTACAGTGTATTGTACTGAAGAGGAGCTACTGTTCTTGTCAGTTTCCTAAGCAGAGTTGAACTAGATATGGCCCGTGTGTGTAGAAAGCACAGTTCTTTTGTTCTGAGCAAGCTCACTGTTCGGACCTCAAAGGAAACACAGTAGATTAGAAGAGTGCTCTTTTCTCAAAAGCAGAGTGTGTTTCCTGTAAGGCGAGCAAGCGTTTATTTCCCAGTTCTAAATGAAGTTGAATACCATGCAGTTTCTGGTCCTATGAGCAAGAACTGGTTTCTGGTAAGAAGAGTCACTATTGCGCTCCCATTGCCATACACAGTGCAAATAGCACTCGCATCTGTTCCCAGCAAGTACAGTGTATTGGACTGAAGAGGAGCTACTGTTCTTGTCAGTGTCCTAAGCACATTTGAACTAGATATGTCCCGTGTGTAGGAAGCACAGTTCTTTTTTTCTGAGCAAGCTCACTGTTCTGGCCCTATAGAAAACACAGTAGAGTAGAAGAGTGCTCTTTTCTCAAAGGCAGAGTGTGTTTCTTGTAAGGCGAGCTAGCGTTTTTTTCCCAGTCCTAAATCGAGTTGAATCCCATGCAGTTTCTGGTCCTACGAGCAAGAGTTGTTTTCTGGTAAGAAGAGTCACTATTGTGCTCCCATTGCCATGCACAGTGCAAATAGAACTCGCGTCTGTTCCTAGCAAGTACAGTGTACTGGACTGAAGAGGAGCTACTGTTCTTGTCAGTTTCCTAAGCAGAATTGAACTAGATATGGCCCGTGTGTGTAGGAAGCACAGTTCTTTTGTTCTGAGCAAGCTCACTGTTCTAGCCCTATAGGAAACGGGGTGAAGTAGAAGAGTGCTCTTTTCTCATAAGCAGAGTGTGTTTCTTGTAAGGCGAGCTAGCGTTTGTTTCCCAGTCCTAAATGGCGTGAAATGACATGCAGTTTCTGGTCCTACGAGCAAGAGTTGTTTTGTGCTAAGGAAAGACACTATTGTGCTCCCATTGCCATACACAGTGCAAATAGCACTCGTGTCTCTTCCCCGCAAGTACAGTGTATTGGACTGAAGGGGAGCTACTGTTATTGTCAGTTTCCTAAGCTGAGTTGAACAAGATGTGGCTCATGTGTGTAGGAAGCACAGTTCTTTTGTTATGAGCAAGCACACTGTTCGGACCCTATAGGAAACACAGTAGAGTAGAAGAGTGCTCTTTTCTCAAAGGCAGAGTGTGTTTCTTGTAAGGCGAGCTAGCGTTTGTTTCCCAGTCCTAAACGGAGTTGAACCCTATGCAGTTTCTGGTCCTACGACCAAGAGTTGTTTTCTGGTAAGAAGAGTCACTATTGCGCTCCCATTGCCATACTCTGTGCAAATAGCACTCGCGTATGTTCCCAGCAAGTACAGTGTATTGGACTGAAGAGGAGCTACTGTTCTTGTCAGTGTCCTAAGCACATTTGAACTAGATATGTCCCGTGTGTGTAGGAAGCACAGTTCTTTTTTTCTGAGCAAGCTCACTGTTCTGGCCCTATAGAAAACACAGTAGAGTAGAAGAGTGCTCTTTTCTCAAAGGCAAAGTGTGTTTCTTGTAAGGCGACCTAGCGTTTTTTTTCCCAGTCCTAAATGGAGTTGAATCACATGCAGTTTCTGGTCCTACGAGCAAGAGCAGTTTTCTGGAAAGGAAAGTCTCTATTGCGCTCCCATTGCCATACACAGGGCAAATAGCACTGGCGTCTGTTCCGAGTAAGTACAGTGTATTGTACTGAAGAGGAGCTACTGTTCTTGTCAGTTTCCTAAGCAGAGTTGAACTAGATATGGCCCGTGTGTGTAGAAAGCACAGTTCTTTTGTTCTGAGCAAGCTCACTGTTCGGACCTCAAAGGAAACACAGTAGATTAGAAGAGTGCTCTTTTCTCAAAAGCAGAGTGTGTTTCCTGTAAGGCGAGCAAGCGTTTATTTCCCAGTTCTAAATGAAGTTGAATACCATGCAGTTTCTGGTCCTATGAGCAAGAACTGGTTTCTGGTAAGAAGAGTCACTATTGCGCTCCCATTGCCATACACAGTGCAAATAGCACTCGCATCTGTTCCCAGCAAGTACAGTGTATTGGACTGAAGAGGAGCTACTGTTCTTGTCAGTGTCCTAAGCACATTTGAACTAGATATGTCCCGTGTGTAGGAAGCACAGTTCTTTTTTTCTGAGCAAGCTCACTGTTCTGGCCCTATAGAAAACACAGCAGAGTAGAAGAGTGCTCTTTTCTCAAAGGCAGAGTGTGTTTCTTGTAAGGCGAGCTAGCGTTTTTTTCCCAGTCCTAAATCGAGTTGAATCCCATGCAGTTTCTGGTCCTACGAGCAAGAGTTGTTTTCTGGTAAGAAGAGTCACTATTGTGCTCCCATTGCCATGCACAGTGCAAATAGAACTCGCGTCTGTTCCTAGCAAGTACAGTGTACTGGACTGAAGAGGAGCTACTGTTCTTGTCAGTTTCCTAAGCAGAATTGAACTAGATATGGCCCGTGTGTGTAGGAAGCACAGTTCTTTTGTTCTGAGCAAGCTCACTGTTCTAGCCCTATAGGAAACGGGGTGAAGTAGAAGAGTGCTCTTTTCTCATAAGCAGAGTGTGTTTCTTGTAAGGCGAGCTAGCGTTTGTTTCCCAGTCCTAAATGGCGTGAAATGACATGCAGTTTCTGGTCCTACGAGCAAGAGTTGTTTTGTGCTAAGGAAAGACACTATTGTGCTCCCATTGCCATACACAGTGCAAATAGCACTCGTGTCTCTTCCCCGCAAGTACAGTGTATTGGACTGAAGGGGAGCTACTGTTATTGTCAGTTTCCTAAGCTGAGTTGAACAAGATGTGGCTCATGTGTGTAGGAAGCACAGTTCTTTTGTTATGAGCAAGCACACTGTTCGGACCCTATAGGAAACACAGTAGAGTAGAAGAGTGCTCTTTTCTCAAAGGCAGAGTGTGTTTCTTGTAAGGCGAGCTAGCGTTTGTTTCCCAGTCCTAAACGGAGTTGAACCCTATGCAGTTTCTGGTCCTACGACCAAGAGTTGTTTTCTGGTAAGAAGAGTCACTATTGCGCTCCCATTGCCATACTCTGTGCAAATAGCACTCGCGTATGTTCCCAGCAAGTACAGTGTATTGGACTGAAGAGGAGCTACTGTTCTTGTCAGTGTCCTAAGCACATTTGAACTAGATATGTCCCGTGTGTGTAGGAAGCACAGTTCTTTTTTTCTGAGCAAGCTCACTGTTCTGGCCCTATAGAAAACACAGTAGAGTAGAAGAGTGCTCTTTTCTCAAAGGCAAAGTGTGTTTCTTGTAAGGCGACCTAGCGTTTTTTTTCCCAGTCCTAAATGGAGTTGAATCACATGCAGTTTCTGGTCCTACGAGCAAGAGCAGTTTTCTGGAAAGGAAAGTCTCTATTGCGCTCCCATTGCCATACACAGGGCAAATAGCACTGGCGTCTGTTCCGATTAAGTACAGTGTATTGTACTGAAGAGGAGCTACTGTTCTTGTCAGTTTCCTAAGCAGAGTTGAACTAGATATGGCCCGTGTGTGTAGAAAGCACAGTTCTTTTGTTCTGAGCAAGCTCACTGTTCGGACCTCAAAGGAAACACAGTAGATTAGAAGAGTGCTCTTTTCTCAAAAGCAGAGTGTGTTTCCTGTAAGGCGAGCAAGCGTTTATTTCCCAGT
Source organism: Peromyscus eremicus (assembly GCF_949786415.1). NCBI lineage: Eukaryota > Metazoa > Chordata > Mammalia > Rodentia > Cricetidae > Peromyscus > Peromyscus eremicus. The sequence continues at coordinate 93,845 of NC_081417.1, read as the reverse complement.
TCTAAATGAAGTTGAATACCATGCAGTTTCTGGTCCTATGAGCAAGAACTGGTTTCTGGTAAGAAGAGTCACTATTGCGCTCCCATTGCCATACACAGTGCAAATAGCACTCGCATCTGTTCCCAGCAAGTACAGTGTATTGGACTGAAGAGGAGCTACTGTTCTTGTCAGTGTCCTAAGCACATTTGAACTAGATATGTCCCGTGTGTAGGAAGCACAGTTCTTTTTTTCTGAGCAAGCTCACTGTTCTGGCCCTATAGAAAACACAGTAGAGTAGAAGAGTGCTCTTTTCTCAAAGGCAGAGTGTGTTTCTTGTAAGGCGAGCTAGCGTTTTTTTCCCAGTCCTAAATCGAGTTGAATCCCATGCAGTTTCTGGTCCTACGAGCAAGAGTTGTTTTCTGGTAAGAAGAGTCACTATTGTGCTCCCATTGCCATGCACAGTGCAAATAGAACTCGCGTCTGTTCCTAGCAAGTACAGTGTACTGGACTGAAGAGGAGCTACTGTTCTTGTCAGTTTCCTAAGCAGAATTGAACTAGATATGGCCCGTGTGTGTAGGAAGCACAGTTCTTTTGTTCTGAGCAAGCTCACTGTTCTAGCCCTATAGGAAACGGGGTGAAGTAGAAGAGTGCTCTTTTCTCATAAGCAGAGTGTGTTTCTTGTAAGGCGAGCTAGCGTTTGTTTCCCAGTCCTAAATGGCGTGAAATGACATGCAGTTTCTGGTCCTACGAGCAAGAGTTGTTTTGTGCTAAGGAAAGACACTATTGTGCTCCCATTGCCATACACAGTGCAAATAGCACTCGTGTCTCTTCCCCGCAAGTACAGTGTATTGGACTGAAGGGGAGCTACTGTTATTGTCAGTTTCCTAAGCTGAGTTGAACAAGATGTGGCTCATGTGTGTAGGAAGCACAGTTCTTTTGTTATGAGCAAGCACACTGTTCGGACCCTATAGGAAACACAGTAGAGTAGAAGAGTGCTCTTTTCTCAAAGGCAGAGTGTGTTTCTTGTAAGGCGAGCTAGCGTTTGTTTCCCAGTCCTAAACGGAGTTGAACCCTATGCAGTTTCTGGTCCTACGACCAAGAGTTGTTTTCTGGTAAGAAGAGTCACTATTGCGCTCCCATTGCCATACTCTGTGCAAATAGCACTCGCGTATGTTCCCAGCAAGTACAGTGTATTGGACTGAAGAGGAGCTACTGTTCTTGTCAGTGTCCTAAGCACATTTGAACTAGATATGGCCCGTGTGTGTAGGAAGCACAGTTCTTTTTTTCTGAGCAAGCTCACTGTTCTGGCCCTATAGAAAACACAGTAGAGTAGAAGAGTGCTCTTTTCTCAAAGGCAAAGTGTGTTTCTTGTAAGGCGACCTAGCGTTTTTTTTCCCAGTCCTAAATCGAGTTGAATCCCATGCAGTTTCTGGTCCTACGAGCAAGAGTTGTTTTCTGGTAAGAAGAGTCACTATTGTGCTCCCATTATTATACACAGGGCAAATAGAACTGGCGTCTGGTCCCAGCATGTACAGTGGATTGGACTGAAGAGGAGCTACTGTTCTTGTCAGTTTCCTAAGCAGAGTTGAACTAGATATGGCCTGTGTGTGTAGAAAGCACAGTTTTTTGTTCTGAGCAAGCTCACTGTTCAGACCCCATAGGAAACACAGTAGAGTAGAAGAGTGCTCTTTTCTCAAAAGCAGAGTGTGTTTCTTGTAAGGCGAGCTAGAGTTTGTTTCCCAGTCCTAAATGGACTTGAGTCACATGCAGTTTTTGGTCCTACGAGTAAGAGTTGTTTTCTGGTAAGAAGAGTCACTATTGCACTCTCATTGCCATACACAGGGCAAATAGCACTCTTGTCTGTTTCCAGCAAGTACAGTGTATTGGACGGAAGAGGAGCTACTCTTCTTTTCAGTTTCCTAAGCAGTGTTGAACTAGATATGGCCCGTGTGTGTCGGAAGCACAGTTCTTTTGTTCTGAGCAAGCTCACTCTTCGGACCCCATAGGAAACACAGTAGAGTAGAAGAGTGCTCTTTTCTCAAAAGCAGAGTGTGTTTCTTGTAAGGCGATCTAGCCTTTGTTTGCCAGTCCTATACGGAGTTGAGTCACTTGCAGTTTCTAGTGCTATGAGCGAGAGTTTTTTTCTGGTATGAAGAGTCACTATTGTGCTCCCATTGTCATACACAGGGCAAATAGCACTGGCGTCGGTTCCCAGCATGTACAGTGTATTGGACTGAAGAGGATCTACTGTTCTTGTCAGTTTCCTAAGGAGAATTGAACTAGATATGGCCGTGTGTGTAGGAAGCACAGTTCTTTTGTTCTAAGCAAGCTTACTGTTCTGGATCTATAGGAAACACAGTAGCGTAGAAGAATGCTCTTTTCTCAAAAGCAGAGTCTATTTCTTGTAAGGCAAGCTAGCGTTTATTTCCCAGTTCTAAATGGAGTTGAATCACATGCAGTTTTTGGTCCTACGAGCAAGAGTTGTTTTCTGGTAAGGAAAGTCACTATTGGGCTCCCATTGCGATACACAGTGCAAAAAGCACTCCCGTCTGTTCCAGCAAGTACAGTGTATTGGACTGAAGAGGAGCTACTGTTCTTGTCAGTGTTCTAAGCAGAGTTGAACTAGATATGGCCTGTGTGTGTAGGAAGCACAGTTCTTTTGTTCTGAGCAAGCTCACTGTTCGGACCACATAGGAAACACAGTAGAGTAGAAGAGTGCTCTTTTCTCAAAAGCAGAGTATGTTTCTTGTAAGGCGAGCTAGGGTTTGTTTCCAAGTCCTATATAGAGTTGAGTCACATGCAGTTTCTGGTCCTACGAGCAAGAGTTGTTTTCTGGTAAGAAGAGTCACTATAGCGCTCCCATTGGCATAAACAGTGCAAATAACACTGGCATCGGTTCCCAGCATGTACAGAGGAGTGGAATGAAGTGGATCTACTGTTCTTGTCAGTTTCCTAAGCATAATTGAACTAGATATGGCCGTGTGTGTAGGAAGCACAGTGCTTTTGTTCTAAGCAAGCTCACTGTTCTGGCCCTATAGGAAACACAGTAGAGTAGAAGAGTGCTCTTTTCTCAAAGGCAGAGTGTGTTTCTTGTAAGGCGAGCTAGCGTTTGTTTCCCAGTCCTAAACGGAGTTGAATCACATGCAGTTTCTGGTCCTACGACCAAGAGTTGTTTTCTGGTAGGAAGAGTCACTATTGCGCTCCCATTGCCATACTCTGTGCATATAGCACTCGCGTCTGTTCCCAGCAAGTACAGTGTATTGGACTGAAGAGGAGCTACTGTTCTTGTCAGTGTTCTAAGCAGAGTTGAACTAGATATGGCCTGTGTGTGTAGGAAGCACAGTTTTTTTGTTCTGAGCAAGCTCACTGTTCGGACCCCATAGGAAACACAGTAGAGTAGAAGAGTGCTCTTTTCTCAAAAGCAGAGTGTGTTTCTTGCAAGGCGAGCTAGCGTTTGTTTCTCAGTCCTAAATGGAGTTGAATCACATGCAGTTTCTGGTCCTATGAGCAAGAGCTGTTTTCTGGAAAGGAAAGTCTCTATTGCGCTCCCATTGCCATACACAGGGCAAGTAGCACTGGCGTCTGTTCCGAGTAAGTACAGTGTATTGTACTGAAGAGGAGCTACTGTTCTTGTCAGTTTCCTAAGCAGAGTTGAACTAGATATGGCCCGTGTGTGTAGAAAGCACAGTTCTTTTGTTCTGAGCAAGCTCACTGTTCGGACCTCAAAGGAAACACAGTAGATTAGAAGAGTGCTCTTTTCTCAAAAGCAGAGTGTGTTTCGTGTAAGGCGAGCTAGCGTTTATTTCCCAGTTCTAAATGGAGTTGAATCCCATGCAGTTTCTGGTCCTATGAGCAAGAGCTGGTTTGTGGTAAGAAGAGTCACTATTGTGCTCCCATTATTATACACAGGGCAAATAGAACTGGCGTCTGGTCCCAGCATGTACAGTGTATTGGACTGAAGAGGAGCTACTGTTCTTGTCAGTTTCCTTAGCAGAGTTGAACTAGATATGGCCAATGTGTGTAGAAAGCACAGTTCTTTTGTTCTGAGCAAGCTCACTGTTCAGACACCATAGGAAACACAGTAGAGTAGAAGAGTGCTCTTTTCTCAAAAGCAGAGTGTGTTTCTTGTAAGGTGAGCTAGTGTTTGTTTCCCAGTCCTAGTGGAGTTGAATCCCATGCAGTTTCTGGTCCTACGAGCAAGAGTTGTTTTCTGGTAAGAAGAGTCACTATTGCGCTCCCATTGCCATACACAGTGCAAATAGCACTCATGTCTGTTCCCAGCAATTACAGTGTATTGGACTGAAGAGGAGCTAGTGTTCTTTTCAATTTCCTAAGCAGAGTTGAACTAGATATGGCCCGTGTGTGTAGGAAGCACAGTTCTTTTGTTCTGAGCAAGCTCACTGCTTGGACCTCATAGGGAACACAGTAGTGTAGAAGAGTGCTCTTTTCTCAAAAGCAGAGCATGTTTCTCTAAAGGCAAGCTAGCGTTTGTTTCCCAGTCCTAAATGGAGTTGATTCACATGCAGTTTCTGGTCCTACGAGCAAGAGTTGTTTTCTGATAAGAAGAGTCACTATTGCGCTCCCATTGCCATGCACAGTGAAAATAGAACTCGTGTCTGTTCCTAGCAAGTACAGTGTACTGGACTGCAGAGAAGCTACTGTTCTTGTCAGTTTCCTAAGCAGAATTGAACTAGATATGTCCGTGTGTGTAGGAAGCACAGTTCTTTTGTTCTGAGCAAGCTCACTGTTCAGTCCCCATAGGAAACACAGTAGAGTTGAAGAGTGCCCTTTTCTCAAAAGCAGAGTGTGTTTCTTCTAAAGCGGGCTAGCATTTGTTTCCCAGTCCTAAATGGAGTGGAATGACATGCAGTTTCGGGTCCTACGAGCAAGAGTTGTTTTGTGCTAAGGAAAGTCACTATTGTGCTCCCATTGCCATACACAGTGCAAATAGCACTCCTGTCTCTTCCCCCCAAGTACAGTGTATTGGACTGAAGGGGAGCTACTGTTCTTGTCAGTTTCCTACGCTGAGTTGAACAAGATGTGGCTCCTGTGTATAGGAAGCACAGTTCTTTTGTTATGAGCAAGCACACTGTTCGGACCCTATAGGAAACACAGTAGAGTAGAAGAGTGCTCTTTTCTCAAAAGCAGAGTGTGTTTATTTTAAGGCGAGCTAGAATTTGTTTCCCAGTCCTAAATGTAGTTGAATCACATGCACTTTCTGGTCCTATGATCAAGAGTTGTTTTCAGGTAAGAAGAGTCACTATTGTGTTCCCATTGCCATGCACAGTGCAAATAGCACTTGAGTCTGTTCCCAGCAAGTACAGTGTATTGGACTGAAGAGGATCTACTCTTCTTGTCAGTTTCCTAAGCAGAATTGAACTAGATATGGCGGTATGTGTAGGAAGCACAGTTCTTTTGTTCTGAACAAGCTCACTGTTGTGGCCCTATAGGAAACAAAGTAGAGTAGAAGAGTGCTCTTTTCTCAAAAGCAGAGTGTGTTTCTTGTAATGTGAGCTAGCGTTTGTTTCTCAGTCCTAAATGGAGTTGAACCACATCCAGTTTTTGGTCCTACGAGCAAGAGTTGTTTTGTGGTAAAGAAAGTCACTATTGTGCTCCCATTATCATACACAGTGCAAATAGCACTGGCGTCTGTTCCCAGCATGTACAGTGTATTGGACTGAAGAGGAGCTACTGTTCTTGTCAGTTTCCTAAGCAGAGTTGAACTAGATATGGCCCGTGTGTGTAGAAAGCACAGTTCTTTTGTTCTGAGCAAGCTCACTGTTCGGACCTCAAAGGAAACACAGTAGATTAGAAGAGTGCTCTTTTCTCAAAAGCAGAGTGTGTTTCCTGTAAGGCGAGCAAGCGTTTATTTCCCAGTTCTAAATGAAGTTGAATCCCATGCAGTTTCTGGTCCTATGAGCAAGAACTGGTTTCTGGTAAGAAGAGTCACTATTGCGCTCCCATTGCCATACACAGTGCAAATAGCACTCGCATCTGTTCCCAGCAAGTACAGTGTATTGGACTGAAGAGGAGCTACTGTTCTTGTCAGTTTCCTAAGCAGAGTTGAACTGGATATGGCCTGTGTGTGTAGAAAGCACAGTTCTTTTGTTCTCAGCAGGCTCACTGTTCTGGCACTATAGAAATCACAGTAGAGTAGAAGAGTGCTCTTTTCTCAAAAGCAGAGTGTGTTTCTTGTAAGGCGAGCTAGTGTTTATTTCCCAGTCAGAAACGGAGTTGAATCACATGCAGTTTCTGGTCATAGGAGCAAGAGGTTTTTTTTGGTAAGAAGAGTCACTATTGTGCTCCCATTGCCATACACAGTGCAAATAGCACTCGGGTCTGTTCCCAGCAAGTACAGTGTATTGGACTGAAGAGGAGCTACTGTTCTTGTCAGTGTCCTAAGCACATTTGAACTAGATATGTCCCGTGTGTAGGAAGCACAGTTCTTTTTTTCTGAGCAAGCTCACTCTTCTGGCCCTATAGAAAACACAGTAGAGTAGAAGAGTGCTCTTTTCTCAAAGGCAGAGTGTGTTTCTTGTAAGGCGAGCTAGCGTTTTTTTCCCAGTCCTAAATCGAGTTGAATCCCATGCAGTTTCTGGTCCTACGAGCAAGAGTTGTTTTCTGGTAAGAAGAGTCACTATTGTGCTCCCATTGCCATGCACAGTGCAAATAGAACTCACGTCTGTTCCTAGCAAGTACAGTGTACTGGACTGAAGAGGAGCTACTGTTCTTGTCAGTTTCCTAAGCAGAATTGAACTAGATATGGCCCGTGTGTGTAGGAAGCACAGTTCTTTTGTTCTGAGCAAGCTCACTGTTCTAGCCCTATAGGAAACGGGGTGAAGTAGAAGAGTGCTCTTTTCTCATAAGCAGAGTGTGTTTCTTGTAAGGCGAGCTAGCGTTTGTTTCCCAGTCCTAAATGGCGTGAAATGACATGCAGTTTCTGGTCCTACAAGCAAGAGTTGTTTTGTGCTAAGGAAAGACACTATTGTGCTCCCATTGCCATACACAGTGCAAATAGCACTCGTGTCTCTTCCCCGCAAGTACAGTGTATTGGACTGAAGGGGAGCTACTGTTATTGTCAGTTTCCTAAGCTGAGTTGAACAAGATGTGGCTCATGTGTGTAGGAAGCACAGTTCTTTTGTTATGAGCAAGCACACTGTTCGGACCCTATAGGAAACACAGTAGAGTAGAAGAGTGCTCTTTTCTCAAAAGCAGAGTGTGTTTCTTGTAAGGCGAGCTAGCGTTTGTTTCCCAGTCCTAAACGGAGTTGAACCCTATGCAGTTTCTGGTCCTACGACCAAGAGTTGTTTTCTGGTAAGAAGAGTCACTATTGCGCTCCCATTGCCATACTCTGTGCAAATAGCACTCGCGTATGTTCCCAGCAAGTACAGTGTATTGGACTGAAGAGGAGCTACTGTTCTTGTCAGTGTCCTAAGCACATTTGAACTAGATATGGCCCGTGTGTGTAGGAAGCACAGTTCTTTTGTTCTGAGCAAGCTCACTCTTCGGACCCCATAGGAAACACAGTAGAGTAGAAGAGTGCTCTTTTCTCAAAAGCAGAGTGTGTTTCTTGTAAGGCGACCTAGCGTTTTTTTCCCAGTCCTAAATCGAGTTGAATCCCATGCAGTTTCTGGTCCTACGAGCAAGAGTTGTTTTCTGGTAAGAAGAGTCACTATTGTGCTCCCATTATTATACACAGGGCAAATAGAACTGGCGTCTGGTCCCAGCAAGTACAGTGGATTGGACTGAAGAGGAGCTACTGTTCTTGTCAGTTTCCTAAGCAGAGTTGAACTAGATATGGCCTGTGTGTGTAGAAAGCACAGTTTTTTGTTCTGAGCAAGCTCACTGTTCAGACCCCATAGGAAACACAATAGAGTAGAAGAGTGCTCTTTTCTCAAAAGCAGAGTGTGTTTCTTGTAAGGCGAGCTAGAGTTTGTTTCCCAGTCCTAAATGGACTTGAGTCACATGCAGTTTTTGGTCCTACGAGTAAGAGTTGTTTTCTGGTAAGAAGAGTCACTATTGCACTCTCATTGCCATACACAGGGCAAATAGCACTCTTGTCTGTTTCCAGCAAGTACAGTGTATTGGACTGAAGAGGAGCTACTCTTCTTTTCAGTTTCCTAAGCAGAGTTGAACTAGATATGGCCCGTGTGTGTCGGAAGCACAGTTCTTTTGTTCTGAGCAAGCTCACTCTTCGGACCCCATAGGAAACACAGTAGAGTAGAAGAGTGCTCTTTTCTCAAAAGCAGAGTGTGTTTCTTGTAAGGCGATCTAGCCTTTGTTTGCCAGTCCTATACGGAGTTGAGTCACTTGCAGTTTCTAGTGCTATGAGCGAGAGTTTTTTTCTGGTATGAAGAGTCACTATTGTGCTCCCATTGTCATACACAGGGAAAATAGCACTGGCGTCGGTTCCCAGCATGTACAGTGTATTGGACTGAAGAGGATCTACTGTTCTTGTCAGTTTCCTAAGGAGAATTGAACTAGATATGGCCGTGTGTGTAGGAAGCACAGTTCTTTTGTTCTAAGCAAGCTTACTGTTCTGGATCTATAGGAAACACAGTAGCGTAGAAGAATGCTCTTTTCTCAAAAGCAGAGTCTATTTCTTGTAAGGCAAGCTAGCGTTTATTTCCCAGTTCTAAATGGAGTTGAATCACATGCAGTTTTTGGTCCTATGAGCAAGAGTTGTTTTCTGGTAAGGAAAGTCACTATTGGGCTCCCATTGCGATACACAGTGCAAAAAGCACTCCCGTCTGTTCCAGCAAGTACAGTGTATTGGACTGAAGAGGAGCTACTGTTCTTGTCAGTGTTCTAAGCAGAGTTGAACTAGATATGGCCTGTGTGTGTAGGAAGCACAGTTCTTTTGTTCTGAGCAAGCTCACTGTTCGGACCACATAGGAAACACAGTAGAGTAGAAGAGTGCTCTTTTCTCAAAAGCAGAGTATGTTTCTTGTAAGGCGAGCTAGGGTTTGTTTCCAAGTCCTATATGGAGTTGAGTCACATGCAGTTTCTGGTCCTACGAGCAAGAGTTGTTTTCTGGTAAGAAGAGTCACTATAGCGCTCCCATTTGCATAAACAGTGCAAATAACACTGGCATCGGTTCCCAGCATGTACAGAGGAGTGGACTGAAGTGGATCTACTTTTCTTGTCAGTTTCCTAAGCATAATTGAACTAGATATGGCCGTGTGTGTAGGAAGCACAGTGCTTTTGTTCTAAGCAAGCTCACTGTTCTGGCCCTATAGGAAACACAGTAGAGTAGAAGAGTGCTCTTTTCTCAAAGGCAGAGTGTGTTTCTTGTAAGGCGAGCTAGCGTTTGTTTCCCAGTCCTAAATGGAGTTGAATCACATGCAGTTTCTGGTCCTACGAGCAAGAGCTGTTTTCTGGAAAGGAAAGTCTCTATTGCGCTCCCATTGCCATACACAGGGCAAATAGCACTGGCGTCTGTTCCGAGTAAGTACAGTGTATTGTACTGAAGAGGAGCTACTGTTCTTGTCAGTTTCCTAAGCAGAGTTGAACTAGATATGGCCCGTGTGTGTAGAAAGCACAGTTCTTTTGTTCTGAGCAAGCTCACTGTTCGGACCTCAAAGGAAACACAGTAGATTAGAAGAGTGCTCTTTTCTCAAAAGCAGAGTGTGTTTCGTGTAAGGCGAGCTAGCGTTTATTTCCCAGTTCTAAATGGAGTTGAATCCCATGCAGTTTCTGGTCCTATGTGCAAGAGCTGGTTTCTGGTAAGAAGAGTCACTATTGTGCTCCCATTATTATACACAGGGCAAATAGAACTGGCGTCTGGTCCCAGCATGTACAGTGTATTGGACTGAAGAGGAGCTACTGTTCTTGTCAGTTTCCTTAGCAGAGTTGAACTAGATATGGCCAATGTGTGTAGAAAGCACAGTTCTTTTGTTCTGAGCAAGCTCACTGTTCAGACCCCATAGGAAACACAGTAGAGTAGAAGAGTGCTCTTTTCTCAAAAGCAGAGTGTGTTTCTTGTAATGTGAGCTAGTGTTTGTTTCCCAGTCCTAGTGGAGTTGAATCCCATGCAGTTTCTGGTCCTACGAGCAAGAGTTGTTTTCTGGTAAGAAGAGTCACTATTGCGCTCCCATTGCCATACACAGTGCAAATAGCACTCATGTCTGTTCCCAGCAATTACAGTGTATTGGACTGAAGAGGAGCTAGTGTTCTTGTCAATTTCCTAAGCAGAGTTGAACTAGATATGGCCCGTGTGTGTAGGAAGCACAGTTCTTTTGTTCTGAGCAAGCTCACTGCTTGGACCTCATAGGGAACACAGTAGTGTAGAAGAGTGCTCTTTTCTCAAAAGCAGAGCATGTTTCTCTAAAGGCAAGCTAGCGTTTGTTTCCCAGTCCTAAATGGAGTTGATTCACATGCAGTTTCTGGTCCTACGAGCAAGAGTTGTTTTCTGGTAAGAAGAGTCACTATTGCGCTCCCATTGCCATGCACAGTGAAAATAGAACTCGTGTCTGTTCCTAGCAAGTACAGTGTACTGGACTGAAGAGAAGCTACTGTCCTCGTCAGTTTCCTAAGCAGAATTGAACTAGATATGTCCGTGTGTGTAGGAAGCACAGTTCTTTTGTTCTGAGCAAGCTCACTGTTCAGTCCCCATAGGAAACACAGTAGAGTTGAAGAGTGCCCTTTTCTCAAAAGCAGAGTGTGTTTCTTCTAAAGCGGGCTAGCATTTGTTTCCCAGTCCTAAATGGAGTGGAATGACATGCAGTTTCGGGTCCTACGAGCAAGAGTTGTTTTGTGCTAAGGAAAGTCACTATTGTGCTCCCATTGCCATACACAGTGCAAATAGCACTCCTGTCCCTTCCCCGCAAGTACAGTGTATTGGACTGAAGGGGAGCTACTGTTCTTGTCAGTTTCCTACGCTGAGTTGAACAAGATGTGGCTCCTGTGTGTAGGAAGCACAGTTCTTTTGTTATGAGCAAGCACACTGTTCGGACCCTATAGGAAACACAGTAGAGTAGAAGAGTGCTCTTTTCTCAAAAGCAGAGTGTGTTTATTTTAAGGCGAGCTAGAATTTGTTTCCCAGTCCTAAATGTAGTTGAATCACATGCAGTTTCTGGTCCTATGATCAAGAGTTGTTTTCAGGTAAGAAGAGTCACTATTGTGTTCCCATTGCCATACACAGTGCAAATAGCACTTGAGTCTGTTCCCAGCAAATACAGTGTATTGGACTGAAGAGGAGCTACTCTTCTTGTCAGTTTCCTAAGCAGAATTGAACTAGATATGGCGGTATGTGTAGGAAGCACAGTTCTTTTGTTCTGAACAAGCTCACTGTTGTGGCCCTATAGGAAACACAGTAGAGTAGAAGAGTGCTCTTTTCTCAAAAGCAGAGTGTGTTTCTTGTAATGTGAGCTAGCGTTTGTTTCTCAGTCCTAAATGGAGTTGAACCACATCCAGTTTTTGGTCCTACGAGCAAGAGTTGTTTTGTGGTAAAGAAAGTCACTATTGTGCTCCCATTATCATACACAGTGCAAATAGCACTGGCGTCTGTTCCCAGCATGTACAGTGTATTGGACTGAAGAGGAGCTACTGTTCTTGTCAGTTTCCTAAGCAGAATTGAACTAGATATGGCCGTATGTGTAGGAAGCACAGTTCTTTTGTTCTGAGCAAGCTCACTGTTCGGACCCCATAGGAAACACAGTAGAGTAGAAGACTGCTCTTTTCTCAAGAGCAGAGTGTGTTTCTTGTAAGGCGAGCTAGTGTTTGTTTCAAACTCCTAAATGGAGTTGAATCACATGCAGTTTCTGGTCCTATGAGCAAGAGTTGTTTTCTGGTAAGAAGAGTCAATATTGCGCTCCAATTGTCATACACAGTGCAAATAGCACTCGCGTCTGTTCCCAGCAAGTACAGTGTATTGGACTGAAGAGGAGCTACTGTTCTTGTAAGTTTCCTAAGCGGAATTGAACTAGATATGGCCGTGTGTGTACAAGCACTGTTCTTTTGTTCTCAGCAAGCTCACTGTTTTGACTCTATAGGAAACACAGTAGAGTAGAAGACTGCTCTTTTCTCAAAAGCAGAGTGTGTTTATTTTAAGGCGAGCTAGAATTTGTTTCCCAGTCCTAAATGGAGTTGAATCACATGCAGTTTCTGGTCCTACAAGCAAGAATTGTTTTATCGTAAGGAAAATCACTATCGTGCTCCCATTGCCATACACAGTGCAAAAAGCACTCGCGTATGTTCCCAGCAAGTACAGTGAATTGGACTGAAGAGGAGATACTGTTCTTGTCAGTTTTCTTAGCAGAGTTGAACTAGACATGGCCCGTGTGTGTAGAAAGCACAATTCTTTTGTTCTGAGCAAGCTCACTGTTCGGACCCCATAGGAAACACAGTAGAGTAGAAGAGTGCTCTTTCTCAAAAGCAGAGTGTGTTTCTTGTACAACGAGATAGCGTTTGTTTCCCAGTCCTAAATGGAGTTGAATCACATGCAGGGTCTGATCCTACGAGCAAGAGGTGTTTTCTGGTAAGAAGAGTCACTATTGCGCTCCCATTGCCATACACAGTGCAAATAGCACCTGTGTCTGTTCCCAGCAAGTACAGTGTATTGGACTGAAGAGGAGCTACTGTTCTTGTCAGTTTCCTAAGCAGAATTGAACTAGATATGGCCGTATGTGTAGGAAGCACAGTTCCTTTGTTGTGAGCAAGCTCACTGTTCGGACCCCATAGGAAACACAGTAGAGTAGAAGACTGCTCTTTTCTCAAGAGCAGAGTGTGTTTCTTGTAAGGCGAGCTAGCGTTTGTTTCAAAATCCTAAATGGAGTTGAATCACATGCAGGTTCTGGTCCTACGAGCAAGAGTTGTTTTCTGGTAAGAAGAGTCAGTATTGCGCTCCCATCGTCATACACAGGGCAAATAGCACTGGCGTCTGTTCCCAGCATGTACAGTGTATTTCACTGAAGAGGAGCTACTGTTCTTGTCAATTTCCTAAGCAGAATTGAACTAGATATGGCCTTATGTGTAGGAAGCACAGTTCTTTTGTTCTGAACAAGCTCACTGTTCTGGCCCTATAGGAAACACAGTAGAGTAGAAGAGTGCTCTTTTCTCAAAAGCAGAGTGTGTTTCTTGTAATGTGAGCTAGCGTTTGTTTCTCAGTCCTAAATGGAGTTGAATCACATCCAGTTTTTGGTCCTACGAGGAAGAGTTGTTTTTTGGTAAAGAAAGTCACTATTGCGCTCCCATTGCCATACACAGTGCAAATAGCACTCGCGTCTGTTCCCAGCATGTACAGTGTATTGGACTGAAGAGGAGCTACTGTTCTTGTCAGTTTCCTAAGAAGAATTGAACTAGATATGGCCATATGTGTAGGAAGCACAGTTCTTTTGTTCTGAGCAATCTCACTGTTCGGACCCCATAGGAAAAACAGTAGAGTAGAAGACTGCTCTTTTCTCAAAAGCAGAGTGTGTTTCTTGTAAGGCGAGCTAGCGTTTGTTTCCCAGTCCTAAATGGAGTTGAATCACATGCAGTTTCTGGTTCTACGAGCAAGAGTTGTTTTCTGGTAAGAAGAGTCAGTATTGTGCTCCCATTGTCATACACAGGGCAAATAGCACTGGCGTCTGTTCCAGCATGTACAGTGTATTTGACTGAAGAGGAGCTACTATTCTTGTCAGTTTCCTAAGCAGAATTGAACTAGATATGGCCATATGTGTAGGAAGCACAGTTCTTTTGTTCTGAGCAACCTCACTGTTGTGGCCCTATAGGAAACACAGTAGAGTTGAAGAGTGCTCTTTTCTCAAAAGCAGAGTGTGTTTCTTGTAATGTGAGCTAGCGTTTGTTTCTCAGTCCTAAATGGAGTTGAATCACACCCAGTTTTTGGTCCTACGAGCAAGAGTTGTTTTTTGGTAAGGAAAGTCACTATTGCGCTCCCATTGACATACACAGTGCAAATAGCACTCGCGTCTGTTCCCAGCATGTACAGTGTATTGGACTGTAAAGGAGGTACTGTTCTTGTCAGTTTCCTAAGCAGAATTGAACTAGATATGGCCTTATGTGTAGGAAGCACAGTTCTTTTGTTCTGAGCAAGCTCACTGTTCGGACCCCATAGGAAAAACAGTAGAGTAGAAGACTGCTCTTTTCTCACAAGCAGAGTGTGTTTCTTGTAAGGCGAGCTAGCGTTTGTTTCCCAGTCCTAAATGGAATTGAATCACATGCAGTTTCTGGTTCTACGAGCAAGAGTTGTTTTCTGGTAAGAAGAGTCAGTATTGCGCTCCCATTGTCATACACAGGGCAAATAGCACTGGCGTCTGTTCCAGCATGTACAGTGTATTTGACTGAAGAGGAGCTACTGTTCTTGTCAGTTTCCTAAGCAGAATTGAACTAGATATGGCCGTATGTGTAGGAAGCACAGTTCTTTTGTTCTGAGCAACCTCACTGTTGTGGCCCTATAGGAAACACAGTAGAGTTGAAGAGTGCTCTTTTCTCAAGAGCAGAGTGTGTTTCTTGTAAGGCGAGCTAGCGTTTGATTCCCAGTCCTAAATGGAGTTGAATCACATGCAGTTTCTGGTCCTACGAGCAAGAGTTGTTTTCTGGTAAGAAGAGTCAATATTGCGCTCCCATTGTCATACACAGTGCAAATAGCACTCGCGTCTGTTCCCAGCAAGTACAGTGTATTGGACTGAAAAGGAGCTTCTCTTCATGTCAGTTTCCTAAGCAGAGTTGAACTAGATATGGCCCGTGTGTGTAGGAAGCACAGTGCTTTTGTTCTGAGCAAGCACACTGTTCGTACACCACAGGAAACACAGTAGAGTAGAAGGCTGCTCTTTTCTCCAAAGAAGAGTGTGTTTCTTGTAAGGCGATCTAGCGTTTGTTTCCCAGTCCTAAATGGAGTTGAATCACATGCATTTTCTGGTCCTATGAGCAAGAGTTGGTTTCTGGTAAGAAGAGTCACTATTGTGCTCCCCTTGCCATACACAGCGCAAATAGCACCTGTGTCTGTTCCCAGCAAGTACAGTGTATTGGACTGAAGAGGAGCTACTGTTCTTGTCGGTTTCCTAAGCAGAGTTGATCTAGATATGGCCCGTGTGTGTAGGAAGCACAGTTTTTTTGTTCTGAGCAACCTCACTGTTCTGGCCCTATTGGAAACACAGTAGATTAGAAGAGTGCTCTTTTCTCAAAAGCAGAGTGGGTTTATTGTAAAGCGAGCTAGTGTTTGTTTCCCAGTCCTAAATGGAGTTGAATCCCATGCAGTTTTTGGTCCTACGAGCAAGAGTTGTTTTCTGGTAAGGAAAGTCACGATTGTGCTCCCATTGCCATACACATTGCAAATAGGACTCGCGTCTGTTCTCAGCAAGTACAGTGTATTGGACTGAAGAGGATCTACTGTTCTTGTCATTTTCCTAAGCAGAGTTGAAATAGATATGGCCCGTGTGTGTAGGAAGCACCGTTCTTTTGTTCTGAGCAAGCTCACTGTTCTTTACCTATAGGAAACACAGTAGAGTAGAAGAGTGCTCTTTCTCAAAAGCAGAGTGTGTTTCTTGTAAGGCGAGATAGCGTTTGTTTCCCAGTCCTAAATGGAGTTGAATCACATACAGTTTCTGGTCCTACGAGCAAGAGTTTTTTTTCTGGTTAGAAGTGTCACTACTGCACTCCCATTGTCACACACAGGGCAAATAGCACTCGCGTCTGTTCCCAGCAAGTACAGTGTATTGGACTGAAGAGGAGCTACTGTTCTTGTAAGTTTCCTAAGCAGAATTGAACTAGATATGGCCGTGTGTGTACAAGCACTGTTCTTTTTTTCTCAGCAAGCTCACTGTTTTGGCTCTATAGGAAACACAGTAGAGTAGAAGAGTGATCTTTTCTCTAAAGCAGAGTGTGTTTCTTGTAAGGCGAGCTAGCGTTTGTTTCCCAGTCCTAAATGGAGTTGAATCACATGCAGTTTTTGTCCAACGAGCACGAATTGTTTTATGGTAAGGAAAATCACTATTGCGCTCCCATTGCCATACACAGTGCAAAAAGCACTCGCGTCTGTTCCCAGCAAGTACAGTATATTGGACTGAAGAGGATCTACTGTTCTTGTCATTTTCCTAAGCAGAGTTGAACTAGATATGGCCCGTCGGTGTAGGAAGCACAGGTCTTTGGTTCTGAGCAAGCTCACTGTTCGGACCACATAGGAAACACTGTAGAGTAGAAGAGTGCTCTTTTCTCAAAAGCAGAGTGTGTTTCTTGTAAGGCGAGCTAGCGTTTGTTTCCCAGTCCTAAATGGAGTTGAATCACATGCAGTTTCTGGTTCTATGAGCAAGAGTTGATTTCTGGTAAGAAGAGTCAGTATTGCGCTCCCATTGTCATACACAGGGCAAATAACACTGGCGTCTGTTCCCAGCATGTACAGTGTATTTCACTGAAGAGGAGCTACTGTTCTTGTCAATTTCCTAAGCAGAATTGAACTAGATATGGCCTTATGTGTAGGAAGCACAGTACTTTTGTTCTGAACAAGCTCACTGTTCTGGCCCTATAGGAAACACAGTAGAGTAGAAGAGTGCTCTTTTCTCAAAAGCAGAGTGTGTTTCTTGTAATGTGAGCTAGCGTTTGTTTCTCAGTCCTAAATGGAGTTGAATCACATCCAGTTTTTGGTCCTACGAGGAAGAGTGTTTTTTGGTAAAGAAAGTCACTATTGCGCTCCCATTGCCATACACAGTGCAAATAGCACTAGCGTCTGGTCCCAGCATGTACAGTGTATTGGACTGTAGAGGAGCTACTGTTCTTGTCAGTTTCCTAAGCAGAATTGAACTAGATATGGCCGTATGTGTAGGAAGCACAGTTCTTTTGTTCTGAGCAAGCTCACTGTTCGGACCCCATAGGAAAAACAGTAGAGTAGAAGACTGCTCTTTTCTCAAAAGCAGAGTGTGTTTCTTGTAAGGCGAGCTAGCGTTTGTTTCCCAGTCGAAAATGGAGTTGAATCACATGCACTTTCTGGTCCTACGAGCAAAGGTTTTTTTCTGGTTAGAAGAGTCCCTATTGCCCTCCCATTGTCATACACAGGGCAAATAGTACTGGCGTCTGTTCCCAGCAAGTACAGTGTATTGGACTGAAGAGGAGCTACTGTTCTTGTAAGTTTCCTAAGCAGAATTGAACTAGATATGGCAGTGTGTGTACAAGCACTGATCTTTTGTTCTCAGCAAGCTCACTGTTTTGGCTCTATAGGAAACACTGTAGAGTAGAAGAGTGATCTTTCTCTAAAGCAGAGTGAGTTTCTTGTAGGCGAGCTAGCGTTTGTTTTCCAGTCCTAAATGGAGTTGAATCACATGCAGTTTTTGGTCCTATGAGCGAGAATTGTTTTATGGTAAGGAAAATCACTATTGTGCTCCCATTGCCATACACAGTGCAAAAAGCACTCGCGTCTGTTCCCAGCAAGTACAGTGAATTGGACTGAAGAGGAGATACTGTTCTTGTCAGTTTTCTAAGCAGAGTTGAACTAGATATGGCCCGTGTGTGTAGGAAGCACAGTTCTTTTGTTCTGAGCAAGCTCACTGTAAGGACCCTATAGGAAACACAGTAGAATAGAAGAGTGCTCTTTTCTCAAAAGCAGAGTGTGTTTCTTGTAAGGCGAGCTACCGTTTGTTTCCCAGTCCTAAATGGAGTTGAGTCACATGCATTTTCTGGTCCTACGAGCAAGAGTTGGTTTCTGGTAAGAAGAGTCACTATTGCGCTCCCCTTGCCACACACAGTGCGAAGAGCACCTGTGTCTGTTCCCAGCAAGTACAGTGTATTGGACTGAAGAGGAGCTACTGTTCTTGTCGGTTTCCTAAGCAGAGTTGAACTAGATATGGCCCATGTGTGTAGGAAGCACAGTTTTTTTGTTCTGAGCAACCTCACTGTTCTGGCCCTATTGGAAACACAGTAGATTAGAAGAGTGCTCTTTTCTCAAAAGCAGAGTGTGTTTATTGTAACGGGAGCTAGTGTTTGTTTCCCAGTCCTAAATGGAGTTGAATCACATTCAGTTTCTAGTCCTACGAGCAAGAGTTGTTTTCTGGTAAGAAGAGTCACTATTGCCCTCCCATTTTCATACACAGGGCAAATAGCACTGGCGTCTGTTCCCAGCATGTTCAGTGTATTGGACTGAAGAGGATCTATTGTTCTTGTCAGTTTCCTAAACAGAGTTGAACTAGATATGGGCCGTGTGTGTAGGAAGCACAGTTCTTTTTTTCTTAGCAAGCTCACTGTTCAGGCACTCTAGGAAACACAGTAG
Source organism: Peromyscus eremicus (assembly GCF_949786415.1). Classification (NCBI taxonomy): domain Eukaryota; kingdom Metazoa; phylum Chordata; class Mammalia; order Rodentia; family Cricetidae; genus Peromyscus; species Peromyscus eremicus. The sequence goes on along the minus strand of NC_081417.1, from coordinate 75,670 downwards.
AGTAGAAGAGTGCTCTTTTCTCAAAAGCAGAGTGTGTTTCTTGTAATGCGAGCTAGCGTTTGTTTCCCAGTCCTAAGTGGAGTTGAATCACATTCAGTTTCTGTTCCTACGAGCAAGAGTTGTTTTCTGGTAAAAAGAGTCACTATTGCCCTCCCATTTTCATACACAGGGCAAATAGCACTGGCGTCTGTTCCCAGCATGTTCAGTGTATTGGACTGAAGAGGATCTATTGTTCTTGTCAGTTTCCTAAACAGATTTGAACTAGATATGGGCCGTGTGTAGGAAGCACAGTTCTTTTTTTCTTAGCAAGCTCACTGTTCAGGCACTATAGGAAACCCAGTAGAGTAGAAGAGTTCTCTTTTCTGAAAAGCACAGTGTGTTTCCCGTAATGCGAGCTAGCGTTTGATTCCCAGTCCAAAATGGAGTTGAAACACATGCAGTTTTTGGTCCTATGGGCAAGAGTTGTTTTCTGGTAAGAAGAGTCACTATTGCGCTCCCATTGTCACACACAGTGCAAATAGCACTCGCGTCTGTTCCCAGCAAGTACAGTGTATTGGACGGAAGAGGAGCTACTCTTCTTGTCAGTTTCCTAAGCAGAGTTGAACTAGATATGGCCCGTGTGTGTAGCAAGCACAAATCTTTTGTTCTGAGCAAGGTCACTGTTCAGACCCCATAGGAAACACAGTAGAGTAGAAGAGTACTCTTTTCTCAAAAGCAGAGTGTGTTTCTTGTAAGGCGAGCTAGCGTTTGTTTCCCAGTTCTAAATGGAGTTGATTCACATGAAGTTTCTGGTCCTACGAGCAAGAGTTTTTTCTGGTTAGAAGAGTCACTATTGCCCTCCCATTGTCACACACAGGGCAAATAGCACTGGCATCTGTTCCCAGCAAGTACAGTGTATTGGACTGAAGAGGAGCTACTGTTCTTGTAAGGTTCCTAAGCAGAATTGAACTAGATATGGCCATGTGTGTACAAGCACTGTTCTTTTGTTCTCAGCAAGTTCACTGTTTTCACACTATAGGAAACTCAGTAGAGTAGAAGAGTGCTCTTTTCTCAAAAGCAGAGTGTGTTTCTTGTAAGGCGAGCTAGCGTTTGTTTCCCAGTCCTAAATGGAGTTGATTCACATGCAGTTTCTGGTCCTACGAGCAAGAGTTGTTTTCAGGTATGAAGAGTCACTATTGCCCTCCCATTTTAACCCACAGGGCAAATAGCACTAGCATCTGTTCCCAGCATGTTCAGTGTATTGGACTGAAGAGTATCTACTGTTCTTGTCAGTTTCGTAGGAAGAGTTGAACTAGATATGGGCCATTTGTGTAGGAAGCACAGTTCTTTTTTTCTTAGCAAGCTCACTGTTCTGGCACTATAGGAAACACAGTAGAGTAGAAGAGTGCTCTTTTCTCAAAATCAGAGTGTGTTTCTTGCAATGCGAGCTAGCATTTGTTTCTCATTCCTAAATGGAGTTGAGTCACATGCAGTTTTTGGTCCTACGAGCAAGAGTTGTTTTCTGGTAAGAAGAGTCACTATTGCGCTCCCATTGCCATACACAGTGCAAATAGCACTAGCGTCTGTTCCCAGCAAGTACAGTGTATTGGACTGAAGAGGAGCTACTGTTCTTGTAAGTTTCCTAAGCAGAATTGAACTAGATATGGCCGTGTGTGTACAAGCACTGTTCTTTTGTTCTCAGCAAGCTCACTGTTTTCACACTATAGGAAACACAGTAGAGTAGAAGAGTGCTCTTTTCTCAAAAGCAGAGTGTGTTTCTTGTAATGCGAGCTAGCGTTTGATTCCCAGTCCTAAAAGGAGTTGAAACACATGCAGTTTTTGGTCCTACAAGCAAGAGTTGTTTTCTGGTAAGAAGAGTCACTATTGTGCTCCCATTATCATACACAGTGCAAATAGCAGTAGCGTCTGTTCCCAGCAAGTACAGTGTATTGGACTGAAGAGGAGCTACTCTTCTTGTCAGTTTCCTAAGCAGAGTTGAACTAGACATGGCCCGTGTGTGTAGGAAGCACAGTTCTTTTGTTCTGAGCAAGCTCACTGTTCGGACCCCATAGGAAACACAGTAGAGTAGAAGACTGCTCTTTTCTCAAAAGCAGAGTGTGTTTCTTGTAAGGCGAGCTAGCGTTTGTTTCCCAGTCCTAAATGTAGTTGAATCACATGCAGTTTGTGGTTCTACGAGCAAGAGTTGTTTTCTGGTAAGAAGAGTCAGTATTGCGCTCCCATTGTCATACACAGGGCAAATAGCACTGGCGTCTGTTCCCAGCATGTACAGTGTATTTGACTGGAGAGGAGCTACTGTTCTTGTCAGTTTCCTAAGAGGAATTGAACTAGATATGGCCATGTGTGTACAAGCACTGTTCTTTTGTTCTCAGCAAGCTCACTGTTTTGGCACTATAGGAAACACAGTAGAGTAGAAGAGTGCTCTTTTCTCAAAAGCAGAGTGTGTTTGTTGTAATGTGAGCTAGCGTTTGATTCCCAGTCCTAAATTGAGTTGAAACACATGCAGTTTTTGGTCCTACGAGCAAGAGTTGTTTTCTGGTAAGAAGAGTCACTATTGTGCTCATTTCCATACAGTGCAAATAGCACTTGCGTCTGTTCCCAGCAAGTACAGTGTATTGGACTGAAGAGGAGCTACTCTTCTTGTCAGTTTCCTAAGCAGAATTGAACTAGATATGGCCATGTGTGTACAAGCACTGTTCTTTTGTTCTCAGCAAGTTCACTGTTTTCACACTATAGGAAACTCAGTAGAGTAGAAGAGTGCTCTTTTCTCAAAAGCAGAGTGTGTTTCTTGTAAGGCGAGCTAGCGTTTGTTTCCCAGTCCTAAATGGAGTTGATTCACATGCAGTTTCTGGTCCTACGAGCAAGAGTTGTTTTCAGGTATGAAGAGTCACTATTGCCCTCCCATTTTAACCCACAGGGCAAATAGCACTAGCATCTGTTCCCAGCATGTTCAGTGTATTGGACTGAAGAGTATCTACTGTTCTTGTCAGTTTCGTAAGAAGAGTTGAACTAGATATGGGCCGTTTGTGTAGGAAGCACAGTTCTTTTTTTCTTAGCAAGCTCACTGTTCTGGCACTATAGGAAACACAGTAGAGTAGAAGAGTGCTCTTTTCTCAAAATCAGAGTGTGTTTCTTGTAATGCGAGCTAGCGTTTGTTTCCCATTCCTAAATGGAGTTGAGTCACATGCAGTTTTTGGTCCTACGAGCAAGAGTTGTTTTCTGGTAAGAAGAGTCACTATTGCGCTCCCATTGCCATACACAGTGCAAATAGCACTAGCGTCTGTTCCCAGCAAGTACAGTGTATTGGACTGAAGAGGAGCTACTGTTCTTGTAAGTTTCCTAAGCAGAATTGAACTAGATATGGCCGTGTGTGTACAAGCACTGTTCTTTTGTTCTCAGCAAGCTCACTGTTTTCGCACTATAGGAAACACAGTAGAGTAGAAGAGTGCTCTTTTCTCAAAAGCAGAGTGTGTTTCTTGTAATGCGAGCTAGCGTTTGATTCCCAGTCCTAAAAGGAGTTGAAACACATGCAGTTTTTAGTCCTACGAGTAAGAGTTGTTTTCTGGCAAGAAGAGTCACTATTGTGCTCCCATTTCCATACACAGTGCAAATAGCAGTATCGTCTGTTCCCAGCAAGTACAGTGTATTGGACTGAAGAGGAGCTACTCTTCTTGTCAGTTTCCTAAGCAGAGTTGAACTAGACATGGCCCGTGTGTGTAGGAAGCACAGTTCTTTTGTTCTGAGCAAGCTCACTGTTCGGACCCCATAGGAAACACAGTAGAGTAGAAGACTGCTCTTTTCTCAAAAGCAGAGTGTGTTTCTTGTAAGGCGAGCTAGCGTTTGTTTCCCAGTCCTAAATGTAGTTGAATCACATGCAGTTTGTGGTTCTACGAGCAAGAGTTGTTTTCTGGTAAGAAGAGTCAGTATTGCGCTCCCATTGTCATACACAGGGCAAATAGCACTGGCGTCTGTTCCCAGCATGTACAGTGTATTTGACTGGAGAGGAGCTACTGTTCTTGTCAGTTTCCTAAGAGGAATTGAACTAGATATGGCCATGTGTGTACAAGCACTGTTCTTTTGTTCTCAGCAAGCTCACTGTTTTGGCACTATAGGAAACACAGTAGAGTAGAAGAGTGCTCTTTTCTCAAAAGCAGAGTGTGTTTGTTGTAATGTGAGCTAGCGTTTGATTCCCAGTCCTAAATTGAGTTGAAACACATGCAGTTTTTGGTCCTACGAGCAAGAGTTGTTTTCTGGTAAGAAGAGTCACTATTGTGCTCCCATTTCCATACAGTGCAAATAGCACTTGCGTCTGTTCCCAGCAAGTACAGTGTATTGGACTGAAGAGGAGCTACTCTTCTTGTCAGTTTCCTAAGCAGAGTTGAACTAGATATGGCCCGTGTGTGTAGGAAGCACAGTTCTTTTGTTCTGAGCAAGCTTACTGTTCGGACCCCATAGGAAACACAGTAGAGTAGAAGAGTGCTCTTTTCTCAAAAGCAGAGTGTGTTTCTTGTAAGGCGAGATAGCGTTTGTTTCCCAGTCCTAAATGGAGTTGATTCACATGCAGTTTCTGGTCCTACGAGCAAGAGTTGTTTTCTGGTATGAAGAGTCACTATTGCCCTCCCATTGTCACCCACAGGGCAAATAGCACTAGCATCTGTTCCCAGCATGTTCAGTGTATTGGACTGAAGAGTATCTACTGTTCTTGTCAGTTTCTTAAGCAGAGTTGAACTAGATATGGGCCGTTTGTGTAGGAAGTACAGTTCTTTTTTTCTTAGCAAGCTCACTGTTCTGGCACTATAGGAAACACAGTAGAGTAGAAGAGTGCTCTTTTATCAAAATCAGAGTGTGTTTCTTGTAATGCGAGCTAGCGTTTGTTTCCCATTCCTAAATGGAGTTGAGTCACATGCAGTTTTTGGTCCTACGAGCAAGAGTTGTTTTCTGGTAAGAAGAGTCACTATTGCGCTCCCATTGCCATACACAGTGCAAATAGCACTAGCGTCTGTTCCCAGCAATTACAGTGTATTGGACTGAAGAGGAGCTACTGTTCTTGTAAGTTTCCTAAGCAGAATTGAACTAGATATGGCCGTGTGTGTACAAGCACTGTTCTTTTGTTCTCAGCAAGCTCACTGTTTTCGCACTATAGGAAACACAGTAGAGTAGAAGAGTGCTCTTTTCTCAAAAGCAGAGTGTGTTTCTTGTAATGCGAGCTAGCGTTTGATTCCCAGTCCTAAATTGAGTTGAAACACATGCAGTTTTTAGTCCTACGAGTAAGAGTTGTTTTCTGGCAAGAAGAGTCACTATTGTGCTCCCATTTCCATACACAGTGCAAATAGCAGTAGCGTCTGTTCCCAGCAAGTACAGTGTATTGGACTGAAGAGGAGCTACTCTTCTTGTCAGTTTCCTAAGCAGAGTTGAACTAGATATGGCCCGTGTGTGTAGAAAGCACAGTTCTTTTGTTCTGAGCAAGCTCACTGTTCGGACCCCATAGGAAACACAGTAGAGTAGAAGACTGCTCTTTTCTCAAAAGCAGAGTGTGTTTCTTGTAAGGCAAGCTAGCGTTTGTTTCCCAGTCCTAAATGGAGTTGAATCACATGCAGTTTGTGGTTCTACGAGCAAGAGTTGTTTTCTGGTAAGAAGAGTCAGTATTGCGCTCCCATTGTCATACACAGGGCAAATAGCACTGGCCTCTGTTCCCAGCATGTACAGTGTATTTGACTGGAGAGGAGCTACTGTTCTTGTCAGTTTCCTAAGAGGAATTGAACAAGATATGGCCTTATGTGTAGGAAGCACAGTTCTTTTGTTCTGAGCAATATCACTGTTGTGGCCCTATAGGAAACACAGTAGAGTAGAAGAGTGCTCTTTTCTCAAAAGCAGATTGTGTTTCTTGTAATGTGAGCTAGCGTTTTTTCCCAGTCCTAAATGGAGTTGAAACACATCCAGGTTCTGTTCCTACGAGCAAGAGTTTTTTTCTGGTTAGAAGAGTCACTATTGCCCTCCCAATGTCACACACAGGACAAATAGCACTGGCGTCTTTTTCCAGCAAGTACAGTGTATTGGACTGAAGAGGAGCTACTGTTCTTGTAAGTTTCCTAAGCAGAATTGAACTAGATATGGCCATGTGTGTACAAGCACTGTTCTTTTGTTCTCAGCAAGCTCACTGTTTTGGCACTATAGGAAACACAGTAGAGTAGAAGAGTGCTCTTTTCTCAAAAGCAGAGTGTGTTTGTTGTAATGCGAGCTAGCGTTTGATTCCCAGTCCTAAATTGAGTTGAAACACATGCAGTTTTTGGTCCTACGAGCAAGAGTTGTTTTCTGGTAAGAAGAGTCACTATTGTGCTCCCATTTCCATACACAGTGCAAATAGCACTTGCGTCTGTTCCCAGCAAGTACAGTGTATTGGACTGAAGAGGAGCTACTCTTCTTGTCAGTTTCCTAAGCAGAGTTGAACTAGATATGGCCCGTGTGTGTAGGAAGCACAGTTCTTTTGTTCTGAGCAAGCTTACTGTTCGGACCCCATAGGAAACACAGTAGAGTAGAAGAGTGCTCTTTTCTCAAAAGCAGAGTGTGTTTCTTGTAAGGCGAGCTAGCGTTTGTTTCCCAGTCCTAAATGGAGTTGATTCACATGCAGTTTCTGGTCCTACGAGCAAGAGTTGTTTTCAGGTATGAAGAGTCACTATTGCCCTCCCATTTTAACCCACAGGGCAAATAGCACTAGCATCTGTTCCCAGCATGTTCAGTGTATTGGACTGAAGAGTATCTACTGTTCTTGTCAGTTTCGTAAGAAGAGTTGAACTAGATATGGGCCATTTGTGTAGGAAGCACAGTTCTTTTTTTCTTAGCAAGCTCACTGTTCTGGCACTATAGGAAACACAGTAGAGTAGAAGAGTGCTCTTTTCTCAAAATCAGAGTGTGTTTCTTGCAATGCGAGCTAGCATTTGTTTCTCATTCCTAAATGGAGTTGAGTCACATGCAGTTTTTGGTCCTACGAGCAAGAGTTGTTTTCTGGTAAGAAGAGTCACTATTGCGCTCCCATTGCCATACACAGTGCAAATAGCACTAGCGTCTGTTCCCAGCAAGTACAGTGTATTGGACTGAAGAGGAGCTACTGTTCTTGTAAGTTTCCTAAGCAGAATTGAACTAGATATGGCCGTGTGTGTACAAGCACTGTTCTTTTGTTCTCAGCAAGCTCACTGTTTTCACACTATAGGAAACACAGTAGAGTAGAAGAGTGCTCTTTTCTCAAAAGCAGAGTGTGTTTCTTGTAATGCGAGCTAGCGTTTGATTCCCAGTCCTAAAAGGAGTTGAAACACATGCAGTTTTTGGTCCTACAAGCAAGAGTTGTTTTCTGGTAAGAAGAGTCACTATTGTGCTCCCATTATCATACACAGTGCAAATAGCAGTAGCGTCTGTTCCCAGCAAGTACAGTGTATTGGACTGAAGAGGAGCTACTCTTCTTGTCAGTTTCCTAAGCAGAGTTGAACTAGACATGGCCCGTGTGTGTAGGAAGCACAGTTCTTTTGTTCTGAGCAAGCTCACTGTTCGGACCCCATAGGAAACACAGTAGAGTAGAAGACTGCTCTTTTCTCAAAAGCAGAGTGTGTTTCTTGTAAGGCGAGCTAGCGTTTGTTTCCCAGTCCTAAATGTAGTTGAATCACATGCAGTTTGTGGTTCTACGAGCAAGAGTTGTTTTCTGGTAAGAAGAGTCAGTATTGCGCTCCCATTGTCATACACAGGGCAAATAGCACTGGCGTCTGTTCCCAGCATGTACAGTGTATTTGACTGGAGAGGAGCTACTGTTCTTGTCAGTTTCCTAAGAGGAATTGAACTAGATATGGCCATGTGTGTACAAGCACTGTTCTTTTGTTCTCAGCAAGCTCACTGTTTTGGCACTATAGGAAACACAGTAGAGTAGAAGAGTGCTCTTTTCTCAAAAGCAGAGTGTGTTTGTTGTAATGTGAGCTAGCGTTTGATTCCCAGTCCTAAATTGAGTTGAAACACATGCAGTTTTTGGTCCTACGAGCAAGAGTTGTTTTCTGGTAAGAAGAGTCACTATTGTGCTCATTTCCATACAGTGCAAATAGCACTTGCGTCTGTTCCCAGCAAGTACAGTGTATTGGACTGAAGAGGAGCTACTCTTCTTGTCAGTTTCCTAAGCAGAATTGAACTAGATATGGCCATGTGTGTACAAGCACTGTTCTTTTGTTCTCAGCAAGTTCACTGTTTTCACACTATAGGAAACTCAGTAGAGTAGAAGAGTGCTCTTTTCTCAAAAGCAGAGTGTGTTTCTTGTAAGGCGAGCTAGCGTTTGTTTCCCAGTCCTAAATGGAGTTGATTCACATGCAGTTTCTGGTCCTACGAGCAAGAGTTGTTTTCAGGTATGAAGAGTCACTATTGCCCTCCCATTTTAACCCACAGGGCAAATAGCACTAGCATCTGTTCCCAGCATGTTCAGTGTATTGGACTGAAGAGTATCTACTGTTCTTGTCAGTTTCGTAAGAAGAGTTGAACTAGATATGGGCCGTTTGTGTAGGAAGCACAGTTCTTTTTTTCTTAGCAAGCTCACTGTTCTGGCACTATAGGAAACACAGTAGAGTAGAAGAGTGCTCTTTTCTCAAAATCAGAGTGTGTTTCTTGTAATGCGAGCTAGCGTTTGTTTCCCATTCCTAAATGGAGTTGAGTCACATGCAGTTTTTGGTCCTACGAGCAAGAGTTGTTTTCTGGTAAGAAGAGTCACTATTGCGCTCCCATTGCCATACACAGTGCAAATAGCACTAGCGTCTGTTCCCAGCAAGTACAGTGTATTGGACTGAAGAGGAGCTACTGTTCTTGTAAGTTTCCTAAGCAGAATTGAACTAGATATGGCCGTGTGTGTACAAGCACTGTTCTTTTGTTCTCAGCAAGCTCACTGTTTTCGCACTATAGGAAACACAGTAGAGTAGAAGAGTGCTCTTTTCTCAAAAGCAGAGTGTGTTTCTTGTAATGCGAGCTAGCGTTTGATTCCCAGTCCTAAAAGGAGTTGAAACACATGCAGTTTTTAGTCCTACGAGTAAGAGTTGTTTTCTGGCAAGAAGAGTCACTATTGTGCTCCCATTTCCATACACAGTGCAAATAGCAGTATCGTCTGTTCCCAGCAAGTACAGTGTATTGGACTGAAGAGGAGCTACTCTTCTTGTCAGTTTCCTAAGCAGAGTTGAACTAGACATGGCCCGTGTGTGTAGGAAGCACAGTTCTTTTGTTCTGAGCAAGCTCACTGTTCGGACCCCATAGGAAACACAGTAGAGTAGAAGACTGCTCTTTTCTCAAAAGCAGAGTGTGTTTCTTGTAAGGCGAGCTAGCGTTTGTTTCCCAGTCCTAAATGTAGTTGAATCACATGCAGTTTGTGGTTCTACGAGCAAGAGTTGTTTTCTGGTAAGAAGAGTCAGTATTGCGCTCCCATTGTCATACACAGGGCAAATAGCACTGGCGTCTGTTCCCAGCATGTACAGTGTATTTGACTGGAGAGGAGCTACTGTTCTTGTCAGTTTCCTAAGAGGAATTGAACTAGATATGGCCATGTGTGTACAAGCACTGTTCTTTTGTTCTCAGCAAGCTCACTGTTTTGGCACTATAGGAAACACAGTAGAGTAGAAGAGTGCTCTTTTCTCAAAAGCAGAGTGTGTTTGTTGTAATGTGAGCTAGCGTTTGATTCCCAGTCCTAAATTGAGTTGAAACACATGCAGTTTTTGGTCCTACGAGCAAGAGTTGTTTTCTGGTAAGAAGAGTCACTATTGTGCTCCCATTTCCATACAGTGCAAATAGCACTTGCGTCTGTTCCCAGCAAGTACAGTGTATTGGACTGAAGAGGAGCTACTCTTCTTGTCAGTTTCCTAAGCAGAGTTGAACTAGATATGGCCCGTGTGTGTAGGAAGCACAGTTCTTTTGTTCTGAGCAAGCTTACTGTTCGGACCCCATAGGAAACACAGTAGAGTAGAAGAGTGCTCTTTTCTCAAAAGCAGAGTGTGTTTCTTGTAAGGCGAGATAGCGTTTGTTTCCCAGTCCTAAATGGAGTTGATTCACATGCAGTTTCTGGTCCTACGAGCAAGAGTTGTTTTCTGGTATGAAGAGTCACTATTGCCCTCCCATTGTCACCCACAGGGCAAATAGCACTAGCATCTGTTCCCAGCATGTTCAGTGTATTGGACTGAAGAGTATCTACTGTTCTTGTCAGTTTCTTAAGCAGAGTTGAACTAGATATGGGCCGTTTGTGTAGGAAGTACAGTTCTTTTTTTCTTAGCAAGCTCACTGTTCTGGCACTATAGGAAACACAGTAGAGTAGAAGAGTGCTCTTTTATCAAAATCAGAGTGTGTTTCTTGTAATGCGAGCTAGCGTTTGTTTCCCATTCCTAAATGGAGTTGAGTCACATGCAGTTTTTGGTCCTACGAGCAAGAGTTGTTTTCTGGTAAGAAGAGTCACTATTGCGCTCCCATTGCCATACACAGTGCAAATAGCACTAGCGTCTGTTCCCAGCAATTACAGTGTATTGGACTGAAGAGGAGCTACTGTTCTTGTAAGTTTCCTAAGCAGAATTGAACTAGATATGGCCGTGTGTGTACAAGCACTGTTCTTTTGTTCTCAGCAAGCTCACTGTTTTCGCACTATAGGAAACACAGTAGAGTAGAAGAGTGCTCTTTTCTCAAAAGCAGAGTGTGTTTCTTGTAATGCGAGCTAGCGTTTGATTCCCAGTCCTAAATTGAGTTGAAACACATGCAGTTTTTAGTCCTACGAGTAAGAGTTGTTTTCTGGCAAGAAGAGTCACTATTGTGCTCCCATTTCCATACACAGTGCAAATAGCAGTAGCGTCTGTTCCCAGCAAGTACAGTGTATTGGACTGAAGAGGAGCTACTCTTCTTGTCAGTTTCCTAAGCAGAGTTGAACTAGATATGGCCCGTGTGTGTAGAAAGCACAGTTCTTTTGTTCTGAGCAAGCTCACTGTTCGGACCCCATAGGAAACACAGTAGAGTAGAAGACTGCTCTTTTCTCAAAAGCAGAGTGTGTTTCTTGTAAGGCAAGCTAGCGTTTGTTTCCCAGTCCTAAATGGAGTTGAATCACATGCAGTTTGTGGTTCTACGAGCAAGAGTTGTTTTCTGGTAAGAAGAGTCAGTATTGCGCTCCCATTGTCATACACAGGGCAAATAGCACTGGCCTCTGTTCCCAGCATGTACAGTGTATTTGACTGGAGAGGAGCTACTGTTCTTGTCAGTTTCCTAAGAGGAATTGAACAAGATATGGCCTTATGTGTAGGAAGCACAGTTCTTTTGTTCTGAGCAATATCACTGTTGTGGCCCTATAGGAAACACAGTAGAGTAGAAGAGTGCTCTTTTCTCAAAAGCAGATTGTGTTTCTTGTAATGTGAGCTAGCGTTTTTTCCCAGTCCTAAATGGAGTTGAAACACATCCAGGTTCTGTTCCTACGAGCAAGAGTTTTTTTCTGGTTAGAAGAGTCACTATTGCCCTCCCAATGTCACACACAGGACAAATAGCACTGGCGTCTTTTTCCAGCAAGTACAGTGTATTGGACTGAAGAGGAGCTACTGTTCTTGTAAGTTTCCTAAGCAGAATTGAACTAGATATGGCCATGTGTGTACAAGCACTGTTCTTTTGTTCTCAGCAAGCTCACTGTTTTGGCACTATAGGAAACACAGTAGAGTAGAAGAGTGCTCTTTTCTCAAAAGCAGAGTGTGTTTGTTGTAATGCGAGCTAGCGTTTGATTCCCAGTCCTAAATTGAGTTGAAACACATGCAGTTTTTGGTCCTACGAGCAAGAGTTGTTTTCTGGTAAGAAGAGTCACTATTGTGCTCCCATTTCCATACACAGTGCAAATAGCACTTGCGTCTGTTCCCAGCAAGTACAGTGTATTGGACTGAAGAGGAGCTACTCTTCTTGTCAGTTTCCTAAGCAGAGTTGAACTAGATATGGCCCGTGTGTGTAGGAAGCACAGTTCTTTTGTTCTGAGCAAGCTTACTGTTCGGACCCCATAGGAAACACAGTAGAGTAGAAGAGTGCTCTTTTCTCAAAAGCAGAGTGTGTTTCTTGTAAGGCGAGCTAGCGTTTGTTTCCCAGTCCTAAATGGAGTTGATTCACATGCAGTTTCTGGTCCTACGAGCAAGAGTTGTTTTCAGGTATGAAGAGTCACTATTGCCCTCCCATTTTAACCCACAGGGCAAATAGCACTAGCATCTGTTCCCAGCATGTTCAGTGTATTGGACTGAAGAGTATCTACTGTTCTTGTCAGTTTCGTAAGAAGAGTTGAACTAGATATGGGCCATTTGTGTAGGAAGCACAGTTCTTTTTTTCTTAGCAAGCTCACTGTTCTGGCACTATAGGAAACACAGTAGAGTAGAAGAGTGCTCTTTTCTCAAAATCAGAGTGTGTTTCTTGCAATGCGAGCTAGCATTTGTTTCTCATTCCTAAATGGAGTTGAGTCACATGCAGTTTTTGGTCCTACGAGCAAGAGTTGTTTTCTGGTAAGAAGAGTCACTATTGCGCTCCCATTGCCATACACAGTGCAAATAGCACTAGCGTCTGTTCCCAGCAAGTACAGTGTATTGGACTGAAGAGGAGCTACTGTTCTTGTAAGTTTCCTAAGCAGAATTGAACTAGATATGGCCGTGTGTGTACAAGCACTGTTCTTTTGTTCTCAGCAAGCTCACTGTTTTCACACTATAGGAAAATCAGTAGAGTAGAAGAGTGCTCTTTTCTCAAAAGCAGAGTGTGTTTCTTGTAATGCGAGCTAGCGTTTGATTCCCAGTCCTAAAAGGAGTTGAAACACATGCAGTTTTTGGTCCTACAAGCAAGAGTTGTTTTCTGGTAAGAAGAGTCACTATTGTGCTCCCATTATCATACACAGTGCAAATAGCAGTAGCGTCTGTTCCCAGCAAGTACAGTGTATTGGACTGAAGAGGAGCTACTCTTCTTGTCAGTTTCCTAAGCAGAGTTGAACTAGACATGGCCCGTGTGTGTAGGAAGCACAGTTCTTTTGTTCTGAGCAAGCTCACTGTTCGGACCCCATAGGAAACACAGTAGAGTAGAAGACTGCTCTTTTCTCAAAAGCAGAGTGTGTTTCTTGTAAGGCGAGCTAGCGTTTGTTTCCCAGTCCTAAATGTAGTTGAATCACATGCAGTTTGTGGTTCTACGAGCAAGAGTTGTTTTCTGGTAAGAAGAGTCACTATTGCGCTCCCATTGTCATACACAGGGCAAATAGCACTGGCGTCTGTTCCCAGCATGTACAGTGTATTTGACTGGAGAGGAGCTACTGTTCTTGTCAGTTTCCTAAGAGGAATTGAACTAGATATGGCCATGTGTGTACAAGCACTGTTCTTTTGTTCTCAGCAAGCTCACTGTTTTGGCACTATAGGAAACACAGTAGAGTAGAAGAGTGCTCTTTTCTCAAAAGCAGAGTGTGTTTGTTGTAATGTGAGCTAGCGTTTGATTCCCAGTCCTAAATTGAGTTGAAACACATGCAGTTTTTGGTCCTACGAGCAAGAGTTGTTTTCTGGTAAGAAGAGTCACTATTGTGCTCCCATTTCCATACAGTGCAAATAGCACTTGCGTCTGTTCCCAGCAAGTACAGTGTATTGGACTGAAGAGGAGCTACTCTTCTTGTCAGTTTCCTAAGCAGAGTTGAACTAGATATGGCCTGTGTGTGTAGGAAGCACAGTTCTTTTGTTCTGAGCAAGCTTACTGTTCGGACCCCATAGGAAACACAGTAGAGTAGAAGAGTGCTCTTTTCTCAAAAGCAGAGTGTGTTTCTTGTAAGGCGAGATAGCGTTTGTTTCCCAGTCCTAAATGGAGTTGATTCACATGCAGTTTCTGGTCCTACGAGCAAGAGTTGTTTTCTGGTATGAAGAGTCACTATTGCCCTCCCATTGTCACCCACAGGGCAAATAGCACTAGCATCTGTTCCCAGCATGTTCAGTGTATTGGACTGAAGAGTATCTACTCTTCTTGTCAGTTTCTTAAGCAGAGTTGAACTAGATATGGGCCGTTTGTGTAGGAAGTACAGTTCTTTTTTTCTTAGCAAGCTCACTGTTCTGGCACTATAGGAAACACAGTAGAGTAGAAGAGTGCTCTTTTATCAAAATCAGAGTGTGTTTCTTGTAATGCGAGCTAGCGTTTGTTTCCCATTCCTAAATGGAGTTGAGTCACATGCAGTTTTTGGTCCTACGAGCAAGAGTTGTTTTCTGGTAAGAAGAGTCACTATTGCGCTCCCATTGCCATACACAGTGCAAATAGCACTAGCGTCTGTTCCCAGCAAGTACAGTGTATTGGACTGAAGAGGAGCTACTGTTCTTGTAAGTTTCCTAAGCAGAATTGAACTAGATATGGCCGTGTGTGTACAAGCACTGTTCTTTTGTTCTCAGCAAGCTCACTGTTTTCGCACTATAGGAAACACAGTAGAGTAGAAGAGTGCTCTTTTCTCAAAAGCAGAGTGTGTTTCTTGTAATGCGAGCTAGCGTTTGATTCCCAGTCCTAAATTGAGTTGAAACACATGCAGTTTTTAGTCCTACGAGTAAGAGTTGTTTTCTGGCAAGAAGAGTCACTATTGTGCTCCCATTTCCATACACAGTGCAAATAGCAGTAGCGTCTGTTCCCAGCAAGTACAGTGTATTGGACTGAAGAGGAGCTACTCTTCTTGTCAGTTTCCTAAGCAGAGTTGAACTAGATATGGCCCGTGTGTGTAGGAAGCACAGTTCTTTTGTTCTGAGCAAGCTCACTGTTCGGACCCCATAGGAAACACAGTAGAGTAGAAGACTGCTCTTTTCTCAAAAGCAGAGTGTGTTTCTTGTAAGGCAAGCTAGCGTTTGTTTCCCAGTCCTAAATGGAGTTGAATCACATGCAGTTTGTGGTTCTACGAGCAAGAGTTGTTTTCTGGTAAGAAGAGTCAGTATTGCGCTCCCATTGTCATACACAGGGCAAATAGCACTGGCCTCTGTTCCCAGCATGTACAGTGTATTTGACTGGAGAGGAGCTACTGTTCTTGTCAGTTTCCTAAGAGGAATTGAACAAGATATGGCCTTATGTGTAGGAAGCACAGTTCTTTTGTTCTGAGCAATATCACTGTTGTGGCCCTATAGGAAACACAGTAGAGTAGAAGAGTGCTCTTTTCTCAAAAGCAGATTGTGTTTCTTGTAATGTGAGCTAGCGTTTTTTCCCAGTCCTAAATGGAGTTGAAACACATCCAGGTTCTGTTCCTACGAGCAAGAGTTTTTTTCTGGTTAGAAGAGTCACTATTGCCCTCCCAATGTCACACACAGGACAAATAGCACTGGCGTCTTTTTCCAGCAAGTACAGTGTATTGGACTGAAGAGGAGCTACTGTTCTTGTAAGTTTCCTAAGCAGAATCGAACTAGATATGGCCATGTGTGTACAAGCACTGTTCTTTTGTTCTCAGCAAGCTCACTGTTTTGGCACTATAGGAAACACAGTAGAGTAGAAGAGTGCTCTTTTCTCAAAAGCAGAGTGTGTTTGTTGTAATGCGAGCTAGCGTTTGATTCCCAGTCCTAAATTGAGTTGAAACACATGCAGTTTTTGGTCCTACGAGCAAGAGTTGTTTTCTGGTAAGAAGAGTCACTATTGTGCTCCCATTTCCATACACAGTGCAAATAGCACTTGCGTCTGTTCCCAGCAAGTACAGTGTATTGGACTGAAGAGGAGCTACTCTTCTTGTCAGTTTCCTAAGCAGAGTTGAACTAGATATGGCCCGTGTGTGTAGGAAGCACAGTTCTTTTGTTCTGAGCAAGCTTACTGTTCGGACCCCATAGGAAACACAGTAGAGTAGAAGAGTGCTCTTTTCTCAAAAGCAGAGTGTGTTTCTTGTAAGGCGAGCTAGCGTTTGTTTCCCAGTCCTAAATGGAGTTGATTCACATGCAGTTTCTGGTCCTACGAGCAAGAGTTGTTTTCTGGTATGAAGAGTCACTATTGCCCTCCCATTGTCACCCACAGGGCAAATAGCACTAGCATCTGTTCCCAGCATGTTCAGTGTATTGGACTGAAGAGTATCTACTGTTCTTGTCAGTTTCTTAAGCAGAGTTGAACTAGATATGGGCCGTTTGTGTAGGAAGTACAGTTCTTTTTTTCTTAGCAAGCTCACTGTTCTGGCACTATAGGAAACACAGTAGAGTAGAAGAGTGCTCTTTTATCAAAATCAGAGTGTGTTTTTGAAATGCGAGCTAGCGTTTGTTTCCCATTCCTAAATGGAGTTGAGTCACATGCAGTTTTTGGTCCTACGAGCAAGAGTTGTTTTCTGGTAAGAAGAGTCACTATTGCGCTCCCATTGCCATACACAGTGCAAATAGCACTAGCTTCTGTTCCCAGCAAGTACAGTGTATTGGACTGAAGAGGAGCTACTGTTCTTGTAAGTTTCCTAAGCAGAATTGAACTAGATATGGCCGTGTGTGTACAAGCACTGTTCTTTTGTTCTCAGCAAGCTCACTGTTTTCGCACTATAGGAAACACAGTAGAGTAGAAGAGTGCTCTTTTCTCAAAAGCAGAGTGTGTTTCTTGTAATGCGAGCTAGCGTTTGATTCCCAGTCCTAAATTGAGTTGAAACACATGCAGTTTTTGGTCCTACGAGCAAGAATTGTTTTATGGTAAGGAAAATCACTATTGTGCTCCCATTGCCATACACAGTGCAAATAGCACCTGTGTCTGTTCCCAGCAAGTACAGTGTATTGGACTGAAGAGGAGCTACTGTTCTTGTCGGTTTCCTAAGCAGAGTTGAACTAGATATGGCCCGTGTGTGTAGGAAGCACAGTTTTTTGTTCTGAGCAACCTCACTGTTCTGGCCTTATTGGAAACACAGTAGATTAGAAGAGTGCTCTTTTCTCAAAAGCAGAGTGTGTTTCTTGTAAGGCGAGCTAGGGTTTGTTTCCCAGTCCTAAATGGAGTTGAAACACATGAAGTTTTTGGTTCTACGAGCAAGAGTTGTTTTCTGGTAAGAAGAGTCACTATTGTGCTCCCTTTTCCATACACAGTGCAAATAGCACTAGCGTCTGTTCCCAGCAAGTACAGTGTATTGGACTGAATAGGAGCTACTGTTCTTGTCAGTTTCCTAAGCAGAGTTGAACTAGATATGGCCCGTGGGTGTAGGAAGCACAGTTCATTTGTTCTGAGCAAGCTCACTGTAAGGACACCATAGGAAACACAGTAGAGTAGAAGAGTGCTCTTTTCTCAAAAGCAGAGTGTGTTTCTTGTAAGGCAAGCTAGCTTTTGTTTCCCAGTCCTAAATGGAGTTGATTCACATTCATTTTCTGGTCCTACGAGCAAGAGTTGTTTTCTGGTGAGAAGAGTCACTATTGCGCTCCCATTGTCATACACAGTACAAATAGCACTCGCGTCTGTTCCCAGCAAGTACAGTGTATTGGACGGAAGAGGAGCTACTGTTCTTGTCAGTTTCCTAAGCAGAGTTGAACTAGATATGGCCCGTGTGTGTACGAAGCACAGTTCTTTTGTTCTGAGCAAGCTCACTGTTCGGACCCCATAGGAAACACAGTAGAGTAGAAGAGTGCTCTTTCTCAAAAGCAGAGTGTGTTTCTTGTAAGGCGAGCTAGCGTTTGTTTCCCAGTCCTAAATGGAGTTGAATCACATGCAGGTTCTGGTCCTACGAGCAAGAGGTGTTTTCTGGTAAGAAGAGTCACTATTGCGCTCCCATTGTCATACACAGGGCAAATAGCACTGGCGTTTGTTCCCAGCATGTACGGTGTATTTGACTGAAGAGGACCTACTGTTCTTGTCAGTTTCCTAAGCAGAATTGAACTAGATATGGCGGTATGTGTAGGAAGCACAGTTCTTTTGTTCTGAACAAGCTCACTGTTCTGGCCCTATAGGACACACAGTAGAGTAGAAGAGTGCTCTTTTCTCAAAAGCAGAGTGTGTTTCATGTAATGTGAGCTAGCGTTTGTTTCTCAGTCCTAAATGGAGTTGAACCACATCCAGTTTTTGGTCCTACGAGCAAGAGTTGTTTTTTGGTAAAGAAAGTCACTATTGGGCTCCCATTACCATACACAGTGCAAATAGCACTGGCGTCTGTTCCCAGCAAGTACAGTGTATTGGACTGAAGAGGAGCTACTGTTCTTGTCAGTTTCCTAAGCAGAGTTGAACTAGATATGGCCCGTGTGTGCAGAAAGCACAGTTCATTTGTTCTGAGCAAGCTCACTGTTCGGACCCCATAGGAAACACAGTAGAGTAGAAGAGTGCTGTATCTCAAAAGCAGAGTGTGTTTCTTGTACAACGAGATAGCGTTTGTTTCCCAGTCCTAAATGGAGTTGAATCACATGCAGGTTCTGGTCCTATGAGCAAGAGGTGTTTTCTGGTAAGAAGAGTCACTATTGCGCTCCCATTGCCATACACAGTGCAAATAGCACCTGTGTCTGTTCCCAGCAAGTACAGTGTATTGGACTGAAGAGGAGCTACTGTTCTTGTCGGTTTCCTAAGCAGAGTTGAACTAGATATGGCCCGTGTGTGTAGGAAGCACAGTTTTTTTGTTCTGAGCAACCTCACTGTTCTGGCCCTATTGGAAACACAGTAGAGTAGAAGAGTGCTCTTTTCTCAAAAGCAGAGTGTGTTTATTGTAAGGCGAGCTAGTGTTTGTTTCCCAGTCCTAAATGGAGTTGAATCACATGCAGTTTTTGGTACTATGAGCAAGAGTTGTTTTCTGGTAAGGAAATTCACTATTGCGCTCCCATTGCCATACACATTGCAAATAGGACTCGCGTCTGTTCCCAGCAAGTACAGTGTATTGGACTGAAAAGGAGCTACGTTTCTTGTCAGTTTCCTAAGCAGAGTTGAACTAGATATGGCCCGTGTGTGTAGCAAGCAAAGTTCTTTTGTTCTGAGCAAGCTCACTGTTCGGTCCCCATAGGAAACACAGTAGAGTTGGAGTGCCCTTTTCTCAAAAGCAGAGTGTGTTTCTTGTAAGGCAAGCTAGCGTTTGTTTCCCAGTCCTAAATGGAGTTGAAACACATGAAGTTTTTGGTCCTACGAGCAAGAGTTGTTTTCTGGTAAGAAGAGTCACTATTGTGCTCCCTTTTCCATACACAGTGCAAATAGCACTAGCGTCTGTTCCCATCAAGTACAGTGTATTGGACTGAAGAGGAGCTACTCTTCTTGTCAGTTTCCTAAGCAGAGTTGAACTAGATATGGCCCGTGTGTGTAGGAAGCACAGTTCTTTTGTTCTGAGCAAGCTAACTGTAAGGACACCATTGGAAACACAGTAGAGTAGAAGAGTGCTCTTTTCTCAAAAGCAGAGTGTGTTTCTTGTAAGGCAAGCTAGCGTTTGTTTCCCAGTCTTAAATGGAGTTGATTCACATTCATTTTCTGGTCCTATGAGCAAGAGTTGTTTTCTGGTAAGAAGAGTCACTATTGCGCTCCCATTGTCATACACAGTGCAAATAGCACTCTCGTCTGTTCCCAGCAAGTACAGTGTATTGGACGGAAGAGGAGCTACTGTTCTTGTCAGTTTCCTAAACAGAGTTGAACTAGATATGGCCCGTGTGTGTACGAAGCACAGTTCTTTTGTTCTGAGCAAGCTCACTATTCGGACCCCATAGGAAACACAGTAGAGTAGAAGAGTGCTCTTTCTCAAAAGCAGAGTGTGTTTCTTGTAAGGCGAGATAGCGTTTGTTTCCCAGTCCTAAATGGAGTTGAATCACATGCAGGTTCTGGTCCTACGAGCAAGAGGTGTTTTCTGGTAAGAAGAGTCACTATTGCGCTCCCATTGTCATACACAGGGCAAATAGCACTGGCGTCTGTTCCCAGCATGTACAGTGTATTGGACTGAAGAGGATCTACTGTTCCTGTCAGTTTCCTAAGCAGAATTGAACTAGATATGGCGGTATGTGTAGGAAGCACAGTTTTTTGTTCTGAACAAGCTCACTGTTCTGGCCCTATAGGAAACACAGTAGAGTAGAAGAGTGCTCTTTTCTCAAAAGCAGAGTGTGTTTCTTGTAATGTGTGCTAGCGTTTGTTTCTCAGTCCTAAATGGAGTTGAACCACATCCAGTTTTTGGTCCTACGAGCAAGAGTTGCTTTGTGGTAAAGAAAGTCACTATTGCGCTCCCATTATCATACACAGTGCAAATAGCACTGGCGTCTGTTCCCAGCATGTTCAGTGTATTGGACTGAAGAGGAGCTACTGTTCTTGTCAGTTTCCTAAGCAGAATTGAACTAGATATGGCCGTGTGTGTAGGAAGCACAGTTCTTTTGTTCTGAGCAAGCTCACTGTTCAGACCCCATAGGAAACACAGTAGATTAGAAGACTGCTCTTTTCTCAAGAGCAGAGTGTGTTTCTTGTAAGGCGAGCTGGCGTTTGTTTCCCAGTCCTAAATGGAGTTGAATCACATGCAGTTTCTGGTCCTACGAGCAAGAGTTTTTTCTGGTAAGAAGAGTCACTATTGCGCTCCCATTGCCATACACAGGGCAAATAGCACTGGCGTCTGTTCCCAGCAAGTACAGTGTATTGGACTGAAGAGGAGCTACTGTTCTTGTAAGTTTCCTAAGCAGAATTGAACTAGATATGGTCATGTGTGTACAAGCACTGTTCTTTTGTTCTCAGCAAGCTCACTGTTTTGGCTCTATAGGAAACACTGTAGAGTAGAAGAGTGATCTTGTCTCTAAAGCAGAGTGTGTTTCTTGTAAGGCGAGCTAGGGTTTGTTTCCCAGTCCTAAATGGAGTTGAAACACATGAAGTTTTTGGTTCTACGAGCAAGAGTTGTTTTCTGGTAAGAAGAGTCACTATTGTGCTCCCTTTTCCATACACAGTGCAAATAGCACTAGCGTCTGTTCCCAGCAAGTACAGTGTATTGGACTGAAGAGGAGCTACTGTTCTTGTCAGTTTCCTAAGCAGAGTTGAACTAGATATGGCCCGTGGGTGTAGGAAGCACAGTTCTTTTGTTCTGAGCAAGCTCACTGTAAGGACACCATAGGAAACACAGTAGAGTAGAAGAGTGCTCTTTTCTCAAAAGCAGAGTGTGTTTCTTGTAAGGCAAGCTAGTTTTTGTTTCCCAGTCCTAAATGGAGTTGATTCACATTCATTTTCTGGTCCTACGAGCAAGAGTTGTTTTCTGGTAAGAAGAGTCACTATTGCGCTCCCATTGTCATACACAGTACAAATAGCACTCGCGTCTGTTCCCAGCAAGTACAGTGTATTGGACGGAAGAGGAGCTACTGTTCTTGTCAGTTTCCTAAGCAGAGTTGAACTAGATATGGCCCGTGTGTGTACGAAGCACAGTTCTTTTGTTCTGAGCAAGCTCACTGTTAGGACCCCATAGGAAACACAGTAGAGTAGAAGAGTGCTCTTTCTCAAAAGCAGAGTGTGTTTCTTGTAAGGCGAGCTAGCGTTTGTTTCCCAGTCCTAAATGGAGTTGAATCACATGCAGGTTCTGGTCCTACGAGCAAGAGGTGTTTTCTGGTAAGAAGAGTCAGTATTGCGCTCCCATTGTCATACACAGGGCAAATAGCACTGGCGTTTGTTCCCAGCATGTACGGTGTATTTGACTGAAGAGGACCTACTGTTCTTGTCAGTTTCCTAAGCAGAATTGAACTAGATATGGCGGTATGTGTTGGAAGCACAGTTCTTTTGTTCTGAACAAGCTCACTGTTCTGGCCCTATAGGAAACACAGTAGAGTAGAAGAGTGCTCTTTTCTCAAAAGCAGAGTGTGTTTCATGTAATGTGAGCTAGCGTTTGTTTCTCAGTCCTAAATGGAGTTGAACCACATCCAGTTTTTGGTCCTACGAGCAAGAGTTGTTTTTTGGTAAAGAAAGTCACTATTGGGCTCCCATTACCATACACAGTGCAAATAGCACTGGCGTCTGTTCCCAGCAAGTACAGTGTATTGGACTGAAGAGGAGCTACTGTTCTTGTCAGTTTCCTAAGCAGAATTGAACTAGATATGGCCGTGTGTGTACAAGCACTGTTCTTTTGTTCTCAGCAAGCTCACTGTTTTGGCTCTATAGGAAAAACAGTAGAGTAGAAGAGTGATCTTTTCTCTAAAGCAGAGTGTGTTTCTTGTAAGGCAAGCTACCGTTTGTTTCCCAGTCTCAATGGAGTTGAATCACATGCAGTTTTTTGTCCTACGAGCAAGAATTGTTTTATGGTAAGGAAAATCACTATCGTGCTCCCATTGCCATACACAGTGCAAATAGCACTCGCGTCTGTTCCCAGCAAGTACAGTGTATTGAACTGAAGAGAAGCTACTGTTCTTGTCAGTTTCCTAAGCAGAGTTGAACTAGATATGCCCCGTGTGTGTAGGAAGCACAGTTCATTTGTTCTGAGCAAGCTCACTGTTCGGACCCCATAGGAAACACAGTAGAGTAGAAGAGTGCTGTATCTCAAAAGCAGAGTGTGTTTCTTGTACAACGAGATAGCGTTTGTTTCCCAGTCCTAAATGGAGTTGAATCACATGCAGGTTCTGGTCCTACGAGCAAGAGGTGTTTTCTGGTAAGAAGAGTCACTATTGCGCTCCCATTGCCATACACAGTGCAAATAGCACCTGTGTCTGTTCCCAGCAAGTACAGTGTATTGGACTGAAGAGGAGCTACTGTTCTTGTCGGTTTCCTAAGCAGAGTTGAACTAGATATGGCCCGTGTGTGTAGGAAGCACAGTTTTTTTGTTCTGAGCAACCTCACTGTTCTGGCCCTATTGGAAACACAGTAGAGTAGAAGAGTGCTCTTTTCTCAAAAGCAGAGTGTGTTTATTGTAAGGCGAGCTAGTGTTTGTTTCCCAGTCCTAAATGGAGTTGAATCACATGCAGTTTTTGGTACTATGAGCAAGAGTTGTTTTCTGGTAAGGAAATTCACTATTGCGCTCCCATTGCCATACACATTGCAAATAGGACTCGCGTCTGTTCCCAGCAAGTACAGTGTATTGGACTGAAAAGGAGCTACGTTTCTTGTCAGTTTCCTAAGCAGAGTTGAACTAGATATGGCCCATGTGTGTAGCAAGCAAAGTTCTTTTGTTCTGAGCAAGCTCACTGTTCGGTCCCCATAGGAAACACAGTAGAGTTGGAGTGCCCTTTTCTCAAAAGCAGAGTGTGTTTCTTGTAAGGCAAGCTAGCGTTTGTTTCCCAGTCCTAAATGGAGTTGAAACACATGAAGTTTTTGGTCCTAAGAGCAAGAGTTGTTTTCTGGTAAGAAGAGTCACTATTGTGCTCCCTTTTCCATACACAGTGCAAATAGCACTAGCGTCTGTTCCCATCAAGTACAGTGTATTGGACTCAAGAGGAGCTACTCTTCTTGTCAGTTTCCTAAGCAGAGTTGAACTAGATATGGCCCGTGTGTGTAGGAAGCACAGTTCTTTTGTTCTGAGCAAGCTAACTGTAAGGACACCATTGGAAACACAGTAGAGTAGAAGAGTGCTCTTTTCTCAAAAGCAGAGTGTGTTTCTTGTAAGGCAAGCTAGCGTTTGTTTCCCAGTCTTAAATGGAGTTGATTCACATTCATTTTCTGGTCCTATGAGCAAGAGTTGTTTTCTGGTAAGAAGAGTCACTATTGCGCTCCCATTGTCATACACAGTGCAAATAGCACTCTCGTCTGTTCCCAGCAAGTACAGTGTATTGGACGGAAGAGGAGCTACTGTTCTTGTCAGTTTCCTAAACAGAGTTGAACTAGATATGGCCCGTGTGTGTACGAAGCACAGTTCTTTTGTTCTGAGCAAGCTCACTATTCGGACCCCATAGGAAACACAGTAGAGTAGAAGAGTGCTCTTTCTCAAAAGCAGAGTGTGTTTCTTGTAAGGCGAGATAGCGTTTGTTTCCCAGGCCTAAATGGAGTTGAATCACATGCAGGTTCTGGTACTACGAGCAAGAGGTGTTTTCTGGTAAGAAGAGTCACTATTGCACTCCCATTGTCATACACAGGGCAAATAGCACTGCCGTCTGTTCCCAGCATGTACAGTGTATTGGACTGAAGAGGATCTACTGTTCCTGTCAGTTTCCTAAGCAGAATTGAACTAGATATGGCGGTATGTGTAGGAAGCACAGTTTTTTGTTCTGAACAAGCTCACTGTTCTGGCCCTATAGGAAACACAGTAGAGTAGAAGAGTGCTCTTTTCTCAAAAGCAGAGTGTGTTTCTTGTAATGTGTGCTAGCGTTTGTTTCTCAGTCCTAAATGGAGTTGAACCACATCCAGTTTTTGGTCCTACCAGCAAGAGTTGCTTTGTGGTAAAGAAAGTCACTATTGCGCTCCCATTATCATACACAGTGCAAATAGCACTGGCGTCTGTTCCCAGCATGTACAGTGTATTGGACTGAAGAGGAGCTACTGTTCTTGTCAGTTTCCTAAGCAGAATTGAACTAGATATGGCCGTGTGTGTAGGAAGCACAGTTCTTTTGTTCTGAGCAAGCTCACTGTTCAGACCCCATAGGAAACACAGTAGATTAGAAGACTGCTCTTTTCTCAAGAGCAGAGTGTGTTTCTTGTAAGGCGAGCTGGCGTTTGTTTCCCAGTCCTAAATGGAGTTGAATCACATGCAGTTTCTGGTCCTACGAGCAAGAGTTTTTTCTGGTAAGAAGAGTCACTATTGCGCTCCCATTGCCATACACAGGGCAAATAGCACTGGCGTCTGTTCCCAGCAAGTACAGTGTATTGGACTGAAGAGGAGCTACTGTTCTTGTAAGTTTCCTAAGCAGAATTGAACTAGATATGGCCATGTGTGTACAAGCACTGTTCTTTTGTTCTCAGCAAGCTCACTGTTTTGGCTCTATAGGAAACACTGTAGAGTAGAAGAGTGATCTTGTCTCTAAAGCAGAGTGTGTTTCTTGTAAGGCGAGCTAGCGTTTGTTTCCCAGTCCTAAATGGAGTTGAATCACATGCAGTTTTTGGTCCTACGAGCAAGAATTGTTTTATGGTAAGGAAAATCACTATTGCGCTCCCATTGCCATACACAGTGCAAATAGCACCTGTGTCTGTTCCCAGCAAGTACAGTGTATTGGACTGAAGAGGAGCTACTGTTCTTGTCAGTTTCCTAAGCAGAGTTGAACTAGATATGGCCCCTGTGTGTAGGAAGCACAGTTTTTTTGTTCTGAGCAACCTCACTGTTCTGGCCCTATTGGAAACACAGTAGATTAGAAGAGTGCTCTTTTCTCAAAAGCAGAGTGTGTTTATTGTAAGGCGAGCTAGTGTTTGTTTCCCAGTCCTAAATGGAGTTGAATCACATGCAGTTTTTGGTACTACGAGCAAGAGTTGTTTTCTGGTAAGGAAATTCACTATTGCGCTCCCATTGCCATACACATTGCAAATAGGACTCGCGTCTGTTCCCAGCAAGTACAGTGTATTGGACTGAAAAGGAGCTACTGTTCTTGTCAGTTTCCTAAGCAGAGTTGAACTAGATATGGCCCGTGTGTGTAGGAAGCACAGTTCTTTTGTTCTGACCAAGCTCACTGTTCGGTCCCCATAGGAAACACAGTAGAGTTGAAGAGTGCCCTTTTCTCAAAAGCAGAGTGTGTTTCTTGTAAGGCGAGCTAGCGTTTGTTTCCCAGTCCTAAATGGAGTTGAATCACATGAAGTTTCTGGTCCTACGAGCAAGAGTTGTTTTTTTGTAAGAAGAGTCACTATTGCCCTCCCATTTTCATACACAGGGCAAATAGCACTGGCGTCTGTTCCCAGCATGTTCAGTGTATTGGACTGAAGATGATCTATTGTTCTTGTCACTTTCCTAAGCAGAGTTGAACTAGATATGGGCCGTGTGTGTAGGAAGCACAGTTCTTTTTTTCTTAGCAAGCTCACTGTTCAGGCACTATAGGAAACACAGTAGAGTAGAAGACTGCTCTTTTCTCAAAATCAGAGTGAGTTTCGTGTAAGGCGAGCTAGCGTTTGTTTCCCAGTCCTAAATGGAGTTGAATCACATTCACTTTGTGGTTCTACGAGCAAGAGTTGTTTTCTGGTAAGAAGAGTCAGTATTGAGCTCCCATTGTCATACACAGGGCAAATAGCACTGGCGTCTGTTCCCAGAATGTACAGTGTATTTGACTGGAGAGGAGCTACTGTTCTTGTCAGTTTCCTAAGCGGAATTGAACTAGATATGGCCCTATGTGTAGGAAGCACAGTTCTTTTGTTCTGAGCAAGCTCACTGTTGTGGCCCTATAGGAAACACAGTAGAGTAGAAGAGTGCTCTTTTCTCAAAAGCAGAGTGTGTTTCTTGTAATGTGAGCTAGCATTTTTTTCCCAGTCCTAAATGGAGTTGAATCACATCCAGTTTTTGGTCCTACGAGCAAGAATTGTTTTATGGTAAGGAAAATCACTATTGTGCTCCCATTGCCATACACAGTGCAAATAGCACCTGTGTCTGTTCCCAGCAAGTACAGTGTATTGGACTGAAGAGGAGCTACTGTTCTTGTCATTTTCCTAAGCAGAGTTGAACTAGATATGGCCCGTGTGTGTACGAAGCACAGTTCTTTTGTTCTGAGCAAGCTCACTGTAAGGACACCATAGGAAACACAGTAGAGTAGAAGAGTGCTCTTTTCTCAAAAGCAGAGTGTGTTTCTTGTAAGGCAAGCTAGCGTTTGTTTCCCAATCCTAAATGGAGTTGATTCACATTTATTTTCTGGTTCTACGAGCAAGAGTTGTTTTCTGGTAAGAAGAGTCACTATTGCGCTCCCATTGTCATACACAGTGCAAATAGCACTCGCGTCTGTTCCCAGCAAGTACAGTGTATTGGATGGAAGAGGAACTACTGTTCTTGTCAGTTTCCTAAGCAGAGTTGAACTAGATATGGCCCGTGTGTGTACGAAGCACAGTTCTTTTGTTCTGAGCAAGCTCACTGTTCGGACCCCATAGGAAACACAGTAGAGTAGAAGAGTGCTCTTTCTCAAAAGCAGAGTGTGTTTCTTGTAAGGGGAGCTAGCGTTTGTTTCCCAGTCCTAAATGGAGTTGAATCACATGCAGGTTCTGGTCCTACGAGCAAGAGGTGTTTTCTGGTAAGAAGAGTCACTATTGCGCTCCCATTGTCATACACAGGGCAAATAGCACTGGGGTTTCTTCCCAGCATGTACAGTGTATTTGACTGAAGAGGATCTACTGTTCTTGTCAGTTTCCTAAGCAGAATTGAACTAGATATGGCGGTATGTGTAGGAAGCACAGTTCTTTTGTTCTGAACAAGCTCACTGTTCTGGCCCTATAGGAAACACAGTAGAGTAGAAGAGTGCTCTTTTCTCAAAAGCAGAGTGTGTTTCATGTAATGTGAGCTAGCGTTTGTTTCTCAGTCCTAAATGGTGTTGAACCACATCCAGTTTTTGGTCCTACGAGCAAGAGTTGTTTTTTGGTAAAGAAAGTCACTATTGGGCTCCCATTACCATACACAGTGCAAATAGCACTGGCGTCTGTTCCCAGCAAGTACAGTGTATTGGACTGAAGAGGAGCTACTGTTCTTGTCAGTTTCCTAAGCAGAATTGAACTAGATATGGCCGTATGTGTAGGAAGCACAGTTCTTTTGTTCTGAGCAAGCTCACTGTTCGGACCCCATAGGAAACACTGTAGAGTAGAAGACTGCTCTTTTCTCAAGAGCAGAGTGTGTTTCTTGTAAGGCGAGCTAGCGTTTGTTTCAAACTCCTAAATGGAGTTGAATCACATGCAGTTTCTGGTCCTACGAGCAAGAGTTGTTTTCTGGTAAGAAGAGTCAATATTGCGCTCACATTGTCATACACAGTGCAAATAGCACTCGCGTCTGTTCCCAGCAAGTACAGTGTTTTGGATGGAAGAGGAGCTACTGTTCTTGTCAGTTTCCTAAGCAGAGTTGACCTAGATATGGCCCGTGTGTAGGAAGCACAGTTCTTTTGTTCTGAGCAAGCTCTCTGTTCGTACCCCCCACAGGAAACACAGTAGAGTAGAAGGCTGCTCTTTTCTCAAAAGCAGAGTGTGTTTCTTGTAAGGCTATCTAGCGTTTGTTTCCCAGTCCTAAATGGAGTTGAATCACATGCATTTTCTGGTCCTACGAGCAAGAGTTGGTTTCTGGTAAGAAGAGTCACTATTGTGCTCCCCTTGCCATACACAGTGCAAATAACACCTGTGTCTGTTCCCAGCAAGTACAGTGTATTGGACTGAAGAGGAGCTACTGTTCTTGTCGGTTTCCTAAGCAAAGTTGAACTAGATATGGCCCGTGTGTGTAGGAAGCACAGTTTTTTTGTTCTGAGCAAGCTCACTGTTCGCACACCATAGGAAAAACAGTAGAGTAGAAGACTGCTCTTTTCTCAAAAGCAGAGTGTGTTTCTTGTAAGGCGAGCTATCGTTTGTTTCCCAGTCCTAAATGGAGTTGAATCACATGCAGTTTGTGGTTCTACGAGCAAGAGTTGTTTTCTGGTAAGAAGAGTCAGTATTGCGCTCCCATTGTCATACACAGGGCAAATAGCACTGGCGTCTGTTCCAGCATGTACAGTGTATTTGACTGAAGAGGAGCTACTGTTCTTTTCAGTTTCCTAAGCAGATTTGAACTAGATATGGCCGTATGTGTAGGAAGCACAGTTCTTTTGTTCTGAGCAACCTCACTGTTGTGGCCCTATAGGAAACACAGTAGAGTTGAAGAGTGCTCTTTCCTCAAAAGCAGAGTGTGTTTCTTGTAATGTGAGCTAGCATTTCTTTCTCAGTCCTAAATGGAGTTGAATCACACCCAGTTTTTGGTCCTACGAGCAAGAGTTGTTTTTTGGTAAGGAAAGTCACTATTGCGCTCCCATTGACATACACAGTGCAAATAGCACTCGCGTCTGTTCCCAGCATGTACAGTGTATTGGTCTGAAGAGGAGCTACTGTTCTTGTAAGTTTCCTAAGCAGAATTGAACTAGATATGTCCGTATGTGTAGGAAGCACAGTTCTTTTGTTCTGAGCAAGCTCACTGTTCGGACCCCATAGGAAACACAGTAGAGTAGAAGACTGCTCTTTTCTCAAGAGCAGAGTGTGTTTCTTGTAAGGGGAGCTAGCATTTGATTCCCAGTCCTAAATGGAGTTGAATCACATGCAGTTTTTGGTCCTACGAGCAAGAGTTGTTTTCTGGTAAGAAGAGTCAATATTGCGCTCCCATTGTCATACACAGTGCAAATAGCACTCGTGTCTGTTCCCACCAAGTACAGTGTATTGGACGGAAGAGGAGCTACTGTTCTTTTCAGTTTCCTAAGCAGAGTTGAACTAGATATGTCCCGTGTGTGTAGGAAGCACAGTTCTTTTGTTCTGAGCAAGCTCACTGTTCGTACACCACAGGAAACACAGTAGAGTAGAAGGCTGCTCTTTTCTCAAAAGCAGAGTGTGTTTCTTGTAAGGCGATCTAGCATTGGTTTCCCAGTCCTAAATGGAGTTGAATCACATGCATTTTCTGGTCCTATGAGCAAGAGTTGGTTTCTGGTAAGAAGAGTCACTATTGTGCTCATCTTGCCATACACAGTGCAAATAGCACCTGTGTCTGTTCCCAGCAAGTACAGTGTATTGGACTGAAGAGGAGCTACTGTTCTTGTCGGTTTCCTAAGCAGAGTTGAACTAGATATGGCCCGTGTGTGTAGGAAGCACAGTTTTTTTGTTCTGAGCAACCTCACTGTTCTGGCCCTATTGGAAACACAGTAGATTAGAAGAGTGCTCTTTTCTCAAAAGCAGAGTGGGTTTATTGTAAGGCGAGCTAACGTTTGTTTCCCAGTCCTAAATGGAGTTGAATCATATGCAGTTTTTGGTCCTACGAGCAAGAGTTGTTTTCTGGTAAGGAAAGTCACTATTGCGCTCCCATTGCCATACACAGTGCAAATAGGACTCGCGTCTGTTCCCAGCAAGTACAGTGTATTGGACTGAAGAGGATCTACTGTTCTTGTCATTTTCCTAAGCAGAGTTGAACTAGATATGGCCCCTGTGTGTAGGAAGCACCGTTCTTTTGTTCTGAGCAAGCTCACTGTTGTTTACCAATAGGAAACACAGTAGAGTAGAAGAGTGCTCTTTTCTCAAAAGCAGAGCGTGTTTCTTGTAAGGCGAGATAGCGTTTGTTTCCCAGTCCTAAATGGAGTTGAATCACATGCAGTTTCTGGTCCTACGAGCAAGAGTTTTTTTCTGGTTAGAAGTGTCACTATTGCCCTCCCATTGTCACACACAGGGCAAATAGCACTGGCGACTGTTCCCAGCAAGTACAGTGTATTGGACTGAAGAGGAGCTACTGTTCTTGTCGGTTTCCTAAGCAGAGTTGAACTAGATATGGCCCGTGTGTGTAGGAAGCACAGTTTTTTTGTTCTGAGCAACCTCACTGTTCTGGCCCTATTGGAAACACAGTAGATTAGAAGAGTGCTCTTTTCTCAAAAGCAGAGTGGGTTTATTGTAAGGCGAGCTAACGTTTGTTTCCCAGTCCTAAATGGAGTTGAATCATATGCAGTTTTTGGTCCTACGAGCAAGAGTTGTTTTCTGGTAAGGAAAGTCACTATTGCGCTCCCATTGCCATACACAGTGCAAATAGGACTCGCGTCTGTTCCCAGCAAGTACAGTGTATTGGACTGAAGAGGATCTACTGTTCTTGTCATTTTCCTAAGCAGAGTTGAACTAGATATGGCCCCTGTGTGTAGGAAGCACCGTTCTTTTGTTCTGAGCAAGCTCACTGTTGTTTACCAATAGGAAACACAGTAGAGTAGAAGAGTGCTCTTTTCTCAAAAGCAGAGTGTGTTTCTTGTAAGGCGAGATAGCGTTTGTTTCCCAGTCCTAAATGGAGTTGAATCACATGCAGTTTCTGGTCCTACGAGCAAGAGTTTTTTTCTGGTTAGAAGTGTCACTATTGCCCTCCCATTGTCACACACAGGGCAAATAGCACTGGCGACTGTTCCCAGCAAGTACAGTGTATTGGACTGAAGAGGAGCTACTGTTCTTGTAAGTTTCCTAAGCAGAATTTAACTAGATATGGCCGTGTGTGTACAAGCACTGTTCTTTTTTTCTCAGCAAGCTCACTGTTTTGGCTCTATAGGAAACACAGTAGAGTAGAAGAGTGATCTTTTTTCTAAAGCAGAGTGTGTTTCTTGTAAGGCGAGCTAGCTTTTGTTTCCCAGTCCTAAATGGAGTTGAATCACATGCAGTTTTTGGTCCTACGAGCAAGAATTGTTTTATGGTAAGGAAAATCACTATTGCGCTCCCATTGCCATACCCAGTGCAAAGAGCACTCGCGTCTGTTCCCAGCAAGTACAGTGAACTGGACTGAAGAGGAGATACTGTTCTTGTCAGTTTTCTAAGCAGAGTTGAACTAGATATGGCCCGTGGGTGTAGGAAGCACAGTTCTTTTGTTCTGAGCAAGCTCACCATTCGTAACCCATAGGAAACAGAGTAGAGTAGAAGAGTGCTCTTTCTCAAAAGCAGAGTGTGTTTCTTGTAAGGCGACATAGCGTTTGTTTCCCAGTCCTAAATGGAGTTGAATCACATGCAGGTTCTGGTCCTACGAGCAGGAGGTGTTTTCTGGTAAGAAGAGTCACTATTGCGCTCCCATTGTCATACACAGGGCAAATAGCACTGGCGTCTGTTCCCAGCATGTACAGTGTATTGGACTGAAGAGGAGCTACTGTTCTTGTCAGTTTCCTAAGCAGAATTGAACTAGATATGGTGGTATGTGTAGGAAGCACAGTTCATTTGTTCTGAACAAGCTCACTGTTCTGGCCCTATAGGAAATACAATAGAGAAGAAGAGTGCTCTTTTCTCAAAAGCAGAGTGTGTTTCTTCTAATGTGAGCTAGCGTTTTTTTCTCAGTCCTAAATGGAGTTGAATCACATCCACTTTTTGGTCCTACGACCAAGAGTTGTTTTTTGGTAAGGAAAGTCACTATTGCGCTTCCATTGCCATACACAGTGCAAATAGCACTGGCGTCTGTTCCCAGCAAGTACAGTGTATTGGACTGAAGAGGATTTACTGTTCTTGTCATTTTCCTAACAGAGTTGAACTAGATATGGCCCGTGGGTGTAGGAAGCACAGGTCTTTGTTTCTGAGCAAGCTCACTGGTCGGACCACATAGGAAACACTGTAGAGTAGAAGAGTGCTCTTTTCTCAAAAGCAGAGTGTGTTTCTTGTAAGGCGAGCTAGCGTTTGTTTCCCAGTCCTAAATGGAATTGAATCACATGCAGATTGTGGTTCTACGAGCAAGAGTTGTTTTCTGGTAAGAAGAGTCAGTATTGCGCTCCCATTGTCATACAC
The DNA here is from genome assembly GCF_949786415.1 of Peromyscus eremicus. Taxonomy (NCBI): domain Eukaryota; kingdom Metazoa; phylum Chordata; class Mammalia; order Rodentia; family Cricetidae; genus Peromyscus; species Peromyscus eremicus. The sequence continues at coordinate 43,522 of NC_081417.1, read as the reverse complement.
AGGGCAAATAGCACTGGCGTCTGTTCCCAGCATGTACAGTGTATTTGACTGGAGAGGAGCTACTGTTCTTGTCAGTTTCCTAAGAGGAATTGAACAAGATATGTCCGTATGTGTAGGAAGCACAGTTCTTTTGTTCTGAGCAAGCTCACTGTTGTGGCCCTATAGGAAACACAGTAGAGTAGAAGACTGCTATTTTCTCAAGAGCAGAGTGTGTTTCTTGTAAGGCAAGCTAGCGTTTGTTTCCCAGTCCTAAATGGAGTTGAATCACATCCAGGTTCTGGTCCTACGAGCAAGAGTTTTTTTCTGGTTAGAAGAGTCACTATTGCCCTCCCATTGTCACACACAGGGCAAATAGCACTGGCGTCTTTTCCCAGCAAGTACATTGTATTGGACTGAAGAGTATCTACTGTCTTGTCAGTTTCGTAAGCAGAGTTGAACTAGATATGGGCCGTTTGTGTAGGAAGTACAGTTCTTTTTTTCTTAGCAAGCTCACTGTTCTGGCACTATAGGAAAAACAGTAGAGTAGAAGAGTGCTCTTTTATCAAAATCAGAGTGTGTTTCTTGTAATGCAAGCTAGCGTTTGTTTCCCAGTCCTAAATGGAGTTGATTCACATTCATTTTCTGGTCCTACGAGCAAGAGGTGTTTTCTGGTAAGAAGAGTCACTATTGCGCTCCCATTGTCATACACAGGGCAAATAGCACTGGCGTTTGTTCCCAGCATGTACAGTGTATTTGACTGAAGAGGATCTACTGTTCTTGTCAGTTTCCTAAGCAGAATTGAACTAGATATGGCGGTATGTGTAGGAAGCACAGTTCTTTTGTTCTGAACAAGCTCACTGTTCTGGCCCTATAGGAAACACAGTAGAGTAGAAGAGTGCTCTTTTCTCAAAAGCAGAGTGTGTTTCATGTAATGTGAGCTAGCGTTTGTTTCTCAGTCCTAAATGGAGTTGAACCACATCCAGTTTTTGGTCCTACGAGCAAGAGTTGTTTTTTGGTAAAGAAAGTCACTATTGGGCTCCCATTACCATACACAGTGCAAATAGCACTGGCGTCTGTTCCCAGCAAGTACAGTGTATTAGACTGAAGAGGAGCTACTATTCTTGTCAGTTTCCTAAGCAGAATTGAACTAGATATGGCCGTATGTGTAGGAAGCACAGTTCTTTTGTTCTGAGCAAGCTCACTGTTCGGACCCCATAGGAAACACAGTAGAGTAGAAGACTGCTCTTTTCTCAAGAGCAGAGTGTGTTTCTTGTAAGGCGAGCTAGCGTTTGTTTCAAACTCCTAAATGGAGTTGAATCACATGCAGTTTCTGGTCCTACGAGCAAGAGTTGTTTTCTGGTAAGAAGAGTCAATATCGCGCTCCCATTGTCATACACAGTGCAAATAGCACTCGCGTCTGTTCCCAGCAAGTACAGTGTATTGGACTGAAGACGAGCTACTGTTCTTGTAAGTTTCCTAAGCAGAATTGAACTAGATATGGCCGTGTGTGTACAAGCACTGTTCTTTTGTTCTCAGCAAGCTCACTGTTTTGGCTCTATAGGATAAACAGTAGAGTAGAAGAGTGATCTTTTCTCTAAAGCAGAGTGTGTTTCTTGTAAGGCAAGCTAGCGTTTGTTTCCCAGTCTCAATGGAGTTGAATCACATGCAGTTTTTTGTCCTACGAGCAAGAATTGTTTTATGGTAAGGAAAATCACTATCGTGCTCCCATTGCCAAACACAGTGCAAAAAGCACTCGCGTCTGTTCCCAGCAAGTACAGTGAATTGGACTGAAGAGGATCTACTGTTCTTGTCAGTTTTCTAAGCAGAGTTGAACTAGATATGGCCCGTGTGTGTAGAAAGCACAGTTCTTTTGTTCTGAGCAAGCTCACTGTTCGGACCCCATAGGAAACACAGTAGAGTAGAAGAGTGCTGTTTCTCAAAAGCAGAGTGTGTTTCTTGTACAACGAGATAGCGTTTGTTTCCCAGTCCTAAATGGAGTTGAATCACATGCAGGTTCTGGTCCTACGAGCAAGAGGTGTTTTCTGGTAAGAAGAGTCACTATTGCGCTCCCATTGCCATACAGAGTGCAAATAGCACCTGTGTCTGTTCCCAGCAAGTACAGTGTATTGGACTGAAGAGGAGCTACTGTTCTTGTCGGTTTCCTAAGCAGAGTTGAACTAGATATGGCCCGTATGTGTAGGAAGCACAGTTTTTTTGTTCTGAGCAACCTCACTGTTCTGGCCCTATTGGAAACACAGTAGATTAGAAGAGTGCTCTTTTCTCAAAAGCAGAGTGTGTTTACTGTAAGGTGAGCTAGTGTTTGTTTCCCAGTCCTAAATGGAGTTGAATCACATGCAGTTTTTGGTCCTATGAGCAAGAGTTGTTTTCTGGTAAGGAAATTCACTATTGCGCTCCCATTGCCATACACATTGCAAATAGGACTCGCGTCTGTTCCCAGCAAGTACAGTGTATTGGACTGAAAAGGAGCTACGGTTCTTGTCAGTTTCCTAAGCAGAGTTGAACTAGATATGGCCCGTGTGTGTAGCAAGCAAAGTTCTTTTGTTCTGAGCAAGCTCACTGTTCGGTCCCCATAGGAATCACAGTAGAGTTGAAGAGTGCCATTTTCTCAAAAGCAGAGTGTGTTTCCTCTAAGGCGAGCTAGCGTTTGTTTCCCAGTCCTAAATGGAGTTGAATCACATGAAGTTTCTGGTCCTACGAGCAAGAGTTGTTTTCTGGTAAGAAGAGTCACTATTGCCCTCCCATTTTCATACACAGGGCAAATAGCACTGGCGTCTGTTCCCAGCATGTTCAGTGTATTGGACTGAAGATGATCTATTGTTCTTGTCAGTTTCCTAAGCAGAGTTGAACTAGATATGGGCCGTGTGTGTAGGAAGCACAGTTCTTTTTTTCTTAGCAAGCTCACTGTTCAAGCACTATAAGAAACACAGTAGAGTAGAAGAGTGCTCTTTTCTCAAAAGCAGAGTGTTTTTCTTGTAAGGCAAGCTAGCGTTTGTTTCCCAGTCCTAAATGGAGTTGAAACACATGAAGTTTTTGGTCCTACGAGCAAGAGTTGTTTTCTGGTAAGAAGAGTCACTATTGTGCTCCCTTTTCCATACACAGTGCAAATAGCACTAGCGTCTGTTCCCATCAAGTACAGTGTATTGGACGGAAGAGGAGCTACTCTTCTTGTCAGTTTCCTAAGCAGAGTTGAACTAGATATGGCCCGTGTGTGTAGGAAGCACAGTTCTTTTGTTCTGAGCAAGCTAACTGTAAGGACACCATAGGAAACACAGTAGAGTAGAAGAGTGCTCTTTTCTCAAAAGCAGAGTGTGTTTCTTGTAAGGCAAGCTACCGTTTGTTTCCCAGTCTTAAATGGAGTTGATTCACATTCATTTTCTGGTCCTATGACCAAGAGTTGTTTTCTGGTAAGAAGAGTCACTATTGCGCTCCCATTGTCATACACAGTGCAAATAGCACTCCTGTCTGTTCCCAGCAAGTACAGTGTATTGGACGGAAGAGGAGCTACTGTTCTTGTCAGTTTCCTAAACAGAGTTGAACTAGATATGGCCCGTGTGTGTACGAAGCACAGTTCTTTTGTTCTGAGCAAGCTCACTGTTCAGACCCCATAGGAAACACAGTAGAGTAGAAGAGTGCTCTTTCTCAAAAGCAGAGTGTGTTTCTTGTAAGGCGAGATAGCGTTTGTTTCCCAGTCCTAAATGGAGTTGAATCACATGCAGGTTCTGGTCCTACGAGCAAGAGGTGTTTTCTGGTAAGAAGAGTCACTATTGCGCTCCCATTGTCATACACAGGGCAAATAGCACTGGCGTCTGTTCCCAGCATGTACAGTGTATTGGACTGAAGAGGATCTACTGTTCTTGTCAGTTTCCTAAGCAGAATTGAACTAGATATGGCGGTATGTGTAGGAAGCACAGTTTTTTGTTCTGAACAAGCTCACTGTTCTGGCCCTATATGAAACTCAGTAGAGTAGAAGAGTGCTCTTTTCTCAAAAGCAGAGTGTGTTTCTTGTAAGGCGATCTAGCGTTTGATTCCCAGTCCTAAATGGAGTTGAATCACATGCATTTTCTGGTCCTATGAGCAAGAGTTGGTTTCTGGTAAGAAGAGTCACTATTGCGCTCCCCTTGCCATACACAGTGCAAATAGCACCTGTGTCTGTTCCCAGCAAGTACAGTGTATTGGACTGAAGAGGAGCTACTGTTCTTGTCGGTTTCCTAAGCAGAGCTGAACTAGATATGGCCCGTGTGTGTAGGAAGCACAGTTTTTTTGTTCTGAGCAACCTCACTGTTCTGGCAATATTGGAAACACAGTAGATTAGAAGAGTGCTCTTTTCTCAAAAGCAGAGTGGGTTTATTGTAAGGCGAGCTAGTGTTTGTTTTCCAGTCCTAAATGGAGTTGAATCACATGCAGTTTTTGGTCCTACGAGCAAGAGTTGTTTTCTGGTAAGGAAAGTCACTATTGCGCTCCCATTGCCATACACATTGCAAAAAGGACTTGCGTCTCTTCCCAGCAAGTACAGTGTATTGGACTGAAGAGGATCTACTGTTCTTGTCATTTTCCTAAGCAGAGTTGAACTAGATATGGCCCGTGGGTGTAGGAAGCACAGTTCTTTTTTTCTGAGCAAGCTCACTTTTCTTTACCTATAGGAAACACAGTAGAGTAGAAGAGTGCTCTTTTCTCAAAAGCAGAGTGTGTTTCTTGTAAGGCGAGGTAGCGTTTGTTTCCCAGTCCTAAATGGAGTTGAATCACATGCAGTTTCTGGTCCTACGAGCAAAGGTTTTTTTCTGGTTAGAAGAGTCCCTATTGCCCTCCCATTGTCACACACAGGGCAAATAGCACTGGATTCTGTTCCCAGCAAGTACAGTGTATTGGACTGAAGAGGAGCTACTGTTCTTGTAAGTTTCCTAAGCAGAATTGAACTAGATATGGCCGTGTGTGTACAAGCACTGTTCTTTTTTTCTCAGCAAGCTCACTATTTTGGCTCTATAGGAAACACAGTAGAGTAGAAGAGTAATATTGTCTCTAAAGCAGAGTGTGTTTCTTGTAAGGCGAGCTAGCGTTTGTTTCCCAGTCCTAAATGGAGTTGAATCACATGCAGTTTTTGTCCTACGAGCAAGAATTGTTTTATGGTAAGGAAAATCACTATTGCGCTCCCATTGCCATACACAGTGCAAAAAAGCACTCGCGTCTGTTCCCAGCAAGTACAGTATATTGGACTGAAGAGGATCTACTGTTCTTGTCATTTTCCTAAGCAGAGTTGAATTAGATATGGCCCGTGGGTGTAGGAAGCACAGGTCTTTGGTTCTGAGCAAGCTCACTGTTCGGACCACATAGGAAGCACAGTAGATTAGAAGAGTGCTCTTTTCTCAAAAGCAGAGTGTGTTTCTTGTAAGGCGAGCTAGCGTTTGTTTCCCAGTCCTAAATGGAGTTGAATCACATGCAGTTTCTGGTTCTACGAGCAAGAGTTGTTTTCTGGTAAGAAGAGTCAGTATTGCGCTCCCATTGTCATACACAGGGCAAATAGCACTGGCGTCTGTTCCCAGCATGTACAGTGTATTTCACTGAAGAGGAGCTACTGTTCTTGTCAATTTCCTAAGCAGAATTGAACTAGATATGGCCTTATGTGTAGGAAGCACAGTTCTTTTGTTCTGAACAAGCTCACTGTTCTGGCCCTATAGGAAACACAGTAGAGTTGAAGAGTGCTCTTTTCTCAAAAGCAGAGTGTGTTTCTTGTAATGTGAGCTAGCGTTTGTTTCTCAGTCCTAAATGGAGTTGAATCACACCCAGTTTTTGGTCCTACAAGCAAGAGTTGTTTTTTGGTAAGGAAAGTCACTATTTCGCTCCCATTGACATACACAGTGCAAATAGCACTCGCGTCTGTTCCCAGCATGTACAGTGTATTGGTCTGAAGAGGAGCTACTGTTCTTGTAAGTTTCCTAAGCAGAATTGAACTAGATATGGCCGTATGTGTAGTTAGCACAGTTCTTTTGTTCTGAGCAAGCTCACTGTTCGGATCCCATAGGAAACACAGTAGAGTAGAAGACTGCTCTTTTCTCAAGAGCAGAGTGTGTTTCTTGTAATGCGAGCTAGTGTTTGATTCCCAGTCCTAAATGGAGTTGAATCACATGCAGTTTCTGGTCCTACGAGCAAGAGTTGTTTTCTGGTAAGAAGAGTCAATATTGTGCTCCCATTGTCATACACAGTGCAAATAGCACTCCTGCCTGTTCCCAGCAAGTACAGTGTATTGGACGGAAGAGGAGCTACTGTTCTTGTCAGTTTCCTAAGCAGAGTTGAACTAGATATGTCCCCTGTGTGTAGGAAGCACAGTTCTTTTGTTCTGAGCAAGCTCACTGTTCGTACACCACAGGAAACACAGTAGAGTAGAAGGCTCCTCTTTTCTCAAAAGCAGAGTGTGTTTCTTGTAAGGCGATCTGGCGTTTGTTTCCCAGTCCTAAATGGAGTTGAATCACATGCATTTTCTGGTCCTATGAGCAAGAGTTGGTTTCTGGTAAGAAGAGTCACTATTGTGCTCCTCTTGCCATACACAGTGCAAATAGCACTCGCGTCTGTTCCCATCAAGTACAGTGTTTTGGACGGAAGAGGACCTACTGTTCTTGTCAGTTTCCTAAGCAGAGTTGAACTAGATATGGCCCGTGTGTGTAGGAAGCACAGTTCTTTTGTTCTGAGCAAGCTCACTGTTCGTACCCCACAGGAAACACAGTAGAGTAGAAGGCTGCTCTTTTCTCAAAAGCAGAGTGTGTTTCTTGTAAGGCTATCTAGCGTTTGTTTCCCAGTCCTAAATGGAGTTGAATCACATGCATTTTCTGGTCCTACGAGCAAGAGTTGGTTTCTGGTAAGAAGAGTCACTATTGTGCCCCCCTTACCATACACAGTGCAAATAGCACCTGTGTCTGTTCCCAGCAAGTACAGTGTATTGGACTGAAGAGGAGCTACTGTTCTTGTCGGTTTCCTAAGCAGAGTTGAACTAGATATGGCCCGTGTGTGTGGGAAGCACAGTTTTTTTGTTCTGAGCAAGCTCATTGTTCGGACCCCATAGGAAAAACAGTAGAGTAGAAGACTGCTCTTTTCTCAAAAGCAGAGTGTGTTTCTTGTAAGGTGAGCTATCGTTTGTTTCCCAGTCCTAAATGGAGTTGAATCACATGCAGTTTCTGGTTCTACGAGCAAGAGTTGTTTTCTGGTAAGAAGAGTTAGTATTGCGCTCCCATTGTCATACACAGGGCAAATAGCACTGGCGTCTGTTCCAGCATGTACAGTGTATTTGACTGAAGAGGAGCTACTGTTCTTGTCAGTTTCCTAAGCAGATTTGAACTAGATATGGCCGTATGTGTAGGAAGCACAGTTCTTTTGTTCTGAGCAAGCTCACTGTTCTTTACCTATAGGAAACACAGTAGAGTAGAAGAGTGCTCTTTTCTCAAAGCAGAGTGTGTTTCTTATAAGGCGAGGTAGCGTTTGTTTCCCAGTCCTAAATGGAGTTGAATCACATGCAGTTTCTGGTCCTACGAGCAAGAGTTTTTTTCTGGTTAGAAGAGTCACTATTGCCCTCCCATTGTCACACACAGGGCAAATAGCACTGGCGTCTGTTCCCAGCAAGTACAGTGTATTGGACTGAAGAGGAGCTACTGTTCTTGTAAGTTTCCTAAGCAGAATTGAACTAGATATGGCCGTGTGTGTACAAGCACTGTTCTTTTTTTCTCAGCAAGCTCACTGTTTTGGCTCTATAGGAAACACAGTAGAGTAGAAGAGTGATCTTTTCTCTAAAGCAGAGTGTGTTTCTTGTAATGCGAGCTAGCGTTTGTTTCCCAGTCCTAAATGGAGTTGAATCAAATGCAGTTTTTGGTCCTACGAGCAAGAATTGTTTTATGGTAAGGAAAATCACTATGGCGCTCCCATTGCCATACACAGTGCAAAAAGCACTCGCGTCTGTTCCCAGCAAGTACAGTGAATTGGACTGAGGAGGAGATAATGTTCTTGTCAGTTTTCTAAGCAGAGTTGAACTAGATATGGCCCGTGTGTTTAGGAAGCAGAGTTCTTTTGTTCTGAGCAAGCTCACCGTTCGGAACCCATAGGAAACACAGTAGAGAAGAAGAGTGCTCTTTCTCAAAAGCAGAGTGTGTTTCTTGTAAGGCGAGATAGCGTTTGTTTCCAAGTCCTAAATGGAGTTGAATCACATACAGGTTCTTGTCCTACGAGCAAGATGTGTTTTCTGGTAAGAAGAGTCACTATTACGCTCCCATTGTCATACACAGGGCAAATAGCACTGGCGTCTGTTCCCAGCATGTACAATGAATTGGACTGAAGAGGAGTTACTGTTCTTGTAAGTTTCCTAAGCAGAATTGAACTAGATATGGCGGTATGTGTTGGAAGCACAGTTCTTTTGTTCTGAACAAGCTCACTGATCTGGCCCTATAGGAAACACAGTAGAGTAGAAGAGTGCTCTTTTCTCAAAAGCAGAGTGTGTTTCTTCTAATGTGAGCTAGCGTTTGTTTCTCAGTCCTAAATGGAGTTGAATCACATCCAGTTTTTGGTCCTATGAGCAAGAGTTGTTTTTTGGTAAGGAAAGTCACTATTGCGCTCCCATTGCCATACACAGTGCAAATAGCACTCGCGTCAGTTCCCAGCAAGTACAGTGTATTGGACTGAAGAGGAGCTACTGTTCTTGTCAGTTTCCTAAGCAGAATTGAACTAGATATGGCCGTGTGTGTACAAGCACTGTTCTTTTGTTCTCAGCAAGATCACTGTTTTGGCTCTATAGAAAACACTGTAGAGTAGAAGAGTGATCTTTTCTCTAAAGCAGAGTGTGTTTCTTGTCGGCGAACTAGCGTTTGTTTCCCAGTCCTAAATGGAGTTGAATCACATGCAGTTTTTTTCCTACGAGCAAGAATTGTTTTATGGTAAGGAAAATCACTATTGCGCTCCCATTGCCATACACAGTGCAAAAAGCACTCGCATCTGTTCCCAGCAAGTACAGTGAATTGGACTGTAGAGGAGATACTGTTCTTGTCAGTTTTCTAAGCATAGTTGAACTAGGTATGGCCCGTGTGTAGGAAGCACAGGTCTTTGGTTCTGAGCAAGCTCACTGTTCGGACCCAATAGGAAACACTGTAGAGTAGAAGAGTGCTCTTTTCTCAAAAGCAGAGTGTGTTTCTTCTAAGGAAAGCTAGCGTTTGTTTCCCAGTCCTAAATGGAGTTGAATCACATGCAGTTTCTGGTTCTACGAGCAAGAGTTGTTTCCTGGTAAAAAGAGTCAGTATTGCGCTCCCATTGTCATACACAGGGCAAATAGCACTGGCGTCTGTTCCCAGCATGTACAGTGTATTTCACTGAAGAGGAGCTACTGTTCTTGTCAATTTCCTAAGCAGAATTGAACTAGATATGGCCTTATGTGTAGGAAGCACAGTTCTTTTGTTCTGAACAAGCTCACTGTTCTGGCCCTATAGGAAACACAGTAGAGTTGAAGAGTGCTCTTTTCTCAAAAGCAGAGTGTGTTTCTTGTAATGTGAGCTAGCGTTTGTTTCTCAGTCCTAAATGGAGTTGAATCACACCCAGTTTTTGGTCCTACAAGCAAGAGTTGTTTTTTGGTAAGTAAAGTCACTATTGCGCTCCCATTGACATACACAGTGCAAATAGCACCTGTGTCTGTTCCCAGCAAGTACAGTGTATTGGACTGAAGAGGAGCTACTGTTCTTGTCGGTTTCCTAAGCAGAGTTGAACTAGATATGGCCCGTGTGTGTAGGAAGCACAGTTTTTTTGTTCTGAGCAACCTCACTGTTCTGGCCCTATTGGAAACACAGTAGATTAGAAGAGTGCTCTTTTCTCAAAAGCAGAGCGGGTTTATTGTAAGGCGAGCTAGTGTTTGTTTCCCAGTCCTAAATGGAGTTGAATCACATGTAGTTTTTGGTCCTACGAGCAAGAGTTGTTTTCTGGTAAGGAAAGTCACTATTGCGCTCCCATTGCCATACACATTGCAAAAAGGACTTGCGTCTCTTCCCAGCAAGTACAGTGTATTGGACTGAAGAGGATCTACTGGTCTTGTAATTTTCGTAAGCAGATCTGAACTAGATATGGCCCGTGGGTGTAGGAAGCACAGTTCTTTTGTTCTGAGTAAGCTCACTGTTCTTTACCTATAGGAAACACAGTAGAGTAGAAGAGTGCTCTTTTCTCAAAAGCAGAGTGTGTTTCTTGTAAGGCGAGGTAGCGTTTGTTTCCCAGTCCTAAATGGAGTTGAATCACATGCAGTTTCTGGTCCTACGAGCAAAGGTGTTTTTCTGGTTAGAAGAGTCCCTATTGCCCTCCCATTGTCACACACAGGGCAAATAGCACTGGCGTCTGTTCCCAGCAAGTACAGTGTATTGGACTGAAGAGGAGCTACTGTTCTTGTAAGTTTCCTAAGCAGAATTGAACTAGATATGGCCGTGTGTGTACAAGCACTGTTCTTTTTTTCTCAGCAAGCTCACTATTTTGGCTCTATAGGAAACACAGTAGAGTAGAAGAGTGATCTTCTCTCTAAAGCAGAGTGTGTTTCTTGTAAGGCGAGCTAGCGTTTGTTTCCCAGTCCCAAATGGAGTTGAATCACATGCAGTTTCTGTCCTACGAGCAAGAATTGTTTTATGGTAAGGAAAATCACTATTGCGCTCCCATTGCCATACACAGTGCAAAAAGCACTCGCGTCTGTTCCCAGCAAGTACAGTATATTGGACTGAAGATGATCTACTGTTCTTGTCATTTTCCTAAGCAGAGTTGAACTAGATATGGCCCGTGTGTTTAGGAAGCACAGGTCTTTGGTTCTGAGCAAGCTCACTGTTCGGACCACATAGGAAACACTGTAGAGTAGAAGAGTGCTCTTTTCTCAAAAGCAGAGTGTGTTTCTTGTAAGGCGATCTAGCGTTTGTTTCCCAGTACTAAATGGAGTTGAATCACATGCATTTTCTGGTCCTATGAGCAAGAGTTGGTTTCTGGTAAGAAGAGTCACTATTGTGCTCCCCTTGCCATACACAGTGCAAATAGCACCTGTGTCTGTTCCCAGCAAGTACAGTGTATTGGACTGAAGAGGAGCTACTGTTCTTGTCGGTTTCCTAAGCAGAGTTGAACTAGATATGGCCCGTGTGTGTAGGAAGCACAGTTTTTTTGTTCTGAGCAACCTCACTGTTCTGGCACTATTGGAAACACAGTAGATTAGAAGAGTGCTCTTTTCTCAAAAGCAGAGTGGGTTTATTGTAAGGCGAGCTAGTGTTTGTTTCCCAGTCCTAAATGGAGTTGAATCACATGCAGTTTTTGGTCCTACGAGCAAGAGTTGTTTTCTGATAAGGAAAGTCACTATTGCGCTCCCATTGCCATACACAGTGCAAATAGGACTCGCTTCTGTTCCCAGCAAGTACAGTGTATTGGACTGAAGAGGATCTACTGTTCTTGTCATTTTCATAAGCAGAGTTAACTAGATATGGCCCGTGTGTGTAGGAAGCACAGTTCTTTTGTTCTGATCAAGCTCACTGTTCTTTACCTATAGGAAACACAGTAGAGTAGAAGAGTGCTCTTTTCTCAAAAGCAGAGTGTGTTTCTTGTAAGGCGAGGTAGCGTTTGTTTCCCAGTCCTAAATGGAGTTGAATCACATGCATTTTCTGGTCCTACGAGCAAAGGTTTTTTTCTGGTTAGAAGAGTCCCTATTGCCCTCCCATTGTCACACACAGGGCAAATAGCACTGGCGTCTGTTCCCAGCAAGTACAGTGTATTGGACTGAAGAGGAGCTACTGTTCATGTATGTTTCCTAAGCAGAATTGAACTAGATATGGCCGTGTGTGTACAAGCACTGTTCTTTTTTTCTCAGCAAGCTCACTGTTTGGACCCCATAGGAAACACAGTAGAGTAGAAGACTGCTCTTTTCTCAAGAGCAGAGTGTGTTTCTTGTAAGGCGAGCTAGCGTTTGTTTCCCAGTCCTAAATGAAGTTGAATCACATGCAGTTTCTGGTCCTACGAGCAAGAGTTGTTTTCTGGTAAGAAGAGTCAATATTGTGCTCCCATTGTCATACAGAGTGCAAATAGCCCTGGCGTCTGTTCCCAGCAAGTACAGTGTTTTGGACGGAAGAGGAGCTACTGTTCTTGTCAGTTTCCTAAGCAGAGTTGAACTAGATATGGCCCGTGTGTGTAGGAAGCACAGTTCTTTTGTTCTGAGCAAGCTCACTGTTCGTACCCCACAGGAAACACAGTAGAGAAGAAGGCTGCTCTTTTCTCAAAAGCAGAGTGTGTTTCTTGTAAGGCTATCTAGCGTTTGTTTCCCAGTCCTAAATGGAGTTGAATCACATGCATTTTCTGGTCCTACGAGCAAGAGTTGGTTTCTGGTAAGAAGAGTCACTATTGTGCTCCCCTTGCCATACACAGTGCAAATAGCACCTGTGTCTGTTCCCAGCAAGTACAGTGTATTGGACTGAAGAGGAGCTACTGTTCTTGTCGGTTTCCTAAGCAGAGTTGAACTAGATATGGCCCGTGTGTGTAGGAAGCACAGTTTTTTTGTTCTGAGCAAGCTCACTGTTCGGACCACATAGGAAAAACAGTAGAGTAGAAGACTGCTCTTTTCTCAAAAGCAGAGTGTGTTTCTTGTAAGGCGAGCTAGCGTTTGTTTCCCAGTCCTAAATGGAGTTGAATCACATGCAGTTTCTGGTTCTACGAGCAAGAGTTGTTTTCTGGTAAGAAGAGTCAGTATTGCGCTCCCATTGTCATACACAGGGCAAATAACACTGGCGTCTGTTCCAGCATGTACAGTGTATTTGACTGAAGAGGAGCTACTGTTCTTGTCAGTTTCGTAAGCAGATTTGAACTAGATATGGCCGTATGTGTAGGAACCACAGTTCTTTTGTTCTGAGCAACCTCACTGTTGTGGCCCTATAAGAAACACAGTAGAGTTGAAGAGTGCTCTTTTCTCAAAAGCAGAGTGTGTTTCTTGTAATGTGAGCTAGCATTTGTTTCTCAGTCCTAAATGGAGTTGAATCACACCCAGTTTTTGGTCCTACGAGCAAGAGTTGTTTTTTGGTAAGGAAAGTCACTATTGCGCTCCCATTGACATACACAGTGCAAATAGCACTCGCGTCTGTTCCCAGCATGTACAGTGTATTGGTCTGAAGAGGAGCTACTGTTCTTGTAAGTTTCCTAAGCAGAATTGAACTAGATATGTCCGTATGTGTAGGTAGCACAGTTCTTTTGTTCTGAGCAAGCTCACTGTTCGGACCCCATAGGAAACACAGTAGAGTAGAAGACTGCTCTTTTCTCAAGAGCAGAGTGTGTTTCTTGTAAGGCGATCTAGCGTTGGTTTCCCAGTCCTAAATGGAGTTGAATCACATGCATTTTCTGGTCCTATGAGCAAGAGTTGGTTTCTGGTAAGAAGAGTCACTATTGTGCTCATCTTGCCATACACAGTGCAAATAGCACCTGTGTCTGTTCCCAGCAAGTACAGTGTATTGGACTGAAGAGGAGCTACTGTTCTTGTCGGTTTCCTAAGCAGAGTTGAACTAGATATGGCCCGTGTGTGTAGGAAGCACAGTTTTTTTGTTCTGAGCAACCTCACTGTTCTGGCCCTATTGGAAACACAGTAGATTAGAAGAGTGCTCTTTTCTCAAAAGCAGAGTGGGTTTATTGTAAGGCGAGCTAGTGTTTGTTTCCCAGTCCTAAATGGAGTTGAATCACATGCAGTTTTTGGTCCTACGAGCAAGAGTTGTTTTCTGGTAAGGAAAGTCACTATTGCGCTCCCATTGCCATACACAGTGCAAATAGGACTCGCGTCTGTTCCCAGCAAGTACAGTGTATTGGACTGAAGAGGATCTACTGTTCTTGTCATTTTCCTAAGCAGAGTTGAACTAGATATGGCCCCTGTGTGTAGGAAGCACAGTTCTTTTGTTCTGAGCAAGCTCACTGTTCTTTATCTATAGGAAACACAGTAGAGTAGAAGAGTGCTCTTTTCTCAAAAGCAGAGTGTGTTTCTTGTAAGGCGAGGTAGCGTTTGTTTCCCAGTCCTAAATGGAGTTGAATCACATGCATTTTCTGGTCCTACGAGCAAAGGTTTTTTTCTGGTTAGAAGAGTCCCTATTGCCCTCCCATTGTCACACACAGGGCAAATAGCACTGGCGTCTGTTCCCAGCAAGTACAGTGTATTGGACTGAAGAGGAGCTACTGTTCTTGTATGTTTCCTAAGCAGAATTGAACTAGATATGGCCGTGTGTGTACAAGCACTGTTCTTTTTTTCTCAGCAAGCTCACTGTTTGGACCCCATAGGAAACACAGTAGAGTAGAAGACTGCTCTTTTCTCAAGAGCAGAGTGTGTTTCTTGTAAGGCAAGCTAGCGTTTGTTTCCCAGTCCTAAATGGAGTTGAATCACATGCAGTTTCTGGTCCTACGAGCAAGAGCTGTTTTCTGGTAAGAAGAGTCAATATTGCGCTCCCATTGTCATATACAGTGCAAATAGCACTCGCGTCTGTTCCCAGCAAGTACAGTGTTTTGGACGGAAAAGGAGCTACTGTTCTTGTCAGTTTCCTAAGCAGAGTTGAACTAGATATGGCCCGTGTGTGTAGGAAGCACAGTTCTTTTGTTCTGAGCAAGCTCACTGTTCGTACCCCACAGGAAACACAGTAGAGTAGAAGGCTGCTCTTTTCTCAAAAGCAGAGTGTGTTTCTTGTAAGGCTATCTAGCGTTTGTTTCCCAGTCCTAAATGGAGTTGAATCACATGCATTTTCTGGTCCTACGAGCAAGAGTTGGTTTCTGGTAAGAAGAGTCACTATTGTGCTCCCCTTGCCATACACAGTGCAAATAGCACCTGTGTCTGTTCCCAGCAAGTACAGTGTATTGGACTGAAGAGGAGCTACTGTTCTTGTCGGTTTCCTAAGCAGAGTTGAACTAGATATGGCCCGTGTGTGTAGGAAGCACAGTTTTTTTGTTCTGAGCAAGCTCACTGTTCGGACCCCATAGGAAAAACAGTAGAGTAGAAGACTGCTCTTTTCTCAAAAGCAGAGTGTGTTTCTTGTAAGGCGAGCTAGCGTTTGTTTCCCAGTCCTAAATGGAGTTGAATCACATGCAGTTTCTGGTTCTACGAGCAAGAGTTGTTTTCTGGTAAGAAGAGTCAGTATTGCGCTCCCATTGTCACACACAGGGCAAATAGCACTGGCGTCTGTTCCCAGCATGTACAATGAATTGGACTGAAGAGGAGTTACTGTTCTTGTAAGTTTCCTAAGCAGAATTGAACTAGATATGGCGGTATGTGTTGGAAGCACAGTTCTTTTGTTCTGAACAAGCTCACTGTTCTGGCCCTATAGGAAACACAGTAGAGTAGAAGAGTGCTCTTTTCTCAAAAGCAGAGTGTGTTTCTTCTAATGTGAGCTAGCGTTTGTTTCTCAGTCCTAAATGGAGTTGAATCACATCCAGTTTTTGGTCCTATGAGCAAGAGTTGGTTTTTGGTAAGGAAAGTCACTATTGCGCTCCCATTGCCATACACAGTGCAAATAGCACTCGCGTCAGTTCCCAGCAAGTACAGTGTATTGGACTGAAGAGGAGCTACTGTTCTTGTCAGTTTCCTAAGCAGAATTGAACTAGATATGGCCGTGTGTGTACAAGCACTGTTCTTTTGTTCTCAGCAAGATCACTGTTTTGGCTCTATAGGAAACACTGTAGAGTAGAAGAGTGATCTTTTCTCTAAAGCAGAGTGTGTTTCTTGTCGGCGAACTAGCGTTTGTTTCCCAGTCCTAAATGGAGTTGAATCACATGCAGTTTTTTTCCTACGAGCAAGAATTGTTTTATGGTAAGGAAAATCACTATTGTGCTCCCATTGCCATACACAGTGCAAAAAGCACTCGCATCTGTTCCCAGCAAGTACAGTGAATTGGACTGAAGAGGAGATACTGTTCTTGTCAGTTTTCTAAGCATAGTTGAACTAGGTATGGCCCGTGTGTAGGAAGCACAGGTCTTTGGTTCTGAGCAAGCTCACTGTTCGGACCCAATAGGAAACACTGTAGAGTAGAAGAGTGCTCTTTTCTCAAAAGCAGAGTGTGTTTCTTGTAAGGCGAGCTAGCGTTTGTTTCCCAGTCCTAAATGGAGTTGAATCACATGCAGTTTCTGGATCTACGAGCAAGAGTTGTTTCCTGGTAAAAAGAGTCAGTATTGCGCTCCCATTGTCATACACAGGGCAAATAGCACTGGCGTCTGTTCCCAGCATGTACAGTGTATTTCACTGAAGAGGAGCTACTGTTCTTGTAAGTTTCCTAAGCAGAATTGAACTAGATATGGCCTTATGTGTAGGAAGCACAGTTCTTTTGTTCTGAACAAGCTCACTGTTCTGGCCCTATAGGAAACACAGTAGAGTTGAAGAGTGCTCTTTTCTCAAAAGCAGAGTGTGTTTCTTGTAATGTGAGCTAGCGTTTGTTTCTCAGTCCTAAATGAAGTTGAATCACACCCAGTTTTTGGTCCTACAAGCAAGAGTTGTTTTTTGGTAAGGAAAGTCACTATTGCGCTCCCATTGACATACACAGTGCAAATAGCACCTGTGTCTGTTCCCAGCAAGTACAGTGTATTGGACTGAAGAGGAGCTACTGTTCTTGTCGGTTTCCTAAGCAGAGTTGAACTAGATATGGCCCGTGTGTGTAGGAAGCACAGTTTTTTTGTTCTGAGCAACCTCACTGTTCTGGCCCTATTGGAAACACAGTAGATTAGAAGAGTGCTCTTTTCTCAAAAGCAGAGCGGGTTTATTGTAAGGCGAGCTAGTGTTTGTTTCCCAGTCCTAAATGGAGTTGAATCACATGCAGTTTTTGGTCCTACGAGCAAGAGTTGTTTTCTGGTAAGGAAAGTCACTATTGGGCTCCCATTGCCATACACATTGCAAAAAGGACTTGCGTCTCTTCCCAGCAAGTACAGTGTATTGGACTGAAGAGGATCTACTGGTCTTGTAATTTTCCTAAGCAGAGTTGAACTAGATATGGCCCGTGGGTGTAGGAAGCACAGTTCTTTTGTTCTGAGTAAGCTCACTGTTCTTTACCTATAGGAAACACAGTAGAGTAGAAGAGTGCTCTTTTCTCAAAAGCAGAGTGTGTTTCTTGTAAGGCGAGGTAGCGTTTGTTTCCCAGTCCTAAATGGAGTTGAATCACATGCAGTTTCTGGTCCTATGAGCAAAGGTTTTTTTCTGGTTAGAAGAGTTCCTATTGCCCTCCCATTGTCACACACAGGGCAAATAGCACTGGCGTCTGTTCCCAGCAAGTACAGTGTATTGGACTGAAGAGGAGCTACTGTTCTTGTAAGTTTCCTAAGCAGAATTGAACTAGATATGGCCGTGTTTGTACAAGCACTGTTCTTTTTTTCTCAGCAAGCTCACTATTTTGGCTCTATAGGAAACACAGTAGAGTAGAAGAGTGATCTTCTCTCTAAAGCAGAGTGTGTTTCTTGTAAGGCGAGCTAGCGTTTGTTTCCCAGTCCTAAATGGAGTTGAATCACATGCAGTTTTTGTCCTACGAGCAAGAATTGTTTTATGGTAAGGAAAATCACTATTGCGCTCCCATTGCCATACACAGTGCAAAAAGCACTCGCGTCTGTTCCCAGCAAGTACAGTATATTGGACTGAAGAGGATCTACTGTTCTTGTCATTTTCCTAAGCAGAGTTGAACTAGATATGGCCCGTGTGTTTAGGAAGCACCGGTCTTTGGTTCTGAGCAAGCTCACTGTTCGGACCCAATAGGAAACACTGTAGAGTAGAAGAGTGCTCTTTTCTCAAAAGCAGAGTGTGTTTCTTGTAAGGCGAGCTAGCGTTTGTTTCCCACTCCTAAATGGAGTAGAATCACATGCAGTTTCTGGTTCTACGAGCAAGAGTTGTTTCCTGGTAAAAAGAGTCAGTATTGCGCTCCCATTGTCATACACAGGGCAAATAGCACTGGCGTCTGTTCCCATCATGTACAGTGTATTTCACTGAAGAGGAGCTACTGTTCTTGTCAATTTCCTAAGCAGAATTGAACTAGATATGGCCTTATGTGTAGGAAGCACAGTTCTTTTGTTCTGAACAAGCTCACTGTTCTGGCCCTATAGGAAACACAGTAGAGTTGAAGAGTGCTCTTTTCTCAAAAGCAGAGTGTGTTTCTTGTAATGTGAGCTAGCGTTTGTTTCTCAGTCCTAAATGGAGTTGAATCACACCCAGTTTTTGGTCCTTCGAGCAAGAGTTGTTTTTTGGTAAGGGAAGTCACTATTGCGCTCCCATTGACATACACAGTGCAAATAGCACTCGCGTCTGTTCTCAGCATGTACAGTGTATTGGACTGAAGAGGATCTACTGTTCTTGTAAGTTTCCTAAGCAGAGTTGAACTAGATATGGCCCGTGGGTGTAGGAAGCACAGGTCTTTGGTTCTGAGCAAGCTCACTGTTCGGACCCCATAGGAAACACTGTAGAGTTGAAGAGTGCTCTTCTCTCAAAAGCAGAGTGTGTTTCTTGTATGGCGAGCTAGCTTTTGTTTCCCAGTCCTAAATGGAATTGAATCACATGCAGTTTCTGGTCCTACGAGCAAGAGTTTTTTTCTGGTTAGAAGAGTCACTATTGCCCTCCCATTGTCATACACAGGGCAAATAGCACTGGCGTCTGTTCCCAGCAAGTACAGTGTATTGGACTGAAGAGGAGCTACTGTTCTTGTAAGTTTCCTAAGCAGAATTGAACTATATATGGCCGTGTGTGTACAAGCACTGTTCTTTTGTTCTCAGCAAGCTCACTGTTTTGGCTCTATAGGAAACACTGTAGAGTAGAAGAGTGATCTTTTCTATAAAGCAGAGTGTGTCTCTTGTAGGCGAGCTAGCGTTTGTTTCCCAGTCCTAAATGGAGTTGAATCACATGCAGTTTTTGGTCCTACAAGCAAGAATTGTTTTATGGTAAGGAAAATCACTATTGCGCTCCCATTGCCATACACAGTGCAAAAAGCACTCGCGTCTGTTCCCAGCAAGTACAGTGAATTGGACTGAAGAGGAGATACTGTTCTTGTCAGTTTTCTAAGCAGAGTTGAACTAGATATGGCCCCTGTGTGTACGAAGCACAGTTCTTTTGTTCTGAGCAAGCTCACTGTAAGGACCCCATTGGAAACACAGTAGAGTAGAAGAGTGCTCTTTTCTCAAAAGCAGAGTGTGTTTCTTGTAAGGCGCGATAGCGTTTGTTTCCCAGTCCTAAATGGAGTTGAGTCAAATGCATTTTCTGGTCCTACGAGCAAGAGATGGTTTCTGGTAAGAAGAGTCACTATTGCGCTCCCCTTGCCATACACAGTGCAAATAGCGCCTGTGTCTGTTCCCAGCAAGTACAGTGTATTGGACTGAAGAGGAGCTACTGTTCTTGTCGGTTTCCTAAGCAGAGTTGAACTAGATATGGCCCGTGTGTGTAGGAAGCACAGTTTTTTTGTTCAGAGCAACCTCACTGTTCTGGCCCTATTGGAAACACAGTAGATTAGAAGAGTGCTCTTTTCTCAAAAGCAGAGTGTGTTTATTGTAACGGGAGCTAGTGTTTGTTTCCCAGTCCTAAATGGAGTTGAATCACATTCAGTTTCTGGTCCTACGAGCAAGAGTTGTTTTCTGGTAAGAAGAGTTACTATTGCGCTCCCATTGCCATACACAGTGCAAATAGCACTCGCGTCTGTTCCCAGCAAGTACAGTGTATTGGACTGAAGAGTATCTACTGTTCTTGTCAGTTTCATAAGCAGAGTTGAACTAGATATGGGCCGTGTGTGTAGGAAGCACAGTTCTTTTTTTCTTAGCAAGCTCACTGTTCTGGCATTATAGGAAACACAGTAGAGTAGAAGAGTGCTCTTTTCTCAAAAGCAGAGTGTGTTTCTTGTAATGTGAGTTAGCGTTTGTTTCGCATTCCTAAATGGAGTTGAGTCACATGCAGTTTTTGGTCCTATGAGCAAGAGTTGTTTTCTGGTAAGAAGAGTCACTATTGCGCTCCCATTGTCATACACAGTGCAAATAGCACTCTCGTCTGTTCCCAGCAAGTACAGTGTATTGGACAAAAGAGGAGCTACTGTTCTTGTCAGTTTCCTGAGCAGAGTTGAACTAGATATGGCCTGTGTGTGTAGCAAGCACAGGTCTTTTGTTCTGAGCAAGCTCACTGTTCGGACACCATAGGAAGCACAGTAGAGTAGAAGAGTGCTTTTTTCTCAAAAGCAGAGTGTGTTTCTTGTAAGGCGAGCTAGCGTTTGTTTCCCAGTCCTAAATGGAGTTGATTCACATGCAGTTTCTGGTCCTACGAGCAAGAGTTGTTTTCTGGTATGAAGAGTCACTATTGCCCTCCCATTGTCACACACAGGGCAAATAGCACTCGCATCTGTTCCCAGCATGTTCAGTGTATTGCACTGAAGAGTATCTACTGTCCTTGTCAGTTTCGTAAGCAGAGTTGAACTAGATATGGGCCGTTTGTGTAGGAAGCACAGTTCTTTTTTTCTAAGCAAGCTCACTGTTCTGGCACTATAGGAAACACAGTAGAGTAGAAGAGTGCTCTTTTCTCAAAATCAGAGTGTGTTTCTTGTAATGCGAGCTAGTGTTTGTTTCCCATTCCTAAATGGAGTTGAATCACATGCAGTTTTGTTCCTACGAGCAAGAGTTGTTTTCTGGTAAGGAAAGTCACTATTGCGCTCCCATTGCCATACACATTGCAAATAGGACTCGAGTCTGTTCCCAGCAAGTACAGTGTATTGGACTGAAGAGGATCTACTGTTCTTGTCATTTTCCTAAGCAGAGTTGAACTAGATATGGCCCGTGTGTGTAGGAAGCACAGTTCTTTTGTTCTGAGCAAGCTCACTGTTCTTTACCTATAGGAAACACAGTAGAGTAGAAGAGTGCTCTTTTCTCAAAAGCAGAGTGTGTTTCTTGTAAGGCGAGCTAGCGTTTGTTTCCCAGTCCTAAATGGAGTTGAATCACATGCAGTTTCTGGTCCTACGAGCAAGAGTTTTTTTCTGGTTAGAAGAGTCACTATTGCCCTCCCATTGTCACACACAGGGCAAATAGCACTGGCGTCTGTTCCCAGCAAGTACAGTGTATTGGACTGAAGAGGAGCTACTGTTCTTGTAAGTTTCCTAAGCAGAATTGAACTAGATATGGCCGTGTGTGTACAAGCACTGTTCTGTTTTTCTCAGCAAGCTCACTGTTTTGGCTCTATAGGAAACACGGTAGAGTAGAAGAGTGATCTTTTCTCTAAAGCAGAGTGTGTTTCTTGTAAGGCGAGCTAGCGTTTGTTTCCCAGTCCTAAATGGAGTTGAATCACATGCAGTTTTTCGTCCTATGAGCAAGAATTGTTTTATGGTAAGAAAAATCACTATTGCGCTCCGATTGCCATACACAGTGCAAAAAGCACTCGATTCTGTTCCCAGCAAGTACAGTGAATTTGACTGAATAGGAGATACTGTTCTTGTCAGTTTTCTAAGCAGAGTTGAACTAGATATGGCCCGTCTGTGTAGGAAGCACAGTTCTTTTGTTCTGAGCAAGCTCACCGTTCGGACCCCATAGGAAACAGAGTAGAGTAGAAGAGTGCTCTTTCTCAAAAGCAGAGTGTGTTTCTTGTAAGGCGAGCTAGCGTTTGTTTCCCAGTCCTAAATGGAGTTGAATCACATGCAGGTTATGGTCCTACGAGCAAGAGGTGTTTTCTGGTAAGAAGAGTCACTATTGCACTCCCATTGTCATACACAGGGCAAATAGCACTGGCGTCTGTTCCCAGCATGTTCAGTGTATTGGACTGAAGAGGAGCTACTCTTCTTGTCAGTTTCCTAAGCAGAATTGAACTAGATATGGTGGTATGTGTAGGAAGCACAGTTCATTTGTTCTGAACAAGCTCACTGTTCTGGCCATATAGGAAACACAGTAGAGTAGAAGAGTGCTCTTTTCTCAAAAGCAGAGTGTGTTTCTTCTAATGTGAGCTAGCGTTTGTTTCTCAGTCCTAAATGGAGTTGAATCACATCCAGTTTTTGGTCCTACGAGCAAGAGTTGTTTTTTGGTAAGGAAAGTCACTATTGCGCTCCCATTGCCATACACAGTGCAAATAGCAATTGTGTCTGTTCCCAGCAAGTACAGTGTATTGGACTGAAGAGGATCTACTGTTCTTGTCATTTTCCTAAGCAGAGTTGAACTAGATATGGCCCGTGGGTGTAGGAAGCACAGGTCTTTGGTTCTGAGCAAGCTCACTGGTCGGACCACATAGGAAACACTGTAGAGTAGAAGAGTGCTCTTCTCTCAAAAGCAGAGTGTGTTTCTTGTATGGCGAGCTAGCTTTTGTTTCCCAGTCCTAAATGGAATTGAATCACATGCAGTTTCTGGTCCTACGAGCAAGAGTTTTTTTCTGGTTAGAAGAGTCACTATTGCCCTCCCATTGTCATACACAGGGCAAATAGCACTGGCGTCTGTTCCCAGCAAGTACAGTGTATTGGACTGAAGAGGAGCTACTGTTCTTGTAAGTTTCCTAAGCAGAATTGAACTAGATATGGCCGTGTGTGTACAAGCACTGTTCTTTTGTTCTCAGCAAGCTCACTGTTTTGGCTCTATAAGAAACACTGTAGAGTAGAAGAGTGATCTTTTCTATAAAGCAGAGTGTGTCTCTTGTAGGCGAGCTAGCGTTTGTTTCCCAGTCCTAAATGGAGTTGAATCACATGCAGTTTTTGGTCCTACAAGCAAGAATTGTTTTATGGTAAGGAAAATCACTATTGCGCTCCCATTGCCATACACAGTGCAAAAAGCACTCGCGTCTGTTCCCAGCAAGTACAGTGAATTGGACTGAAGAGGAGATACTGTTCTTGTCAGTTTTCTAAGCAGAGTTGAACTAGATATGGCCCCTGTGTGTACGAAGCACAGTTCTTTTGTTCTGAGCAAGCTCACTGTAAGGACCCCATTGGAAACACAGTAGAGTAGAAGAGTGCTCTTTTCTCAAAAGCAGAGTGTGTTTCTTGTAAGGCGCGATAGCGTTTGTTTCCCAGTCCTAAATGGAGTTGAGTCAAATGCATTTTCTGGTCCTACGAGCAAGAGATGGTTTCTGGTAAGAAGAGTCACTATTGCGCTCCCCTTGCCATACACAGTGCAAATAGCGCCTGTGTCTGTTCCCAGCAAGTACAGTGTATTGGACTGAAGAGGAGCTACTGTTCTTGTCGGTTTCCTAAGCAGAGTTGAACTAGATATGGCCCGTGTGTGTAGGAAGCACAGTTTTTTTGTTCAGAGCAACCTCACTGTTCTGGCCCTATTGGAAACACAGTAGATTAGAAGAGTGCTCTTTTCTCAAAAGCAGAGTGTGTTTATTGTAACGGGAGCTAGTGTTTGTTTCCCAGTCCTAATTGGAGTTGAATCACATTCAGTTTCTGGTCCTACGAGCAAGAGTTGTTTTCTGGTAAGAAGAGTTACTATTGCGCTCCCATTGCCATACACAGTGCAAATAGCACTCGCGTCTGTTCCCAGCAAGTACAGTGTATTGGACTGAAGAGTATCTACTGTTCTTGTCAGTTTCATAAGCAGAGTTGAACTAGATATGGGCCGTGTGTGTAGGAAGCACAGTTCTTTTTTTCTTAGCAAGCTCACTGTTCTGGCATTATAGGAAACACAGTAGAGTAGAAGAGTGCTCTTTTCTCAAAAGCAGAGTGTGTTTCTTGTAATGTGAGTTAGCGTTTGTTTCGCATTCCTAAATGGAGTTGAGTCACATGCAGTTTTTGGTCCTATGAGCAAGAGTTGTTTTCTGGTAAGAAGAGTCACTATTGCGCTCCCATTGTCATACACAGTGCAAATAGCACTCGCGTCTGTTCCCAGCAAGTACAGTGTATTGGACAAAAGAGGAGCTACTGTTCTTGTCAGTTTCCTGAGCAGAGTTGAACTAGATATGGCCTGTGTGTGTAGCAAGCACAGGTCTTTTGTTCTGAGCAAGCTCACTGTTCGGACACCATAGTAAGCACAGTAGAGTAGAAGAGTGCTTTTTTCTCAAAAGCAGAGTGTGTTTCTTGTAAGGCGAGCTAGCGTTTGTTTCCCAGTCCTAAATGGAGTTGATTCACATGCAGTTTCTGGTCCTACGAGCAAGAGTTGTTTTCTGGTTAGAAGTGTCACTATTGCCCTCCCATTGTCACACACAGGGCAAATAGCACTCGCATCTGTTCCCAGCATGTTCAGAGTATTGCACTGAAGAGTATCTACTGTTCTTGTCAGTTTCGTAAGCAGAGTTGAACTAGATATGGGCCGTTTGTGTAGGAAGCACAGTTCTTTTTTTCTTAGCAAGCTCACTGTTCTGGCACTATAGGAAACACAGTAGAGTAGAAGAGTGCTCTTTTCTCAAAATCAGAGTGTGTTTCTTGTAATGCGAGCTAGTGTTTGTTTCCCATTCCTAAATGGAGTTGAGTCACATGCAGTTTATGGTTCTACGAGCAAGAGTTGTTTTCTGGTAAGAAGAGTCACTATTGTGCTTCCATTGCCATACACAGTGCAAATAGCACTAGGGTCTGTTCCCAGCAAGTACAGTGTATTGGACTGAAGAGGAGCTACTGTTCTTGTCAGTTTCCTAAGCAGAGTTGAACTAGATATGGGCCGTGTGTGTAGGAAATACAGTTTTTATGTTCTGAGCAAGCTCACTGTTCAGACCCCATAGGAAACACAGTAGAGTAGAAGAGTGCTCTTTTCTCAAAAGCAGAGTGTGTTTCTTGTAAGGCGAGCTAGCGTTTGTTTCCCAGTCCTAAATGGAATTGAATCACATGCAGTTTCTGGTCCTAGGAGCAAGAGTTTTTTTCTGGTTAGAAGAGTCACTATTGCCCTCCCATTGTCATACACAGGGCAAATAGCACTGGCGTCTGTTCCCAGCAAGTACAGTGTATTGGACTGAAGAGGAGCTACTGTTCTTGTAAGTTTCCTAAGCAGAATTGAACTAGATATGGCCGTGTGTGTACAAGCACTGATCTTTTGTTCTCAGCAAGCTCACTGTTTTGGCTCTATAGGAAACACTGTAGAGTAGAAGAGTGATCTTTCTCTAAAGCAGAGTGAGTTTCTTGTAGGCGAGCTAGCGTTTGTTTTCCAGTCCTAAATGGAGTTGAATCACATGCAGTTTTTGGTCCTACGAGCAAGAATTGTTTTATGGTAAGGAAAATCACTATTGCGCTCCCATTGCCATACACAGTGCAAAAAGCACTCGCGTCTGTTCCCAGCAAGTACAGTGAATTGGACTGAAGAGGAGATACTGTTCTTGTCAGTTTTCTAAGCAGAGTTGAACTAGATATGGCCCATGTGTGTAGGAAGCACAGTTCTTTTGTTCTGAGCAAGCTCACTGTTCGGACCCCATAGGAAACACAGTAGAGTAGCAGAGTGCTCTTTTCTCAAAAACAGAGTGTGTTTCTTGTAAGGCGAGCTAGCATTTGTTTCCCAGTCCTAAATGGAGTTGAATCACATGCAGTTTCTGGTCCTACGAGCAAGAGTTGCTTTCTGGTAAGAAGAGTCACTATTGCCCTCCCATTGTCATACACAGGGCAAATAGCACTGGCGTCCTTTCCCAGCATGTTTAGTGTATTGGACTGAAGAGTATTGTTCTTGTCAGTTTCCTAAACAGAGTTGAACTAGATATGGGCCGTGTGTGTAGGAAGCACAGTTCTTTTTTTCTTAGCAAGCTCACTGTTCAGGCACTATAGGAAACACAGTAGAGTAGAAGAGTGCTCTTTTCTCAAAAGCAGAGTGTGTTTCTTGTAATGCGAGCTAGCGTTTGTTTCCCAGTCCTAAGTGGAGTTGAGTCACATTCAGTTTCTGTTCCTACGAGCAAGAGTTGTTTTCTTGTAATAAGAGTCACTATTGCCCTCCCATTTTCATACACAGGGCAAATAGCACTGGCGTCTGTTCCCAGCATGTTCAGTGTATTGGACTGAAGAGGATCTATTGTTCTTGTCAGTTTCCTAAACAGATTTGAACTAGATATGGGCCGTGTGTAGGAAGCACAGTTCTTTTTTTGTTAGCAAGCTCACTGTTCAGGCACTATAGGAAACCCAGTAGAGTAGAAGAGTTCTCTTTTCTCAAAAGCATAGTGTGTTTCCTGTAATGCGAGCTAGCGTTTGATTCCCAGTCCTAAATGGAGTTGAAACACATGCAGTTTCTGGTCCTACGAGCAAGAGTTGTTTTCTGGTATGAAGAGTCACTATTGCTCTCTCATTGTCACACACAGGGCAAATAGCACTAGCATCTGTTCCCAGCATGTTCAGTGTATTGGACTGAAGAACATCTACTGTTCTTGTCAGTTTCATAAGCAGAGTTGAACTAGATATGGGCCATGTGTGTAGGAAGCACAGTTCTTTTTTACTTAGCAAGCTCACTGTTCTGGCACTATATGAAACACAGTAGAGTAGAAGAGTGCTCTTTTCTCAAAATCAGAGTGTGTTTCTTGTAATGCGAGCTAGCGTTTGTTTCCCATTCCTAAATGGAGTTGAGTCACATGCAGTTTTTGGTCCTACGAGCAAGAGTTGTTTTCTGGTAAGAAGAGTCACTATTGCGCTCCCATTGCCATACACAGTGCAAGTAGCACTAGCGTCTGTTCCCAGCAAGTACAGTGTATTGGACTGAAGAGGAGCTACTGTTCTTGTCATTTTCCTAAGCAGAATTGAACTAGATATGGCCGTGTGTGTACAAGCACTGTTCTTTTGTTCTCAGCAAGCTCACTGTTTTCGCACTATAGGAAACTCAGTAGAGTAGAAGAGTGCTCTTTTCTCAAAAGCAGAGTGTGTTTCTTGTAATGCGAGCTAGCGTTTGATTCCCAGTCCTAAATGTATTTGAAACACATGCAGTTTTGGGTCCTACGAGCAAGAGTTGTTTTCTGGTAAGAAGAGTCACTATTGTGCTCCCATTTCCATACACAGTGCAAATAGCAGTAGCGTCTGTTCCCAGCAAGTACAGTGTATTGGACTGAAGAGGAGCTACTCTTCTTGTCAGATTCCTAAGCAGAGTTGAACTAGATATGGCCCGTGTGTGTAGGAAGCACAGTTCGTTTGTTCTGAGCAAGCTCACTGTTCTGGCATTATAGGAAACACAGTAGAGTAGAAGACTGCTCTTTTCTCAGAAGCAGAGTGTGTTTCTTGTAAGGCGAGCTAGCGTTTGTTTCCCAGTCCTAAATGGAGTTGAATCACATGCAGTTTGTGGTTCTACGAGCAAGAGTTGTTTTCTGGTAAGAAGAGTCAGTATTGTGCTCCCATTGTCATACAGAGGGCAAATAGCACTGGCGTCTGTTCCCAGCATGTACAGTGTATTTGACTGGAGAGGAGCTACTGTTCTTGTCAGTTTCCTAAGCGGAATTGAACTAGATATGGCCGTATGTGTAGGAAGCACAGTTCTTTTGTTCTGAGCAAGCTCACTGTTGTGGCCCTACAGGAAACACAGTAGAGTAGAAGAGTGCTCTTTTTTCAAAAGCAGAGTGTGTTTCTTGTAATGTGAGCTAGCCTTTGTTTCCCAGTCCTAAATGGAGTTGAATCACATCCAGTTTTTGGTCCTACGAGCAAGAGTTTTTTTTGGTAAGGAAAGTCACTATTGTGCTCCCATTGCCATACACAGTGCAAATAGCACTCGCGTCTGCTCCCAGCATGTACAGTGTATTGGTCTGAAGAAGAGCTACTGTTCTTGTCAGTTTCCTCAGCAGAATTGAACTAGATATGGCCGTATGTGTAGGAAGCACAGTACTTTTGTTCTGAGCAAGCTCACTGTTCGGACCCCATAGGAAACTCAGTAGAGTAGAAGACTGCTCTTTTCTCAAGAGCAGAGTGTGTTTCTTGTAAGGCGAGCTAGCGTTTGTTTCCCAGTCCTAAATGGAGTTGAATCACATGCAGTTTCTGGTCCTACGAGCAAGAGTTGTTTTCTGGTAAGAAGAGTCAATATTGTGCTCCCATTGCCATACACAGTGCAAATAGCACTCTCGTCGGTTCCCAGCAAGTACAGTGTATTGGACGGAAGAGGAGCTACTGTTCTTGTCAGTTTCCTAAGCAGAGTTGAACTAGAAATGGCCCGTGTGTGTACGAAGCACAGTTCTTTTGTTCTGAGCAAGCTCACTGTTCGTACCCCTCAGGAAACACAGTAGAGTAGAAGGCTGCTCTTTTCTCAAAAGCAGAGTGTGTTTCTTGTAAGGTGAGCTAGCGTTTGTTTCCCAGTCCTAAATAGAGTTGAATCACATGCATTTTCTGGTCCTACGAGCAAGAGTTGGTTTCTGGTAAGAAGAGTCACTATTGCGCTCCCCTTGCCATACACAGTGCAAATAGCACCTGTGTCTGTTCCCAGAAAGTACAGTGTATTGGACTGAAGACGAGCTACTGTTCTTGTCGGTTTCCTAAGCAGAGTTGAACTCGATATGGCCCGTGTGTGTAGGAAGCACAGTTTTTTTGTTCTGAGCAACCTCACTTTTCTGGCCCTATTGGAAACACAGTAGATTAGAAGAGTGCTCTTTTCTCAAAAGCAGAGTGTGTTTATTGTGAGGAGAGCTAGTGTTTGTTTCCCAGTCCTAAATGGAGTTGAATCACATGCAGTTTTGGTCCTACGAGCAAGAGTTGTTTTCTGGTAAGGAAAGTCACTATTGCGCTCCCATTGCCATACACATTGCAAATAGGACTCGAGTCTGTTCCCAGCAAGTACAGTGTATTGGACTGAAGAGGATCTACTGTTCTTGTCATTTTCCTAAGCAGAGTTGAACTAGATATGGCCCCTGTGTGTAGGAAGCACAGTTCTTTTGTTCTGAGCAAGCTCACTGTTCTTTACCTATAGGAAACACAGTAGAGTAGAAGAGTGCTCTTTTCTCAAAAGCAGAGTGTGTTTCTTGTAAGGCGAGCTAGCGTTTGTTTCCCAGTCCTAAATGGAGTTGAATCACATGCAGTTTCTGGTCCTACGAGCAAGAGTTTTTTTCTGGTTAGAAGAGTCACTATTGCCCTCCCATTGTCACACACAGGGCAAATAGCACTGGCGTCTGTTCCCAGCAAGTACAGTGTATTGGACTGAAGAGGAGCTACTGTTCTTGTAAGTTTCCTAAGCAGAATTGAACTAGATATGGCCGTGTGTGTACAAGCACTGTTCTGTTTTTCTCAGCAAGCTCACTGTTTTGGCTCTATAGGAAACACGGTAGAGTAGAAGAGTGATCTTTTCTCTAAAGCAGAGTGTGTTTCTTGTAAGGCGAGCTAGCGTTTGTTTCCCAGTCCTAAATGGAGTTGAATCACATGCAGTTTTTCGTCCTATGAGCAAGAATTGTTTTATGGTAAGAAAAATCACTATTGTGCTCCGATTGCCATACACAGTGCAAAAAGCACTCGATTCTGTTCCCAGCAAGTACAGTGAATTTGACTGAATAGGAGATACTGTTCTTGTCAGTTTTCTAAGCAGAGTTGAACTAGATATGGCCCGTCTGTGTAGGAAGCACAGTTCTTTTGTTCTGAGCAAGCTCACCGTTCGGACCCCATAGGAAACAGAGTAGAGTAGAAGAGTGCTCTTTCTCAAAAGCAGAGTGTGTTTCTTGTAAGGCGAGCTAGCGTTTGTTTCCCAGTCCTAAATGGTGTTGAATCACATGCAGGTTCTGGTCCTACGAGCAAGAGGTGTTTTCTGGTAAGAAGAGTCACTATTGCACTCCCATTGTCATACACAGGGCAAATAGCACTGGCATCTGTTCCCAGCATGTTCAGTGTATTGGACTGAAGAGGAGCTACTCTTCTTGTCAGTTTCCTAAGCAGAATTGAACTAGATATGGTGGTATGTGTAGGAAGCACAGTTCATTTGTTCTGAACAAGCTCACTGTTCTGGCCATATAGGAAACACAGTAGAGTAGAAGAGTGCTCTTTTCTCAAAAGCAGAGTGTGTTTCTTGTAATGTGAGCTAGCGTTTGTTTCTCAGTCCTAAATGGAGTTGAATCACATCCAGTTTTTGGTCCTACGAGCAAGAGTTGTTTTTTGGTAAGGAAAGTCACTATTGCGCTCCCATTGCCATACACAGTGCAAATAGCAATCGTGTCTGTTCCCAGCAAGTACAGTGTATTGGACTGAAGAGGATCTACTGTTCTTGTCATTTTCCTAAGCAGAGTTGAACTAGATATGGCCCGTGGGTGTAGGAAGCACAGGTCTTTGGTTCTGAGCAAGCTCACTGTTCGGACCACATAGGAAACACTGTAGAGTAGAAGAGTGCTCTTCTCTCAAAAGCAGAGTGTGTTTCTTGTATGGCGAGCTAGCTTTTGTTTCCCAGTCCTAAATGGAATTGAATCACATGCAGTTTCTGGTCCTACGAGCAAGAGTTTTTTTCTGGTTAGAAGAGTCACTATTGCCCTCCCATTGTCATACACAGGGCAAATAGCACTGGCGTCTGTTCCCAGCAAGTACAGTGTATTGGACTGAAGAGGAGCTACTGTTCTTGTAAGTTTCCTAAGCAGAATTGATCTAGATATGGCCGTGTGTGTACAAGCACTGTTCTTTTGTTCTCAGCAAGCTCACTGTTTTGGCTCTATAGGAAACACTGTAGAGTAGAAGAGTGATCTTTTCTCTAAAGCAGAGTGTGTTTCTTGTAAGGCGAGCTAGCGTTTGTTTCCCAGTCCTAAATGGAGTTGAATCACATGCAGTTTTTGGTCCTACGAGCAAGAATTGTTTTATGGTAAGGAAAATCACTGTTGCGCTCCCATTGCCATACACAGTGCAAAAAGCACTGGCGTCTGTTCCCAGCAAGTACAGTGAATTAGACTGAAGAGGAGATACTGTTCTTGTCAGTTTTCTAAGCAGAGTTGAACTATATATGGCCCTTGTGTGTAGGAAGCACAGTAATTTTGTTCTGAGCAAGCTCACCGTTCGGACACCATAGGAAACAGAGTAGAGTAGAAGAGTGCTCTTTCCCAAAAGCAGAGTGTGTTTCTTGTAAGGCGAGGTAGCGTTTGTTTCCCAGTCCTAAATGAAGTTGAATCACATGCAGGTTCTGGTCCTGCGAGCAAGATGTGTTTTCTGGTAAGAAGAGTCACTATTACGCTCCCATTGTCATACACAGGGCAAATAGCACTGGCGTCTCTTCCCAGAATGTACAGTGTATTGGACTGAAGAACATCTACTGTTCTTGTCAGATTCCTAAGCAGAATTGAACTAGATATGGCCCGTGTGTATAGGAAGCACAGTTCTTTTGTTCTGAGCAAGCTCACTGTTCAGACCACATAGGAAACACAGTAGAGTAGAAGAGTGCTCTTTTCTCAAAAGCAGAGTATGTTTCTTGTAAGGCGAGGTAGCTTTTGTTTCCCAGTCCTAAGTGGAGTTGAATCCCATGCAGTTTCTGGTCCTACGAGCAAGAGTTGTTTTCTGGTAATAAGAGTCACTATTGTGCTCCCATTGCCATACACAGTGCAAATAGCACTCGCGTCTGTTCCCAGCAATTACAGTGTATTGGATTGAAGAGGAGCTATTGTTCTTGTCAGTTTCCCAGGCAGAGTTGAACTAGATATGGCCCGTGTGTGTAGGAAGCACAGTTCTTTTGTTCTGAGCAAGCTCACTGTTCGGACCCCATAGGAAACACAGTAGAGTAGAAGAGTGCTCTTTTCTCAAAAGCAGAGTGTGTTTCTTGTAAGGCGAGCTAGCGTTTGTTTCCCAGTCCTAAATGGAGTTGAATCACATGCAGTTTCTGGTCCCACGAGCAAGAGTTGTTTTCTGGTATGAAGAGTCACTATTGCCCTCCCATTGTCACACACAGGGCAAATAGCACTGGCGTCTGTTCCCAGCAAGTACAGTGTATTGGACTGAAGAGGAGCTACTGTTCTTGTCAGTTTCCTAAGCAGAATTTAACTAGATATGGCCGTGTGTGTACAAGCACTGTTCTTTTTTTCTCAGCAAGCTCACTGTTTTGGCACTATAGGAAACACAGTAGAGTAGAAGAGTGCTCTTTTCTCAAAAGCAGAGTGTGTTTCTTGTAATGCGAGCTAGCGTTTGATTCCCAGTCCTAAATGGAGTTGAAACACATGCAGTTTTTGGTCCTACAAGCAAGACTTGTTTTCTGGTAAGAAGAGACACTATTGCGCTCCCATTTCCATACACAGTGCAAATAGCACTAGCGTCTGTTCCCAGCATGTACAGTGTATTGGACTGAAGAGGAGCTACTCTTCTTGTCAGTTTCCTAAGCAGAGTTGAACTAGATATGGCCCGTGTGTGTAGGAAGCACAGTTCTTTTGTTCTGAGCAAGCTCACTGTTCGGAGCCCATAGGAAACACAGTAGAGTAGAAGAGTGCTCTTTTCTCAAAAGCAGAGTGTGTTTTTTGTAAGGCGAGCTAGCGTTTGTTTCCCAGTCCTAAATGGAGTTGATTCACATTCATTTTCTGGTCCTACGAGCAAGAGTTGTTTTCTGGTAAGAAGAGTCACTATTGTGCTCCCATTGTCATACACAGTGCAAATAGCACTCGCGTCTGTTCCCAGCATGTACAGTGTATTGGACTGAAGAGGAGCTACTGTTCTTGTCAGTTTCCTAAGCAGAATTGAACTAGATATGTACAGTGTATTTGACTGAAGAGGAGCTACTGTTCTTGTCAGTTTCCTAAGCGGAATTGAACTAGATATGGCTGTATGTGTAGGAAGCACAGTTCTTTTGTTGTGAGCAAGCTCACTGTTGTGGCACTATTGGAAATACAGTAGATTAGAAGAGTGCTCTTTTCTCAAAAGCAGAGTGTGTTTATTGTAAGGCGAGCTACTGTTTGTTTCCCAGTCCTAAATGGAGTTGAATCACATGCAGTTTTTGGTCCTACGAGCAAGAGTTGTTTTCTGGTAAGAAAAGTCACTATTGCGGTCCCATTGCCATACATATTGCAAATAGGACTAGCCTCTGTTCCCAGCAAGTACAGTGTATTGGACGGAAGAGGAGCTACTGTTCTTGTCAGTTTCCTAAGCAGAGTTGAACTAGATATGGGCCGTGTGTGTAGGAAACACAGTTCTTTTTTTCGTAGCAAGCTCACTGTTCAGGCACTATAGGAAACACAGTAGAGTAGAAGAGTGCTCTTTTCTCAAAAGCAGAGTGTGTTTCTTGTAATGTGAGCTAGCGTTTGTTTCCCAGTCCTAAGTGGAGTTGAATCACATTCAGTTTCTGTTCCTACGAGCAAGAGTTGTTTTCTGGTAAAAAGAGTCACTATTGCCCTCCCATTTTCATACACAGTGTAAATAGCACTCGCGTCTGCTCCCAGCATGTACAGTGTATTGGTCTGAAGAGGAGCTACTGTTCTTGTCAGTTTCTTCAGCAGAATTGAACTAGATATGGCCGTATGTGTAGGAAGCACAGTTCTTTTGTTCTGAGCAAGCTCACTGTTAGGACCCCATAGGAAACACAGTAGAGTAGAAGACTGCTCTTTTCTCAAGAGCAGAGTGTGTTTCTTGTAAGGCGAGCTAGCATTTGTTTCCCAGTCCTAAATGGAGTTGAACCACACGCAATTTCTGGTCCTACGAGCAAGAGTTGTTTTCTGGTAAGAAGAGTCATTATTGCGCTCCCATTGTCATACACAGTGCAAATAGCACTCGCGTCTGTTCCCAGCAAGTACAGTGTATTGGACGGAAGAGGAGCTACTGTTCTTGTCAGTTTCCTAAGCAGAGTTGAACTAGATATGGCCCGTGTGAAGGAAGCACAGTTCTTTTGTTCTGAGCAAGCTCACTGTTCATACCCCACAGGAAACACAGTAGAGTAGAATGCTGCTCTTTTCTCAAAAGCAGAGTGTGTTTCTTGTAAGGTGAGCTAGCGTTTGTTTCCCAGTCCTAAATAGTGTTGAATCACATGCATTTTCTGTTCCTACGAGCAAGAGTTGGTTTCTGGTAAGAAGAGTCACTATTGCGCACCCATTGTCATACACAGAGCAAATAGCACTGGCGTCGGTTCCCAGAATTTACAGTGTATTGGACTGAAGAAGAGCTACTGTTCTTGTCAGTTTCCTAAGCAGAGTTCAACTAGATATGGCCCGTGTGTGTAGGAAGCACAGTTCATTGTTCTGAGCAAGCTCACTGTTCTGGCCGTATAAGAAATACAGTAGAGTAGAAGAGTGCTCTTTTCTCAAAAGCGGAGTGTGTTTCTTGTAAGGCGAGCTAGCGTTTGTTTCCCAGTCCTAAATGGAGTTGAATCACATGCAGATTCTGGTCCTACGAACAAGAGTTTTTTTCTGATAAAAAGAGTCACTATTGTGTTCCCATTGTCATACACAGGGCAAATAGCACTGGCGTTTGTTCCCAGGATGTACAGTGTATTGGACTGAAGAGGATCTACTGTTCTTGTCAGTTTCCTAGCAGCTTTGAACTAGATATGGCCCGTGTGGTAGGAAGCACAGTTCTTTTTTTCTTAGCAAGCTCACTGTTCGGATCCCATAGGAAACACAGTAGAGTAGAAGTGTGCCCTTTTCTCAAAAGCAGAGTGTGTTTCTTGTAAGGCAAGCTAGCGTTTGTTTCCCAGTCCTAAATGGAGTTGAGTCACATGGAGTTTCTGGTCCTATAAGCAAGAGTTGTTTTCTGGTAAGGAAAGTCACTATTGCGCTCCCATTGCCATACACAGTGCAAATAGCACTCGTGTGTGTTCCCAGCAAGTACATTGTATTGGACTGAAAAGGAGCTACTGTTCTTGTCAGTATCCTAAGCAGAGTTGAACTAGATATGGCCCGTGTGTGTAGGAAGCACTGTTGTTTTGTTCTGAGCAAGCTCACTGTTCGGACCCCATAGGAAACACAGTAGAGTAGAAGAGTGCTCTTTTCTCAAAAGCAGAGTGTGTTTCTTGTAAGGCGAGCTAGCGTTTGTTTCCCAGTCCTAAATGGAGCTAAATCACATGCAGTTTCTGGTCCTATGAGCAAGAGTTGTTTTCTGATAAGAATAGTCACTATTGTGCTCCCATTGTCATACACAGGGCAAATAGCACTGGCGTCTGTGCCCAGCATGTACAGTGTATTGGACTGAAGAGGATCTACTGTTCCTGTCAGTTTCGTAGCAGAATTGAACTAGATATGGCCCGTGTGGTAGGAAGCACAGTTCTTTTTTTCTGAGAAAGCTCACGTTTCGGATCCCATAGGAAACACAGTAGAGTAGAAGAGTGCCCTTTTCTTAAAGCAGAGTGTGTTTCTTGTAAGGCGAGCTAGCGTTTGTTTCCCAGTCCTAAATGGAGTTGAGTCACATAGAGTTTCTGGTCCTACAAGCACGAGTTGTTTCCTGGTAAGAAGAGTCACTATTGTGCTCCCATTTTGACACACAGTTGAAATAGCACTCGCATCTGTTCCCAGCAGGTACAGTGTATTGGACTGAAAAGGAGCTACTGTTCTTGTCACTTTCCAAAGCAGAGTTGAACTAGGTATGGCCCGTGTGTGTAGGAAGCACAGTTCTTTTCTTCTGAACAAGCTCACTGTTCGGAACCCATAGGAAACACAGTAGAGTATAAGAGTGCTCTTTTCTCAAAAGCAGAGTGTGTTTCTTGTAAGGCGAGCTAGCGTTTGTTTCCTAGTCCTAAATAGAGTTCAATCACATGCAGTTTCTGCTCCTACGAGCAAGAGTTGTTTTCTGGTAAGAAGAGTCATTATTGCGCTCCCATTGTCATACACAGTGCAAATAGCACTCGCGTCTGTTCCCAGCAAGTACAGTGTATTGGACGGAAGAGGAGCTACTGTTCTTGTCAGTTTCCTAAGCAGAGTTGAACTAGATATGGCCCGTGTGAAGGAAGCACAGTTCTTTTGTTCTGAGCAAGCTCACTGTTCATACCCCACAGGAAACACAGTAGAGTAGAATGCTGCTCTTTTCTCAAAAGCAGAGTGTGTTTCTTGTAAGGTGAGCTAGCGTTTGTTTCCCAGTCCTAAATAGTGTTGAATCACATGCATTTTCTGGTCCTACGAGCAAGAGTTGGTTTCTGGTAAGAAGAGTCACTATTGCGCACCCATTGTCATACACAGAGCAAATAGCACTGGCGTCGGTTCCCAGAATTTACAGTGTATTGGACTGAAGAAGAGCTACTGTTCTTGTCAGTTTCCTAAGCAGAGTTCAACTAGATATGGCCCGTGTGTGTAGGAAGCACAGTTCATTGTTCTGAGCAAGCTCACTGTTCTGGCCGTATAAGAAATACAGTAGAGTAGAAGAGTGCTCTTTTCTCAAAAGCGGAGTGTGTTTCTTGTAATGCGAGCTAGCGTTTGTTTCCCAGTCCTAAATGGAGTTGAATCACATGCAGATTCTGGTCCTACGAACAAGAGTTTTTTTCTGATAAAAAGAGTCACTATTGTGTTCCCATTGTCATACACAGGGCAAATAGCACTGGCGTTTGTTCCCAGGATGTACAGTGTATTGGACTGAAGAGGATCTACTGTTCTTGTCAGTTTCCTAGCAGCTTTGAACTAGATATGGCCCGTGTGGTAGGAAGCACAGTTCTTTTTTCTTAGCAAGCTCACTGTTCGGATCCCATAGGAAACACAGTAGAGTAGAAGAGTGCCCTTTTCTCAAAAGCAGAGTGTGTTTCTTGTAAGGCAAGCTAGCGTTTGTTTCCCAGTCCTAAATGGAGTTGAGTCACATGGAGTTTCTGGTCCTATAAGCAAGAGTTGTTTTCTGGTAAGGAAAGTCACTATTGCGCTCCCATTGCCATACACAGTGCAAATAGCACTCGTGTGTGTTCCCAGCAAGTACATTGTATTGGACTGAAAAGGAGCTACTGTTCTTGTCAGTATCCTAAGCAGAGTTGAACTAGATATGGCCCGTGTGTGTAGGAAGCACTGTTGTTTTGTTCTGAGCAAGCTCACTGTTCGGACCCCATAGGAAACACAGTAGAGTAGAAGAGTGCTCTTTTCTCAAAAGCAGAGTGTGTTTCTTGTAAGGCGAGCTAGCGTTTGTTTCCCAGTCCTAAATGGAGCTAAATCACATGCAGTTTCTGGTCCTATGAGCAAGAGTTGTTTTCTGATAAGAATAGTCACTATTGTGCTCCCATTGTCATACACAGGGCAAATAGCACTGGCGTCTGTGCCCAGCATGTACAGTGTATTGGACTGAAGAGGATCTACTGTTCCTGTCAGTTTCGTAGCAGAATTGAACTAGATATGGCCCGTGTGGTAGGAAGCACAGTTCTTTTTTTCTGAGAAAGCTCACGTTTCGGATCCCATAGGAAACACAGTAGAGTAGAAGAGTGCCCTTTTCTTAAAGCAGAGTGTGTTTCTTGTAAGGCGAGCTAGCGTTTGTTTCCCAGTCCTAAATGGAGTTGAGTCACATAGAGTTTCTGGTCCTACAAGCACGAGTTGTTTCCTGGTAAGAAGAGTCACTATTGTGCTCCCATTTTGACACACAGTTGAAATAGCACTCGCATCTGTTCCCAGCAGGTACAGTGTATTGGACTGAAAAGGAGCTACTGTTCTTGTCACTTTCCAAAGCAGAGTTGAACTAGGTATGGCCCGTGTGTGTAGGAAGCACAGTTCTTTTCTTCTGAACAAGCTCACTGTTCGGAACCCATAGGAAACACAGTAGAGTATAAGAGTGCTCTTTTCTCAAAAGCAGAGTGTGTTTCTTGTAAGGCGAGCTAGCGTTTGTTTCCTAGTCCTAAATAGAGTTCAATCACATGCAGTTTCTGCTCCTACGAGCAAGAGTTGTTTTCTGGTAAGAAGAGTCACTATTGCGCTCCCATTTTCATACACAGGGCAAATAGCCCTGGCTTCGGTTCCCAGCATGTACAGTGTATTGGACTGAAGAGGATCTACTGTTCTTGTCAGTTTCGTAGCAGAATTGAACTAGATATGGCCCGTGTGTGTAGGAATTACAGTTCTTTTGTTCTGAGCAAGCTCACTGTTCTGGCCCTATAGGAAACACAGTAGAGTAGAAGAGTGCCCTTTTCTCAAAAGCAGAGTGTGCTTCTTGTAAGGCGAGCTAGCGTTTGTTTCCCAGTCCTAAATGGAGGTAAATCACATAAAGTTTCTGGTCCTATGAGCAAGAGTTGTTTTCTGCTAAGAAGAGTCACTATTGCGCACCCATTGTCATACAAAGAGCAAATAGCACTGGCGTCGGTTCCCAGCATTTACAGTGTATTGCACTGAAGAAGAGCTACTGTTCTTGTCAGTTTCCTAAGCAGAATTGAACTAGATATGGCCCGTGTTTGTAGGAATTACAGTTCTTTTTTTCTGAGCAAGCTCACTTTTCGGACCCCTTAGGAAACACAGTAGAGTAGAAGAATGCTCTTTCTCAAAAGCAGAGTGTGTTTCGTGTAAGGCGAACTAGCGTTTGTTTCCCAGTCCTAAATGGAGGTAAATCACATAAAGTTTCTGGTCCTACGAGCAAGAGTTGTTTTCTGGTAAGAAGAGTCACTATTGCGCAACCATTGTCATACACAGAGCAAATAGCACTGGTGTCGGTTCCCAGCATTTACAGTGTATTGCACTGAAGAAGAGCTACTGTTCTTGTCAGTTTCCTAAGCAGAGTTGAACAAGATATGTCCCGTGTGTGTAGGAAGCACAGTTCTTTTGTTCTGAGCAAGCTCACTGTTTGGACCCCATAGGAACACAGTAGGGTAGAAGAGTGCTCTTTTCTCAAAAGCAGAGTGTGTTTCTTGTAAGGCGAGCTAGCGTTTGTTTCCCAGTCCTAAATGGAGTTGAATCCCATGGAGTTTCTGGTCCTATGAGCAAGAGTTGTTTTCTGGTCAGAAGAGTCACTATTGCGCTCCCATTGTCATACACAGAGCAAATAGCACTGGCGTCTGTTCCCAGCAAGTACAGTGTATTGGACTGAAGAGAATCTACTGTTCTTGTCAGTTTCAAAAGCAGAATTGAACTAGGTATGGCCATGTGTATAGGAAGCACAGTTCTTTTGTTCTGAGCAAGCTCACTGTTCAGACCCCATAGGAAACACTGTAGAGTAGAAGAGTGCTCTTTTCTCAAAAGCAGAGTGTGTTACTTGTAAGGCGAGCTAGCGTTTGTTTCCCAGTCCTAAATGGAGGTGAAGCACATGCAGTTTCGGGTCCTATGACCAAGAGCTGTTTTCTGATAAGAAGAGTCACTATTGTGCTCCAATTGACATACACAGGGTAAATAGCACTGGCGTCGGATCCCAGCATGTACAGTGTATTGGACTGAAGAGGATCTACTGTTCTTGTCAGTTTCCTAGCAGCTTTGAACTAGATATGGCCCATGTGGTAGGAAGCACAGTTCTTTTGTTCTGAGCAAGCTCACTGTTCGGATCCCATAGGAAACACAGTAGAGTAGAAGAGTGCCCTTTTCTCAAAAGCAGAGTGTGTTTCTTGTAAGGCAAGCTAGCGTTTGTTTCCCAGTCCTAAATGGAGTTGAGTCACATGTAGTTTCTGGTCCTATAAGCAAGAGTTGTTTTCTGGTAAGGAAAGTCACTATTACGCTCCCATTGCCATACACAGTACAAATAGCACTCGTGTGTGTTCCCAGCAAGGACATTGTATTGGACTGAAGAGGAGCTACTGTTCTTGTCAGTATCCTAAGCAGAGTTGAACTAGATATGGCCCGTGTGTGTAGGAAGCACTGTTGTTTTGTTCTGAGCAAGCTCACTGTTCTGGCCCTATAGGAAACACAGTAGAGTAGAAGTGTGCTCTTTTCTCAAAATCAGAGTGTGTTTCTTGTAAGGCGAGCTAGCGTTTGTTTCCCAGTCCTAAATGGAGTTGAATCACATGCAGTTTCTGGTCCTACGAGCAAGAGTTGTTTTCTGGTAAGAAGAGTCACTATTGCGCTCGCATTGCCATACACAGTGCAAATAGCACTCGCGTCTGTTCCCAGCAAGTACAGTGTATTGGACTGAAGAGGAGCTACTGTTCTTGTCAGTTTCCTAAGCAGAGTTGAACTAGATATGGCCATGTGGATAGGAAACACAGTTCTTTTGTCCTGAGCAAGCTCACTGTTCGGACCCCATAGGAAACACTGTAGACTAGAAGAGTGCTCTTTTCTCAAAAGTAGAGTGTGTTATTTGTAAGGCAAGCTAGCGTTGGTTTCCCAGTCCTAAATGAAGGTGAATCACATGCAGTTTCTGGTCCTATGACCAAGAGTTGTTTTCTGATAAGAAGAGTCACTATTGCGCACCCATTGTCATACACAGAGCAAATAGCACTGGCGTCTGTTCTAAGCAAGTACAGTGTATTGGACTGAAGAGGAGCTACTGTTCTTGTCAGTTTCCTAAGCAGAGTTGAACTAGATATGTCCCGTGTGTGTAAAAAGCACAGTTCTTTTGTTCTGAGCAAGCTCACTGTTCTGGCCCTATTGGAAACACAGTAGAGTAGAAGAGTGCTATTTTCTCAAAAGCAGAGTTTGTTTCTTGTAAGGCGAGCTAGCGTTTGTTTCCCAGTACTAAATGGAGGTAAATCACATAAAGTTTCTGGTCCTACGAGCAAGAGTTGTTTTCTGCTAAGAAGAGTCACTATTGCGCACCCATTGTCATACACAGGGCAAATAGCACTGGCGTCGGTTCCCAGCATTTACAGTGTATTGGACTGAAGAAGAGCTACTGTTCTTGTCAGTTTCCTAAGCAGAGTTGAACTAGATATGGCCCGTGTGTGTAGGAAGCACAGTTCTTTTGTTCTGAGCAAGCTCACTGTTCTGGCCCTATAGGATACACAGTAGAGTAGAAGGGTGCTCTTTTCTCAAAAGCAGAGTGTGTTTCTTGTAAGGCGAGCTAGCGTTTGTTTCCCAGTCCTAAATGGAGTTGAATCACATGCAGTTTCTGTTCCTACGAGTAAGAGTTGTTTTCTGGTAAGAAGAGTCACTATTGCGCTCCCATTGCCATACACAGTGCAAATAGCACTCGCGTCTGTTCCCAGCAAGTACAGTGTATTGGACTGAAAAGGAGCTACTGTTCTTGTCAGTTTCCTAAGCAGAGTTGAACTAGATATGGCCCGTGTGTGTAGGAAGCACAGTTCCTTTGTTCTGAGCAAGCTCACTCTTCTGATCCCATAGGAAACACAGTAGATTAGAAGACTGCTCTTCTCAAAATCAGAGTGTGTTTCATGTAAGGCGAGCTAGCGTTTCTTTCCCAGACCTAAATGGAGTTGAATCACATGCAGTTTCTGGTCCTACGAGCAAGAGTTGTTTTCTTGTAAGGAAAGTCACTATTGCGCTCCCATTGCCATACACAGTGCAAATAGCACTCGCGTCTGTTCCCAACAAGTACAGTGTATTGAACTGCAGAAGAGCTACTCTTTTTTCTGTAACCTAAGCAGCGTTGAACTAGATATGTCCCGTGTGTGTAGGAAGCACAGTTCTTTTGTTCTGAGCAAGCTCACTGTTGTGGCCCTATAGGAAACACAGTAGAGTAGAAGAGTGCTCTTTTCTCAAAAGCAGAGTGTGTTTCTTGTAAGGCGAGCTAGCGTTTGTTTCCCAGTCCTAAATGGAGTTGAATCCCATGCAGTTTCTGGTCCTATGAGCAAGAGTTGTTTTCTGGTCAGAAGAGTCACTATTGCGCTCCCATTGTCATACACAGAGCAAAGAGCACTGGCGTCTGTTCCCAGCAAGTACAGTGTATTGGACTGAAGCGAATCTAATGTTCTTGTCAGTTTCCAAAGCAGAATTGAACTAGATATGGCCATGTGTATAGGAAGCACAGTTCTTTTGTTCTGAGCAAGCTCACTGTTTGGACCCCATAGGAAACACTGTAGAGTAGAAGAGTGCTCTTTTCTCAAAAGCAGAGTGTGTTACTTGTAAGGCAAGCTAGCGTTTGTTTCCCAGTCCTAAATGGAGGTAAATCACATAAAGTTTCTGGTCCTACGAGCAAGAGTTGTTTTCTGCTAAGAAGAGTCACTATTGCGCACCCATTGTCATACACAGGGCAAATAGCACTGGCGTCGGTTCCCAGCATTTACAGTGTATTGGACTGAAGAAGAGCTACTGTTCTTGTCAGTTTCCTAAGCAGAGTTGAACTAGATTTGGCCCGTGTGTGTAGGAAGCACAGTTCTTTTGTTCTGAGCACGCTCACTGTTCTGGCCCTGTAGGATACACAGTAGAGTAGAAGGGTGCTCTTTTCTCAAAAGCAGAGTGTGTTTCTTGTAAGGCGAGCTAGCGTTTGTTTCCCAGTCCTAAATGGAGTTGAATCACATGCAGTTTCTGGTCCTACGAGCAAGAGTTGTTTTCTGGTAAGAAGAGTCACTATTGTGCTCCCATTGCCATACACAGTGCAAATAGCACTCCTGTCTGTTCCCAGCAAATACAGTGTATTGGACTGAAGAGGAGCTACTGTTCTTGTCAGTTTCCTAAGCAGAGTTGAACTAGATATGGCCCGTGTGTGTAGGAAGCACAATTCCTTAGTTCTGAGCAAGCTCATTGTTCTGATCCCATAGGAAACACAGTAGATTAGAAGACTACTCTTTTCTCAAAATCAGAGTGTGTTTCATGTAAGGCGAGCTAGTGTTTGTTTCCCAGTAGTAAATGGAGTTGAATCCCATGCAGTTTCTGGTCCTAAGAGCAAGAGATGTTTTCTCGTAAGGAAAGTCACTATTGTGCTCCCATTGCCATACACAGTGCAAATAGCACTTGCATCTGTTCCCAGCATGTACAGTGTATTGGACTGAAGAATAGCTACTCTTCTTTTCTGTATCCTAAGCAGAGTTGAACTAGATATGTCCCGTGTGTGTAGGAAGCACAGTTCTTTTATTCTGAGCAAGCTCACTGTTTGGACCCCATAGGAAACACTGTAGAGTAGAAGAGTGCTCTTTTCTCAAAAGCAGAGTGTGTTACTTGTAAGGCGAGCTAGCGTTTGTTTCCCAGTCCTAAATGGAGGTGAATCACATGCAGATTCTGGTCCTACGAACAAGAGTTGCTTTCTGATAAGAAGAGTCACTATAGTGCTCCCATTGTCATACACAGGGCAAATAGCACTGGCGTTTGTTCCCAGCATGTACAGTGTATTGGACTGAAGAGGATCTACTGTTCTTGTCAGTTTCCTAGCAGCTTTGAACTAGATATGGCCCGTGTGGTAGGAAGCACAGTTCTTTTTTTCTTAGCAAGCTCACTGTTCGGATCCCATAGGAAACACAGTAGAGTAGAAGAGTGCCCTTTTCTCAAAAGCAGAGTGTGTTTCTTGTAAGGCAAGCTAGCGTTTGTTTCCCAGTCCTAAATGGAGTTGAGTCACATGGAGTTTCTGGTCCTATAAGCAAGAGTTGTTTTCTGGTAAGGAAAGTCACTATTGCGCTCCCATTGCCATACACAGTGCAAATAGCACTCGTGTGTGTTCCCAGCAAGTACATTGTATTGGACTGAAAAGGAGCTACTGTTCTTGTCAGTATCCTAAGCAGAGTTGAACTAGATATGGCCCGTGTGTGTAGGAAGCACTGTTGTTTTGTTCTGAGCAAGCTCACTGTTCGGACCCCATAGGAAACACAGTAGAGTAGAAGAGTGCTCTTTTCTCAAAAGCAGAGTGTGTTTCTTGTAAGGCGAGCTAGCGTTTGTTTCCCAGTCCTAAATGGAGCTAAATCACATGCAGTTTCTGGTCCTATGAGCAAGAGTTGTTTTCTGATAAGAATAGTCACTATTGTGCTCCCATTGTCATACACAGGGCAAATAGCACTGGCGTCTGTGCCCAGCATGTACAGTGTATTGGACTGAAGAGGATCTACTGTTCCTGTCAGTTTCGTAGCAGAATTGAACTAGATATGG